>NW_026526677.1:2291686-3491686 GCF_024362965.1 Panthera pardus | reverse complement strand
ACGTTGGCTGTAGTCCCCGCACCCCGGCCTCGGCAAGGTCCGTGTGGTGAAAGGAGCCGAGCCTCTGCCGGGGCGCTCCTCGCGGCAGCGTGCTCTCCAGCCCTGCCGCCTTCCTCGGCCTCCGGCTGCTTCACCGGCTCTCCTCTCCGCGCCGCCGTCTTCTGTGACCTCCTCTGGGCTTTTCCCTGAGCTCTTGACCCTCTTCGGGATCCGCATCTTGAGTCCCTTCATCCTCCAGCCCTTTCTGCCGTCTCCACAGTCCCATTCACGATTTCCCCGATCGGCTGTGTCGTACGTCCTGTGAGATCACGCGCGTCATTTGGACGGTCCTCTCCAGCAGGGATTTCTTCATTGTGTTGGGCTTGACGGTTTCACGGAGTTGTTTGTAACGTCCCTTGGCATCTTCCCGGCTTTCAAAGCGTTCCCCCTATGGCGGTTCTCTTCGGTAGCATTGACCGTCCTCCTTGTAAAGTGCCTGTGTCGTGAGCCTCACAGGTCCTCGTGGCCCCTGGTCCGCAGGCTGACTTAGACCCGCTGCGCTCCGGAGCGAGTGAGCCGCCCAGACACGTTTGGTGGTGACCCGTGGGGTTCTGGGTGGCCAGGACATCGTCCAATGTCAGAAGAACTTGAGAGGACAGTCCCTTGCTTTCAGCGTACTTCCTGAGTTGAGGGACAGAGCCGGGATGGAACTGGTCCAGGGAAAGGGCTCTGCTTGTGCAGCCAGACCACTGGCCACTGGGACTTGTTGCCTTCAGGGCCCCGGGGTGAGCTTCCTACACAGGGCCAGCCGCCCTGATCACACCCCCGCCTGTGTCCGCTCAGACGGTAGCTGCTTCACCCCTTCCTACCCAGCTTCTTGGTGCTCACTTGCTTTCTCGTGAATAAATGTCCTTTGTGGCATTTTCCCCCCGACGGGGCACCTCCTTCTGCATGAAAAAGCTGTGCAGGCAGCCGTGGCCTCCTCAAGCGATTTGCTTGTGTTTTTCACGTTTTGTCTTGGAGTGGGTGACACGCGGAGGACGGTAGCTCCTGCTTCTCCGCAATCTTCTCTGGGGCGTCTGGGAAACCGCGTCCTTCCTCTTCGTGGTGGAAGCTGCTTTTTCTATCGCCTTGACCATTTTTAAAGCCAAACTCCTTTCTCAAATCACCACGCCTGCATTGAAATCCTGTGCCTGCATTCAAATGTTCCAGTTTTCGATCCTTCGCTTCCTTCTGCCTTACGTTGTGATGTCAGGACTTCACTTGTCTTGCAGTTTGAGTCGAGTCCGCAGGTGTGCCCGTCTCACCGCAGTCCTACGTCCACAGAGATGCCACATCTTCAACACGAGACGAAAAGGTGTCTCACACAAAGCCCCAGGTTTTTGCATGTGCTGGGGTGGCTGCAGCGAGAGCTTCGAGAATTTCCTTTTCTTTGTGTCCCCATGGTCCTCACGCTGGCCGGCTGGCCGCTGCCGCTGCGGGCCTCAGTACGGGTCAGGCCATTCAGCCTTTTCTTGTCACGCCATGCCTCTTCTCTGCATCGCGGGAGCACGCCCAGCATCCCTGGGGACACTTCAGACGGGTCCCAGGGTGTAATTCAGGGTTCATGGTATTGCCCTTAACACGGTGAAAATTACGAGGAACCCTGAGAAATCACTTTTCCTGTGGTGCGTGATTTACCGGAGAAGGGAGCTGATTAGCGGGTTCGTGCAACACTTGAGGTGACCTCAGTGGCAACAGGAGGTGGTGCGCACTTCCCCCAGAGGACAGCGTCTGCTACGGCTCATTTTATGCGGTTAGGACTTAATCCTGCGTCTCCGCATTTGTTTGCCTTTCTCTTGACTGCAAATGGCACCATGTAGGTACGGTCTGTTTACGTGCGCAAATTTTGATAAGCTTTACCTTGTTAGAGTAGGTTTGTGTATGTTTTCGGGTAGTAAACGCTACAATAGCCTAGTATCTGCCTAGATTTCATGCATTCGTGGCCTACCTTTTACTTAATATTTTTGATATCTCTAGGCTGCTCAGCTCATCTGCCAGTCTTTCCAAATGTCACACATCTCCAGAAAAGTTTCCAATGTATTTATTGGGAAAAAAATCCCCACATAGAAATGGGCCTGCACAGCTCTACGTCAAGGATCAGATAGGCTTCTGGGGGTTTACCTCGTCAAGTCAGATTGCAAGGAACGTGGTCAGTTCTGTGGTCAAGTTCCCGTTGATTTGGAAAGGGTTAATTTATGAAGGAACTTGAAGTATGTCACCTGTTTGTACGTTGATTTTCTAGAATTGCCGAAATCAACCACTTTCTGAATTTGCACGTCAGGCTGTTAAGTGAATCTTTATCTCCTCGTTTGTCCTTCAGAGACAAAAGCTCTGGGGCGCCTGGGTGGCTCAGGGGGTTAAGCGTCTGACTCTTGGTTTGGGCTCAGGTCACGATGTCATGGTTCACAGACTGAGACCTGCACCGGGCTCTGCGCTCGACCGACCGGAGAGTGTGCGTCCACCTCCTTCGAGCCCACCTCTACGCCGTGTCCCGGGCGGGCGCTCGGTATTGCTGGGAGAGAAACCCCACGCGGGGTGGCGGGCCCTGGCATCACTCTCCTCAGCGACGCTTCATCCAGAAAGTTTCCTGTTTGTCTAAGGAAACCAGTCTTAAACTCTCCCTCTCGTCAAGAGGCCTGCCAGCATTTTTGAAAAGTCCGTTTCGTATGGTTGACTTTGATTGGGCCAGTCGTCAGGCTACGACAGCAGCTTTTGGGTACCGTCAGCCTTTCCCCGCTGCCGCTCCGCAAGCCTGCTTCCCAGACGAGGCCAGAGGCTGGGGATGGGCAGCAGCCTTCTCGGCCTGTTGTTGCCGAGTCAGCAGAGTTCCTGAGTCCTAGACCTGCCAGGCACCTGAAAATGTCTCTGTCCCCTTGAGTGTCGGTGCCTCTGAAAATCCCCGGGACTCCTGTGGGTGGTGAGGAGGGGACTGGTGTGTGTGATGCTACTTGAGGGTGGTGGGCGAGTGGACTAGGGTGGGCCGCGGAGGCCTGGTGCGCTCTGGCTAAAGACCCCCTGTCTCCCTCCCTACCCCCAGGAGTTTGCGGCGCTTACTAAGGAGCTCAACGTCTGCAGGGAGCAGCTCCTGGAGAGAGAGGAGGAGATCGCGGAACTGAAGGCAGAGAGGAACAACACCAGGGTCAGTAGGCGCACCGCCAGTGTCTTTCCACACAGGACCCCGTCCACTCCCCTTGTCCACATGTCCCCCTGGAGCTGGCCGGGAGCCACGAGTTGAGCGTTCTCACACCTTGTTTGATCCGGAGGAGAATTAAGGCTATTTTAACACGTGCGGGGGCGGGGGCGGGGGCGGGGGGGGGGCTCCCTAACCGGGGACCGAATTGAAGGGATTCAGACTCGGTTTCGCATTTGGTTACATGGGGGCCCCAGACTGAAAGTGCTGTTTCAACACGGCTTTCCCTTGGCCTCTCCCACCAGCTGCTGCTGGAGCACCTGGAGTGCCTCGTGTCCAGGCACGAGAGGTCTCTCCGGATGACGGTGGTGAAGCGGCAGGCGCAGTCCCCGGCCGGCGTGTCCAGCGAGGTGGAGGTGCTCAAGGCCCTGAAGTCCTTGTTCGAGCACCACAAAGCTCTGGATGAAAAGGTGCCTCCGGCCACGGCGGCTCTCGATTCGCGCGCCTGCCGTGTGCCGTGAGGCACACGTCGCGTGTTTGTGGGACTGGAGTTTCCTTTTAAGCTCCTCGAATTCTTGTAAGAAGCCAGGTCTGTGTGGTTAAAAAGTAGCGGTTGGCGGAAACGTGCGTCTCGATTTGCTGTTACGAGTCGCGTAATGTAATTTATTTCGGGGAAGATTTCGCTCCAATGTGAAATTGAAAGCTGTTAACGAGCAAGCGTGTGAACGTTGGCATCCGCGAAAGACCTTACCAGCACTCTGTCATGTGATTTGAGGTTAAGGGGACCTTCGGGTAACGGTACAGTAAGGAGAAATGAAACACCTACACGTACAAACCCAGTCCCTTTGTTTCCAGGTGAGAGAGCGGTTACGAGTAGCGCTTGAAAGGTGTAGTTTGTTAGAAGAAGAATTAGGGGCCACGCACAAAGAGGTAAGCCCCGGACGTCATCGCGGGAGTCGATTTGAGGGGGTTTCCTTTTTATCCCTGGTCTTTAAAAAAACGCGTGAGACTCGCGGTGGGGACCGTCACCTGTCGCTCACTTTCTGACTGGCGAGCGAGGGCCGGCACGCCTCGCTCTCTGCGCCCAGCTGCGCGGTCTCTTACCTGCCGCCGGGCAGCCGAGAATACGTTCCGATTCAGTCACTCGTTTTACTCTGGCTGCGGGACATCACCGCCCGTTTCCCCCGAACTGTGCTCACAATTTACGGTTGTGTCTTTCCGAGAGGAGATTCTCTATCTTTACTTACTTCCTCACCCTCGTATTCAATTCTTTGGTTTTAGCTAATGATTCTTAAAGAACAGAATAATCAGAAAAAAACCCTAACAGATGGAGTGCATGACATAAACCACGAACAAGAAAATATGCCGAGCACGAATGGAAAGGCAAGTCCTCAGGCCTTCTCTCTGTCTCTTCCCCGGTTCCTCTGCCCGCAGACGTGGGGGCGCGTGCAGGACTGTCTGGAGAGCTGCTGGCAAGGCGCGTGGCGCCCGCGACAGCCGGCACAGATCGTGGGACTTGACCCATTTCCCGGAAGTGCCCTGTTTCTTAGCTCGCCAGACAAGGCTATTTAAGGATTTTTCCCCCACCAGAGAGCTTCTGACGGTTCTTTAAGCCACGAGGAAGACCTCGCCAAGGTAATCGAGCTCCAGGAAATCCTAGATAAGCAGTCAAAGGAGCAGAGCCAGATGAAGGAGCGCCTGGCCGCCCTCTCCGCTCACGTGGCCGAGCTGGAGGAGGACCTGGACACGGCACGCAAGGACCTCATCAAGTCCGAAGAAGTGAACACCAAGCTGCAGCGAGACGTCCGCGAAGTGAGTGGCAGTAGAGGTGGCCACGCCGTCGTCGAGCCGAACGTGGGGTGTCGGTTCGGTCGGTGCCCGGTGTGTCCTTCCTCCCCCACGGGCTTTGAACTTCGTGAGTTTTGTGGAAGCAGCAGCAGAAGGGAACGGTGCTCCGGGCCCGGGGCGGGCCGCCTCCCCGTCTGCCTGCGTGGCGGACCCTCCCCTCCCCGGGAGAGGCCGGCGGGTGGGCGGGCGGGCGGCGAAGCGCCCTTGGGTGTGGACTGCGGGCCGTGCTCGCGGTCCGTTCCAGTAACACCCTCGGCAAGTCCACACCGCCACGGTGCTGCCGGGTCGCTTACGGGGCCGCGAGCGTACGCGGGCGGCTCTGCTGGGGGGCCGTCACTGGCCGCCCCTGCTGCTCTGACCTGCTCTCGGGGGTTACGTGCCGCTGGTCGTGGCGGTCAGAGCGAGCGAGGGTGCGGCCCGCCGGCCGTGGGGCAAGATCGTGGGGGAGTGCGGCCGCTTCTGCACGCGTGGTCATTTATGGGAACCTGATCGTTGTCACGGAAACTAGTAAGGGCAGGATGGTCTCTCTGCCCCTCCTCCTGTCCCTGTGAGCTGCCCTTTGTGGACAGTCCCCCGCCCCCGCCCCCAGCCCAGCACGGCCACCTCAGGAAGACCCTCTCAGGGCCTCGAGCCTGGATGTACAGGTGCACTCTGTCTAGTAGCTTAGTGTGGGTGAGGTCGTGTAGGAATTTAAAGCAAAAATATTTGCAGAAATTATGTAACCTGTTGAGTGAAATTATTCTTTGGCAAGGTGGGGGAGGAGGCTCTTCAGCAGAGTTTAAGATGCAGACAATTTAGAAATTCATTTCTTAAGACTCATCACTTTTCATGTTGAGACTGCTGACATAAATTCCTTAGTAAACACTGAAAGAGGAATCTTCAGGGTAGGGGACAGGAAAGGCAGGGCAGAAAGTTCTGGTTCCATTTTCAGTGTTAGATACCGTGTGATACAATATTGTTACAGGATTAGGCTTCACAGGGTTACTTCCAATTATATAAAAGTTTGCATTTTGTTTCAGTTTGTTAACATTTCTGCTTTAACTTTGGCAACTGGATGAGATTTCATCCATCTTTTCCCCGGGAAAATGATGGTTGTGTCTCCCAGCGTGTGTTTCCTGAGGCCAGTCCCTGTTCTGTGGAAAGCTCACTTGTGTCAGGAGGCAACAGACGTTGTGACTTCCAGGAGATTTTATTATACGTTTCTCGTGAAACACATCGGAAACAATAAGCCCCGGGGACTGAGCGGCCAGAATCCCAAGCAGGCTCTGCCCTGTGGGCGCAGAGCCTGACACGCGGCTCAACCTCACAAACCTCGAGATCGTGACCTGAGCCGAAATCACCGGCTGAGCCACCCCGGTGCCCCGAGGGTGCTGGTTTTCTATTTGATTGGAAGATCAGGATTTAGCCCAGTTTTTGTGTCTGGAGTGTGTTAACGTGTCCTGCACTAGTCATTTCCCTGTTTTCCCTCTGAAATACCTGCTGTAGGCCGTGGCCCAGAAGGAGGACATGGAGGAGAGGATCACCACCCTTGAGAAGCGCTACCTCGCGGCACAGCGTGAAGCCACCTCTGTGCACGACCTCAACGATAAACTTGAAAATGAGATTGCCAATAAAGACTCTATGCATCGACAGGTAGCTAATTTTGCTGAAGTTCATCCAACTTTTATAAATCACAAGTGCAGTTAAATACCTTTCTCCTGTGACATTCATGTTGGAAGTCAAGTCTCAATGCAAAGTTTCTGGGATCTTGGAACATTGTGTTCAAAAGCGTGGGTTACTTCAACTTACAGGTTTTAATTATTCGGGATTTTATGTAACCGCGTTATGGAGCTGCACTGCGTGATTCTTCCTTCTGCGTTGTTTTAACTGCATGTTAATCTGTTGCCTGTTAGCGCTGTTTCCACAGGAGCAGGGAGTGGCCAGGAACATGCAGGCAGCTGACCGCTTTTGTTAGTACCTGGGATCGGCGGAGGGGGGGGGGAGGGCAGGTGCAGAAACATAGTCTGGCGTGAGGACGCGAGTCTCCTGCATTTTGAGAGGCCGCACGTCTCTTTCTTGGTCGTCACGGGTCATCTGGCGTTAAACAGGAGACCCAAACCCAGCTTCTTGGAAACATAGCGAGTTTGGTGTGTTTAGAAGTATGTCATTAGACACAAAAGAATAATAAGAGTCAGGTACTAGGAAGCAACTAAAAATCGTATCGAGGAGCACAGTTTAAGAGCCCGTAAGATGTCCCAGCGGCACCGGCTGGCTCCGTCGGTTGAGCATCTGACTTCGGCTCGGGTCATGATCTCGCGGTTCGTGAGTTCGAGCCCCACGTCAGATTCTGTGCTGACAGCTCGGAGCCTGGAGCCTGCTTCGCATTCTGTGTCTTCCTCTCTCTGCCCCACCCCTGCTCATGCTCCGTCTCTCCGTAAATAAACATTAAAAAAAAAAAAAAAAGCACGTAAGGTGTTCCAAATAATGACTGTAAAAGGCAGATCACGAAATACTACGTACAGCATGTGATTTATTTTCTCAGGGTTTTAAAGCGGGATATGTGGTCTTTCCGCACACACAGAGCTATATGCACACAGACAAAGGAGGCTGTGTATAAACGAGTGTTAACCTCACAGGAACCTCGACTTCTACATGACTTTTAAAATTACTTAAAAAAAAATCCCTTGTCTAAATTTTCCCCATTGATTTTTTTTCAAGAGTGAGAGGGTTTTTCTAGAAGAATCACACACACTTGCAAAAATAACTCGACTGGCATGAGGCATATTCTCGGAGGCTCTGTCCTGGCCGACGTGCCCACGGCAGTCTGCCCTAAGGAGCGAGCCCTCAGACGACAAGTCTGGTTATTTTTAAGAAGGCTTAGGACCGAACCCTTCTTTCCTTAACTTGGGAAGAACGAGCAAGCTTCTACAGAAGATGGGTTTTCTTTAACGTGTGGGAACTTTGTCTTTTGAAAGACTTCTTTGAAGACGCTGAAGAAAAGCAAATACTTTGGCGAGAGGTGTTTTGCGCCGTGAAATCAGGCCCCAGGGAGTGGGAGCCTCCTTGCAGAAAGGAAAGGTTTACTCCGAAGCGGCTCCCGAAACGGTTGGCTTCTGTCGGAACTGATTTAGTAGATGTCTGCGTTTAGATTTTGTGTCACTTTATCACAGGTAGAAACGGATAGAAGACTCGCTACCTTTTGACGCTTCGCTTTCGTTTCCTAGACGGAGGATAAAAACCGCCAGTTGCAGGAGCGCCTGGAGTTGGCGGAGCAGAAGCTGCAGCAGACGCTGAGGAAGGCCGAGACGCTGCCCGAGGTGGAAGCCGAGCTGGCCCAGAGGGTGGCCGCCCTCTCCAAGGTGGGGCCCGCCCTTCCCGCTGGGTCCGGTGGCGGGATGGCGAAGTTCGCGCTGGCCTGTTCGTGTACCTTACCTGTCACTGTTCGCGTCGGCGCGCCCGAGTCCACGAAACAGCTCAGATCTGTTTTCCGTGCTACTTTGAGATCGGAACGCTTTTCGGATGCCAGGCATCCTCCCCGTTTCCGTTGCCTCCGGTTCTGTCAGCTGTGTGCTGTTTCCAGTTGGCTCGATCTAAGACTCGCTGCTTCTCAGAGTTAAGTCAGCGACTCAAAGCTCAAGATAGCAGCCTCGGATAAGAGAAGGACAGGGGTGCCCGGCTGGCTCAGTCGGCGGAGCGTGGGACTCTCGACCTCAGGGTTGTGAGTTTGAGCCTCCTGTTGGGTGTGGAGCTTACTGAAAAAAATAAATAATTTTTAAAAAGGATACAATTTTTCTCAGAAATAGGAGCATCCTCTTCTGTTTTAAAAATAATCAAAATAAATCTGTAACAGTTTTTTTTATTAAAAAATTCTTTTGATGTCCATTTATTTTGAGAAAGAGAGGGAACGTGTGCACGTGCTCGAGCAGGGGACGGGCAGAGAGAGAGAGAGAGAGAGAGAGAGAGAGGGCCAGAGGGAGAGAAAATCCCAAGCAGGGTCCATGCTGTCGGCACAAAGCCCGACATGGGGCTCAAACTCACAAACCGTGAGATCATGACCTGAGCCGAAACCAAAGGTCAGACGCCCAACTGACTGAGCCACCCAGGCATCCCTGTAATAAGTAAATTTTGAAGTAATTCATTCACTGGTTCAACAAATACAGACGAGGCCTGTGCCAGACACAGTCCCTGCCCTCCCAGCTCTCACAGCCCTCACCACCCACGGAGGAAGCCAGCGGTTGAAGAGGTGGTTTCCAGACGTGACGTGGTCGGTGCTGGGATCGAGTGATCCACACGGGCCGAGAGAGCACATGACCCGGCAGACGGTCCAGCCTTCCGGGTCCTCGGCCGAGGGAACCTAACGCGGGGAACCTGTCCATGCTTCTGTCTCACCGGCTCCCGTGCAGTGAGGGCCCCACTGGGAAGGCGTAGACACGGGATGCTGACCCTCATGGCTGACGTCGGGTCGGGCAGGTGGTACCGGGCGCCCACAGACCGACAGCTCCAACAGAGCCTCTCCTGTCCTTTGTGATCTGCGTGTAAAATCTCCGTTTCTTTTCTCCCCTGTCCTCTCTCCTGTCCCCGGTCGGCCTTGTAGTCCGACCCTTTATCTTCTGGACACTCTGCTGCTGAGGAAGCTAAACTGTCGGAACTCGCTTCCCAGCTTAGGAAGGTAGCACGTGTGCGTTGCTCTGTCCCGCTTGCTGCTTCCTGCTGTCCGTGCTCAGGGACCACGGGCGTCTGCCGGGGGAGGAGGCACCGTCCACGGATCCGGGGCCCGGGGTGGGGACGAGCACCTTGCCGAGCCCCGGTCACCAGCTCGGAGGCCCACCGCTTCCCACTGGCACGCGTGAGGCCGGTAGGGCGTGTGAGCAGGCGGAAGGCCGCTCACGGCGTGTCGCGCGTCGGCACGGCGCGTGGTGCGGGACGGCCGGCTCTTGTGACCCCGCTGTCGCCCACAGGCCGAGGAGAGGCATGGCAACATCGAGGAAAGGCTGCGCCAGATGGAGGCCCAGCTGGAGGAAAAGAACCAAGAACTGCAGCGGGTACGTGTCTAAGCGGAGCGGCCGCGCGCCTGGCGGTGGCTGAGGATGAGGCGCAGGCCGGGGGGGTGGGGGTGGGGAGCAGTGCCTCGTTTCCCGCTTCTCCGCACGTGGACGCCAGGCCCCCTCTCGATCCCGTCAGGGGTGCAGTGGCCTCTGGCGCGAGTTGGACGCTGGTGAGCGCTCCTAGCGTGTGGACGATGTTCTCTGGACGCGCGGGCCCCGTAGGCAGTGCCGCCCGGGGTGGAGGCACCCGCACGGCTCATCGGCAGCCACTCGCGGTGCACGCGGGACCTTGCAGGTGCCCCTCGGCCAAGCCAGAGGCGCTGGCCTGGGGTGAGGCCCGTCCTAGAGGAGTAGTCTGCTTGCTGAGGACGTGACATCGAGGTCCTGAAATCAGGTCATGGGCCTGACCTTGGTCCCCACATCCTGAATGACTGTCGAGACGTAAAGGCGTAGGTCGGGGTGGATGTTCCTAAGAAGAGGTAAACTGTAATTGAGCCTTGATGAAAAGGAGGCCCGTGTCCGTTCAATCCCCTGAGACTTTACCCTGGAGGGGCTGGTCGAAGGGCCACATGAAACACCCAGGAGGGGCGCCTGGGTGGCTCAGTCAGTTAAGCGGCTGACTTCGGCTCAGGTCATGATCTCGCGGTCCGTGAGTTCGAGCCCCGCATCGGGCTCTGTGCTGACAGCTCGGAGCCTGGAGCCTGTTTTGGATTCTGTGTCTCCCTCTCTCTCTGCCCCTCCCACGTTCATGCTCTGTCTCTCTCTGCCTCAAAAATAAAAAATAAAACGTTAAAAAAAAAAAATTAAAAAAAAAAGAAACACCCAGGAGACAGACCAGGCAGCGGCCACCCTGCCTTGGCACGTCCATCTGAGGCCGTCAGGTTTTGTTTTCACCGGAAACTCATGTGCTTGGCCCTAGGTCGCAGAGCATCAAACGTGAGTTTCCGGGGAGTGAAGGTCCTGACGCTAGCACGAGATCGCGTGTCGGCCGACCCCGGCCTCCCATCACACACGCGCGCACAGGCAGACGCTAGCCTCTTGGGCCAAGAATTCGACCTTACTTACTTAGAGATGCACTTCATTACTTTCAGGACTGGATTGTAGTTTGAAAGGACAGGCGTTGAGATAAGGGTTCTTCTATAACCGAGGCAATTCCAAGGAAACTTCTAAGCTGTTTTGCTTAAAAAATACGTGGGTGCTGATCCCTTCTTGGGTGGCCAGGGTCTTTTCCAAGTGATGGCCGTTGCCGTGGGTTAGGTGTGACGGTCGTGCTTCCTGTTCACTGCTCCCAAGGGAAGAGGTGTCAGCACGTGTGTCTTACAGATGAGGGGACGCAAGCAGGGGCGGGGGGGGGGGGTGCTGACCGTTGCCCGGCCTGTGGCGTGTCCCGTGGGCTCCTCCTCCTACCCGGACCCCCTGGCTGCAGGGCACATGTCTACCCCGTGCCCTATGGCCCTCCACCCAGGAGGAGCCCCCAAGTGCTGCCGGCCTGTTCCCGCCGCTTCTCTTTTGTGTTCGTCAGGATATGGGGCAGAAACGAGCTTTTTAAACCTTGCAGTTGGTGACAGTTACATAAAACACAGACCCGTGAGCTTTGCTGTTACATTCAAAAGTTACTGGAGGTAATTAGTTCCGATTTTTTAATACAAGTGTCCGTTACAAAACATTCAGGTGATGTGTGAATATAAAGAAAAACAGATGAAAGTCTCTCTCACCGCTGAATTTTTTCCAAAGTGGATTTTTTTTTACCTTTCGCTTTTGTCTGTGGATTCATTTCTTTCTCCCTGAAGCCGGATCCGAGCTTCTGTTTATGCGCCGGGAGATTCCTCCTCCCGTGTGTGGATAAGCTGATCCCCTTGAAAGTTTGCTCGTTCCTGCGTGTACATCTGCCTCCTGAGCCCATCTGAGAGCTCATAATCAGGACATTCCTGAGGCCCCTGCGTATTTCGTTTCCCAGAAACAACGGGACCTTCTAATGGACGATCCCTCGGAGGCACGTTCCTGCGGTTCTGTGCCCCGCTAGGTCGGTTCCGGCAGTGACGCACAAGCGCGCCCAAGAAGGCTGCGGGAAGGGGCAGCCGAGGACGAGGACGTCCTTGGCACGCCCTCGGCGCGTCTGCGCTGGTGATCGCACTCTGGCTTGAAGCTGGTGTCTCCTCTTCCAGGCAAGGCAGAGGGAGAAGATGAACGAGGAGCATAACAAACGTCTGTCGGACACTGTCGACAAGCTCCTTTCCGAGTCTAACGAGCGGTTGCAGCTTCATCTGAAGGAGAGGATGGCCGCTCTGGAAGACAAGGTAGGACGGGACAGGCGGCGGCTGAGGGCTCCCGGCCTCACACGGGAGCCCCCTCGCGTTGTTCTTTAACGCGGAAAGACCACAGACCGTTTCCCACTCCCCGCTAAGTTCCCAGCGTCCCGTCCCTGCCCGACGTACGTGTGTGGGCAGGTGTGTGTTACTGTCTAGAAGAGAAGTCTGGTCTGGGAAGGGCCCCCGAGAGGGAGCACTTTAGGCTTTTGCTAATTGAGACTTAAGGAGTAAGGTGGCTTCGTGCTAATCGATAAATGGCACAGAGGTAGCCACAGACAGTACCTAACTGAGTGGAGTGGCCGTGGGCCGATAACCCTTTATTTACAGGACCTGGCGGTGGCTGGATGTGGTCGGCAGGCCCTCGTTGGCCAGCCCCACGCTGGGACCCGTGTTAGGTCCAGCCCTCGCCTGGTCCTTGCGTGGGGAGCCGATTTCTAACCTCGTGTATGGAGATGATGCTGTAGGAGTGCGCTGTTATGTAAGGCATTTAATCAGCTGAAAACAGGTTCTCCTGTTCCATTTCCTGCCTTCTCTCTTTTCATCTGGTTTGGAAAAAGTCTAAGCCTGGACTCTTACACAGTCATCATGGAAACACTTTAGCTGTAACAGGAGGGAAGGAGTGTCATAGGATCTATGCCAGAGAAGCTCTGGTGGAAACAGTTGGATTCGGACCTGATAAAACCGTCCTGGCTACACCCGTGTCCCTGAAGATGAGCCCAGAGTTTTCCCTGTGATTGGCACTGGGAGACACCAGTGAGCCCTGCTAATCACGTGACACGCTTATTTTGCATAAAGACCATTAGGAAGTGCATTATTACACCCACGTAGGGTTCTTGCCTCGCTGCCTCCTTGATCTCTGGGCCCAGCCTTAAGGTAGAGTAGTTTTGTCTTAGATTTGAATTACACGTACGAAACTTAGGTCATGTTTCCCGAGTGACTGGTGAATTATCCTAAAAGCTAGAACGGACCAGTTTAATTAAAATAAACTTACGAACTTGTCGTACTTACGTTCAGAAACTGATCCGTGAAGAAATTGTACACGGACCAAGTATTACCAAAGGCTGTTCCGGTGGTTTCAAAGACAGCATTTCACTCCGTGGGCATGTGACCCTGTTCGCTGGTGTAGCCACACGGTCCGTTCCTTTTCCGTGCTGCGTTATTGTAACGAGAAACGTAGCTATGCTCTATGCACTGTTTTCGAGAATCAACAGTAAAGGACTGTCTGTGTCTTTCTCAGAACTCTCTATTACGAGAAGTTGAAAATGTGAAAAAGCAGCTAGAAGAAACGCAACGTGAGAAGGTACTTCCATCTCTCAATCCTTCAGAGATCCGTCGAGACCGGAAAGGAGCAGGTGTCCGCTGGGGCTCCCACTTCCTCCACGGCGGGCCCCCGCTGTGCTTTCGAGCGGCCCCACGCTCGCAAGTCTGAACGGCACGCGTGTGGCGGCGTTGGAGCCGAGCAGCCTCTGGGTTCAGATTTCTGAGTCCCTTCGGGGGTCCGCTCGAAAGCTAGAATGTTCGCGCAAACCTTTCGTTGAGTGCAGCGTTGCCCAGCAGGAAGGTAACAGGTGACACGGGTGTCATCCCAAGGATTCTCGCGGCTGCATTTGAAATGGTCAGACAGGCGGGCGATGTTAGTTTTCATGCAGCCCGATGCAGGCAACGTGTTACTGTATCATGTAAATAGTATAGACACGAAGGAGCTACTCTACAATGTTTTCCACATTCAGTCCTTGCAACCCACGGGGCGTCTCGCGGTTCCATCCCCTGTGGTCGGGACCAGCCCCATTTTGGGTGCTCAGTTAGCCCCGTGCGGCGGTGTCTGCTGCCTGGGACGGCACCGCCTCGGGGGTTGTTGTGCGACCGAAGCTCCTCGTCGGTTTTGCTCCCTGGTGCTGCGTGTGCAGACGTGAGGCTGGGCTGCGGAGGGTCCACGAAGGAGCACGTGCCTATTGCACAGAAGGGCCATTCCCCCACCGCCCAGAAAGCCCTGCTCCTCTCTACGTAATTAGGAAGAAGTGTCAGTGGCTCGGTGTTTTCTCCTCGGTAACCTTGCTGTGCCTGAGACCCGAGTGTTCAGTAGGGTTCAGGACGTTCACTTGGTGATCTGGGTGTTTACTGGAGGAGTCTCGGAGAGGACGGTCTTGGGGTTCGTGACTGCTGAATTCACCCGTTGCGGTCATGACGGTTGACATTTGAGCACACTGGATGCAGATAGCTTTTTCATTTTTTTTAATTGAATTCTAACGAACCTACGCTGTCGTGTCAGTTTCCGGTAGACAGCACAGTGTTTCAATAATTGCGCACCTTACCCTGTGCTCGTCACCATCACTGTGGTCACCGTGCGTCACCATACGGAGTCCTTGGGGTATCACGGACCGTATTCCCTGTGCTGCGCTTTTCGTCCCCGTGACTGCCTGATTTTATATCTGGAAGCCTATGCCTCCTAATCGCTGTCGCCGCTTTCGCCCACCGCCCCCGCTCTCGTCCCCTCTGGCAACCCTCGGTTTGTGCTCTGTGTTTAAGGGTATATTGACGCAAGTGATCGTAAACCTTCCCTGCAGCGGGTGTCATTGTCGTTTGCTGCTTTGCAGGATCGGCTCCTACTGAACGTGGAAGCACTGAGGGCTGAATTAGAGCAGGCGAGACTGAGAGGCTCTTCCCTTCACCACGGGTATGACATTTCCCGGTTCACAGATCTGTTCCAGATGCTTCCCTTCGCCACGAATATGACCTGAACCAGCCCACAGTTACACACTAGAACCGTGGGTGTGCTGTGGTCTGATGCGAACCAGCTCCCAGGTACTGATAGCTGACGGTGGGGGGCACTGCCTTCGCCATGGCTCTGACACGAACCAGCTCACAGACACGTATGTTAACACCTGCTGTGTATCTTCGAGAACGAGCCCTTGGCCATATGGGCAGAGTGACCTGATGTGGCTCAGGGAGCCGGTAGCTTAGTAGCTGGTGAGAGGGAGAAGTAGAACATCGTTCCAGAGGATAGGCTTGGACACCCAGGAGACCGGGAGGCATGACAGAGCTCGCAGCCGCAGGAGGAGGTGTGGAAGGTAGGGAATGGTCAGTTTCTGTCGTGGGTGGGTTAATTTGCTCCCCCCCTCCCCCCCGCCGCGCAGTGTGGCACCTATGGTTGGGGGTAGGAGGGGTCCAGCATGCCAGGTGAGGGCCCGCGTGCCTGGGAGCCGTGGTCCCTTCCACAAGGCCAGTGGGGTCGCCATGGGAGTGGCCGCACGGCCATGATTGTGAGGGTCAATTTGACATTCATGGCGTTAGCACAGTGCTTGTAGTTTGTCATGTTTTTGAAAAGACTCTGGAGAATGACGTGTAGTCGCTTTAAGTCTGTTGGGACAACTGTGAGTCACCTGTGAAGGAGTGAGTCGGCCGGCTCGTGAGCTGCGTCCCGCAGACAGTAATCGTCAGCAAGGTATTAGAAGGTCTCTTCGCTTCTTTGTAGGAAATAGTCACCGTGGGAGAGTCCCGCTGGAGCGAGAGTCGCTCGAGTAGCTGACTGGGCCCCCTCAGGTGCAGGGAGCAGGCTCCTGCTCCGAAGGCAGGCCCGCTCGGGCCACACAGGGGTTTGGGTGGCTGCAGATGGGGGCTCTCGGGAAGGTCGAGGGTGTGCTGTGGCTGTCCCTGTTGAGCCTGCTCGTAGGAAAGAGGAGAGGTCAGCGAAGGTCGGGTCGCGAGAGGCTCTCCCTGTCCGTGGAGCCGCTGGTGGCACAGCGAGTGTGCGTCCAGAGAGGGAAGGGCACGGGAAGACGGGGGCACAGGGCGGCCGCTCGGTTGGCTGATGGAGCTCCTCGCCGGCCAGAGGCCGGTGTCGCCGCTCAAGGGCTCGAAGACGCGTATGTGTGAGGAGGCCAAGTGAGCAAACGGGAGCAAAGCAGACGCAGCATGGGCCACCGGCGTGCACGTTGGAGTTCTCCAGGGAAGGGGCCGTGCGGGCACCTGGAGGCTGGCACCGTGGGGCAGTTGCGGTAACAGGGAAGCCCACGCCCGTCGCCCGCCTG
This sequence comes from Panthera pardus, assembly GCF_024362965.1. Lineage (NCBI taxonomy): Eukaryota > Metazoa > Chordata > Mammalia > Carnivora > Felidae > Panthera > Panthera pardus. The sequence continues at coordinate 3,475,326 of NW_026526677.1, read as the reverse complement.
AGGCGTGGTGGCCAGCGAGAGGGATAGAGAGGGGCCGTGTGCTCCCGTGGTGCGGAGGGAGCGGCCGCGGTCACGGGGGGCCCTGCGGTCTGCAGACGGCGGGCAGGAGGCCGGTCGGGAACGGGGTCTGTTTGAAGCCGTCTCACGTAGCGCTCTCCCGTGTGGTGGCAGAAGACACGCTGGTGGGAGCTGTGTCGCCGTGAGCACAGGCGGGCCGCGGGGACGGGACTGAGGAGGTGGCAGGCAGCCCGGCCAGCCGAGCCCTCCTGGCACGACCTCCCAGCCAAGTCTCGTGTCCTCCTCTGGCAAGACGGGGTGGCCTGGGTTGCGGAGGAAAAGAAAGGTGACGGACCGACTTCCACACGCAGGCGGGGCAGATGGGACAGAGCTCGGGGATAGGACTGGATGCGGGGTGGCTGGGTCTGGGGCCCGGGAGCCCGAGACAGGGTGTCAGAGTCAGGGGACACTCGTGAGCCTCGGAGGAGCCACGAACCATCCCAGACCACACGCGGGGTGTCACGTGTAGCTCTCACCGGTTGGCGACGTGCCGTGGCCCCGCAGCGGTGACGCTAGGCCACCTGAGCGCAGGTGAGCAGTTCCGCCGGGAATAGGGGGACAGGAGGAGGGAAGGGTGGCTGTGGCCAGCGGGCAGTTCGGACTTGGCTGTCTTACAAACAAGCAGTCCCCTGAGGCAGCGTTTCTCGAGGACGTTTCTTTAAAGGCCGCAGAGAGGAGCGCGAAGCACGCAGAGGAGACGTCCTGTCACGCGGGCTCTGTCTGCAGGCCTCGCGGGGCGGCGCCCGGGGCCCCCTCTTTAGTTGATGTGAATCAGATGGGCGTGTTCTGTCTCCCGAGACCATAAGGATTTGTGAAACGGAAGGCAGCCTCTCTTCTTTTCCAGAGAGCAAGGAGCCACTGGACTCCCGTGCAGGGCTCAGGTGTGGAGGGTGAGCCCGTGGCCGAGGCCGGGCAGGTGGGCTGGCGGGTGCTGCTTCACCTCTGCTGACCGCTTCCTGCCCGGAGCCTTTGCTGAGGGGGGCAGGTGACAGCCCATGTCAGTGACCCCATCCTAGGGGCTCAGGGCTCCGTCGAACTTTTCTGGAGACTGCTGTGGCCAAGGGGGACGGTTGTCTGTCAGTCTAAGTGCACGCAGGCCAGAGACGCTTTTGCCTTGGAAACACCGGGCGCATCGCCACCTCCTGTTCACGGGAGATGCGAGCTGCGGTTCCCGAGGATCCTGCCATGGGTGCCCCTGAGGTGCCGGTTAGTGGCAGGAGGAGGGATGCCCGGGGTCACCGGGCCTCACAGCGAGGGCCTCGGCACGCGCGGGAAGAGGGCACTTGAAGGCCAGAGGGACGCACGGGAGCGCTTCCCGGTCAGTCGGGCAGCAGGTGGCACAGACACGCAGGGCGACAGGTTGACTGGGGGCGGGTGCCGAGGCCGAGCACAGGCCCTGCTCCACCTCGGGGACGGCTGGGCCGTGGTGAGGCGTTGCCCCTGCTGGGCCCGGGAGACCCTGTCTCCACAGGGCCTGGCTGGCGGGCTGGGACGGGAGCCAGGAGAAAAGATGGCGTCCTTGGAGACCTTCTTCTGTGACCTCAGTTTCCAAATTGGCGGGTTCTGGCCTGGCTGACAAAGTTCACTTCTTGTTGATAATGACCTTTTTCTTCCTCCCCCCCTCCCCCCCCCCCCATATTTCAGGCGACCGCACTTGGGCAGCGTCCCAGATTTCAGGTTCCCTCTGGCGGACGGCCCCACGGATGCCTACAGCAGCGCGGTGTTGCGCCCCCGGAAAGGCCGTGTGGCCGCTCTGCGAGATGAGCCTTCCAAGGCAAGGACCTCCGTCCTCCGGGGGCTCTCGCGGGACCCGCCCGCCTGCTCCAGTGTCCCCTGCCTTATCCTCTGGCTGTGAGGCTCTTCTGGAACCAAACTGCTGATAGGCCGCTGTCTCTTGTCCCCTTCCCCCCTTCTTCTTTTGCTGGCTCACAATTTACTTTGTAGAGCTTTTTTCCTTTCTTTTCGAAGAGTAGAAATGTGGATTAAGATGGGACCTACTGTTAAGCACAGCACAATGCTAATTAGTACAGTTTTGAAACACTAATGAAGATTCAGTGAATAGTGTATTCATCTTTAAGCAAAAAAGAATTCGCATTTGGAGTTTAAATACTTTTGTACTTTTGTCTCTTCAGCAGCATATATTTTTATATACTCGTGTATGTTTTCAGCACTGATAGTCATTGAACGAGTTTGGGCCAGACATCATCCCAGACCTAGGGCTGCAGCATGACCGAAAAAACCAGATGAGGGGCACCCGGTGGCTCAGTCGGTCAAGCGTTCCACTCCTGATTTCCGCTCAGGTCACGATCTCTCGGTTTGTGAGATCGAGCCCCGCGGCCCCGCATGGGACTCTGCGCTGACCGCGCCTGGAGCCTGCTTGGGATTCTCTCTCTCTCTCCCTCTCTCTCTGTCTCTCTCCCTCTCTCTCTGTCTCTCTCCCTCTCTCTGCCCCTCCCCCACTTAAAATAAAACAAAGAAAACAATAAATAGATAAAAAGAGGAGAGGCCTGCACCCCTATCTGTGCGCAGTGTAGTGAGGAGACACCAGCAGCGAATGGGAAGTAAAAGGTGATACGTGTATTAGTTGTCTATTTCTGTCTGACAGATGATTGACAAATCCCTGCAAAGGCGAGTGGCTTAGGAGGAACACTTCGCAGTTGCTGGTTTCTGTGAACTTAGGAGAGTCTTAGCTGGGTGATCGTGGCTCAGGGGCTCGTGAGGTTGCGCCACCAGGAGGCTCGGCTGGGGCTGGCGGGTGCACCGTGCGCTCCCTTGCCTGGGTGTTGGAGGCAGGCCTCAGGTCGTCGCCACACGACCTGCCCGCAGGCTGCTTGGCTGTCCTCCCGGCACAGCAGCGGCTTCCCCAGAACTCACGCGGAGAGAGGGCAGGCAGAAGGTCCCAGAGCTTGTGCCGTGCTAGTCTTGGGAGCTGCCCGCCTTCACTTCCACCACGTTCTGTTCGTTAGAGCTGCAGGGCCAGCCCACACTTGGGGTCCACCCCTCGACGGGGGTAGTGAAGAACTCGTAGACGTAGTTTGAAACCACTACCGTGTCAGATGGGAGTAAGCGGGGAGAGGCAGTCGGGTGTCGCGAGTTGTGAGATGAGGAGGGAATGAGACTTGTAAACTCAGTTAGACAGGGAGGTATCGCCAGGAGGGTTACGTTTGAGCACTGGCCCGAAGGAGGCAAGTGAAGGAGCCGTGTGGATAGATCACAGGTTGGTGCCAGCAAGAGGTGCTCATGGAAGGGACCTAGGGCACGAGAGAACGTGACGGGCGGGGGGAGCCCCAAGAGGTCGGACCGAGGGGACACGTCCGGTGAGCAGTTGGACGCTCCATTCTGGGCCTCAGGAGACCTTGACTAGAGGGAAGGATCAGAGCCAGAACACGCTGGTGGCTTCTAGAGGCACAGGCCACATAAAGTCCCTAGGTGGACCCCTGTGGATAGCCCCAGAGTCCAAGGGCGGCTCTCTGGGCACTGCCCAGCGTGGCAGCGGAGAGAGGGAGACAGAACTGGCAGAGACCAAGGGGTCCCGACAAGTGCTGGGAGGAGCCCCGTGGGCCAGGTGTTCAGGGAACGGGAGGCCGGTGGGCCTGGTCGTGCTGGGTGGGGCCAGGCATGGTGGAGGCCGAGGACCACGGTGGTCTGGTCCAGGAGCCCTTGTGCTAAAGCCCACTCGCCCAAGTTCCAGAGTCTGTGGAGACACAGTAGGGGCAGCTTTCTGGAGGACTTGAACTCTGGTTGGGAGCAGAGACGCAGGGCTAGCTGGAAGGAGACGCAGGGTAAAAGTTCTGTGGTTTCTGTTTTGTTATTTTGGAGGGAAAAGGGGGAAAACATTTTTAGGCTGATGTGGATGAAGTTAGAAAGGCGATCATCCAGAGAGAGAGGGCGGAACGATGTCCCTGAGTCAGCCGAGGGCCTCGTGCCCGTGGGTGGGGCTGTCTCGGGGGGCGGGTGAGCAGGAGGGCAGGAAAGCCTCCAGGAGAGTCGCTGCTCGCACCCGCGCCCTGCTCCTCAGACCACAGGGTTTGGGCTCGGCCGCAGAGGCGCCTCTGTCCCACGAGGGCGGCCCCGAGAAGAGCAGGTTCGCGGGCTGCTCCTGGGTCCTCTCTGCTCCTTCCGTTCGGTCACACCAGCCTCAGGAAGGGAGGCGGGGGACGCTCCAGTGGCTGCACGTCCCCTACCTGGAACACCAGCGAGCTGGTGGGGCCGCAGAAGTACACTCAGATTTAATGGCCTTGTAACCGCCCACGGGGGTGGCTGGCTGGCACCGATGTATTTTTTTATTCCCATTTTTGTTTCTGATCTGCTCGTCCCACCCTGTGGGCGATGTCACAGAAATGCCCACGTCCACGGAGGCACGAGCGTCGCAAGGGGGTCTAAGTCATAGGCCGCCCTCCTCACCTGTGCCTTAAGTACTGCTTGCTTCGTAGGTCAGCAGCTTGTAAGCACAAGGCAGTTCCCCGCTTTCTTTGGGCTTCCAGTTGAAAACTTTTCAAGTTTCTGACAGATTTCTTGTAGGTTTCTGGAACTGCGTTGTTATTTTCCACCTTTGCCGAGATTGAGTTTTTTTACTTACAGGTACAGACTCTTAACGAACAGGATTGGGAACGTGCCCAACAAGCTAGCGTCCTAGCAAACGTGGCACAGGCGTTCGAGAGCGACGTCGACGTGTCTGATGGCGAAGACGACGGGGACACGCTCTTCAGTTCGGCCGCTCTGCTCTCGCCCAGTGGGCAGGCCGATGCCCAGACGCTGGCCATGATGCTGCAGGAACAGCTGGACGCCATCAACAAAGAGATCAGGTACACGTGGTCGTGCGCGGCACCGCAGAGACCACGGTGTCTCCGAGGGACTGTTACCGCGCTCAGGAAGGTCTGGAACAAACACTCTGAATGCTGAGTGTCCCATAACGATAAAGCTCCTTCAGTTCTAGTTTAAGAATATTGTGCGATTCCCCTAGGTTATAAAATTCAGTTCACCAGGGCATCTGTCCACAGTCGTGGACAGGTTCGCGTAACCTCTGGGGAAGGGCGGAAGGTGTCCAGTCCCTTCCTGCGGGTGCCCAGTGTGCGCCTGCGATGCTCCTCAGCGTCTGACCGAGGTTCCAGGGTCGGCCAGGGCGCGGAAAGCCGAGGGCGCGTCGGGGAGGCCTCCCTGATCCACAGCGCAGAGGGAGGGTGTGTGGGGCGGGCCGCGTGCATGAACGTAATGTGTCGAAATCGGTCCTTTGTAGAGCGGTGAGTGCTCAGGGGGCGTGTGTTTGAATCATTTTACGCTCGTCACTATTTCAAGGGTGTTTTCTTTAGAAATCCTCTTAGCAGTTATGGTAGCGAATTTACAAAGCTCTGGTCCCGCGGAGGCAAGAGAACCCAGAGCCTGGCCCTCGTGGAGACGGAGGCGGCAGGGTGGGCAGGATGGTGGGCCCGGGGGCCCGGGAGCTGCTCTGTTTTGGAGTCCTGAGGTCCCGTGGGGAGCGGGCACGTGCTAGTGGCCCTGCTGCCGTGGATCCGGGTAGAGTCACTGTCCACGTTTCGTTCTTGGGAAGCTAGCGCAGGCAGACGTGCTCCTTCCTGCCTGCAGAGAGCGGGCGGTGAGGACAGACGCCAGCGGGAGAAGCGGGGAGGAGCGGTGGGCTCTGTGGAAGCCGTCCCCCGTCAGGTCAGCGCGGGAGAGGAGAGAGGGCCCGCGCTTCGGCTTTGCTTTTGTGTGGCGTGTGGCCAGGGAGAAGCGATCTTCCTTCGTGCGAGTTGACCAGATAGAAATGGTCAGTCGGTCCGGGGACTTGTCCATCACAAAGTAAGCTCTCGGGGTACGTAAACAGAGCTTTCATCGGAAAGGTCGCCGCGTGGATCTCCGGTGTTAACATGGGCATAAGTAGTGACGTAGTCAAGTGCAGAAATTGCCGTTTCCTGATGCAGTGAAGAGTGTTCGCCTTGAATTCCAAATGAATGAAGTACAGTGGACTTGAATCCGGGAATTCAGAGGAGGCTGGTCGAAAATTCCATCAAATAAACTGGTTTGAATTCAGCCTTAAAAAAAAAAAAAAACAAAAAAACAAACAACTCAATGTTTTCATCTAGTCTAGAGGCTTCAGTGTCGGGGAACTCCCAACTGCTCCGTGGGTCGGTCCTTCGGTTAGGTCAGAGGTCCCGATTTCCAGTTGCAAAACAGGTACATTGACGTGTCTGAGAACTGGGAAGTCGCAGTTGTGAATTCGCAGTTGTGAATTCGCAGCTCATCGTACGGCGAGAGCTGCCGGTGAGCCTCTGGCCGAATCTGAGCGCACAGGAGTAAAATCAAACATGGTTGGTGGAAGGAGCTTTACGGGACGCCCTGCAGGAGTCCCCCCTCGTGTCGTTCCGAAACCGGGTGTGTCGAAAAGACACTAGAAGGGGGACCGTTCTCGCTGAGGTGGGGTCGGAGCAGCCGTCCTTGGAGCTCACCGGCCCGCGCGTTCGCAGCGCGGGAGCAAGCACGGACTTGTCGCGCAGCTGCGTTCACGGGTTGGCCAGGGCGGCGAGGGTGACCTGTGTGCTTTCGTTGCAGGCTCATTCAAGAAGAGAAGGAGAGCGCGGAACAGCGGGCGGAGGAGATTGAGAGCCGAGTGGGCGGCGGCAGCTTAGACGGCCCCGGCCGTGTTAGACCCGCGGGCTCCGGCGCCCCGCACCCCGCGTCCCCGCTCGCGGGCCCCTCCCCTCCACACAGCGGGCGCTCCACCCCACGGAGGGGCCCGCACAGCCCCGCCAGGGAGGTGGACAGACTGGGGGTCATGACTCTAGTGAGTATTTGCCTCTTCTTCCTGCGGCGCTCCCCCCACCCCAGCCCCCGACTTAGGTGCCAGAGTGTACGAATACGGTTCTGTCTCGTGTTTTACCCGGAAGGAAAGCCGGTTCATCTGTCGCGCTCAGAGGTGCGAGAATTTTTAAACCGGCCAGCATTTAGTCATTCAGCGGTAGCCGGCGACGCACGGATTGTGCCGTGCGGGGGAGCGGGTTAGCCGTCGTCGCGAGCTCATCGTCAGGGCTTTTGGGTGTGTAACTTCGGATGTGGGCCCGCGCCAGGCACCGTGGCTCCGAGGGGCGTGTTCTTGTTTTCGGGGAGTCGGCGGTTTCACCACAGTAAGTACGGGCCGTAGAGAAGGCGCGGAGGGAGGCCGTGCTGTCTCTCTCTGCATTAGAGATGCCTGACCGGAGGGGACGGGACACGCGGTCAAAAAGAACCGTAAAATAAAGCTCAGGTCGGTTCTCCTGACGCTGGTGCGTGTGTGAGGCCAGCACGGCAGCGGCGTGAGCCCCACACGCGGACGGCTTCTGGGAGCGCGTCTTCGCTCCTCGGCGTCTGGAGACGCGGTGCCCGTACGGTTTCCGGGCGAAGCGTGCAGCCCTGCGGAATGTCGCGGAACTCCGCCGCGTACGTAGCTTAGGTTTGGAGAGCACGTCACCTCTTTCCACCTACGACCACGTTTACGACGTTGTGTTTGTGAGCGCGCTCGCGTCTGTCAGAATCTGTCCCGTTACCGTCCGTTTTTCTTCCCAGCTGCGCTCTTGGCCAGCATGTGATTAGATCAGCTCTGGGTCTCTTCCGTGGCCTGTGACGCGGGAACTAGTCCGTTTTGCGTTGTTTTGACGTCACTCTGTGTATAATTCGCACCATTAGCTAATCAGCTCACACCTTAAACTCTTGGACGGTCTCATCTGTGGTTTCACGCTTCCTTCCTCTCGGAGAATTTGTGAAAGTCGCTGTGGAAATAATCGGCCCTTTTCCCTGCTGTGGAATTTGTGTGCCGGCCGAGAGTGTATCTGCTTCCGTGCTGGGTTTTGACTTGCCGTCTCATCCTTCCGCTTGCTTCCCGCTGTTCACGCAGACCTCAGCCTCCCGCCCCCAGCCGGTATCGTGTCCCCCCACCGCCCGCCCTCTCTGCCCCATGCCGTAAGCCCCTCCGCAGCGTGCTCCCGTGGCCGTGGTCCCGTGTGTGCAGCGTCTGTGGTCAGTCGTGGCTCTCTCGTGTCGTTCCTGCTTTGTCTTCGTTTCTCGTGGGGTAGTGGGGTTTCGCCCCAACGGTGACCAGTGGCACTTCGCGTGTCACCGTGTAGTACGCGTGGATGCGGGTGTGACACAGGTAACAACTCGTCAGCGAAGGGTTTCTTCTAAAGAGATCAGACACAGCACGCTCTGTGGTGCCGACGCTCGTGGGCGGGACTCCAAAGCTCATGGGCTTACCGGGCACAAGCACCGCCTTCCACACGGAAACACGGGGCTCCTGCAACGTGAAGCTGTCACCTCTCTCACGCCCGTTTTTATCACGTACCTGCACAGCGCATTGATTCTTGGGAAGTTTTAACTCAAATTCTAGGTCAGGGCTTGACACTAACACCCAGCAGGTCCTTAACCAGAGTCGGTCGGTTTGGTGTTCTACCGGGTGTCGCGGTCACTTCTTCGGCATCCACGAGGTTGATAGTGTAAAAGCGGAACGTGGTTTTCAACAGGGAGAACAGTTACAGAAAACTTTAGAGTAGACAACTGTTAGATCTCTTTGTTACACGGGATGCCGTATTTTAATAAATTATGTACGTCGGAATGGAATCTTATCTCCCTGAGTAATAATTTATAGTTTCTCTAGTAAAGGTTGAATAACCTATTATGTTTAAATGTGTGCTGGAAAGAAGTTCTGTTTCCAGCTATGGTGGTTTCTAAACCTTATCTCGATTATATCCGTGCTGTTGTTGTTTTTAAAACATGTTTGCCTCTTCTGGTCCTTGAATTTGTGACTTCCGAGCGTGCAGTAAATCTGATTTCTCTTCATTTCTTTGCATGCCTCTGTCAGCCTAGCGATTTAAGGAAGCATCGTAGAAAGGTAAAGTGCTTGGTAGTGTAACCTACCTGTGTTTGTCTGTGGCGGGTGGGAGAGCGCCCGTCGCTTCGCAGAGCGGGCACCACAACCGGGTCACGACAAGCGGCCGGTGTGTCCCGGGAAGCGCTGGGCTCTCGAGCTTGGCGGCCGGTTTCCATGGCGCCTGCGAGGGATGTGAGAGCTTGCCTTTCTCTCTCGTTTGTCTCCTGCTCGCTGCGTACTCAGTTATGCGAGACATAGAAGTTTCTAGGAAGAGAAATGACTGAAGCCGAGCCCTAGATGTTCGATTTGGGGATAACCACCTTGGACAGTCGTGGCCAGCAGCGTTCGGCGAGCTCTTAGGGTCCGCCAGCTGCTCTGTGCAGTGGTTTAGGAGCCTGTTACCCGGCCCCCACCCACACCCCTGCGAGCCGCAGCGTGTGTGGTCACCCCAGTTTCCAGATGTGGAAACAGGCCGAGAGCCCGGGTCCTGTGCCCGAGGCTGCACTGCAGTGCAGACGCTGGCCACGACACCACTTTGCCACGTACCCCACCTTTGCTCGGGCGCCTTTCTCTCCTTTACGGCACCCCGGCCCGGGGCAGGGCACCTCCTGTGTCCAGAGGACCATGACTTGGGTGTGCCCCTTCTCAGGGGAAGTGCCGTGCCTCGGGACCGGACCCTTGACCAGAGCGCCCCCCTCATAAGCGGGATGCTTTGCTCCCTGGACCGTACCCCCATGCCAGACCTGCCCGGCCGCGCGCTGACGGGGCCGTGCCTCTGATACGGAGCTGGGCGGCAGCCGGGGACCCCTCTCCCGCAGGGACGGTGTGGCCGTTCAGTTAAACTCCGGGTTCAAGTGCCAGCTCCGTCACAGGTGGTTTCGTGACCCGGGCGTGTTAATCGCCCTCTTTTTGCCCTGGTTTGCTCCCCTGGTAAGTGAGGACAGCGATAGAATCGTGGCCCTCGGGGTGTCCACAAACTGCCCATCGGTGCACGGTCCCCAGAGGTCGGGAGCTCTCAGCGGCCACGGGGCGCAGAGCACGCCCTGCAGTCCTCTGGCTCGTGCCGCCCTTTCCTCGGTAGCAAGACCTTCTCAAGGAAGGAAGGAAGGGGCGTGTGGTGAACACCCAGGCAGGACGGCCTGTCCCGCAGCTCACTGACGGCTACTTGGAGGGCTCCTTGGAGGCTTTGGGGGATGAAGACCAGGCGCACGAGAAGTGGGTGTCAGGTCCGCGCGGACAGGGCCAGCACGGGCGTTGCGCTTCCCAGCCCTGCGGGAGCCTCCCTTTTGGTTGAGACCGAAATGGCCCATAGGCCCAAGTCTGGCGGGACCCAGGGCCGGGCGGGGGCCTGCGTGTGGACTGCGCTGTGACACAGGGGAGGGCCTGCGCCCGGAACCCTCCGTCTCTGCTCACCTCATAGCCGGGTCTCTAGTGTGGCTCCCTGTCCTGTTCCCTTTTGGTGTTTGTTTTCTCCATACCCTTGCCTCCACCTGGATTTGAAATCTATTTCTGTTACCTAAGTCTGACCCTGTTTTAGTTTTATGTTGATAATTTGTAGCCGCTTAAGGTAGCCTTTTGTTGTCTGATGATTGTCATGGAAATCAGGAGAGGAGGCAGGTGTTCTGTAGCTGTTGGTTAAGCTTGTGTCTTCCCTGAGCTCAGCTCCGCTTGGTGTTGACCCCCGGCCCCCGTGGGTGTCCCGAGCCCCATGCAGCTTCGGAGGTCCTGGTACAAACCCAGTTGGCGGTGCCTGTCTCGCCAGTCCTACACGGGTGTCTCGTGAGATCCGGCCCTGCCTCACCACCGGGACCTGTCAAGGGTCATAACGCTGGCAGGTCCGTGGCCCCGCCGTCCTTTCCAGGGCCCACAGCCTGTTACAGGAGGAAAAATGGAGTCTGAAGGGGGTCATCTTGCCGTGACGGCAGCCCAGGGTCACTTTGTCTCCACCGTGTCGAGCAGGCCTTCTCTAAGCCGCAGAGAAGTCCTTCAGTTTGTAACATCAACCTAAATGTCACTGAGAAGCAGAAGTCAGACCCGAGTGGGGGTGGGGGGGCGGGGGTTTGGGTGCCTTCTCACTTTCCGCCCGTCCTCGTAGGTCCAGGCTTTGCATCATTACTGGAAGTGACACTGGGTTAGGGCACAAGCTGGTTCCTTTTCCCCCGGACAAGGAGCGTTGCACAGTCGTGCACGGGAAGCCTCTGTGCTCACCAGGGTTTGCTCTGAATGGCGTCAGGAGACCAGCACCTTGCTCCTCAGCTGGCGGTGGTCGATGGGGACTTGGTTCGGGGCGTGATTCGCGAAGGTCTCCGCCGCTGCCTTCCGGGGCCGGGCTGGCGGTGGCACGGGGTTCCGGGGGAGGGCGCACCCGCTGGGTGCGGATGGCCCCGGGGTCTCGGCGGGCCCACTGCCCAACGCGTGGCCGGAGTTAGGCCGACACTAAGAGGGCGTTTTGGACGCCGCAGAAAGCGCAGCTCGTAGCTACTCAGATGAGTTCCTGGCTGTGATTTCAGGGCCGTGCGCTCGTCTGTCGGGCCCGCGGTGAACTTCTGTCACCCTCCTCTCGACCCCGCAGTTGCCGGCTTCGCGCGAAGAGGTACGAGACGACAAGGCAACGATAAAATGTGAAACGTCCCCTCCTTCCTCCCCGAGGTCCCTGCGCTTGGACAGACTGCACCAGGGGGTGCTCCACGCGGCCAGCCACGAGGACATCAGGGACGCCAGAAAGTAAGGGGCGCAGGCGCCACAGGGGACACGCCAGCGCGTTGGTTTTCAGCGCCGAGAAACCCTTGATCTTCTTGGGGGAGAAAGGGTCGGGACGGCGATTCTAAAGAAACGCCAGCGAACTGAGTTTATGTGCACGATGTTCTTGGGGCACCTGCCGGGGCTCTGGGGGTGCGGCCGCCGGGGCGCAAGTCCGCTGGGACAGACCGGAGTCCGGCGGTGCAGGCGGCTGTAGGGCGGCCTCGTTTGCCCGGATCCTAACCACCGGCCGTCCTGAGGCTTCCCCTCTGCCCTCCCCTGGGCCGAGCTCTGTGCCCCGCGGGGCTCTGGGGAGCCATCTTCCCCGCACCGGGCAGCTCCAGCAGCCGCTCTGTTTCTTGTACCGTGTCCCCGGCCGGCTCTGGTTGTGCGTGTGCTCCGTGCTCCCGGGTCACGGCCCGGAAGGGCTGCCGCGCGTTCTTGGCCCAGGGCGCTTGGAGTCCAGATCTTCTTGGGAGGGAGAGAGCGTCAGCTCCCCGGGGGCAGCCCTCCCTCGCGTGGGGCGGTGTGTCGTGTGCCAAGCCCGCGTTGAAGGTCCTCTCCCGTCCCCCAGCTCGACAGGCTCGCAGGACGGCCCCGTGAGCAACCCCAGCAGCAGCAACAGCAGCCAGGACTCGCTGCACAAGGCGCCCAAGAAGAAGGGCATCAAGTCCTCCATCGGCCGCCTGTTTGGCAAGAAAGAAAAGGGCCGTCCCGGCCACGCTGGCAAGGATCCCGCGGGGCCAGGTTGGTGTCCCGTGCGTGGCTCCCACGCGCAGGTGGTCCTGCTGGTGTCGTTCGTCTAGCACCGTGATCGCTCTGCCTGCAGGTTCCTCCCCCTGTCGGGAGACCCTCACATGGCCTGTTGAGCACCCCCCCCGCCCCACGCCCCCCATTTCATCACTCTGCTTCCCCACAGCTGCTGTTTTGGAGGTGGAAAACTCCTCTCAGGACGCCCTGGGACTCAGCAAATTGGGCGGACAGGCTGAGAAAAACCGTAAACTTCAAAAAAAGTAAGCGTTCTGTTCTTTGTCGTCTCTGCGTACTTTCAGCCGTACCTGGTTTCGAAGCAGTGGCTGTTTGTTCATTGAGCTCTGTAGCTGCAAAGAGGGATTCTCTCCCTCCAGGCTGAACCTGAGGTCCTTGTTAAACTGGGCCTCCCGGAGGCGTAGAGCACGTGTGAAATCGTGAAGGGGCACCCGTGGATTCCCACTCCACCTTGAGAAGTTGTGCAGGGAGGCTGTGTTGTGGCTCACTGAGGGCGAGACCTCGGAGCACTTGGCCCTGAGCCCCGGCTCCTGTACGGATCAGCTTGGGGCTCTGGGCCTTGAGCCGGGGCAGAACTCAGTGGGCTCCGCGATGGGCCTGACAGTGGGCGGGGCGTCCGGTGGCTCTCGGGCGCTCCGAGGGCCTGCACGGTCTGGAGCCGGGGCCTCACGGCCACACTGGGCCCACAGGCCCCGTCCCGCTAGAGGCCGGTTCCCCTTCAGCCCCTGGAGTTGTCCGTTGGTTTTCCCTTAAACCTGCCTCAGTTTAGTCGTCTTCTCAGCAGTCATAATAACGATCGTGACTGGCACACCGTGGGCCGTGTTTCAGGTGAAACGCTGCGGTTTCTGTTACTGCTCACAATTCCGTAGGAACAGTCAGGCTTTTGGTTCCCTGGGAACGGACATTTGTAGAAACCACTTAACAGCGGTCTGATTTGAATGTTGCTATGTTTGAACTGTATAAAAGTGTTTTGAGATAACTTGGATAGTTGCCATCTGGCCATGTGCAGTTTGATACTGAAAGTAGGCCTTTTGCTCCTGGAACCGTGCTGGGAAAATTCTGTCCCTTCGATGTTGCTGGCGTGTTTCATTTCACATCCTTACACTTTTTGTAACGGAAACAGTAAGATTCGTGGCAGTGCCCTCTGGGTCTCCCACCCCACCGCTCCCAGGAATGTGTATTTCACGTACGATCGGAAGTAACATAAATTGGCCAAAACGTTTCACTGTGTCTCCTATGTTTATTTTGTCTTCCTCGGGAGGTATGTTTAAGTACTTGGTCATACGAGGACGGCCTTTATTGAGCTATTTGCCCCCGCATGTGATTGAATTTCACAGAGTGTGTGTAGGTAGCTTTCCCTGGGGCTGAGATGTTCAAATTGCCGGCTTTGGTTCTGCGTTACCATAGCTGCAGCCGAGTGTCTGAGAGCGGGTCCTTCTCTGGACTCCGTGATCATCATGGCAAATTCCAGACCGTACAGTCGACACTTGGACAGCAAGGGTTTCAGTAGAAGGTCCACTTACATGCAACATTGTTTTTTTAATAAATCCAGTGTGGTATTGTAAATGTATTTTCTCTTCTTTGTGCTTTTCTTCATAACCTTTGCCTTGTTTTACGAAAGAATACGGCATACGTACATAACTTACAAAATGTGTGTTAACCGACTGTTTATCGGTAAGCCCTCTGGGTACAGTGGGCTATGAGCAGTTAAGTTTTCAGGGAGTCAGAAGTTATGCTCGGATTTTCGAGGGTGGTGCTTTGCCCGGATGGCAGAGCCGTGCTGGTGAGGTAGGGCCCCGTAAGTCCCCACGCAAGGTGCCCTAGTGTGGACAGTGTCCGCCTCAGGAGAATGAGTCTCAGTGGTGTCGGTGGTCATGTCGTATCTGATGAGACGCTTCTTGTCACGAAAGACCACTTCGCCGCTGCATTTATGTCCTAACTGTGAGATGCGTGTTGTCAGTCATGCGTTACGCAGCCTCACGCGTGTCCCTGCTCCCCGTAGAATTCAGCAGATTTCTAAGTGTCTTTCTCCTGCGGCTCTAACCGTCAGGCTGGGAAGCACTCCACATGAGTTTACCGTTAGGGCGAGTGTTTGGAAAATCACGTGTGGTGTCGAGAATTGGGTCCTTGAGGGAGATCAGGTCCCCGCTCAGTAGGCCCGGTCCACGGCGGTCAGAGCGCTCATCCATTTTACCCTGGGGGGGAGGCGGAGTTCTGTAAACCAAGGGGGGCGCGGCCGCAGCGGGGGATGCGGCGTCTGAGAGCGGAGGAAGGAAGCAAATAAATAACCGCGAAAGTCGGACAAGTCTCCCATGCCTCCAGGATGTTGGCTCGTAACTCCCGTTCCTCCGTGCAGAGTTAGGTGCTGGGGGCCGACTGAAAATTCAGAGAAGCGAGGGGCGCCTGGAGGGCTCCGTCGGTTAACTGTCGGACTTCAGCTCAGGTCACGATCTCGCGGTTTGTGAGTCTGAGCCCCGCGTCGGGCTCTGTGCTGACAGCTCAGGGCCTGGAGCCTGCTTCAGATTCTGTGTCTCCTCTCTCTCTGCCCTTTCTCAAAAATAAACACGAACAAAAATATTGCAGAGAAGTGCTCGACAGATCAGAGTCCCTGCCTCTTTAGTCCTCGTGTTTCAGGCTTCGGAACTGGTGGTGGAGAGCGTTGCTTTCTGGAGTATTGACCTGTGCAAGCAGACCTCACGTCCTTACGGTAAAGTGTTAGCCGCCCCGCTTAATTTTGTAGCTTGTGGTCCACAGGGAGAAAAACGGATCATTCCGTCGACCGTTGGAGTGACCGTGTGGGTACACGGGCAGGTTCTTCAGGTGTACGTGGCCCTTGGCTTACGCGAGTCCCAGGTGACGGGAGCTGGCCGTCCGCGGTGGCAGGCGGTAGGAGGCGAAGAAGGGGTTGGGTGTGCACAGGTGCTCTGGCTCCTCCGCTTATGGGGTCGGCACTGACCCCCCAGGAGAAGGAAGGGGTGCGGGCGTCCCCCCCCCCCCCCGGGTCCATCCGGTGTTTAGTCTCCTGGGCGGCGCCCTGGCCTGGTAGGGGACGGGGCCCAGTGCAGACAGAGACCTGGGCCGGCTGGCCGGCTGGGGGCTCCACGTCGCCGCCGCCTCCTGGGTCTTGCGGCTGCGTGGCCCTGGCTCCGCTGCCTCCGCGTGGCCTCGGCGGGACCTCGGGCCTGAGCTCCAACCCACGAGCACATCTGTACCAGAAAAGGCTTTTCGTAAACAAATGGCCACCACCAGGAGGAAGATGGGGGTGAAGTCAGAATCGTGGACACCAACCTCCGGGTAGTGGGGCTCATGGGCCGTTTGTAGCCTGTAGGGGTGGACCGCGAACGTCTACGTGAGGGGTTTTTTTGAGGTAGGCTCCACGCCCAGTGTGGGGCTCAAACTCCCGACCCTGAGCTCAAGAGTCCTGTGGTCTACCAACCGAGGCAGTCGGGTGCCCCTAAATAGCTGTTGCGTGTGAAAAGACAAAGCGTGGCAGACAGAGTGCCACGAATCCGGTCGCCGTTCAGTTTGCTTTGAGAGTGCGGGGCACCTGCGAGCCCCCTGGGCCCTGCAGCAGAGCCGTGCGCACCCCTCCCGTGCCGGGCTGGGCTGCTTGGGACCGAGCCCCTGACCGTGCTTTCGGAGCTCAGGTCTCTCCCCGGCCCGTCTGCCGAGGAACGATTAGTGTCGTGTGTACGGGTCACGTGGCACGGCTTACGTAAGCGTCCGCATAAGATGTTGCTGCTGTCGTTGAGAATTTGTCCGTAGGACACGGGAAGCGGCGTTAAATTGGGCACACGGATGGGTTACTCCGCCCGGCGAAGGAGGCCCTTCTCCCCCGTGCTTATTCCATCCGCTGTGGGTGCCCCGTGTCGGGGTGACCACAGCCCCAGTGGACTCCCATTTCCTTTTCATATGTGAGTAAATAGCTTTGCTGCTCATTTTAAAGAGGGAAGTTTTGCCTGCCTTCCTTCCTTCCTTCCTTCCTTCCTTCCTTCCTTCCTTCCTCTGGCTATTAAGATTTGTTGCATTCTAGGGCACCTGGCTGGCTCAGTCAGTGCAGCATGTGACTCAGTCTCAGGGTCTTGAGTTGAAGCCTCACCTTGGGCATAGAGCTTACTTAAAAAAAAAAAAATTGTTGCCCTCCCTGGTGTAATCCTTCCTACACAATTAGAACATTTATTACCCCCAGGAAACCTAAGGTTGACTTCAGGAACACTTACTTGAAACTTGACGTGAAACGTTTTGAGCTCGAATTGTACGTAGACTTTACAGTCTTAAGAAAGGTCTGATACCGTTTAAATATGTTGAAGAGCCAATGTGTTTGTTCAGAAACAGGAGATTCAGTGATGTGTTCTGCCGAATTTATCAAAGAAAAATAACACTACAAGTGACTGAGGGATTTAAAAATGCCTCAGGATGCCCAGGCACATAGGGTAAACCATCTTCTGTCCCACCCCACCTTCTCTGCGAGGCCTTTCCCGTTCTGAAAGAATTCATGTCTCTCAGAAAGCCTCGTAAGGACACAACGTGAAAGAGCGAGATGAAATTCTCAAAGCTTATAGTGTTGTCTCTTACGTAACTATGTCATTAGTAGACGATCGTTTTTAAAGATGTTAAGATGGTGAAGTTACGGTTTGGGTATTTTAGAACCAGGTGGACAGAATATTTCGGATGCGGCGAGGATCCCAGGACGGCTTCCTGGTGTTGGCTTGTGACAGGATCACAGTCTCACAGGCTGCCCTGTGTGCACTGGCCCCAGTGGTTGGGACTCAGAGTTTCTGGGTCTGAAGCCTGTGGGTTAAACCATGGGATGACCCAGTGTCTTAACTTAGCAGATACCTGTATTAGCCTGAATCGCCGTGTAGAATAGAAACCGCCAAAATCCCGCCCGTTCCTTAGTTACCATGTCAGACCATTACTGGTAGTAAAGTGTGTGCTGTTCTGTGTTGTTGTCTTTGCCGGACGAGTTTGAGACCCTCACAGCAGCTCCTCACTCAGACGCAGGTGCGGCCCCCTCCTGCGGTTTTCCTTGTTGTTCAGGTACTCCCTCCGCTGTCCTACCTCGGATGTGAAGACTGCTGGGGTTGGCTGATGTTGACACTGATTCTTCAATTCTGCCAGGAGACGCCTCTGTTACGCTTTTTTTGTTTTTTAATTTTTTTTTAATGTTTATTCATTATTGAGAGACAGAGAGACACAGAGCGTGAGCAGGGGAGGGGCAGAGAGAGAGGGAGGCGCAGAATCAGAAGCGGGCTCCAGGCTCCGAGCTGTCAGCTCAGACCCCGACACGGGGCTCGAACCCACGAACTGCGAGATCATGACCTGAGCCGAAGTCGGTCGCCCGACTGACAGAGCCACCCAGGCGCCCCATATACTTTTGAAAACGTGCACAGAGAATTACCTCTGTTCACTTGCTATATACCCACAGGCACTCGTGACTCTTCAACGTTGAATTCTCTCGTTATTTGTAGGCACGAATTGCTCGAGGAAGCCCGGAGACAAGGTTTACCTTTCGCACAGTGGGACGGGCCCACCGTTGTTGTTTGGCTGGAGGTATGTTTCTTTTGAACCCTGGGCGGAGTACGTCACATCTGTGGGCAGGATGAATGCATTCGTACGCCGTGCAGAACCTTCTGGCCTTTACACTTCCTGTCTCTAGCTCTGGGTCGGGATGCCTGCCTGGTACGTAGCCGCTTGCCGAGCCAACGTGAAAAGCGGGGCCATCATGTCTGCGCTGTCCGACACGGAGATCCAGCGTGAGATCGGCATCAGCAACCCTCTGCACCGGCTGAAGCTGCGGCTGGCCATTCAGGAGATCATGTCCCTGACTAGTCCGTCAGCCCCTCCTACTTCGAGAACGGTACGCACCTGTGGAAGGAGCCGATCTGCCGCTCACGTTGCCTCACACGACTAGTGTTCCAGTTTAACGTCTTAGCATTCAAATACGTGATCGGGTGGTTAAAAGATACTGTATCGAATGCTCTCAGAACAGCTTGACTTTGCAGTATAGACATAGGAGTTTTTTAAAGCGTAGGCAAGGAATTATCCCTAATTTAAGAACAAACTTACCAAAAGCGACGGGGAAAGAGCTCAGATCCCTACTTGCATTATTATCAGTGTTTTACTGTCTGACTTATTCAGCCCGTTGTTGCTTTCCGTTCAGGGAGCCGCGGGTCCCGGGGGCTCAGGGCTTTAAGCGGCCTGTGCATCTGCCCCTGCACGCTGAGCGCCGCTGTGCTCCACGCAGGCAGACCCTGGCCGTCCTTACCGACGCCCCTCCTGGTTGAACGCTAAAAAACGCATCTGAGGACAACGTTAATGGTTCTTGGGGGACAAAGTGGGCCGGCTCCTTGCTGTGGGCTCTGTACGTTGGCTCAGCTCCCACTCTGCTGTTCTCTGCTCCGAAGAGAAAACCTGGCGAGGATACGGCCTCCCACGTTCTTCTCCGAGTAGCAAGCAGGTCAGCGCCTGATTCGGGACTTGCAGGGACTTTGCACAGAAAGGATTGCCAGCGTCTTTGTTTCGATTCTTAGGGACAGAATTGTAATGAGCAGTCGGTCTGTGCACTGACCTGTGGCCCGGGAATGTTCTGTCACGGCATCCGACCAGGTCCCCGTTGTCTGGTTGTTTCCAGTTAGAGAGACCTTTCTGGAAACAAAGGTGTTAGGGTGGCTCTCGCAAAGTCTTAGAAACCGTCTCGGCGAAGGCCCCCGCTCACGCGCTGAGTCAGCGGACAGTGATGACAAGCGCACCTGGGACGGGGATCCTCGCTGTGAGACGGGCCAGCCCTGTCCCCGAGGGGCCCGGCGGCCGGCAGGGCGCTAACGGGCCTCGGGTCTGCCGCGCCACATCAGCGGTGCCGGTGTTTTGGCTGCTTGAAGCCGGCGGCCGTTCTGTGTGCCACGCTGAGCCCTGTGCTGGGCCTCTTAGGGTCCCCAGGTGAGGTTGTCCCGTCCACATGGCCCCATCACTGTGGAGCGCCTGTGGGGAGCCGTCCACAGGCCAGACTTGGGGACGGTGCTCCTTTTTGTGCTTTGGGGGAGAATGTTTTAAATATATCGAAGTGAGAGTTACTTGAGAATTAGGAATAGTTTTCAGAAGTGCCAAATAGGTCGCTTTTATATTTCCCGTATGTCAGGTGGTAGGCGTGGCAGATGAAGCTCCAGAAACCGTGGGCTGTCCTGGGGTCACTGCCACCACAGTGGTAGTGCGTGTGGCGGTTCTCCGTCAAGGGGCTGGGCTTGTTTTAACCTTGTGTCGTTTTCTGTGTGGGCATCTGAAACGAGAAGGCGGGAAGAATGGCCTTTGCGTCCGCCTGCTCCTTTCACGTGCCCGAGGCTCACGTGTCTGCTGCCTTTCCTCTTTGTCACTGCTTCCCTTGCCCTGGATGTGGTTGTCACTGGGGCCGCCCTAGACCACAGGAAATATCTGGTTAACGCATGAAGAGATGGAGACGCTCACGGCCACGCCACAAACGGTCAGTCGGAGCCCCGAGCCCGTCCTCCCTCCGTGCTCCCTCCT
The DNA here is from genome assembly GCF_024362965.1 of Panthera pardus. Classification (NCBI taxonomy): domain Eukaryota; kingdom Metazoa; phylum Chordata; class Mammalia; order Carnivora; family Felidae; genus Panthera; species Panthera pardus. Next base: position 3,455,405 of record NW_026526677.1, on the reverse strand, counting down.
CCCGCCCCCGAGAACGGCGCGATTCTGGGCTTTTCTGGGGGAAACAAAAATGTCCTTCCACGTTAAATTGTTCGGATCAGTACTTCCTTTAGGTATTAGTGAAATGCGTGAAGTAGAATTCTATTTTAGATTTTTCCCAGGAACTTAAAATGGATAGACTAGCTCTGTTTAGAATAGATTGAACTCCTATCTCCTTCCGGAGAGACCTCGGTTTGGCGCTCGGCCTCCACATTCTGGCCCCAGTTGTCTCCTTTAATGGACATGCCTGCCACGGGGAGTCGGCTCCTTGCATGAGAAATCGGAATTGGTGGTTTTGCATGAGTTTTGCATGACGCTTTGACTTTCTCACTCTGTCACCCAGTCACTCCACGCCTTCCCGACAGAGCTGATCTGCTCGCATGCCCAGGCCCAGCAGTACTAACGGTTGTGTTCTTTTGCATTCCTAACCTCGTGACCCCAGGAGGCTGAGGAGGGAAGCTGGGCTCAGGTTGGAGACTCTCTATAATATACTCTTCACTATGTGTACAGCAGCAAAAGAGCTGGAGTGTGAAAGCTTGTAATTGACTTTTCTTGACGTTTTTAACCTCTTCCTTTGTGCCGAATGTCGTTGGTGATTTAAAGTCTTAGAGCAAAGCATAGGATTAAAAGAGTACGTCTCATGGACAATTTTGAACCTTTCTCATGGGGCACCACGGTTAATTCTGCTTAAAACGCACGTCACTTTGTTTAGCCAATGGCTGTCACACACCGCGCCTGGGCCCTGGCAGCTCCTGGGATCATAGAAGGCCGTCCCCGGTGGGCTGACACTTCTCACAAGGCGTGCTGACGGGAGATGTTCGGATAAATACCTGGCACGAGAGTTGGCACGGGGGGCCCTCCCTCCCCGTCTGGGCGTCAGCGTGTCGCTCCATGCCGTCCTGCCGCCGTGTCCGTTGAGAGGCTTTCTTACTCCCGGGGTTCTCAGAAATGAAGCCTCTGCTTGCACATCGTACATTTGAATTTTCAGCTTCCTCGTTCTCCAGGCTCACAAAAAACTCTGGCACGACTCTTTTGCAGCCTTGTTCGGGCAGCTTGATTAAAAAGCAGTGGTTTCCTACCCGGATTCCAGTAACGTTGCCGCCTGACATACTGTTAGGTTTTAGGGATAGAAAAGGTTTTAGGTTTCGAGGGCTGCAGGCTGCAGCCAGTCAGTTCTTACTGATGGTGTCGTGTTCAAGGATCCGCAGAGGATAATTGTATGTCAGCAAAAACAGTCAAACTCCTCTTACATCTGAATTTTTCTCATTTCCAGTTGATGGTTGAAACACCTTTTTTTCTCTATTTGTACTCCTAAAATGAAGCACGTATTATCATTTAAAAAATTTTTTTTTTATTTTTAAACTTTTTTTAATGTTTATTTTTGAGGCAGAGAGAATGCAAGGTGGGACAGAGAGACAGAGGGAGACAGAGACTCTGACGCGGGCTCTGCACTGCCAGCAGAGAGCCTGATGTGGGGCTTGATCTCACGAACCGTGAGATCATGTCCTGAGCCGAAGTCAGTCACTTAACCAGCTGAGCCACCCAGGTGCCCCGTATCACTTTTTAAAAAGCAAAAGAGGAGAGTGACTCTAATGTTCCATGCGTTCCCTCTTCAACCGTTTGATCTAAGCCCTCTGTGCCAATACTCTAGATAAATATCATTAGTCACTTAGCCTGCTCAGATGTTTCTTTATGGGGCCAATAATGGCCATCAGTGAATTGAAAAGGGTGCATTTTGTAATTGCTTCAACGTCAGCGTCTTCCACACTAAGAAGAAGAGCTCTGGCAGCAACTAAGTATGAAATTCCCTGTCTTGGGGTGGGATGTGTAAATAAGCCGAATGTTTGCTCTTTGCAGTGGAAACGTAAACAAGGATGAGCCGTGCCAGTGACGCCAGAATTAGCCCCCACTCAGTCTTCAGCATAAGCAAGGATGGTTTTCACTCCATCTGTCTTCTAGATGAGAGGAGAACGAAGAGGCGTCCTGGTCTCTGTGCGCCTGCCCCCTGCCGCCAAGGGCAGCGGTCATAGAGTGTGCCTTCCCCGGGCTCTGACATAGCGACCAGCTCTTAAGCCAAGGGGGAGCTGGGGATGCGCTTGGGCACTCAGGGGAAGCAGACTTCCAGGTGTGGTCAATGAAGGTCCCTGATGCCTTCATTTAGCAAGTACCTTCCGTGCACTGCCCATGCAAAACTGAGCTGCTTGCTGGTAACACCTGCCCTCACCTGTCATGTTTTGCAGAGGTCGCAAAGCTGAATTGGCTTTGTGACCATTCCAGTGCTGGAGAAAATAGAGCCTGTGCAGCGGCAGTCTCTTGCGGCCTGAGTGTTCTCTGACCATGAGAGATCCCTGTCGTATGCTTTCTTCAGAAGGCTGCGATAGCAGCCCAGGAGGCGTGGGTCTCCCCGGTTTTGAGCCTGGGTCCTCCGGGAGCATGTGTTATGGGCCACTTAACAAGTGGGACCAGAGTGTGTGAGCAACGTGAAGGAGGACTCTGCTCCCGTGAGACTATTTAGAAATTTCTTTGCATTTTGTGTCCATTTAAGAATACATGAACAGAAGCAAGAAAGCAGTGATGGCTATTCACGCCCTAAGCGTCAGGTCTGTGATATTGAGAGTGAGGTTGGAAAGAGTGAAAAAACATGACATTGTGACAATTTGCCAAAAACATTCGATGCTTTTCTCACTCATGGTTATTTCCCGAAAGTAGTGACACAGTTTTCTTCTATTGAATTTGAGCATTCTTACTGAAATCTGACTCGTTCCTTCTATAGTTTGTTTGGTGTGAATACTAGATGAGAGGCACAACATGGTGGTAGTTGAGAGTTAATATTTCCAAGGATTCCATAAGGTAACTACAGAACTCCTGTGACTGTAGCTTTGCCTTCTTGGGCTGAAGAAATCCAGTGCCTTTGTTTGATATGTGTGCATATACTTATAATGTGTTTACTTCCGTTTCATGGCACAAATGTTGCACATGTTCTGTTAGATGTATCCCAAAGGATTTCATAGTTGTTCACGATATTATAAGTGGTATTTTTAAAAATCTCCATCTCCAGCTCATTTTTTTAGTATTTAATAATACAGGTCCTGTTAGTTCTGATAGCTGTCCTGTATTCATCCTCTGTGTTGATAATCAAGTCATATGCAAATCAGGACAGTGTTATGTCTTTTCCAACCCATGTGCTTTTGATTTCTTTTTCTTGCCTTACCACAGTGGCTGGGAGTTCTGGTGCAGGATTGAATGGAAGTGGTGGGAGCAGACATCCTTAACTTTGTTTCTGATTTTAGGGAAAATGCATTCAGTCTTACACCACTAGTGTGCATTCAGCTCCACATTTTTTTGTAGAAGCCCTTTATCAGGTCAAGGCAGCCATCTTTTCAGTTTCTAGATTGCTGAGATTTCCATAGATGAGTGATTTGGTCACACACGTTTCCCACATCTCTGTGGTTTTTTCTTTTCAGTACATTGGTACGGTGAACTTCCTTGATTTTTAAATATTGACCCAAGCTACGTTACTGGGATAAACTCCACTTGTCATGATATCGTATTCTTTTCACTTATTACTGATTTGATTTGCTAATGTGTTGTTAAGGAAGTTTGCATCTCTGTCTATGAATGCTATTGATCTGTTTTTTGTTTTGTTTTTTTTTTTATAATCTGTCTGGTTTTGGTGTCAAAATAATGCTGCTCGTATAGAATGAGCTAGGTATTTCTTCTTCACTTTTTTGTAATAGTTTATGTAGAATTGGTACTGTTTTCATAAATGTTTGGTAGAGATCAATGGCAAAAACATTTGAGGTAGAGATGTGCATGTGTGCGTGTCTGTGGGTTATAGCTACAGATTCAAAGTCAGGTACAGGTTACCAGTTTCTTTCCGAGTGGCTTTCGTAGATTATGTCTTTCAAGAAACTTGCCTGTGTTATCCAGGTTGCTTACGGCTGTCTACAGTTTTCCCTTATTACCCTTTCAGTGTCTGTAGGGTCTGTCCTGATGTACAGTGATTTCAGTGTCTGTAGGGTCTTTCATTCTTGATGTAGATAACTTATATCTTTCTTCTTAATCACTCTGGGTAGGGTCATTCCATTCTATTGATGTTTATGAAGACCCGGGTTTTACTTTCATTGTTTTATTTTCTATTATTTTTCTGGTTTCTGTTTCATTGATTTCTCCTCTTTTATTTTCTTCCTTCTGTTTGCTGTGAATTTCATTTGTCTTCTTTTTCAAATTTTTTAAGGTAGCATCTTACATTGTTGATTTGCAACCTTCATTTATAACGTAAGTACTTAATACTATAAATTTCCCGCCGCTAGTGCAGCGTCCCACAGTTTATGAATATGTTGTGTGTGCGCTTTCTTTATGGTTTTTTTTTTACGATTTTATTTTAAGTAATATCTACACCCAACATGGGTCTTGAACCCATGACCCTGAGATTGAGAGCAGCACACTCCACTGACCAAGCCAGCCAGATGCCCCTTGTGTGTTCACTTTCATTCAATTCAAAAGATTTTCCCATTTCCCTTGTGATTTCTTCTTTGGCACATGGGTCAGTTAGAAGTGTGCTAATTCCAAATATTTGGGAGTTTTCTAGATCTCTTTTCATTATTGCTTTCTAATTTAATTCTGTGGAGGTCAGGGGACATATATTTGGTATGATTTCAGTCTCTTTAAATACGTGGAGCTTTGTCTGTGTTGGGGAACATTCTGTGTGCACTGTTGCTGTTGGCTAGAGTGCTCTCACGGCAATTGGGTTGGGCTAGTTGATGGTGCCGCTCAGGGCTTCTCCATCCTTGGGAGCCTATCATTCTGGCCTGCTCAGTCAGCTACTCAACCACGGGGAAAGGGAGGTCTTCTAACCGTCTCTCCTCTCAGTCTTACTGGGTTCATGTCTTCTTTTAAATCTATGTTTGTATTCACTTTTTTTTTTTTTTTTTTTTTTTTTAATTTTATTTTTGGGACAGAGAGAGACAGAGCATGAACGGGGGAGGGGCAGAGAGAGAGGGAGACACAGAATCGGAAACAGCCTCCAGGCTCTGAGCCATCAGCCCAGAGCCTGACGCGGGGCTCGAACTCACGGACCGCGAGATCGTGACCTGGCTGAAGTCGGACGCTTAACCGACTGCGCCACCCAGGCGCCCCTGTATTCACTTTTTAAAACTCGTTTTGAAATTAGCAAATATTTTGTTAAGAAAATATGGAAAACAAAGTGTTAAACATAAAATTAAAGCCAGAGATAGTTTTAATGAGTTGAGCTGGATTGATCCTTCAAACTTGTTCATGAGTCGTGATCATTCTTTGTTGTTATATTATTACCTATGAAAACCGTTTCAGACTGCTAACATGTAATCAGTTACAGGTTTAATGTGGTTTGGTGATTACGTTATATGTATTAGCACAAATGAGTTGTAGATTTTTAATGGTAGAATTTCCTTTGTGTACAGTTTTAATAGAAAATTTAAGTCAGTAAGTAGGAGATCAAATTATTTTGAAATTATAAAAAGCCATATTATTGGCTTGGCCTTTGAAAATACGTAACAGATTAAAAATTCAGTGTAAAGATGACTTAAATGACCCTTGCGACGTCCTCCCTGTTTTTTTTTTTTTTTTTTTTTCTGAACTGATGTTCTTAATTATCGTGAGCAGACGCTGGCATACGGGGACATGAACCACGAGTGGATCGGCAATGAGTGGCTGCCCAGCCTGGGCCTCGCGCAATACCGCAGCTACTTCATGGAGTGCCTGGTGGACGCGCGCATGCTGGACCACCTGACCAAGAAGGACCTCCGAGGGCAGCTGAAGATGGTCGACAGCTTCCACAGGTGTGCTGCTGCACGTTGGCCCTTCCTGGTTGGCTAAGAGATGTTTGCCCACCGCCACGGCTAACTGTGTTTTGTTTTGTTTTGTTTTGTTTTTGGTTTTTGGCAACAGGAACAGTTTCCAGTGTGGAATTATGTGCCTGCGAAGGTTGAATTACGACCGTAAGGAGCTAGAGAGAAAAAGAGAAGAAAGCCAGAGTGAAGTAAAAGGCTAGTACATGGCATTTAATTCATGCAGCGAGTGTGAACAGCCTCGGTGATTTGCTGCTTTTTAAAAAAATCAGCAAAGGCTTGAAGGCATCATTACAGGGGAGGGAGAGATGATCCCTTTCTGCGGCCAGAGACCCTGTGCTCGTTTTCTCGTGCTTAACGTCAGTCTGTAGGTACAGGGTCTCCGGGTAAACATTCTTCCTCTGACCTTAGACATTTCCTCTTACGAGGACACACGTCCTCTTTTGTTCAGAAATGCTGCCACACACCATTAGAGAGCAACAGAGCACAGGTGAACAGGCCCCTGCTGTGTGCGTCTTGGTGTGAGTGTGAAAAGTACTGCCCTGGCTGTCTCTCCAAGGACTCGAGGGGCCCACAGTAGCGTAGCGTGGTTCTCCTTCCTGTGGATGAGGGAGCGGTATGGGGTCAGCGGGGCACTTGGGCCTCGCAGACAGGGTGGGGGGCCTCTTCTGGGGCGCGGGGGCGGGGGAGCAGGCAGAGGCATTTCGAGGAGGGAGCAGGCCCAGGGGCGTATAAGAGGACATGGTGCTCAGCCAAGAGAGCAGCACCCAGGGCACCTCTAACTGAGCAAGTGTAGTGGTTTGTTTTGCAACAAGACGTTAACGATTAAGCTCAACGTAACCTCTCCCCAAATTTTCAGTATAAAGAAATCACTAAGAATGGTAATAGCAGATCGGACTTACCAACTCCAAGCACAAAGGTTCATTCATTTAGTCCTTACCACCGTCCCGTGAGTGCTGTTTTCACCCCTCGTGTTTACTAAGAAAGAAAGGTAAAAGTGTGGTTACGGAAGGGGCACCTGGGTGGCTCAGTCGGTCGAGCATCTACCTCTTGGTTTCAGCTCAGGGTTCGTGGGTTCAAGCCCTGTGTCATGCTCTGTGCTGACAGTGTGGAGCCTGCTTGGGATTCTCTCCCTCCCTCCTTTCCTGTGCCCCTCCCCCTGTTGCTCCAGCTCTCGCTGTCGCTGTCTGTCAAATAAATAAACTTAGGGGGCACCTGGGCGGCTTAGTCAGTTAAGCGTCTGACTTCGGCTCAGGTCGTAATCTCACTGTTCGTGTGTTCGAGCCCCGTGTCAGGCTCTGTGCGGACGGCTCACATGCTGGAGCCTGCTTGGGATTCTGTGTCTCCCTCTCTCTCTGTCCCCCCCCCCCTCAAAAATAAATATTAAAAAGCTATTTTGAAATAAATAAACTTTAAAAAAATGTGGCTGGAGGGGAGCCTGAGTGGCTCAGATGGGTTGGGCGTCCGACTTCAGCTCAGGTCACGATCTTGCGATGCATGAGTTTGAGCCCCGCGTTGGGCTCTGTGCTGACACCTTGGAGCCTGGAGACTGCTTGGGATTCTGTGTCTTGCACTCTCTCTCTCTCTGCCCCAACGCTTTCTCGTGCTCTCCCTCTCTCTCCCCCCCACTCTGTCTCTGTCTCTGTCTCTCTCTCTCTCTCTGAAAAGTAAATAAGCATAAAAAAAATGGCTGGGAAGATAGCCCATTTGAAGGGTAGTCTAGCCATGATTGAGTTAGTGTGAGTCACAAGAAACACCATAAGACGATATCTGTGATACGTGTTCTGTACATATAGAATATAACGTATGTATGTAACGTAAATGTAGTAACGATCTGTAAGTATTTTACATGTGTCCGTGTGTGTATATCTGTCCTTTTACCTAGAAGAGGACCTTGGAAATGAACTAGGCAAATGTGTTTCATTTATTGTGTACTTCCATTTTAAATCTTTTCACGGTTGACAGAAGCAGTCTTTCAAAGTAACTGGTGATCATCTGGTGATTTTTAGATCTCTCCTAATGCAAATGCAATATTTATTACTTTGCATAAACATGAGGTCTCCCCTCACAGTCTCTAATATGCTGGAGAGTATCTTCGAGTTTCTGGTTTCCCACTGAGTCAACAAAACGGGCTTCACGATTGTAACTGAGAGGTTCGTGTTCAGTCCACAAGGTGCCCAGACACGGGGCCAACACGTCTGATGGGAGGAAGGTTTTCCAGCAGACCCGCAGTCTGTAGATGAAGCATAGTCGTGCCTCGTGTGTTCTTCTGGTTCCCGATGCCTGGGCCCTGGTCATTTTGTATTCTCTAGAAAGTCATGTGCATGAGAACTTCCTTGTTCGAGAGTTTCCTCGAGGAGTGGGTTCCGACGGGACGGTTTGCATGAGGCTGGCGAGGGGCCAGGACGACAGCGTGTGAGCGCAGCAGGGGCCGTCTGCCCGCCTGGCGGTGCCCTCGGTGCCCGTTTGGGTCACGCCTCGGGTTGGGACCCGGAGGCTCAGGGCGCACAGCGGGGATCCCTGTCGTGCGTTACAGGGTGTGGAAGTGATGGAGAGAGCTTTCTGCAGCCGCTCTGACCATCGGTGTTTACTGTCTGCAGATGTGCTGGTTTGGAGCAATGACCGAGTGATTCGCTGGGTCCTGTCGATTGGCCTTAAAGAGTTTGCGAACAATCTCGTAGAGAGTGGCGTTCACGGTGCGCTGATGGCCTTAGATGAGACATTCGACTTCAACGCCCTGGCGCTTCTGCTTCAGATCCCGACCCAGAACACACAGGTGACGCCGGGCCGGCCGCGCCCGCCCGCCGCTCTCCTGCTGGAGACCCTGCGCCCCGTATTTGAGCGAGGCAGCGCGTGGCTACACCGCACAGCTCGGCCTGTCTCCGCGAGCCTGGGCTGTGCTGTGCGGCCCGGAGTCCACGGTGCTGCCTCCTCCTGCCTGAGCTCTGCCTGTCCCTTCCCCTCACAGGCTCGTGAGCCTGGCGTGCATTGAGCCCTCAACGCGGAGAGAGAAACACTCTTACTTCCGTGTGTCACGTGGAAGTTTCATGGATTCTGTTTCCGATTTCCCTGTGGAGTTTGTTTTGACTCATGGGCTCACTGGAGAGTCAGGAATTTTTTATCCGTCTTCAGAACACTGTACACCTTTGGGCACGCCCTCAGTCTCCCCACTGGAAACCACCCCCCCAAGACACCCTGGTCTAATTTCCCAGGGAGCATGGACCCCTCTTCCCAAAGGCCCGTTCCCGTAGGCCTCCTGGGGGGCTCAGTCGATTAAGCGCCGGACTCTTGGTTTCAGCTCAGGTCTTGATCTCATAGTTTGTGGGTTTGATCCCCATGTCAGGCTCTGTGCTGACAACGTGGAGTCTGCTTGGGATTCTTTCTCTCCATCTCTCTCTGCCCCTCCCCTGCTCAGCTCCCCCCCCCCCCCCCGCCTCTCAAAAATAAATACAGTATTAGGATTCAAGGCATTTATCCCTTGGGTTTTTAAAAAATTTTTCCAGTCTTGGTTTAAAAATAATTGCGATGTGCTAACATCCTTTAGATTGACATAACTTTTGGGCTGTCGGTTTATGATTTCAGGCTCGTGCCGTCTTGGAACGGGAGTTTAACAACCTTTTGGTCATGGGGACGGACAGAAGATTCGATGAAGTAAGTTTTCCACCTAATATCTAAATTTCCATTAACTGTAAATTATTAATATTTGGGGGTACCTGGCTGGCTCAGTTGGAGGAGCGTGGGACTCCTGATCTCAGGGTTGTGAGTTCAAGCCACATGTCGGGTATAGAGATTACTTAAAAGTATAATCTTTAAAACAAAAAATAAATGTAGGGGCGCCTAGGTGGGTGGCTCAGTCAGTTAAGCGTCCGACTTCAGCTCAGGTCACGATCTCACAGTTTGTGGGTTTGAGCCCCGCATCGGGCTCCGTGCTGACAGCTTGGAGCCTGGAGCCTGCTTCAGATACTGTGTCTCCTTCTCTCTTTGTTCCTCCTCTGCTCATGCTTTGTCTGTCTCTCTCTCAAAAACAAATAAAGATTAAAAAAAAAATTTTTTTTAAATAAAAAAATAAATGTAGATTACTAAATTTGTAGGAGCCACGTATCAGATAACTCTTGCAAATGTGGAGATAATTTTACTTTACAACTTAAGCTTTGCTCTTAATTTATTAACAAACGAGCCATTAGGGCTCCTGGGTGGCTCAGTCGGTTAGGTGTCTGACTTCCGCTAAGGTCATGATCCCCCTGTTTGTGAGTTCAAGCCCTGCATTGGGCTCGCTGCTGTCACCGTGGACCCTGCTTCGGGTCTCCTGTCCCTCTTACTCTCTGCGCCTCGCTCACACACACTCGTTCTCTCTCTCAGAATATAAAAAACAGGGACACCTGTGTGGCTCAGGCGGTTAAGCATCTGACTCTTGGTTTTGGCTCAGGTTATGATCTCACAGTTGTGAGTTTCAGCCTCACGTCTGGCTCCGCGCTGACTGCTGAGTCTGCTTGGGATTCTGTCTCCCTCTCTCCCTGTGTCCCTCCCCCACTCAAGCTGATTCTTTCTCAAAACTAAATAAGTAATCTTTAAAAAAATAAAACAAAAAAACGAATGAGCTATTGAGAAACCAATATTTTCACAGAGATGGGTGGTTCGGTTTTTTTACTTTTTGCTATTTGACTTTTGATACTCTTCAGAAATATTTTTCGCATCGTAACACGTTGGCTGCAGCCTGGGAATAGAGCCTGTAAGTTGTGTTTTTGGGGGCAGCAGGATATCTCACTGCAGTCCAGGGCCCTGTGCTCTGGGGGAAGGTTTCGGTCGTTTATTTGAAAAGACGCAAAATGTTGCTTTCTCCTTACACAAAACCAGGACCAATTTACTCCCACACCACTACTCACGACTGTCTTCGTTGCCATAAGAACACTTGGTGTGACGAGAACAGGGCAAGTGAAAGGGCGCTGCGGGACTGTCCGCAGCCTGAAGACCGTTTTGAGGACAAAAACGTAGTATCTTTTACAGCAGGAAGGTGATTTCACGTAGACAGTGGAGCAGGCCCAGGCGGCCCAGGACTGCCCTGACTTGTGCCCCTCAGGGTCCCGGCACAAGTGTGGCCCTGCCTCCCTTTACCCCCTGGGGCTCCCGTCTGGGCAGGCGGCCCGGTGGCTGTCAGGAATGGGGGTAAATACGTCGAAACAAAACTGCGGAGTGAGGTCATTTTAAAGGGCTGGTAACTTTACTGTATATTTTTGTCTTTTATTTTACAGTCGGTCTTGTTTTCTGTCCTTTAATTTCCCAGGACGATGATAAAAGCTTTAGGAGGGCACCTTCTTGGAGAAAAAAATTTAGACCAAAGGACGTTCGTGGCTTGGCTGCTGGGTCTGCAGAGACTCTCCCTGCAAATTTCCGGGTCACTTCCTCTCTGTCCTCACCCTCTATGCAGCCAAAGAAGATACAGCTGGACGGTACGTGACGTCCCGCGCTGCCCCAGCCCCTCGGCGGTGGCACAGGAGGCTCGTTGGCTGGAACGTTAACAGTGGTGGAGAATGGCCGACCTGATGCGTAACAAGGCGTTCGGGTGCTGTGGCGTGCTCAGGCTTGAATGCTCTAAGATTAATCCCAATTCTGCTTCTCAAAGTCTCACAGCGATAGAGATTGTTTTAACGTTCCTGTCTGGTTGAATGTTAGCGTATCCTTCCAACTGCTGAAGCTAGGCTTCGTGGGTGTCCTCCGGGCGTGGGACCAGCACCCACGCTTGCAAAGCTACGTATGTGATGGGCGGCCCTAGGGCGCTCGTTTATAAGATGGCAGCGCGGTGGCTTTCAAGCCGCATTTCTCTCCCCCCCCGCCCCGGACTGCCCTCCACACACAGTTCCCACCTCCGTCCCTGTGCTGCTTCTCCGTGTCAGTATGTGTCATAAGAGGATGGAGAGAAGGAAGAGGGCGAGCCTGGGCTGTCCTCACGGAGCCCGGCCCGTCCTGTGGAACCCACATCGGCCGTGTAGTCGCCACGTCGGGTCGGGCCGGCGATCAGCCCTTGCCCGTCCTTCTGCTTTGCGGCCGCGGCTGATGAGTGTTTTGTAGGCCGATCTCCCGGCTCCGGCTCCGTCCCACTCAGTGACAGCATTGGGAGCCAGATGCCCGGGTTAGAGCCCGGCTCTGCCACGAGGGAGGTGCGTGGCCTTGGGCCCTGGGCCTCAGCGTCCCCGTCTGTAGAGTGGTCGTCGCCCTGGTGTCTTCCTCATTGGTTGGCTGTGATGGCTCAGTGAGTCCCTCACAGGAAGCTTTTGGACAGGGTCAGGCATGTCCCGCGGGCCACTGCGGCGGTAGGCCTGTCGCAGACAACCACGCTCGCCCTCGATGGCCTTGGAAACCTGTACGGAGGACGTGGTTGTGGGGATCGTACGGTGTGGTTGTTACAGTTTCCTGCTATTGGCCCTGCCCGTACTTGGGTTTGTGAGTTTGGCTCTCGCTCTCCTCTGTAAAAACCAGGGGAAAGTGACTTATGTAAGGCCTTTACTGAGCTTTGAGTGCGGGCAGCATTTCCATCAAAAAACTCCTTCTCTTTGCCAGACTTCAATAATATGCTTAATGAGGGAGAAACCCAACTTTTCAAAAAATAGCATTCTCCTCGTGGAGCCTATAGCTAATTTTTATCAGTTTTCGTTGTAACTTAGCCTCCGCTCACTGCCCTCTGATTGTCCTCACGGCCTTATTACCATCTCCATCTTCGAAAACCACGTCTTGCGGGTTAAGTGTCAACGGTGATGTTTGGATTAGAGTTCGGGGAAACATAACTCGAGAGAAAGGCGTGGGGAGCGTGTCACGTGGCAGGGGGCTCCACACCCTCGTGTGGTGACTGAGCAAAGCCAGCACAGCGGGCGTCTTCGTGGCTTCCTAAAGCAGAATGAGTGCGGGGGGCCGCGGCGGGGGCTCATCCAGGTGGCCCGCGGCCGCCGGCAGCGCAGCTCGCGCCCTGGTGCCTCGGCCGAATATTGACAGGCTGTGTTCCCGCGGAACCTGCCGGAACACGGAACATGGACTCGGGAGCCACACACACCCGCTGCGGAGGTTGGAAAACTCTGCCGTGCGGGGCGTTTGTTGACAAGAACAGAAGCCTCTGTTCTCACGCTGTTTCCGGCAGGAGCCGAGGCCGGGCTTCAGTGCTCTTAGCCGAGTCGCTGTCCCGCACCCCCTCCGGGGAGGGCAGAGCGGGCGTCAGGACGCCACCGGACTCGGTTTACCTTCACCCTCCAGTGGGCCGCTGGCATTCACTGGGTCATTCACCGCATACTCTCCTTACAGAGGATCGTTAGGGCTGAGGGAACAGTCCGGAAAAGTCGAGAACTCTAGAGGGTTTAGGGGGAAGAGAGTTACCGAGTCAGGAGTCGTCACGCGTGCAGATGGACGCGGCGAAGTTGTTCTCCTGGCATCTGCCGCCCCGTTGCTGTTTTAGAGCGAACTCCCAGGGAGTCCCCAGGCCGCTTGGGGGTGGAGAGAACCCCACTCGGAGGTGCCCCGGGAGCCCTCGGTGGGTGCTGCTGTGGGTGAGAGTGTGCGTGGCTGTACTAGTGCCCTCGTGTGACGTTTTGAGACTAACCGCATGCTGTGTTTGCACGCCGCCCCTCGTGCTGCTGGTCGGAGCAGGCAGCGTTTCGGGACCGCAGAGGCTGGATTCCGCCACAGTCAGGACTTACTCCTGCTGACGCCCCCTGTGGTGAGTAGAGGGCACCGTCCGTGCAGGCCGCAGGCGGGCACCTGTGTCCTGTGCACGCGATGTCCGTGGGCGCCAGGAGAGCGAGCCCACGCAGGTTCACTTAGGGACTTTGAGAAATACACACACGCACGACACGAGCCTCTCTGCACCTGCTAAGAGGATCCTGGGGTTTGTGTGTGCTTCTTACACTTAATAAAGAGGTTGGTGTGACCTCAGTTTTTCAGGGGAAAACTGTATTTCCACTCTTTCTTTAAACAAAAGAAGTTTGGCTTCAACGTCTGCTAATGTCTTTGGGGTAGGGAGGCAGGATTGCAGCCGGAGCAGAAGGGAGCTGCTCTGAGCTGAGCTGACCACCGCCCCCCCCCCCCCCCCCCCCCCCCCCGGTGTTCGGGAGCACGTGACACTCGCTCTGCCTGGCCTGGTGGAGCTCCCAGGTCAGCAGGCGGCTGGCTGGCTTGTTTTAAATACACCTTCCTGAATGAACCAGGCCCCAGCGGATTCAATACCGTCGTCACGTGAGTGATGGCGATGGCCTCTCAGTTGAGAGATTGGTTTTTAAACACGGAACAGCATTACCATCTGAGGGGCTGAGTTTGAACATGGAGATTTCGGGTGTGGGCCCAGGAGCCCGGCCCTCTTCTCCCCTGCTCTGAGCGGGGCGGCAGCCAGAATATTCGATGGGTGGGGGCTCCTGGCTGGCCCAGGAGGGGGAGCCTACAACCCTTGATCTTGGGGTAGTGAGTTGGAGCCCCACGTTGGGTGTGGAGATGACTTAAAATCTTTAAAAAAAAGAATATTTGATTGGATTCTGTATGCTTTTTTTTTTTAATTGGTAACTTTTAGTCATATGCCAGAATGAAGTCAGTCAAAGAATTCTCGATGTGCAAAATGCTTCATGTTTTCTCTAAATTCTCGAAGCGCTTAAAACAGGAAGGCAGGGGCGCGTGTGCTGGGCCCCACCTGGGGCCCTGGAAGGTGCTGTTCGGGCTGCTGTCTTAAGAGTCGTTCTCTTGCTTTTATTTTCCAGTTTACCCACACTACTTCTACCGGTGATCGTGCAGCACTCTGAGTCCGAAGGGGACTACGTTTTAAAGTTCAGCGGGATCTTTAATCTGTTAATACTTGTTATATGGACACTGAGATATTTTATTACAGAGTTTTTAATTAGTGAAGAATTCATGAATACCATAGAGAAAATATTTTAGAATTTAATGTTTCTTATATTTATGTAAACTTATGACTTCTTTTATATAGTTACTTACTTTTTCATGTATATCCAGGCTATAAATATCCTTTCCAATCAATTCATGGTCTTCTATCTAAGTTTAGTCTTTCAAATGAATGTACTGTAATGCTTGTATGTATAAATCCTATGAACAAATATAGGGCTTTTGTAAATTATGCATTTATTGTAATTATCATTGTTTAATTTTTTATTAATAAACCCTGACAGAGAAAAGGATTTTACCGCGTTTGTAAAATCATCGTGACACAGCGTGCATTTTTCTTGACAAATGTCACGTAGCTCTACAACAATCATTTTGAAATAATCAGACTTAATTTTGAGCAATTGTTGTATTTTAATGACTGACCTTGACTACACTTTTTCTAGCAAGAAATGCTTTATTCTGCAGTGTGAACAGATTAAAAATATCTGGTGTTAAATATCAGCTAATAAAACTGGGAGTGGAAGGGTTATCGGAACACTACGAACATCTCCTAGGACCGGTGAGCCCTTTCAGAGCCTTGTCCCTGGGGGCTGGGCAGCTTTTGCCTGGAGTGACCGGCAGGACCCGGGAGCTGAGGACCCAGAAAGCCTGGGCAGCGGGGCCTGGGCACCCCGAGCTCCCTGGCCCCAGAACTCTCAGAGGACCAATCAGGAAGCACTGGGCTCCCACCGCGGGGCAGGGTGCTGGGTGCCCACCCAGGAGGAGGGCGCGAGATCCTGGAAATAATGTAGTGCAACTCTAATAAAGGCCTTATTGTTCTTACGGAAATCAACTTTTTACATTTGTTTGTAAACATGTTTAAAGAGTGGACCTCTTCGTCCGTTTGTAGATTTTGATGCGACAGCCGTTTCGGTTTATAGAAGTAGCAAATGTACTTACTTTTTACGCGGCATATTAAAAAGCCAGCAAGAAATGTGCTCAGATCATGGTGTGTTATTTATTATGCAGCTGATACAGAGATAGAAACGGCATGTCTTTTTACATTTGGTTTCTGCTTTTAATTTACTTGTACAATTGACCGTTTCCGTTCTATTTTTTCTATTAATCTTTTGTGAACTTCCTGATTGTGTAACAAAGTATGTACAGTCTACTTTTGAACTATTTTTATCACAGTATTATTTATTGCTGTCTTTCAATACAGTAGTGAAGCGTTTCCCACTGCCAATAAAGAATACTGAGCATAAGCTGCCGTTACCTTGAGAAGTGGCTGCCGTGGTTTTCTCTCGTGCTCTGGGCCACGGAGGCACTTTTGCCACGTGGAAGGCCTAGTGTGGAAACCAGCTGATAGAATAACACAGCTGGAAGGTGGACGTACAGGATGGGGGTGTCCTCCGGAGGAGGGCCGGGTGTCCGTGCCCCAGAGGAAGCGGCCCCGGGAGATCCGTGCAGCTGGGGGCCCAGGCGATAGGCCGGCAGGGCCAGGGGACTGGTCCACGGACAGGGCCGGCTGAGGCCGCCCCTCCTCCGGGCTGACGGGGCAGCGGTGTGCGTGCGTGTGCGTGTGCGTGCATCCTCGGGCACACGCACGCCTTCCACCCTGTCTCCGCTCCGCTTCCATCGTCCGTGTGGGCTTTCCTCTCCTGGTGCTGTCCTCCCAAGGTCACAAGACGGTGCCCAGGGCCGCGTCCTTCCCCATCATCTCAGCCCCTGGGAACCGGCCGGGCTGCTTCTCCCGTAGCTCAGACCCAGTCGTGAGTCTCGTACCAGTCAGCGTGGCAGAGGGGAGGGTCCGCCCGCACTGGGGTTGGCAGCCCTCACGAGGCCACCGCGGGCGGCTCTGGCCCAAGCTCCCCGATGGCTCGGGTGACCGGACGGTTCCCTCCCTCTGTGCCGTGTAGAGCATATGGCCATCCGGTCCGGGGACGGACGCCCTGGGCCGTGGGCCGTGTGGGGTGGGCACTGCTGAAGATAGCTCGGTTCTCACCTTCCTGTTCTGTGTCTCCTGCCAGGGCCGACCGGCTGCTCCCGTGAAGGCCGCGTGTTTTCTTCATGTGGGGTCATACTTTCCGTCCCCGGTCCCTCAGGGCATAGGTAGGTCACTCTGTGTCTTCCTGTTCAGAACCTGTGCTGGCTGATCTTTATTTTCTGCATTTCCTAGTCGTTAGTGTGAAGTGTGAGATTTTTCTTATTTATTTTTTTTAACGTTTATTTTTGAGACAGAGAGAGACATCATGAATGGGGGGAGGGTCAGAGAGAGAGGGAGACACAGAATCGGAAGCAGGCTCCAGGCTCCGAGCTGGCAGCACAGAGCCTGACGCGGGGCTCGAACTCACGGACCGTGAGATCGTGACCTGAGCCGAAGTCGGACGCTTAACCGACTGAGCCACCCAGGCGCCCCGTTAAGTGTGAGATTTGAAACAGCGGAGTGCTTCCTGGCTTTTTACATCCAACATTCCGTTTTTCCCCATCAAATCTGGGCAAGCCTTGGGCGTCTGAAAGTTTCTGGAAACAGCCCAATTCACCAGGGTTCATTAAGTTGCAGGTGTTTTAGTAAAACTTAGTGTGGTGATTCCACTTTTGCCTGAAAACACGCGTTGGCCATACTTGGCTGTGCCCCGCCCCTGTCACCACCCCCCCCCCCCCCCCCCCCCCCCCGCCCCAAATGTTCCCGCTGCCGAGCCACAGGCCTGCCGGGTCCCAGGGAAGACTCTTGACTCCTCCCACGGCCACATGCTCCTCCTTGAGGCCCCTCTACCCTCATCACTGCTGCCCTTAAGGTCCTGTCTCGGGTCTCCCGTCCCGCGTTCTGAAGGTAACTGTGGCCCCCCGCGCTCCCCCTCGCCTTTTGCCAGCGGGGTCCTGCCGCCGCCCGGACGGGTGCTCCGCGGGAGGCGGAGGGGTCTGGCCCCCCGGCCTCTGCAGAGGGGCAGCAGGCGCCTGCGCACGGGCGGTTGGTGCCGCCTTCCTGACGCGGCGGCTTCGCTGGGTGGGTTTCTCCAGATCTCAGACGCTCCCCTCTCTCGCCTTCCCGTCGCTTGACTCCTCGGGGGGAACGGGTGGCCCAGGTTCTGCTGTTTCTCGTCCCTGTCGCCCTGCTGCACCTTTCGCAGTCCCGGCTCGAGGCTGTCGCGGTGTCCGCACCACCCGGCACCTGGGCAGAAACAGGCCGGGGGAGGGGAGGCTCCGTCCTTGCCCAGCTTGGGTGCCGCGCCCCCTCTCGGTGCACCTCACCTGCCGCCTCTCGTAGGAACCTTCGTCCTTGGGGCGCCTGGGTGGCTCAGTCGGTTAAGTGTCCGACTTCGGCTCAGGTCACAGTCTCACCGTCCGTGGGTTCGAGCCCCGTGTCGGGCTCTGTGCCGACAGCTCTGTGTTGGAACCTGCTTCCGATTCTGTGTCTCCCTCTCTCGATAACCCCCCTCCGCCCATGCTCTCTCTCTGTCTCAAAAATAAAAAACTTTAAAAAAAATTTTTAAAGATTTTTTAAAAGTAACGTAAATGGATTTAAAATCTTTTAAGTAGGTGCGCCTGGGAGGCGCAGTCCTTTGAGCGTCCAACTCTTGATCTCAGCTCAGGTCGTGATCTCACAGTTTGTGTGTTTGAGCCCCGCCTGGGGCTCTGCGCTAACGGCACGGAGCCTGCTTGGGATTCTCTCCCTCTCCCCTCCCGTGCTCACGCATGTGCTGTCAAAATGAGCTCTAAAAAAATTAAAAAACTAAATAAAAAACTTTTTAATTTTGATGATCGTGGTGACTAAGGGATTGTGACATTGCACAACTAGAGGGCTGAAGACGTCTTAGTCTCCAACCCCTTATTTTGTTTTTAACTTTTATGTTAATTTAAATTTTTTTTAAGTTTATTTATTTAGAGAGAGAGAGAGAGAGAGTGGAGGAGAGGAGGAGAGAGAGAGGGAGTGAAAATCCCAAGCAGACTCTACACTGTCAGCAGGGAACCGACGTGGGGCTCGATCTCATGAACTGTGAGATCATGACATGAGTTGAAATCAAGAGTCAGATGCGAAACCGACTGAGCCACCCAGGTGACCCTGATTTCTATTTAGTTTTAAAGATTTTAAGTAGTCTCTGCCCTCAGCGTGGGGCTCAAACCCATGACCCTTAGATCAAGACTTGCATGGTCTACCAACTGAGCCACCTGGGTGCCCCTGTTTTATTTATTTATTTTATTTTTGTTAATGTTTATTTACTTAGAGAGAGAGAGAGAGAGAGAGAGGCAGAGAGAGAGGGAGACGCAGAATCGGAAGCAGGATCCGGGCTCCGAGCTGTCAGCACAGAGCCCGACGTGGGGCTCGGACTCCCGAACCGTGAGATCGTGACCTGGGTGGAAGTCAGAGCTCAAGTGACTGAGCCCTCCCGGTGCCTTCCTGGTTTTAGTTTTTTGCTGACAGTGACAGCACGCACACTATTTCCAGGGAAACCGTGGCTGCCCCCGCTCTGGTTCTGACTGCCCTCCCTACCCCGTGTGCTCCCGTTCTTTCCATTTCCTCCCCTTGCTTCCCTACTAGCTCCTGTGTGCTCAGTGTGGGCCCCGGCCCATCCGTCTCAGATTTATCTCGTGGCATCTAGGCAATAAAGCATTATTTATGGCTCAGCCACACGGATTGCTAGGACTACAACAGAAAGGGCTCGCGGTGCCACCGTATGGCCCGGTATTTACCCGTGAGCTAACCCAACCTCTGCGACTTCTATGCCCTGGGTTAGGTCGGGGTATGCGTCAAACATCAACTGACCATGGGGGTTGATACTGGCGGAAGCTGGGTGATGGATTCGTGAGGGTTTACGGTCTACCCTCCTTTGGCATTTGTGCAGAAGTTTCTAGAATGGAAAGCGTTAGTAGTTGTTTAGGGATCCCCTCCGTGCAATAGACGGTCTCAGCCTGGACGGACTGCTCCCTGGCCTTCCCTTTAGAACGTAACGTAGCCCGGGTTCAAACTCTGAGCCGCACCCGGCAGCGGAGACACATCTCCCGCCACAAGTCATCAGCCACGTGCCACACGTCACGATTCCATCTTGACCCTGCTTTACGCATTTTGATACGTGTGACATCAGGACGCGTCCTGCAAGTGGTGACATCTTAGACTTGCTGAAACGCGGCATATGACGACGTCACGGTCACGATGGGCGGCAGGTGCTTCCCTACAAGTCCCGTTGAGAGGGTGGAGTCTAAGGCCTCCCCCTGAGCCTGGGCCAGCCTCAGTGACGGAGTTGACCAAATGGATATGTAGATGCGATGCTCAGGGACGCTGAACTGAGCCCATCAGGAGCCCGACAGAAACCAGCCCCCAGAGGTGCCTGGGGAGCTCAGTCGGTTAAGCATCCAGCTCTTGGTTTTGGCTCGGGTCATGATCTCACGGTTTCTGAGTTCGAGCCCCGTGTCCGCCTCTGAGCGGACAGTGTGGAGCCTGCTTGGGATTCTCTTTCTCTCTCTCTCCCTCTCTCTGTCCCGCAAATTAATTAAAAAAATAAAATAAAACAGCCCCTAAGTAAGAAGTCCAAGTGCCTGTTGTATGTGCCCAGCATCTTAGGAGGCCACACTGGACCTCTGGTCCCCAAAGACAGGATGGGGAGAGGCAATGAGAATCTCTCCCCAAGAGTCCGAACCAAAGCCCCAGGCACATGGCCCCAGTCATTTCATCCCAGCCGTGGCTAGCCATTTGAGCCACCGAAGCTGGGGCTCCCCTGGAAACAAAAATGAGCCATTGCCCCGTGCCCTGCCCCAACGTGCCCTCCACGGAACCGCAGCATCATCAAATGGCCGTTTACTGTTAACCTTGGGGTGGTTTCTCACACAGCAGCAGATAATCGCAACTCCTGTGGATGCACGAACGGTTACATTTTCTCTTCTGCTGCCTTCTGTTTTGCACGCTGCCTTTCCCCCCAGGAATCTGATTCATAATCCACTAAAGGATCACCATCTGCTCTGCTTTCTTATCTGCTGTGTGAAAATCCACCCCCAAACTCCGTGGTAGTAACCAGCAATGATCCCTCGTTTGTCCCGATTTGGTGGATTGCCAGTCGGGGTGGCTCTTCTGCCAGATCTTCCTGGATTCGCCGGCTCCCCACGTGGTGGCGGTCACCGGCCCCTAGTGCCGAGTGCAGGCTGGGGCGCCTGAGTTCCCGCTCCCGCGGCTCTCCCACACTCCGCGATGCAGCCTCAGGTTCCGGGAGTGCAAGATCAGACACTAAGGTGTCCCAAGGGCTGGACCCCTTAGCGGTGTATGTAGACCTCAGGCAGTGTCATTTCTGCCACGTTATATTGGTCAGAACAAGGCACCAGCCCAGCCACGACTTCAGAGGTTGCGGGAGTAGACCCCATCTGCCTCTGGACAGGAGGCACAGCAATGTCACCGCTGCGAGGTGTGTGTGTGTCCCCAAATTCCTGTGTTGAACCTCGTGCCCAACATGATGATACTCGGTGGCAGGCCCTCTGGGGGGTGCTTGGGTCCCGCGGGTGGAGACCTCTTGCCAGGGCTCTTGTAGAAGGGACCCCGGAGGGCTCCCTTGCCCCTTCTGCCACGTGAGGACACGGCGGGAAGGCGGCCATCTGCGAATGGCCGGCTCTCCTCGGACGCCAGTCTGCTGGCACCTCGATCTTGGACTTTGGGCCGTTAGAACCGTGAGAAATATGTTTCTGTGGCCCGTAAGCCGCCTCTTCGGTGCTTTTCTGTGACGGCGACCCAGAGGGACCAGGACCGTCAGGCTGCAAGGAGGCGTGGACGCGGGAGCGCGGTTCACTCGGGGCTCCAGCGGCCACAGCCCTGCACTGTCCCAGTGGGCCCTGTCCTCACAGGTGTCCCTAGACTAGGGAGGCCGCGAGAGATTTCACTACAAGGAGGAAGTAGATGTGACAACAGACGCTTCGGTGTGAGTGAGGCGAGGACTGCAAGCTACGTTCGGGAGGGAGAAGGGCCACAAGCAGGTCGTCGCCTCGGGTCTCCCGAAGGACCGGCCCGGGCAGCACCTTGGCTTTGGCCCAATGACCCTGCCGTCAGACCTCTGGACCCCAGAACTCTAGGAGAAGAAACTGGGGTGGTGGTTTTTGGGGGATTTTTTGAGCGGCTACATTTGTCCTAATTCGTCACAGTAGCCAGAGGAAAGTGAGCCCCTCTGCTGCCACACCATCCCATAGCGTGGGGGGTCCACGGGGGTTTCCAGGGGCCGGGCCCAGAACCCGCCGCTCCGCACCCATGTCCGAGTGAAGCCGAGAGCCATCCTGTAGCGACACATGCCCGGTTGGTAGGGAAGAAGGGCATGGTGGGGGCGGGGGGGGGGGGACCGTCACAGCTCCAGTCTCTGCCACACCCTCGGAGGCATTGGGCCTTCTTGGTGACGCAGATACCGGGTGCTTCCCCCCACCCGGCTGCAGTGACCTTTCCAGTCTTCTGTACAGACGGGGCGGGGGGGGGTGGGGCTCAGGCCCAGCAGGCATGCGGCCTTGGCCCCCCTCAGCACTTCGCACGTCTCTTCGTTTCTGGTCCGCGGAGACGCTCAACTCACTTTTGAGCCTGGCTGTACGTCTGTGCTTTGCAAACGTGTGTTGTGTCTGCAGTTGCCATGGAGCCAGCCAGTCCCTGCCTCCTGCAGGACAGGAGCCGTGCGTCAGAGGGGGCAGCCGCCGCGTCTTTTCACCCGGGAGTCTCCCGGAGGCTCGCTCGGTTCTCCACCCAGCAGCCAGAGCCCTCGTTGGGCGTCACAAACGCTCATGCCGCCCTCCCGCCACAAAATCTCCAGGAAGCCTTGGTTGTCCTCGTCAGAAAAGTGGAAGCAGTGACACCCGCCTTGCTGAGAGGACGTAGCAGCTTTGGGGGGTGGGGGGGGAGTGGGAGTGACTGCTCAATGAGCTGGGTTTTGTTGGGGATGAGAATGTCCAGGGCGCCTGGGTGGCTCAGTTGGTTGGGCTCAGGTCATGATCTCACAGTCGGTGGGTTCGAGCCCCGCATCGGGCTCTGTGCTGACAGCTCGGAGCCCAGAGCCTGCTTCCGATTCTGTGTCCCCCCCCCTCTCTCTGCCCCTCCCCGGCTCGTGCTCTGTCTGTCAAAAATAAATGTTAAAAAAAAATTAACAACAACAAAAAGCCAATGTCCTAAAATTCTCTTGTGGTCACGGTCGTTATCAGCCTGTGACTATACCGAAAACTACGGGATTACAGCAACAATATATTGGGACTTCCTCAAGATAAAAAGCTTCTGCACAGCGAAAGGAAACAATCAACAAAACGAAAAGGCAGGCTCCAGAAGATATTTGCAAATGACACATCTCATAGAGAGTATCTAAAATACATGAAAAACTTGGAAAACTCAACACCCAAAAAACAAATAACCCAGTTACAAAATGTGCGGAAGACTTGGCCAGACACTTCTCCAAAGAAGACAAAACAGATGGCCAACGGACACATGAGAAGATGCTCAGCATCGCACATTGTCAGGGAAAGACAAAGCAAAACCACAGTGAGATGTCACCTCACACCTGCCACAGTGGCTAAACTCAACAACCCAAGAAACGGCAGGTGCGGGTGGGAATGCAAACCAATGCAGCCATTCTGGAAAACAGTGTGGAGGTTCCTCAAAGAGTTAAAAAAATAGAACTACTCGGGGCGCCTGGGTGGCTCAGTTGGTTGAGAGTCCGGCTTCGGCTCAGGTCATGATCTTGTGGTTCGTGAGTTCAGGCCCCACGTCGGGCTCTGTGCTGATGGCTCGGAGCCTGGAGCCTGCTTGGGATTCCGGATCTCCCTCTCTCTCTGCTCTCCCCCCCGCCCCCACCACTGACACTGTCTCTCTCTCCCTCGTGCAAAAATAAATAAAAAAAGACAAAGCTACCCTACAGTCTAGCAATCACGTTAGTGGGTATTGACCCAAAAAGTACAAAAACACTAATTCAAAGGGATGCATGCATCCTTCTGTTTATTGCAGGGCTATATTCAACGGCCAAGATACGGAAGCAGCCCAGGTGTCCATCGACTGATGAATGAATAAAGATGCGGGATATATACAGCGGAGTATTATTCAGTCATCAAAAAGAATGAAATCCTGCCATTTCCAACAACGTGGATGGAACTAGAGCGTATTATGCTAAGCGAAATAAGGCAAAGAAAGACAAATACCATATGATTTCACTCATGTGGAATTTAAGAAACAAATGAGCAAAGGGGGCGGAGAGAGAGAGAAAGCCAAAAACAGACGTTTAACTCTAGGGAACAAAGTTGAGGGTTGATGGAGGGAGGTGGGTCAGAGATGGGCTAAACAGGTAGGGGGAGATTCAGGGCGGTACTTGTGATGAGCACTCGGTGTTCTTTGTAGGCGATGAATCGCTATATTGCACACCTGAAACATGTTGCACTGAATGTTAATTAGAATCTGAATAAAAACTTAAAAAAACCACTTGTACGTCAAAAAAAAATTATTTTTAATGTTTTTTTGTTTTCAAGACAGAGACAGAGCATGAGTGGGGATGGGGCAGAGAGAGAGACACAGAATCCGAAGCAGGCTCCAGGCTCCGAGCCGTCAGCACAGAGCCCGACGCGGGGCTCCGACTCACGGGTTGTTAGACCATGACCCGAGCCGAAGTCGGAGGCTCAACCGACTGAGCCCCCCAGGCGCCCCAAGAGAATTTAACTTCCTAGATGTCTCTTGTATCTACTCCCTTTTCTCCATCTTACCTGCCACCACCCGTTTGCCTGAACTGGCTGTACTAGGCTCCTTCCTGGCCCTCTTCCCATCCATTCCCCACACTGCAGCCAGAGGGATCTCATTACAATTCAAACTTTATGATGTCTCGTCTATGCTTAACTTTAAGGACTTCCCATTTATTTTAGAATCAAGATCAAGGTCCTTGTGTGCCCTGCCAGCCTCTGCATGACCTGGCTCCGTCTTCCCCCACTGTCCTGCTTCATCACCATGCTTCTGCTACACTGAACTTTCTTCAGTTCCTCTGCCTCAGGGCCTTTGCACATGCTGTTCTCTCTACCTGGAAAATTCTACCCTCCTTCCTTCTACTTGGCCTTCAGATCTTGGTCCAAATGTTAATTGCTCAGAGACTCCTTCTCTGATCTCCTGGGTGAGTCCAGGTCCCACCTTTTCTCCAGAACGATTTCACAACACCTTTGCCTTCTTTATTGCATTTATTCTGTTTCTTAGTTATGTATCTGCGTGATTATGCCTGGCTTCCTTTCTAGGCTGAAGGACCCTGCGGCCAAGGTCCATGTTTAACCTGGCGAACTTCTCTTGATACATCTGTGGCCTTCTCTGGATGCACAGGACGGTGGGTCGGTGGAAGATGAGGTGACCCACTAAGGATGGGCGGGTGGATGGGCGAAGAAATGGTGCGTGGACGGACAGATCATAGCTGTCTGATGGATGGGTGGATGGAAGGCTGGATGGGTGGATGGATGAAGGGCGGACGGCTGGGTGAGTGCGTGAATGGAGGGTGGGTGGAGGGACGGATGGTCGCACGGGGAGGGCGGGGGATGATGCGTGTGCTCCTTCGCTTGCCTGGCGCGCGTTCCTTCCACCCGGGCCGGGAGACCTGGAATCCTCACCCGATCGCAGTCCGAGCGGCCGCCCCGCGGCACTTCCTCCTGGCCGAGGGCACGTCAGGCCTGTCGGGCGGCCCGCACCCGGGCGGAGCCCGCGTCGGCGCCGACGGAGGGCGCGGCCCGGGCCACGTGGGCGCTGGAGGCCGCTCCCGGCCGTGGGGTCCGCGGCGGTGGACCGCGGGGGCGCGGGGCGGGGCCTTGCCGGGACCCGGATGCGGCCCCGCCTCCCCGCCGCGGAACCGGAAGCGGAGCCGGGCGCCGGGAGCAGCGGGCGCGGCGGGGCCGGGACCGAGCGGGCCCGGACGGACCCCAGGCGGCGGTGAGCGAGCGCGGCCTCCTCCGGGGGGGGGCGGGCGGCTTCTCTGCCTCGTCCCTCGGGCGCCGCCAGCCCCGGAACGGGAAGGAAGCGGCGGTCGCTGCGGTCTCGCCGCTCTTCCGCTCGCGGTTTCGGGCGCGGGGGGAGCTCGGGCGAGGCGTCCCCGGGCCGGGCGGGCGGCTGAGGTGTGGGGGTCGGGGCTGCGGACCGGACGGGGGGGCGGGAGGGTGCGACGGGGGTGGGGGTGGGGGGCCTCGGCGCTGGAGGGGATGGGGGAGGCCCGAGGGGGAGGGGCCGGGGGTCTGGGCGAGGAGAGGGGCGCTGTGGGGGAGGAACGGGGTCGGGGGGAGGGGGGGGCCGGGGTCGGAGGGGCGGGGTCCCAGAGGCGGGAATCCGGCGGGGAGCGGCGGGGGTCGCGGGGGCAGGGGAGGGGCGGATCCGAGGGGTCGGGGGTCCTCCCGCAGCCCGCACCTTCCGCGAGGTTGTGCAATCAGGTCAGTGGGAGTGCGGCGACGTGCGCCCCTGCGGCAAGTTGCGAGGCTCTAAATTTGGGGCAGCCCCTCCTCTGGGTATGTTGGAAGTCACCGGAAAGGTGCTCTGGGGCTTTCTGCGTGTTCTGTTTCCATCGCTTGCACGTTACGGGCGCGCGATCCCCCCCGCTGGAGGGGCGGAGGGGGGGGGGGAGAGGGGACCGGGCTTCCTCGGGCTGGAATCCGTGGCCTTGTGGGGCCTCTCGGGGAGGAATGCCATTTTCCGCTGAGCGCAGTTCTGGAGGCCTCCCCTCCCCGGCCCGCCCTGCGGGCGCCGCGCTCCTTCAGGGATTAACCCCCTGGGTTCTGGCCGCGGGGTTCCGCCCAGCAGGCCCGGCCAGCCCGGGGCTGTCGGGCAGGCCCCTCCTGGCCTGCCCCCCTCTGACCGCCTGGTGAGTCACTGCCCCGGTGTCTCTCTGGCTCTCTCGGAAAAGCAGTCCCAGATCCTGAAGGAGCGGGAAGCGTCCTGAAGGTCACTTCCGGACCCAGGAATAAAGGGGGAGGGGGATGCCGACTCCGGTTTGACCCTAGGTCTCCCAGTCACTACAGCCTTTGCCTTCCAGTGGAAGCATTTGGACGGGCTCATCTTTAGAACACTTTTAAGTGCGTGCGTTTGGTGATTCAGACTTAGGTGGGTGCCGTGCAGCACAGGTAAGGTGCTCAGAAAGGGCGTGGTTGAGTGCGCGAGTCTTCCGGGCCCTGCCCTGCGTGGCACTGTGCCAGCCACGGGTGGACTGGGTCACAGTCCCTGGCCTTCACCTTGTGGGCGTGCACGCGGGCGCTCTGAGCAGAGGACGGCACACAGGCCCAGACCCCCCCCCCGCCCCCCCGGGGCATTCCTCTGGCGGGGCGCGGCATCCGGGACCCCTGTGTTGGCTGCTCAGATGCCTTTTCGCTCTCTGCCCCTCTGCCCCAGCGAAGGCAGCGAGGTTGCTGCAAAGTGAATTCTGTCCCATCATCTGAAACTTTGTCCTGTAGCGTTTCCCACTCTGTGTGGCAGCGCGAGCTGAGTTCATGCTGGTGTGGTGTCGGTGGGCACGTGTGACGTTTGCAAGGAAGGTCTGTTCACGGTGAACAGCGAACAGTGTTTCTGGGTGACCGTTTCACTGAGATATAATTCACATACCGTGTGGTTCACTCATTTAGAGGGTTCGATTAAGGGGCGACCGGGTGGCCCAGTCGGTTGGGTGTCCGACTTAGGCTCAGGTCGTGATCTCCCGGTTGAGGAGTTCGAGCCCTGCGTCGGGCTCTGGGCTGACAGCCCGGAGCCTGGAGGCTGCTTCGGATTCTGTGTCTCCCTCTCTCTCTGCCCCTCCCCTGCTCGTGCTCTGTCTCTCTCTGTCTCAAACATGCAATAAACATTAAAAAAAGTTTTTTTAAGAGTTCCATTAAATAGTTTTCTAGTCTAGTCACAGAGTTGAGCAGCCATCGGTCGCCACGATGAGTTTTAGGGCAATTCTGGCACCTCACGAAGAATCCCTGTTACCCTCCCTCCAGTGCCAGCAACCACCCGTGTACTTTTCGTCTCCCTAGACTTGGTCGCTCTGGACATTGCACGTACACGGGACTGTATAATACACTGTCTTGCGCTGCCTGGCTGCTTTGCTTCGCGTGTTTTCACGTCATCGTGTCGCGGGGCATCCGGCCTTCACTACCGTTTCTTGCCAGATCCTATTCCCTCCTACGAGTGGCTCACGTGGGCCGGTTACGTAACACGGGCGTTGGCATCGTGTTTGCTTTGGGGCTGTCGTGAAGGATACTGTGCGAGTTCCGTGCAGGTTGGTGTGCGGACGGAAGTTGTCGTTTCTCTCGCGTCTGACTCTGGGGGTTGGAACCCCTGGGTCATTTGGTAACTGTGTTTAAGCTTTTGAGGACCTGCCACACGGTGCCTCGCTTTGCATTCCCACCCGTGGGGTGAGGCGGCTCCGGTTTCTTCACACCCCCCTCGAAGTTGTTATTGGCCGTGTCTTTGGTTTCAGCCGTCCTGGAATGAGAGGCTCGGTATCTGCTGTGTCTTGAGTTGCGCTCCCTTGACGGTTCACCATCCCGGGTGTCTTTTGTGAGCTTAGCAGCTAGCAGCTTATGTGAGTAGCTCTCATATCTCTGGGGAGACGTCTATTCAGGTCCTTCCCCGTTTTGCAGTGTGGTCAAGCGTCCTTTATATTAATGCAGTTGCAGGAATTCCTGACTTGTTTTGGACATGGGACTAGGGAACAGTCTCCCCTGTTCTGTGAATTGTCCTCGCATTCTTGATGGCGGCTTCTGAAGCACAGAGTTTCACATTTCGTCCATTTTATCTGTTCTTTCCACTTCTTCTTCGTGCTAAGAACTGTTGCCAAATTGGAGGTTATAAAAATCTAGTCCTGTGTTTCCTTGTAAGAGCTTAATAGTTTACGCTTAAATGTTAGATCTTTGACCGGTTTTTGTGTGCGATGTGAGGTCGGGGGCCAAAGGCATTGTGTTTGGGTGTAAACCAACATGCAGGCTTTTATGTTTTCAAACAGTGATCCTTGCGATGTTTTTTAAAAAAATCATTTTTACTTTAGAATTTGGAGGCCTCACATCTACTAATTTGTTGTAGATGTGAGGCCATCACTGGCTGCTCTTGTGTGGATGTTTCTAGATGTTTGCCGATGACGGTAACAACTTCGGTACCTGGCGTGTGCGGAGCAGCCCGCAGAAGTTAGGGTGTCCAGAGGGGACTGGGGAGAAGGCGGGCGTGAACCGTAGGGTCAGGAACTCAGTAGGAAATGGAGCGTGAGGAAGGCTGGCAGAGCACCGCCGCTGTGGCTCCTGGTCTGTGACGCAGCTGCTCGCGGGTGTAAGCGGCGTGTGCTCGGGACTGGCTTGTTTCTAGGGAACGAGGGGACTTTCTTCCTCTGCTCCGTAATGTCCAACCGTGCGGTGCCTGTCGAGGCTGCCGTATGGTTTTCGGGAGTCGGTGGGGAGTCGGTGGCTTGACTAATTGGAGTCTTGATCTCTGTGCAGTAACCGTAACGTTCATTAGAAGTGCAGCCGGCTTCTCCCTTGCTCCCCGAGTCACCCCGCTTCTCATCCAGACAGCAGTCCCCGGGCTGTGTGTCTCCCGGCCGCATCACGGTCCCTTTCAGAGAGGTTTCCTTAGCTTTTTTATTTGTTAATGTTTATTTATTTTTGAGAGAGGGAGACAGGGTGTGAGCCGGGGAGGGGCAGAGAGAGAGGGAGACGCAGAATCCAAAGCGGGCTCCAGGCTCCGGGCTGTCAGCACACAGCCCCACACGGGGCTCGAACCCACGAACCTTGAGATCATGACCTGAGCCAAAGTCGGATGCTTAAACGGACTGAGCCACCCAGGTGGCCCTCTGTGTGTGTGTGTGTGTGTGTGTGTGTGTGTGTGTGTATGTGTGTGTGTGTGTTTTAACTCACAGTAGTAGATTTTATTACTTTTAACAATGTCTTTTTTAAAAAAAAAAAAGATTTTTTAACGTTTATTTATTTTTGAGACAGAGAGAGACAGAGCATGAACGGGGGAGGGGCAGAGAGAGAGGGAGACACAGAATCGGAAGCAGGCTCCAGGCTCTGAGCCATCAGCCCAGAGCCCGACGCGGGGCTCGAACTCACGGACAGTGAGATCGTGACCTGAGCTGAAGTCGGGTGCTCAACCGACTGAGCCACCCAGGCGCCCCAGCAATGTCGTTGTTGCGAAGGCCGACAGAAGATGTATGCTGGCAGGTTGCAGCAATAATGTCTGTTTGCACGGAGGGAAAACTTTATGCAGCTATAAATCTTTGGAGACTTGTTGTTTTCTGTATTTTCTCAATGTGTCCGGAGACCGGTTGAGCTTTTTGGTTAGTAGAGTGCGCTCCCTCCCTCCCTCCTCTCCGATTTCTTCCCAAAGCCGTGTGACGTGCGGGAGGAGGTCACGGATTCCCGAGAGGCTCTGCACGCGTGACGACTTGCCCAGAGAGGCTGGCGGCAGACGTCCTCCTGAGCTTTTTCTTCTTCATCGTGTTACAGACGGAATCGCTCCAGATGCCTGGAATTTCCTCATCGGATCACTGCGTTTCAGACAGGGACCTGTGAGCAGCCTTTCACCTTGGGGCGGGAAGAAAGGTCTGTGCCTTGTCGCCATTGTGTCCTCTCCCCTGGGGCCAGCGGGGTGAGTCCGTGAGCCGGGAAGGGGAGGGGATTCCCTTTGGGTCTGTCTGGACAGTAATTTGCTGGGAGGATGTTTTGTTGTTTACATAAAAAGTGAAGTCAGGAGGGCGCCTGGCTGGCTCTGTTGGAACAGCACGTGACTCTTGACCTTGGGGTCACCGCGTCGTGAGTTCGAGCCCCATGTTGGGTGTAGAGATTATTTGTGAATAAACGAGTCAATGACGTTTAAGAAGTCAAGCCCAGTTTCCATTGTGGCCTGTGGTTTCGAAAGAGAGCTCGAGCTGGGGAGCAGGAAGCGGGTGGAGGGTGGGCGTGGCTCCCAGGCAGGGTGTGAGGAGGCAGGCACAGGTGCTCTCTCTGCCCTCTGATGAAGCAGGCTTCCAGAAGGACCAGGGAAGGTGGGGCCCTGCCGTGTTGTCCTGATGGGTCTAGAACAACGGGCAGAGATCTCTTTCGCCTTCAGCTTCCGGGGAGAGTCGGCCTCACCGGCCCTCCCCAGAGACTCTGTCCTTTCATGTGACTGTCTCCTGTGGCCCGAACCGCAGGCAGCTGAAGTCCTGCAGTTGGGTGGCGTCTTTCCAGCTCGGGGCCACGGGCACACTTGACTGGAGACGAAGAGACGGGGGGCAAATCTCGCGACTTTCAGTCATCCATTCTTTCCTCTGTGAATGGGCGCCCCAGGACCATGGTCTGGTTTGCCCCTCCCGGGCTGAGAGTTGAGTCTGTTTGCTGTCTAAAATCGTGTCAGCAGGGGCGCCTGGGTGGCTCAGTCGGTTAAGCGGCCGACTTCGGCTCAGGTCACGATCTCACGGTTCGTGGGTTCGAGCCCCGCGTCAGGCTCTGGGCTGATGGCTCGGAGCCTGGTGCCTGCTTTGGATTCTGTGTCTCCCTCTCTCTGCCCCTCCCCCACTCGCACTGTGTCTCTCTGTGTCTCACAAAAACAAACGTTAAAAAAAATTTTTTTTTTTTTTTA
This sequence comes from Panthera pardus, assembly GCF_024362965.1. Lineage (NCBI taxonomy): Eukaryota > Metazoa > Chordata > Mammalia > Carnivora > Felidae > Panthera > Panthera pardus. The sequence goes on along the minus strand of NW_026526677.1, from coordinate 3,424,190 downwards.
CATCGTGTCAACAGCAGATTACATCTGGGAAGTTGTTGCCGGGCTTTGCGACACCTAGACAGAAGGGAGCGAGGTTCGAGGTGGCCTTGAGGGGACAGTGTGGATCCTGCCTTACCTGCTAGCAAACTGTTGCCTGTTCAGGAGACAGTGACAGGAGTCGCATCTGGGGACTTGAGAGCTGTGCCCCGATTTGCCCCTCGCTGCCACCCGGATTTGGACTTGAGACCCACTAGAGGAGGGGGCGGGTCCAGACGGGCTTTCGTTGTGGCTGAATTCAAGCCACAGGAGCACCCGTGTGGCACCCCACAAAGCGCCCACTGGGTGTCCCCGGTTCAGACACGTGGCTGGAACTCCTGGGTGATCGACTTAAAATAGTGTTTCAGTTGCTTCCTGGCCGAGGTGAAATCTTACCAGTGCTTGTATGGAAAAGGAGCCCGTTCTCACACATGGGTTTCTCTTGAAATCCTTAAAAGTTTGATTGTACCTTCGCAGTCAGGAAGAGTCTTGTCTCGTTCAGGTGTGAGGCCGCTGTCCCTGGTCTCTGTGCCAGATGGCCCCTTCTGGCGCTGTCGTGCTGGAGGAGGAGTGGACAGCCCATGAGAGAGAGAGAGAGAGAGAGAGAGCGAGAACGGGGGAGGGGCGGAGAAAGAGGGAGACAGGATCCGAAGCGGGTTCTGCGCCGACAGCACAGAGCCCGACGTGGGGCTAGAACTCATGAATGGCAAGATTGTGACCTGAGCCAAAGTTGGACGCTTAACAGACTGAGCCCAACCCCCCCAGGTGCCCCTGGAGGGATGTGTTTTTTTTTTTTTTTTAATTTTTAACATTTATTTATTGAGAGACAGAGACAGAGCGTGAGCAGGGGAGGGGCAGGGAGAGAGGGAGACACAGAATCCCAAGCAGGCTCCAGGCTCTGAACCGTCAGCACAGAGCCCGACGCGGGGCTCGAACCCACGAACCGCGAGATCATGACCTGAGCCGAAGTCGGACGCTTGACCGACCGAGCCCCCCAGGCGCCCTCGGAGGGATGTATTCTTCATGGATGATGTCAATGCACGCGTGACTTTCTTATTTTCCAGAACACTTTCCCACTTGAGTTGAAGCCGGAATGTTTCTGATGGGTCTCAGATGCCACTTGAGAGCGGTGTTAGAAATCTCACACGATGTTTCTTTTGCGTCTGATGTCATTCCCGCACGGGGTTGTGGGTGGGCATTTGGTGGCCCGGCCGCCCAGCCCCCCGAGCTCCGAGCTGTCATGCTGTGGCCAGAGAGCTTGTCGGCTGGCCTCTGAGAGCCGTTCTCCCAGGCCTCCCTGACCCCGGGCCCTGCTCTTTCAGATGTGGAAAGCTTCGGCGGGCCACGCCGTGACCATCCCCCAGGACGACGGGGGCGCCGATGACTGGGAGACCGACCCTGATTTTGTGGTATGAGTCACCAGCCTACCTCTGTGTCACTTTTCCCAGAAGGGATTTTCTTCCTGTTTCCGTTCGGGTTGGCCGTGTGTCTTACAGGCCCGCGTGGGCCTCACTCCTCACTGACTTCTCTTTCCAGAACGACGTGAGTGAGAAGGAGCAGAGATGGGGGGCCAAGACCGTGCAAGGGTCTGGGCACCAGGAGCACATCAAGTAAGAGACTCTTAACGTTGGTGTGAAATCGGCCTTTTGAAGGGCGAAGATGCAGACTGGTGGGGGGGGGGGTGGGGGGGAGGACACAGCTTCTCCGTGAACGCACGCTGGCACGGCTCGGCCTGTCTCGCGAGCTGAGGTTCCCGCGAGACGCGATTCCACGCTTCTCTCCGTGTGTTTGCACGTACACGTGGTCGCTGAGAAGCTCCCGTCACAAACAGTTCTTGTGCTGACGATTCCAGCATCTCTAAGGGACGCGGTCTCCCACGCGGTCTGTAGGTGGGGGGTTCCTGCCCCACACGATGGGTTCGAATACCTTACGCCTTAACCACCCCCCTGCACGACTCTAATTTTCCTGCTTTGTCACTGCCCGTGGGGTACCGGGGAGCTGGATTCTGAGCATCGTGTTCTCCCGAAAGGCCCCAAATAGAGCTGAGAGATTGTCCCGCGGGAGAGTGGGCCCTGCTCCTTCCGGTGGTGTTTCCTTGTCAGGAAGTGTAGGCAAAAGCCTTGAAACTGTGCTCAGACTTTTATTTAGGCCGCACCGGCTTCCGCTTGTACCCTCCCGTCCCTGCCGTGAAGGGCCGTCCCCGTGATCTGTCCTGGTCGCCTGCGGGGTTTGTCTTCCTTGGCCCCGTATCTTTCGGGAAAATGAAGCTGTTCTTGGCTGAGGCAGAGCCAGGAAATCATCCCCAAAAGAGAGTGAAGTCTGTAGCGTGGGTATTTTAGACCCAAGTGTTGGTTCCTCCCTGACTTGCTGAGCCCACACCTTCCACAGAAGCCACGTGAGGACGTTGAGGCCCTGGGAGCCGACTCCCGAGCTGGTGAAGTCACCGTTGCTCCCTCGTTGTTTCTGTTCCCGTGGCTTCGAAACGTGCTGGATGTCGTGTGAGCCCCTGGGACGGTCGTGGGCGCCCTGTGGCCCTTCCAGGTGTTGGAACAGTATCTCCCCCCGCCCCGCCAAGGGCACTGGGCCGTGGTCTGCTTTCTCAGTGCACTCTGGGATTGTCCAGACGTGTGGACACGGGGACCCCTGGACAGCCCTGTGGGTTGGCCTTTGTGCCACTTTATGGTCCCCTGATGGTGGCAGCTCTAGAAGCTTCTCGACCTGCCACATCTTGGCCACGTCTTGTGATCTGCTGCTTCGCTGTCCCCGGTGTTAGAAGTAGAAAGTGGCTTCAGATGATAAATTCTGAAAGTCCCTCGTGTCACCTTGGAATCGGTAAAAGCAGTAGTACGTCAGGTAGAGACGCGGTCTCCACGTTCCGTCTCACGGTCTCTGAGCAGCGTCCTCAGGGTCTCTGGGATACGGGACCGTTGGCTTGGTTTCCGCTTGTGCCGTGAGGTGATGCCGGCAAAAGGGCTTCTCCTGATCCCGCTACCTGAGGAAAGAGAACCTCTTCTCCATAAGAAATCAGAGAAAAACTCACGTTTTGGCGCGGCCACTCTTGGATCTGGGATGACTCATTGGCCCAGCGCAGATTAGTTCCTTTTTCCCTGTAAGCGTCACTCTGAGCTCTGCTGACCAGATGGGCCGGCTGGCGGAGGAAGGGAGGCTGGCGGAGGAAGGGAGGCTGGCGGAGGAAGGGAGTCCGGAGCCCGGCGAAGGCAGGGACTGGGGGCGTGGAGGAAAGGGGCCGCGCGGTCCCGCCGCCCGCCCTCTCAGTGTGTGTCTGTGTCTTTCCTCCCCTCCCCTCCCCTCCCCTCCCCTCCCCTCCCCTCCCCTCCCCTTCCAGCATACACAAATTGAGAGAGAATGTTTTTCAAGAACACCAGACCCTGAAGGAGAAGGAGCTTGAAACAGGACCAAAAGCCTCTCACGGTTACGGCGGGAAGTTCGGCCTGGAGCAGGACCGCATGGACAAGGTAGGCGACGGCATGGCGTGCCGGTCCTCGGCGGGGACGGGGCTGGCGAGGCAGGGGCCCGGACCTCTTGGCTAAAAGCCTCGCGTCAGCGCGGTGAACGTGAGATGCCCTCTGTGGACCGACCTTCCTCACGAGGGCTCTTGTGTCTTAGGAGCTCTTTTAGGATTCGCACGGTTGCCGGGGTGTGGGCGATGTGGCGGCTGGCCTGGGTCGGGGGGGAGGGGCTCTGGGACGAGGACGGCAGCCCAGGGGCATCTTGAGCGTGGGTGTCGGCGTCCCTGCTGCCCGCGGCTCACCACAAGCCTCACCTGAGCCGCTCTGCGGACCGGAACCAGACCGGGGGGCTCTCGTTCATGGCGCGGGCGAGCCTTCAGCCAGCAGGTGCCTTGCAGTCCTCCCGGCATCGGTGACGTTCACGGAGGAGCCTGGCCTGGCCCTCTGTGTAGGGTCACTGCCCGTGAGGCCGGGAGAGAGCACTCCCTGAGGGCAGCGGGCGAGCCTTCTCTGCCACCCGGCTACACGGCATCATCGTGGTCGACTGAACGCATCAGCCTCGGCTGGCGCTTTGCGTCCTCTGTCCTGAGAGACTGGGAGCAGATCAGCTCTGCTCGCCACCCCCCCTGCGAGAGGATACGGAGTAGGGGTGGTGGGTCACGTGTTTCCCAAGTGGGGTTCCCGCGTACGGTCCGCAGACCTCCCCGTAGACGTGAATTTCCCGGGTTGACCAGCGTGACGTCGTCCTGACCCGACAGCCGTCTGCCTCTGTTCTGCGTCCAAGGGAAACCGTCAGCTGATCCGGAGCTTCTGTAATCCGAGACCTGCCCGGATCGGAGTCCGTGTCTGGGCCGAGCACGGAATGGCACCGCTGTGTCCCCGCGTGCCACGCTGCGTGGTGTTAGCACAGAGCAGATGCGTGGGGGGGGGCCCGTGGGCCCCCCACGCCAGGTCCCGGATTTGCCTAAGCCGGGGTTGGACCAAGAGTGAGCTGCAGGAAACAGACGGGGACGTCTCCTGGTGTGACTGTCATTCCGGAGGCGTCTAGACAGGCAGGGTGGGGAGCGGAATAGTCTTCGGGTTCTAAAGAAGAAGCCGGTGGCCTTTTGCAGTACGAACAGACGAACCCTCGCCCCCGGCCCCCGGCCCCACGTGCTTAGGACAGGAGAGAACCAGGTAGAAGCCTTCCCTACCCCAGACAAAGCCTGTGCCCGTGGTGTTGTGGGGAGTTAAAGCAGAGAGAAATTCGTGGTCTGTCTGGGTCCCCAGGTTGGGTTGGAGTAGCGACACGTTGGGGCGAATGATGAAGCTATCAGATGGCGGTGATAACACGGCTGTCACTTCTGGCTTCTCTGCCGCTCTTGTCCTCCCAACGCCTTGGGCTCCGGCCTTTCTAGTCGCTGCAGCTTCCCCGGGGAGCCCTCCTTCCCGCCAGCCTGCCTGCAGCTGCCTTTCCCCCGTGCCTTCTCCCTGTGGGCCTCCGCTCCCTCTGGACGTCGCCGCCTTTCCGTGGACGCTCTCCGGGGCTGGGACCTGTCCTCCTCACCTCATGCCTGGCCTGGCACCGGGCAGGCCCAGCGGTGTCTCACGAGTGACGGTGACGGTGCCCAGATGGCTCAGGGAAACGCTCGGGTGTCTGCAGCTGGTGTAGTGGGGGGCGGGGGGGCTCCCCTTAGGGATGAATGCGGTGGGGGTGCTCCCATGGGCTCGCAGCCCCTCCCTCCGTGCCTCACTGCACCCGTGGGCAAGGTTAGCTTGCAGCTCCCGGGGGCACGATTGGACCAACCTGTTGTCAGAAGTAAGCGCGACTCCGTGGACCCCTGGGTGGCTCGTCGGTTAAGTCCCGGCTCCTGGTTTCAGCTCCGGTCACGATCTCGCGGTTTGTGCGTTCGAGCCCCGCGTCGGGCTCTCTGCTGACAGCGCAGAGCCTGCTAGGGATTCTCTGTCTCCCCATCTCTCTGCCCCTCCCCCACTCGCACTACGTCCGTCTCTCTCAAAATAAGGAAAGAAGCTTAAAAAAAAAAAGGAGACTCCAAAGACACATAACTCAAGTTACCGTAACTTGTCCGCTCTGAGTTGGAAAGAGCCCAGAGATCTCTGGGTTAAGATTTGAGGAGAACGTGACGGAGACTCGGAGAACAAAACCCCGCTCCGGCAGGCACGCGTTTGTGCGAGGAGTGTGGTCTGGCAGGCGTGGCAGCCGCTGGGCCCCGGTCCCCCGGGGGGGAGGGGAGGGTTGGTCAGCACTTCTGAGTGGGAGCCTGGAGGCCCTGGGAGGTCAGTGTGCCTCCTGTCTCCAGGCAGGACGGACGTCAGAGTGGAGCCGGGGAGGGGAGAGCGTGGCCCGGCTCTGAGGCCTCGAGTAAAGCTCGGCCGCTCTCTCCCCTGCGCTGTGCTGAGACGGCCCCCCGAGTTCCGCCTCCACCCCGGCTCCTCCTGACCCAGGCGTCCTGTGCAGCCCCGGGGAGACCAGGCGGAGGGCTGTCCGCGCTGCGTCCCAGGCGGCGAGACCGTCGGCCATAAGAAGGAAGGTTCAGATGCCGACACTCGGTCAGGCGTCCGGGCCGTCCACGCTGGGGACAGAGCCTGGTGCCGGGAGGCTGGGCGGGGCCGGGGGCCGTCCGGGAGCTTGGTCGTCAGTCTTTTCAGCTTCGCGGGCTGTGGGCATCTGGCATTTACCGAACTCGGTGGTCGGATCCCAGAAGCGGCCTCATACGTAAATGCACGGTGGGGGCTGCGTTCCAGAAGCTTTGTTTACCAAGAGCTATAGCGCCCGGTGTGGCGCGGAGGCCCCGGGTGGCTGACCCTGCGGAGGCCAGGTGGCTGGACGCCCCGACTTTACCGTGTGGGGGACCCCGTGGGTGGACGGGGTGGGCGTCGCGATCGCGGTGGCTCTGTAGAGTGGCCGAGCGCGTGTCGCCCCCGAGAGCGCGAGTCTGCATCTCCGTCTGGCGGCGGATATCTCTGGTCCTCTTTCCTACGCCACGCGGTAGGCGGGTGCCTCGCTTCAGCAGAGCGAGCGACTGTATCGCCATCTGGGGGTGCCGGGTGTCGGGCTGGGATCTGCACGGGACCGGCCTCGTGGCCCCTTGCCCACACCCGTCACATCAGAAGCCCCCACCCGGCAGGGTCTCAGGTGGCTTCGGGGATCCCCCCTCTGCCGGCTTGCGCACCGGGCGTGTTTCGGGGAGGAGCGTGGACCGCACATGGGGACCTGTTCCCCGTGGACCGTGCCACGGGGGTGTCTGACACGGACACCTTCTCTCTGCGGCCCGTTTCAGTCAGCCGTCGGCCACGAGTATCAGTCGAAGCTCTCCAAGCACTGCTCCCAGGTCGACTCCGTCCGGGGCTTCGGAGGCAAGTTCGGTGTCCAGGTGGACAGAGTTGACCAGGTGAGTGAGGCGTCAGGGGCACCAGAGCGCGGGTGATGGGGCCCCTCCCTCTAGACCGGGGGGTCCTCTGGGCCGCTCGAGATAGCGCCTCGACGCAGGACTGTGGGGCGGGCGTCCGGGCTTCTAGAAGCCCCCCGATCCCTGGCTCTGAGATGACGGGTCAGGTTACGACGTGAGAGCAGGAACACACTGGTTCCTGTGCGGATCCCCCACCTTGGCACCTGCTGATCGGATAGACCAGGGTGGCCTTCCCCTGCCCAAGAACGTGCCCCCGGGGACCATGTCTAGCCACCCTCCCTGCACGATGTCCCTGACGCGGCGGTGTTCAGAGGGCCACGCACGCGCCCACTTCCAGGGCTGAGGCCCGGCGTCCAGGTGCCGCCTGGCACCTCTGGGCCTCAGTCTCTCAGTCTCTGAGCGAAGGCCGTCTGGACCCTGTTTTACATCACAGCAGTTGGATTTTGGAGTTCAACGTCTGTCTGCATTCAGGCTTTACTACCCGTTTGCCGCGGTTCTGCGTGAACTGCCTGTAAAACGGGGCGATGGGGATTCCCGTGTCCCGGGGCCGTGTGCGCAGATGCCCCCGCCATGCCCGTTCTCGTTACTGACGTTAGTGTTGTTCTTGGAAGAGCCCACGTGAAAAGCAGGCGTACGTGTGGCGGTGGGGGGGTCGCCCGGGTTGGCATCGTGGGGCTGAAGTCCATGAGCCCCACGTGCCCTTCGGGGGCTGCGGGCGCCTACAGGTCCGCCCGCACTGCCTGCTGGGCGTTGCTGAATATTTTATGGCAGCGAATTTCCATGCCCGGAGCTTTGGGTGTTAGGCCTGCCCTATTAGGGAATCGGAGGTAAAAAAACTAACATGGTTCATGCTTTCAAACTTTTCACGTGTATTCGGGGTTCGGATGAACCGTTTTGGAGACCTCTAAAAACGTGTTTCCCTCTTTGTGGTGATTGCAGTCTGCTGTGGGCTTTGAATACCAGGGGAAAACCGAGAAACACGCCTCGCAGAAAGGTAAGGCCTGCGGCCGAGGTGGGGAGAGGGCGATGTCCCCGGAGGTGGTTCCCTGGGGAGGGCGGTGTCGCCTCCGGGGAGGACCGTGCTCTCCAGGTGTCTGGGTCCTGTGTCACCGCCGCGGAAGCTGTCTTTCTGAGCGGTGTTCCCTGGACCGTCGGCTCTGGGGCCTGGTTTGTGAAATGCTAATGTCCCCCCAACAGTGGAAACGCGAGCCTTTAAATCAACGATGGTTCACTTTTACTGCGCACGCGTGCTCTCTGACACGGCGTTGGCTGACCCTTACGGTGTGCCCGTCTTTCAGAACCTTTTTTGCCAGCGAAAGCGTGTCACCTTCTCAGGGCACTTGATGTGTCTCGAGCAGGCTGGTGACTTCCGCCTCTTGCTTGTCATCAGATGAGCCAGGGCGCGGACATTTCCTGTCCCTTTGGAAAGGGATCGTAGCCACGTAGCTTCCAGACGGTTACTTTCCCGAGTGAGAACACGGCTCACTTCTGCCCCGGGAAGCAGGTGCCCGTCACAGGCTCGGGGTCCTCGCTGCCCGGGACGCAAGCTTGTAGGCCGAGCCCCGGCTCACTGGTGTGTGACCGTGGGTGGCGTTTTCAAACGTGTGCCTCATCTCCCGGTGACTCCTACGTCCGGAAGGTTGTTGTCGTGAGTCGTTGACAAGGGAACAGTCTGTCGTTGGGCTTTGTCCCCGACCCCTGTCTTGTCCCCTCAGATTACTCGAGTGGCTTTGGTGGCAAGTACGGTGTGCAGGCAGACCGCGTGGACAAGAGCGCCGTGGGCTTCGACTACCAGGGCAAGACGGAGAAGCACGAGTCGCAGAAAGGTCGGCCTGTGGCGGCACGTCCTCCCCGCTCGGGGCCCCCTGTGTCCCCACGTGTCCCCGGCCTCCCGCGTCCCCAGAACCAGCCCCGGGGAGACCGGCTCACATTACACACCCGCAGCCTTTTTACTGAATGTGTGAGGGCCCTCCTGTCTCTTCCGTGGGCCTAGGGGGTTTGTCGTTCTTCGGACGGCGGCTCAGCCCCGTCCTGTGAAGGGCCTGTAGTCTGCCGAGCCAGGTCGTTCTTCTTTGGACCGTGGGATTCAGGCTCTTGGTGGTTTATTTTTTTTATTTTTATTTTTTATTTTTTTTAAACGTTTATTTATTTTTGAGACAGAGAGAGACAGAGCATGAACGGGGGAGGGTCAGAGAGAGAGGGAGACACAGAATCTGAAACAGGCTCCAGGCTCTGAGCGGTCAGCACAGAGCCCGACGCGGGGCTCGAACCCACATACCGCGAGATCGTGACCTGAGCTGAAGTCGGACGCTTAACCGACTGAGCCACCCAGGCGCCCCTCTTGGTGGTTTTTGAAGTTAAAAATCTTGTTCTCTTGTGTCATAGACGTATGTGACTACTCAGAAGAGTAAATTCCCAGAAAAGGAATTGCCGGGTCACAGGACCTTGACTTTAAAATTTGGTGGATGCTGGCAGAGGGTCCTTGCAGGCCGGGCTGGTCTTCCTGTCCCTGGTTAGATCCCCTGCCAGGCATCGGTGACAGACTGCTGCATCCGTGCGGGGTGCCCTACAGACGCGGTACCCCCCTGCAGAGGCCGCGGATTGTTGGCTCTTGTGCGTTTATTTTGCGTGCACGTTACATTTTGTTAAGATTTTATCTTTTTTCAGTAATTGCTACATGCAGCGTGCTGCTTAGACTTAGAACCCTGAGGTCACAAGTCACGTGCTCCAGCAACTGAGCCAGCCAGGCACCCCAGCGCGTTTGAATATTCTTGTGTATTTATTTATTTGTTTATTTAGAATAATTGGGGGAGGGGCAGAGAGAGATGCCCAAGGAGGCTCCGCACTGTCAGTGCAGAGCCTGACGCGGGGCTTGAACTTGTGAGCCAGGAGATCGTGACCTGAGCTGAAACCCAGAGTCGGATGCTTCACCCAATGAGCCACCCAGGTGCCCCTGCACATTTAAGTTTTTAAAAATAATTGCCAACCCTTACAAGCAGAGAGCTCGCTGTATTATTTAAAAACCCGGGTTTCTTTAAAGGACAAAGTTAAACCCTGCCCCTGGGAACACCACTGGCTCGGCATTTACCCAGGGAAGCTGCTGGTGGGCCCGCGGGGCGCTTCCCGTCACAGGCCTGCCCGCCTGCCCTGAGGCCGCAGACTTGGCCCTGGAGTGCACAGCCCCTGCCTGCTACCCGGGCCCCTCTGCCCACCGTGACCCTGCCGATCAGGGCCTGCTCTTGGGTCCCGCTCGGTGCTGTTCAGACTGTCCCCGATGTGGCAGCGAGGAGCAGAAACCGCCTGCGGGAAGTCGGGTGGCGGGAGCCCGTGCGCCTGGGGCAGACGGGGCTGCTCGGCAGCCCCCAGGCCTCCTGAGGGTTCTGATCTTCACATTCTGTTCCACGCACATGTCCCTGGGGGCGCCGTGCTTAAGCATCAGGCCGTGTATTTCTGTGACTTAGCTTTGCGGGGAAGTGAGGGTTCCGGAAGATGCCTCGTGCGTGTCCTCCTCCTCTGGAGGTGCCACCAGTGCACCTCTGCCGGCTTTAGTTCGTGAAGCAGGGTGACCTTTCGACAGCTCGCCGCGGCGCCTCCGTGGCTCGTCTCGACCTCAGAAGCTTGGCAACGCGCCTGCTTCTGATGTCCTTTGGAGCGAAGGGAAGATTCGGTCGCCGTTCATCTGCTCTGTTTGCTACTCTGGACGTTTCTGTTCCCACACGTACAAGTGACGCCTTCCAGGGTCCCCCCTGCTAGTGACCTTCCGCTGCGGCCGAGGGATCCTTGTTGGGTTTGTTTCGGTTTTGCTCGGGCGACACAAGCGCTTTCTCAGAGGTCCCCGCGCTCGACTGCGTTGCTGCCGCGAAAACGGTGCGCCCTTGTCTGCAGATTACTCCAGGGGCTTCGGGGGCAAGTACGGCATCGACAAGGACAAGGTGGATAAAAGTGCCGTCGGCTTCGAGTACCAAGGCAAGACGGAGAAGCACGAATCCCAGAAAGGTGACTCCCGTGGTGTCTCCTCTCGCCGGCCGCTTTCACGGGCTGAGTGCTGTTGACCAGAACGGAAACGGAAAGCGTGGCCAGCCACCCCTAGAGTAGATGCCCCTTTGTAATTCAGCAGCGAACTTTAAGCTGTTTTTTTTTTTTAGAACGTTTATTCACTTTTGAGAGACAGAGTGCGAGCGGGGGACGGGCAGAGAGAGGGGGAGACCCGGAATCGGAAGCAGGCTCCGGGCTCCGAGCCGTCAGCCCAGAGCCTGACGCGGGGCTCGAACTCGTGATCTGTGAGATCGTGACCTGAGCCCAAGTTGGGCGCCCAACTGACCGAGCCTCCCCGGCACCCCTGAACATCAAGCTTTAAAACACAAGTCCCAACACAGCTGTTAAGCAAGAAACCGTATCTTTACACCTGTTTGGCCCCAGCACCCCGTGACCCCAGCAGTCGCTTGTAATGGTGGCCACGTGCCACACGTCTGTGTTGCAAACGGTGCGATCGTGGTGGCCCGTGGGTGCTGGTTCAGGCTGTGCGGAGCTTCTTGTCGGGGTCCCGTGTGTGTGCGTTCGCGATACGGACACAACAGATCAGGCTGCTTTCCAGACGTGCCGCGAGGAGGTCCTCCTCGTGAACGCGTCCCAAAGTTTCGCGAAAGGTCTGGGAGGGGAAGGAGGGATGTGGCGCGTGGTGGGCGTTTGGCTGCGTGGGAAGCGTGCCCTCCACTAACACTAGCTTGCGGCCTTTTCTTGTGCACGTAGACTATGTGAAAGGGTTTGGAGGAAAGTTTGGTGTGCAGACGGACAGACAAGACAAATGTGCTCTTGGCTGGGATCACCAGGAGAAATTGCAGCTGCACGAGTCCCAAAAAGGTACGCTGATTTTGCCTGCTCCTGCTTGAGATCATTCCAGAATTTGTTTCTTTTCATCCACAGTTCCATCCACGTCCCGTATTTCTGTCGTATTTCTGTAGCGTGTCGTTTTGTCTTCCCTGTTTGGGGTTGTCCTGTGCCTCCCACTTTTTTGAAAAGCTCTTCCGCTAGTGCAGCGATGAACTCCCCCCCCCCCCCCACTTCGCCCCCCCCCCCCAGCTGCTGATGAGGCCCTGCGCTCACCTGTGCGTCTGAAGCACCTGGCAGGACCCGTAGCATTTTCGGGAATGCTGTTTTCTGCCCGCACATGAACTCCGTTGACAGAGTGTGCTGGGCTTCGGGAGGGGAGACGTTGCCTCTACTCGGGAGTGTGTCCCTGGGCCGTAGGGTGCGGGGTGGGGGCGGGGGGCACCTTGGTGGGTGACGCAGACCTGCACCCGCCCTTGCGGCCAGCACTGCGGGAAGCGGGGCCGTGTGGTCCTTTTGTACACCGTGTCTTTCTTCACATGCACAGAGACCTGCTCTCGTGTCTGCGGCACAGGTAGGGCCTGGAAGGGAATCTCAGAGCATGGCGGGCGTGCCTTTTGGGAATTACTTCAGATGCAGTTCCTAACCTGTTTTCACATCTTGGCTGAAGCGTTAAGAGTTTCAGTTTGTCCTGTAACCTTGGAGCTGACTTTGGACTCTCTGTGAGCCCGGGAGCTGCTCCCGCCCCTGAGCTCGGCAGAGCCCCTGCCTTCTTTAAATGACGCGTTTGATTCGTGCACTCGCTCGTACGATTCTAACCGAATTGCTTCCTCTCTCGGTTTTCCCCACTGGTGCCGGTGGATTTTCAGATTACAAGGCTGGTTTCGGAGGCACATTTGGTGTTCGGTCCGAGAGGCAGGACTCCTGTGCTGTGGGGTTTGAGTACAGGGAGAGACTGGCCAAGCACGAGTCCCAGCAAGGCATAGTCGCTCAGCAGCCCCCTCCCCCCGCTTCCCCCCTGCCCCCCCTTCTGGTGCAGCCGATTCTAGCACAGACGTCAGGGGCTCAGCCTTCCGAGCTCCCCGCCGTCCCTCATCGGGGGCACGGGGGTGTTTGAAACCCACGTTTATGCTGGAGGGATTCTAACTTGCACCCCTCCTTCCTCCACTCCCCCGTTTCCCCTCCATCCTTCAGACTTCGGGTTTGGCAAAATGAGGCGGTAGCTCGCAGGTTAATGTCACCCTGACCCCATCACGTGAGTAGTTTCTGGGATGGGCTGTCTCTGGTCTCCCAGCAACCTTCTACAGGAGCTCGCGCTGTGGACCGTGACCACTGGGAGCCATTGAGCGCGCTGCCTCGCTGCCTCCGAGACGGGGGACGTGTGTGGTTCGGCCAGGCCACTAGCCTCAGGACAGAGGCCAGGTGGCAGCGAGGGGCGTGGGGCAGGCATGTTCCTTGTGGTCTCTGTGTTTCCTCTGTGGTGGTGTCTTTGGCTGGGGCGGGGATGTTTTTGTGTGTTCTCTCTGTTTTTGGGTAACACCACCTGTGTCACGTGTGAGGTCTTCACACAGAGCCGACAGTACGTGCCCAGAGCTAAAAAGGGACAGGGACTTTGTAGGCATCGGGAGCCTGAGTGGCAGCTGCCTCTTTTCCTTACTCGATTACAGTCAGGATCTGGACTCAGCCGTTCGGGGTGGGACCCCAGCTGGAGAGCAGTGCGGCCCTGAATCCCGAGGCAGAGTTCAGGCCTCCGGTGCCAGTGTTAGCAACATGTGCCGGGGGCGGGCGAGGGAAGGCGCACGCGCTCGGGTTGGTCCGGCACGCGGCCTGGACGTGGCCTCGGCTCCGCGTGGCATCGATGCCGCGTGGCGGTGTGACCCTCACGGAGGTCTGCGTTGCCGCGACACGAGTGTTCGGCTGCCAGAATTTCCCCGCGGAATTGTTTTTTCTCGTAAAAAGCAAGAGGAGCCCGCGTCTGAGCCTCCTTGTGGCGCTCAGAGCGGGACACGGGAAGGAAGGGGCGGAGACGGTCAGCCGTTGCTGGGCGGAGGCCTGTGCTATTGAAGCGGTGCCCTCCCCGGCCTGGGCCGCGGCCCCCTCGCTCTCCCTGCCTGCCAGCCCGCACCCCGCACCCCGCACCCTCTGTCCCTCGGGAGAGTGCGGAAAGCACGCACACACGCCTCTTTTCTGCCCGCCTCTCGCCTGCCTGCGTACTGAGTACCGTTGTAGCGACAAAACTCGCCTCGCGAGGCAAGACCCATCGTCTGGCGGTTCTCGTTTCTTTTTGCTCTGGGTGCGTTTTCTTGGGCTCTTTCCGGATCTGCCTGCACGCGTCTCCTGGCTCTCGACCTGAGAGTAAGTGTCGCGTTGTGCCACATTTCAGACTATTCCAAAGGATTCGGCGGAAAATACGGGGTGCAGAAGGATCGGATGGATAAGGTGAGTGGCCCCGGCCCGGGGCGCAGCGTGCTGGGCTGATGGGGGCGGGAGCTTGCGGAGCCCTTGCCGCGCGCCGCCCCGTGGACCGTTGCTGGTGGGTGCTGGGCCCTGTTCTCAGAGGCACCCGCACTCGGAACGCTGCTTCCCGGGTGCTGGGCCCCGCACAGCCGTGCTGTGGGGCAGGGAGCAGCCCGGGCGGGCCCCGGCCTCAGCCGCAGCACCATAAAACGCCAAGGCGTGCGGCTGCGCTGCCCTCGGAACCCGGACCTTCAGACGCTAGGGCAGCCTGAGGACGTGTGGCCGCGTGAATTCCCATCAGGAGCAAACCTAATCGGAAGTGGAGTCCCTCGGTCACGCGGCCGCGGTAGAAGAGCTGACCGGCCACATGGGGGCGCTGGCTGCCGTGTGGGAGCACGCGCATCCAGAACGCCCGCCTCACTGCAGGGGGCCCGCGGGACAGTGTCCAGAGCCAGCGCGTTGCTCTCACCGGGACTCTGTCCCCTCTGGTGGCTTCGGAGTCTCAGCGAGTCAGTCCTCACACCCGGGGTGGCTGCGGTCCTGCCACGTCAGCGTGGACTGCCCGGGCTGTGGCTCCAGTGTCCTCAAGGACCGGTCCCGTGCCCGGCCCGTGGTCACAGGTGGCACGGCCGGTCTTCTGGAGTTCCGTCGGACTCACAGCCGACCACACAGACGTCATCACCCAGGGGACTCCACGCGTGACCGTGTGTGGCCCTGGGAGCGAGGGGCGGGGCACGGGCTTGGGGAGGGGTGGTGACTGCCCGGGTCCCAGTAAATGCGTACAAGGGGTTGAGAGCCGGGTGGCGATGCGAGGTGGTCCCTGAGTGAGGTGGGTCGCTGGGACTCGGGTCCACGGCGGCAGTGGTGGAGGGGTGCCCGGCAGGCGGGACCAGAGGAGGGGGGTGGAGGGAGGGGGTCGTGGTCAGTGAGGAGGCAGGATGCGGTGATGGGGAGGAGGCAGCCCCCGGCCGGGGCGGCGACGGCGACGACCCTGAGCGGCGTGCCGGAGAATCGGCTGGACGGGGCAGGCCGTGGTGCAGCGGGACCCACAGGGAACAGTCAGGAGGGCGCTGACGCCCTCCTCCCTCAAGGACGGGGTGGGGGAGGGGCGGGGGTGGCGTGGGGTGTTCCTGGAAAGCGGCATGGCCCACACTGGCAGTTTGGGAGGGGGTGTCCGGGATGGGGCAGGTCTGGTCACACGGCCAGCAGCCCCGCCTTGCAGACGAGGCAGGGGTGGCTCGGTGACCCCTCTGTGCTGCGGGCACCGGGACCGGGGGGCCGCCGGCCCGGGAGGGGCAGAGCAGGTGGGCCAGGGGCGCACGCCCCTCTCAGAGGTTTCCGGCGGCCAGGGGAGCTTGGGTTGCCCTGCTCCCCACCTCGGGGCCCCTTTCTCCTCGTTTGTGTGTCAGAAAACGGGCAGCGTCCTGAGCCTCAGGCCTGTTTCCTTGACAGGGAAACCGAGGATGGCTGGTGCTCTCCGTGAGCCCTTCTGCGCGTCTGGATCCGACAGTCACACTGTCGCTTTGCTGGGACAGTTTGTCCTCCAAAATCGACGAGGCAGGGGGCGGGGGGGTCTCGTGCCTGGGGAAACGTGGGCGATAAGGCCCAGCGAGGCTCGAACGTGGCCCGGGGAGTCCTGAACGTGGCCCAGCAGAGGCATCGGGGCTCCTGCCGGCTCTCAAGCCCCTCTCGGTGGCCGAGGAGGGGGGTGGGCGAGGGGCTTGGGAGGAGCACACGCTTGGGTTATGATGGCCCGGATGCCGGCCGATGCGTAGTTTTGGGGTAGCTTTTTGGCAGTTTGTCTTAGAGCAGTTTTAGCAGACGTGAGAGGACGCTCCGGACGTCTGGCGGACACGCCTGCCCTCACTCGGGCCCACCCTCTCCCCTGACCAGTTATCTGCACCCCTGCCGGGGCGATGCGTTTGTCACAGCCCCAAACCTGTGCTGACGTGTGTCCGTCGCCCAGGCTCGCGCGGCTGAGATGGGGTGCGCTCCTGACGTTGCCCCCGTGTGGGTCCACGTGGGTGCATGATGACGCATCTCCGCCGGTGCAGGGTCCCGCGGGGTCATCTTCCCGCCCTGACGCCGTACACCCTGATGCCGGGCGGAGAGGTGGGCGTGGGGCCGGCGGGCTCCTGCGTTGCGGTAGGAGCCCGCACGGGCCGTGGAGGGCGAGGGGGGTGCTCCCCTGAGTGTCCCGCTTCTCTCTTGCTAGAATGCTTCCACCTTCGAGGATGTCGCCCAGGGGGCCCCTGCTTATCAGAAGACCATCCCCGTCGAGGCAGGTGAGTTCTGGTGGACGGACCCGGCATCGCATGGGGCTCCCGCAGGGGGCACGGTGCCGGCTGGGAGCGGCTGGGGCAGCGGAGGGCGCCCTGGTTCTGTTCCCTCCAGGGACAGCGTTTCGCCCCCCTCGGGCGGAAGGCCCGCCTGTCCCCGCGGACGCCCGCAGGCTCCCGTCAGCCGTGGTGGCAGCCGTCTGGCGACGGGGTCTGTGTTGGGGGCGCCTCCCGAGGCAGGGCCGGGTTAACCGCCCGTCCGCAAGGGCCCTTCTCACTGCCGGGACCAGGTTCTGGGAGGTTCTCCGGTGCCCGCGTCAGCCGTGGCTCTGGTGTGAGGAGTGTGCCGCCAGCCTGCGCAGAGGCTGACGGAGACCTTCCCGCCTCGTCTGTCCCCTGGCCCCGCACAGGCTGCACACGCCCCGTCCCCGGAGGTGGCTGCTATGAGAAAAGGCCTCCTTAGGCCCTTCCGTCACGTGGGCCAGGCCCTAGAGAGTTTGTCGAGCTGGGGAAACCGTATGGAAAGTGGCAAATCGACGATAGGAAGCCGAGTGTCCCCTTGGCTCCCTGGGTCAGTGTTTCTCAGATTCGGTGGCCTCGGGACACTTGCACACTCGTGGGGATCATTGAGGGCCCCCGAGAGCTTTTGTGTGTGGGGGTTGCGTCTCCTGATCTCTACTGTAGTGAGGTTAAACCAAGAATTTAAGGGGGCGCCTGAGTGGCTCGGTGGGTTGAGTGTCTGACTTCAGCTCAGGTCATGATCTCACAGTTCATCGGTTGGAGCCCAGTGTGGGGCTCTGTGCTGACAGCTCAGAGCCTGGAGCCTGCTTCGGATTCTGGGTCTCCCTCTCTCTCCGCCCCTCCCCTTCTCCTGGTCTGTTTCTCTCTTTCAAAAATAAACAAACATTAAGAGAAACAAAAACCCGAGAACCTCAGATGTTACGAGTAACGATAAAATGTTACGCGTTCACGTAATGACGTTCTCCGTGCAAAAAGTAAGTACGTTTTCCCAACCGCGTGGAAGTGTGGCATTGGCATTGGCTTGGCGCAAGGTCTTTATTCTCACGGCTGCTTCTGCCTTCAGTGTCTTGTGGCCAATCACGTTTAGGAAGGCGATTGGACTCCCTCAGATGCACAGGCGGAGGCGAGAAGGGCGTGGCGGTCGCTCCTCGGGTCCCTGGACGCTCTTTCACGATTCCGCTCTCAGACGGGCGGGGGTTCCCCGCTTGTCTTGGGGGTTAGGTGCCCGCACAGAGTGGCCTGGTTCTGTAGCACGCGGTGGGCGTTTGGAAAGTACTAGGCCACTGAGTTCAGCCGATCTTTGAAACGTGGTGTTCCTTTTCATTGTACAAAACCCCAGCTTATGTTCGTTAATGGAATTCTCCATCTTGTCAGCATCTCCAGGGAAAATGGGGGAAATGTCACGCTCGCAGTAGCGGGTCCGAGTTTTCCACAATCGTGACTTTTCTTGGAAGCGTGACTTTGCCGTTGCCCGATAAGTGCACACGACGGACTCCGTTCCGTCGTTTTAGAGACGTGTCTGCCACAGGCCAGCCCGCGTGTGCTCAGGCCCCGTCGGTTATTCCAGGCCAGAGAATGTTCCGTGGAGAATCAGATTGGCGTGCGCCTCAGCCGCACCAGTGGTTTTCCTCGAGACCACAGGGCTTGCGCCTGCAGCCCCTCCCGCCCGTCTCAGGAGGTGGACAGACGTGTTCTCAGGGCTCGAGCCTGAGAAGGTGGGGGCGGGGGGCGGACGCGAGCGGCACATCAGTGCTTGCTGTTTTGTCGAGGGCATCCTTAGGGAGAAAGTGCTGCCGATCGGAACACGAAATGCTCCAGGTGCGAGGCCTCTGCTGTCCCGTGGTCCTGCACCGCGTGCAGACGACAGAGTGGCCCGGAGGCGGGCCGCCGGGGGACGCCTCCACGCCTGGTTGGCTCCCGCGGTGCTCCGGTCCAGGGGAGCCGTCGCTGCTCTGACGCCAGCCGTGCCCCTCTCTCCTCCCCCCTGCAGCAAACAGCAGAACCAGCAACATCAGAGCGAACTTTGAAAACCTGGCGAAGGAGAAGGAGCAGGAGGACAGGCGGAAGGCGGAAGCGGAGAGGGCGCAGAGGATGGCCAAGGAGAGACGGGAGCAGGAAGAGGCCCGGAGGCAGCTACACGTGAGTCCAGCAGGTCCCGGAAGGACCGGGTTTGAGCCCTAACTGCGGGCCGTGCTCTCAGGAGCCCCGGGGCTTCACCCCACACGTAAGGGAGCCTTTGGCTGCCTGGTGCCGGACGGTCCGCCATGCTGCTGGCCCGCAAGCCTGCCCGCCGCTGAGCCCTGTCCCGATGTGCCCCTGGCCGTGTCTGTTCCGACCTGTCGCCTCTGGACCTCTCCCCCCGGGGAGAGGGCCGAGGGTGCGAAAGGAGCCCCCCGTGAAGCGGCCGCCCTGCTTTCTGCTTCTCGTGTGACCCTTGCTGCTTTCTCTTCCTGGTCTGTTGCTGTCGCCTGTGTTCTGTGTCCCGCGTGTTGCCAGAGAAGGTGGGGGCGGGGGGCGGACGCGAGCAGGAGGGCGTGGGCTCGTCCCGTCCTCCGCCTTGTCTGCGTGGACCGGACGTCCGTGGCACGTCACCTACTAGCCAGGCAGCCTGTGCGCCACGGCCCCACGGCCCCCTGTGAACGGGCGTGGAGCAGCTCACCGCCGCTCTCTGGAGGGCTGCTACGCGGAGTCAGAGGGCACGGGAGCCGTGTTTAGTTCCGTGGGCCCTTCCTCCCCAGATCGGTGGTTTGGGCCCCGAGAACCCCCAGCGAGGGGAGACGGGTGGGGGAGAGTGTGAACGTGCACCGGGCACCCGAGGCATGAGCAAGCCCCGAAAGTTTCAGTGCGCGCAGCGTAACAGCACGTTGGTGTAATTGTTTCTTTTGTTGTTTATTTTTTTACGTTTATGTCTTTACTTTGAGAGAGAGACAGAACACGGGTGGGGGAGGGGGAGAGAGAATCCCAAGCGGGTTCGGCCGGAGGGCTGCGCCCCTGACGTCCCGCCTGTGCTGTGAGCGCAGAGCCCGATGTGGGGCTTGAACTCTCGAACCGCGAGATTGTGACCTGAGCCAAAAATCAAGCGTTGGACGCTCAACCACCGGGCGCCCGTGTTGCTTTTCTTTCGGCAAGTGATTAACACCTTCCTCACGTTACGCCTCGAGGCTTTAACCGCCGAGGCCCGTCAGCGCCCGCAAGGTTCAAAGGGCCGGGCGGCTGGAGAAGGGCCGCGTCCGCGGTTCTGCCTCGCTCGCGCCTTTGCTTCGAGCCCCCCGCCGCCCCTTCTGCCGTGTCGTCCCCGCTTCCGGCCCCTGCCCTGTCGTCTGCTCCTCCCCGTGCGCGACTCCCAGCCCAGCGCCCCTCACCCCGGAGTCCTCTCGGCTGTGGGAGGCTCCCGTTGGCGGGCGGGCCGGTCTTCGCGAATCCACGCGTGCCGGGCCATCGGGTGTCCGTAGCTCCCACGAGAAGGGCGCGCGGCCAGGCGCTTTGACGGGCCGCCGTGGAGCCTCGTACGGCGAGTCGCACGTGTGCGGCGGCCCGGACACAAGCCCGTCCAGCCTTGGGAGCCTCACCCGTGGGTGGTTCCGAGCAGCCTGTGTGCTTGACGGTGCTGCCGCTGCCTGGCGCGTGGCCCCGGGGCGCCGGCCGCCCTCTCTCGGTCTCCGTCTCAGCGGTTCGGTCACGACGGCTCCACCGCGCAGGCTGGCAGCCGGCGCTGCCTTCCTGGGGCCGCCACGCCCCACGGTCACGGCCGCGGTGGAGGCAACACGCGTTTATCCTCTCTCAGCTGTGGAGGCTCCGGGGGGCCATCCGCCCCCTCGCCTTCGCCCGCTTCTCGAGGCGCCCGCCTTCCCTGGCTCGGGGCCCCTTCCAGCCTCCGCTTCTGGGACCGCGTGTCCTCGTCCGCCTCGCACATGCCTGCCTCTCTCCGGGAAGGAAGGAGCCCTGTGGTTCCATCGGGCTCCAGGGAGCCCATGGCCGTCTCGTCTCCTGTCGAACCTCTTACACCCTCGGTCCCTCTGGCCGTGTGAGGTCGCCCCCCCCCGGGATCTGGGGGACGTGCCGTCCGCGCCTTCGAGGCGCCGTTGTTCTGTCCTCCGCTGTCCACCTTCTGGCCCCAGGGGTTCCCGTGCGCGTCCTCCGCGCAGAGCACGCTCACCCCGTTTTCAGGGCCCCAGAAGCGTCCGTCATTCCAGCGTGAGCTCAGAGCCGCGACGTCCTTTCCGAACCCCTAGATCGGGTGTATGCGGGGCGCGGGGCGGCCGTGCTGTTGCCGTGCTCTCTGCACGGCTGTGCCCACCCTCTTCGGCCCGTGGTGGCGGCAGGAGGGCTGCGCCCCTGACGTCCCGTCTCTGATAATGCCTGACCTTCACGCCACCTTGTTCTCTCGGTCCCAGGCGCTTGTCTCTGTGCTTAGTCCTCCCCGCACTTGGCTGTAGTGTGCGCTCGGCTGTGGCCTTTCCCTGGGAAGTCCTGGTGTGGAGGTGGCCCGGTGACGACCCTTTCTTGTCTCTCGATTACAGGAGCAAGCCCAGGCCCAAGCCCAAAAGCAAACCCCCCCGGCGTCTCCCACCCCTCAGCCGGCTGAGGAGAGGCCGCCCTCAAGCCCCGTCTATGAGGTTGGTGTTTTCATTCAGTTTGCGAACGAGTCTCCGACTCTCCAAAGACGCCCTTCCCCTGTTGAAGCCACCGTGCACGGGGAGGGACCCCCACATACTCCGTTTGGTGCCCGACCCGAGAGGGTGGCCTGGAGAGTAGCCTTCGTGAGCGCTGGGGGAGGGTGGGGGGGCACAGCGCTCAGCCAGTCCGTCGCCTCCCGGTGGATCCCCTGATGCCGCGGATGTGGGTTCTGGTCTTCATGTCACTTACTCTGTGACCCACTCTCCCTCCTGGACGCCTGTGTCCCGGCACCCACCTGCCACCCACCCCGTGACCTGGCTTCGCCGGCCGCCCTCCCCGCTCTCCTTCCCTCAGTCCCCCTTGCACACTGTGTTCCCCAGAGACTGTCCTCGGCCCTTACTCCTCAGTCTCGTCATCGGTGCCTCGTGACCGCCCACCTGTGCCCCAGAACCTGTGTCTCTGAATTACTGGGCTCTCCGCCTCTCGGGGGCACCCCTGGCCCCGGGCCCATGACCACTCCTGGCCGAGCCCTGCATCCCGTCCCCTCCGTCCCCGCGGCCACTGCCCCGCTTCCCGTGCCCACCTTCTCACCAGGAGATCATCAGAGGCCACCGGGGTGTGAGGGACAGAACGCAGCTCAGCTCAGCTGCGACTTGAGGGGGTGAGCCGTCTGGGTCGCTCGTGAACCCGGGAGAGCGTCAGACGGCGCGTCTGGGTCCCGGGGGTGGCCCAGGGTCACGTGGCCACCGGGGCCCTGTCCAGGCTGCCTCTCCCTCTGCACGGCGGCCGTGCCCCCTGGACTCGTAGGCCCTGCAGCCCTACTTGCGGGTGTGGGGGGCCCGTGATGGGGGGAAGTTACTCGGCAGGAAATGGCACGTGGCCCCTTCACGCTGCTTCGCCGCGACTGGAGTCCGAGTGTTCTTTGAACGTCGGCGGGTGCGAGGCCTCCTCGTTCGCGCGTGCACGTGGCCGATCCCGCTAGGACTGAGACAGAGCTGCGTGTCGGGACTCGTTGCCGGCCACAGCAGATGTCTCCTCGACGCTCCCCTCCCCCAGGACGCGGTTTCGTTCAAGGCTGAGCCGCAGCCCACGTACAGCGTGGAGGCCGCCGACTACCGAGAGGCTGGTGGCCAGCAGGGCCTGGCCTACGCCCCGGACGCCGTCTACGAGGCCGCCGAGGCCCCGGGCCACTATCAAGCAGGTATGGGCACAGGGGCGCCTGCCACGTCCCCCTCTGCCTCCGCTCCTTCGCGAGAATGTCCATCACCCTGTTGCCTGGCCCCTTCCACCTTCCCCCTGCTTGTGGGGTGTCCACCCCCCTGCCGGGAGGGCACCCGACCTCTCGGGTGTGGTTTCTGGAAGGCCCTGCTGCTCTGGGGCTGCCCGCGGGGCCGAGTGGGAAGCAGGGGTCTCTGCTGCTCTCTCTCCAAAGTGGAAGCTGGTGACAGCCGGGCTCCGGGAGGCCGGAGTGTCTTGAGGTCTTCGGGAACAGCTTCCATACACCCCGAAGAGTTTATAGACGCTTCGGCGGGACGGACACCGAAATCGGTCTCTTATCTTTAAAGACGAGGTTTCGTTCAATACGTTTGGACAGATTTAACCTGAATCCAAACAGCACACCTCACGATGGAGTCTTACCTCTTCCCCAAGCGGGACTGGGGGCATTTGGGCAGCGCGGTCCCCCCACGGCTTGCCAGTCACTTAACCACGACGTGACCCTTCCTGAAAGTACTAAACCTTTAAACCTTTAAAAACCATTCTCTGAAAGCCGTCACGGTACCCGTCCGGGTCACCGTGCGCGCCTGGTGGTGTCGGCGTTGGGAAGGGGTGGGTTTGTTCCTCAGAAGCCGGAGTCCTTCCTCCTGATTCTCGCCCGGCACCCCCCACGGCCTCTCCCGCCCCGGGAGGCCTCGCGGGCAAGAAATTAACGGCGGAGCAGCTCCGTGGTGCTGCCCTTACTCCTCAGCTCTTGTCTTGGTTTATCTTTAGAGGAGAACACCTACGACGAATACGAAAACGACCTTGGGATCACGGCTGTCGCCCTCTACGACTACCAGGCTGGTGAGATGCCCACGTGCCCATTGGCACTCGTTTCCACAGCCACTCCGCTCTTGGGAGTTTGACTCCGAGAGCATTGTTACAGCGTTTAAAAGCTTGGGATGATCTCACAGTCACAAAAATGCCCCCTTTCTCTGCATTTCCGCACCTCCCCGAACCTCCCATCACTCGTGGCCGCAGTGTTGTCCCTGCGCCTACAGACCCCAGTGTGAATTCCCCAAACCCAAGGATGCTGCCCACACTAAAGGCACGGTCCCCCCTCCAAGTGAGACAGTCGGCACTGAGATGCCAGGATGCCTGCGGACTAGCCACGTTTTCCCGGCCGTCCGGGCACCTCGTGTCCTGTCGGGGCCGCTTCCCTCCGCTCCGCATCACCCCACCGCCTCTCCTCCCGGGCTGACCCCCGGCCCGCCTGAGGCCATGCTCCTGTGAGGGGGCGGCCTCGGAGAGTTTCCCGCTCCCCTCCTGCGGCTTACGGACGTGCCCACGCGCTTGGGTGCCTGGGTGTGGGTTTTGTGAAATTGGGCGTCTGTAATTTGTACGACCTGGTGGGTTGATCCTGGTGCTGTGTCGCTCGGGCTGCCGTCTGGGCTCCCCTGTGCGCCCCGTGAAAGTCCCCTGTGCGGTGGGAGAGTGGGGGGAGCCTGGCGTCCGGAGCCTGGGCACGCGTGCTGTGCTGCGCGGCCCGGGTGCAGAGGTCCAGGTGTCTGCCCGGCGGGGCCCGTGGCGGGAGACCCTGCGGTTCACCGTCCTTTCTCTGCATCCTCCTCTTCCCTAGCGGGTGACGACGAGATCTCCTTCGACCCCGACGACATCATCACCAACATAGAGATGATCGATGACGGCTGGTGGCGGGGGCTCTGTAAGGGCAGGTACGGGCTCTTCCCGGCCAACTACGTGGAGCTGCGGCAGTAGGCCCGCCGGCCCCGCGCCACGCGTCACTCCCGCCGTCCGTGGGTTTCCGGGGCCGGGAGGGCCGTGGACGTACCGCTTTTATATTTAATACTTCTGCTGATGCTTTTGGAAATGTTTATGCCACAGAATTTGCTAATATATTGTAATCACGTTCCTTAGGAGGACTTGGGTCATTGATTTTACGCATTCGAGGTATTTTCTTTCTTTTTCTTTTCCTTTTTTTTTTTTTTTTTTTTTTTTTTTGCCAAATCGTCACATGGAGCTATTTGGGGGACCGTCTCGCCCCTCGGTGGCGGCGTTCGGGGCCCCTGACGGACGTGGTCGTGTGGGTGTTGGGTGGGGCTTGCCGTCCCAGGAGGAGGGAGGCCTGACGGGAGGTCAGGACCAAGGGGAGGGTAGAGGGCGGTGGCTGTGTCTCCAGATGGGAGCACCCTGTGCTGGGAGGCCCCCGGGACTTGTTCCCCAGGCCCAGTCCCCCTCCCGCCTCCCTCCCCCGACTGCCGCCACCTGCCAAGCAGTGTCCCCAGTGTGTTACCGGAGGGCCTCCCTTGGCCGCACGCGGCTCTGCGTCTGTTGCGAGAGAAAACGGCCACCACTGCGGGCAGGCAGGTGCCTTCTCTGCCATAAACTGCCAGAAACGTTCTTCTTGTCGAGGCACCCCTGCGCTTTGTGCCAAAATACCATGTCAGGACGGTAGGATGGGATTGGCGGACTCGGCTAAGAAGTGGGGCGGAGAGGGACTTCTCCCGGCCAAGATGTCCCCCGCGGGTGCTGCACGGGGGGCCATCGCCCTCCTGGGGGCCTGGCGGCCGGGTCCGCGCCTGCCACGGTCACAGTGGTGTCTTCCCAGGTCTGTGGGGGGGGCGGTCTCCGGAGTTCGAGATGTTGGCGTCCGTTTCCTGGAGTGCATTTCTGCATAGTCCTTGCTTTACCACGGTTAGGTTGGGTTTTATATGCAATTATTGTATCTAAGTTTCTGTAGCACACGTCCTAGGTATGGTTTGTTTTTTTTTTAATTAAATATTCAAAATAAACTTTTTTTGATCCACTTGCTTGCTGATTTTGTTTTGGGATTTACTCACTTAAGGTGGCTCCCTGACCCCTGACCCTGTAATTTGTGAGCTCTAGACCAACTAAGGATCCCCCTTTTAAGAGGCACTTTTTATGAGGGAACTGTATTTATGCTCTGATGTTGTCAAGTTTTTGGACAAGGATTCTAAGCAAAATAGAAAACGTTCCTTTAAAAATCCAGTTTTTGAACTATGCTTCCGAAATCCCGAGATGGTTATCGTGCAGCCCAGGCTCCGTTTTCCTTTGGGGTGCAGTAAATCGAGGTCCAAGAGAGCAACACTCGTGAGCAGAGAGGCTGGTGGACGCGAGGCCTGGCTCCTGGGCCTGCCCTGGGCCGACCGCCGGACACGGTAACCTAGAAGCAGCCGGCGAACGCGGGGCGTGCGGAGGCTGGTGTGGACCTGACCGGGTGGAGCTTCGGTGAGCAGACGTGGGCCGCCCAGCTGAGAGGCGGTCCGCTCCTGGTCATGCGGGTTTGTGCCGTGGAGCCGTCCCCCCTCGCCGTCTGGCGTGGAGGGGCCGCGTGCCGTCCGCAGACCTGGCCCCCCAGAGGCCACGGCCAGAGGCAGGCCTCCCCTGGCGGGCGTCTCGTGTGGCAGGACAGGGCTTTGAGACTTCTGGAAAAGCTGCCCTCGCCGCCGCTGGAAGACCCGGCGGTGGCGGGGGGTGGGGGGCAGCACAGATCACAGACCATCCAGATTCACGCGTTTTGCCCCGGGGTAGTGGTAGGGACCTCGTGCGGGAGGATCACAGGGGGGTCTGTTCTTCTGTGTGTGTTTCACTCGGCATCACGTCCCCCCGGTCCAGCCACGTTGTGGCAGGCGTCAGGGTGTCCCTCCTTGTCAGGGCCGAGTGACAGTCCAGGGTGGGGCCAGGCCTCGTCCATCCACTCGTCTGTTCACGGACGTTGGGCTTGCCTCCGCCTGTTGGCTGCTGTGTTGCTGTTTCCTCACGCACCTGCTCCGTCCGGCTGCCCGGCCCACCCCAGTCCGCCGACGCCCCCTCGGGGATCCCCGGGGGCTGGGACCGGAGCTGCGTCTTACCTGACGTGCCCCCAGGTTCTGGCGCCACATCTGTCCTGGGAACGTTCTCAGCAGCCGCTCCCAGGACCCCCGTTCTCCTGTCCCTTTTTGGTCCTGATGCGTGATACTCTCTCCTCCGGACTTTTAAATGGCGGGGTGCCCCAGGGCTTTGTCCTCGGACACATTTCTGGTCTGCAGTTACCCACACTTGGGGACGATCCTGCAGACAAGCCTCCCCGTCCAGATGCCGAACCGCCTTGTCGTCCCCGTGCGGCCGGACTCCAAAGTTGACCCCACGCCTGCCCCTCCTGCGGACCCTCGACCCCGCAAAGGCAGCTCCATCCTTCCCTTTCTGACGCCCGCAGCCTTGGAGTCACCCTGACTTCTTCCTCCTCCCCTCTGGCCCATCTGCTAGCCAGCTGTCCGCCGTGACGGGGAGGCATGGTCCGCCTTCCTGCTCCCACCCCGTCCAGGTCCCTCCCAGCCGCGGAAGACGTTTCCAACGTGAATTCACATCCCTCCTGGGACTCTGAACCCCAGAGCAGCTTCTGTTTCCCTGGGAGTCAGGCTGCGGTCCTCACCAAGGGTCCCGAGGCTGACCGCCCCTCCTGCTCTCCCTCCTGATGAGCCGGCACGTCGCTGCCTCAGGGCCTTTGCACTTCGGAGTGTTCCTTCTGCCAGTGCCCCCAGGCTCACTCCCGCCCCCCCCAGCTGGTGTTCCCTCAAAGTCTGCTTAAAACTGTGGATCTGCCCAAGCCTAGCCCCCACCCCTTTCCCTTCTCTTTATCACAGCGGACAGTACTTATATCACATTGTGTGGTTTTTGGTTTTTTTTGAGATTATATTTTGAGATGTTGAGATTATATTGTGGCAGGCGTCACAGGCCTGCCTGTACATCCAGTAGCAGGAGTCAAACTCACAACCTTGAGATCAAGAGCCACGTGTTCTACCGACGGAACCAGCCAGGTGACCCTGCATGATTTTTAAAACCAGTTTATTGAGATACGGTTCACAAATCTCACGAGTCCCCCATCTCAGGCACGTAGGTGGGTGGTTTTCAGTGCGTTCAGGTTTGTGAGCCGCATGTCAGAATCCCCCCGTCTCCCAGAGAGAACCCCTGCGCCCATTGGCGGTCACTCCCCGATCCCCTGCCCCAGGCACCCGACTCCCCTCCTTTCTGGGTTTGCCCTTCCTGGACATTCCGTGTCCGTGGAATCCGCACCGTCTTTTCTGAACGGGAGCTGTGCCCTGTCTCCCGCCTGGGCCGTGGGCTCCGTGTTACCGACTCACGGGACCTGTTCCGTTCACTGTGTAAGAGAAACGCCATACGTTGTTAATCCAAAGTGTTTTTTAAGTAGATCTTTCTAGCCCCCAATAAGTCGATTCAGAAGTTGCCTCTGAGTATCGTTGCCAGGGGAGAGGCCGGGTTCCTATAGACGGGGGTGGAAGGAAGGCGAGGTAGAGGGTCCTAGGAGGCCTGTGTGCACACCGGCCCTTTTTACTACTTACTTTGCTGTACTGGTTGCGAATTGCAAATCCCATAGCATAAAAGCATTAGGAGTTGATGTCCAAAAGCACACAGACAGTGCCACACGGCCCGTCGTGAAAAACGAAACCTCTTCCCCCTCTGTCCTCTCCTTCGTGCCCTGGAGGTGATTCTGTCAGTGACTTGCAGGAAGGAGTCTCTGTGTACAAGTGCACGCGTAGGACAAGTGAATTTTTTTTATACGCACAGAGGTTCACACGGCGTTTCGCCGAATGTAACTTGCTCTTCCGTTTTATTTTTATTTTTTACGTTTGTTTATTTTGAGAGAGATCGCCCACGCGGGGCAGGAGGGGCAGAGGGAGGCAGCCTCCCAGGCAGGCTCCACGCTGCCAGCGCAGAGCCCGATGCGAGGCTCGAACCCTAGAACCGGAGATCGCGACCTGGGCTGAAGCCGAGAGTCGGAGCGAGCCTCTCAGGCGCCCCTGCAGACAGCTTCCCAGCTGATTCGCTGGGTCCGTGAATATGAAATTTCCCTCTGAAAAGGTTTGCATTAGCCTCCACACGAGAACACGTCTCTTCTTTGGCCGAACTCAAGTGTTGTAACAACGTGAGATCTCTGACAATCTAGTAAGTGAAGATGCATGTTCTTGTTACTTGGGCTTCATTTTACCCCCAGTGGTCGGTCCCCTTCTTTCCTTCCTTCTCTGTCCTTTTCATCGCCTGTTTGCTCCGTACTCATGAGTGACTCACGACAGGCTCGTGGTAAAAATTCAAAACAAGGACTTTCGGTCCTGGAAATAGTGGGGACTAGACGTTATGACACCCGTCTTGCCACAAAATACCTAAAATGTGAGATGAGTTGCAACAAACCTCTTTTACGCGTAGAGCTGAGCCTGTAGGAAGGTCGAGGACATCCTCAGGAGCGGAACAGAAGGCTCGCCCTCGAGGTCTGAGTAGCGTGAGGTCATCGGTCACAGCCGGCGGAACCGACGGCCGAGGGGTTTGCGCACACGGGGGCGGGAGGTAAGGCTCCCGGCCGAGCAGGGTGCACGCAGCCCTGGGCAGAGGAGCCCGGTGAAACCAGGGCCCTCCGTGGGGAGGCATCTGCCCATTGGCAACGCTGGAGACCGAAGTAACTTGTCTGTCTGGCCCTCAGATCTGGGCTGGGGAAAAGAGGTTGTGCGACGTTTGGTCGGTGCAACTGAGACGGACGTCTGGGTGGCGCGGTTGGGTGAGCGTCCGACTGTGGCTCGGGTCACGATCTTGTGGTTTGTGAGTTCGAGCCCCACGTCAGGCTTTGCCCTGACAGCTCGGAGCCTGCTTGGGATTCTCTGTCTCCCTCCCTCTCTGCTCTTCCCCCGCTCACGCTCGGTCTCTCTCTCTCAAAAATCAGTAAGTATTAAAAAATCCTTTTCGAGAATTAGGGATGCGGGGATAAAGAGACAGTCTCTGCAGGTCCATGGAAAGCGGAGTAGTGGTCACGAGGGGCTGGAGGACGGGGGAAGGAGGGAGTGACTGCCAGTGGCTCTCAGGTTTCCTTTTGGGGCGGTGACGTCCCCGCACTCGATGCAGGTGGAGGTCGCACGACATTGTGAATGCACTACGTGCCGTTGGCTTGCACGCTGAAATGGCAAATGGTCTGAAGGGAAGAGGTCATCTGAGTCCTGTCGTTCGTCACCACGACGACAGGCAGACAGTCCTGTTACCCTATGAAAAGTAGGGGTGCCGTGGGCAGCCCGGGGAGGGCAGCCGGGCAGAGCCACGGACAGACTGTGGGATGAGGTCAGGCCGGAGCTGAGTGTTGGAGGGCAAGTACAGGAAAGCCAGGCCCAGCAGGGCAGCCCGTGTGCGAGAGGACAACACGGGAGCTAGAGACACAGGCAGGGCCGGATCATGAAGGGCTTTATGAGCCAATTAAGAGGATTGGGCTTTATTCTAAGTGCACCCAGGAGTTTTTGCAGACTTTTAAGCCCTGAAGATCCCATCTGTTTTCTGGAAGGATCATTTAGGCATCTTGATGCCCACGTGATACCCGACTTCTTGGCCCCAGAGTCCTGAAAGACGAAGGTCATAAATAAAACTAAAGTTTTGGAATTTAACCCTGTGTGTTTCAGGGGTTCTTACTACCTCTTGCCATGTGTCCTTGAAAAAAAAAAAAAAGGCCTCATGTTCCATTTACTGCAAACAAAGAAAACAGTAATATTTATGTTTGTAAACAAAACAAAACATTTTTCAGTTGGCAGGAATGTGTGGTTGGAGTTGATGTGCGTTCTTCACTCTGTTCCATTGATCCCTTTGTCTTTCCATCAATACCACAGTCTCGATTATAGCAGCTCTAAAGTAAGTCTTGAAATCGGGTAAACTGATTTCTCTCACTAGTCTTCCTTTCCAAATTGTTTTAGCTATTGTAGTTCTTTTGCTATCCTGTATAAACTTAGAACCGTCTTGTTGACCTCCACGAAAAAATCTTGCTGGGATTTGGGTAGGAATTCCGTTACGCTTACAAAGCCTCTTCGCTAGGTAGAGCCATCCAGTATAGAAACACGGTATTTCCCTCCATTTCTTTACATTTTCTTTCATCTATTTCACCAGCTTTTTGTAGTTTTCAGGATAGAAGTCTTGCATGTGTTTGACCAGATCTACATTTACGTTTCATTTGTTTCTTCGCAGCCATGAGCTATATTTCTGTTTCCAGTACACACACATCCGTTGGTAGTCTATGGAAGGGCGGTAGATTTTTGTATGTTTATCTTATATCTTGCAACCTTACTGAGCTCCCTCGGAAGTTCTAGAAACTTCTGTGGGTTTTTTCAGTTTTTCTGTAGATTCTTTGGGATCTTCTGTATAGACAATCGCCTGCAAAGTGAGACAGTTGTATTTTTCCCTTTCCAGTCTCTGTGCCTTTTCTTGCCATATCGCCTCAGCTAGAACGTCCAGTGCTGTGCCGAGAGGAGTGACAGCAGGCGTCCTTGTTTCCAGTCTTAGGAGGAAAGCACTCAGTCCTTCACCATCAAGTGCAGTGTCACCTGTCAGTTTTTTGTAGATGCTCTTTACCCCTTTGGACAGAATTGACTAAGTGGGTTTATGGTCCTACCTTCATCCATAAACTGCAATGGTGAGGTCACAGCCAGCCCCCGAGATGACTCCAGTACTCCTTGCCTCCTTGTATCGTGTCCTCGTGCAGTCCCTGCCTCCCAGAACGGGGCAACCTACGTAACAATAGGACGCTGTGAACGTGGCAGGTGTCACCTCCAGACGGGAGGTCGTAGGAGACACCGCAGGCCCTGCCTTGCTCTCCTAGATCACGGGCTCTCAGAGAAGCCGGCACCCTGTCATGAGGAAGCTCCGACAGCCCTCAAGGCCAGGGTGGCAAGGGACCGAGGCCTCCCGCCATCAGCCCTGTGAGTGCGTCACCTTGGAAACCAACCGTCCGTGCCCAGAAAATCTCGGTCAGCACCTCAACCGAAGCCTCGCGACAGCTGCTGACCCACGACCGCCCTGCTAATCTGGTCCCAAGTTCCTGGCCTAGGGAAACAACAGGAGATTCAATCGGCGTCCGTTGCTGCTTTAGGCCACTAAACTTGGGGGCAGTTTGTAAGGCGGCAACACGTAACCATGGAGATGTTTGAGTTTCTCATTTGAGTCCAGCAAAGAACGGGCATGGGCTCCCTCGCAGAAGATGTGGCCGTGCCGACGGGTGTCCCCGACACCGTTCGTGAGGGGGCAGCCGTCAGGCCCTTCAAGGACTCAAGAAAGTGGCTCAAACGCCCTTCACCCCCACGGTTTACTTGTAGGGATTTACCCCGGTTGTGCTTCGTGTGCGTGGAGCAGAGGTGACCTCCGTGCCCATCCGCAAGGGCCTGTGGGACGGTGCCGAGGAGCCGGGCGCCTGGGAACCGTCGCCAAGGTGCGCGTCAGCTGACGGGCATGCTGTCCTGGGGGCAGCGGCTGGGTCCTTCCCGGGAGCCCGGAGAGTCCCGAGTGAGCTCCCGAGCCATGCTCTCATACACGCGCACGTGGGGGTATTCACAGCAGCCCTGTTCGCTTTTTTTTCTTAATTTTGGAATAATTTTATAGAAAAGTTGTGAATTACGATACGAGGAATTCTTATATACTCCCTGCCGATTTCCCCTAAGATTAACCTCTTATCCAACCGTGGTCCCCTCATTCAAACTGAGATATTAACGTTGGTACAACACCATTCACTAAACGGCAGCCTTTTTTTGGATTTAAGTTTTTCCACGAGTGTCCTTTTTCTGCTCCCAGATCCAACGTAGGGTCCCACGTTACATTTAAAAAAACATTTTTTTTCTTAAAAAAAAAAAAAACCCAAAAGATGTATTGAGACATAATTTGCTTACCGTACAACTCACCTATATAGTGCACAGTTTAACGGCTTTTAGTGTATTCGCAGAGTTACGGGAATATCCCCTCTGTCTGATTCCAGAACATTCTCGTCACCCAAAAAGCATCCCCATGCCTGGCAGCAGCCACCCCCCCCTCCCCCAGCCCCCACCACCCACTCATCATCTCCTGTCTGTCTCTGAATCTTCCTGCTCCAGACATCGTGTAAATGGGATCATCCAACACGTGGTAATTCGGGGCAGGCTTCTTTCATTCAGCATGATGTCGAAAAGCATCGTTTTTATAGCAAAAAAAAAGAAAAAATGTGAAGATTAATCGACAGATGAAGGGATACATCAATTTCGATATATTCCTATAATGAAATAGATTCGACTGTGAACATGAATGATTTCGAGCTGCATCTGTCATGTTTGATGAGCCTCAAAAGTGATATTGAAATAAATAAGTCAGCTGCAGGATTCACGATTGCCAATAATTATACTATCGATGATGATGCTAGTCACCAGTTAACTGGCTGGGGACTAAGTGTCAGGCACTGTTCTCTTGATGAGGATTGCTAACTGATCATGCATGACGTAGACACAGTTTCTGTCAAGTTTTATTTATTTTTATTGTTTATTTTTTGGAGAGCGTGCGAATGGGGGGGGGGGCGGAGAGAGGGAGACACAGAATCGGAAGCAGGCTCCAGGCTCCCAGCTGTCAGCACAGAGCCCAGCGCGGGGCTCGAACCCACGAACCATGAGATCATGACCTGAGCCGAAGTCGGACGCTCAGCCGACTGAGCCCCCCAGACGCCCGTATAATGTTTTAAAATGTGCATGGTACTACCACATATCGTTTATGGGCACATACGTAAGCGATGCGCATGTTGCAACATGCAGAGAGAGGATAAACACCGAGTTCAGGGCACTGGTTACGTCTGGGGTGGAGGGAAGGAGGTGGAATCAGGAGGGACGAAAGGGACAAGCGTCCCTGTAACGTCCGACGTCTCAAGCTGGTGGTGGACGTGAGTGTTCGCTGCTCCCCGTCGTCTGTTTCAAACCGATGGGTTTCATAATTTTAAAAGGAGCAAGACTACAGAGCAGTGAGTAGTGAGCTATATTTGGGTTTTTAAAATGATTCGTACGCATATGCTTGCAGATGTATGCACCAGGCCAGGGAAGGATCACAAGGAATCCTTAATAGGCGAGAGCTTTGGGGAGGCACCCTGGGGTTCGGGAAGCCAGCGGGGAAGGGAGACACGCGCTTGCCTGATACTTTTCTGAGTTTCATTCGACACGTGTCTTTACCAGTTGATTAACAAGAGGATCCCATCTGTCTTTGTTTATGCCCGCTGGCAGTGGTATGCCATTTCCCAGGCAAGACCTCGTGTGCCCCCACAAGTTCCTGGGGCCTCAGGGATCGTCAGTCCACAGCTCAGATGAGACCGCTGAGGAGCCCAGAGGTGGCGGGGTTCACGGACTGGTGGGTGGTGCAGAGGGGGGCCGGGCGGCTGGTTCCCAGGTGAAGTCGCACGCTGAGCAGTGAAACTCTCTGGGTGGGTTTCCTTGGCACAGGATGGAAGTGGCCTCAGGCCCCCGGTGCCCTCCCTCTGGGCATTCAGCTTGGCTCCACGAGCTGTTCTCCGAGGCGTCCACACGCAGACCTCAGTGACCTGCGGGCCACAGCCCCTGGGGGAGTGGGGCATGCACTCAGCCCTGCACAGCCACGTGGGACTTGCTGGAGTGGCAGCGACCCCTGACACTGCCCAGAGGGTTGGGGCAGGTTTATTTTGCAGGGGTCGCTTTGGAGAAGGGACTTGCAAACTCCAGCAGGCACCAGGGTCACCTGGAAGGCTTGTTAGCCTGCGTGGCTGGGTCCTGCCCCAGAGCTTCTCGTTCTGCAGGTGGGGGAGGGACAGACGTTTGCGTTCCTCCCCATTTATTTATTTATTTAGAGAGCATGAACAGGGGAGGGACAGAGAGAGAGGGGGGGAGAGAGAATCCCAAGCGGGCTCCACACTGGAGCCTGACCTGGGGCTCGAACCCATGAGCCGTGAGATCATGACCCGGGCTAACACCGAGAGCCAGACGCTTAGCCGGCTGAGCCACCCAGGTGTCCCAAACATTTGCATTTCTAACCGGGTCCCAGGTGACTGACCCTGATGCCGCCGGTCCAGGGACCAGACTTGGGAGACCCACTGCCTTAGAGCCTCCCCTGCTGTACTTTGTAGACCGACGGAGGCACGGGGGACAACGGAACAGGCGCTGGCAGTTCCAGAAAGCAGATGTACAAGCTGCCCGTGCCTCAAAGTCACCTGTGCTCCAGGCTGTCGCCACCCACCTCTCACCCACGCCTGCCGATTGCGGACAGGGGATGCGAGGGGCAGTTTCTCGAACTGCCCGTAAGACCCGCCCAGGAGAGCGTTAACCGCACAGATCCGGGGGCTTCCTCTTGTTAAAAATCAAATAAAATAGCAGACCTGAAGGTCCCGAGCGGATAGGTCCAGTTAACCCATGTAAGCAAGCTTAACCCTGCTCGTCTCACGAACAAGAGAACTTAGGTCGTTCATTGTCGATGTACGTGGCAAACCTAAGACGTCTTCTCCTCCCCAAATGGTGTAAGATACTCCTGTTTAACCAATTCCCTGCCATCTGGAAACTCCCACCTGGTAACCATTCTTGCTTTATAAGCCATCCTATAATGACACGCCCCTGAGCTTCCTACCACTTTCAAATTTGAGATCTCCCTGGATGAGAACAGTTTGTTTCTCCCTCGATAAAGTATTCATAGGAGTAAAGCTCTCTGAATTTTGACACTTCCTACTGAAACCGGATGCCTGGGAGGAGGCCTGATCATCCGCCTGTTCACAGACGCTCCCGCCTGCCAGCCGCGGGGAGGGGAGGGGAGGGGAGCAGTGCACACCAGTCTCCCCAGCAGTGCCTGGCTGGGGGCTCGCTGGAAACGCAGAGTCTCCGTGCCCCAGCCTGTTCCCCGGGCTCCTGGGCTGTACGCGTACGCGTGAGCTACAGACCGGGCCCCGAAGAGTTTCAGCCTGCAGAAACAGGACCTCAAAAGTCTCCAGGGAGGAGCCCCCACCCGCCGCTGGTGGGAATATAAATGGTGTGGCCTTTGCAGGAAACGGTCCAGCGACTCCTTCAGCAGGTTCCACAGAGAGCAACCACATGACCCGGCAACTCCACCCCCAGGATATACGCCCCAAAGAACTGAAAACGGACTGAAACAAATACTCGTACACGCATGTTCCCAGCAGCACTATTCTCAACAGCCAGAAGGTGGCGACAGCCCACACGTCCATCAACCGACAAAGGGTTTGTCTTTGGCAGGATGGAACCGGCCAGTGCCGACAGCCTTATGGAAGTGTGACTACGTGTAATGCCACTGGATTGTGCACTTTCAAATGCTCAGTGAGGAGAATCCACCTGGACACTCTTGCGACCCCATTCGTCACCTGTCCGTACATCCTCCATTTACCTTCTGCCTTCTTTTAAAATCATTTTTTTTATAACTTTTAAAAACTTTTTTGTAATGTTTACTTATTTTTGAGAGTCAGAGAATGAGCGGGGAAGGGGCAGAGAGGGAGGGAGACGCAGACTCGGAAGCAGGCTCCAGGCTCCCAGCTGTCGGCACAGAGCCCCACGTGGGGCTCGAACCCACGGACCGTGAGATCATGACCTGAGCCGAAGTCGGACGCTTAACCGACTGAGCCTGTCAGGCGCCCCTTTTTATAAAATTTGTGTTTGTTTATCTTGAGAGAGAGAGAGTGCACACACATGCACTAGTAGGGGAGGGGCAGAGAGGGGGAAAGACAGAATCCCAGGCAGGCTGTGCACGGGAGAAAAAAAAGTAGAAAAAAAAGTAGAGAAGGAAGGAAAGAAGAGGCAGTAGAAAGAGATAGAAGAGAAGAAACACTATCACCAACTGAGCCACCCAGGCGCCCCCCCCCCCCCCACCTTCTGTCTTTTAACACATCCACAACTTTGTTCCTTGCAGCGCTGTGTGGAAGCCGATGCCCACTTTCCCAGTGTGCCTTGCTTCTAGGGATACCACTGGCCTATGACATATTGGTAGGCACTTCTGGGAATGCACTGGCTTCTCCGGTAAAGGGAGCGGACACAGCTGCCATGGTCTTCCCCTCTTCTTCCTCGCCTGGAACAGAATGTGACGTGTGGGGTGGCAGCAGCCTTTTGTTGCTGTGAGGCTGAGAAATTGGAGGGAGAGGCTGAATCTCAGGCCTATGTTGAGCCGTCAGATCAAAGCCTGGGACCACCCACCTAGGGTCCTCCCATTCACCCATGTTTCCAGCACACCCTTACTGAGAACATCTTGTTACCGATGCAGGGCATCCAACAAGACAGATAGAATTCCTGCCCACGCGGAGCTTACATTTTTGTACGAAGTCCTACGGAAAGAATAAAGCACTTTTTGTTGAAGCCATTGTTAAGTGGAATTTCCATTATTTGCAGCCCCAAACTGCCTTTTATTTATACTGGTCTGCTTCCAGGGATGGGGTGAAGACAGATAGATGCTCGCAGCTTTGTGAGGTCGCTCTAGCCTCGCCCGCTAGAAGCCCCGAGGCTGGACCGCAAGCGTCTCGTTTGTGCCGTCACTTGCCTGCGAGCTTTTCCCCGGTGGGCGGGGCGCTTCATCCACGGCCCGCCTC
Organism: Panthera pardus; assembly: GCF_024362965.1. Classification (NCBI taxonomy): domain Eukaryota; kingdom Metazoa; phylum Chordata; class Mammalia; order Carnivora; family Felidae; genus Panthera; species Panthera pardus. Next base: position 3,387,514 of record NW_026526677.1, on the reverse strand, counting down.
CTGGCCCCCGGGATTGGTCGGAAGCTGCCTCTCCTCCAGCTGGGCCAATCACGATCCCCCCCTTTGCCAGTCGGGATTGGTCCTCGCTGGGCACGTGCAGAGCAGTCCCGGTGCCCGCCTTGATTGGCTCGCGCGGGGCACGTGACCGACAGGCCCAGGGTCCTCTGCGGCCGAGGCGGGCGGCCGTGGCGTCTCCCGTGGCCCGGCGGAGCTGTGACGGAGACCGCTGTCGGAGCTCAGGACCCGGGGGCCGCCTCTCCGGGAGCCAAGGGTGAGGCGGGCTCCCCCAGACCACCCCCCCCCCCCCCCGTCCGGGCCCCTGCGCGCCATCCGCAGTCCTCGCGGCCGCCACTGACACCCCGCGTGCCGCATGGCAGGCCCGTGGCAGACGGGGAGCAGGAGGGCTGAGCCCCGCTTCCCCGTCGGGCCCCCTCGCTGGGGAGGGACCGCCACCCCCATCCCCACCAGGGCCCGGCTCCCGTTACCGCTTCCCAGCTTCCCCGAGGCGGGACCTGCGAGGCAGGCAGCCCTAGAGAGAACAGGTGCCCCGTGTCGTGGGGGAGCAGGGGCCGCGGATGGTTGCGGCAGGAGCTGCGCCTAAATGGATGGGCCGAGGGCAGGAGGCCCCGGGAACTTTCCAGGACAGGGCGGCTCAGCGCAGGGGCGGGCAGGGCCCTGGAGGCCTAGGGAAGTCTGTTACCGGGACTGGGGGAGGACCGGACGGGAGCCGCGGGCACTGAGGCCGCAGCTGCGGGGGGGGGGGGGGGGGGGGGGGGCGCTGAGGCGGTGAGGGGTGTCCGGGGAGGGTGGGGGGTGTCTGGAAGGAGAGGCTGCCTCTGTAGGCATTGCTCAGGCAGGGAAACAGCAGTGCCTGCGATGGGGCAGGACAGGCCCCTGTGCTGTCGGACATCTCTTCCGGAGGGGGGTGGGGGGGTGGGTGTGGATGTGTCTGCCCGCCAGGTTGGGGGGGGGGGGGGACCAGTCAGCTAATTAACGGGCCACTTTGAGGTAGTAATAACTGCCCTGAGAAGAGAAGACACGGCGATGTGAGTGGGTGATTAAGATGACTTTTACTCTGAATCTGATGGTTCAGGAGGCGGTGCAGACACAGGGGAAGAACATTCCAGATGCCAAGAGGAGCGGGCAGATTGGAGCCCCCAACTGTGGCAGCAAGGTGAGCAAGGGGGAGCTTGGGGAGGTGGGCGGGGGTCTGACAGCTCCGGATGATGTGGGCCCGGGCCTCAAGGGCAGGGCTGGGGTCCTCGCGGCTGTGTCCGTGTTGCCGCTGTGACTAGGTCGCAGGCCTGCACTGCAAGCTAGATCCGGCCCTCTCATTTGTGGTCCCCCCCCCCCCCCCCCCCCCCCCCCCCCCCGCCGTAAAGAGCTGTCCCCTTCTCCTCTTGGCTTCGCGACTGCTGCCAGAAAAAGCTGGCCACTGGTGCCCGGGTGGGGGGGGAGGTGGGGGCTGGGCTTCCCTGGCAACCCCTGCCAGGGCTAGAGGTTTCAGGCCACGCGGTTCCCCCAGAGCCTTGATGTCTTTATCGGGACCTTTGTAGTCACATTTATAAACTCTTGCTCCAAAACGGAACCTTTATTTTTAGCTTGCCCAGATGGCAGGCTCCAAGACCTGCTCTGTGCCTTTGGCTTTCTGGAAAGCTTCAAAGCTGTGTGGGCCTGTGAGACTCACTTTCGAACTCATTCTGCAGCCACGTGCCTGGCTCCTTGTCTCCCATTCGCTTGGCCTTTTTTCCTCCGCCACTGAGGGTGACTGTGAAGGGCAAGGAGGGGCTGCGCCCGTTCTACCTGGCGGAAGGAGGCCGAGGGGTGTGGGAGCGAACACACAGGCATCGGGGCCGGGAGCGGTTCACCGCAAGGCCTCTCTGGTTGCAACCGAGGCGGGCTCTGTGGACGAAGGCCACGAAGGAACACGCCGGGAGGGTTCTGGGTGGCCCGGAGCCAAGGGAGGAAGCGTTTAGCGGGAGGGCCTGGGAAGGACGGGGCCCAGGGCAGCTGTGCTCCCTTGGTGAGGCCTCACCGTCTTCAGGGTGAGTTGTCATCGGTAAGAGAGACGATCGTCTTTTCCGTACTTACCTCGTGGATCCTCGAGAGCCTTAAAGCAGATGCCACGTGTAATGAAGCTCTAAGCTGCGGGCCTTTATCAAGTCTTTGGGAAAGGCAGCCTTTGATCCCTAGGTCCTGGCTTCCCTGATCCCAGTTGAGGGCAGCGAGGTAAACAGGTTACTTCTGAATTGGATCTTCTCCCTCTGTCACACCCCTGAGGCGGTTCAGCTGGAAGGAGCCCCCACCTTGCCCAGCCTCCTGGACCCCTGGCCCTGCACAGTTGACTTTGGAGGGGCAGAAAGTGACGGATCCTGACACCAGCAGCCGTTCTCGGGGCGCCTGATGGGGGTTCTCTTTCCTACAGAGGGACTTCGCCATGGAGGTTTTATAGCAAATCCTGGGTGGGCCTTCACCGTGGACCTTGGCAAGACTTGGCTTCCTCTGTAAAATGGGGCTATTTGTTCCTACCACAGGGCTGTTAGACCCTCAGTGAGGGCAGTGGTCTGGATGGTGCCTGGCACACAGGCACCCGGTAGATTACTGTTATTTCCAGCTGCCTCTTGCGACCGTGCAGGGAAATAAGCTGATGTCTGTCTTTTGCTGTGGTCACCTCCCTGGCAGTTCAGAGGCTGTGCTCTCCTCCTGCCCTCTGGGGTTTGCAGAACACATTTAAGTCGCGTAAGCCCCTTGGCAAGAAAGACCGCGAGTGGGCAGTGGCAGGAAGGCTTGATGGCTAGGGGCCCAGGACAGGTGTGCTGCCACCGGAGACGGCTGAGATCAGCTGTCTTCGCGCTCAGACCTGCTCACCTGGCCGCCCTGAAGGCCAGCCCGCGGTTTGTCTGATCCCCATCTCCTACGGGGCCCGGGGCCCGGCTGCCCGTCGGTCTTGCCTGGTGGCCGTGGCTGGTGCTGTGGCACACCTCTGGCTCTGGACATGTGCACGCTTCCAGCAGAGGCAGCAGCGGCGGCATGAGGAACGGGGACCCCTAAGAAACCCTGCCGTGTCTCCCAAACCGCCCCTTTCAGATTCTCAGGTGATCGGCTACATTTGTGGCCTGAAGTGAAGAAGTTTGGATCTCTAGTTGACTTTGGCCTGGTACACAGCGGCACCGGTGAGAGTCTCGCGAGATAGACAGGCACAGCCCGTGTAGGTCCTTGCTCCCTCCAGACGCGTGTTTGCAGAGAGCCCAGAGATGTGGCGAGGGACGTAGTACGTGGTGTATCCCTGCCTCCGGGCTGGCTGAGCCATCCCCCGCTTGCCCCGTGGCCCCGCGGGTGGAGCGGTGGGCCCCGACGTGCTCCCTGCACCCCGGACAACTTGTGAGATGACAAGGGCTGCTCACATGACCTTCGGCACGAGGAGTGTGGCGGCGTCGGGCCAGAATCTGTGTATTTCCTGTCATTTTTCTTTTACAAGAAAATTGGACTGTGTGCTGCTGCTTCTTTGGCTTGTAAACATTGGAAAGAGTGCTGGGATGGGTGGCCTCCGTCACTAAAAGCAAATATTTTGTTCATTTTTTTACAAACTCTGCAAACAGCCAACACCGCTGATTTCGACAAGCCACCGACAAGGGCCGGCAGGGGCCGGGCGGCAGCGGGGGCGGCAGGCAGGGGCCCAGGACTCCTGCCCGCGCGCCCCTCTCGCCCACGGGGCCTCTCAGACTCGCTCTGTTTTAGGTGAACAAAAATAGTGCAAGTAAGAGCAGAGAGCGCTTTCAGTGGAAAATTAACTGATAACACGATCTTATTTCAATTTTCTTTTTATTTTTAAATTTAAACGACTGTGTCTGTGGCACAGTCTTAGGATGAAGGCTCCAGAACCACGTCTAGGTCTTCTCAACATTTCATTTCTCGAATCGTTTTTTACTTTACGTTGTGCATTGATACGGGCTTCTCAGTTCAGAAAACAAGGCACTATAACTATTTTATCAGCTACATTAATACAGTGAAGATAGATTTATCCTTTCATTAAATATACAGCATTTGAATACAATATGGTTTTTATGCAGATCAGGTTCAAAACACCCAAGGCACACACTTGATTTTTTTCCTGTTTTTTTTTGTTTTTTGTTTTTGTTTTCTGTATTTATTTGAAGGCTCATATTAAAGTCTCAGAATTGCTATAAACAGAGAGTTCCAGAGTAGAAGCAATGGACAGTGCTTGTCATCTTAAACACAAAACGGTAAAGACTGTGGAATCGAGAAACACGGTACAGGAACAGTAAAGAAAGAAAACCACTGATACAGTGCGGCTCGGAAACTGAAGTGGTCAGGTCTGCTGGAGTCGGAGGGTCGGATCTGGAGACTCCCCGAGTCCCCCCGGAGCACGGCTGCCCCGGGGCAGCGGGTGCCGTGGGGGCTTCCAACCACCCGGTGTCTACACGGAGAGCTACAGGTGTGGAAAGACACTTCAGTGCCCTGCTTGTTAAAACGCCTCAAATAAAGTACGAGGGAAGGAAAAACGCTTCGAATTTTTTCCCCCCCGCAAGACAAACTGATTACATTTACCTCGAGGAGGTCTGGAAGAAACCACTGGAGGTGATGGGGGTGGTTAAGGTCTGGGAGAAACCACCAGACAGCGAGGCAGGGGGCCTAGGGGAGAGGACACTACGAAAGATCTGAGGCTTCGCATTTTTCGTGAGCACAGAAACACAGTGGCCGCTGTGCAGATGGAGAATGTGCCAAAACAGTAGAAAGTGTCCAAGGACTAGAGACCTCAGGTTGTCACTGACGAGGCCAAAGAAGAGGTTCGGTGTTGAAAACCTACTTCCCTACAGGCAGAGGGATAGCCCGCGTCTCCCCGGCTCAGCTCTTTGCCAAAGGGCCCGAATCCTCTTGCCTCGAGGCTTGGGGCCCGCCGGCTTAGCACAACATGGCTGGCTTCGTGGGAACGACAGAGGCCGCCCGGTGCTGTGGCCCCAGAGCCTGGTGGGGGGAAGACCAGCAGGTGGGGGCATCGGGGTCTGTGCTTCAAGGAGAGCTGTGACTCCGGCTCCCCCTCGGCCCCACCCCCACTGCCGTCCCAAACCAGAGAGGACGGCCGGGCCTCGGCCGGGCTCTTAGAGCTCACAGACGTGCACGCCGACACGCACTTGGCTCTGAAGTCAGGCGTGTCTCCGTCTGCGTCACGAGAGTGCTTTAAGGAAGCAGAACCACGGCACGTGAGCTGCTGGAAGGAAGGTTCTTGCTCTTGGACGAAACCTAGTACCTGCTCAGTTGCACGGAGGTAGAGTGGCGGTGTTGTCCTACCTGCGTGAGATTGCAAGCCGGCAACTTGTCCACTCAGACAGCTACACTGTGTGTAATCAGAGCCACAACCTTAGTGCAATCGTATATTTATTTCTCTTACAGTCATTTTGGTTGCCATACAAGAGATTGAAGGATTGGGAGGAAGTGCAAATTACAGGAGCTCGTTTTTTGTTTCGTTTTTTTTTTTTTTCTTTTTCAAAATAAAGTTTAAAAGGAATAAAAGCACAAAAGTAACAGCAACACAGAGAAATGCGAACACAAGTTACACAAACCGTAGTGTGAAACATATTAGTTTCTAAAAAACAACAAAAAAAATTGGTTAATGGGAAAAAATCCATGTTTGTGGCCCACACACGAAGTCATTGCCAGATCACCTGGGTAATGCTTGCTTGTTCAGTAACCCAGAAAAAAAAAAATCACCATTTTACTAACTAAAGTACCACAGATAACCCACTTTGTGATATGTAGAGTTCAGCAAATCAACAGTCACATTGAGTCATTTTATATTCTATGAATTAACTTAAAATGTGCACAGACACCCTGGAGAAGGTATCTTGGCAGGTGTACATAATTTACATCTGGAGAAATTTTGGTTTTGTATACACAATGTTACAGAGACGAGGCATGTAAATGCAATTTATTTAAATTACAGTAGGTAAGAAAAGTTGATCTGAAAACCTGGAATAGTATTCACATGATCCTTATATGAGCAGTTTGACGTTTGTCCCACCATGGAAGAGGGCCTGGTCCTAACGTGTCCAAGGGGGGCAGGGGAAGAGCATTGGGCAGCGAGTTAAGTGAGGAACTATTGCTTTCTGGAGCAAAACCATTGGCTAGGGCTCGAGATGGATTCGTCTTGGCAACACGTGTTATTCTCGGTCAGTGCAGGTTCCGCGGGCTCCTGTGACTTTTCTCTAATAAGACAAGGCAGAAACTGATGACTGCTCAGCTCTCGGGTTCCCCTTGCAGTCTGCTCGCTTCTGGTTAGTTGCCCGTGGCTTGAAGTCTAAGAAAGGGAGTGGCAGCCACCCTCACCGCCCGGCCGCCAGGGTCCAGTGGCTCTACAGCCACCGGTGGCAACCCAGCAGCGCCTTTCCCTCACTCGCACCTCGCCCCGGCGTGTCGCCTGGCACTGGCCACGGAGGTGATGCCAGCAGTAGGTAGAAGAAAGAAGGGCCGCGGTGAGGCGGTGTACTGACTGAATTTGGCAATCTCACCAAATGGAAGACGAATAATGGCCAAACCACCACCTTTACACTTTGTGAACGAGCAGGCGGCCTCAGCAGGCCACCCACGGCGTCCTGGCGCACCCCACGACGGAGAGACGGCAAGGGCACGGGGGGGGGGGGGGGGCTGGGGGGGGGGGGAGAAGCGCCTTCACGTTCAACTGACTTCAAGTAGGGGTGGGGCGTGCAGGTCCAGTCTGACTGCAGAGGGGTTTGGAACGGAGGAAGGGCCGGAACTCAGTTTCCAATTCGGGGGCACGTGGCTGGAAAAACTGTGCGTGTGTGTCTGTGTGTGTGTGTGTGTGTGTGGGTGGGGGGGGAGGGTGCGTGTTTGTTTTTGGAGAAACCGCTGCATCGTGAATTGTAACCACTTCTGAAGAAATAATTGTCCTTCGATGACGAAGTTCTAGCAAAGATAGAAAATATAACACAGCTCTGCTGGTTCAGATGCATCCAAATAAGGTTGATTTAAAAAGGTCATACTTTTATAATTCCACAGAAATAGTATTATTAAATCACAAAAGTTTTTTTTTTTTCTTTAACTTTCTAGCACTGAAGTGGCACAAAGGCTGCCTAGTAGACCAGCCACTTTTTTTTTTCTTAAAATATTGTGCTTATAAACTATCTGTACAACTATTTAAACTTGCAGTAAAGAAAGAGATTTTAAATTGCTAAATTTTACGTGTTCATTCTAGAGCTGTTCCAGACCTAATCAGACACTTGATTGTGAGCGTAAAGAAAAGAAAGGAAAAAAAAATACCATGTTTTTATAATTAGAGATGGGCTAGGCTAGTTCTGAAATCATAATAAAAGCCAAAACCTGCTGTTCGAGTTTCTTCCAAGTGTGGGAGAATGTGCTGGAAGCCTGGCTGGATGTCCGGTGACCCCTGTGCAGGTGGTAACCTCCCTTGGAAATTGGAGGTATTGTCACAGGGGAGGGGACTCCAGGGAAGAGAATGGGCGCGACTCGAGAAAACCTCGCGAGAGAGGGGCCTGCCTGGTGCAGCCCGGGAAACCTCCCCGTCTTTCCTTTCTTCATGTGTCTGCTCCCACCCTCAGCCTGCAGCCCACTGCGTGTTCTGGACCCTGGGTCCTGTGTGGACGGACGCCTCAGCCACCGGGTTCTCAAAAAGCCTGTCGTACCGGCCAGACGGGTGGGGTTCCCTGGCCTCAGAGAGCAGAGGGGCGGTCTCGGCAGAGATGCTTACCCTTGGCCGGGCTCAGAACAGAGGTCACTGTGCCCCACCCGGCACCCGGGGAAGATGCCGTCTCCCCCACAGCAGCACATGCCCGCCATTAGCCTTGTGTCTCCCCCTCGTGGTCAAGTGGACGCTCACCTGCTCTGATCTTTGCAGAACGAGACACGCTTTCCATTTTAAAAACGTGCGAAAGGCAGAGAATCCCCTTCTCACCGCGCCGGGGACGCTCGGCGGACAACTCCCCGCTCTTCCCCCAGAAGAGACCCAGGCGGCCGCGCACCGGCTGGCTCCCGGGGCCGGGCCTCCCCTCCTGCTCGGAATCGTGACTTTGTGCTTTGACTAACTCCACGTGACATCTGTTTGACCACTTTGGAATTATGCTAATAGATTTGCAGAAAGAAAGAAAGAAAGCTAAGCAAAGCCGGGCACGATCCCATCAGATTCCCCACCACGGCCAGGAACTTCCTGGCCAGAGAACCACGGATGCACATCGCGGGAGGAGGCGGGGTAAAGAATCCAAAGGAAAAAAACAGATTCTCTACCTTTGGGGCCCAACGAGGGGCACCGGAGAGACAGGCCTGGGGTGGCTTACCGCAAGCCAAGTGCAGGAAAGAAAGGAGCAAGTGAGCATCGAGTGTCCTCCCGGAGGCCGCGAACTGAGGCGGGCCTGGGGGTGGGGGCGGGAGCTGCCCGGAAAGCAGAGGAGGGAGGTCTCAGGAGGTATGTGGAGCGCACCGGTGTCTGCCTGCGAGAGCCGGGCTCCCGCGCTAAACCGGCGGGGGCGTCCCTGGGACCTGGCAAAGGGAGGTCACCTGCACGCCGCGAGGCAGGCCGTGACACTTTTTCCGTGGTGGCAGGACTCCCTCCCCTTGTCCCCTGCTGCACAGAAACAGCCCGTGAAGCCCCCGTGCAGAGTGGGGGAGCCGCCAGGCTTTCGCTCAGCCACACCCGGACACGCTCGGCGTTTCTTTGGGTACCGGGAGACGAACCCGTGGAATGGGGTTGGCGCTCACAGACCGTGCTTGGCCGCCTGCATATTTCAGTAGAAGCCCATCTCTACTTATAACAAGGAGTCTGTGAAGGTAAAGGAGCAGCCACCCTTATCTGTCCAGCAGCTGTTTCAGAGCCCTTTCTATGTTCATTCTGTGCCCGACCCGAGTCACCCCAAGGTCGATTAGGTCTTCCTTCTGAAGGTTTGGTAGGTGACTGCCATCAATCTCGTTGTCCATGAAGGTCTCTTTATGCTCACCCAAGTTGAGACTTTCCAGCCAGTCCGCCACGTCTGGTTTAGTCCACAGGTGCACAGGCTTAGTCGTGAAAGGCTTATTTGAGATTGGCTGTTGCAGTATGGAGGGGGACGGCGATCTGCTTCGTCCCGCTGGGTTCAAGCCAAACAGGTCCCCGGCCGGGGGCTGGCTTGGAAGGCTAAAGACCTCTGAGAGCGTGGGGGAAGGGACGGCAGCGGCAGCGGGCAGGGGGGCGGGCAGAATCTCCTTGTTCATCTCCGTTGGCGAGACCACGGGGCTCGGGGCGCGCCTCGTTCCTGAGGTCCTGCTCTCAAAGTCTGTGGGCCGGCTCTGCAGGGTGATGGGCTGCGAGGTCCCCGGGCGAACCGTGAAGGTGACCGTTGTGCTCCGTGTACCTGAGACGGTGCTCATGACCTCTGGGCTTCTGAAACGGCAACAAGAGAGAAGAGCGTCACAAGCCGGGTCGCGGTGCGGGGCCTGCGGGACGCGGGTCGCCGAGGAGGGGGCGGGAGACATGCTGAGGGCAGGTGCACCGGCAAGTGAGCGGACGACGCGCCACGCCAGGACCGGGGCAGGGAGGAAGGGGGCAGGAGGCAGAGTTCCGAGAAGACACCACAGCACACACACCGAGGCCGCCCACCCACCTGGCCCTGCGCGGGGGGCGGGGGGGGGGGGGGGGGCGGCTGCCTGTTGGGGGGTGCGCCTGTGCCGCGGGAGCAGTGAGGGCCAGACGAGGATGGCCACTGAGGCGCTTTTAAGGGCTCCCTCGAAGACCTGAGGTCGGGGCCTGAACGAGGTCCTGCTCCCTGGGTGCGATGTGTCTGGGGACATCACAGGTAGATCGCCAGCGGGAGGCAAGGACGTCTTTTGCCTCCATTCGGGCAGGTAGAAAGAAGGTAGAGCGCCCTTCGGGGGAGACTGTCTCTCCCAGCTGCCTGTCAGGCCTTCAGCCTTTCGGCCTGAAGGGACAAGGGCGGGGAAGGGCCCCTGCAGGCTGGCCCTGCTGCAGTGAGTGGGCAGCCCCACACCTAGCTTGGGGGCACTTGGGGTTTGAGGAAACCGTCCACGGACCCTGAGAGCAAGCAAGGAGCGATTTGCCAAGACGCGACCTGTACTGGGCCCGAGCGCTGTGACTTTGCCCAGCGTCGGCGGGGCCATTTTGCCGCAGAATGGGGTGGTTCGCTCGGGCGGTCTCAGCCCCGCGTGAAGCCAGCGTGAGAGGCTCGCTGGTGGTGTCTGATGCTTGGCAAAGAAGCAGCGATCTGAAAGGAACCCCGCTGTCCCGAGTGGCAGCGGGAGTCCCCCCCGTGCCCTTCCTGTTGTGGCAGGTGCAGCCCAGCGGCCGGGCCGGGGGCAGCCTCATCTTTGAGGTTCCACCTGCACTGGCACTGAGGGGGTGACGAGGCTGCATCGTGCTACCAGAGGAGGCTCTGGTCTGCGTGCTCGCCTGTACAGAGGGGCCTTATTAGGTGCAGCCCCGCCCTGGCCAGGGCCCGCAGCAGGCCGTCCGGCCCCCGGTTCACCCTCTTCCCTGCTGCCCCCAAACTGAAGGCATATCCGTGCCGCTGCCCAGGGACAGCCACAGCCCCTGGGGAGGCGGCGAGAGCAGCTGTGGGTTTCTTGCCTTTTGGGCTCATTCACGGGAGTGTGGATGGACCACCCGCCCCCTTCCGGAAAGATCCCGGCCAAACACCAGTGGGTGCACGTTGTGAGCCTTTGTCTCCATGTGTGAGCTGGGGTCCCCTCCCTCCCAGCCGGCGAGAGCGGGGGCCTGCTTGGGAGCACGGGGAGAGTGGCACAGGTGCTAACATGGTGGGCGGTGAAAACAGACAAGGACAGGGATCGGGGGAGCCTCTATGAAGGGAGGGGTGAGCTGGGCACGCGGCCCGCTCTGCCCGCTCTCTGCCTCAGCTTTCCTTTTGCTGCTGTTTGTTTTCTCTGCCACTGATAGAGTTGGGTATAACCACCAGTCGGCTGCCTCGAGGCCTCTAAGCCTCGTGGCACTTCCCCACTCGGTGGCAGCTGTTGTGGCTTTAAGCATGGAATGCTGGAGCAGCAGTCGTCGAGGGACCCCCCCCACCCCCCGCCCCGTCCACAGGCAGCTTCCTGGGGGTCAGGCGCCCCAGGTGGGGTCTGTTAACCCGGTCGAGAAGCCCCGGGGGCTGTGGGTGCCGGTTATACTGGAGGGTAAAGACCGCCCGTCTGCTACTGCCAGGCTGGGCTACTCAGCATCAAGGGGGAGGAGCCCTGCTGGCGTCCGGCCCCCCCATGCAGGGAGAGGGAACCAGCACCTCCCGTATCTAGATCTGGGTTCCCGAGGGAGGGGTCGGCTGTGGACGCAGCAGAGATTTAAGGAGAAGCCTGCAGATTCTGGTGCCCAAGCGGGTTGGAGAGAGCCCACTCCGGTGCCAGCCTGGGCCGCGGCTAACGCCGTGGGGTGCTCTTTAGCGCGGCCTCTCCGCCTGCCCCCCGGTGGTGGGGCACAGCGGCAGGGCCCATCTGTTCAGGGGAAGACCCGTTCGTTCTGCTGCGATAACAGCAATTAAGCCAAGATGGTGGAGATGAAATCACGAGTCAACGCAAGGCTGCTCCATCCAGAGGCGATCCGAGTTGGTAACTCGGGCCGAGGACCTTTGGGGGAGGACAGCCGTGCCGTGGAGAGTGGGCGAGCCTCCCACAAGAGCCCCCTTGCTCGGGCGCTGCCTCGCGGCAACAGTCCCGGGGTGCCTTCTCCCAAGGTGACGCGTGGCGACGGCGCCCAGGACCCCGGCTCCGGGCGGCCCCGGCACAGCGGTACGGTGTGGGAGTCCGTCCCCAAGCCCGGGCCCCACGGCCAGGGCGTGGGGGCGTCTCTGAGCAGAGGCCGCTGGTCGGCACCGCTCGCCCACTGCAAGTATCCCAACCGTTCTCACTTAGCTGGGAGTGTTCATTTTCGAAGGAAAGCTCGCAGGCGGCTGCGTCTAGCGTCAGAGGCGAAGAGGAGGCTCCGCCACACGCGGGTGGGCAGCAGGGAGGGACAGCAGCACACCCCAGAGGTCAAGGCAGTTTCGCGGGCAGCACTTACTTCTGCTCAGCACGACCCTCTTCTGTTAACACCCATCACGAGAGCACGTGAAAATGACAGAATGGAATGGCTTGAGACAACACTGCAAAATTAATTAAAATTAAAACAGAGCAGCTTCTTTCGACAGATGAAACGAAAGCAGTGGTGCGGACACTGGCCGAGAATCTACTGATGCTCGTCCTTTCTGGCCCAGGAGGCAGGCCGAGTGGGCGGTCCACACGGCAGCCCAGAGCGGAGGATGAACACGGGCCTTGCTTTCGTGGTTACAATGGGAAATTCACAACCCTGCCTTCTGTGGCTTGGGAGCATGGAAGTACAGAGAAGACCGCCGTCAGGGAAAGCCCGTCAAGAAAGAGACAACACGGGGGAACGCCTGGGTCGCTCAGGCGGTCGAGCCTCTGACTCTCGGTTTGGGCTCAGGTCACGACCTCCTGGTTCATGAGTTCGAGCCCCAAGTTGGGCTCCGCGCCGGCAGCGTGAAGGCCGAATCAACATGCCCTGTGCGGGAGGGCGCCCCTTGGGTTCCCGTGCTTTGCTGCAAATCTACACGGTAGGAGAGGAGAGGCCGGCGGCTACCGATGGGGGGACATCAGATCTGGCCACGTGTCTGGGGCCGGCCCCCGACCCCTGCGGGATATCGCCCCGGAAAGAGTAACCGGGAGAGTCGGAGAGGCAGAGTGAAGGCCGGCCCTGGCCCGGCCCATCCTGCCCTCCTCCTTGGTACCTCTGTTACTCTCGGTTCCCCACGCCAACAGTATTCACCGGGTCCTCCTGGTTGCAGAGATCATTACGTTGCTAAGCAACTGCTGGGTTCCCGGGTGGAACGCACAGGAATCTGTTGCCCTCGTTTGGAACACAGACGCAGATATGCGCACGCGCGTGCACACACACACACACACTCTCTCTCTCCCTTGGATCAGCACTCTCTATGCCGCCTTTTAGATCAAATCCACATGGAAGCGGAATTAAAGCGAGAACTGAGAGCTAACCAGGGACATACACAGAGACGTGCTGTTATGTCATCAGTCAGTACCGGGTACCTGGGATGGGGGGAGGCAGATTCAAGTGGCTTTTTCACCGTGTTTACAAATTCCGTCTGGCTCCGGAACAGTCACCACTGAATGTGGGCCAGAGGCCACTCGGTGACGACGGCTCGGTGTGTTTGCTGTCCGCGCTGGAGCTGTCTGCACAGCGTTTCGACAGGTGGGGCGTTACAGACACACGGGGGACGGGGAGGAGAACCAAGTCAGGACCAAGCCTGCCCGAGGTCCGAGCGCTGCCATCGGTGTCTCTCCCCGACTCCACGCCTGGGGCCTGTTGCTGGCTCTGATACCCAGAACTCACAGCCACCCCGGGCCCTGAGCACCCCGAGGGCCCCAGTCTGTCTGCATTCCCCGGGCTCTGGCCCACAGTCGGCGTGCAGTGTCATTGCTGTGTGGATGGCGGGTGGAGACAGTTAAGCTTGTTTCCTGATCGGCGTGTTAAGTGACATGTCCGAGGTTACACGAGCCGGACCGGGTGCGTGAGCGGGTGCCTTGGGTCCTCCCGCCGGAACATTCACGTCCAAGCAGGTCAAGAAGGAACCCAGGTTCCAGGGAGAAGCATTCACCCCCTGACGCGTTCCCGCGGACCGATCCTAACGTCCAGACCGGAAAGAGAGACCCTAAGGACCAGACTTGGCAACGGGAGGTCGCATGAGCAAGGGGCAGCCCGCAGCCGGGCCGGGAGAACCCTCTTGGAATACGGTCTACGAGAAAACACACCGAAAGCAAATTTCGCGAGCCCCTGTGAGTAGCACTCGCCTAATTATCTGCACCGACGTCCCCTTAACGCTTCAGTCGGGGGCCACGAGATGATAAAGCCGGCCTGACGGCACTGAGGTTGTGAAAACGCCATTAAGCAGCTTCTGTTACTGAGCCAGCTTTGAAGTCTGTGCTCTGGGACCAGCTGGGCCCAGATAATTTTTTGACAACCCAAATTGATTTATTTTAAAACCAGGAGGCTCTCAGGACCAATACTGCAGAGTCGCCGTAGAGCCGGAGGCAGGGGCCAGGCGAGGGCCGACGCAGGGGGGCGGCCGTGTGGGGGCCTCGGAAGGGCAGCCAGGAGCTTGAGGGCTGCTTTCCCGAGGACTGGGCCCTGCTCACACCTCCAGGCAGCCTGGACCCCCACCCCCGGGGCCTCCAGGGGATGACTTTCCTCCCCCCACAAGCCCATCTGTGTCTGGGCGGCGGGGAGGGCCAGGCCCACGTTACCGCTGGGCCCACCGAGAAGGGTAGGTGATCCGGAGGGGCCTGGGGACCCAGCTGATGCCAGGCCCTCCGGACGGGAGCCAGACGGGGATCCCCACCAGCTTGTGCTGTCCTTATTCCTCCCGGCACACACAGGGTCACAGTGAGACTGACTTTCTGGGGCCATGGGGATGCTGGGCAAAGAGCAGCGTGCGTATCTCGCTTTGGAAACGACGTCTGGGGCGCCACAGCGTGTAACTCAGGCCAGCGGAGCTGTTCTGCGTTCCTGAGGCCCTCGGGCTTCGAATCTACCCCCTCGTCTGCAGAGCGCAGGACCGCTGGCCTTTGCACGTGGACCCTGAAGCAGCTTGCTGAAGGGTACCTGTGCCACCACGAGAGCCGCCTGGCTGCCGGTAATCTTCATGACACGGAGATGAGGTCGGGCTAAGCCTGGAGCAGGCCCGGGATGGCCGCCGTTGTTCGGAACGCAGTTCCGCCACCCCCCACGGCCTGCCAGCCCTCTCCGGGGGCCTCAGTTTCTTCGGTGTGGAGAGCGCTTTCTGGCCTCTGGGCTTTGTGCTCGCGTCCCCCGTGCCTGGGACGCTCCGCTCCTGGTTTTCCACACAGCTGGCTCCTTTTCGTATTTCAGGTCCTTCAAAGGTCCCTTCCTCAAGGACGGTCACCTCCTTCCTGCCCATGCGCACTCCGAGTCGACTCGTGAATATACTTTCATTCCTTTGTGGCACTAGCTGTGCTCTGGGTTTGTCTCATCCCTTATTGTCTGTTTTCCCCCTCGCGAGCGCAGCTCCCCAGAGGAGAGACCTGGAACGTCGTCTGGTTCGGGGGTGGGTCCCAAGGCTCAGGAGAGACGATCACTAACCGTGCGTCTGCTGCCCGGCGTCCCAGGGCCCGGGCCCCTGCGGGCGTGGACCCCTCCTGCTCCGCTCGGCCCTCCGGCCTGGCACTGGTTCCTACCACACTGCAGCCCAGGGACTCCCGGCCAGTGAGGCTTCCGGGCCCAAGGATGGTGTCCCGTCGCTTCCCAGCTCTGCCCTGGGGGAGCCTGCCCTCGCCACGCCACCTCAGGCAAAATGTCAGGCGCCCCCCAGTGGGGAGAACACCACTCGTGGGGACCCTCCAGCGCGGTGGAGGGAGGGTGGCCGGGCCGGCACCCTGACTCTGAGCTTCCCGGGAGCGGCCGGGGCTCTGCCGCGTCCTCACCCACTCCCTGCCCTTTGATCTAGGTTGACACTCTCTTCAGAGTTGAGGCTGCTTCCTGGAAAAGTCAGCCCAGGCGGCCGAAGGCGCCCTTTCCCCTGAACTGCCTGCCTGGCGGGGTGTTTCCAGGTGGTCCGAGGAGGCGCCTCCCACGATAGTACGTGGGAAGGCTGCCCGCTCACCTCCTTACCAGGTATTCGTAATCAGACACCCCCAGACCCGTGTCCTCTCCGATCTCAGGGAACGGCCACACGTGTCCCCCGTGAGCGAGGGCCTGTCGCTCTCGTCGCCCCTGTCCCACCCTGGGCTCTGGTGAGAAGTGAGGGTCTCACCGCACTTGTTAAGAAGGACCCGAGGGGGCAGGTGACCCCAAAGGGGTGAGCTCCAAAACTCGGCCCTCTCTCGGGAGACCACACCGTTTCTGTGGGGATGCGATTCGCGCGCACGGCCGCCCCTCCGTCTGCCTAGAAAAACCTTTCCCTGTCCTCAGGAGGACGCCCTTCATCGCAGGCCCGGGCCTCACGCCGCCAGGGCCGTGCCGGCAGGAGCCTCGAGATGCATTTAGACGTGGCAGGGAGCGTCCTGGCGGGTGAGTTTGCAGGCTGTGTCTGCTCCCCAAACGGGCAAATACCCAGGTCTGACAACCAAGGCAAGACCCAGCAGGGGAGAGGCCTGCCCCGGGGACAGACCCGCAAGCGAGGGGGCAGCCCGGCCTCCCCTCCCCTGCCCAGCAGCTGTCACCAGCCTCACCCTTGTCAGCAGCCCACATCCACTTAGGGCTTTGCCTGGTGAGGCCGTGGGATCAGCAAAGCCTCGGTAGCCGGCAAAGTGCCCAGTTTAGTGCCCAGAGGCCATGACTTTCCTCTTCGTCCTTGGGCCTCGGGGCCATCGGCTGCCACCGACGTCAGTGCCAGCCTTGGCCGAGAGCAGAGGATAGGAAGCCAGCTGCTGGTGCTCATCGGTGCCGGAGGCCGTCTGGTGACCAGCAGAGAGCTGCCTTGGGTGTGCGGCCGGGCTCAGGCGAGCCACCCTCGGCGAACTCAGCCCCGCGGGCAGGTTGGCCGGCCGCGCCTTCGTCCCAGGCTGTTCTCTGGCTCCTCCGAGGGTGCAGGAGTCGGACCCTGAGACACCCCCTGGGTCGGAGGTCGGGCTCTCTGCCTTCCGGTGGAATACCCTGGCCAGGCGCTCCCCCTCTCGGCCTCCGGTTTGCTCCTGTGCTCACCGGGCAGAAGCACAGGCCCCGCAGAGCACGGGGCCCGGCATTTGGTGAGGCCTCAGTAGGTGCCGGCTGATGTTCGCGTTGTGAGTGAATTGGGTTATAAATAGCAGAACGGACCGGGGGCGGCTGTCCTTGGCTCCTGAGCACCGCTTGGAGGCGGTCCTGCAGCAGCTCTCCAGAAATCCGGCGGGTTCCGCCAGGTGACGTGTGCCCCGAGGCCCCTCCCCGCTAGGGGAGCGCGGGCGGGGAAGCCCTGGGGAGGCGCAGCTCGACGCCCGCTGCCCCCGACCCCCGGGGGGGCTCACCCGGTTGGGGAAGGCACGGAGGAGGCCCCTGGACCGGGGAGGGGAGCCTCGGCAGCCTGAGCCCTGGACTCCTCCCTCGGGACCCTCCCGTGCTCAGACGTGGCTAAGGAGGCGAAGCGCCAGGCGGAGACCTCAGCCCGAGTCCCCGCTCGGCCTCCTGCCGCGCACGGGGACCTGCCACTCGGCGTCTCGGTCACTCTTCCTGGGGAATGGGTACAGTCCCTACCTGCCCCCCTGCTCCCCAGTCAGTGTCCTCAAGATGCTTCGCTCACATGCCAGCACCCGGTAGGGTGTGGAACACGAGGAGAAAGCATCCGAATACTTGTGCTCTCACGTCAGGTAGCGACGAAGAGCTGTACCGTTACCTAAGGGGAAGGGGCAAAACCGACCGCTTTTAAGTCCTTTAGGACTTTCGAGTTTATAACATTTGAAGTTGTGTGTAGACGTCTACCAGAAATGGGGGCTTCTGCGGACTCTGTCTTCAACTGGCGGTACCGTTTGAACCTCACAGTTGGTGGTGGATTCTCTACGCGAAGACGGCGTGTTACCGTGCCGCTTCTTTCTACCACGGCCGGCCAATCGGTGTTTCTCCCGGGTGTAACGCGAGCCACGTGAGAAATTGATCTACGTCCATACGGAAAGACAGCTGGGGAAACCGTGGCTCTTGGCCCGCACGTGCAGGCCCAACCACGGTGTGGTGTTGCTGGTTAACGGCCCAAGACGTGTGAGTCAAACGCCTGTCCAACGGGAGTACGGAGAAGACTGGTTAGTCAAAGTGACACCTAGGCGCGGACGTCAGCGGAGGCCAGCAAACAACGGGCTCCCGGGACAGCGGGGGGAGCGCCCGGCACCCCCAGGGTCTGGGCAGAGGCTCCAGGCAGAGAGCCAGCGGCCCGCTCTAGGGCGTGGCGTGCCTGGGCAGAGCCTCACAAGCGGCCCCTCACATTCTACCCCCAGCCGCGACGGCAGCACCTCGAACTCTGCGTCAGACTGTGACTGGCTACCCCGTGGGCAGCCGGACGCCTCCTTCCGTGACGCCTGCCAGCCGGGATGGGAAGGGCCGGCAGGGGGGCTGCCATTTCCCTCCGAGTTGACTAGTGAAGCCACAGCCTGGCACCTCCGCAGCCCTCCGGCCGGTCGGCGACGGGAGGAGGCGAGAAGGATCCGTGCACGCGTCACCACACACGCGCACGTGTGCGCGCCCCGACCCGCTCACCCTCCATTGGCACGGTTCCTCCCCCGCCACCAGCTTGGTGGAGCTCACCAGTTTTGGCTTCCGCGAGGCTCCAGAATGGCCTTACGGGGCGGGGGGAGGGGTGGGGGTCCCGGCAGGGACCTGGAGAACACAGAACCGCGGGGAGCAGCGCTCCTCTTTGGAAGCCAGGGCAGGGATGGCCTGCCGTGGCTGGCCGCCTTCTATCACAGGTGTCTACGCGGGGGAGCCACGTCCTGCCAGCGTGGATGCGGTCCGCACTCGGCTGTGCCGGCGTCCAGGAGAGGAGGGGAAAGGGACGCAGGCGTTGCGTAGCAGGTGTGGCCCGCGCGCGTCCGCTCTGGCTGCTCCCCAAGGGCATTTCCTGGTCAGCACTGACTGGACGAGATGGGAAGGCCGGCAGGGGGCGGTCTCTGTCTAAGCCGGCCGACCGTGGGACTTACCTGGGAGCGAGGCTGGCGGGCTTGGTGCCCGTGGGCGAATCCAGTGCTTCCCCCGGCTTGGCCGATTTCTCTCGGTTCATTTGCTGCAGGATGGAGTTCAGTTCGCTGATCACGTTTGCCTTCGGGCCCGAGCGAATCGGGCTTCTGACCTCCGAGACGTCACCCCACAACTTGGAGGTCCTCGGCGGCGTCACCTTCGCGGCCCCAGGCTGGGCGCTGCCCGGCGGGGGCGGGGGCGCCGGGGGAGGGATGACGAAGCTGTCCACGTCTTCTTCCACCAGCGCGTCCTGGTAAAGCGCGTTGCTTTTGGGAATGATGGGCTTGACTTTTGGCTTCGGAGGCACCGGGGGCTTGTCCACCGTAAACGCCTGCCCGTCCGCATAGACCGTGCAGGTGTCCACGTTGTCCCCGCCCTCGGACGACAGCGTGGACATGCTGGACACCGTGGACACGGTGCTGGTCGTCTCGAGGTGGTGGTCGCTGCTGCTCCGGCTGTCCACCTCCTCGATCCCAGAGTCCGTCACGGCGTCAAAGTTCTCGGGGGGTGGCAGGAACGCGGCGGGCAGGCAGTTGGAGAGGCCGGCCGGCTTCTTACCGTCCGCACAGTGGGCCGGCTGGCTGGGGTTCAACGGAGGGGGCTGGGAGGCGTCGTGTTTCTTCTGCTTGACCAAGTCCGTGAGGGCGGGGACGGAAGCGATGCGGTCATCGGGGATATCAAAACTATTTGCAAATTCCAGGGGGGGAGGCAATGGCTCTGTAAAAATAAAATCCTCGTCCAAATCCACGGATGCCAGAGGGGGAGGAGGGATGCGGAATGGCAAGATCACCGCCTCTTCCACGGAGCCCGCCGCCACGATGGTCCTGCCGGGCGCGGCGGCGGCGGCGGCGGGCTCGGGGCTGGCGGAGATCTGTAAAGCACCTTCGGTTTCGGGAGCGCCTTCTGGCACCTCGGACAGCGGGCTGTCTGGCTTGGCCTCCGCGTCGGCCTGCTCTTCCTCTTCCTCCAGCAGGCGGTCGGTCTTGGTGGCGTCCACGGTGTGGACCATCAGCAGGCCGGCCGACCTCTGCTGGGACGTGTCCACGATGTTGATGAGCATGTTCTTCTTGTCCTCGCCCTTCCGGTCCTTGCCCAGCTCGGTCTCGTACTTGTTCTCCGTCTCCTGCCGCCTCAGGGGCCCCCGCGTGTTCTGCCTGGTGACGGGAGGGAAGCCTGCTTCCACGCTGGGCCGCATTTTGGTATCGATGTAGAGAGGTTTGTGGAGGTCGGCCTTGGGGGCCTCCCCCTTGGAGCCCTGCTGCGACTCCTTCACGGCTCGGTCCCTTGCGGAGAGCGCCAGGGCCAGCGGGGAGCTGGGGTCCAACAGCCGCCCCGTGAGCGGGTGGACGTAGTTCTCGGGGCCGGCCACGCTGCCGCCCTTGGGGGGCACCGCGGGGCCGCCGTCGGGGCCCTTGGCTTTGGATGTGGAATTGAGCGGCCTGCCGGCCTCCCCCTGAGCCGCGGCCTCGCCTCCTCCCGCGAAATGGTTCTCGGGCTCCCTGGGCGCCGCCCCCGGCGCGGGCAGCGACAGCGGCTCGGCGCCACCCTCCTCGCCGAAGTCGGCCTCCTCGGGGAAGTTGGAGGCGTGCACGCGGGGGGCGGGCGGCCCCAGACCCACGTCCTCGTCCCCCAGGTCCGTGGACAGGAAGGCCGGGGAGTTCCTCCTGGCCTCCAGCCGCTTCTCCCGGTCGCGGACGGCCCCGGCGATGGCGGCAGCGAAGGGGCTGCTGACGGTCAGGCTGTCGTCAGGCCGCAGCTGGCCCGGCTGCTCGGAGGCCTGGGGCTCGATCTCGGTGCTGCTGCCCTGGCTGCTCTTCCCGCTGCTGCTGGTGGAGGGCTCCTTGACGATGATGGTGGGGATCGGAATGGAGCACGTCTTCTCGGGGCTGTCCTCCACGTTGGACTGCTTCACCAGCATGCCCTTCCGCCGGGCGGGCTTGGCGGGCACGTACACGGCCTTGCTCGCCACCCTGCCGACCTCCGAGTACGGGTTTTCGGGCATCTGGCCCCGCTTGCTGCGGAAGTTGGCCTGGGCGGCGGCGCTGCGGCTGTAGAGGTCCTCCGAGTCCAGGGAGTAGCGGTCCAGCTCTCTCCTGTAGTACAAGCCCTTGTCCCTCATCACCGTGGCCACCGTGTCCGAGCGGGCCGCGGGGGGCACCTTGGCGGCGGCGTTCTGATTGAACGCCGGCTTGATGGTCCCGTAGACTCTCGGGGTCGGGGACTTGGGGCAGTTGTAGGCGGTGGGGGAAGGGGGCGGCGGGGACGGGGGCACGGACTGCGGCGGGGGAGGGATGTCCTCCGAGGTGTCGGGCATGGACAGGCTTCTGGTGAACTTCAGCATCGGGGGGGCCAGAAACTGACGCTCTTCCTCCGTTATTCCTGCAGAAGGAGAAGGCAGACTCAGCTTTAGGCCGTGACGGCAGCGCCCCACCAAGCCCCTAGGCCGGTGCGCTGCCCTACGTCTTGCACACTCACAGCGGAGCACTTGTTCGCGGAGCACAGCACAGGCCACAACGCCAGGAGCTTACGGGGCCCGTCCGAGCCCCCCCCCCCCCCCCCCCGCAAGGAAAAGAAAGGGAAAAAGAAAAGAAAGGAAAAAGGGGAAAGGCACTGGGAGCCACTGAGTGCGTGCTGTTGAGGTGTTCCGCTTGTGGTGCCCGGAGCAGAGGTGTGAGCGACGTGTGGGGCCGCGGCGGGGCGCCCGGGGCAGGCCGCCGCGTGTGCGCGCGCACGTGTGTGCGGGCGAGCGTCGGGACTGGGCTGGATCGGGACGCATCTGTCCTTTCGGGCCTGGCCCGGGCCCGGGGCGTGGGGTCTGGGGGCCGACACTGTCACGCCGCCCGTGGGAGATGAGGGGGAGGGTGCCACCGCATCGACTGACGTGCCGTGGCCGGTGCTGCGGCCGAGGGGCGATAGAGCCGGCCTCACCCCCGTGACAGGGACCCGTTTTGTTGCCTGACTTCTCTGGGCCACCCAAGGGCTTGAGGGTATTGGTGCTCCCGGGCCATCAGGGACACACGGCCACAGGGGGAGGGAGCCCAGACTCCTCCTTAGCCCAAGCCGGGGGCAGCTTCCTGAGCAGACCCTGGGCCACCGGCCCCAGGAGCCCGTCTGGGTCCCGCCTAAGACCCTCTGGGCCCGGGGGGTTTCCCAGCATCACGATTAAGTGGGGTCGACATTCAGCTGACTTGGCACAAAGTCAGGTCACGTCATAGGCAGGACCCCACCTGACGAAGCAGCGGATGATGTCGGGTGTGAAAGTGCTGAGGGGCCCGGCATGGCGATGGCCCCAGTTCTGTGTGTTGGCCGGCTGGGCCAGGCTTTCCAGACCCTCTTTCCAACAGTCCGAGATACCGAAACGTCAACAGAATGCACTCGAGGAGACGGAAGCGAAACACAGACACAGACGCCGACAGATGGGAGGCACTGGGGTCTCACTCGGTGGGGGTGGGGGGGGCATGCGGGTTGCTCAAGGAGGTAACAAAATGGATTACTTCAAATCAAAAAACTTGTAGGACAAACTACGGTAACTTATTCCAATGAAAATCTCCATTCGATAAGGGTATTCCCAATTTAACGTACTCCTGTGGGGGGGCGTTTTGGCATCGAACAGACGGATTTCTAAAAGGTCTTCTCGACCAGTCGCTAACACGTGGGTCGCCCGACAACTTTCCCAAGGAGTCGTAATTTAAGAATACGCCTTACGGAGTAAGTATAGGGGTTACATTCAGATTACAGATTCCGAAGCGTAAGGTTCACTAACCTGATAGAAAGATTCTGCTGTCTGACAGGAGGAAATGAATTGTTATTAACCAGTTACAGAGCCAGCGCACAAAGTGGCATCTACGCTACTTTGCTGTGGCCCTGAGCTCTTGGGGCGGGCGGGTTTGAGGAGCCGCGGACCGGGCGCCACCTCACGCTAGTGACCGAGGAGCCAGGCCTCCGATAACAGGAGGCACTTCCAGAAATCACCCGCAGCGTCCCCGAGGGCCGGCCTGGGGCCGCCGGGTCCAGCCGGGTCCGGCAGTGGCCCAGCTCCTCTGAGACTTTACACGGTACAGACAGCGTCGGGTTATCGCACAGGGGGCTGTCCGGCAGGGTCACGTTCGCATGCCCGGAAGTGCCCGTAGGTATCTCTGGGGCATTAACAAGCAGGCACGCGGCTTTCCACGACACGCAGTACATTGAGTTTGTCGGCGTTCTAGAACGTGGCCCAACCACCCTTAGAAGTGTGTCCGCTGAGCTCACCCGCTTGAAACGTGGCAGGGACCGGGCGGTTCGGGGGACGTGGGGATCGCGTTGAGCAGGCGACCACCTCCACCTGCCACTCTGGTCCCCGCAGGGCGGTGGAGGGGGCTTCCTAGGCTGCCCTGGGCCACCCTCCGCCTCCCTCCTGGCGCGTGCCCCGTCACCCCGCTGGCATTAGCACGGCCCGCGAGGCCGGATGTCGTTTCCAGCAGGTAGAAAAGTTTGAGTCTGTGGGGGGGTCTAAAGGGCCCCCCGGTGGGTGGGCCCCAGGGGGCAGCTCTGCCCGGGGGACTCTGAGGGCTTCTCTGAGAGCCAGGGGGCAACCTCTGTGGGTGGAGGCCATGCTTCTTACCTATTGATTTCTGCCTTCGCATCGTACCTCGGGGGAGGCCCAGAAACGGGCCTTTCGGGCTCCCAGGAACAGTGGGCGTCATGACGGCGATCCCCTGTCGTTCGTACACGGACTGCAAACCAGAGACCCCGGAGTGAGACGAGCCCCGACCAGCCCCACCCAGGGCATCCAGGCCCGGAGGGTGACACGGAAGCGCCTGTGCCCACCTGTCACACGGCTTCCCGTGCTGCCCCCCCAGGAGCAAGCCGTGTCCAGCCGAGGCCGGCAAGACATAGCAGCCTCAGGGAGCCGGAAGAGGCTCTTGCCGGACACTCCCCCCCACACCCCCCGGCTCCTGGCCTCTAAATGCCAGGGTGCCCCGTGGAGCCGTGGCCTGGCAGACACGTCTGAGAAGGGGCTGCGGCAGACGCTCGGTAGGAAAGCGCGCACAGCGGGTGGGCAGTGCAGGAGTGTCCGTTTCCCTCCTCCGCGGGATGGGTCAGGATCACCGGCTCACGGCACAGGACAAGGTGAGCCAGGTACGGGGGGCGGGTGAGCAAGCGCAAGGACTGCCCTGGAGCCCCGAGGCCAGCGGCGCCCGCACGGACCTGCGGCAGGTGGGCTGGCCCCAGGGGAGCTTAGCTTCCCTCGTGCACTTGGGAAACGGGTTCCCCGTGCAGCCGCCGCCCACCCCGCCGCTTCCTCGTCTGGAACGCTGGGCTTGCTGGTCGCCCCCCGGTCGGCGGCACCGGAGGCGGCTGAGCCCGGTGGAAACGTGAGCGTCAGCTCGTTGGCATCCTGTGCTCAGGGCCCCAGGCCGTCCTCCTAGAGCGCCGTCTGCCCGGGGCTTGGCGCCCGAGGCCGGGCCGGACAGCGTCTGGGCCACTTGGGGCTTAAGATGTGGTGAGAGGCCACAAACAAGGCGGGCAGCAAGGATGGGGAGACGGGGCTGGGGGCTGACCCCGCAGTGGGGCGGCCCAGAGCTTGTGGGATTACCGCCCCCCGCCTCCAGCCCCGGGGTTCTGGCGGGGACGGGGTCCCACACCAGCAGGTGGGCCTGTTCTAACGTGCGTTACACCAGGCTGGCCTGGGCAACGGGCGGCGTTTCCAGGTGTTACCGTAGATGTGAGCTGTCACCGCAGGGACGGCCCGCCCGCCTCCCCGGGGCACGGCCACTCACGTTCACGTCGGAGACGGACGGGAAGCACCGGCTGGTGGGCCGCTGCTTGATGGTGGCTACCCTGGACTCCACGGCCACGTTGTCAGCGGTGCGGGATGGCTTGGAGGCTGGGACAATCTCGTCGGGCTTATCTGCAACGTGAACACGACGGTGGGCACGGGCGTCAGTGACCGGAGCCCCTGAAACGCGACCGGGGGCTGGCTTCTGACAAGGTGCCCTCCGCACGTGAACAGCCACTCAGCTGCTCCGGCCTCCAAACCATGCAAGCGGGCGCTTGTCACCGCGGCGTGGCTCAGGCACGCGTCTCTGTGCCACATGCACTCACAGCGACGCCAGGTCCGTTCCCAAGCCCGCACCCCGGGCAGGCGCACGCGGACAAGACTCTCAGTGACACAGCCTCGGCCCCCGAGGCCTGCAACTCCCTGAAAGCCAGGTCTTCACCGGAGCCGCTTTGTTTTCGCTGCTGGACGGACTCTTGGCCGCGCCAACTAAACCGGGGTTTGGGATCGTTTCCTCTTTAAAAGCTCAGAGGCATACGTAGTTGCTTTGCCACAGGTTGCGGCTGCCGGGCTGTAAGGCCCTCGCGCCCGGGGCTAGAGGTGGCGGGCACAGTCAGGTGGCCGTCGGGATTCCCAGCCGCCAAGCCCGTGCTGCGTGGGGGACACCCAATTTCCCAACAGCACAACATCCTTACTTCTCAGTGAAAAAGAGAGTCAAGGGTTAGTGATGTGCAATTCTTACAGATTAAAAACTTTTTACGATTTAAACGTAAAACATCATTACAACTTTTGGAAAACGTGAAAACTCCAGCGGGGCCTAGGATTGCCCACACGCCCTCGCTTCATCTGTAGGATGTCTGAGACCCCGCGGGGCCTTGGGGCCCGCCCTCCCGGAAAGACTACGGCCCGGTTGGCGCAAAGCCGGTGCGAGGCGGTGCCTGATGGGAATATCCCATTTTGGGCCTCGTGAGGCCCGGCACCGTCCTTGCCCCCCACCCCCCAGGATGCGCAGGCCTGGACGTGTGGTCATGTGGACGTTCCGTCCACAAGCCTGAGGCCTTCTCCTAGCAACCCCGATCCTTTCTGGGGTCTGGCGACTCCCCTCGAAGTGCCTGCTGTCACGAAGAGACTCCCAGGCCCCTGGAGTCTCGCCCAGACCCAGAGCTGTCAGGCCAGGGTGTGAGGCTTAGGGCGTCTGCTCGTTCCCACTGGGCAGGACAGCCACTTGGAACAACAGGGGCTTCCCAAGAGGAGCTAGTCCCCTGGAAAAGCCCCCCCAGAGCCACCCACACCAGGGTCCCCGTAGAGGAACTGCAAAAGGGAGGAGGCGTGTGGGGTGGGGGAGGGACAGGGGGCCAGGCAAGCAAGCAGCCACCAGGGCCACCCCAGCCTCACAGACCACCCAGCAGGTGGGCCTCTGATACCTGTGACTAACTGCTCACAAGACTCCTGGGTCCAGACCTGTGTCCTGGACTGGGGGTGAGCAAACTAGGGCCCTTGGGCCAGAACTCCCCCTGCGTGCGATTACTTTTTTGGTCTTTTTAATGTTTATTTTTGAGAGAGACAGAGACAGAATGCGAGTGGGTTGGGTTAGGGTCAGAGAGAGAGGGAGACACAGAATCCGAAGCAGGCTCCAGGCTCCAAGCTGTCGGCACAGAGCCCGACGCGGGGCTTGAACCCACAAACCGTGAGATCATGACCTGAGCCAAAGTCAGATGCCTAACTGACTCAGTCACCCAGGCGCCCCTGCGATTACATTTTTAAGAGGCTGTTAGAAGGAGGGGAAGGAGAATGTGCCACAGAGAGCCCGTGGCCTGCAAAGCCAAAACCCTCACTCTCTGGAAAATACCTGCCCCCTGGCCCAGACCCTGTCCCAGTTTACCTGCCCGGGAGCCCTGGGCGCAGAGGGTTCTGGCCAAGCGGCATTGAGAAGGCCCTTCCCCCCCAACACACGCACATTCACGTCTCTCCCTCGTGAAGAGAAGACCCACTCCCTCCCTGTGTCCTGCCCTGCGGTCCGGACTGGTCGGCCAAGGGCACGTCCTCCTCGTCATGGGTGCTAGGGAGCATCATCCCCTTCGGGAGTTGGTCAGAGACACTTATGTCTCTGGGCCACTCGCAGCCACAGTCACCGTGTCCCCAGCCTGCCTTCCTCCTCACGGTCCACGGAGCTGTCCTGTCCTCAGCCATGCTTAGGGCCCGGGGAGGCGCCACTCACCCCCTCCCGGCCACCAGCTGCTGCTCCTTCCCTTTGCCGGGTCCCTGTCCCTGCCGCTGTGCTGTGCGCACCCCACGATCCCGGGAAGCTGCTTCCTCTGGGGAGCCGTCCCACCTCCGATCTGGGCCGGGAGTCCTTCAGTGGCCGGGGTTTAACCTGTTTCTGTGCCGGACCCCCACCCCGCCCCTCTGGCCGGGCCTCGCTCCCTTGACCGTGGCGCGGGGTCCTCTCACGGACGTGCTCAGGTGGCGCTTGGCTGGCCTCCTTGGTCTTCGTGGCCTGTCCCTGGAAGCTGGGCCCCTGGTGCTGGCTGTCGGCTCGTTTCAGCTTGAGCTGTGGGGAGTCGGGTGTCCTCAGGGCTGGGGGCCCGTCCTTGGGCTCGGGCCGTCTTTCCAGGTCCGGCCTTGGTCGCAGGGCATGCCACTCAGTGGGGCTCTGCCGGGCCTCCGGGACGTGGAGGGGGTGCCACCGAGCCACAGAAAGAGCGACCGGAGGCCAACGCTCATCCCGTGGGAGGCACCGTACGAGGCGGGGGCCCCAGGGCAGGATGCTCTCCTGTGACGCAGAGCTAACCAGCAGCACCTTCGACAGTCTCCTGTTTCTAGCCATTTCTTTGGCTTTAACCCCCTTCCTCCAAGCGGATGGGCGGTTCACCCTAATTTCCCAGCAGGCCGAGGGGCTGCTGCCCGGTATCCGAGTACCGCCTGGACTCCCTTCACGAGCCGGAATAAGCAGGGAGCCCGCTGTGATGTTGGAGCCCCAGGGCACGTGGCAGGCACCCCAAAAATACACCTTCAGTCATGGGCGGCACAGGTGAGGCAAAGACCCCGTGTCGGGAGCAGTGGTCCCTGGTGGCAATTCTAAGCACCTCCTCTCCTTTCTGGCCGTTGGGGAGGGGAACGGTCCCGATCTGCGATGTTGAAGGTCACGCGGGTAAAAACCCGTGACCAGGCGAACCGGTGGGTGGGAGCTGGGCCTCGCGCCGGGGTCTGCCAGCCTCCGCATCCCCACCCCACCCCGGGCCAGGGGTCCCGAGCCCCGAAGGGCCGTGGGCATCTGGATGGTCTGCCCGGTCCAGCCGGCTGAGAAGTCAGGGCACTGTCCACACCGGTCGCCCCGTGCTGAGAGGGGCGGGTCTGGGGGTGCCCAGAAGTGTGTGCCTTGGAGTCGTGGCCACCTTGAGTGGATGTCCTCGTCCTTGTTTTATTTATTATTAAAAAAAAGGTTTTTAAATGTTCATTTATCTTGGAGACACTATGAGTGAGGGAGAGGCAGAGAGAGGGAGACACAGAATCCGAAGCAGGCTCCAGGCTCGACGCAGGGCTCGAACTCATGAACCTCGAGATCGTGACCTGAGCTGAAGTTGGACGCTTAACCGACGGGGCCCCCCAGGCGCCCCTCCTTGTCCTTGTCCTTGTTTTAAGTCTTGGCCTTTCCACCTCCAGCCAAGTGTTCTTTTGAACCAGAACACCAGAGTTCTTGGGTTGTGGGGGGTACAGCTGGGAACGATGGCTTTCAGTGACAGCCATCAAGTGTGGTTTGTGCGATTCAGATGGGAACACGGACAGCCCGTGGCTTCTGCACAGGAGGCCTGGGGCTCCTCCTGGCTTGCGCCCACCTCTGAGGGTCCGTTTACCAGAACACGAAGGCTTTTAGGAAAAGCTGTGAGGCTGGAGTCCCACTTCTCATTGTAGAGTCTCCAGGTTATTGTGCTTCATTTAAGAGAGCCTGGGTTTGGGTCTCTATTCGGGGATAAAGAGGATTAGTGAACGCAGCCCCCTGCAGCCCTAAAATGAAGTGCTCTGCGGCTGAGAACAATCCCGCAGACTCATCTTAAAAACCACCTAGCAGGGAGTTGAGGAGAAGCCTCTAGAAGCAGCCACGTGCTGTCATTTTCTAAGCAAACGTACGGACTGGGGCGATGCTCACCGTCCATAAACTGCCCGCTTCCTGGCGAGGGGGCAGCGTGTTTTAGGAGGGGAGGTGGCATATTTGGCAAGAGCGGTTAGGTCCCCCGGGGAACCAGAGCAGGGACAGCCAGAGCGTCACAAGCCCTCACCACCACCCCCAACCCCCCCAGCCCAGGAGCTCACCCTTGGCCACTGGCAGGCTTCAGCCAGTGCGCCCTGAGCCCTCCCAAGGCAGAAACCCACGTTCCACGAGCCAGACCTCGGTGGGATTTCCTCTGCATGAGGGAAACGCAAACACCGCCAGCCCCGGGGGGAGGCAGTGGCCGTGGCCAGCTGGCCCACTTCTGGCTTAGTCTTCCCGGGAGGCCGTGAGGCTCGGGGAGGGGTCTTTGAGCTGTTCCCGGCCTGATGGCCCTGATGCGTTTCACACCTTCCAAGGGTCAGGCCTGTGGGTGCAGGCAGCACCGGGGTCGCCCGGGGGAGCCAGGGCTGGGGGCCATCTCACTGGTGTGACAGTTTTCTAGAACCACCACAAACAGTTCAGAACGAAAGAAGTTTGTTCTCCGTCAGGCTGGAAGCCAGAATTCCTAAATCGAGGTGTCAGTAGGATGTTTCTCCTCCTGGAGGCTCCCGGGGAGGATCCTTCCTGCCTCTTCCAGGTTCCGGGGCTCCAAGCGTTCATTCCTGGGCCGTGGCCGCGTCCCTACAAACTCTGCCTCTGTGCCCTCCTCTGCGTGTGTCTGAATCTCTTCCTCTCTTGTGAGGTCATGGTCTTTGGCTCTGGGCCCACCCCGATACAGTGCAGCCTCAACAGGCTCACATCTGCAAAGACCCTGTTTCCAAATAAGGTCCCTTTCTCAGGTTCTAGCTGGACGTGGGTTTTTGGGGGGACGCTATTCAACCAGTATGTTGTAAAAGCCTGTTTTCCCCCTGTTGCACATGGCCCTGTTGGAGCATGGGGGATACTTCTGAGCTTAGACCGGTCCCCCAGAAGAGACTGGCAGGTTCTGAGCTTAGACCGGTCCCCCGGAAGAGACTGGCAGGTTCTGAGGTTAGACCGGTCCCCCGGAAGAGACTGGCAGGTTCTGAGCTTAGACCGGTCCCCCGGAAGAGACTGGCAGGTTCTGAGCTTAGACCGGTCCCCCGGAAGAGACTGGCAGGTTCTGAGCTTAGACCGGTCCCCCGGAAGAGACTGGCAGGGGCAGTGCGCCGGAAGCATTCTCTGCATGCCCACCAGCGTCCGATGCTCCAAACTCTGTGAGGCCGGACTGTCCACTCCCTCGCTGCGCGGTGATGTGGGCCTCTGGAGCGCCACACTGCACCCCACAATCTCCCCAGCCCCGTGGACTGCTCACGCAGGAGCTGGGTGGACCACGGCCACGGGGCAGCTTTGGGGTCTTGCGTGCACGTTGTCTCCCGCACCAGCTGGGGTCAGGAAATGTGGGGGAGGGGCATTTGGTCTCAAATTGCCTCCAGTTTTCTCTGCTGTTCAAAGCCAGGTGGGTCTCCACCCTCCAGGACTCCCTGTCTCCCGTGCCCGTGCCGGCCACAGGGATGGTGACTCCTGTCTTTTCACACGGTCCGGGGTGGCTGCTGGAGGCGCCCCCTTGACAAGGGACCTTCTCGGCCAGCTCCATTACGGCGGTGAAGTCCCGGGAGCCCACGCTGGGGTGCCTTGTTCAGGATGGTGTGGCAGACAGAGGGGTCGTCCCTGGGGCAGCAGGGTGTTGGCTTTGGATTGAAGGGGACTTCAGGGAGACATGGAGTCCCAGGAAAATTTCTGGGGAGTCCTGGGGGTGGCGGGTGGAGGCCGGGGAGGAGGAGCAGGTGCTCTGACTTGATGCTCTAGGACCCATGGTCCTGCCCCCTGACGGATTCTGAGACCCACCTCCCGACTTCAGTGTTCAGAATACCGCATTGTGCCTCCGCGCCAGCGCCTAGGCTCCTGTGATGGGGTCCACGCCGCGCTCCCCCAGACCCCCAGAAGGAGTTTTGAGTTTATTGTGCTTCTTTCTATTATTGGGATCGTTGTCTCCAGCAGTCAGGTGACAAACACCCCAAAATACGGATGCTGCTGAAGGAGGAGCCCGCATCGTTCTGGGGCTCTGTTGTCGGGGCGCTCGTGGTGCGTGTGTCTCTGCTGTTCACAGCACTGCAAACCGTCCCCCACCCCGTGCCAGTCGGCTCCCGGGTCCCTGCAAGCTTAAGGACAGCTATCCCGCAGGCAGAGAGCGTGAGAGCCAGGGGCTTTCTGTGAGCTCGAGGATGCTGCCCCTGCCCCCAAGGCCCAGGCAGCTAGCAGTCAGGGGACCGGCCCCTCGCCCCGCGTCGGGGCCCCGCCGGCCTGCACCCCAGCTGCCTGCTGCGTGTGGCCGCGGACCGGACGCGACTTCGAGGCTGCCGGCGGGTAGGGCGGGCCCAGCTGTGACAGCCTGAGGGTCCCACGGGCCTCATAGTCATGACGATGAGGACACAGCTCTGGGGGAGACGCACAACACGTCGGGGGTGAGAGAGGAACCACACTGGGAAAAGCAAAGCAGACGGGACAGACTGAGACAGGACGCGGTCTGGAGCTGGGCCCCTCCGTAGGCCCCGGCACAGGGAGGAGACAGCGCAAGAGTACGGCGGTGTAGACGCCACGCCGACAGCCACAGAGGGGGGTCTCTTCCATAGGGTATGTGGGCAGGGGCTGGGAACAGACACTGGGCTGGCCCCTTACCCTTCTTCTTCCGGATGGAGGCTTGCAAACAGAAAGGGGAGGGTGAGTCCACGACGGCAGCGCTCCCCCGGGGCCTGGCTAGGGGGCCCGGAAACCTAACCCTGACCGGAAGCTCACGCAGGCCACACGCGGAAGGGTGGGGTGTCTAGACGGCTGGGTTTATGGCTCTCCCAGGAACCCGGTGATGGGGTGACCTTCCCCTTCCAACATGACCGGCTGCTAAACCTGCTTCCTGGCCACGGGTGAGACACTGTCCCCGCAGCACTGTGCCAAAGCGGCACGGGGTGACAAGGGGAACACGGGGTCCCCGCACGGGGGAGAGACGGGGGAGAGACGCCAGGGCCCGGGGAGGGGCCGGGGTAGCACGTGCTGCCCAGTTTTAAAGGATGTGCAGCAATTCTGTGGTCATCCCCACCGGGTGCCACGCCAGGTGCGCGGGGACAGTCAGGGCTCTCCTGGAGAGCCTTGTTGGGACGGACAGGATGTGGCTGGGAGAAAAGGGGCTCATGAGGAACTACGGGTTCCGGGAGGGTCCAGAAGGTCTCCCCGGGAGGCTGGGGACGGGGGGGGAGCTCAGACTCCCCCCCACTGGGCCAGCTGTGCCTGATGGGCAGGTCCCGGGCTCAGGGCCGGTTTCCGCGCTGCACGGGGCGCCCAGACGCTGGCCCTTCATCACCCGGCGAGCCCCTCTCCATGCTCTCTGCAGAGCAAGCACATCGGCCCTCTCGCCACTGCTGTGTGGAAGAGCCAGCCTCCTACCAAGCGTGTCCCTGGGCCCCATGGGTGACGCCCCAGCACGACATTTAGCCAGCATCCGGATGGCCTGCGCCGGCTCTAGAATCTTCCCTCTCAGTAGCCAGCACTGCCCTGGACCCGGGGCCCTTGCTGCTCTGCCCTTCCCTGTCTCTCTGATAGGGCCAGTGGCTCGAGCTCTCCTGTGCCTTTCAGACCTTTTAGAAGATTCTAGGAGCCCCCTACCCCTGGTGTACACCCTTCCAGGCCTGCTGGCCCCACCACCATCTACACCAAACCCCAGGGATGGACCTTTCTGGTCTGTGTCCAGCACGCGGGGGTGGTGAGGCGGATTTGGGGGGTGGGGTGCACCCGAGACAGCAGGGGAGCTGTTTGGGGGACACCGTGGGGCGGCTTACCTTTATCCACTAGTGAGAGGCCCAAAAATTCAAAACAAAACAATGTTAGATGAGCCGAAAACAGCAAAAGGCAAGACTAGCAACCGCCCCCGAAGCCAGCAGGACTCCCACGGACATGCCAGCGTGGGAGCCACCCGCACGCAGGGCTCCTGATGCCGTTCCAGGGGTTCAGGGGCAGGGGACGGGACAAGCAAGCGGGCACAGGGCCATGCACGGGCTGAGGCAGCGCGGACACGTCCCGGGGGTGGCGGCAGCGGGGGGCCGGGCGGGCCAGACGGGCGACTCTTACCGAGCTCCTCCAGCTCCGAGGTCATGGACTTGGAGCGCAGGGTGAGGGCCGTGGTCGGGGCGCGCTTGGGAGGTGGGGGGGCTTGAGGGGCAGGCGGGAGAGACACGGGTGTGAGAGCCTGGCCCTGATGTGCCCCTGCCCCCACCCCGCTTCCAGAACAACCTGGGGGCCGGCGGCCCCGAGCCCCCAAGGTGGGGAAGCAGCCGTGTCACCCGCTGAGCTTCCGCTCGGGCCGCGAGGGGTTGGGACCGGGACAGGCCCTGCGTGGGGGCCCCTGCGCTCTGTACTGAGCCCCCCAGGCACACCTGGCACTTGGCACCCCTGCCCTCCCCGAGGGAGCAGAAACGCGCGGAGGGGAGCCGGTCCGGCCCTCTTTCCGCCACGTGCCTGCGGGTGACTAACGGACCTGGTGGTTCCGGCAGCCTTGTAGCCCCTGGCCGGCCGCCCCCCACCCCCCACCCTGTCACAGCGAGGACCCGGGCCTCACACGTGTGCCTGTGCCCCCCGGACCCAGGGCTGCTGAGCACAGCCTTGCCTGAGGCCCGAGCTCCCGAGTCCTCTCTTCACCTCCCTGTCTGGCTTCTTCTCCTCCTCTCGGGGGGGCCGCCCCCGGGGCGGGAGATGTGGGGGGTGGTGCAGGGGGCGGGGCGGGCACCTTTCTTCCTGGCGGTGTCGTCCGGGTCGAGATTCCTGGTCACCGTGACCACCTTGAGGACGAGGTGGTTCCCTCCCTGGCGGATCATGTTCACCACCTGCCGGTGGCCGACCTTCACGACGTTCTCCTTGTTCACCTGCGGGAGACAGGGGCTGTGGGTGAGGGGCCCGCGCGGGAGGAAGGGAACAGCGCCCCCCTGCCCCCCGTCCCCTGCCCGGTCAGCAGACGGACAGAGGGAAACCGTGGTGGCTTCTGGAACCACAAGTGCTCTGGGGGGGCCAGGGGGTGCTGCTGTGGTGGCCGCAGGCCAGCTAACTGCGGCCTGGTGGGGGGGGGGGGGTGCCTGTCACTCTGTGCAGGGCCGTTTCCAGCTGCCAGGCGGCCGGGGCTGATTCTCATTGAACCCGGGAGGAATTTTTTGGCCACCAGTGACGCGCGAAAAGCCAGACAGATTTCCAGGGTCCCGGGCTGTGGCCCTACAGCTTTCCATTGTCACACTTAAGAGGAAACACTAATTGCTTTTCACAGATTTGGGGAACACAACATCCACTGAAACGGCTCATTTCCTCCAGGTGCTCCCTCCCTCCTCCGCTCCTGCCCGGGACGCTGCAAAAGGCACAGAAACTTGGCAGACGAGGTGCTAAGGGCCACAGGTCTGCCGCTCTGCCCATCCAGTGACACCGGAGGATGCCTCCACCGCGGCCACTCGGGTGTTCGCCGAGCTCCTGGCCCCCGCCTCCCCCTTCACATCTGTCCGTCCCCACGGCATCGGCAGGCAGAGCCGGGGCTGGGCCTTGAACTCCGACACCGAGGGCACTCTGCACCTCCCGGAGTTTGGGGGGTTCTCGGGCATTGGGGCTCCACGTCTCTGGCTCAGCGTTGCCCCTCACGCTCACTGAACTGGACGCCTCTGGCGGGGCGTGGGCACCTGCCATCCCCAGAGCTCCCAGGGTGAGCACCAGGCGCTGAGGGGCAAGGGAGTGAACCCACGATCGCCCTGTGCGCCGTCTTCCAAGAAAGAAAAGCCCCCTCCCCCCACTGCAAAGAACAGGTGGGAAGCCCCCGAGGCCCCGCCCATCCCTGCCATCGCTGTCCCCATTTTGTGGTACTTTCTCCTGCTGGGGATTCCCTAAAAACCCATCAAGGGCAAGGGAGCCTCGAACAGAGAAGTTAACAGGCCTGATGACTCCTCACACCCGGGCACTGGGGTCCCCGCACCGACGACAGGTACACTCTTCCTGGCCTCGGAGCGCCAGACAGGGGAAATCGTGTTCGGTGAGACACGCGGCCCCGAGAAAGACACGGACGTAAGCCCCGGGACCGCAGCTGACGCCCCTCCTCTCCCTCTCTCCCCACCACACACCAGAGAAGTGACTTGTGCGCTCATTCCCTCGTTCACCACTTTGCTCAGGGCACCCACAAAAAGTCAGGTGGTGAGGGGTGATCCTGGTGGGCAGCCCGTCCCTGCTTCCAGAGCGGATGTTCTTGTGGGGGGCTGGCCACACGAGTCGGTGAACAGGTGTAACCCCAGGTGTGCTGAGTGTCACCCAAGAAAACAGGCCCAGGGAACAGGAGGCAGGGGCCTGGGCCGGGTGGGGGCTGGGGGCCCGGGCACAGGCTGGGGGAGCCCCGCTGCAAGACGATGGGTGCTGGCAGCGCCCCGGGCCCCACCTCAAACGGCCCATCTTAAATTCCCATCCTGCTTTGCAAAGTAAATACGTTTGGATAGAGTCCTTCTCCCAAAGCAAGAAACGTATCAAGGTCGGAGCAGCGGGCTGCGTGGCTCCGGGCTTTCGTGGATCAGCCACCGGTGTGCGGGTGAGCGCTCGGCCAGCGAGGGCACAGGGGTGCCACGTGGCTTGTGCTGTGATGCCCGTAAGCGTCCTCCTGCGAGAAGAGCGGGCAAAGGCGCGAGGCAGCAGGTTCAGCTTGGAACCCGCAGAGCAGGACTAAAGGCAGGATGGGCCCCTCGGCTGCATTCTCCTTCCCAGCACGGGGGGCACGGAAGAGAGGAAGAGGACGAGCAAAGCCGCACTTCGGAGTTTCCCAGCTTTCAGGGGCGCCTGTGGCTCAGCGGGTTAAGTGTCCGACTGGTGATTTCAGACCAGGTCATGACCTCACGGTTTGCGAACTCGAGCCTCGCGTCGGGCTCTGGGCTCTGTGCTGACAGCAGGGAGCCTGCTTGGGATTCTCTCTCTGCCTCCCTCTCTCTCTCAAGATAAATAAACATTTTAGAATTCCCCAGCCTTTAATATATTTTTTTTAATGTTTATTTTCGAGAGAGAGAGAGAGAACGAGAGAGACGGTGCATGAGTAGGGGAGGAGCAGAGAGAGAGGAAGGCACAGAATCCAAAGCAGGCTGTCAGCACAGAGCCTGACACTGGGTTCGAACCCACGAACTGAAAGACCATGACCTGAGCTGAAGCTGGATGCTTAACTGACTGAGCCACCCAGGTGCCCCATAGAATTTCCCAGCCTTTAAACAAACTCAAAATTCAGTTTAACCCACAGTGGGACATTACAATCAGCTACCGGCCGTACGACAGGTGCTCTGGGCTGCTTGTGTGGGGACAGGAGCCTCAGAGGCTGAGTGGGTGAAATGCTGCCTGATTCCTCAGATGTCCAGCTTGGCGTCTTGAACTTCCACGGGGTTCCCGTGTCCCTCAGAACACCTGGGCCTGCAATTCTGGCATGCTGCCGCCAGGGGGCGGTGTGGGCCTCGAGCGCCTGCCACATTTACGGAAGGTTAACCCCAATGCTGAGCCTCCTGGGATGGCTGCCTTGCAGAAGAAAGACACGGGTTACAAGCCATGGATCCAGTTAACTGCAGGGCAGAGTAACATGTCCCTCCAGGCACTGTCCTTCCATGCAGACGTGGAGCCATCTAAGGAGGGAGCAAACCACGGCTACATCCTGGCAGAGGGCAAGAACCCAGGGCTAGCATCCACCAGGGTTCAGAGAGCTTCTGTGAAGAACAGGAAGTCAGGCTGCCTTTGCACACTTTCGTACTCTCCTCAATCATTCTCTTCTTCCACATGAATTGTCACTCAGAATACAAAACTCACACTTGCACGCACTTTAAAGAGACGGCATTCTGTAGGGCCGGTTACAAAACCCAGAGGACATCACCCAGGCCCCTCCTGTCACTCCCAAAGCCTTCAGCTCACTCTTTCTAATTTATCCCTGAGTCTCACTCTTTCTAATTTATCCCTGAGTCTCTGAACATGCTTATGTGGTTGCTACTTGATGTTTACATTCTATTTTATTCATTTATTTAAAAAAAATGTTAAATGTCTATTTTTGAGAGAAAGAGAGCACGAGCGGGGAAGGTGCAGAGAAAGAGGGAGACACAGAATCTGAGGCAGGCTCCAGGCTCTGAGCTGTCAGCACAGAGCCCTACACGGAGCTCGAACTCACGAATCATGAGATCATGACCTGGGCTGAAGTTGGACGTTTAGCCAAGTGAGCCACCCAGGCGCCCCAGTGTTTACATTGTAGATGTGGTCTGCTGACACACTGATGTGGAAAATGATGGCTTATCCCAGGGTTTCTGAACAGTGGCACAGTTGCAAATGTGGACCAATTAATTCTTTGTTGTGGGTGTACATGATAGGATGTGGGGCGGTATCCCTGGATGCCAGCAACATCCCCTTCCTCCTAAATGTGGCACCTGCAGATGTTTCTAGACATTGCCAAATGTCCACTGGGAGGTCAGAGTCGCCCTCAGTTGACAGCCACGAATTCAGGTCTTTTCTTTCATCCCCCAGGACTTCAACCTCAGCTTACAGTCGTATCATAATTCTGACTAGATCAACACTCAGGGTTTACATCACGACTGTGTAGTATCTATTCATAGCTAAACCATGCAGTATATTATGATGACTTTGTCTTCCCATACATTATGTCTTCCCCAGGGTAAAATCGTTTTCTGTTGTTTGTTTATTGGTTTCATTTCCCATGTACTTAACAGTAATTCCAATCCAAACACTTCCTAATTATGTAAATCTCTTTTCAAAATCTTCAAATATGTTGGGGATTTTGTTGAGTTTATGCTGAAGAAATTGCTCCTGAAGACTTCAGCTCTTTTCTGCACAACGTGGGTTTGGTGTTTTCTACGCCTGTGTCCCATTACCTCTGTCCCCTGGATTCCTTCCGATTCATTCTTGTGTTGGGTCGCCCAAATCCCAGACCCCCTGGATATATTTTTGGCTGTTGCTTGATATAAAGCCTCATTTTTGGTAAAGGACATTCTCGAGTTGCTTTCCAATAAAAGGAGTTTGGGAGATTTTTTTTTTTTTTTGATACATTGCTTATTTGAAAATGACTTTAACTGCACGCTTAACTGGGCGTTTGGGTACAAAATTGGAGGTTGGAGGGTAAGGTAAAGTAAACATCCTAAGACCAACTCCTCTGCAGGGAATTTGTACAAAGTCTTGGCAAAACAACCCCCCCACCCCCAAACCCAAACAAACAAAAGCAGTTCCCTGAAAGCTCTGGAATGTGAACTAAGGTAAAGCGGATTTTGGATGGGAGTGGAAAGTCAGAAGTGCTGTGCCACGGACAGAGTGTGACGCGGCTCACTCAAAGCCCTGACGGAAAACTTCAGCCTTTCTGGCTTAAAAAGTCAGAGGACAGAACCTTGGGGGGTGGCCACAGCTGCCAAAGTGAGGGGGGGGGGGGCGTCCCAGAAAAGAGAGTCAGAGAATGGCAGTTCCATGTTCCGTGTGTAAACTGTTCCCAAATATCCAATAGAGGGTATGAAACTGTGCCTGCACTGGGTTGACTCAACGCAGCTTGCAGATAAGGCTAATGTGCCTGACCTGACATTTGAGCTACTCCTACTGCCTCCCAGATATTTGTAGTTGGAGACTAGCCACGGTAATTACCAGCGAAAATGCAAACATCAACGCTCATCCAAGGAATCTAATGGAATCCAGACTGTCACAGCATAGTATTTACAATATTCAGGATACAATGAACATTTACTTAATGAACCCAGACATGACTAAGATGTTGGAATTCTCAGGCAAGGACTTTGAAGCAGCTATCACAACAATACTCAACTAGGTAAAGGAAAATATACTCACAATGCATGAAAGGTACGAAATATCATCAAAGAAATTTTTAAAAATGTAAAAAAAAAAGAAAATGTTAAAACTAAAAAATACAATATCGTAAGTTAAAAAAGGCACTGGGTGGGCTCAATAGCGAAATGGATATGGCAGAGCAAAGAGTGAAGTTGAAGAAACATCTGAAGAATTTATCCAATATGAAGATGGAGAAAGGAGTTTCAAAAGTGAACAGAATCTTAAGGACTTGAGGGACAATGTCAAAAGGTCTACTATTTTGAGTCCCAGAAGGGAGAAAATTGGAATCCCAGAAGAGAGAGAGAAAATGGGTCAGAAAAAATAATTTAAAAAATGATGGCTGAAAACTTCCTCAGTCAGGTGAAGGACATAAATTTACAGATTTAAGACCTCTGTGAATCCCAAACGGGATAAATATAATCTCCCCTGGGCACATTATAGCCAATCTGCTGAAAGTCAAAGGTAAAAAAGGAGGAAATCTCGAAGTGGCCAGAGAATAATGATACATTACTTATGGAAGAACAATGATTTCAATGACTTCACATCAGAAACTCTGGAGGCAAGACTGTGGAACATTTTTACACTGTGAAGCCTAGAATTCTATACCCAGTGAAAATAGCTTCAAAGAACGAAGGCAAAATAAAACATCTATAGATAAATGAAAACCATGAGAATCTGTTGCCAGTGAACCTGCGCTACAAAAAACAAAAACAAAAGCAAAACGTTAAAGGAAGTTCTTCAAGCTGGAGGGGATACAGATACTAGATCTTAGAGGCATGAGGATATCAGATATGGTAAATGCCTAGGTAAAATAGAAAATATTATTTTTCCTCTCATTTAAAAAATAGATATGACAGTTTGAGGCAGAAGAATATTGTTTTGTGGGGTTTACAATGTAAGTAAATGTGACACCTGTAGAGTACATGAAGGCAGGAGTGAGGTAGACACACCTACGTGGTTGCAGAGCCGTTATATTTCCTGTCAATTGTGCAGTATGGATTTAAGTGGGCTGACAAGTTAAGGATATATACTGTAATCCTGGAGCCCAGCACTAAAAAGAATGTAAAGCACAGCAAAAAGCCAATACATTAAAATGGAGTTCTAAAAATAGTCAAATAATCCAAGAAAAGCAGAAAAGGGAGAACAGAGGAAAAGAGAAAAGAGAAACAGAAACAACTAAACTGGCGGACCTACGTTGAAAAGCACCAGTAATTACATTAAATGTTAATGGGATAAAACTCCAGTTAAAAGGCAGATACTATAGGGGCTCCTGAGTGGCTCCCTTTGCTTAAGCACCTGACTCTTGATCTCAGCTCAGGTCATGATCTCTGGGTTTGTGAGTTTGAGCCTTGTGTTGAGCTCTGCACCGACAGTGCAAAGCCTGCTTGGGATTTTCTCTCTACCTCCCTGTCTCTGCTCCTCTCTCAAAACAAATAAACTTAAAAAAAAAAGTGGGGCACCTGGTGGCTCAGTTGGTTAAGCACCCAACTCTTGCTCTTGGCTCAGGTTATGATCTCACAGTTTGTGAGTTTGAGCCCTGCATCAGGCTCTGTGTTGATAGCGTGGAGCCTGCTTGGGATTCTCTTTCTCCTTTGCTCTCTGCCCCTTCCCTCTCTCTCTCTCTCTCAAAAATAAATGAGTAAACTTAAAGAAAAAGGCAGACACTATAAAAATAGATTGTGGAGAAAGACCTAATCTGCAGGTCAGAGAGCAGACAAATGGAAGAAGGTTTCCCATGGGTTGAGCACTATATCAACATCAGACGAAAGAGACTTCAACCACTCTGAATAACAGTCTGGCAGTCCCTCAAAAAGTTACACACAGAGCTTTGAGATGGCCCAGAAACTCCAGTCCCAGGTGTATTCCCAAGAGAACTGAAGACATGCTCGCACAAATACCTGCACACAAAATTTCGTGGTGGCATTACTCCTAGCAGCAGAGAGAAGCGGGTGGAGGGTGGAGAAAGACTGTTGATGGGTGTGAGATCTCTTTCTGTGACAAAATGTTCTAAAATTAGACTGTGCTCATGGTTGCAAATTTCTGTGAATATACTAAAATCCACCAGATTGGGTGCCTTAAATGGTTGAGTTTTATGGACATGAATTATATCTCAATAAAGCTGTATTAAAAAAATAGACTTCAGGCGCCGGGCTGGTTCAGTTGGTAGCGTGTGTGCCTCTTGATCTCAGGCTTGTAAGTTCGAGACCCACGTTGGGTATAGAGGTTACTTAAAAATAAAATATTAAAAAAAATAAAAAATAGCCTTCAGGAAAAGAATATTACCAGAAACAAAGAGGGAAAGTTCAGAATGCTACAGGAGATTATTCATAAAGAGGACGTAACAGCCATAAACACTTACGCACCTGCTCACAGGGCCTCGATATACTGAAGCAAAATTTGACAGGATAAAAGAGAGAAATGGGCAATTCTACAAATACAGCAGGACACTGAATACCCCTTTCTCAAATTGATAGGACAGTTGGGCAAGAAAATCAACAGAGACTTAGATGATCTGAACAATCATCTTGACCTGATATTTATGGGTCAGTAACTACAGAACACACATTCCCTTCGGGCGTGTGTGGAACATTCACCAAACTGGATGAGGTACAGGGCCATACAGTTCAAGTTTGGAAATAATTTTCTTTCTTTCTTTTTTTTTTTTTCTTTTTCAGTTTATTTATTTGAAAGAGAGAGAGTGGGGGAAGGGCAGAGAGACAGAATCCCAAGCACTGTCAGCACAGACCCTAACTAATGTGGGGCTTGAAACCACGAACAGTGAGACCATGACCTGGGCCGAAGTCGGATGCTTAACTGACTGAGCCACTGCCTGGTGCCCCTAGTTTGGAAATAATTTTCCTTCAGGAATTTGAAGGCTCTCATTCATTTACTCTGGTGACCAGGTTTGTTCTGGAGGGATCTGTGACCACTTGTGTTCGTGGAACGTGAGTCCCCTCCCTGTGGCCCCCGCCCACAGGGTGGAGAGCCCTGCAGGATGGCCTCTTTGCCCCAGGCTGACCAAGATGTGTTGACGCACCATGGTGTGGCTCTGTCCTCACCTCTCAAGTAGGGCCCTCTTCACCGGGACATTCTTGCCCTTTAGGTGTGGAACGCTTCCTTCAACCATTTCTTGGCCATTCTCTTCCTTTCCGTTTCTCTTCAAGGCAACCTTGTTTCTTCTGGACTCATCCTCCAACTCAGTTGTCTTTCTTCTTCCACTTACCATGTCTTCTCTTTCTTAGAGACTCCCGTCTGTTTTATCTTGTAATCCAGTTGTCAGAATTTTCATATCTGCTAGAGTAGTTTTAAATTCGAGAGCTCTGATTTTGTCTTACGAATGTTACTTTTAAAAAGAGTATTTTTGTTCTAACATCGAGGATGCAGTATCTCCTTTTATCTCACCGAGCACATTAATAATAACTTTTCAAAATCCTAGTCGCCCTGTGTGATCTGTGTCCTCCATTTTCTCCATAGTATGTTTGTTTTGAGCTCTGTGTTTCTTACAAATTCTTTTTCTTTCATAGAAAGCAGAAAAATAATTTATTCCAGAAGGTGGCAGAAATAAGAAAGTCATCGTGAAAATACAGTTCAGTGTAATTCTTCTGGGACAGATACTCCCTGGGAACACCGTCCTCCTCCTGACTGCGCCCTTGGAGAACCACGGACTCGTGACAGTTTTTAAACACTTCACCGATTCCCATGTTGTGAGCAGGCTGGAGTCTTCTCTAAATGACCAGGTTCCGAGAGGACAGCAACGTCTTTCTCAGAAGAACAGTGCCTTCTGTCTCAGAAGGTGTGTAAACATTTTATGGAGTCAGTTAAGGAGGCACAAAATGCATCAAAATGTAAAAAAAAAAAAAAATGACAGGAATGAATAACGCTTTGTAGAATAAGATGTTCAAAAGCGGAGTGAATGTTTAAGGCACCTCATGGCCAACCAAGGCGAGTCAAGGAAGGTGGTCTGGGTTTGGAGGGGACTTTGCATCTAGAAGAATGTGGCCTCAATGACTCCGTGCTGGGGAGCGGGTCTTTCTCCTCAAGGCCAGTGACACTTGAGGTCCCAGGTGGCTTCATCTTTCAACTGTGGGTCCAAAGAGGGGTTGAGTTGGGCCAGAACTGCAATCGGCCGAAAGAGGGGAGCAAAGTGAACGGGTCACCAGCGGGGTGATGATGACTCCCCAGTTGGGCCCCTCAGGGCACCAAGAGGCTGGTGAGGCCCCAGAACACGCTCGTTGTGACTAGAGACCCCGTGAGAGCGTTCTACACCCCGGTTGCTGCTGGAGCTGCCGGTCCCCGCCCGGCTGCCTCACCTGCGAGAGTCATTCTTTCATCAGGTACACGGTGCTTCTTGGCAGGCAGCACATATTTACGAGTGGCCCCTAAAGAGCTGATTTCTGTCCCAGCCAGTTATTCTGTGAACACCGACAAGTGTATATGGAGGGAAAAGGCACAGAAGAGCCCACACAATATTGAAAGAGAAGAACAGAGTCGGAGGACTGACAGCACCCGACTTGAAGACTTAACTATCGAACCACAGCAATCAAGGACTGGTCAACGAGTAGACAGACCCACTGAACATGAGAGCACCCGGAAACTGCCCCCCCCCCACCAAGAATAGTCACCTGATCTGTGATGAGGGAGCAAGGGCCGTTCAATGGACAAGAGACAGACTTTTCTGTGTCCCACTGGAACAACAAGACATCCAGCTGCAAGAAGATGAATCTAGACCCAGACCTTACACCCTTTCACAAAAAATGAACCCTAATGGGTCATCGACCTGAATGTGAGACACAAAACTGTGAAACTCCTAGAAGATAATCCAGGAGAGTATCTGTGTGACCTCCATCTGGTGCGGACTCTTTTAAAAAGTGTATTTATTTATTTTGAGAGAGAGAGAGAGAGAGAGAGAGAGAGAGAGAGAGAGAGAGAGAGAACACGTGTGTGCACAAAATCAGGGGAGGGGCAGAGAGAGAGAGGGAGAGAGAGACTCCCAAGCAGGCTGTGCACTGTCAGTGCAGAGCCTGATGCAGGGCTCGAACTCACAAACCATGAGATTGTGTCCTGAGCTGAAATGAAAAGCCAGACGCTTAACCAACTGGGCCATCCAGCTACCCCCTGGTGACAACCCCTTATCACATCAAAAGCACCAACCACGAAAGAAAAAAGTGGTAAGGAGAACTTCACTAAAAGACACTGTCTGTAAAAAGACACTGTCAAGAGAATAAGAAGCCATATACTGGGAGAAATTCTTTGCACACCTTCATATTTACCCCAGATAAGCGGAAAACTTGTGTCCATACAAAAACCCGCACGCAAATGTTTATAGCGGCTTTACCCACAATTGCCAAAACCTGGACACAACCAAGCTGTCCTTCAGCAGGTAGATGGATTAACAAGCTATGGGACATCCAGGCAAAGAAATATTATTGAATGTGGCTCTCAAGCCACAAAAAGGACATAAAGGGACCTTCAATGCATCTTACTAAGTGAAAGAAACCAATCTGGAAAGGCTACATACTGTGTGATACCAACTGCGGGAAATGCTGGAAAAGTCCAAACTATGGAGACAGTAAAGATCAGGGGCTGCCAGAGGACAGGGGGAAGGGAGGGATGAACAGAAGGGGCGCGGACAGGGGAGTTTGAGGGCAGTGAACTTGTCATTCTGTGTGGTGGACACATGTCATTTGTCTAAACCCATAGGACGTACAAAGCACAGTGAACCCTAACGTCTACTGTGGACTTTACTTAATAATAACGTACCCACACTGGTTCATTAATTGTAACAAATGCACACCACACTAGAACAAGATGTTAAAGGTAGGGGAAATGGGGCACCTGGGTGGCTCAGTTGGTTAAGCATCCGACTCTTGGTTTCAGCTCAGGTCATGATCTCAGTTTCATGAGTTTGAGCCCCGCATCGGGCTCTGTGCTGGCGACGTGGAGCCTGCTTGGGATTCTCTCTTTCCCTCCCCTGGCTCACACTATCTCTGTATTTCTTAAAAATAAGTAACTAATCTTTAAAAAAAGTAGAGGAAATGAGTGAGTGGGGAGGGGTGAGGGAGTGTTCGGAACTCTCTGTACTTTTCGTTCTATTCTTTTCTGTAAGTTAAAACTACCAACAAGTAAAGCCCACTCATTGAAAAAGCTCATTACTACAGTTTTTATTATGGAAAAAGTCCCTCAAATGTGCAAAAGCAGAGAGGCGGTTGCACTGAACCCCATGCACCCCTACCCTCCGCACATTCTTGTGAATTCCAGCC
This sequence comes from Panthera pardus, assembly GCF_024362965.1. Taxonomy (NCBI): domain Eukaryota; kingdom Metazoa; phylum Chordata; class Mammalia; order Carnivora; family Felidae; genus Panthera; species Panthera pardus. The sequence continues at coordinate 3,342,755 of NW_026526677.1, read as the reverse complement.
TTCCATCACCTCTCCGGAAGGCAGTTCAGCAGGCTTTTTATTGAAAGACCCGGCCCCGTAGTAAAAACATAGTCACAATACCATGATCACACCAGAAAGGCAACCCGGATTGCTCAGGTCGTCACAACCATGCGCTATCGTGGCTGAGGCTGGGTCCTGCCTGCGTCCCAGTGCACAGCCGGCTTACCGGAGTCATGACAGCTACACGTCGCACCTGGTCGGCCCGCCTCTCGTCTTGTTTAATCTGGAGGTTGGAAGCTGGACCATGTTCAGGTTTGATTGGGGCAGGTGGACGGGTCAAGTGGTGCCGTACCCCCCACCTCAGGGGCCCCTGAACTTCTGCTTGTGTTTTGAGGGATGTTAAGATTTGGCGGGGGAGGGGGGGTGGTTAGGAATGGTCAGCCGGATCCATCCCGTTAGCTTGTCACGTCACTGTTTTTTTAAGTTTACTTATTTCTTTTGAGAGAAAGAGAGAGGCAGAGAGGGTGCACACAAGTGGGGGAAGGGCAGAGAGAGAGGGGGAGAGAGGATCGCAAGCAGGCTTGAGACTTGAGACGCGAGGCTTGAACCCCAAACCGTGAGATCATCACCTGAGCCGAAATCGGAGGCTTAACCACCTGAGCCACCCAGGTGCCCTGTCACATCCTATTTTTACCAGCCCCTGATGGCCGCTGCCTGGATTCTGTACCTCCAGGGGCCGTAGAATGGTGATTTCCTACTTCTGTGGTTCCTTCTCCAGTTACCAGTTGGACTAATTTGTAAAGAGAAACTTGCCCTTATCAATAGTTACACTGCCCTGAGCTACTGTGTAAGAAAGGCAAGAGAAGTGCTTGCTTCTTTCTTTTGACTTTTACCAGCTTTCAGATTAATGAATTGGTTCCTTCAAAAGTGACCCATTCTTTAAGATGCATCATCATGAAATCAGGGGTGTTTGAAAACCATTAAAATTTTTTTTTAATGTTTATTTTTGAGAAAGAGCGAGACAAGCATGAGCAGGGGAGGGGCAGAGAGAGAGAGGGAGACACAGAATTCGAAGCAGGCTCTAGGCTCGGAGCCATCAGCACAGAGCCTGACGCGGGGCTCGAACCCACGAACCGCGAGATGGTGACCTGAGCTGAAGTTGGACGCTTAACCGACTGAGCCACCCAGGAGTCCCAAAACCATTTTAAAAAAGTTTTTATTTATTTATTTTGAGAGAGAGAGAGAGCACAAGCAGGAGAGGGGCAGAGAGAGAGGGAGAGAGAGAATCCCACCTGATTCAGGGCTCGAACTCCCGAACTGCGAGATCATGACCTGAGCTGAAACCAAGAGTTGGACATTTAACCGACGGAGCCACCCAGGTGCCACAAAAACCATTTTTGATATATCTGAATCCACTGCAATTAAACAAGATTTTTGTCTGTTTTGATACAAGCTTTGTTTTTAAACAAGCTTTTATTTGAGAACAATTTCAGATGTGCACAGGACTCGTGAGGAAGGTAGCACAGAGAGCGTCCCTGGTCCCCACACCCAGCTTCCCCTCTTCTGTACGTCCCACATCAGTGTGGTGCACCTGTCACAATTAGTGAACCGATATTGACATGTTGTTACTAACTGAAGCCCACGTCCTATTCAGATCTCCTTGATTGTTACCCAGTGTCCCTTCTCTGTCCAGGACCCCATCCAGGCCACCACATGACTGTCAGTAGTGTTTCCTTACATTCCTCTTGGCTGTGACCGTTCTGATGACTTTGACAGTTCTGAGTACCTGTCAGGTATTTTCTAAACTATCTCTCTTTTTAAAAAAAAAATTTTTTTAATGCTTATTGTTGAGAGTGAGAGAGAGACAAAAAGCACGAGTGGGGGAGGGGCAGAGAGAGGGAGACACAGAATCCGAAGCAGGCTCCAGGCTCCGAGCCGTCAGCAGAGCCCGACGCGGGGCTCAAACCCACAGACCGCGAGATCGTGACCTGAGCCGAAGTCGGACGCTCAACCGACAGAGCAACCTGGGCGCCCCTTGTAGACCGTCTCTTAATCATGATTTTCCCTCTCACGGTCAGATGGGGTTGTGGGTTTGGGAGGAGGACCACAGGGTGAAAGCCCTTCTTATCCCCATCACGTCGGGACACGTGCCCCCCCCCCACCCCGTGGCTCATCCCCGCGATGCTGACCTTGGTCACCTGGCTGAAGTGAGCGTCAGATCCCTGCCATACAGTGGCTCTTTCTTGTTCCCACGCTGTCCCCAACCGAAGAAAGCCACTGTGCAGCCGCACCTCGGGCGGCTTACGGCCCATCTCACTGAGACCAGTGTGGCCTCATAAATTGTACGGGTTCTGGATTCTTCTGCAGGGGAGATTTGTCTCTTCTCCTCTTTTGTTGATGTGTTCAACGGCGTGTTCACATCAGTAGGACTCCCAGATATCACCTGTGTTGTGCTTTGGGTTATCACCCCAGACTCTCTTAGGTAGTTATGCACTCTGGTGCTCAAGGTTGGCCCCGCTTTGGCCCTGGGGCTGTGTCCTGTGTCCCTGGGCCCTGCCTCCACGCTCTGTATCTTACTTCCTCCCTGGTCCGCCCTACTGGTCCCGCACCCGCTCTGTGCAGCGTCTTCACGGGACCTGCCTACCTTTCCTGCCCGCTGGCGAGACGCGGTGTTCCGGGCTCTTGGTGAATCTGTGCGACAGCTTCAACTGAACGTTAGAACAGCAGGTGTTTTAGGCCTTCGGCTTCCCATTTTCGTCTCTTTGTTAAAAATCGGGGCTCCTCGCGACCAGCGTGCAGGCGATGGTTTCTTTGCTCGCCCTGTCTGCGAGCGCGTCATCCACGAATCCCTCAGCGATCGTTCGAAGCAGCGGCGCAGCGAGGGTCCCGGCAGCGGTCTAGTTGCCGAGCGCGAGCAGGGCTGAAGATGTGCTTCCTCCCCTTGGCAGCCACGTGCAAGGTGTCGCTCGAAGTGATTCCTCTGTTAATGCATTGCTTTCATCGGCAGGTTATGTCGTTGATACTGTCTTGCTCTTGATTTCTGAAAGTTGGTTTGCGTTTTACAATGAAGTGCAATTTTAACCCGATCTCGTATTCTGATCTATAAAACAAATCGTGTCAGGATTCTTTTCTTTCTCTTCCTCACCCAGCCCCCGAGGCAGCAGGAAATTGAAAACAATGGCGCGTGGGTCATCCTTCCGTTGAAGAGAAACGAGCATATACCCGCGTGGATGTCTGTATGCGTGCGTATGCCTGTGCATACGTGTGCACGTGTTTGTGTGCACGTGTGCCCGTGCGGGTGTGTGGTCCCCACCCTCCTCGCACAGACGGTAGCCTGCTGGTCACACGTCTCTCAGCCTCGCCTTTCTTACGGAACGACGCATCCTGGAGGCAGCGCCGGGCAGCACGCGGAGGGGTCCCCCCCTCCTGATGACGCCCCACGGCCCCCCCCGGCGTGCGGCCGTGCGCGGTATCCCAGCCTGTCCCCGGGACACCCGCACGGGGCCCGGCCACAGTGCCGTGGGGGCAGCCGGGGGCCGCGGTGGGCGGGCTGCCTCGCCCGGGACTTCCTCCCGCCCGGGGCCCCACCCCACACCCCCTCGGGGAAGCCCGCGTGTGGTGCCGGCGGGCGGCGAGCAGAGGGCTCCCGCGTGTCCGCCAGCCGTGGGCGCACCAGCCGGCGTGGGCTCGGGGCGTGGCCGCTTTCTTGCTGCACCCACCGCCCCGTCTGTGAGGCCCGTGCGGGCGCCGTGCGGCACGTTTCTGTGTTCACGCGGGGCGGCTGGCCTCTCCCGTCAGCAGGCATCACGGTGCCGGGACCTGTCGAGGATGCAGATTCCAGACCCCGACAAACAGCGCTCACTAAATACTTGGGAATGCGGAAAAACGCTGAGCGGGGGCGGGGTCCGAGACCTGGGTTCGGGTCCCAGCTCCCTGTCTCCCAAGCGAGACCCTTTGAGTCTCACCGGCCCCGTCCGACGCGCCAGGAGAATAAACCCCAAGCCGGCGTCCAGCGATCCCACAGCCGAGGAGGAGGATGGGTGTGTGACATCCGTGTCGGCCAAACTGGAGGCTCTGCCCCGGCAGGGAGGGGGCCGCTGCACCCCCAGCCCCCTCCCGCCCCAGCCCCTCTCCCAGTCAAGGTTGGGCCTGCGAGCCGGCCCCTCTGACTTTCTGGTTTGAACAGGCTCAGTCTCGCGCTTTGTCGCTGACCCGCCGACGGTCGGTCCCGTGGGGTCGGGTGTCTGGCCCTCCCTGCTCCAGCTGGGGCCGATCGGGCACGAACTGGGGGCTCTGGGGGCTCTCAGCCCATCACCTTGTCACTCTCCTGGCAAACGCCTGCCATTTCCGTTCAAAGCAGCGCACAGACGCCCCGTGGGCGCTGCCCGAGTGTCACCCGGCTGTGCTGGGAAGCCAGGACGACCTTCCATGCCAGCATCCCCCGTCCCCTGTCTCCCAGAGCTGCCCTTGCCCCCCATTGCGCTGGCTCCACACGGCCCCACGTGAGGTCTGAGGGGCCGGAGGCCCAGGCGACCCACTTGGAACAACGGAGGGGGGGCGGCTGTGCCTGCGGTGGGACTCACGAAGCAAGATCAAGAGGCAGCCCACGGGGAGCACCTCCGACGAGTCCCCACGGGGAGCACCTCCGACGAGTCCCCCACGGGGAGCACCTCCGACGAGTCCCCCACGGTGAGCACCTCCGACGAGTCCCCCACGGGGAGCACCTCCGACATGTCCCCACAGTGAGCACCTCCGAGACGAGTCCCCCATGGGGAGCATCTCCGACGAGTCCCCCACGGGGAGCACCTCCGACGAGTCCCCACGGGGAGCACCTCCGACGAGTCCCCACGGGGAGCACCTCCGACGAGTCCCCCACGGGGAGCACCTCCGACGAGTCCCCACGGGGAGCACCTCCGACAAGTCCCCCACGGGGAGCACCTCCGACGTGTCCCCCACGGGGAGCACCTCCGACGTGCCCCCTACAGTGAGCACCTCCGACGAGTCCCCCACGGTGAGCACCTCCGACGTGTCCCCCACGGGGAGCACCTCCGACGTGCCCCCTACAGTGAGCACCTCCGACGTGTCCCCACGGTGAGCACCTCTGACGAGTCCCCACGGTGAGCATCTCTGATGTGTCCCCCATGGTGAGCACCTCTGACGTGTCCCCCACAGGGAGCACCTCCGACGAGTTCCCTATGGTGAGCACCTCTGACGAGTCCCCACGGTGAGCATCTCTGATGTGTCCCCCATGGTGAGCACCTCTGACGAGTCCCCCATGGGGAGCACCTCCGACGTGTCCCCTACAGTGAGCACCTCTGACGTGTCCCCACGGTGAGCACCTCCGATGAGTTCCCTATGGTGAGCACCTCTGACGAGTCCCCACGGTGAGCATCTCTGATGTGTCCCCCACGGTGAGCACCTCTGACGTGTCCCCCACGGTGAGGACCTGAACGCCCACGCCATCAGATCTATGGCCCACAGCACTGGCGCGTGGCCCGGCCCCGGGGCCGTGAGTCTCGGCTCTGGGGAAACACGTAGCGGAGACCCTGGCCAGCCCGACTCCCCACAGGATGCCTGCCCGGGGCACTCGGCTGTCGACGCGATGGTGCCCGCGTCTGACGCGCGGGAAGCATGTGCGCCACACGCCCCTTTATGTAAAGGGAGGGGTCAAGCCCTCCCAGCCCCTGGCCTGCCTCCCTCCCCAGAAGGCAGGCTTCCGGGGCCGGCATCCGGGACACGTCGGAAGGTCCCTGCCCACGTGAAGACCAGGCTGCCCTCACCCCCACCCCCGCCGGCCCCCCACCGCGCAGGCTCGCGGGCACGCACGAGAGCAGGGGCCGTGCTTGCCGGGCCTTCTGCGACATGGACGCGACACGCGCCGTCTCCGAGTGCGTGTTTCCAGCACGTCTCAAGGCCTCCGTGGGGCCGCCCGCTCTGAGCGGGGACCGCCGACGGCCGCTCCCAGACGGCAGCAGCAGCTGGCCTTGTGGTCCAGGGGACCCAACGGTGCTGAGAGTGTCCGTGGCGGAGAGGGGCGCCGTTCAGAGCCGCTGGCCAGCCCCCCCCCCCCCCGCCCAGGAGGGTCACGGCGTAGACCTACCTAGGGTTGTGGAACGGACCGAGGCCGCTTCTGGAGAGCCACCTTGTGGACAGTCACCCTGCGGTGGCCCCGAGGGCTGAGGCCAGGGCGCTGGATGACCCGCCAACGTTCACCCAGCCGGTGGCCGCCGCCGCCCGTCAGACGGCTGGGTCAGCTCCGCACGGCGGCCCCTCAGGCGGCGCTGGAACCGACCGCAGACGCGGCCGGCCGCCTGGAGGCACCGGGACAGCCTGGCCCCTGCTGCGGGCCCCAAGCCGGCAGCTCTGTTTGCCTCCACTTGCCGCCGGGAGCATAGGACGCGCCGACACAGGACAAGACGGCGTTTGGGGAAGCAGAGGAGCCGGCGACCAGGGGCCAAAGCAAACAGGCTCCCAGGCCGAGGCGGGGCTCGCCTCCTCTCCCCAGCACCCCGGGGCCCAGGTCAAGGCAGGGGATATGCCGCCTGGGACGCCATCCTCCCGGCCCCCCCCCCCCCCCACCAGGGCTCCTTGTCCCCCCTGACAGAGCCCCTTCCTCATCTCGAGGCCTGGGTCCCTCTCAGGAAGGGGCCTCAGCTGCCCTGGTTCCCGTGCCCAACGGGTCTCTGTCTGTCCGAGCGGGGGGGCATGACGAAATCAGTGTCCACGCCCTGAGCCTCGGTACCTGGCGGCCCCGGGACGGGGCCCCGGGGGGAGGAGGAAGCAGGAGGAGGTTTTCCGCCTCAGGAAGATGCCCCCAGGTGCTGGCTGCGGTCCCTGGGGAGGCAGACCCTCGGACAGCAGTGGGTGGGCTCCTGTCCCTGGGAGAACCTCCCCTGGGGAGGGGGGGGCGGGGCAGGGCACCAGGCCTGGGGTGACACAGTCCTCAAATCGCAGGAGCTGGGGTCAAGGGGGTGGAGCCTGCCTTCACTTGGATGGAGGGGGAGGAGTCGGTGGCTAATTTTTGTGGGGTGAGTGGATGGGGACAGACGGGGACCCTGAGGTAAGCCTGTAGGTAGGCTGTCCCAGGGTTTCTGGAGGGTAATTAGCAGTCGGGGGGCCGGGCCGGGGCTCAGCTGTGGGCTGGCTTGGGGACAGCGTGGGGTGGTCTCGGATGGGGGAGGCAGACGACCGATGGGAGTGTGACAGGCCCCACTCACCACAGCCCCTCGGGAGGCTCCCTGGGCATCTGGCCCCTCCCCAAGGAAGACCGCCCCCCATAACAGGAAGGCCCCTGCCCTCCTCCCTCCCTCCAGAACAGCCTTGGTGATGGGGACCTGTCCCTTCCTCATGCCGTCTGTGGGGGCCCGTCTGTACCCCGGCTCACCTTTCTGTACCTGCTGGTTCCGCCCTGCCCCCCAGAAGCGCCCCGACCCTTCCCAGGGATGTGCCGGCCACCGAGTCTCCTCGCTGCGGACAAGACGCCCCCAGCGCCTCTCTGCAGGATGCTGTTCTGGACCCTTCCTCCGACATGGCCTCGCCCTCTGTAGCCTCGGTCTGGGAGGGCCCCACGCGCGGTCGAGGGCCACTGAGGCCCCACCCCTGACACAGGCCCTGCCTTTCCCGGACCACATTCTCCAGGGAGTCCTGGGCTCAGGGTGGGGACACTGACGTGTCCAGGACCCCTGGACGTGAGCCCCCCTGGAGAGGGTGTCGGTGACCGGCCCGAGGGCAGACTCCGGCTGCCCCTTCCCTCCAGGGCACAGCCTGGACCGCTTTCTGGAACAGCCCCCGTGGGCCTGGGGAACGCGTGGGCTCAGGTGGGCCGGATTCAGGCTGGGGAATCCTAAAGTGGTTGACTGCCCGGTGTGTTTAAAATAGTCATTTTGCTCTTAACTCAGAAGGGCAACCACCGAAAAAGGGTTCCAGCAGCTTCGCCCGCAGCACTAACGTGTGTAATTAAAGTCAGCCTGGGCTTGCGAGGGGGCATCTCGGCGCTGCAGGCCCTGCCCGGCACTGAAAGGAGCGGGGGCCCCTCGGCCAGGACTCCGCGGCCCCCTGCGTCCCCGCTGCCATTCAGGCCACCTCACCAGGGACGGGCAGCCCCGTTCTGGGCACTCGGTGACTCAGACACGGAGATCGTGGGGGAGGGGGGCCCGGGGACACATCGGTGAGCCCCGGCACGGTGTGGACGCGCCGGGCCCTCCCGCCGGAGGCCAGGCTGCCCAGGGAACCAGCCCCTGCTGCAGGGGGCACCGGGGACAGTGGCTGTGCCAGGGCCAGGGGCTGTGGGGGCAACGCCAGGCGGCGGTCCTGGGGCCCCGTCCTGCTCCGCCCGAGCGCGGACCTCGTCAGAGCCCCACCTCTGAGCCTCAGGCTCGTCTACGAAGTGGGAAAGCCGTGGAGGGTCAGGTTTCAGCCTCGCACTGGACACGTTGCAAAGAAACGGACCAGAAACGCACACGGTGACTGTCACCTCTTAGCTGGACAGTAAGGTGCAGGTGGGGGGGGGGCACACAGAGATGGTGACAGGACACTGTTGTGCTGTCCCTGTGTGGAAAGCGGCCAGCCTAAGCAGAGGGTCCCAGAGGCAGCACAGCTGCCCCCAGAGCCCATCTCGAAGCGGGTCCCCCCGCCCTGGGCACCGGACGGAAGGGGGAGCTCGGCCGGGCGGCCAGGGGTGCGGAGGGGGGGCTCCCGTGTCCGCGGGCAGTGCGGCCTCCGGGGCCCCTTAGGGTGGGCGTCCCGGCTGGGGCCACCCTCCGGGCCACACGGAGCCCAAAGCCTTGCCTCTCACTCTTCTAGAAAGTGTGGCTGAGGGAGGAAATCATCTCCTCCTCGCGAGGGAGCGGCCGAGAACAGGCCATCCCCGCTCTGTCCTCCCTCCCCTCTGCCTGCCTTCCTGTCCCTACCCTGCAGGTGGCCGGGGGGGGGGGGCTGGCAGGGATTCGGGGCGGCACAGGGCCAGCGTGTCGTGTGCAGATCCCCTCCCCCCGCTGTTACCATCCCCACATTACAGGTGGGAGACGGGCCCCAGAGAAGGCGAGCGATTTGCCCCTGGCCACACAGCCTGCGGTGCTGGAACTGCCGGGCCACACGGTGACGCCGAGCCCCTTGCAAGTTCTCCCCCCGCGCCACCACACCTTTGTATGTTCCCACCGGCCGTGAACGAGGACCCCACTCTCCCTGCGTCCACAGCCCCCGTTCCTGTCTGTCCTTCGACCACAGCTGTCCTGCTGGCTGCGAGGGGGCGTCTTGTGGTTCGGGTCTGCGCGTCCCTAATGACTAACGACGCGGGGCGCACACGGCACGGGGCGTCCCGGGATCAGGCGGGGCGCACGCGGTCTGGCGGGCGCCTGGGGCAGGGGTGCGGTCGGTGGGTCGCCCTGCGGTCACTTCTCCCACACGCGGAGACTGCCCTCAAACTGATGTCCCTTCCCTTGACGTGGTGGGAGGGGGGCACCTGGAGGAGGCCTGGGGCCGCGTGACTCAGCTGGCGGTCTATCACGACACTGGGAACGCACTACGTGCCACGGAACCCTTCACGTTAAAATGGTCAATTTTACGCGGTGTGAGTGTCACCTCAACTTAAAAGTCCCCCTGAAAAGGGACGGAAGCCGCTGTCTTCTGAGCGGCTCCCTGGTGGGGGAGGACCCACGGGGCCGGATGTAGCTTCCGGCCAGTAAAGACCTCACCCCAGAAGCCGCCACGAAGAAGCCTGCTTGTTGGCGGTGGCTGCCGCGGCCACCTTCAGATCCCACCGTCTCCGTGTGACCTCACGCTTGTGTGCAGGGCCTGAGCTCTGGAGGGAGGGCCCAGGGACAGACACGTCCCCCAGACACTCCCCCCCCCGTTTGTGAAGCCCAGAGGGCACTCGGAGGGCCCAGCCCCAGGCCCTCCTGGGGTGTCCCTGGCCAGTCTTCACGGAGAAAGACAAGCGAAACAAGCTGCAGTCGAAAGGAGCAAGCTCTTTCCTGGGCGGCTTAAAAATAAGTGAGTAAATAAAACGTGATCTGGCCGCCGCCATCAGGTGGTGGGAGGGGCGCTCCCGGCCCCCCTAAGCAGCACAGCTGCCCCCAGAGCCCGTCTCGAAGCGGGTCCCCCCGCCCTGGGCGCCGGACGGAAGGGGGAGCTCGGCCGGGCGGCCAGGGGTGCGGAGGGGGGGCTCCCGCGTCCGCGGGCAGTGCGGCCTCCGGGGCCCCTTAGGGTGGGCGTCCCGGCTGGGACCCACCGCCCGGGCTGGCCACCCGCCACCTGCTCTTGTCCGCTGCCCCCAAAGCCAGGCCCGGACCCCATGGGGCAGCCGTGGTGCCGACCCAAACAGCTCGTGGCCCTGGGTGGCCCGATGGGAGCAGGGTGGCTGGGAGGGCAGCCGGCCGGGGTCACATCAGCGTGCAGACCGCACGGACAACACCGGCTGCCTAGGGGAGACCGGGAGGAAGCGGGCGCGTTCTCCCGTGGCCCGTCCTCCCCACCGGAGCCACCGTGAGCGGGAGACACGGACCCCGCTCGACCGCCCCTCCCCTGCGGCTCCCTGCCGGGGTCCGGTCCCACGCCACCCACCTGCTCTCCGGGCACCCTCTGCCTCGGCCGTGCTGGCATCTCCCTGCTCCCACAAGCTGGTTTTGCGGTTCATGGGCACTTCTGACAAAATTGAGGTGCCATTCACACAACGTTAATTCGTTAACACCTCTCAGTGCTGTGCTGCCACCACCTCCATCTGGTTCCAGAACATTCTTGTTGCCCCAAAGGAAGCCCGTACCTACCGGCTGCCACTCCGTGTCCCCCTCCCCCCAGCCCCCCCAGCCCCGGCACCCACCCGTCTACTTCCTGTCTCTGGATTTGCCTGTTCCGGGTGATGAAATCATGCAACACGCGATCTCTGTGTCTGGCTCCTTTCGCTCAGCATCATCTTTTCGAGGCTCGTCCACGTCGTGGCCAGGGTCAGTGCTCGGCTCCTCTTTGAGGGTGAGGACCGCTCCCCGGCGTGGGTTCCCGTGGGCGTCCCAGGGCAGGGTGGCTCGGCTGTCCCGGACTCAGGCCGGGCTCCGGCTCTTTGGGGAGTTGAGATAAGAGCCGGCGTTGGCCAGGCACCGAGTCAGGAGGGGCAGAAGCTCACGGAGTCCACGCTGCACTGGGAGGCAGGTCCCGTCACCGACCCCCTTGGGCAGGACTCAGCCCAGCGTCTGGCCCTGGGGCCCAGGTTCTTGCTCCAGGCCCAGCCGGATGAGAGAAGGATCGTGTCCTGGGGCTGCTGGTGGGGGACACGTAGCTGATGCCCCGACCGCTCCTCAGAGCTCAGGCCAAGTCCAGCGAGATGGGGGCTGGGGGCCCGAGCCGCTCTGAGCACGTGGGGCCGGGCTGCCAGGGTCACACCTGCCCAAAGGGGTGCCCGGCCCGCGGGGCCGGGGAACAGGGCGACACGCAAATGCGCACCTGCCCGGAACAGCCCTCCCGCCCACACCGGACGGGGCAGGGCTGACGCTGCAGGGAAGATCGGCCTCCCGGCACAGAAGGCAGGTGCACAGGGCGATGCTCACGGCCGGAGGAAGTTCCTACAGACACACTTCCTCCCTCCCTCCCATTATCAGTCCGTGGTTCATCCATCCTTCTGTCCATCCTCCACTGGTTGACCTGTCCATCCACCCACCCGACCCGTTATCCATCCGTCCACCTGTCCATCCCAACTCCCCGCCTGTCCACCGACCCCCAACTCTCATCCATGCATCTATCTGCCTGTCTGCCCATGTGTCTGTCTGTCTGTCCACCCAGCCTTTCGTCCACTGGTCTGACGTCTGTTAGGGTCAAGCATTGTGGGGGTCACGTAGTTCAGCACAAGGGCGGCCAACGTGGAGAGCCTGGGCCACCAGTGCCCACAGGGAGCAGGGCCCAGCCCTTGGGAGTCTACGGAGAAGGCGGGGGGACCGCAGGCCCCCTGAGAGCCAGGGTGCAGATACTGGCTGGGGACCCAGGGACAGGGGCGTGGCCCCGCACAACCGAGATCGGCTGGGTGGGGCCTGCGCCCCACTCTGTGTGCACGCACACACACGCTCCCCCGCCCCCGGGCCACGGGGACACGCCTCGCACCCCCGGGTCCAGGCTCTGAGACGTCACCACACCTGCCCTCCCAGGGTTGGTCCCCTGGGCTGGATCCCAGCCACGCCGGCCGGAGGACAGCAGCCCAGGAGCCCCCTGTGGTCCCCCCCCCCCACCCCCTGCCTCCCTGCAGAGATGTCCCCACGTGGCCGGAAGCCGGGGGGCTGGGCCAGCTGTAAATGACAGGGTGCGGCTGGGCCTGTCATGCTTCTTTTTTTGTTAAAGTTCAAGTCTGTTGGACTGTGCTGAGCATGAGGCTTGGTCTAAAATAAACCTGGAGGTGCGTCAGTGTGTGGGCTGGCTCTGCGGGCTGGAGGCCGGCTCCGCGGCGGGTGGGGGGTGGGGGCCGGGGGCCACCTGCTGCTGTGTGGCCCCGGGACCGTCACCTCCTGGGAGCCCGAGGGCAGAGGAGCGGGCCCCGGGCTCGGAGGCCGCGTCTGGAGGGCTTGGGGACCCGCTGCCTGGCGTCGGGTGGCCACCCTCAGTTTTCCCCACGAGCGCTGGGAGTCAGGCATCCCCGATGTGGCTCCGACTTCTTGTGCCAGGGAACTGTTGGTGGGGGGGGAGCGGTGGCGGGGGGGGGACTGTGGGGGCGGAACAAAGCAGAGGAGTGTTCTCCCCCCGGGAGACAAACGCAGTGTTTCCGGAGCGCCTTCGAGTGTCGAGTGGTAGGTTCTGCACTGAAGCCCAGGTAGAAGAGGGGCTCCCCGGTGAGGCCGGGGGGGCTGCAGCCCAGCGAGAAGAGGGGCTCCCCGGTGAGGCTGCGGATGGGGAGGGGGCTGCGGCCGGCTGCTCATTGTCTTCTCCGCTTCTTCCCCACCGGCTCCCAGGTCCGGGGCTTCCAGCTTCTGGTTTGAAGGTATCTGTCCCCCAGGGGCCTAGAGTGGCAGGACGGCCAGGACCCTGGCTGGTAGCTGCCCTCCCTTCTCCCGTCCCACCGCAATCCTGATGCCGTTTGGCGCAGCAACACCCCCAGGTTCTAAAATGAATAATTTCCTGGCTTCTCTTGAAACCGCGGGGGGATGCATAGTATGGTCCTAGCCAATGGGACGCAGGTGCAGATCTGCTGGGAATTTCCAGGAAAGTTTGGCTTTTCTAATATAGGTGCCAATCTGCCACTTCCTTTGGCCTTCTTGCCTGGAATGTGGATGCTGACAGCTGGAACGCCAGCAGCCGTCTTGTGACAGCGAGGTGATGGCCAAGAGAATTTAAGCTCTCGTGTCCTTGACCTGTTGAATCAATGCCTTCAACTCTCCACCTTCCGATTTAAAGACCGAATAACCTCCAAGTTGTTTCAAAGCTGCTGTTTACTTTGGTTGTCTTTACTCCCTGATTGATAAACTTGGGAAAGAGTCGTCCAACTCAGAGGTTCCGGGTTCCCATGCCCGTGGGTGCTGCTCTGTTGTATCATTATGGCCACAGCTCTCATGAGAAGTCAGAAGGATCGATCAGTGACAGACCCCAGCTCTTTGGGAAGGCTGGGTCCTCCTCTCCTCTCCTCAGCTGAGAGAAAAAACCCCGCCCTCCAGGACAGGACCGACCGCTCTCCACACCTCTCTCCTGAGGGCCCTGTGCGGGCACAGTTCCCTTCTCCGCGGCCCCCAGCATGTGGCTGGCCCCAGGCATGTCACGCCGAACACATCTGCTGAGCGGGTGCCGGCTGGCCCAGGGGGTCCCGCCTGCAGCTTGGTACAGGGGACACGCACCTAAGAGGTGCGTCCGGGCGGCCTGGGGACAGGGGAGGTGAGGAAGACACAGAGGGCGGGAGGAGGGTGGCCGGGCAGCGGGGCAGAGGCACCGGTGAGTCGTGTGCTGGAAAGCCGGAGACGGAGGGAGGGAGCAGTGAGGGCTGTGGGAGGCTGCTGGCCAGACCGGGACGGTTCCGGGGCAGAGAGACGGCAGAGTGGGTGAGGAGGGGCCCCAGGAGGGAGAGGGGAGCTAGGATGATTGCAGTCGTCCAGGGTCCAGGGGAGGAAAGTGGTGTCGGCTTCTGAGCCCGGATCTCTCCTCCCCCAGCCGGCAGAGTGTGCCCCACCTGTTCCCTGAGCGCCCCTCCCTCCAGGGGAGCCCCTGTGGGGGTCTGGTCTCCCGACGACACCCAGAATTTAGGCCTGATGGACCAAGGAGGGCTTGGTGTCCCGCCGAAAGCCATGTCCGTGCCCGAACCCTAGACACCTGTGAATGTGACCGTATTTGGAAGGATGGTCTTTGCAGATGTAACTAAGATAAGGATCTCAAGATGCGATGACCCTGGATTTAGGGCGGGCCTGGGGTCCCAAGACAGGTGCCCCTGAGACAGCGGAGGGGAGAACGCACGGAGCGGGGAGGCCACGTGAAGGCGGAGGCAGAGACCAGAGGGATGCGGCCAGCAGCCAGGAACGCAGGCCTGGAGCCCCGGACGAGGCGGGTAGGAGCCTAGGTGGGGGGGCGGGGCGCGGCCCTGCTCACACCCTGATTTCAGCCCCGTGATAACTGCGTTGGGACTTGCGGCTTCCAGAACCACGGGAGAATAAATTCATGTCGTTCCAAGCCCCCTGGCTCGTGGTGCTTTGCGGCGGCCACCCCGGAACACGCACACACTCCTGCTGCTGATGCTGCGTGGCCGGCCTTGCCTCCGTCCCCAGGGGCACCTTGGTGGCAGGGACCGGGTGGGTGCAGGGCTGGGCGGCCGTCCTCGGCCCTGCGCCCAGGAGCCACTGCTCGGGGCACCCAGGTTGGTCACCTGCCCGGCTGGACTGTGCGTTTACAGGTAGATGGGGGGCTCCGGGACCCCCTGACAGGGTGTCCAAAAATTGGACTGTGTGAAACCCAACCCCCACTCAGCCACCTGGTCCTGGTCCAGCATCAGGAGAGCAGGGTCCACGAATGTGGGAGAGTGGGGGGGGGGGGGTGCACCACCCACACACGGCCCACCGGCCCCACGGGGCCCCTGGGTACGTGCACCCTCCAGACGTCCTCTATTCCTTCCCTGGGCAGCTCGGTGGTTACCTGAGCTTCGTCCCGAGGGGCTGAGCCCAGGACGCCAAGGGGAGCCAAGCCGCCCACCGGGGCCCCTTCTGGATGGCACGTGGGGCCTCTGTGCCAGGCTCAGGATGGGGCAAAGGGAGAGTGGCTTCTGGGGGAGCCGTCCTGGCCCTGAGCCGATGCTAAGGAGGTGGCTCCCTGCTGTCCTCTAAGATGATCAGTGCCCTGGCCTTGGTCAGTGCCGAGTCGGGACACAAAGAGGAAGCTGGGGGACTTTCCTTTTCGTTAAAAACATTTTAAGTTTATTTATTTTGGGAGAGAGAGGGAGAGGGAGACAGGGGAGGGGCAGAGAGCGAGGGAGCGAGAATCCCGAGCGGGCCCTGTGCTGTCAGCACAGAGCCCAACGTGGGGCTTGATCTCACGAACTGCGAGACCATTCAAGGGTTGGACGCTTAACTGACTGAGCCACCCAGGCGCCCCCGGGGTGACATTTCTCGAGCCAGAAACAAACGGGGAAGCGGGAAGCCAGGTCACTTGTGTTCCGGGGACGACGGAGGGGCCCCTTGGGGATGAGACCAGATGGCCCTGAGTCAGAACAAGCCCCCTGGGCACAGCCAGCCTCCAGGGAAAAGCCCAACTCTGGAGCAGAAAGGCAGAGCTCACGACGGGGACACGAGTGGCCACGTGTCCGAGCGTGGGGACCACCCTGGGCGCCGGCTCAGGGCCCCCCGCCCCCCGCAGAGAATCACTGGTCCATCGGTCCAGAAGAGCCCGTCGGCGAGGAAGCCAGCTGGTGCCACAAAAGCCCTGAGCTGGCAGGACAGGCCCGTCTCGTCCTCGGGGCCCGTGCCCCCTTGTTCTACACCCAGTGCTGATGGCGTGGCTCACGGGGAGGACAGCGCCACCCAGGGCACACCTGAGGGCTCGGAGCACACAACGTGGGACCACAGCGCCCCCCGGAGCCCTGACCCCGTAGGCCAGTTTCCCGTGGGGGGTCCGGGCTTCCCGCGGCCACGTCCTCGGCCGCCGTCACGAAACACACAGAAACGTGCCGTCTCGGTCTGCAGGCCGGGCGTCCCAAATCAAGGTGCCGGCAGAGCTGGCTCCTGCTGGGGGCCGAGGCGGAGTCTGTTCCGGGCCCTCCCCCCGCTTCTGGCGGTTTGCTGACCATCTGCGGGGACCCTCCCCCATCTCTGCTCCCACGTTCACACGGTGTCTCCCTGCCTGCCCGCCTGGGTCCAAGCTCCCTTTTTTACAGGAACACCGGTCACCGGACCGAGGCCCCCCCCCCCACCCCGGGAAGACCCCATCTTAACCACTCACATCTGTGGAGACCCTAATTCCAAATAAGGTCACGTACTGAGGCCCGGAGGGGTTAGGACTTCGATGTACGAATTCGGGGGGCCGTAATTCAGCTCACAAGAGTGAGGAGGCAGACAGGCTCGTCCTCCAGGCCTCCCTGCGAGGGCGGGCCGGTCTCGTCCGTCTTGGCGAGGACGAGAGTGAGGCCAGCCAGGGGGTCCCGGGGGAGGAACGGAGTCGGGGCCCATCCCGCCGCTTCCAGACCGAGCACCGCACCCTCTTCTGCGAGGTCAGGGCGAGCAGGACGATGCCGATCCGAACGCCCCGTTACAGGGCCGCGGTGCGCCCACGTGAGAACCCGGGCGAGGTGCCCGCCGCGGTGTCCGGCGTGCGTCCGGCGGCCGGGAGCCGTGGCCTCGTGATTGGTACCAGGAGGAAAAGCAAACACGGCGGAGACGTCCAGACGTTCTGGGTCACCCCTCCGGAGGCACCTCGGGGCCGGCCCGGTGATCTTTTCTTTTGAGTGGCGGCAAAGGGCGTGTAACACGGCATGGACCGCTCCCGCCACGTTGGGATGCGTCGCTCTGTGGCGTTACGTACGTCCACGTGGCGGTGAGACAGAAATCCAGGGCGGTCCCTCTTCCCAGACTGAAGCCCCGTGAACGTCAGCGCACACGCCCTCCCCCCGCCGCGGCGCCCACCGTCCTGCTCTCTGTGCACGTGTGTGACTCCCGTCGGGCCCTCGCGGAAGCGGGAGGGTGCGGCACGCGTCCCTGCGTGTCTGGCCCGTGTCCCTCAGCGTCGCGCCCTCGGGTCCGTCCTGCTGCAGCAGGTGCGAGCATCCCCTTCCTTTTAAGGGCCGAGTACTGTTCCACCGCGTGGACCGACCGCGTTTTGTTTGGTGCCCGCCCGCCCGCCATCGGGGTTCCTCTTCATCCGAGGGCATCCCTCTCTCCACTCAGCCGGACCGCAGCCTCCGTGTCTCCTGCTCCATCGGCCGAGGGCAAAGGGCACGATCGCCACCCTCTCGTCCCAGACCGACCGTCCTCGGCTTCGTAAGAAACAAAACCCGAAAGCGGGCGGGTGGGAGGCTGAGGAGGTCGGCCTGGCGGCTCCACAGGGCGCCCTCCCGACCCGGCCAGCTCTGCGCTCCAGGGGGCGGGCGGTGGGCCCGGGTCAGCTGACGCCCGGTTCGGCAGGGCGCGGCGGGCTAGGCCCGAGAGGCGCCCCGGGCTGGCGGGCGCTGACGGCCGGAGCGAGGCTCTGGAACCGGTTTGTAGTCCCAGGCGGTGGTTTTCGGCGGGTGATCGTGCCTTCACCCCAGAGCCATGGAGCAAGGTCTGGAGGCATTTTGGTTGTCACAGCTGGACCGACCTCCCACGGTGCGCCCGAGCCCCACAAGGGGGGACGGTCTGGCCCCAGCCGTCACTGTGCCGAGGGCGGCCTCGGCGGGAGGGACCGGCAGTGAGGACAGGCTGTCGTGCGCCCTGCCGACGGTGCCTAGAAGGGATTTACCGCCCAGGATCCATCCAGCTCCTCTGCGGAAGGGCCACTGAGTCCCCGGGTGCGTCACAGCGGCCTGCCGGGCGATTCTGAGCGCCGACCGTATGCCTCGTCCGAGGGGAGAGGCGGGGGCGGGGAGATGACGAACCCCGCTAGGCAGGGAGTTGAACGGTGGTCTGCTAAAGGGTATGTCCGCGTCCTAAGCCCTGTGACCTGCGGCTGTGACCTTATCTGGAAATGGGGTCTTCGCGGATGCGGTAACGTTCAAGATCTCACGATGAGCTCGTCCTGGATGACCTGGGGGGGCCCTATTCACCTGACAGGTAGGAGAAGACACACAGGGAGGAGCCGTGTGAGGACACACGAGCCTTCGGGGGTCAGAGGGAGCGAGGCCGGGTCCTCCTGCAGAGCCTCTGGAGGGGGCTGGGCCCCGCGGACGCCTTGATCTCACAGTCGGCCTGGCTCCAGAGCTGGGAGAGAAGAAGCTCCTGTTGTCTGAAGCGCCCGGCTGGGGGCCCCACGTGGCAGCGAGCAGCTCCGGAGGCTGGCGCAGTCGGCACTCAGCCCTGCCTCCGGGGCCTCGGTCCCGCAGGGCTCCCGACCCTCACGGCCCCGTCAGCGTGCGGACCGCGCTCTGGGTGCCGGGGGAGCCGAGACGCTGACCGGGCTTCCCCGGGAGCGCCCGAGGATGGCCGGCCAATCCATTCCGGTAACGGGTGCCAGGCTGGCAGACGGGACGGGGGGGCGGTGGGGGGCTGGCAGGAGACCAGAACCCACGACCGTCCCAGCGGGGTGCCGGCTGGCCGACTATTAGTTCAGAGGGCACCCTGTTTGGGAAAGGCACCAGAGAGCCACGTGCCCAGTTTGGTGTCGCCGGAAGACGACTGGCCAGCAAGTGTCTGTTTGGCCAGACAGCTCCCTGAAAGGGCAAGAAACAAGCCCGTCGGGAGATCTGGCCTTGCCACCCACCCCTCTGCACCTCTACCAGGCGTGGGGTGCCCAGGTTCAAACCCCTGCTCCCCACGGCCAGCAGAGAAGCCGTGATACAGTCCCACGCCTCGGTGTCCTCATCTGTAACACGGGGCGATCCCAGCCCCCCCGCTCAGAGCTGCGTGACGGTAAAAGGGGCCCCCGAAGGTGGGCTTCTCACTTGCGGGACCTTCTTGTGCCAACCGGTAACGACTGCCGTTTGTTATGGTCTGAACGTTCGTGACCCCCTCCTCCAAATTCTGATGTTCCAGCCTGACCCCCAGTGGGATGGTATTTGGGGGTGGGCCTTTGGGAGGTAGGGAGGGTCAGGTGAGGTCATGGGGGAGCGGTCCCCACCTGACGGGACTGGCGCCCTTGCACGAAGAGACACCGGAGAGCTGGCTCTCTCTGTGCCACACGGGCGCACAGCCAGAGGCGGCCGTCTGCGAGCCAGGAGGGGCCCTCGGCAGAGCAAGGGCAGGGGGGAGCCACTGGGTCAGGGCGGTCGTGGGACCGGGAGCAGGGCCACCACTCTGCAGTGACTTGGCTGTTGCTTTCAATGGGAGAGAAAAGCAGGTAGGAAGCCCCGCCATCCGCCCCCATGACCTGGAGTCCTGTCTCACCGCCACGGGGAAGGGCAATGTCGACCTGCCCTTAGCTTGTCGGGCAACAAAGGAGTGAATGCGTCAGGGGCCACCCCAAGACCCTGCCCGGATTCTGAGTCAAGAAGGGACCCCGCAAGGTGCAAGGTGAGGGGAGCTTGTGGCACCCCCACGGGCGAGGCTCCGGCTCGGGCTCCACTGTCCACGTGCCCGTCCAGGAGCCCTTCGGGGACGGCGACCTTCAGAGCCAATGGACGCCAAGGAGAGCAAAGTCAGGGGCGCCGCAGGGGCGGTGGGGCCGGGGGCTTGCCCAGGGCAAGCAGAGCCCGAGTGCACGCCCCTGGACCGTACTGGTTCTCGGTGGGTGACCACGGCCCCTGCACGGCGGCCACATCTCTTTCCGCCTGAGACATGCATGGACGCGGCTTCCGCAGCTGCTGAGCGCACTGTCTGAGCCACTGGTCTGGCTGGTCTAGGTCCGCCCGGCGTGGCCAGTCAGCTTCCGTAGGTGCGCGTCTCCTCCTCATGAGCTGGCGAGCCCGCTGCCCGACCCCCACTGGTGCATCGGGTGGTCCGGCCTCCGCTTGCCCGCAGCCTCCGCTCGCTGCCCCTCTCCTGTGAGGGCATCTACCTTAAGCTCACCGCAGGAACCGGAGTCCGACCTCCGTGCCTCAGTTTCCCCACCTGAGCACAGCCTAGCGACTGGGTTGACTTCTCAGGGCTGTCGGTGTGATTAGATGGGGTCGCGCTTGTACCCCGTTAGCACGGTGCCTGGCACGTGACAGGTGCTCAATAAACAGTGAGCATTTGTTGTTCTGTGTGTGCGTGTGTGTGTGTGCGTGTGTGTTTGACAGCAAGTATGTCATTCCAACACCGACTCTCCGGTCTCCCACGCCAGCTGGGGGTCCCACAGTCCGTTCTGGTCGGCGCGGACCCATGCGGCGGGGGGCTCGGTCCTGCGTGACGGCTCCTCTCCATTTGTGCCATCCAAAGTCCAGGCCACGCGTACTGTGACCCACCCTGCCCGGCTATGAACCGGGGGTTCCCATGATCTCCTTTTCCAGTTGGGTAATTTGCTAGGACATCTCACAAAACTCAGGAAAGTGCTTTCCTTATGCTCATCACTTTATTATCAAGGGTACGGCTCCGGAGCTGCCCGACGGAAGAGACGCGAGGGGAGGAGTAGGGGGGCGCCGGATCTCCTCGCGCCTCTGCGGGTCCTCCAACCCCAATCTCTCCCGGCCCCGCTGTCCGGATCACCGGACTCCCTTCCCCCTTGCCAGCTCCCGCTGGGGGGTGGGTACGGGGGCGGGGCTGACAGCTCTGACCCTCTCATCATAAGATCCCTTCTTACTCCGGTGGCCACCCATCCTGAAGCTGTCTTGGGTCCCCCGTGAGCCATCTCACTGGCGAACAAGAGACAGTAAGTTCAAGGGGTTTAGGGACTCAGGGCCAGGAGCTGATGCTTATTAACAGCCTATTTATTTGTATTTATCATGCCACGGCTCTCGGCTGCCCCGATGCCCTGCTCGCTGTGGCCTTTCCTCTAGCACGAGCCCCTCCCTGCACTCCTTCGGGGGGCGTGCGGACCTTGCGGGCCCAGGACCTCGGCGGTGGGCTTGCTGCCCTGCTTGCACGCGGTGTGCACGCTCCCACCCGCCCTGGGCTTCTCCCCGCGCCCTCTAGCTGCCGACCTTCTGGGCGGAATCCCGCCCCTGCCCGTTCTACGCCCACCACTGGCACGTGGGCCTGGCTGGAGCGGGTGTCTGAGAATTACCCTTACTTCTCAGGCTTCAGGGAGGGCCAGAGCCACTTGGAAAAGAAAAATAACTCTCGGTTTGCAGAACTGACTTGAAAGACTGAGTGCTTGTTCTAGGTAGCTGGTTTCTGAGTGCAATTTCCTCTGTGGCAGGGATCCTGGGTCCCCGTGATGCTGGAAGCCCACGATCACATGCAAATAGTTCAGAAGCTGCGGTCAAGTCCCTGGAAACCCAGGTCTGAGCTCCGTGGCGACAGAGTGAAGACAAATTCATTATCAGCTCAGGCCAGAGCTGGAAATGCCGGTGCCTCCTGCCAGGGTCCCCCCTGCAGCGCGGCCGGCGGGAGCCTCCTCGGGGCCCGGTCCCGGGAGCCCCGTGTGCGCCATCCCTGGTCAGATGTTCCTGGACCCCCGTCCTCTCGGGCGACCCTCCCTCCAGCGGATGGCGGGGGGGTGCCCTCACCACTCGGGCTTCCCGTCTGAAATCGCTGCTCCAGATTTTCACATAAAACGACAATCTTCCTGAACAAAGCCTTAGACGCAGATAGGGACACACAACCCTTTCTAGCAATCGGTTGCCAAACCTCCCTTCCTCCTGGGACCACCCCTCATTCCAGGTCTGTGTGTGGGGGGGTTCTGCTTCCAGGACCCCCGGCCTGTGTCCTGCCTCCTTCCTTCCGCCCACTTCCCTGGCCTTGCTCTCCTGGCTGCCGAACCCCCCTCTCACGACAGCACTTGGTGGGGCCGGGGGGTGGGGTGGCTGGGCACCAGGAGGCTGTCCTTGGGTCCTGCTTTGGAAGCCCACTCTTTGCAGTGCCCGTTTGCACATGTGTCCCTGTCCCTGAGGGAGGGCACCGAGTCTCAGGCAGGTCGTCGAGGGCTCGGGGTGTGGTCTGCAGGGGAGGCTTGTGTGTGCTGGGATCAGGGGTCACTGTGGGTTGAACGGTGCTCCCCTAAAAGGATGTGTCCACATTCTAACTGCTGGAACCTGTGAATGTGACCTTATTTGGAAACAGGGTCTCTGCAGACGTGATTCAGTTAAGCCGGGGTCATCAGGAAAAGCCCTAATCCAATGATGTGTCTCTTCTAAAACGGGGAGATCTGGACCCACCTCCAGGGGAGGGGCCGTGAAGACAGAGGCGGAGCCAGGAGGGACACGGCCACCAGCCCAGGGGCGCCTGGAGCTCCAGAAGCTGAAGGCGGCAGGAAGGACCCTCCCCTCGCACCTTCAAGGGAGCACAGCCCTGCCCACGCCTTGATTTTGGACTTCCGGCCTCCAGGCCGTGGGAGAACAAATTTGTGTGTTAGCCACACAGTGGGTGGCGCTCTGAGGCGGCCGCCCCAGGAAGCAAACCCCAGGTGCCTCCGTGCACCAAGAGACGGCCCGACGTGCTAACACCCACACCTGCCCGCAGGGGTCGGGGGCCACGGTCTGGCTTACGGAACTTCTCGGCCCAGGCTTCAGACCAGCGAGCTCTCAAGGGGCCCCGACGCGGTTTAGGGCCTCGACACACAGGTGGGGCAGGCACGGCGGCTCTGGGGGGAGTGGCCGGGGAACGCCAGAGCCCCGCTCCTTCCTGCTACTTCCTTCGGCTTCGCACACCAAGCCCGCCATCGTGCGCACCCCCTCCGTGGGTACAGCCTAACACTGGGCACCTGACGGCCCAGGACGGCACCCCAGCGGGGATGCGTCTACAGACACAGGAGCCCCGATCCACCCCTCAGCCACCTCCTGATGGCGCCTGCAGATTATATCCGTGAGACCGTACTGGCCGTCTGTCTGCCCACCGAGACCCTGGAACACAGGTCCACAAAATCGCAAATAGGAAGATACAAGAGTATCATCTGTCCCCAGCGGCATTCACGCCGTCACTCACCCGAGTGGAGGCTCACGCGACGGGCAGCCAAGGGTGGAAATGCTGGCTGTGTTTAGAGGAAGGACCCAGCAAGGCGTAGAGAAAACGGGCATCAGTGACCGGAAAGGCAGCGTTTGCCAAAGGCTAAGGATCCCCCCGTCCTTCCCGCCTGTGGTGGCCACGAGCCGCTGCGCGGAGCCACCTGCTCTGGCCCACCCTCCCTGCGTGAGAGGGTCTCGGGCCTCCCTTAGTCGAAATGGCACGGGGTGGGGGTTCTAGGAGGGGCTAATGTGTTCCCAGAAGCACCACTAGGAGGGGCCGTGTGGCCTGGCTGCGGGGTCGGGGGGGCGGGGCTGGGCTGGCTGCTCCATCGCCCCTCCCCGAGAGGGACCCCAGCCCAGCAGCGGGGTCCCTGTGTGGCTGTCCAGGGCCCAGCGTGGCTGCGGGACAGCGCTGAGCATTTGAGGAGGCCTTGCTGGTGTCGCAGAGACCCCGTGGCCCCGGAGAATCCCGGGGAAAGAGGCCCCACAAGGAAGACTGGCTCCGGGGACCCTCGGGGCAAGCCCAGCAGGTGCAGAAAAGCACACCTCCTTCTGTCCTGGGCACCTGGGTCGACTCGGGCGCTCGGACGCCGGCCTGAACCCTGGAGGTGCTACAAACGGGAGTCCCGGCACCTGTGCCCCCATGACCCACCCCCATCGGTCAGGGACGTCGTAGGCAGGACCCGGAAGGGTGGGGGTGCCTGGGAACATCTGTGGACAGTGAAGGAGAGAGGGATCAGCCACTCAGTGCCATAAGCACATGCGTGTGGACACCAGTCCATGTGCCACAGGACCCTGGGAAGGGTGATGCGGTCTGGGAGGGTCCCAGAGGGCCTGGGGTGGGTGGAGGAGAGGCCTCGAAAGCCAGCTCCCCTTCCTGCCCCCACCCTCCCAGACCTCGGTCTCCGAGGACATTCACTGTGTCTCCAAATACCTCGCTTCCCGGGGGGCTCAGCCCTCCCCTCCCGAGGCCGCCTGCCTCTGCCTTCGTTGATGTTCTCAAGTGCACGGACCCCACATCCCCACTCGGCTCCCTAAGCAGGAGTCTGGTTCACACCCACTCATATGGTCATCCTCAGCCTCTCCCACCCCCACCAGATGGCCAGGCCGACCCTGAAGAACGCAGGTCGGCGGCGGGAGGTTGGCATGGCCTCCTGTCTTAAATTTGTGGACGCCATTCCCGAAGACTCATAATCCACCCAGCTATTGTACCTGACTTTGGTCTGAAACATCCGGGTGATAGGATAGGAATCGTGTCTCCACAGTGTAACTCTCCCCACCTTTATCATTTGGGTACCAAAGACCATGGTTTTGGCCCCGTTGCTTGGGTTCCATATATGTTATTATTTTTTTTACACTGACTCGGGGTTTTCCGTACTCAATACCCTCCCCAAAGCCCAGCAGGAATAGAGCCACGGTTTTATGACCATGCGATAAAGTGAACCCGTGCCATCAGAGTGGAGATGTGGACCCTTCCCTCCCTGCATCACCTGTGAGCCACAGGGGCACGTGGCCCCTACTGGGGACACGTCACCTTCTGTCTTCCACCCGACCCCTGGCGTGGCGGAACTCTGAATTCTCCCACTAAAAGCGTGAACACATAGGAACACTGGCCTGGGGCCCCTGAGTCGGTGCTGCCTGGAGGCTGGAGGCTGGCGGGGCGACCCTGAGGGACCCCCCACCCACTCGCCACACTTGTGCTGTGCACCTTCCCAGCTTAAGACACGGAGGGGTACCGAGGGTGCGTGGGCTTCTTCCCTCCCAGGGTCTGCGCGCTTTCCTGGGGACGGCATGCAAACCTGAAGAGCACCGAGATACTCCCACGTGGCTTCTGAGCTCGCAGGTAGCCACTAGAAGCCCAATGAAAGGGAGACTGCAGGGGGTCCTTGAGGAGGCGGGCCTTGACTTTGGTTTTGAAGGATAACATGACCAGGATATGTGAGGGTGGGAGGGCAAAGATGGGGCAGTGACGGGGACACTGAGGGCCTTTCAAGGGCACGGTCTTTCTGGCCGGGAAAGACGCACAGACAAGGGGGCAGTGAGCTGGCCCTTCCAGGGAGGAGGGGATCCAGTAGAACCCGCTGGGAGCTTCTCTGGCCCGGGCCAGGCCGCAGGAGGTCTGCCCCGGGTTCTGGCCCAGGGGAGCCCTGAGAAGGCATCACAGATCGGCCGGTCTCCCAGCCGAGAGCACGTGTGGGCCCCTCCTGGAGGGAGCGTGGGTTGAGGCTCAGGCTTTAACACCAAGCTTGGGAGATTTATAGCTCCATTTAGCTCATACATGTCCCACATCACGACGAGTAATTTACTGAGTGCTTTAACTCAAAGCCAACAACTGAAAAATTAATCCCCAAAGCAAACGATTAACTCTCAAAGGGGATGGGATGCCTCATTTCTGCGGCACCGGCCCCCAGGCTCTCATCCGGAAGGCTGCTTGCTACTTTCCACCCGGTCCCACGTGGGGAGAGGCTGAGCTTGGGCAGACAGTGGGTCACCTTGGGCTCATCCTGCTGTTAATTAAACCTGTGGCCCAAAGGTCCTCTCCTGGAGCAGTGCCCAGAGAACGGACGCCCCGTAATGTAATATGCGCAGGGCCAGCCCAGTCCAGCGGGAATGCAGAGTTTCTCTAACACACGAGGGTGTTCGTGCAGACGGTGAGCTGGGGTCTATCTGACCTCTCCTTGGACTCAGTTCCAACAATCTCTGTGTGAGTTCGCTCTGGCAGCACAACACAGTCCCATAGTCGGGGCTCGCACCACAGGATGCGTTGTCTCCCGGTCCTGGAGGCCGGAGCCCGAGGTCCAGGCGTGGGCGGGGCCGGGTCCTCCTGAGGCCTCTCTCCTTGTGTGTGGACGGACGTCCTCTCCCAGTGGCCCCACGGGGTCGTCACTCCGCGCATGTCTGAGTTCTAATCCCCTCTTCTTACAAGGACCCCGTGCACTCTGGATCGGACCCTCCCCTAGTGACCTCACTTTACCTTAATCACCTCCTCCAAGGCCCCAGCTCCAGATGGCCTCAGATCACATTCTGAGCTGGTAGGGTCAAGACTCCAGCATACGAATTCTGGGGACCCAACTCAGCCCATGACAGTCTCCAACAATACGTTCCCTTCCCAGCTGCTGGCCCAGACTCCTCTCCTGACTCGTTGTTGGCGGAGGTCATGCCCACGTGATGGGTGGTGAGGGGCAGGGAGCCAGGGTCAGAACCCCAGATGCTCCAGTCCTTCTGCAAATGACTCTGTAATCTTTGACAAGACCCCTATCTGGGGAAGCGAGAGGGTTGACCTGGGCTCTCAAAGGTCCCCTTTACCTGTACACTCTTGGGTTTCAAGTGATTAGGTGGGTTACATGGGGTTCAAAGTCAGGATGTGTGATACATCCCTACGTTCCTTCAGCCGGCTTCCAGAACCAATGCCCCTAACTAATGAGAGCTCAGTCTCACAGGAAGTTCCTTCTCTTCCAGGCAAAGTCCCGAGAAATGGCAGCTGGCTTCCGGGGGGGCAATTCAGGGTCCTGGGCGCTGCCCTTTTCAACATGGAGCTTACGGGTTTGGGCTCATCTACATCCAGGCGCAGGGTGGATGGAGGGTGCGGAGGTGGCTCGTGGGGGTTTAGAACAGGCCACCCTCCCATTCCGCGGCCAGAGCTCAGGCACACGCGCGAGCCTGCGTGCAGGGCACGGGCACCGGGGCCGTGGTGTCGAGCTGCGTGCCGTACAAGAGGCTGCGAGCCCGTGTGTGGTAGGGAAGTCATAGCTTGAGTCAAGGGAAGGACAGCCCGAAACAGCGCGGGTGGCCATTGAGAGGTTGCCCACTGGCTGCAGGAAGTGCCCGGTGTGGGTGACAGCTGCAAAATGACCGCTCTGGGGTGGAGGCAGATGACAGCGGTGGCCCGTGCTTGTGTGCCAGGAACTCCCGGGTCCACAGGCACCTCCCCACAGGTGCACGAGGAGGAGAAAACACCAAGTCTCCATCCCCCCGTGACGTCCTCCTGATTAGACACCCACCTCCCCAACCTGCCAGCCGCTGCTGGGCATCTCACACTCTTCCCGGGACCTCGTCCCCGGCGGCGTCCGGAGGGAGTCCTCCCCACGCAGGCTCCGAGGTCATGGTAACTACTGTGCGGATCCACAGAAGGTTCTGGAGCCCCTTCCCTTCTGTACTCTCTGGATGACGGGTTCCCTGAGACTCCCACTCTTGGCTGTAAGACCTTCGGCTGTAAGTGCCCGATCGGACTGTATTCTGAGACTTTCTATTTTGGAACAGTTTTAGGTTTACAGACAGAAAAATTGAGCGGATACTCCAGCAAATTCCCACACACCCCTTCCCTCCTATAATCCACACCTTGCGCTGACTGGCGTGTTACGTTTGCCACAGGTGATGAGCCAATCCTGATTATGTTCTCATGAACTGAAGCCCACAGGGCTCACGCTTCACGTACTTTCTATAGGTTTTGCCACGTATCCGACATTACAGTGGCACACGACAGTTTCACTGCCCTAAAACTGCCCCGTGCTCCACCTGTCCAGCCCTCTCCCCCCGCCACCCCCGCCCTGACAACCACGGATCTTTTTACCGTCTCCACGGTTTTGCCCTTCCCAGAATGTCATATAGTTGGGATCCTCGCTCGTTCAGATTGGCTTCCTTCACAAAGCAGTATACATTTGTGGGTTCCTCTTACGTGGGTCTTTCTGTGGCCTGCGGGCTCATTTCCTTTTATAGCCGCATAATATTGAGTTGAATGGATGGACCACAGTTTGTTCGAGGGTGCTTCCACGTTTTGGCAATGATGAATAAAGCCGTTATAGACACGCATGTGGGACCTGATCATGTTTTGACAAAGCCACGACCATAAACATCTTGGCACCTGCTGCTATGACTCATAAGGACCTAACAGCTTCCATATCTCAAGGGCTCATTACATTACCAGGCATCACACCAAAAGCTTTACTCATCACTCTCCGTTTACCGAGTGCCTCCTGCATGCAGGTCTGTCCCTGGGGTTGGGGACAGAGCCACCGACTGGTCTCAGGCTTGTGTGAATTACAGACAAAAAGCACACAAACATACTACCATATAGTAGTAAGTCTCCAGGTAAGGGTTAAACCCAGGCCCGTCCACCCTGAAGTCCCTGCTGCTAAGCCTGAAAGGAGAGGCTGAGAGCCTAGGGGCTCCACGTGGATACTTCTGGAAGCATGTTCCATGGCGGAGCAGAGACGAAGGAGCCCGGGGTCCAGTTAGCAGCTCTGGCTTCGAGGCCGGACGTGGTGCCAGGAGGCCCCTCAAGCTCTACACAGAGAGGCCAGGCCAGTAGCACGGAGGGTGAGGGCAGGCTCACGGTTTTCACGCTCACGCCCCCGAGACCCCGCGCTTGGCCACCCCGCTCTCATAGCCCCTAAAGACAAGCAGAAGGCCCCACTCGGCCCGGCTCTCCTGGAGCAGAGGCCCCCCCGGTGCTGAGATCCCCAGCGACTCCGAGGGGGCCGAGCCAGACGAGGGGGCCGAGTCCCGGTCTGAGTCACTGCTACTATTTGAACGTTTTCCCCCTTCAAAATGACAGTCTTGGCGAGTATCTTAAATGCCAGTGGAGAATAAATGCCACCAGAAAGTCTGACTATCCTTCGTCTTTTAAGCACAGAAACCGAAATGCCACCTGGAACAAGGCGAAAGCGGGAGGGGAACCCGGGTCCACTCCCTCTGGCACTCACTGTGGGGGCGCGGCTGTCGGCCAAGCGTAGACTCCTCACCGCACACCTGGGCTGGCGGCTCGGTGCCACGGGCTCCCCCCGTGAGCCGGCATCAGGCTCGCCCTGTACACGTGCCCAGCCCCGCACAGTGGGTGCCTGTCACCGCCACAGAGATGCTGGCTGGGCCGGCGTTCAGGGCTCAGCCTCGAGCTGGACGGCCTGGGTGCAGATCCCAGCCCTCCACCTTCAGCCGCGCAACCTTAACCAAATGACTTACCCTCCCTGTGCCTTGGTCGCCTCATCTGAAACAGGTGGACGTGTCAGTGCCCCCCTCGAGGGATGCGAGGTGGCTCCACGAGAACATTCCAGAAAGAATGTAGCCCACGGCTCTGACCCCTGGAGACCTCTGAAGATCTGCTGAGAGAGAGGCTCTGTGCCAGGCACGGGGCAACCGAGCCAAACGGGACACGGCTCGTCTACCACTGTCCCGAGAAAGAGCTCAACAGAGAGACACGAGATCAACAAGGAGGCACCTGGTTTCGTGGAGGACGTGAGAAGAAACTGACACAGACACACAACCCCTCCACCAAACTTGGCCTCCTCGGTGCGTCTGTCCCTCTCGTGTTTTTCCCTTAAATTTAAAGGGCTCTATCTTTTAAATCAGTTTAAGTTTATTCATTTATTTTGAGAGGAAGAGAGACAGAGGGAGCAGGCAGGGGAGGGGCAGAGAGAGAGGGAGAGAGAGAACCCCAAGCAGGTTCTGCACGGCCAGCTCTGAGCCTGACGTGGGGCTCGAACTTACACACCACTGCGAGACCACGACCTGAGCCGAGATCGAGAGTTTGGACGCTTAACCGACCGAGCCACCCAGGCGCTCCTTTAAATCAGTGTTAAGTTCACAGAAAAAGTGAGCACAAAGAGCTCCCGCACACGGCACCTCTTTTTCTTACGCCGAGAGTAATGCGTTCGGCCGCTGCTCTGCTTGTGGCTCTTTTCGCTTAGAGCCATTTGCTTGGCAGTCGTCCCCTAGCAGGACACCAGGGCCGCCTCGTCTTTGCAACAGCTCCACTGCACAGCCCTGCGTGGACACTCTGTGTCTTATTGGACTGACGCCCTCCTGGGGCTGCGTGGGTGGTTTCCACGAGCTTCCACCTGGGCCAGCAGAACTGGAGGGGACAGTCCCGGAAGTGCAGAGGCGGGGGCAAAGGGTACTGGCATTTAGTGCCTTAGTAGGAAGTGATGAGTTTCCTCCGGAAAAGACGTGCCAGCTCGACGGCTCCCCAAAATGGAAGAGAGCGCCCCTTGCCCACCCCACTGCTGCCCAAACAACAGACAGGTGTGACAGAGAAAGAGCCTTGAGGCAGAATGGCCGTCCTTGGGCCACTCCCACGCTGGGGTTGCCCACCAAGTGGACTGGAACGGACAGCATCCTCGTGGAGACCACTGCCCCCGCTCCCTTGTAATTCTGCGTAACAACAACAGACCACCGTGAGCAGAAAAACCTAAATGCCTTTACGATATCTTAAAAAAGTATGAAAAAGTTAGAGATAAATTTGGCAAAAGACTGGGGAGACCTGTACAGGGGAAACCTCAAAACACCGTTGAGAGACGCAGACGAGCCAACGCAATGGAGAGATTCCCTGTGGCTTTGCAGCAGATGCTCCGTGATGGCTGGGTACAGCTGTCCACGCTCCTCAGTGGACGGGCTCAGTGTGATCCCGGCAGGCTCTTTATAGAAAATGACGAGCTGACTGCTAAATTCATATGGAAATGCAAGCTCCCTTGGATAGCCAAAAGGTATTTTGTAAACATTTTATGTATTTATTTATTTTAGAGAGAGAGCATGTGTGAAAGGGGGAGGGGGCAGAGAGAGAGAGAGAGAGAGAGAGAACCTTTGATTTTTTTAAAGTTTATTTATTCAGAGAGAACACGAGTGGGGGAGGGGGAGAGGGAGAGAGAATCCCAAGCTGCCAAGCTGTCTCTGGGTTGGCAGTGTAGAGCCTGATGCGGGGCTCGAACTCACAAACCATGAGGTCGTGACCTGAGCTGAACCAAGAGTCAGACGCTTAACTGGTTGAGCCACCCGAGGGCCCCGAGAGAAAGAATCTTAAGCAGGCTCAATGCTACATGTGGAGCCTGATGGGGGGCTCGATCCCACAACCGCGGGATCATGACCTGAGCTGAAATCAAGAGTTGGGTGTTCAACCAACTGAGCCATCCAGGAGCCCCCAAAAAGTTTTTGAAAAAGAAGAACAAAACTGGAGGACTGACCCGATCTATTTCAAGACTTATTATGAAGACACCGTAATCAAGACAGTCGATGATGGAACAGAAGAGAGAGCTCAGAACCAGACCTGCGTGCATATGTGAACAGCTGGTTTCTGACAGACACAAAGGGAATCTGCTGGAGAAAGGATTGGTAGCGATGTCCTGGCTCTCATTTCTGCTATGGGAGGTTGTGTCCGCCACACCCCCCTTTTATTCCCGGATAAGCTTGGCTAGAAGTTTATCAATTTTACTGCTGTTTTCAAAGAACCGGCTTTAGGTGTCATTATATCCCCTATTATTGTTCTATTTTCTATTTCATCGACTGCTGTGATCTTCACCATTTCCCTTTTTCTCCTTATGTTGGGTTTAATTTGCTCTTTTTCTTCTAGCTTCTGAGTGGAAGCTGAGGTCATCGATTTGAGCACTTTCTTTTCTAATGGAGGCATTCAGTCCTATAAATTTCCCTTAAGGACTACTTTTGTGGTGCCCTACACACGTTGGTGGGTTGTGTTTTCATTTTCATTCAACTCAAATACTACCTAATTTCCCATTTGATTCTTACTTTGACCCGTGAATTATTTAGAGCAGCATTATTTAGTTTATAAGCATTTGGGGGGATTTTCCTGAGATCTTTCTCTTATCGGTTCCTAATACAATTCTACTAGGGAGCAAATTTGTATGACTTGAATACTTTTGAGTTTATTGGCACCTGTTTTATGACCCAGAGTATGGTTTATCTCGAGGACTGTTCCAAGTGCTTTCGAAAAGAAAGCACAGAGTTTTATAGATGTCAATTAGGCCAAATTGGTTGAGAGTGTTGTTCCAATTTCCTACATCCTTACTGATTTTCTGTGTACTCGCTCTATTGGCTATTGAAATAGCTGATTATAATTGTGGATCTGTTTCTCTTTACAGGTCCACCAATTTTTGCTTCATGTATTTTGAAGCTTTGTTATGAGATGCGTACACGTTTATGGTTCTTATGTCCTTCTACAGAATGGACTCTTTTATCATTACAAAATTACATTCTTAAACTCTGCTAACATTATTATTATTTTTTTTTTTGAGGTGGGGTGCTGTGGGAGTTGCCAACCTCAGGTCCAAAAACCCTTCACAGTTAAGGCACTTACTTATAGAAAGCAAGCACCTTCCCAACCTCATTTTTTACATGTGCACTTGTCTATCCTTTCAGTAATCAAAGGGGGAACAGGCAGAGTGGGACTTCCAGGCATCCGGCAAAGCAGGCAGGTCACCTTAGGGATGACCTTTACCCACTCAAAAATTCGTCTCACATCAGCAGTGAGGATTTAGGTGTCACCCCAAATCATTGTGTTCCTTACTCATAAGTTTAAGGTATTCTGTTAACATCCTTTATTATGAAACCTGCTTTGATACTAATATGCCCACTAAAGTTTTCTTTTGGCTTTCTTTTCTTTTGGTATAGCCTTACCACACTCTTGCTTTTTAACATACCTGTGTCTTAATAGTTAAGGTGTGCCCCTTGGAGGCGTCCTGCTTGTCATCTAACCTGATAATTCTGCCTTTTACCTGGGGCGTGTTTGCACCATTTACGTTTAATGTGATTATTGATATGGTTAGGGTTAACTTCAGTCTTCTATTTTTTATTTGCCCCATATGTATTTTGTCTCCCTTTCTTTCCCTCTTTTCCTACCTTCTTTTGGGCTGAATATTTTTATGATTCCATTTTATCTCCTGTGTCACCTTATTAGCGATAATTTTTTGTTTGGTTACTTTAGCAGTGGCCCTACATATTACCTTTCCCTGTGTCATAAGCCCCAAACTACATTGTTATTATTTCTGTTTAAAGCCAATGACTTTTATTTCTTAAAAAATTTTTTAAGCCAATGACTTTTAAAGGGATTTAAATAGTAAGCACATTTCTTTACATAGTCTTGCTGTTGCCATTTCTGGTGCCTTCCTTCCTCTGAGTATTTCCATCCAGTGTCATTCTCCTTGTACCTGAAGGAAGTCCTTCGTTCGATGTTTCTTAAAGTGCAGGCCGCCAGTGATGAAGCCTTTTAGCTTTTGCGTTTTTTAGAAGTCTTTGTTTTACCTTTGTTTTTGAAGTAGCTCTGTTTTCCTCCTCCGTTAGTGCTTTAAAGACGCATCTCTGTGACTTCTCACTTGCGCTGTTTCTAATGCTGGATCTGCTGTCATTCTTGTCTTTGTTCTTTGTAGGGAATGCATCTTTCCCCACTCTGCTGGCTTTTTAAGGATTTTTATCTTTGTCACTGGTTTTGAGCAATTGGAAAACTATGTGTGTTGGTGGACTTTTTTCCCCAGGGGGTCTTGAGTTTGCTCAATCTGTGAGTTCACAGTTCACTTGCAGTTTTGAAACATTTTTATCATTATTTAAATATTTTTTCTGTCTTTCTCCCCACATGAGCACCTCCACTCCAGGAACTTATACTGACATGAAGCTGACCCATAGTGCACTGGTGCTCGATTGTTTTATTTCCTTAAAAATGATGGTTCCTTTTTCTCTCTGTGTCACCCTTGGGATAGTCTCTAGCATTACTTCTTTGCATTCACTGTCCTTTCCTTCTGCAATGTCGGATCTGCCATTAATCCCATGCTGTGTATTTTTTCATTTCAGACATTGTAGTTTTCATCTCTGGAAGTTTAAATTGAGTTCTAAAATTGAAAAAAAAAATTTGTGGGGAAATACAACATAAAATTTGCCATCTTAATAATTTTTAAGTGTACAGTCCAGAGAATTTTAATTTTTTCCCCTGTCACTATTATCCTATGGAATATAGTTATGATTCTTTAATATCCTTCTCTGCTAATTCTAACAACTGTGTCAATCCCTGGTCAGCTTTGACCAATTGATTTTTCTCCCATGGGTTGTGTTTTCTGCTTCTTTGCACACCTGGGAATTTCTGAGTGGATGCCACACACTGCAAATTCCACTTTGCTGGGGTGCTGAATATTTTTGTGTTCTTATAAACATTCCCGAGTTTTGTTTTGCGTGCAGCTAAGTGACCTGGAAAGGGCCTGATGTTTCAGGTCTTGGTTTTAAGATTTGTTAGGTGAGAACAGAGACATGATTAGTTTAGGGCTGATTACTCTCCAGTGTGAAGGCAGGACCCTCCTGAGTACCTTCCCAATGCTGCATGAATTTTCTGTTTTTTTTTTCTTCTTCCAGTTTGGTGGGTAGGAAGAGGCCCTGCCTCTTTATCTCGCGTGAGCTCGATAACCCTTTGGGTGATGCTTTCTCTGGCTTTTCACCGATGAGTGTGCTGGTCGGAGCTTTGCTGACTCCCTCCGTGCAGCTACTTCCTCTCTGGCACTCTGTCCTGCAAGCGGTGGCTGCCGTGGGCCCCTGGGCTCTCAGCCCCACCTCTACCTGAGTATCCTTCCAGCCTGCGCCGGGCTTCTCGCTCCTGGACACTCAGCGCGGGACGCCAGGGCAGTCATTGGGCTTGTCTTGTGTGTTTGCATCTTTCACGGTCAAAACAAGGCCTCGTTTCACACATTTTGTCTGAGTTTTGGTCGTTTCCTGTGGAAGGCAAGTCCAGGCTCTGTTTTCCCATCATGGCCATGAACAGAAGGAGGCATTTTTTTCTTTTATAATTTTAAGTTTCTTTTTTTATGGAAAATCTCAAACATAAACAAAAGTGATGAGAAGTACCACAATAAGCCCTATGACCCCTCCTGAAATTTCCACAATCATCCATTTTGGGGCACTATTCTTACTGAGACAATCTCAAACTTCCCTGCTTTTAATCCACACTACCTTGCTTCTCACGGGTGCTGACCCCAAATGGGAGTGGAGACGCAACGGCGTCCCAGGACAGTGACTATGCACTCAGGTGCCCTGGGGGGGGGGGTGGCTCCCATGGCCTGAATGCCAAGACTCTCAGACTCACGCTGAAGTGTGTAATCACACTTGACAAAGACACAGGTGGTCACCGATCTTGGAAAAGGAAGAAACGACTGGCATTCCCGAGAGACTGGGCCTCCTTTCCCACCCACCCCTCCCGCACCAGCGCTCACGGACAGTACGCACCTGGCGAGACACCAGCTCACACGGTGCTCCGAGATCACATGTGCACCACTGACAAGTAATTCATTTACTCTTCATCATAACTACTTAGCAATCTCTTCCCTATTTCCTGTTCAGAGACCTTTGGATGCATCAGCCTGAATAATTGAACAGAAAGCCTCCAGCTTCAGAAGCTTTTGAAGTCCCTCCTTAATTACCTGGACAGAAACATGCCTCTCTACTCTGCCCCACATCTGCCGAACAGGATCAAAGAAACCCCACGTGGTGGTGCTTGGTTCCTTGGTTGGCCAGATGTACCATTTTCCTTCCTTGATGGTAGGATGCTTCTGGAACTTTCTCGGTAGCTGCTGAGTACCACTACCATCATCAAGGAGTGCTGCCCTCCCACCTCGCATCAAACACTCTTGGCTGTAACTGATGAAAATGGCCCACAACATCATCTTTTATTGGGCTGCCGTCATGGGTCGGATGGTGTGTCCCCACCCTGCCCCCTGCCCCACTGAAACCAAGTTGAAGCCCTACCCTCAGCACCTCTGCACCTGACTGTATTTGGGGGAGGGCCCACCCTATCAGCCTCACGTGTCCTCACGAGAAGCGGAAACTGAGAGTCTAGAAAGACAGCAGGGGTGCCCCCACGCAGGGAGAAGGTCATTTGCAAGCCAGGGAGAGACGCCTTGGAGGAAACCAGCCCTTCCAGCCTCCAGGACTCTGAGCAAATGACTCTGTTGCTGAAGCCACGTGGTCTGTGGTGCTCTGCTATGGCAGCCTGAGCCGACAGGACGGGTGCTAAGCCCAGTGTCCTCCGTGGGGATGGCAGGGGGGCTCCAGATGCTGAGTGTGTGTTTTCCCCCAGGAATTTCAAATGAACCAGAGGATTCACACCAAAACACTGTGACACGGAGACAGGCCACCGAAGAGTGGGTGGTGAGTCTAGACTAGCAGCGGGCTGGGTCCAGGTAGTCAGTTTCTGGGGAAATGAAGGCTGGGGGCCCATGCACGGAGGGCTGTGAGGCCAGGGGCAGGTGGCTCTAGAGGATGACACCCATCCTGGCTGGCATGGTTTCTGCTCAGGGATCCGAGGAGAACTCCCACCAGGAGGAATCTAGAAATCAGCTTCCTCCGCAGCTGCTGCTTTTCCGGGAGGCATGCATCTGGGGAGGCTCGAGGGGGGATCCTTCCGGAGGAGAAGCTGTCTCCAGCCCCAGGGCGGATCCTACTCCCTCTTTGAAAATCCCCTGGCCCTGAGCTTCGGGAGAGGAGTCAGGAAAAGGCAGTGCCATGAAAGACACACAGAGAACCGAACTGCCTTCCCTCTCCCTTGTGTCCCCGAAAGCTCCTTGCAGGGAACTCCTCAGCTTAATAACTCAGAAAAAAGCACTAAAGGCGATCCTGAAGAAGGCGCTTAATGGGTTCTCGGGGGCGGCTGGAATCCAGAGCTCCGTGGAGTCGGGGAGCTTCTCATTACGGGGAGAACCTCGGGCTGGAGAGAAACCGTGTGAATCGCCCCAAAGCCAGCGCACCGTGGAGTATGGCCACTGCTCCCTCTGGAGGGTGACCCGGCCGGCGCCGCCCCCGGCCTGTCCCCTTCGGCAGGGAAGCAGTGGGGTAAGGGCAGCGCGGAGCCCGCCAGCTGTGGCCTCTGAGACCCGTTCCTGCAGCCGCCCCACCGGAGAGCCCCGCCCCCCTCCTCCCCGTGGGGACGCGGCCCCCGCCACCCCACCCCAGCTGGTGACCAGCTGGTGACCCAGCTGGTGACTGCCGGCAATGGCTGCTCGGACGCACCGGGCCCCCAGGGGGCCCGCCCTCTGGCTCGGGGGGCAGCGCTGGCCAGGTCCCCCCTCCCGTGCCCTGGGGCGGCTGGTGGGCTGACCTGCAGAGAGACCCCCCAGCAGGGAAGGCAGGACCCCCGTGTCCCGTGCGGTGTGCCTCCCCCGGTCCCGCCGCCGGCCTCTCCTCCTACACTGTCCGCCGAGGGCGGGGCTTCTCTGCTCACGTGCCCCCCACGGAGCTTCCGGTTTCCCGAGCCACGAGGACACGCCCCCTCCAGGCAGGGGTTGCGCCCACGTGGCCCAGCCCTGGCCAGTCCGAGCTTCCCGTTCTCCAGGCCACAGTGATTGGTTTAAGAAAGGTCATGTGACCCAAGCCAGGCCAATCAGGACGCTGCCTGGGTTTTCGGGCCGGGTCTCCGGCGCAGGTGGTCCCCGGTCATCCGAGCGGGAGGGTGTGCGTGGGTGCGGGTGGGTGTGAGGGCCGCAGGTGGGCGGGTACGACCCGCTGTGCCGGGAAAGGGGGCCCGTGAACGAGGGGGAGAAGTGGAGACCCGCGCCCCGGGACCCCTGCATCCAGCCTGCCTCCGGGGACCCACCCCTAAGTGTGCGATCACCGGCACGGCGCGTGACCTGCTACTTCAACTCGGCTGTCGGGTGGGCCCTGACGGCCGCCGCTGCCTCACTGTTTTCTGACCTATAAAAGTGGCAGCGTCCTGTGGCTCCCCTGAATGCTGAGGGGGACTTCTGTCACCGGCCTTGAAAAGGCCTGCATGAAAACGGATTCCGTGGGTAGCTGTGCTGAGCCGCAGCGCCCCCGGCCCTTTGAAGCCCTTCCCTCTTTTAGATCTGGCCGGGGTTTGCGAGGGGCTCAGCGCTCCTGTCCTTGACGAGGACTTAACAAACATTATTTTATTCCTAATGGCAGAACTTTGGGCCCCAGCACCACCCCAGGTGGCCCTGACCCCAGGAAGGGTGCTGCCTGGCTTCCTTTAGGAGCTGCGGTCAAGGACACGCCAGGGCTGCTTCTGGGGACCGGGACCGCTGTTCCACCACCACGCTCCCCATGGAGGCTTTACCCTGAAAGGGGCCCCGAGCAGCCTGCACCTGCGTGTCTCTGAGCTCTGCTGGAAGCCTTCAGACTGTGCGGCCTCCATCCGGGTCACTACAGCCGGCCCACCGCTCGAGAGGGAGCACTGCAGGGCCTCCCTCAGCCGAAGGGCCGGAGGGCACCGGGAGACACCCCAGAAACCAGTGCTCCGTGCTCAATCGCCTCCAGGACCTCAAATGTAGTTCCCCTTTTGGAGCTGTCAGGAGGTGGGGGTGGGGAGGACGAAGAGAGGGGAGGACAAGAGACGCCTCCCCCACCCCGTGTGTTCCCCACAACGTTCTAGTTCTGGCTTCTCAACGAAGATGTGCTGGCGGCCAATAAGCACATGGATAGATACTCAACATCCTGAGTCATAAGAGAGGCGCAGATTAGAACCCCAAGGACACATCACTGCACACCTGTGGGACCGATGACAGTGGAAAGCTGGACCACACCGCCGGGGGAGTGCAAACCGGTGCAGCCGCTTTGGAAGACCCCTTTGCAGTTTCTTAAAAAGTTACACATTTAGGGGCACCTGGGTGGCTCAGTTGGTTGAGCGTCCGGCTTCGGCTCAGGTCATGATCTCACGGTTTGCGGGTTTGAGCCCCGCATCGGGATCTGTGCTGACAGCACGGAGCCTGGAGCCCGCTTCGAGTTCTGTCTCTCCCTCTTTCTCTGCCCCTCCCCTGCCCATGCGCGCGCGCTCTCTCTCTCTCTCTCTCTCAAAAATAAACTTAAAAAAGTTACACATTTCTTTATCTACCATGTGACCCAGCCATTCCCCTTCTGAGTATTTATCCAAGAGAAACACACACGTCCACACAGAGACTTGAGTGCAAACAATTTGCAGCGCGTTTCTTTAGCACCCGGAAGTGGGTTCCGTCCGATGCCCATCAGCGGGCGACTGGTTAAGCAGACTGTGGCCCAGCCAAGCCATGGAGCGTCACTCGTAAATACAGAGGAACGACCCGTATGCGCAAATCTCAAAGCAATGACTCTGAGTCAAAGGAACCAAACCAAAAAAAAAAAAAAGAGCCCAGACGGTATGATTCCCCGTTTATGTAAAACTCCTGAAAATGCAAACTACAGGAGTAGCAGGAAGCTGAGGAATGGTTGCTAAGGAAACGGGGGTGGGGCGAGCAGGAGGTGGGGGTCACGGGAACTCAGGAATCCTTTGGGGCGATGGATGCGTTATCTTGAACCTGGTGATGGTTTCACGAGGGGACACGTGCGTCAAAACGTATAGTATTGTACAACTTGACTGTGTGATGTTTGTTGTATGTCGATTATACCTCAGTCAAGTTGTTTGGAAAAAAAAGACATCATTACGCCACATCACAGACGCCACCAGGAGGGACGCCCCACGTGGGGGCAAAGTGGCTCCGGGATGAAGACCGTCTGAGTGAGTGGGACTGGGACGCGAGAACGCCTCTCAACGGCCCTTCCGGTATGGACTGGATCCAGCTTCAAAGTTCTGGGAGACGGTGTCCGGATCCACGTCCCCTGCAGGCTCCCCCTGCTCCTTGGGGCAGGGCGGGAAACCGAGCATTGCCGCTCCCGCCCTACGCCCCACACGGCAGTTCAAGAAAGACCACTCTGCATTCTGTCTCAGCGTCTGCAAAGTGCTTCTAACCCCGGGGATTTGGGGGCAGTGGGGGCTCGCTGACGGCACTCCCCACCCCATTCCGTGCCTAGGCTGACATCTCGGGGCATCCCCGTTAGAACCCTGTCTCTGCATCCTGCCTGGGTCTGACCCCGCGACCCCAGGCTCTCTCTCTCGCCGCCGGCAAAACCACATTTCCGGGCCCAAAGCTCCACCCTATCTTGTGCCTCTGCTCCCAGCCAGGATTTCCAAATTTTGGCAAGTCTGGTCTCCTTGGGCCGGCGCCCAGCTGCAGTTGGGCCCCCACCGGCCCCCACCACCTTGGCACTGATGGCGAACTCAGGCCCTCTGGAGCCCATGACCCCACAGCCCGTAGTGCTTATGGGGGCGCCCCACCCCATCCCACTAGCCTCACTTTACCCCAGCTGACCAGTCTCCCCCACACGTTTTGTCTGGGGCTTTTCTGTGGGGGCTTCTGTACTGGTCCCAGGCCATTCTGGCCTTGTAGGAATGCCTCGGCCCTCCACACGCATCCTGCTAGGGAGCTGATGGCCTGGGCCGTCAAATCCTAGCTCCCCGCACTGGGAGGCACGCAAGGGGTGTGGGGGTCTTTGGAGGCAGGAGAACAGGCTGACTCGATGCAGCTTTGGCTCTTGGCCCCTGGCTCCTCCCATGTTCACGTTTACACTCCGGCGGGACTTCCGCCCGTCGTTCCTCTGCTCACGGTTGTGGGGGGCCTGGCTTGAAGGGTCTCTGTGCCCTTCCCTGACTCGTTAGCAGACCCGGTCCCCCCACCCCGGGCGGGGAGTGCGGGGCCTCTGATGCCGAGTTTTATCACGTGAGGACATGTTACGGTATACAAATAAACAGACGCACGCATGGGGGGCGGGTTCGAGGTCGAGGACGGGCAGAGATTCTGGGGCTGCACAGCATTCCCTGCCATGTGCTCTGGGGTGCTCAGCGGGTGGTTGGGTGATGGGCAGAGAGGTCCGGGGACGCGGCTGGGGAGAGCAAAGGAACTCTGAGTTCCTGCGGGCTCCTGGGAGCTGGGCCTGACATCTGTATCTGTGCACCGACGGCAAGTCCCTGAGGCTTTGCTGCACGCAGCCTGGCCTGTGTCAGCGCCTGGTGACTGTGGACTGAATCAGCAGAGCACCGGGCCGCTGAGAGCCCGCGAGGGACACTGCGCTCCCCCAGCTCGTGAATGCAGATGTGTCGCCGAGCGTCCCGGGGGGCGGGTTCTGGAAAACGCACCTGAGGAGCGGTGAGCCTGAGCCCTTCACGCCCACCAAGAGCCGGTCTGCCCCTCAGCACCCCTGGGGCCCTTTGCTGGTCTAAGCGCTGGATGGTGACTTCTGGCAAGTCCAGTGCCGAGCCCGGCCCACCTGGGAAGACGGTGGCCTGCGGGAGAAGCGGTGGCCTAGGAGCCAAGGACCCACACTCCCAGCCCTAGCTCCTCCCTCAGCAGCAGCTTGAATGAGGGGCCAAGACCTCCAATAGCCTCAGTTTCCCCAGTGATGCGACGGGGATGCCCAGGGCTGCTGCGAGGCTCTGTAGTGCTCCCTGACAACGCCTTTGTGAGCCACGGTCCCTGTAGACCTTGCTCTCCTGCCAGTCACCCCGGGACACAGCCCGTGGGCCCCACATCCCCAGTGAATGCCGGCCCCTCGAGCGAACAACGATGGTCCCAAGATACCCTGCGGGAATGGTGGGAGCCCGAGGACGCTGGGCCTGCACCTCTCATGCAGAGGCCTCGGCCCCAAGCCCCGCCTCCCTCCTTCCTTCCCAGGGGCAAGTGTGAGCAGTGAGTGTCCCCCCTGCCCACCCCTGTCCCCATACCGCACCGCCAAGGACCCTCTTCCTTCAGTCTGGGAAACCGAGGCACTGATGTGACCCTGCAGGGCCCAGAAGCCTCCAGGACACTCAAAATCCCTGCCCTGCCAGTCAAGAGAGTGAGGCTGTTGGTACTGTCCTGGTCCCCAAAGCTCCGGGCTCGGGTGGAGAAGGTTCCAGCATATCAAGGAACACGGGAAGGAGGAATCTAAACGTGCTGAGTGAGGGGACCTTGGCGGCCTGTGTTGCTGGCAGAATAGTCCTGCCCGCTGGTCTTTAGGGGGAGACCACGGTGGCCAGCTGCCTACCTGCCTGCCCATGGCAGGCTGGGAGTCCCCAGGGCTGGCTCAGAGCCCAGGTTAGCACTTCTGGGGCTTGTGGGGTGGGGGGGGGGGTGTCACACAGTCTCCCAGAGCCTCAGATTCACCATAAACGGGGGCCAAAGGCATACAGGCTGGTTTTCAGAATACAGCCAGGTAAAGGCGTGGGGCAGCTGTGCTCAGAAAGCACAGACACGGACAGACGCGGCAGCCGCTACCCCGACACCCAGGACATCCACAGGGCAGCAGACCCTGGCCCCTGGGTTCCTGCCTGTCGGATGGAACGGCACCCAGCACGCAGAAAACAGAGCCCGCGGCTCCTCTCCCTGTTGCGATCCCCCTGCAGCCCAGCTGGTCCCCTGCCCTGGCCGCTTGCGGCCTCCAAGGGGCCCTGACCAATGCCCACAGCGTGTGGCGGTAGCCTGCGAGGACAGTGATGAGGCTCCGGGGCCCAGCTTCCCTCGGCGACCTGCCCGTGTCCACAAGCCACTAGATCATCACCTCTCTGCTCTGGAACATTCCACCTCCCAGAATGCTCTCTTCATAAACCATGCCCCAAAGCTCTTTGGTGGCCACCCAAGATGCAGCTGGGGCCACCGCACGGCCTGTGTCACCAGGGTGCTGTCCCTGACCCCGGCAAAGACCCAGACCAGGAGGAGAGATGCAGGGCACATCTTTCCTCAACCATCGGGGCTGAGCCTCGAGCTTTGCCTGGCCCGCGGGCAGGTGCAGGGCAGACAGTCACATGCCAGGTGCCCGTAAGTGGGGGTTGAAAGAAAGCACACGCTGTTAGTGTACTGGAACCCCGAGCTCCAGCTGGGCTCACGATTCTTCCCGCGGGTCCAGTTGTAACCACACTGGAGCGTCCAGGCTGGGGGCAGGGACGGGGGAGGGCTGGAGGGGATGCCCTAGGACATAAATGGATGAGGTCATTAGGACAGTGAACGTACTCGGGGTGCTGTGGGGAAGGCCACGTGGAGGGGGGTTCAGGACCGGCCCCTCCAGGTGGAAGCAGAGCGGGCAGGTGTAAAGACGGAGAGAAGGTCCGGTCTGGGAATCTGATGACAAGAAGTCAGAGGGGGTCAGCTGCTGGGGCTTTTTACTGCAACAGGTGCACCTGCCAGGGCTGTGGAGGGGGGTGGTGTCAAGGCCAGGACGTGACCTGAACGGTGCCCAGCACACAGTTATGAGCTGAGTTGTGTTCCTGGAAAGTCACATGTTGAAACCTGACCCCCAGCACCTCACAAGGGCTCCGTATTTGCAGATGGGGGCTTTGAAAAAACAGTTCAATTACAATGGGGCTACTGGGGTGGGCTCTGATCCCAGGGTGACCAGGGTCCTTCTAAGAAGAGGGGGTCAGGACACAGACACGCACAGAGGGATGGCCCCGTGAGGACACAGGGAGAGGATGGCCGTCCGCGCACAAGGAGAGAGGCCTCGGGAGGCCCCGGCCCCGCCCACGCCCGGACCTCGGGTCCCCGGCCTCAGGGACCGGGAGAGGATAAAT
Organism: Panthera pardus; assembly: GCF_024362965.1. Classification (NCBI taxonomy): domain Eukaryota; kingdom Metazoa; phylum Chordata; class Mammalia; order Carnivora; family Felidae; genus Panthera; species Panthera pardus. The sequence continues at coordinate 3,299,607 of NW_026526677.1, read as the reverse complement.
GTGTAAGCCCCCCAGGCTGTGACACCTTGTCGTCCTGCAGCCTGACTTTGCAGACGGCAGCCCGAGCAAACACACACACAGTGAGTACGGCATCATGTCAGGTCTTCGATGACACCCGGGGGACCGGATGCGCACAGGTGCGTGGCACCTGGCCAAGGTGGGGTTCGGGCCTGGGCAGGCTGACGCCCCAGGACTCCCTGCTCACCCCACGGGCTCTGCCTCCCTCCACCTGCTTGTTCTTCTCAGAATTACAAACAGGCTGCAGAAAGCAGGACTCCTGCCTCCCCCGGGAAGCAGGAATCCGTACTGCTTTTGGACTTTTATTCTCGCGCACGTGAAGCGGTTTTCAGGAAGGACACCCCCCTGCTCCCCTGAGGATGGTGAGGTCGTTGGCACAGAACGTGAGATGTCAGGTAGGACACATCCATCCTCTTTGGCAGTGAACGGGGGACTCGCCCAGCCCGGACTACGTCGTCCCCGGGCCCCCCGGACTCCCCCAGACTCTGGAGACCAAACAGGGGCAGGATGGACGGCCATGCGTCCACAGTGAAGGTGACAGAGGGAGATATGTGGCGGCCATTACCGGAGGGCCCAGGAGGGGGTGGGGCCGGAGCCTTCATCTCGCACACCATCACCCATCAGCCACACACGAGGGGCGGCCTTGTGCTTGCAGGCAAGTGAGGGGGTCACAAACTTTTACGTGACACGGGGCAATCACAGGAGCCAGCGGGAGGATCCTGGTGCAGCTCAGAGGTAACTAAGCTTTCTTCTTAGATGGAAATGTCTGTTCTTTCCATGAGAACGTCCCTCATTGGTGATGGTTTAGATCCTTGGGAAGCCGTGGTGATTCTCAGCCCTTTGCTTGCCATGACACAGGATGGGTGACTCTCCTATCTGCCCTTGAGTGCAGGCGAGTGTGAGCCTGAAGGCAGGTGAGGGTGAACGTGAACGCGGGCGAGCGTTTACCTGAATACCCTCACTTGTCAAGTTAGATTCTTTTCAAACCTGCGCGCCCGCCCGATTCCTGCTGTGTGAGGACCTGAGGGTCTGGACGTCACCCCAGCCCACGCCTGCTCTGTGCTGGCTGTGCTGGACCCATCACAGCTGTCGAGAGCATCATGCCCAGCAAGAGAACTCACTGTGTGTGACTGAGCGTCTAAGTGACAAGCGCGGGTCCACTAGGAAAAGCAAAGGTAGGGCTTCTTGCCAAAATGGAGGGAATGCTCCTGGGGCGGGGTCTCTGGGATGGGGCGGGATCTGGGGCCCGGCCTCAGGGTGGCCCCCACCACAGTCTGTGGCTGCCAGCACGGGCCTGGAGGGGACAGAAGGGCGGGGCCCAGTGCTTTCGTGTGCCCAAGGCTGGGGCCAGGGTGCAAAGGCCTCTTAGCTAAAGGAGGCCCAGACAGACCCGGGCCCGTGTGCAGCGACAGGAAACCGCCCCCGAGCAGGGGCCTGGAGGGAGGAGGCCTGTTTGTACGGAGCACCTACGTGTGCGGCCTCAGTGCTGGGCCTGGGGCTGTAAACTCAAACGTGACTCGCCCTGCTCACGGCCTGGAGACTGGCCAGCCGGCGGTACGGACACGCTTCTACAGTCGGGCTGCTGGGCTGCGCGTCAGCCCGGGCCAGGCCTTAAAATAGTGCTGTGTGGCCACGACCAGACATGGTCCTGTGAGGTGGGCTATGTCTTGGGGAGCCCTCGTGTGCTATGGGCGAAGGCTCCCACCTGGGCACCTGGCTCTCTCGGTGAAAACTTAACAAGCCCCAGACCGTGCCAGGCAGAGGGGACCCCAAGGTTGTCTGCAAAGGTCAGAGGACTTCAAAGTGCAACATGGTTCCCCGTCGGCCCAGCCTGCCCCCTGCCCCAGGACCCTCTGACATCAGCCTGCATCCTACACATTTTCCATGAGCCTCCCTGGGCAGGGCGTTGTGCCCAAGCCGGGACACGTTGAAGAAGGACACGGACCACCATGCTGCCGCGGGAAACAGCCACGTGCACTTGGTGTGAATGCTGGGGGAGGGGGAGGGGCACAGAACACAGGGCGGAGAAGCCTGTCCTGGAAAGTGGGGTGGGGGGGCCTCAGCACTGGGGAAGGAGGAGAGGGCACACCAGACAGAGGGACAGCACGGGCAAATGCCCGGTGTGGTGGGTGGGAGCTGGAGCCGAGGGGAGGGTGGACGCTGGGTTTCTGCGGGGGGCGTTTGGGGACAGGAGAGCAATCCTTGGGGCAAGCTACTGCGTGCCAGCTGTGCCGATGGTTCCCTCCACGCATCACCTCTCCTGAGACCCAGCAACCCTGACGTGAAGGTTTCCCAGGGCCCTGAGGCTCAGAGAGGTGAAATGCCTCATCGAGGTTTGACTCGGTTGCTGGGAGAGCTCAGGCCCCGGCAGCATCTCCAGGGTCGGTGCTGGATCCCAGGACCACAGGTACCCCCCAGATCCTGCCCTCTGCAGGTCAGTACAAGGAGGCCCCAAAGACGTCCACATCCTGATCCCTGGTGCCCGTGACTGTGTGACTTACAGGGCAGGTGTGACTGAGTAAAGGGTGTTGATGGCCAGTGATCCTAGATGATCCAGGGGGGCTCACTGTGACCACAGAGTCCTTTCTCTCAAAAGGAGAGAGTCAGAGTCAGAGAGGGAGGCATGACGCCGGAAGTAGGGGCTGGGGCCACAAGCCAGGGCGCCTCTAGAAGGTGAGGGCCAGGAACGGAGCTTTCAGGAGGAACACAGCCCGCTGATGCCTTGATTTTAGCCCCTTGAGCCCCGTTCTGGACCTGTAACTTCCAGAACTCCAAGGTAACACACGTGTGTTGTTTGAAGCCACTACATATGTGGTCCTCTGTCACAGCAGCCACAGAAACTCATCTGCTGGCAGAGCTGAGTTTACAACAGCCCAGAGAAGAGCCAGCTGTGGAGGTCACGGCTGAGGTCTTCACAGACCAGCTCCTCCCCTTCTGGCTGTTAATAAATAGCAGGTTAATAAACAGGGCCGACGGGGACGAGGCTTCCCTTTGAGGATACCCCTCAACACAAGGGGGTACAAGGCAGCCTGTACCCCGAAAAGGGCCAGATGCCCCCGAAGCCACCAGCAGGCCCTCTCCGAGTCCCCCCTGATTTTCACAGACCTCGTGGCCTCCAGAACACTCACCCACATCCACTGTCCACCTGCAAAGTAAAATTAACCCATTCCTGTGCCATGCAAGTCAATAGGGGCTCCTAATGGGAGAAGAGGGAGCCCCAGTTCTGCCAGGACCAAGGACAGTTCCTTGGCGGTGGTCAACCGGGCTCGAACAAAAGTCACTTACTCCCCCACCCTTCAGGCTGTCTGCACCAGTGGCCGATGGAGAGCTAGAGAGAGGCTGGGACTCCGCCAGGCCTGGCTGGGATGGGCAGGAACACTGAGGCCCATAGGCCTGGCTCATGTGCTGTTTTTATGGGGATGGGAGGCTGCAGGCCTGGGCTGCCCATGGTGGGCCCAGGATGGGCCCAGGGGCAGTCTGCTGGTTTCCTGTGCCCCTCTGTGAACACTGGGGGGGGGGGGCTCCTTGTCATAGAGCCCACCATATCTAGGGGACCCTCAAAACTCCAGCTTTTCTCAGCCATTCAACATGCACCTGTTGCATTAGGCCATCTCAGTGATGTAAGTGGGGACAGAATTGGGGACGACAGAACATGCTCAACCAGAGGCAAAAGGTGCCAGAGGGTCAGCAGGCCTGTGATGCTTCCTTCCCACAGAGGAGTCATCCATGAGGACCTGGTTGGGGGGTACACAGTGGGGAAACCAATTCTCTTTTTTTGGAGGGCATGGGAAGAAAAGCTTCTGTGGCCACTGAAATAAAGTCACAAACATGGTTGTTTATTCCAGTAAGTGAGGAAAAGCCTGTTGTCTTCCTCAAAGAGGTCACCTTTCTATCTGAAGAACTCTGCATTACATTAGGGTTGCTTGGGCTTTATTTTTATTGTCATTTCTAATTCCAACCGATGCCATGACTCCAATGTAGTTTTTCCACTAATTGAGGGCAAACTTGACTAGTGCCCAGGGCAGCACGCAGGGTATAAAGGCAGAAGGAACCAGCTTCAATTCCTACCCTCCCATCTCTCAGCTGTGCGACCCTGGGAAGCCACTTGACCTCTCTGGGCATCCATTTAATCTCTAGTACAGTGATGGTTTTTGTAGAGATGGTCCTAAAACCATGTCTCAGGCTAAGGTGGGAGAGGCTGGAATGTCTGCCCCAGATGCCCACAAAGGTCAGCCCTGCCTCTCCCTGGGAGCAGCCAGTCAGGGAGTGGGGAGAGCTCCCTGGCCAGGCCTGGCCTTTACTGCCAGCCAGAGAGCTAACTGGGGAGGGCTCAGAGCACAGGGCAGATGGAGACGGGATGTGGGGTCAAGCGTGGCCCATGCCTGCTTTGTGAGACATCCAGAGGACGTGAACAGCACCAAGGAGATACCGCGGGAGGGGTCTGTGTGATGGGAATTGGCCTGGGGGAGGGGGCAGCAGGGAGGAGCACGTCCGTCGCCAAGGGGCGTTGTCAACATCCTGTCCCTCCAAGCCCCTTAACTCCATTAGCACTGATGGAGGATGGTGGAGCCCGCCAAGTCCGGCCCCAGATCCAATTAGCTTAGAACATATGTCTGAACATGACGAGGAGAGTCGGCTGAAACTGTGTCTGCTCAGAACGCTCAGCACAGGGGACCCGCTCAGTAACTCATTCTCCTCGCCTTGGATTCCCAGGTGCTCCGTATGGAAGCAGAGGATAACACACACACGATACATACGGCGACTCACTTTGGTCTGAGGTGCAGGGCGGTCGGAGGCTGGGCAGCTGTCTCCCCAAGTTCCGGTTAATCAAGGGTGGCTTCTGGGTGACACCGGTCCCCGTGGACACCCAGCCTGGTGTCAGATGCAGTGTGGCACCTAAGGGGGCTTTGCTTACAGCCGCCACTGTGTGCGGATCTAAGCGCCAGCTGGGGAGCTTTGGAGAAACGTGGAACCCGGGGTCCTCTCCCCAGACAGGCTGACTGGGTGGGTCTGGGCGGGGTGAGTGGGGTCTGCGTGTGGAATAAGCAGGAGGTGCCTCAGGAACCATTTAGGGAGCTCGCTCACAAGAGAGCCTTTCTCTTCCCATCCTCACGGCAGCCTTGTGAGGCTCAGGATACTGCCACATTGATGGGGGACACTGAACACCAAGAAATGGCCGGACAGCCAGTCACGGCTGGTGCTGGGTGTGAACTGAGCAGCTGGCTGACAGGGACAGAGTGGGAGATTCAGGGTGAGTCTGAATTGTGCCTGGTCCTGGGGGAGGGGTGTGTGGAAGCCGATGAGACCCGTGAAGGAGGCTCCAGGGAGGAGGGGATCCCCAGGTGGACTCCAGGTGGCCCGAGGGTTAGCAGAGATGTGGAGGTTGGAGGGCTGGATGATGAGCCCCTGAGCCCCACTGCCATGACCCCGGGGATGAGCATCAAAGCCCGAGGCTTGAGTTGGGTGTTGGGTGTACTGCATGTTGTATGGGAGGCATGGTGAGTGCCACCTCACAGCCCCTCCATGCTGGAACGGCCCAGGCCACAGCCATTCCCTCCCCAGCTTGGGAAAGCACGGCATGCTTTGTATTCTGGCAGCCTGACTGACCCATGAGTGGGCACCTGGTCCAGGGGCAGCGCATCTATTGGCTGGCCAGCAGCTGATGCCAAGGGCATTGCCCAATAGGCTGGGAGGGTTGGTGAAACCAGACAGACTGGCTGCTTCTAGAATCAGAAAATTAGGAGCCAGTGATAATAGGACCAATTGGCAGAGAGGAGCTGAGATGGCATTAGGGAGGGACAGGGCCAGTAGCCAGTCTGTAGAGCTGCCTAGAGTCCTCGTAGCTCTGATTCCCAGGCCACACTGTCCTACAATAATCCCCAGCCCCAACTGTCATTAAAAAAATTGGCCAGAAATTGTCTTTGTTCTTTGTTCCTAATAAGTGAAGGCTTGCCTTTATCCATCTATCCCTTCATACCTCCACCCACCCACACACCCATCTATCGGTCCAATCATTTACCCACCCATCCATCGATCCCTGTATCTTTCCATCCATGGATGCATCCACCCATTGGAGCATCCACCCATCCATCCATCAATCCATCCATCCACCCACATGCCCATCTGTCCATCTATCCCTCCCTCCCTCCATCCCTCCCTCCCTCCATCCATCCATCCACCTATCCACATGCTCATCTGTCTGTCTGTCTGTCCATCTGTCTGTCCGCTCATCCATCCACCTATCCATCATCTACCCACATGCCCATCCATCCATCCATCCATCCACCCATCCATCCACATGCCCACCCATCCGTCTGTCTGTCCATCTGTCCATCCATCTGTCCGTCCATCCATCTGTCCACCGTCCATCTGTCTGTCCATCCATCCATCCATCCATCCACCTATCCATCCATCCACCCACATGCCCATCTGTCCGTCCATCCATCCATTCACCATCCATCCATTCACCATCCATCCATCAGTCTGTCCATCCATCCATCCACCATCATCCATCCGTCCACCATCATCCATCCACCTATCCATCCATCTATCCACATGCCCATCCATCCATCCATCCATCCACCCATCCACCCATCCACATGCCCACCCATCCATCTGTCTGTCCATCTGTCCATCCATCTGTCTGTCCATCCGTCCATCTGTCCACCGTCCGTCTGTCTGTCCATCCATCCACCTATCCATCCATCCACCCACATGCCCATCTGTCCATCCATCCATCCATTCACCATCCATCCATCAGTCTGTCCATCCATCCACCATCATCCATCCATCCATCCATCCATCCATCCACATGCCCACCCATCCGTCTGTCTGTCTGTCCATCCATCTGTCTGTCCATCCATCCGTCCACCGTCCATCTGTCTGTCCATCCATCCACCTATCCATCCATCCACCCACATGCCCATCTGTCCATCCATCCATCCATTCACCATCCATCCATCAGTCTGTCCATCCATCCACCATCATCCATCATCCATCCATCCATCCATCCATCCATCCATCCATCCATCCATCCACATGCCCATCTATCCGCCCATCTGTCCATCTGTCCATCCATCTGTCTGTCCATCCATCCGTCTGTCCATCCAACCATCCATCCAGCCATTCATTTATCCATCTAACAGCGATTTCAACTTTTGAGTGAGCATCTCCCCTGGGGAGACAGGAGGGAACAAGACAGATTTTACCCTGGCACCATGGATTCCCAGCCTGTGGAAACAATGACTGACGAAGTCACCCCAACGTGGTGAAGGATTGGAGGATTGTGCACGTGCCTGCCCTGGGGGTAATGCAGTGGGGGCTATTCTAATCGAGAGGGGGGGTGGTCAGGGAGGACTCCTCTGAGCACATGACTATCAGGCCTGGCCAGTGTCCAAGCCAGCCAGGAAGGGCAGGACCCCAAAAGCAAGAGAGCTAAGAGGTGGTGGTGAGGCTCATCTTCAGTGTGAGCCTCTGGGCATTTTTGAAAGCCAGGATACTACAAACTTTGCATCTTAGATCCCTGCAGGTGTGGGGTTCCAGGTGGATGTAAGGAGGTGCCTGGGGCTGGGGGATCCCACTGGGAGGCCACTGTGTTGATCTATTGTTGTTGCTTCTCTTCAGGGAGAGCTGGAACCAACGGCACACGTGGACCTGGGCGCAGCTGGCTACTCAGAGCTGGGCGGTGTGGGCACACACGTCTCCACGGGGATCTTGGTGGCTAATTCTGAGGCAGCATCTGTGTGGCTGACCAAGCAGCATGTGGAGGGGACACGCATCTCTCAGAAACCAAGAGGCAAGACTAGTCATAAAGCACCTACAAAATTGAAAAATGACTTCCTTCCTCAGATTTATTTCTCTGGACCTCTTTTTCCAGGAGAAGGGCAAGAGAAACACTGCCTGTGGCCAGCGCTGAGTATGGGAAGGTTCCGGTGGGTGGCCACTACCTGGGCCAGGTGAGAGCCTTCCCTTCCGGGGTGGGGGGTGCTTACAAAGCACTGTCCCAGAACACACTGCTTCTGAATACATAACTAACATGGAGAAGCAAGTCCCCCTTTCCCTCCTTCCCAGGGGCGACTGCAGACATCAGTTTGAGTAGTAGTATAACAGACTTTTCTTTACGTGTCTTTGGGCATATGGATGGATATGGAAACACGTAGGTGTTCTTTCTAATAAAATAGGGTCACTCGTGAGTCTGTGACTCCTGCAACTTGCTCTGGTCATGTAGGACCCATCTTGGCTGTCTTGGCCTGGACACCCAGATTTCCAGCATCTTTTTTCAATGGCCAAACAGTATTCCGTGGAGAGCCATGCTAGGGTTTCTGAAGGCCATGCTCTCGGACATTGAGGGACGAGAGAGCCTGCCACATAAGTCACTAAGAAAGTGGAACAACAGGGATTGGTCCCTCCTCTATGCTGTCTCTCTACAGGTAGACTGGCCAGTGAGAACCCCAGTTAGGCAGGCCCTGGGGAGTCAGAGCCACGGGGCGGAGGAGGAGGCCCCGGGGAAAAGGCTGTCAACAGCGGCAACCCGGCAGGAACGTTGGTAGGAGTGAGAGCCATGGAGAGACGAGAGATGAAATTCATTCTGGCGATTGTGTGCAGCCACCAAATCATGGACAGCAGCACTTACTGATGAGGAAAGATGGTCTCCACGTGTTGTTTCAAAAAAAGCAGGTTACAAAAGAGCGCACGGCAGTGAGTCCGATTTTCAGAGAGGAAGATCTCCACAAAACACGATTTTCTGAGGGCGCGCCCAGGGGCTAAAGGGCTCCTCCTGGGGGCACGACGTTTGCCCTTTGAGAACGAATGACCTTGGTAAGTGGTATTCCTGCCTCCAACAGATGCTGGTTTTTAAAAAGGAAAAGACAACGGGATAGAGCGAGACAGAAGGTCTGGGGCTTGGGTGGGCTGGGAAAGGAAGGTCGAGGGGAAGAAACCAAGACGGGCAAAGGGATCCGAGCCCACAGGGCAAACTGGTGTTTCGGCATCTCACGGCAGAACCGGAGGCTCATGTTATGACTCCCTGGACGCATCCTGTCTGTCTGGGCAGCAGAGACGATGAGACTAAATTTAAACAGGAGGAGTAGGAAGGCCCCTTTCCCTGTAAAATGCCAGACCTTCCCGAGTACTGTTGAGCGACAGCGTGCCGCCTCAGTTTCCCTCGCGGTGATGCTGACGGTATTGTCCTGGGCTCCCCCTTCCCTGTGCCACCTGCCCACCCCCCCTCCCCCAGGGGAGAGATGAGCCTGCGTTCCTGTCCTGGAAGGCGGGTGCTCTGGGCCTCTTGGAGAGGGGACACCGTCACCAGCTCCCGCCCCCAGCGAGGGGCAGGGTCTCAGCCAACTCGGGGCTCCCACGCGGGATTTGGGGTCTGAAGTGGCCGGCAGGCTGGGGGAGCCAACACAGAGGCAAAGACGCACCTGCTCCACGGCCCGCAGGCCACCTCCCATACAGCCATGGTTCGGAGAGTCTCGGAAGATTCTGTAGGTGCCTTGGTACCTACGACACCCTACCCTTCTTCTGGGCCCCCGTCTGCCTAAGGGGGGCCGGGACCTGGCAGAGCCTGGATTTGAACCCAGTTCTGTCAGACCGCGTATGAGTCAGCTTGGGGCCGCGTAACAAAATCACAGACTGGAGGCCGGAAGTCCAAGGTCCAGGTGTCAGCACGGCGGGGTGAGGGCCCTCCTCCTGGCTCTCAGGTGACCACCTTCTTGCTGAGCCCTCACAGGGCAGAGACAGAGCTCTGGGTCTCTTCTTTTAAGGGCGCTGATCCCATCACAGGGGCCCCACCCTCATGACCTCATCTAACCCCGATCACCTCCCCAAGGCCCATCTCCACCTGCCACCCCACTGGGAGCCGGGGCCTCAACACAGGAATCTCAGGGGACACAATTCAGTTCATAGAGACCTCAAAGCTCATCTTCTGTCCCATCACTTTCTCTCCCAAAGACCTTGTCCTGTGCTCATCGGCTTGTCTCTCTGTCAGCCCTGCTGGGAGTGAGCTGCAGCCCGCACCCCAGCTCCAGGCACCGGCCTGGCCATGGGCCATCAGTAGACACCTGTTAAAGATGTCAATGGGCACCTTCCCCGGCCGTACACATACCACCTGGCTGTGCAGGTACCTTGGAAAAGCTGGGCCGTGGGGGCCTCGGCCTCTGCCTGCCTCCAGAGGGGGACAAGGCCTGAGCTGGACGAAGAACCAGGGGCCTTGTGCTCAGTGGGGGGGGGGGGGTGTTGAGCAAGTCCGGTGGGCACAGCCCAAATCGTCCACCGCATGGTGTGCAGCCGTGGCGGGTGGGAATCGGTTCTCTCCAGTGGAAAGCTATCTGCTCTCTGGCCAAGGCTGCTGGACAAGCTCCTCATCCTGTTCTCCGGGCCCCACGGCTCCGTCCACACCCTCCCCAACATTTCCACCTGTTACCTAACGTCTGCTGAGTGCTCCCTCTGAACCTGACCCCTCCCCCGGGGGAGAGGCGAGCTTGGGTTCCTGTCCTTGAAGGTGGGTGCCCTGGGCTCTCGCTCTTACCGACGACACGGAGGTCACACACGTGATCAGCCAGTCCCACACCCACACCCGTCTGAAACAGGGACCTCCCGGGTCCCCGCTCCACCCCAGACGTCACTGCCTCGCGTGTGCTAACGACGCAGGCTTCCGGCCATCGCCCCACCCTAATGGTACGCGTGCAGGGAACACTCAGTGCTGCAGGGAAGAGGGACCCACGGCAGATGCCAGGACGTCCACGGATGGCAGACGTGTGTGGGGCTGGGGGCTCTCGTCCCCCTCGCCGACTGCTAGCACCCACGACTGTGTGGTGCGCGTCTGCCTTGCCCCGTAGCTCCGGGGGAGGCCCGCGGCCACCTCTGCTGACTTTTGGGGGCTGGCCCCAAGCCTCTTCAAACACGAACGCACACATCCCAGCAGGTGCGATTGTTCGGAGGTATGGTGCCTGCAGTGGTTTGGCTCGCGTGGCCCCTTCACCACGGATGGACAGTACCTTCCCAGCATGCCCCTCTGGGACCTCTTGCCCAGGGGGAAAACCTAACCCATGAACTGTTTTAAAGTGAACGCTCAGCTGAACAGTGAACGAAGTTGGGATGTAGTAATTAAATGTCAGCTAATTTCAACGGTCCCATTACCTTTTCTTATTTTGGATCCTTAAGATGTGTTTTCTAGATCTCTTTGGCGCTTAGGAAGCTAATGAGCTCTTAGCCCCAAAGGGTCTCAGAAGACAGGGGTGTCATTTTGATGACCCGAGCCTCAGTTTCCCCATGGGCATAGCGGTGGCTGTCCCCTCTGCCTGCCTCACGGGGCTTCTAGGGAGGAAGGTCTGCAAAGACCAATGTGCTCCAGGATGGCCTGGCCGCAGACTCATAGCCCCCTGATGACGTGGGCCGGGACTGGGGTCTGCGACCGAAGCTGGACGGTTTGTCTTGATTATTGTTCGTTCATTCATTCATTCATTCGTTCGTTCATCCAAGTACACACCAGTCACCCACCTGATACAATGGTGAGCGGCGTGCACGGGGCCCATAGTGTCAAACGTGCCGTGGACCCACGTGGCCGGGTAAGAGGAGGGGCTGCTGGGCAAGGAGAGGTCAGGACAGGGCAGACACCTGCAGAGTTCCCAGGCAGGCAGAGGCCACACCCCGGCCACGTCCACAGGCCCCACGCACACGGCCACACCCAGCCCCTGTGGTCAGCGGGTCAAGACCAGGGAGGGCCCTGTGCTGCTGCCTCACGCGAATTCCCTCACCCTCACGGGCCTGGTCCTGCCTCCCTTTCCACCAAGACAGGAGGAAAGTTCGTGAGCCCACAGGCGGTTGCATCAGCAGAAAATAGGTGCTTTGAAAAAAGTGAGCTTCATGCCCCTCAAATACCCACGGACGGACAAATGGATGAACAGAACACGCCCTCATCCGCACAGCGGAATATTGCTTGGACGCAAGAAGGAACGAGACACTGACCCCTGCTACAGCGGGGCGGGCCCTCCACGATCCCCTGCCCAGCGATGAAGCCAGACCGAGCAGGCCACGTCGCGTGAGCCCGTTCCCACGGAGCGTCCGGAACCGTGACTCCATGGAGACGGAAAGCAGGCTCGTGGTTGCCAGGCTGGGGGAGCAGGCGGCAGCAGTGGCTGCTGACGGGCACAGGGTTTCTTGAGGGGCGTCCGGAATGTTCCAGAACTAGACAGCGGTTTGCAGAGCACCGTGGACGCACTAAATGTCACCGCCTCGTACCTCTTGAAATGGTTACTTTCCGCCTCAGTAGAATTTCAAAAAGTGAGTTGCACACATGATAAGCCAGGAGGGTTTCAGGCCCCGGGAGGTGGGTTGAGTTTTTGGAGCCCGTTTCCTGTGGACGTCACACCTGGTGACACTCCTGTCATGCTTCCTGTTCCCGGGGCGGCTGGCGAGGGAAGGGGCCGGCAGCCCCTGCAGCCCCCGGGAGGAACCGGCCGCTGCCACCAGGGCCCCTCCTTCTGCCCTCCCACGTCTCTAACTGCCAAGGCGCCCGGGCACCTGCTCCGCCGTCCCCCGCGGGCCATACAGCCGCCCCCGGGGCCCTGGGGTGGGGTGGGGTGGGGGCTGCAGCCAGGCCACCCCGAAGCCGTGGCCCCAGCTCCCCCTCCCTGTGCCCCCTTGCAGCCAGCTGAGTCTGCCCGCGTTTGTTAAAAATACACAGCTCTATCTGCAGCAACATGTAATTTAATAAATTTATTTATAATGTGACGGAGCCTGTTTTAAAGACGAGCTTTTATCTCTGAGAAGGGGCTTCGGGGGCCGCTGCTCACCTGGCACACAGCGCGAGCGCTCTCCGCCCGGGGCTGCTTGCTCTGCAGACCAGCAGCCCCGGAACGACCCCCCTGGGAAGGCAGAGGAGGTCAGCCCCAGCCCCGGACGCGGCCTCCACCCCGTCACGGGAGAGATGGGATTCACAGGCCGGTCCCAGAACAAGGATCCCCACTGTGCTGGGTTAAGTGGTCACGTCCCCCAGAACCTCAGAATGTGACCTCACCTGGAAATAGGTCTCTGCGGAAGTGATAGCTAAGACTGGGTCACAGTGGAGTCGGGTGGGTCCCGATTCCATGACTGGCGTCCCTGTAAGGAAAGGGGAGGCGGCCGTGTGAAGGCCGGGGTGGAGGCTGGAGGGGCGAGGCCACAGCCCAGGGACGCCTGGGGTTCCCAGAAGCTGGAAGACACAGGACAGGTCCTCCCCTGACACCTCCAGAGAAACCAGTGCTCCTGACATCTCGAGTTTGGACTTCTGGCCCCGGAAGAGTGGGAGGAGAAATGTGTGTTGCTTTAGGCTGTCTGGTCTGTGGTCCTTGCATTTGGTGGCCCCAGGGCTCTGACTTTGCTGGTGCGCTCCCGTCCCCGCTAGCCCTGAGAAGCTCCTGGCACATAGTAGGTGCTGGTGCAAATGCGTAGAGGGCCTGGGGGCACATGGCTGCATCGGGTCCCTTTGCTGCCACGTAGGCCTATCCCTCGTCACATGACCCTCTGGTTGACCTGGTGTCTGAGAATCAAAGGGAAGGGGGGTGTCTGCATCCAGAAGAAACCACAGGCTGTAGGGGGTGGGGGGAGGGGAATGGGCTGGGGTTGGCCGGCTGTGGGGGGTTCTCAGGTTCCGGGGCAGGAGCAACTCGTGCTCCAGAGACTAGTCCTGGTCTGGCACGTCCAGGCCCTGTTATGCCCAGAGGATTATGGGACTTAATGGAAACGAAAAATGCCAGGAGACAAATCTGAATGTGGGCCCGGGGGTGGGTCCAGGAGGGGTGCCAGGGACAACTGAGGCCGGGGGGGGGTCAGAGGGCTGGCAGGCTGCTGCTTCTCCACGGCTCCTTTCTGTCCTTCCCTCGGCCAGTGTCTGTAGAGTGCCTTCTGCCACGGTGTGGCTGTGAACAGGAGAAGTGTGGCCCCTGGCCCACACCCCACTGTTTGCTTTCCCATGGGGTGGTGGGTACTCTGATGGGGCATGTGTGGGGCACTGGGGTGTCCAGAGCTGGGGCCTCACCCGAGCTTGGGTAATCATGGAGGCTCCTCAGAGGAGGCAGTGGTTTCCATGCTGTGGCTTTGGGAAACACTCCAGAGGGACCTGGGGTGACCCAGTGTGTCAGGCCTACCATGCCCCGTGGGCAAAGGCCCGGATATGAAGGGCAGGGCGACTACGAGAAGACGGGGACAGACATGGGGCCTCCACAGGCACAGGCAGGGGCTCGCCCTGGGGCCATGGACTGGGTGTGTGTCCTCCCTCCAAGGGGGGCAGGCATGCCCGTCCCCTCTGGGCTCTGGTGGACAGTGGTGGGGGTGGGGGGCTCCTGCCACATCCGGGCACAGGCACTGAAGGAGTTCTATCCCCCGCTGGTAGAGGGGCCGGCAGAGCTCACTTCCAGTTGCGTGCGGGTGAGGGAGCAGGAAGGGTGTGTCAGGCACATGCGGGCGTGAATGAGGGGCACACGTGTGGAACTCTGTGCAACTGTGTTCCATCCAGGTGTGGGGTGCGTGATGTTGGAGAAGGCATGGGAAGAGCCTGGAAACGCAGGCTGCGGGGCCCTGGATGTCTGGGGAGGGAGAAGAAATAAAAACCCCAACAGTCCGGTCACCACGAAAGAAACTGCGCTACCGATCGTCTCATAAAGGCGAATACGAGGCCCAGATGGCTTTCTGAGCAGGGTCAACCCACCGTGGAAGGGACACGTAATTCTAACCAGAACAACGTCTTCCAAAGCAAAGAAAAAGAAGACATTCCCCAGTTGTTGTGAGATTGACAGAAGCTTGAGTCTCGAATCAAGAAAGTATTCGATGGGAAAATTACAGGCAAATCTCATTCATGACCTTAGATGCAAACACCCTAATTGAAACATTAGCAAATGGAATTTTGCATTAGCGTTAGAAAGGTTACTACATCCTGACAGGTTGGGCTGTCCTAAGACCTAAGACTGGTCTACTAGAAAATCAGTTAATGCAATTAATTAGCAAAGGAGAAAAGCCACACAATTTTCTTAAGTGATGCACAAAAGCCCTTGATAAAATTCAATATTCATTTGCAATTAAACTGAAACCTCTTGGCACACTAGGAAGGGAATGAAATGCTTTAACCTGATAAACTCTGTGCCCCTCCCCCCCCAATCTAGAGTCAACAGAAATTTAGAAAGCATTTCTTTTAAGATCGAGAATGAGACAAATATTCCTGCCTTCATTGCTTCTAGTTAACATTTTATTAGCAGATCCCACCCACCAGAGAGAGAAAGGACTAAAAAACATACAACCAGCAGATAAGAGATGGGAATTAATAAAACTGGCTGAATAAAAAAAATCGATATGCTGAAGTCAGCCACATTTCTATATTCCTGCAACGGTCAGCAGATGTACTGTTGAAAAATATACCCCGAAACGACGAAAATTCAGCTACCTAGGAATAAATCTAAAAACGTTGCAGAAGCTCTTTATGGAGACAATTATAAAATCTGTTTGAAAGACATTAAAGACGACCCAAATAAGCGGAGAACTAGATCACGTTCTTGGGTGGGAAGACGATACTGTACAGAAGTCAGATTTCCCCAGATCGGTCTATTCTGGGTCAATGCAATTCTAACAAAAACCCCAACAGGGTTTGTGTGTGTGCACGCGCGCGCGTGTGTGTGTGTGTGTGTGTGTAACTCAGTAAACGGACTGAAAAACGTAAATGGAAGACCAAAGGAGCACGGATAGCTAAAACAATCCTTTAGAAAAACAGGAGATGGGATGGTGCGTTTTGTTCAGATGACATTGAGACAGCGTTAGGATAGACGGCACCGATGACAGCCCAGAACCAGGCTGCATCCACGTGAATGGAAGCCTATGATCCACCAGCACGGTGGGTCTCGGAGAGAAGCGTCTTACCCCACAAACGACGCTGGGAGAATGGGTTCTCCACACGTAGGGAGAATGAGATCAGATCCCAACCTCACACCATACACGTAGACAAAAAGGAGTCCCTGGATGAAGGACTTATACGCAGAAGGCGAACTGATCAAATTCCTAGAAGGTGAGACTGGAAAATATCTTCATGAACTCTTGGTAGAAAATAATTTCTTAAATAAGACACAAAAAAGGCATACTTTTCCCCAGAGGAGGAGTCTGATGCACGTATCGACATCACATTAAGAACTTCTCCTTGTGAAAAGAGTAAAAAGGCAAGCTAAGGGGGTAGCGAACAGAACATACAACGAGCACAAATCCCTAAGGAAACAATAAACAACCTCACAGAAAACTGGGCAAAAGGCGAGAACAAGCACTATAAAGAAAAGGAGCTCCAAATATCCATGAACGTTGGAAAAAGACGCTCGAGTCCACGAGTCGCCAGGCAACGCAAACAACGGCACCAGTGAGCAACCGCGCGACGCCCCTGGACGGGCACAAACGATGAGGCCTGAGCCCTCATGGTGCTGTCATCCTGCAGGTGCAGAGACGCGAGCTGCCTCCCGTCAAAGCGGAACGGCAACAAAGTTGCCGAGGGGAAGCTCTGCCACCACCTGGGGAAGCTGGACGTGCCGCCCCCCTGCGACCCAGCACCTGTTCTAACATCTGCACGCGGTCGCCAGCAGACGCGTGCGGGAGTGCTCAGCGCTGCTCTGTTCACAGCCACAACACCGGGGAGGCCGCCACGTGTCCGTCAGCGGGAGAACGGCCACCGAGGACGGCAGATATCCGCAGTGCCGGGCCGCAAACCCCCAGATCACAAAAGCTCCGAAAGCAGAACCCATTTCTCGGCAATTCGACTGGTGGCAAGAGCCGGTCTGAGGAGCCCGGCGGGCATTCATCACCTGTGTCGGCCCCAGGTCGTGTGAATGTCCGCAGAGTTGAGGTTCAAGAATCACCATGCTGGATTACACGGAGCGACACGCGGCTGGGACGGCACAAAGCACGCAGCGTTTTACATTTTACAAGATGTACTTCCCAGCCTCAAATGAATATATGCATGATGTATCATCTTTGTTCTGAAACGCACTGGGCCCCACGGGCCCTGGGTAAGGGACTAAGGACCTGTCTTGTCCTACAATGGAATCGTCTACAGCTGGGAAAACAAACAAACACCAACTACACACATCTGTGCGGATAAACCTCAAAAGAACAGGGGCGAGCCGCAGGAGTGAGCCATCACAGAGTCTAGCCGGCAAATTCCATTCATATGAAGTCGGGAAGGAGGAAAAAGGCAGCTTTGTTTGGTGACACGGGCACAGGTGGTAAAGTCACGAGGAAAAGCCGGAGAAGTGGGGGCAGGGAGGCAGCTCCCGGGCAAGGGCCCTGCTGTCCCCACGACCTGTTCCTTGGTTCCAACCAGAGCCTCCCCGACGCCTCCGGGACACGGGACGTCAGGATGGAACCCGTCACCGAGGGCAACGACCACTCGATTAGTCCACGCCTGGACAATAAGCGAACCCCAAGCCGGGCTAAGCACAGGCAGGGGGCTGCGGGTGTCACCTGTGCGCTCTGCCCAGCCCCACCCTTCGCTACTCCTTGGCCGCTTCTCCCAGCCTCCCCTCCTCCACACAGGCGCAGCGTCCCCCTGGGCGCCCCTCGCACGCATCCCGACCCCCAGATCCACTCGGGCGGCCGGTCCGGCCCATCCACAGCTGCGGCGGCCTCCTGACCCAACACCTTCCTTCCACCCCTCTCCCCGTGCAGCCACGTGGTCTCTCAGGACCGAGGGCCCAAAGCACAGGGGCCCAGGCCCCTCCTTCCTCCCTGCCTGCTCCTCTCCTGCTGCTCGCGCCTTCTCAGACCCTTCCCAGGTTGCAGAGGAAGTGTCACCTCCTCCAGGGAGCCCCCTAGGCTCACCTACCCAAATCTCCCAGGACCCCCATTACTGTCTCTTATGCCCCGTCTGCTGCCTTCCTGGCTTTCTCACAACACATACGGTTTTCCTTCCTTATTTGTTTTTTGCCTTTTTTTTTTTTTAATTTTAGTGTTTTTATTTATTTTTGAGACAGAGAGAGACAGAGCATGAGCAGGGGAGGGGCAGACACAGAATCTGAGGCAGGCTCCAGGCTCTGAGCTGTCAGCACAGAGCCCGACGCGGGGCTCGAACTCATGGAGTGTGAGATTGTGACCCGAGCTGAAGTCGGACGCTTAACTGAGCCACCCAGGTGCCCCTGTTTTCTGCCTCCTTAATCGATAAGCTAACCTGTCGAGAAAAACTTCCATTTTTCTCACCGTTGTACACCCAGAGTCCACCAGAGCCTTTACTTAGTAGGAGCACAAATGGCTCTTGAGGAGATGAGTCACTGATAATGATGATGACACCAAGGAACAGAGAGGCTGAGTAAGTTGCCTAAGGCCACACAGCTAGTAAGGTCTTAGAACAGTAAACCCGGGAAGGGGCTTCCTCCACGCTGGGCAGCCCAGTCCTGCCCCGCCCCCCACCCCCACCCCCAAGCTTTGTGCTTTCAGAAAAATAGGGCAGCTGGCGGTGGGTCCCTGAAATGTCCCCGCACCGTCCCTCCTCGCGGTGTGCCCAGCAGGTGAGGACAGGTCCTCAGAGCCGTCTGCCCACAGGGAGTCTTTCTCCGTCCCAGGGGACACGCGGTGATGCTGAGCAGATGGTGGCCGGTGCTCCACAGACAGGGGCAGAGAAGCAGATCGAGGCGGGAATATCACTGGCGCAAATATTTTAGCTGTGGGGGCCGCGGCAATGCGAGGGGCACGGGCGGGGGGCGTTAGCTGCTGCTGGCCAGCCGGGGGAGGAGGGGGAGAAGGCGGCCAGCGGAGAGAACGCCCCAGCAGCCGCTGCTCCAGCTGGACGGACCTCCCCCTGTAGTCCCCCTTCTGCCCCGGCTCCCCCCTCTCCCTGCCCCAGTGGACACCACCCAGCGACTGTCCCTCTCACGGTGGGGGTGGGGGGGCTTTGGGGATGACGGAAATACAGCTGGACCACAGCGAAGCCAGCAAAAGCGCTTGCCTTGACCTCGGGCCACCCAACCCCGGGGAGGAGGGCCCCGTGCTCTGAGCGCCCTCCGTGGGGCCGGCCCGACCCCGGGGCAGCAGTCCCTTCCGGAGAAGGAAGAGGGCTGGAAGACAGGCAGGGTGGGGGGGGACGGCATTCCCAGGACAGGGAGCAGGTGGTCCCAGCATCCTGGTGAAGACGGCTGGTGTGAACCCCCCAGCCCCTCCCACCTACCCCCTCGGCCCCTGGGTCTTTCCACACCTCTGCCCCGTGTGCACACAGACACTGGAAGTCCCTGACGGGCACAGCTGCTTGGGGGGGGGGGGGCCCTGGGGACCCTCTGTGCTCTGAATGGTTTGGACGGTGAGTCTGGGAGGGCCTTCGGCCCCGGGGCGGCCTGGGAGAGTTGTCGCCCTCACTCTGGGCCTCTGGACTCGGGAAATGGGAGTGATGGGAGTGACGGGAGTGACGGGCTTGCGGGCCTGGGCAGTGGTCACCGCCTACAGGGATGATGGTGGGGCCGGAAGCAGAGACGGAGCTTCCCCCACACCGCGTGCGACACACTAACGGTTATTCGTGCACATCTACGCAACGTGCCAACACCCACGTGCCTACATAACCCGGCCCCGACTTTTCGCCACAGCGGCCAGCTGGGTCGTCATCCCCATTTCACAGGTGATAAACCGAGGCAGAGAGGCTGAGGGACGTGTGGCGCGGGTCAGGGTGGGCGTCAAACCCAGGCGGTCTGGCTCTGGCCGCTCGCCTAACCCCGTCTGCTCGGTGGCGGCCCTAGGGAAGCACACACGTGTGTGTGTGTGCAACGCACACGCCTGTGGGGGGCACCAGGGCTACAGGGCGCGCTCGGCGGTTTGGGCCCCGTTCACTCAGCTGGAGTCTGGATGGGCAGCGGGGTGCCGGGGGCGGGACCGGTGAGAGGCCGCGGCGGGTCCCCAGGGAGGGCGGGCTCGTGAACCCACTTAACGAAGAAGAGCGCGCCGGCTCCGGAGGCCCCTTCCAGCCGGCCACATCCTTGCACGTAAAATGCCGTCCCAGACAAGCCAAGTCTCAAACGCTTCGGGAGAGTGTTCCTGCTCCGGGAGGCTGGGTCACACTACCGTGGGCCGTGGGGTGGGGACAGTCTGCGTGCCACGCTCGGACGCAGCCGGAAAACGCTCCTGCTTGGGGCGCCCCCCGGGCCCTGCATTTTTAGGTCACACACTCAACACCTGAGTTTTCCTAATGCCGCTGGCCTGTCACCTCCCAGAGATCCGCAAGCACGCTGGGACCAAAGGACCCTGCCGGGCGGAGCTCCCGCGGAGTTCTTAATGGCTGGCAGCCTCCAGTGACCTTATTTTTAGCAATTTCCACCCCAATTACTGCCCGGTGGAAGCACAGACGTATCGGGAACCCTTCCACGTGATACGTTCTTCCAGGGAGAAGGACGGAGGCGAGGAATACGAAACGACTCCAGGGTCCCCTGGATTCACGGCACAGAACTGAATCCTAGATGCAGATTTCCAGCCCCTTTCGTGACGCGTCTCCTCCCGGAGCCAGAGCCGAGGGAACCTGGCAAAACTGGATGGCAGTCAGCCCTGGGGACCGCAGGCGGTCTGGCTCTGGCCCGTGGTCACCGGGGCGGCCAGGCTGTAAGCCTGGCACCAGAGCCGCGACGTCCCCGTCTGGAACTGGATTCAGGAGAAACGCAGCAGCCCCAGCTATGTGACTTCACCTCCGCCCACTTTCTCTGCAGGAAGCACAAAGCCGTCAGGAGGAAATGCAATTATTTAAACAATCCCTCTCAAATAACCTATTGTTTTCTCCCTCCCTGGGAGAAAAAAAATGCTCTGAAATATCACCATTCAGGGACTCTGGGAAACACCTACCCGAGGGCTGGGGTCCCCAAACAGACAGCCACGAGGTGGGCTGCTTCTGAGAGCCCCAACTGTGAGGGAGGCTGGTTGGCCCGGGGAGCCCGGAAGCACATTCAGAGCCACCCCAACGCCATCAGACACCCAGCGGAAAATCAGCCCAGCCCATGTTGGAAACCGTCTCTCTGTGTTCTCCTCACTCTGCCCGGGGACCGAGGGTCTCACAGAACAGCCCCGGAAGTCCAGCAACAGGCTGCCACAGTGCCTTTGCAGGTGCTGTTCTGACTCCTCTGAACATCCTTCTCCCATCTTTCCCATTTCAGAGACTCCCATCTATTCTCTGCAAATCCTAGCTCGTGTTTCAACCTCGATGTGCAGATCGCCTGGGATCTTGTTAGAGTCCAGCGGCTGACTCAGCAGGTGCCGGGTGGGGCTGAGTCTGCATTTCTATCAGGTTCCTGGGCCACATCTGGAGCCAAGGTTCTAGAGCCCTGGTTACTCCATTCTTCCAGCGCTCTGTCTGCAAACATCCTCACGCATCACGGGCCACACTGCACCATACTGACCTCCGACACACAGGCCCCTCCTCCTGGACTGCCATACCTTTGGGGGCCAGGCCCGAGCCCTGGTCATCTCTATGCCCCCCCCCCCCCCCCCGACAGGACCCAGCCCGGGGCTGGGAGGGGCCCGGGTACTGAGCCAGGAGGAGCAGACCTCATCTGTTCCCAGTACCCAGAGTGCCCCCCCAGCTCTGTCTCCATTACTGGGTCAGGCAACAGCAGGCAGACGCTGGAAGGGAGGAGGGAACGGGCAGCACCTCGCAGGGGCTTTGTTCCTGGAATGTTCTCATCCCTGGACTCGGCCCTGGGAAGGGGGAGGTTCAGCTTCTGGCTCACTACGTCCCGTGCCACGACACCCGTGCGGCCGTGCACAGGCGGGGGGGCGTTCAGGTGGGGCCGGAGCCTGTGGGGACACACGCTCCTGGACCCCCCACACCTCCAATCCACACGAGGATCTGAGGCATCTCAGAGAAAGGCCACTTGCCGGGAAACATTCAGTCTTATCTCACGGCCCGCTCCCCCGGGGATGTGCGCCCTCTTGGAGCCAGAAAATAATAACCCCAGCCTCTGGGTATTGGTGACTGGCCCAGACCACAGACCGTGGGCTCTGGGGAGATTTTATTGAATGAACTCGTTTCTGGGCCAGACTCTGTGCTGTGCCTCCCTGGAAGGTCAGAGGTGACCAGATGGCACATTCCCAGGACCCGGGGAGCTGTTTGCTGTGGGACAGCCTCCCACCTGCCGCTCCCCTGGCACCCAGCCCCCCGCACACTCTGGCCGTGGCACCTGCTGTGGCCAGTGTTGGCACCCACCGGTCCGAGACTCCTCAGAAGAAGCCTTCGGCCACCAGGAACCCGAGTGGATCGGCCGGGACGAGGGGCTCGTGTCCCTGCACACTCCTTCTGGCGTGTCCAAGGGGAATACGACAACCACTGACCCCAGCCCCTCGTGGAAAGAAAGGCCCGTTTCTAGTTCCGTCCCTGTGGGGCAGGGTGAATGGCTGCATGCTTCCTAGTTGACTCTGAACCAGAGAGGCCGAGTGACTGGCCCAGGGTCACACAGGAAAGGTAGTACCAGGTCTCCTGAGCCCTTCCCACCATGTTTTCTGTAGAAATAAAGGTAAATTTCCTCACGTGCTTGTGCTGGAAACCTTAACGCCAATGGGGGAAGGTCTTCCTTTTAGACAAGAGAGGGTTAGTTTTTCAGCCACTGGCTGCACAAAGAGTTCCTTAGTTGGACCTTAGAGGCCATCTCGGGACTGTAATACTCGCAAAGCTGAGCTCCCGGGGAGGGGGCCCCTGGGCCCGCGAGGCAGGCTGGGTTCCACCTCAGCTCCATGCTCTGAGCCCTGGGAGCTTGGACAAGCCTCCCAACCTTTCTCGGAGCCCCGTTTCCTCGTCTGCACAACAGGGTAACGTAAGGGCTCCTCGTGATGGGCACCCGGCCCACGCCCGGCAGGGGGGAGCCCACGGGGGCCGCTCTGTCCCTCCGTCTAGGCCAGTTCCACCCCGTCAGGATGGGACATCGCTCCGCCCTGGTCACTGTCTGCAGGACGTGGCTCCCCACACAACCCACCTGGCCACGGGCCACGGCTCGCAGACACCCATTCACAGCGGAAGGTCGATCCTATCTTGTCTTGTCTGTTTATAGCAGATGATAAAACTTGATCTCAAATTACACACCTCTCAGCTAAAAGCGGTCTATTACCCAAAACCTCACTCTGACGGCTATAAATAACCCTCACAACGCAGTCCCCAGGAAGTCTCTGGAAAGACGCTGCCCGGTTTTGAATAACAAGATGACGGAAATGCACACTGATGCTAATTAATTTTGCGGCTCGGAAAGAGCGCTGTCCGTGGTAGCCGCGGTCAGCGTGTGGGCACAGGACGCCTGTCCGGGGAAGGGAGGCCCCATCCGCGTGGGGCCCTGGTGCACGGAGGCAGCACGAGCGAGAGAGCTTACATTTGCTCACAAAGCTGCTGGAGAGGGGCCTGGTGCTGGCTTCTCCACCCTCCTGCCCAGACTGGCCGGGAACCAAAGAGAAGGAAATGTGAGGAGACCCGGATGGCTGTGAAGGCAGACATTTTCCAAGAGAGAAGAGGCACCGGGGACAGAGGCGTGGAGGAGTGAGAGCTCCCGGAAGGCCGCCTTCTCCCTTCACGTCGCGCCCCCACGGGAGCGGCCCGAGGGGTGGAAGGACCCAGCTGTGGACTGTGGAGACAGCCTGGCGTCCTCCAGGAAGGCGGAGGGACCCCATGGCCCAGGGATTCCACCCTGAGGGTACGGCCCCAAAGAACGGAGTCCCCAAATGCTTGGACTGCATACATGCGCTCTTTGCAATGGCCCAGATGGGAAACAACCCCAATGCCCATCAGCAGAAGGGACAGCACCGTGGGGTCTGCCCGCCCAGTGGAACATTGTCCGGTCGCAAAGCAAAGGAAGCATGGCCACGTGCTACATGGTGGCTAAACCCGGAGGGAAAGAAGCCAGACACGAGAGGGGACACGCCGTATGACCGCATTCACAGGAAACGCCCAGAACGGGGCAGTGCACAGCCAGGCAGATCGATGGCTGCCAGAGGCCGGGGCAGCGGGACAGTGTGACTGCTTGAGGGCTGCGGGGTTCCCTTGAGGGGGATGAAAATGTTCCGGGACTAAGGAGCCGCACAGCACTGTGGACACACTTCATACGATTGCGCTGTGTGCTTTAAATGGTTACAGTGATAACATTGTATGTTACATGTATCTTAGCACAATTCAAAAAGACAGTTGGGGCACCTGCGTGGCTCAGTCGGTCGAGTGTCTGACTCTTGGTTTCGGCTCAGGTCATGATCTCACGGTTTTATGAGTTCAAGCCCCAAGTCTGGCTCTGAGCTGGCAGCACAGAGCCTGCTTGGGATTCATTCTCTCTCTGTCTCTGTCTCTGTCTCTCTCTCTCTCTCTCTCCCTCCCTCCCTCCCTCCCTCCTTCTCTGCCCCCGCCCCCACTCATACACTCTCTCTCTCTCAAAATAAATAAATACACTTAAAACAAAAAAGACAGTTATGCAACCAACCCAGGCCTTAGAGGGGACTTGGTGGCCCTGTGGTTCCGGCAGCTGAGCCCCTGCTTGGATTTGGACGACGCACACGCGTGTGCCTCTTGCACAGATGGCCTGGCACCCTCCACTTCAAGGCCCCTCCCACCACCCGACTCCAAGGAACGTGTTCATGCCCCACTTGACTGCTCAGTGCCCATCTGCAAGTGGCCGGGCGTCCATGTGTCAGTGCACAGGTCACACTTGGGGTCCGCGGCCACCCCCTGCCCGGCTTGGAGCGTCAGGCTTCTCGCGTACGCGTGACACCTTGGTTCATCAACCATTCTGAGGACGGTGCTCCCCCAAGCAGTCTGTACTTGGGAAGGAAGAGTTAACTTTCCCCTTTATGCCAACTAAGGACAACAGTAACTGCCAGCCAGTGCTCTGAGGGGCACCCATGGACGGAGCAGGCCCGGGAATCTGGACTTAGTCGACTCGATTCTGGCTCAGAGCACCCAACACGACAGTGTGCCGGTGGGCGCACGGTGACCCCTGTGGCTCCTTCAGCTTTCTGAGTATTTAAAGCAGCTCTCAGACCCCAGGGACGACCCGCGAGGACCCACGGGACTCAAGCCAAGGATTACCAAAACCTCTCTCCACTTAAAACTCTGTGATTTTGGGGCACCTGGGGGGCTCAGTAGGTTAAGCATCTGATTTTGGCCCAGGGAGTGATCTCATGCTTTGTGGGTTCAAGCCCCACGTCGGGCTCTGTGCTGACAGCTCGGAGCCTGGAGCCTGTTTCGGATTCTGTGTCTCCCTCTCTCTGACCCTCCCCCATTCATGCTCTGTCTCTCTCTGTCTCAAAAATAAACGTTAAAAAAATACATAAACATTAAAAAATTTTAAAAACAAAACAAACAAAAAACCAAAAAACCTCCCTGATTTTGAAACACGAGTGGTCCTTTAAGAAAGATGTTGTTCCCAAATGGGACCTCTGGGCACCTTGAGACGGGCATTGGCCCTGGAGCCACTGTGATTAAGAGGCAAACCCAGAGGGATGCCTGGGGGGCTCCGTCCACTAAGCATCCAACTTCGGCTGAGGTCACGATCTCATGGTTTGTGGGTTCGAGCCCCACGTTGGGCTCTGTGCTGACAGCTCGGAGCCTGGAGCCTGCTTTGGATTCTGGGTCTCCCGCTCTCTCTGCCCCTCCCCCGTTTGTGTGCAGGCGTGCTCTCTCTCTCTCTGAGTGAATGAACTTACGCTTTTTTTTTTTTTAAAAAAGAGGCAAATGGGGCGCCTGGGTGGCTCAGTCGGTTGAGCGTCCGACTTCGGCTCAGGTCACGATCTCACGGTCCGTGAGTTCGAGCCCCGCGTCGGGCTCTGGGCTGATGGCTCAGAGCCTGGAGCCTGCTTCCAATTCTGTGTCTCCCTCTCTCTCTGACCCTCCCCGTTCATGCTCTGTCTCTGTCTCAAAAATAAATAAACGTTAAAAAAAAAAATTTAAAAAAAATTAAAAAAAAAGAGGCAAACCAGAGTTTCCAGGCCCCGGCAACCCCAGACCCACCGTCTCACAAATGCTGAGACTACAGAATGCGGCAGAGAGGAAACACCCTTTACAAAAGAGCCCTGGGGTTCTTGAGTGGCAGCAGAAATGCCGCTTCCCAGGCAGATGTCCCAGCAGTGCAGCGAAGACCCCACTGGCAGAGGCGCCCGACGGAAATTTACTGATGGCGGAAAGGGCAGGTTCACGGGTGCGGCCGGACTTTGGCGGTGTTGCCCCAGGGTCCGATGAGGCAGGCCCGGACAGGTGCTCGGCATCTGAGCCTCCCCAGTCCCTGGCCCACCACCCCACCACCCGTATCCTGTCCTACGTGGACCCCCTCAGCCCTGGGCTGACTCACAGGGCAGAGTGACATAGGAGAGGGACAGAGGGCTTCGGGCCCGAGAGCCATTTCTGCATTTGCGTATCTTCTCGTGCTTTCCTTCAGCTCCGCGTCAAACCACGGTTTTGCAAAGGCTAAAATCCCATGGAGAGAGGGGACCCAATGGCTATGGGCAACCCGGGAGGGCATCCAGGGGAAGGTGTCCTCTGAGGATCCTTCATTCTGTTAGCCCCTTAGGGAGCATTTCTAGGTAGCTGGGCACTTAGGATCCTTTCAGGATCCACAGGGAGTTGAGAAAGTTGTCTTCGTTTCTACTGAAAATGGAGGAAAAAAAGGCAACTTTTAGTTCTGGTCCCAGGGATTTAAGGAGCATGAAACCAGGCTGCTGCTACCACGGGGCTGAAAGCGTGGCTCCAAATTGATCGGCGCGTGCTAAGGACAGCAGCCCGCCGTGACCTCGGAGAGCCTGTTGTGGGAGGACAGCGTCCTGCTGAAACTCCGAGGAGGAGGCAGCTGGGCACCGGGGCAGCTGCTGGGTCACCTGTGGATGCGTGAGCCTTCACATTTCACAGCGAGCCCACTGCTAAGGGCTGTGGAGACACCCCGCTCCGGGCTCCAGGCACAGGAACACGAAGCCCAGGCTGATGGCAAACGACTACGACAGCCGAGCGTCTGGGAGCACCTCGCGTCCAGGGGATTGCGGCCGCGTCTCCAGGTGGGGCTGTGGGTGAGGGCGGGGAGGGTTGGAAGGTGGGCCTTCTCATCCACCCAGGTCTGCAGCAAGGGGAGCAGGGTGGGGCCCAGGGCTCCGTGGGGAGCAGCCCAGGGCAGCGGGTCGACACAGAGCACCCAGACGCCCCCTACATGCCTCACACCTGGACCCCGCCTCCTGGGCCGCAAGAAGCCCGGGCAACAGGACGGGTATAAGGTAATCGTGCTAAGTGGGCTCAGGGCCCTGGCTCCTGGGACCCTGCTCACCTCCCCCTCACCACGGACAGGGCCATCTATCAGTTCGCAGGGAAGGGCCAGCCTGGCCTTCGTTCTGACCTCTGCAGTCCCCTGAATTTTCTTCTTCTTTTTTTAAAGTTTGTTTTGACAGAGAGAGAGGGAGAGAGAGAGTCACGTGAGTAGGGAGGGGTGGAGACAGAGGCAGAGAAAGAGAATCCCAAGCAGGCTCTGAGCTGTCAGCGCAGAGCCCGACCCAGGGCTCCCAGTCACAAACCTGAGCCGAAACCAAGAGCCGGACGCTTACCCGACTGAGCCCCCCAGCGCCCTGAATTTTCTTCCTTAACTGTGCGCACACACACACACACACACACACACGCACCTGTACTGTGGGAAGACCCCTCTCCTTCATGCGATTATACGCGCATTTAGACAAATGCGTACTTTCGACGAGGCATCATCCCAGGAGTAGACGGCACGTGAGCACGAGGCTTAATGCAAGTCTGAAGAGTCTTCCCCGGGGGGGCTGCTGAGACCCTGGGCTGCCCCTCCCTGACCCCCTCCCCCGGGAACTGGGGTTCTGCTTTTGTTTCCTTCACGTGGCCTTTCTTTCCAGGGTTGGCACCTGTTCATTTCCCGAAACAATACATGGGTTCGTCTGCCCTTTCTTTCGGGGAACTTCACGTAGATGGTTTCATGCTTCACGTATCCCTCCCCGGCTTACGTTTCCCGTTCTACTCTGCCTCCGAGGTCTCTCTGCGTTGATGCGCGTGGCTGTGTTCATTCATCTTTCCCCTGCTGGCTAGTGTTCCCTGTGGGAACGCATCACAGTGTCCCGATCATCCCTCTTGTTAATAGATACCGGTGTGGCTTGCGATTTCTTGCTCCCGTGAACAGAGGTGCCCGGAACCTTCCTGCGTGTGTCCCCTGGTGCACGTGTGGGACGGCCCTTCGGTGGGGCGCCTGCCAGAGTGACCGGCTCCCTCTTACCATCCATGCAGGTTCAACTTTAGTGAACGAGGCCAGCCATTTTCCAAAGAGGGTGGGGTCTTTTTCATGGATTTTTTTTTTCTTTCTTAACACTAAGTATATAAACCCGAAAAGGCTTTGAGAGGCCTGGCTATGGTGGGCCTATCAGCACTGGAAGTGTGTCCCCCAGAAGGTATGTTGAAGACTAACCCCAGGACCTATGAACATGACCTTGTTTGGAAACAGGGTCTTTGCAGATGTGATGAAGGTGTAAGTGAAGACGAGGTCATGCTGGTTAAGGGTGGGCCCTTAATCCAGTCTGTGCTCATCCAAGACGGAAGTCGGACACAGACACAGACGGGGAAAACACCGCACGACAACAGGCAGAGACTGAACGGGATGTGGCTGTAAGCCAAGGACTGCCAAGCAGCCACCAGAACCTGGGGGGGCAGAGAAGGATTCGCCCCCAGAGCCTCGGAGTGAGTGCGGCCTCGAGACGCCGTGATCTCGGATCCCCAGCGTACAGAGCGAGGAGACCGAAGGTCACTGCTGTTTCAGGGCCCCTGGTTTGGGGTCCTCTGTTACAAGACCCTGAGAGATGAGTACGGGACAGCAACCCAGGCCCTGCCTGGCCCCGCCCGCCAGCACAGCCTTTGTCCTGGGGACCCAACAGGTCTTCGGTCTGTAGCCATGAGAGCAAGGAGCACCAAACCTTTCCTCAGGCCCCCAAGGATGTGCACGTCCCCGAGTGCGGGGTGAGTGCCAGAGCCCCTCCCGACGCAGAGCGGCAGGTGCCCTATGTCACTCACTTAACCGGAGCAGGGAGACTGCGTTTCGCAGGCCTGTGTCGAGGCTCCAAGGGGCGAGACGGAATGGGCAGCGGTTCTGCCCCCGGCCGGGCACCGCGCTCCGGAGGCTGAAGGAAGGAAGGCCGGCTTCCATCCACTGGGGAGCAGCGTCAGTTAACAGATGTGCCCCCGGCAAACGCTTCACGGAAGAGGTGTTGGGCCGGCGGAGGCAGAAAGGCTCACCCTGGGAGGGCCTGCAAGGGGAACCTGAGCCCCAGCATCTCTGCCCACCCACCCCTGCAGGCTCGCTGTGAGGACCAGTTTCTTTGCTGGCAGCCGTCTACCTGCCCTCAAGTCTCAGCCACCAGGACGGCACTGACTGTGTCACTAGGGAGGGAGGTGTCTGCCCTCTGACCCCTGGCTTCCTCAGTCTGTCTCCTCCTTGTCTGGTGGTGAGGGGATGGTGAGCCAAGCACTTCCTGGTGCCCCCTCGAGTCCTACACCTCAGAGGGCTGTGGAAGAATAAAGGATAGGGTGGGAAAGTGCCAGGTCCCAGTCTGGTCCCCTCCCCTGCGGTCTCCCCTGGTGGCCCCAGCCCTTTCCCTGATGGTCTCAGACATGTGGTCTCCCTGGTGGCCCCAGCCCTTCCCCTGATGATCCCAGCCCTATGGTCTCCCCTGGTGGCCCCAGCCCTTCCCCTGATGATCCCAGCCCTATGGTCTCCCCTGGTGGCCCCAGCCCTTCCCCTGATGATCCCAGCCCTATGGTCTCCCCTGGCAGCCCCAGCCCTTTCCCTGATGGTCTCAGACATGCGGTCTCCCCCGGTGGCCCCAGCCCTTCCCCTGATGATCCCAGCCCTATGGTCTCCCCTGGTGGCCCCAGCCCTTCCCCTGATGGCTCCAGGCCTGCTCTCTCTCCTGGTGGCCCCAGCCCTTCCTCTGATGGTCTCAGACATGTGGTCACCCCTGGTGGCCTCAGCCCTTCCCCTGATGATCCCAGCCCTATGGTCTCCCCTGGTGGCTCCAGCCCTTTCCCTGATGGCTCCAGTCCTGCTCTCTCCCCTGGTGGCCCCAGCCCTTTCCCTGATGGTCTCAGACATGTGGTCTCCCTGGTGGCCCCAGCCCTTCCCCTGATGATCCCAGCCCTATGGTCTCCCCTGGTGGCCCCAGCCCTTCCCCTGATGATCCCAGCCCTATGGTCTCCCCTGGCAGCCCCAGCCCTTTCCCTGATGGTCTCAGACATGCGGTCTCCCCCGGTGGCCCCAGCCCTTCCCCTGATGATCCCAGCCCTGTGGTCTCCCCTGGTGGCCCCAGCCCTTCCCCTGATGGCTCCAGGCCTGCTCTCTCTCCTGGTGGCCCCAGCCCCTCCTCTGATGGTCTCAGACATGTGGTCTCCCCTGGTGGCCCAGGCCCCAAACCCTTCAGCTTCTCACTAGGTGGCGGCCACGTGAAAATGCCATTTTTGTAGATCAAAACGATTAAATAGTTTGGTGAGGTCCAGACAGCATTTATCAAGCCCGGGAGGATGCACCCTGCCCACACTGGCAGGCAGGCCCTTGGTGACCCCACTTTGGGTCAAGCACTGTCAGAAGCTGGGAGACTGGCTTGGGGAAGCCGAGAAAGGCCTTGGGAGCGGTGAGCCAAGCAGCCGATCAATGTTCTAGTATTAATGGCCCCAGGGCAAGCGGCTGGGAGGTGCCTGGGGGCAGAGGTACTTCTGAGATGGGGTGAGGGGGAGAGGGGGAGTGGGACCAGGTCACCAGGGTGGCACAGGGGTGCTGTTTCCCACAGGTCCGGGACCAGACCCCCGCGTTCAGCCCTGAGTCCTGGACAAATCCTTCCAGGTGAAGACCTTCCCCGGATGGCTCCAGGGAGGGCCACAGCTGACCGCCTAATGGGGCCCACAGGTGAGCGCCCACGTGCAGGGAAACTTGGGGCCACAGGTGCTGCCATGAGAGAGGGGCGGCAGGTGTCACCTGTAAAGGCCAGAGCTGAGATATTTTCACGTCAAAGTCCCACACTGTGTGTCCACGCGTGTGGGTGTGTGAGCACAACCCTTTAACAACGTAAAAGTCGTTCTCAGCTTGCAGGGTGCACCAACACAGGAGGCGGGTCAAATCCGGCCGTGGTTTGCCAAACGCTGCCGTGAAAGAGAGCTGTTCCAAAGGCAGGCTCAAGGGCACCCTAAGTAAGCGGCCTCAGCTCAGACTGCAACCTGCTCTGGTGAGGATGCGGATTCTGCCCCGGGGTCTCGGGAGAGGCGAGACGTCGCAGCTAAGACTGGAGCAGACACGGCAGCCCCTCCCGGTCTCCAGGGCCCACACGGGAGCAAGTTCAAGGCCAGAGAGGGCAGAGCAGGAGGTGGGCAGGAACAAAGAACAAAGGCTTCGCCGCCCAGGCGGGCGCTGTTGCTGCACATGGGGCCCGAGCTTCCAACGGTGGGTTTCGCCGAACAATGTCTACACATCAGGCAAGTGGAAGCGTGTGACTCCCTAGGGGATGGGGGCGGTTCTCACTCGGTGTTAAGGGCATCGTGCACGGAGAAGCCCCTTCAGAGGGCAGATGTGAGCCCCTCCGAGGGAAGAACGTGCCGGGACCTCAGGACCAAGCGCCCGGTGTGAACCAGCCTCGCTCCACGGGGACGGGGGCGTGCGGTCCCAGCGGGCTGCAGAACCAGGCACCTGGGCCGCAGGCTGGGACGCGGTGGTTAAGCCACGGAGCACAAATCTGGCCGCTCAGGGAAGAGTTACGAGGTCTGGGCTTCCGATGGCAGCAATCCAGCCTCATTCACACCGATTCGGACAACAATACCAAGCGGCCGGCTCAGATGAGCCCGTCCACACACACACCGCGAGGGATGGAAACAATCCAGCCAGGGAGACCGGGCCGCTGACCGGTGGAAGGGTCCAGAAATACCCTGAGGCCGGCTCTCAGGCCTCTCAGTGAAGATGGAAGGGACGTACCCGGTCCTGAGCGTTACGCCAGGGGTGGTGAGCTCGGTGGGGACGGGGGACCCCCAGCACAGCCGGCCCGGAGGACGGCCATGGAGATGGACGGGCGCGCGTCACTGCTGCACCCCCACACCGTCCCGCCTTCCTGCCGAGGCCTGGATTCCCTCTGGGTCCCCACGGTGCACCTGGCCCGACCCCGGGACTCTCGTAGGAAGCCTTGCAGCCCAAACGGGAGGGGGCTCGATTGCTTTTGTGGGTGTAACAGCTCATCACAGATGCGGTGGCTTAAAACAACACAGCGTCGGGGCGCCTGGGTGGCGCAGTCGGTTAAGCGTCCGACTTCAGCCAGGTCACGATCTCGCGGTCCGTGAGTTCGAGCCCCGCGTCAGGCTCTGGGCTGATGGCTCGGAGCCTGGAGCCTGTTTCCGATTCTGTGTCTCCCTCTCTCTCTGCCCCTCCCCCATTCATGCTCTGTCTCTCTCTGTCCCAAAAATAAATTAAAAACGTTGAAAAAAAAAAAATTAAAAAAAAAAACAAAAAAAACAACAACAACAAAAAAAAACACAGCGTCATTCCCTCCCGGTTCTGTGGGTCCAACACGGGCCTCGCTGGGTGGAGGTCAAGGTGCGGGCAGGGCTGGCCCCTCCAGGGGCGCTGGGGGAGGACCCTTCCTGCTCTCGCAGCTCCTGGGGCTCCAGCACCCCCGGGCTTGTGGCCGCATCACCCCGATGTCTGCCTGTTCCTCTTTTCCCTTCAAATCCCCCCCCTGCTTTCGAGGTCACCTGTGGTTACATGGACACACCCGGATAATCCCGGATAGTGTCCCTGCCCTGAGGTCCTCAACTTCCTCCCATCTGCAAAGTCCCCTACCGCCACGCAGGCCACATCATCACGGGCGGAGGGACCCGAGTGTGGACGTCTTGGGGACTGTTATTCAGCTGACCACAGGGAGTCACCGGGCTGGAGGGCCACAGCTGTGTTGGGGGGCGGCCACAGCCAGGGACCCCACAGGCTGGAACAGCCAGGCCTCGGGGGCCTCTCCACGCACCCCTGCCTTCAACTTTCAGACACTCTGCTCCTGTCCACTACAGCCTCAGATGCCCTCATAAGTTTCGGGCCATTTTGTGGCTCTTTAAAAATTCTTCCCTCTAACCTGCTAGGCCTTCAGAGCCAAACACTGGGTACAACCCCCAACAAGGGCCTGTCCCAACACTGCGGCAGCCCGGACCAGCCCTGGGGGAGTGAGCCTCCTCTCTCTCGCAGGAAGGCCGCTCTCCCTAAAGATGCAGAAACTCCTTCATACTCAAGTGTGAATGACTGACGGCAGGTGGCGTGGCGGTGACTGACCTGCCTGCTGGGCTTGCCGGGGGCCCGGGGTTTCTGCCAACTGGGATGGGCAATCAGGTCCTACATCTGTTCTCCAGCCAGTGTGGTCACCGGGGCTGTCCACTCGCAAAGCCACCCTGGGCACTGCTTGACCTCAGGGCACCTTCAAGTCTCAGAAGTGACGGGAACACCGTGGTTAAAATGG
The DNA here is from genome assembly GCF_024362965.1 of Panthera pardus. NCBI lineage: Eukaryota > Metazoa > Chordata > Mammalia > Carnivora > Felidae > Panthera > Panthera pardus. The sequence continues at coordinate 3,266,151 of NW_026526677.1, read as the reverse complement.
GAGACGGCCGGGGTCCGTGGGCGCCCACACGCCCTGCTCTGAGCACCTGCCCGGCGTGAGCACCTGCCCGGCGTGCTCCAAACACATCTGGCTTCACTGCCCTGTGCCCTGGTCTCCAGGCTCAGGGGCAAACAGGCCACAGCTCTGGCACTTACAAGCCGTGGGGTCACAGGGGCACCCCCTCCACACACACCTTGCCGTGCCTCAGTTTCCCCTCATGTAAACCGGGGGTGTTTGTGGGGTTTCAGGATGAGAAGGAAGTTAAGGTCTTCCCATGGTGCTCCTCACAGGGGCCCTGATCCTACGGGGTCGGTGTCCACATAAGAAGAGACACCAGAGCCCTCATTCTCTCTCCGACCCCGTGGGGACACGGCAAAACGGGAGGCACCGTCTGCAAGCCGGGAGGAGGACCCTCGCCAGGAACCATCAGCCAGCACCCTGACCTCGGACCTCCGGCCTCCAGTGCCGTGAGGACAAACGTCTGGTGTCTGAGCCCCAGCGTGTGGCGTTCTGATGGGCAGCTGTGCTAAGACATTGTGGGTGCAGGCGTGATACCCACCGGGCCTCAGTTTCCCCACCTGTCAATGTGGATGACCACAGCACCTGCCCTGAAGGCCTGCAAGGGGTGAAACTAAGTCTGATTTCCCCTCCAGGTGCTCGGAGGTGGGCAGGGAGCTCGCCCCCCCAGTCTGTGACCTCCCGGGACGAACCCCTTTCTGGGGCTGTGTCCCCAATCCTCGTGTCCCAATCCTCCCCAATCAGGCGGGGAACCCAGGCAGAAGCTTGCCTAAGGCCGCAGCGGGAACACACAGAGGAGTGGAATTTGAACCCGGGCCTTGTGGCCCCAGAGACCCTGCTGCAATCCGGCCACCTCGGAGCCTGACGTCCCCAGGACCCAGGCCGTGACCGTCACAGAGGGAGCACACTCTGCCAGGGCACACGGGGTGAGGGGGATTTAAGAGGTACGATGGAGATGAATCTTCCCCAGCAGCACCGCAAAATATCCGAGAAAACACCTGATTTACGGCTTAATGGCAGAACCGGACGCAGTGTGACTGACGGACATCGCCAGAGGAGGCACCTTCACCCCTGCTGAGCCCCTCCGCCTGGTGGGAGACTGCGGGTCCCCTGGAGAGGGGAGAAAGAACTTGACAGGCGGGAGACCCGGTGTGAGGACGCCTGTGTGACAGGAACGGCTGGCCAATGGCTCCCAGGCACCTGCCGGGGCCATCTGGACCCGGTGCCACGTCTAATGGGCACCTCAACCTGGCAGAGCACAAGGGGACTCCCCACCTCCCAATGCCAGCCTCGACTCACCCGCCCGGGGCTCTGAGTCAGGCCCGAGGCCGCCCAGCCATGTGCGAGGAGATCCAGGAGTCCCCTTGCGTGAGTCTAAACCCAGAACGGACCCCCGTCTGACTCTTTTCTCTCCACCCCGCTGTCTGGTGTGGAAACAGCCTCTTAGCGGGCGGAGGGTCCCGGCCCCGCCACACGGAGTCCCACGAGATCCGCCCAAAGTCAGGGGCTTCCGACAACAGAAACCCACTCTCTGCCAGTTCAGAAGGCCGGAAGTCAGAGATCGACCCCCGTGGAGGCGTAAGGGGGCCCCTGTCCCCTGCCTGTCTGCCAGGGTGGTGGCTGCTGCGGCACGGGTGAGGGCGGTGCGGGCGGGCCGCGGCTCCCAGACGCACCCCTCCGCCTCCTCCCCTGCGCGCGCCATTCCTCTTAGACACCCTTCCTTGCGCTTGGGGCCCACCCTACTTGGGATGATCTCATCCCAAGATCCTTCACTAATTACGAAGACCCTCTTTTCCAAACGAGGTTCCCGGTGGACATGAGCTTTTGGGGGACGCTAACTCACTGCACCCTCCAATCCATTCTCCCCTTGGAAGCCGGCCGCACACCCACCCCTGTGTTACCGCCGAGCACATGGCCTTCACCCTCCTACTCTAAAATGATCTCCTTTACTTATCACTGCTTGCCTCCAGCAGGCACCCACAGGCTGTGCCAGGGCCGGCCCGGTGTGGGTGCTCAGGACGGCTCTCAGGAGACACGGCGGGAGGACTGCTGGGAAGGAAGGAGGAGAAGGAGGGAGGGAGGGAAGGAAGGAGGCAAAGGAGCGGAAAGGAGGGAAAGGAGGGAAAGGGAGGGAAGGGAGGGAGGGAGAGAAGGAAGCAAGGGAGAGAGGGAGAAAAGGATGGAGGGAAGGAAGGAGGGAAGGAGGGGAGAGAAGGAAGGGAGGGAAAGGAGGGAAGGGAAGGGAGGCGAGGGAAGGATGGAGGGAAGGAAGGGAGGGAGGGAGGAAAGGAGGGAAGGAAGGAAGGGAGGAAGGAAGGGAGGGAGGGAGGGGAGGGAGGAAGGAAGGGAGGGAGGCGAGGGGAGGGAGGGAGGGAGGGAAGGAGGGAAGGAAGGAAGGAAGGAAGGGAGGGAAGGACGGAAGGACCGGGAGTTCTTCTCAGCTCCTTTGTTCCCTAAGTGGAAGGTGACCTCCCAAATGGACGTCCTGATACAGTTGTCCTAGTCACCTGTGGCTACTAAAATTTAAATTACCCCCAAAATTAAGGGTGGCCTGAGCGGGTTCAGTGGGTGAAGCATCCGACTCTTGATTTCGGCTCAGGTCACGATCTCACTGTTCGTGAGTTCAAGCCCCACATGGGGCTCTGAGCTGATAGGAGCCTGCTTGAGATATTCTCTCTCTCCCTTCTCTCTGTCCCTGCCCTGCTCATGCTCTCTCTCTCAAAAATAAATAAACTTAAAACATTTTTTTTTAAAATTACCCTAACTTAAATAAAATAAAAAATTCAGTCACACTGGCCATATTTTCAGTGGTCACTAGCTACATGTGGCCAGTGGTACCATATCGGGCAGATGGGACATTCCAGAAAGTTCTGCCGGACAGTGTTGCTCCAGACCAACCAACCAGAGAGAATTAGATGCTGTCAGTGTCACCAGGGGCCCCGAGACTCTCCCCCCCCGGGCGTGTGGGAGCCACGCTGGATGTGGGGGAGACAGGACCGCGCTGTGGTCCCCAGCCTCGGTCCCAAGGGGGTGTGCAAGCAGGACCTGCCGCCAAGAGAGGGCAAGACATCCCCGGAAATGGGGGCCACTGGGGACCTCTGCCCCCACTCGGGGAGGGGCGGTTTCAAGTGCGGTCACCTTTAGAGCAGGAGGCCCAGTGTGCCCTTGAGGGGAGGAGGCCCAGCCAGGTTTTCCCAGAGCCTCCTGGGACCATCCCTCCCCAGGATCAGCAGGGGTGAGGCTGGGGGCGTCTGCAGGGGGGCGGGCACGGCACTCCTTGCCCTGGAGCCTCTGCGAGGTGGGTGCACACCTGATTGCCCTCCAGTGGGACAGGTCGGGGCGGTGGAGCCCCATCCCCACCAGCCCCTCCCCAGGCTGAGGGCACACCCCCCACACAGGGCGACAGTGGTCCCTCCTGCCTCTGCCTGGACTCACTCCCCTGCTCTGCCTCCGCCAACCAATCCTGTCCTTCGAATAAATGCTCCTACGGCCAGCAAGCCTGCTTGCAACGAAAACAGCATGCAGTCGTCTTGCCCCTCAGGCGGCCCCAGGGGACCTTTGGCACCATCTGGGGGCCTGTGGGGCTGTCAGGACTGGGATGTGCCCCTGGCGTTGGTACAGGATGGCACCCCTTCCCGGCGGCTAGCCCCATGTCTCTTGTCTCTCCCACAGGGGACACTGGAGTGGGCGGGGCCCCACATTCCGCCCCGTCCAGCGGCCTATCCGGTCACCTCGCCCAGCTGCTCGAGGCCAACCCCCCACAATTCAGTCACTGGCAAATGCTGTGCTGCTCCTCTCAGCTGGCTTTCCCCCCCTGTCTCCCTGCCCGCCGGCACCCCTGCACAGCCCTCCACTCACAGGCAGCATGACCTACCAAGACGTGGGGGCCCAGGCCGCCCCTTCTACCTGTGCCACTGCCTCGCCCCGGCACAACGCTCTGACTTCCTGGGAGTTCTTTAGCTCCCAGAACGTGCCCAGGGCCTCCATGCCTCGGGGCCTTTGCACTGGCTGTTCCTTCTGCCTGGAATCCCTTCCCTGGGCTGGGGAACTGCCCCTCTCAGACTTCAGCGACTCCCTTCTGGAGACACCCCTCCTGCCCCCAGACCCGGCAACCACACCCGGTGGGTCCGTTCTGGAAAATATCACCACCCGGTGTCATCTCTATTTGCCTGTGGCCTGGTGGCCCGCAGGTCCCTGCCTGTCTTCTGTGCCAACCCCGACAGACCCGTCCTTGGGGGAATTAGCCTACTCGCCATTAGAGCAGTATCTCACTGCTGACACTGGCTGCATGTTGGAGCCCCCCGCCCTGGGCACCCTGAGGTTCGATGACCCACGAGAAAGGCTCAAAGAACTCCCTGAAAGCTTCTGTGCATGGTTCCGGTTATTCCGGGGAAAGGATACGGATCACCATCACCAGGGGCACAGGTGGACGGGGCAGGGTCCAGGAGGCCCACACGTGGAGCACCCGTGGTCTCTCTGGAGTCGGTACGTGTCACCCCCGGCATGAGTGAGTGACAATACGGGAGAGCACCCCCAACCAGGGAAGCCCCGAGCCTCAGGTTCGGGGTGCCCGCTGGGGCTCTGTCACTCCCTGCCACGTGGCTGACCCATAGTCTCCAGCCCCGAGGTTTGCGTGAATATGCGTACTTCCCAGGCTCTCCTGGAGGCCAGAACAGGGGCGGGGGTGTGGGGCGGCCCAGAGACCCCCTCCCAGGAGCTGAAAGCAAAGACCAGCTTCTCCTCCCGGCGGGTTAGTTCTTCCCTGCAAGGGCCTCCCTCCACTTTACAGCGGAGGGAACTGAGGCCTGGAGGTCCCTCCAGGGGACCTGCCTGGGGGAGGTGGGCTGTGGTGGGCTCAACCCCTCCGCTCCTCCACCCGGGGCCCCCCACCTTGCAGAGGTCAGTCACACCCCTGCTGAGAGGAACACCGCCCAGCCGCTCCCCAACAAATCCAGGAAGCAGAATAAAAGGTCTTTGTACAAAAATGGAGAAGTAGGGCACGCTCATGCAGACGATGCACACAATAGAGGGATGAACAAGGGAAGAGGGACAGTCCCTCCCCACTCGCCCCCGCGGAGGCCATCGGGGCGGCGGGAGGCCCGGCTCTCAGCGGAGCCCTGCCTGCTCGCAGAGCCCAGGCCTTCAGGCCTCCAGGGCCTCCCCGCCCGCCGGCTCCCCGGCAGCCCCACCCCAGCCCTCCCATCCGGGATGAGTTCGGTACCCTGCACCCACGGTTGCTAGGAGACCGTTGCCAAGAGGCACAACTCGGCTCCCAGCAACACAGTTTGCCGGGCCCATTTAGAGAGGCGTGTTCTTGTCCACTCGCTGCCTCGGTCCCTTTGCAAACATCTCAAGCGCTCTCTTGCCCGTGGCTTCTGGAGAACACGAGCACGCGCTCTGTGTTTAGGAACGGTTATGAAACAAACGTATCGGCCACTGGGTCTGCACGGGGTGTGGCACGGAGCCTGGGACTGAGGGGCAGGGGGGAGCCCCAGGGTGGACGCCCTGCTTCTCGTCACAGGCGGGCCGAGCGCTCCTGGCTGATTCGGGACCTCGTCCCCTCCGGTCCGACCCCACAACCTCCAAGCAGCCGGCTTCCCGCCGCCAAGCCCGAGGCCCGGCAGATTCACGGACACGCACGAGAGGCTGGCGGCTCGCGCCTCCGACAGAGCCAGGCAGGGGTCTCTGCTGCTGTGGCGGAGGACTATCACACCCCGGGCCACGTCATCACAGGCCACAGGCCCAGCCCTGCCACGGGGCCCGAGAGGCTCGTCGCCAGCACGCCAGCCCACACACGCTGCGTTGTGGGGGACCCCAACCCAGGGATCCTGGGAGGCACAGCCACGTGGGTCACACGGCCGCCTGGACACAATGTCCTGATGCAACTGCTCACCAGCCCTCCCTCTGGGCAGGCATTCCAGCACTAACAGCCCCTGCTTTTGGCTTCCGCGGGTATTAGGGGGGTTCAGCGGAACCCCACCTTTCGTGTCTGGACACAGGCAGGCTTCTTCTCACCCTCCTGAGTCTGGGTGTGGCCAGTGCAAGGGGAACAGAGGTGACGTGTGTCCTTCCAGGTGGAACTTACAAGCCTTACGCCGCCCACCACGTTCCCCTTCAACCTGCCTTGGCCACGGGCCACAGCGGCCGGGCAGGGGCGGGGCCCCTCCACCGGGGTTTGTAAGCGGGGACAACATGACACAGAGCACGGCAAAGCCACTGAGACCTTGGGATTGCGTGTGCTGCAGCCTGTCCCGGGCTGTGCTGACTGCTACAGGCCAGGCAGGCCTCACACTTCAAGGATGCCACTTAAAATGCAACCCCCCCCCCCGCAAGGGGATTTCCTAAAGCCAAAGCCCCCCTCAGGGAAGTCCGTGATTTAGAGCCGGGAGGAGCTGGAAGAAAGGAGCTCAGGTGCGATTCTGGCGGGGTCAGTGGGCCTCCCTGGGGGGACGGGGGCCGCACAAGGTCCTGGGGGGATGTGCAGGGTGAACACAGCCTCGGGGGAGGGGAGCTGACGTCGAGGGTGTTCATTCCATGATGGAAGGAGGCACGTGGGGGGCACACATCCCTTCCTTCCTTCCCACTCAGGCCCCTCCCTGCCATACTTTTCTGGGCCTCAGTTTCTCTGTTTGCAAAGTAGGCCCGGCCGTCCCTGCTCTGCACACAGCCTGGTGAAGGCCGGCAGGAGGGGTCCCTGCATTGCAGGGCGCCCTGTATGCAATACTAGGGGAGAGCCTCAATATATAAAGAGCACTGTCACTGGGACCTCGTTCCGTCCTGTGGCAGCCCCGAGACGGAGGGAGGCATCCAGCTCCTGACTTTGCAGACGAGGGAACAGAGTCAGGAGACGTGCCCGGTGCTGGCAGAGCTCAGTCCACGGGCAGCCTCAGGCTGCCGGCCCTCCTCTGATCTCCCAGGCGCAGGCCACTGGGGTCCGCCTTCCCGCCGGCTGCCTTCCCTGGGCGGGGAGAGGCTGTAGCGCATCCGTGGCCCCTGCACCCCCGGGAAGGGTTCTGGGTGCGGCCACCTGCCCAGCGGAGTGAACAGGTGTGTGGGGGAGTGCTGGGGACTCCGGCTGGTACATGATCCCCGTTCGGGGTCTCTGGGCCGCAGCGCAAGGAGGCGGAGTGTGTTCGGTGCAATCAGAGACAGGATGGACTCGAGAGAGGCTGCACGACTGTGGCTGCGAGTCCTGCAGCCCATTCCAGCCTGGGAGGGGAGGCTCAGCGCTCGGGACGGCTGGTTTCAGGCAGGCGCCGCCGCCCACGGGCTGACCCGGGGGACGCGCAGTCTTCCTGGGGGACACTCTACCATCCGCATCCCAAACCCACCCCGCATCCCGCCCCAGGCAGAGATCCTGGCCCCTCATCCCGCCCAGAAGGTGTTGGGCGGTTTTCCACGGAGCCATTTTCTCTCCCCGGCCCCTCCTCCCCCACCCCGGCTGCCTCCCAGCACCGGCCAAGGGGCCACACAGAAACCTCCTCTTGCAAATGTCCCGGACGCTTCATCTGTTGTCCCACCCCGAACTTGGTAACAGGATGCGGGGGGGTCGGGCGACCACCTGACAGGTGAGCCCCGCCCCAACTCTGGGCCTCAGTTTCCCCAGACGTACAACAGAGGGCCTGGCGGTCAGCCCCGTGGCAGACCCCGTCTGCTGACACCCATTCCGTCCTCCTCTCGTTCCTCGCTACGGGGACTCAGCCTCGCTGCAAATCAGACCAGGGAGAAGCTCACCAGAGGCTGTCCGCGAGGGGCGGGCCCAGGGCGCACCCCCTCTTGTTCCTGGCCCTTCCCCTTCCTGCTGCCTGGCACTTGCCTGACCCGTTGGGGCAGAATGAGCCTCTTGGACCCCAGGGTGACCCCACGCTGACAGCCACAAAGCCTGGTTCTTGGTGGCTTCATGGGGCCACAGTAGGGCCCGTGGATTTCCGGCCCCACAAAAATCACACCATCTCTCTTTAGACTAAAGCCTCCGAGTTTGTTCGCAGCCATTGAATGCGATTTCTAAGTGGTGCAAACTCTGAACGGGGACAGCACATCTATGTCCGGGGTCGGTGACGACCCCCAGCACTTTATCTGCCATTACCTGACTCCATAATCTCAGCCCGCGGCCGGCCTTACCACACATCCACGTCATAGCCAGGCTCAGCGATGGTGAGCAAATCACCCCAGTCTGGGGAGGCGGCTTCATGGCAGGACGAAAGGCATCAGCTCTAAGTGGAAGACGACCACAGATTGTGTGGTCCCGTTTATACGAAATGGCCACAAGACTGCAGCGACAGAGAGCAGATTTGTGAGTGTCCGGGGCCGCGGGCCAGGGGGACGGGAGGGAGCTCCAACGGGTCTGGAGTTTCTGTTTGTACCGCTGGTTGCCCAGCACTGTGAGACGCGTTAAGAGTAGGGCCTCTCGGTCTCCCCACCTGGGGCAGGACACGGGGCCCTGGCTCTGTCATCCCAATCCTCGGGAGAAGTGAAGCACTTGCCCCAGCCTGGTGCTCTCGATGGTAAAGGGGACCGTGGCTGCCCCTCCATGGAACAGGTGATGGGAGAAAGAGCAGGTCGGAGACCTCACAAGGGGTCCCTAGGACAGGGATTAGACACGATAAGGTTTTTCCTTGTGTGGATTTAATAAAAACTTCTCAGGGGGGAAAAGAAAGCAGAAGTTTTGCTTTATAAGCGGGTGTCGTGGGTTGGATAGTGTCCCCCTAAAATTCACGTCCATCCAGAACCTCAGAACGTGACCTTATTTGGAAATGGGGTCTTCGCAGAGGCAATGAATGAAGATGATGAGCAGGGTGGGCCCTGCTCCAATGACTCGTGTCCCTGTAAGAAGAGAAAAGACACAGGGAGACAGGCCTGTGACCACGGAGACAGAGTGAGGGGCGGAGCCACAGCCCAGGGACGCCTGCGGCCCCAGAAGCTGGAGGAGGGGGTGTGGCCCTCCCTGTATCTGGATTTGGGACTTCTGGCCTCCTGACGGAGCGAAAGAGCCTCTGTCGTCCAAACACCCCCAACAGGCGTTTTGTGACAGCAGCCCCCACAGATGAACACAGAGGGCAGCCCCCCGAGAGGGCAGCCTGGTGACTTATCCTCGTGGAGATGGGCACCCCGACGCCTCCCCAGGACTGGCTGTGTCTGGAGGGCTGGATGAGGTGGGGGTGGTGGCAGAGGGAGGCGGGGAGGCCTCCGCTCCAGAGCAAGCCCCGAGGGCCTAGCTTCGAGGAAACCAAGGGTAGACACCCCAGCCAATCGCCGAGAGGAGCTGATTTTTCTAGAATAAGTCAATGCCCAGTTGCCTACAACTGAGGACAGTCTAGGGCATTCTCGGACTCTTAGACGTTCTACAAGTGGCTCCTGATTCGGAGAAATCCGAGAGCAGCTTGCCGGGCTGTGCCATTGAATGCTCCCAGGGTCACGTGCACACACACCCTCTGCCCACAGACAAAACCGGATCCTGGTCCCTTTTTCTCAGTGCTGACTTCTCCGTCACGAGGATGGCAACCCAAGGCCTCAGCTCCTGACTAACTCAGCACTCACCGGATGGGCCCTGAGAGCCGGGCACACAGGCCGAGCTCTGTGCAAGGGTGGTGACAGGGCGAGCCAGGACACGGTGGCCTGGGTGCCCCTTGCAGTGGCTGTGGGTCGGGGCAGGGTGATTCCCGAGTGGGCAGACGGGGCAGGCCCAGGGCAGCGTCCCCTGATCCCACTGGCCTGGCTGGGACGGCCATCCTGGATGCCAGGCCTCCCAAGCCAGCGTCTCAGGGGCTGGCACCTGCGATGTAACTGGATGCCCCCTCGGCCGTTCTGTCCCCCGATCGCCCGCGGCCCCTCACTGAAAACACGTCCAAAGGTTTCTCAGAACCACACGGGGAAATGAACGAATTCAATTTCCCCTATTTCTGAAAATACATTCGTGACTTCGGAGACTTAATGTTTTCAAAGCACAATGACCGTGCTTGCTCTTTCCCAAGAAACGCTACATTTAGATGCTAGGCGTTCCCATGACATCTGTCTTTCAAGCCGAGGGAGCGGACCGCACCAGGCCCGGGGGCGGCACCGGCCCCAGGTGCCCTGGGTCACCTGTACGCTCCCAACAGACACAGGTGTGCGGGGGCAGCGTGGACAGCACCTCTGAGCCACACCTGCGTTCTCGGGCCTTTCTTGATAAAAATCTAAATTTTGACTATTTTATGGAACCCCTTTTTACAGCAGAACATGCCCTCCGCCCCCATTCACAGCCGACGCGGCCTGGAGACCCCTGCCCCCCCGGGGCGTGGGGAGCTCATGCCAAGCGTCTGGGACATTCCGGGACGTGGCAAGTACCGAAATATGGAAACTGGGGTGGTCGTTCCACAGAAAGAAAAGGAAAGCGAAAGGCATCTCTTCAAAGCACCCCCGCCCCAGCCTCACTTACAGACCAAACTCACAGCTCTCTGCACTTGGCCCTAACTCTTTGCTTTTCTAGGCCACGGTGCCCTACATTCTCAGAAAGTAGACCCCAACTACAAAACAGATTCTTCTCTAGCCTGATCACAACCCACATCCTGGAATCCCGGACGAGCCCCGGACAGAGCCCCTCGAAAAACCTGCCACTTCCTGCTCGACCTGGCCAAGAGTCGACACCCTCCCCACGCCCACCAACCCCCCTGGCCACCCTAGCAGAAAGGGAGGGAGGGAGGGAGGGAAGAAGGGAGGGAGGAAGGGAGGGAGGGAGGAAGGAAGGGAGGAAGGGAGGGAGGGAAGAAGGGAGGGAGGAAGGGAGGGAGGAAGGGAGGGAGGAAGGAAGAAGGGAGGGAGGAAGGGAGGAAGGGAGGGAGGGAGGGAGGAAGGAAGGGAGGAAGGGAGGAAGGAAGGGAGGAAGGGAGGGAGGAAGGGAGGGAGGAAGGAAGGAAGAAGGGGAGGAGGGAGGAAGAAAAGAAAGAGGGCTTCAGAAAAAAATTATTAATTTTAATTTCTTGAAATACGGTGTGTTGATTTGGAAGGCCACCAGGAGGGGCAGAGGGGACCGAGGAGACGACAGAAGCAAAGGGCACTGTCCAGCCACATGGGTCCCGGGAGGCTGGGTCACAGAGAGAGATTATTACGCACTGAGGGGCTGACTGATGAGAGGTGACAGGGGTGGGGGAGTCACGGGTGCAAGCTGAGGACAGGTGCCCAGACGTGGGCACCTGCAAAATGAAACAATCTGGACATCAAAGGGAATAATGTCCTGCAACTGTGATTTAGACACACTTTACGTACAAAATCCCGCGTCTGTCATGATGTTAAGAGGCAGAGACAGAGACAAACAGAGAGGCAGAGACAAAGACAAAGACAAAGACAAAGAGCCCCGGCCCCCGCCAGAAGAAGCAATACCAAGCCAATTTCCTGGACATGAACACAGATCACGGAACACCAGTCCTTGCAGAGAAACTTGACAACAAAGAGGAAAGAATTCAGCACGCATTTTGCCCCCTTGGACAGATAGCATTTTTGCCCAATCGTCGTATCTGATAAGGGGACGCTCTTCACGATGGGAGGACCCTGCTAATAACAGAGGAAGGTGTGTCAGGATTAGGAAAGCACCGTGTGCCAGCTCTGGTGAGCTCATCAGTGCCCGCAGAGCCCGCCCCGGAGAGAGGCCCCCCGGGTGGAAGGCCAGAGGGGCTTCCTGGTGGAGGAGCCGGCCACCTGCTGCCCGATCTCTGGGGCCCTGAGGATGTGAGGCATGGAGCATGTGGTCCCCCCGCCCCCGTGCTGGTGGACCCAGCACAACGGGGCTGCCAGAAGTAGGCGGCCCTGAGAGACACACAAGGAGGCAGAGATCCATCCAGGGTGTGGGCAGCCTACAGCAAACTGACCCAGTCCCCCAACACGCTGATGGCAGGGACAGCGGAGGGATGGAAGAGACTGGAGGAGAACGGGGCCGGGGCAGAGCTACCAAGTGCCACACGGGGTCCCGAGTCAGAGTCGCCGCCGTGACAGGACATTTCTGAGGGACCATGCCGGATGCTTAGGTGGGACAGTGGCATGGGGTCTCATGAGCGAGAGGGAAGCGATATGAGAGAGAAAAAAGGAACAGCAGGATGGTCACAATTGCTGGGCCATGCCACCGAAGGCACAGGTGACAAAAGGGAAAGAGACAATTCAGATTTCATCAAGATGAAAACCTTGTGTGCATGAAAGGGCATGGTCAACAGAGTGAAAAGGCGACCCTGAGAATAGGAGAAAATACTTGCAAGGGATGTAGCCGATAAGGGATTAATATCCACAATACATAAAGAAGTCCTACAAGTCAACAACAAGAACAGTCATTTCAATTAAAAGATGGGCAAAGGACTTGAGTCGATGCTTCTCCGCGGCTGACGTGCAAACGTCCAATAAGCACCTGGAAAGCTGCCCAGCATGGCCAGCCGTCGTGCAAATCCACACCGTGATGAGAGGCCGCCGCACGCCCATTGGGATGGCTATTCTCGGAGCAACAAAATGACAGGGGTTGGCAAGGATGTGGAGAGACTGGAACCTTGCGCACCGTTGGCGGGGACGTAACTGGTGCAGCTGTGGCAGAAATCGGCATGGCAGCTCCTCAAAAAATTAAATACGAAATTACCGTTGGACCCAGCAGTCCCACTTCTGGGTATACATCCAGAAGAATTAATTGAAAGCAGGGACTCCAGCAGATATTTGCACACCCACGTTCACAGCAGCATGGCTCACAGCGGCCAAAGCGTGGAAAACTCAAGGGTCCACGGATAAGCCAAATGCGGCATAGGCACACGACGAACTGTTGTTCAGCCTTACAAAGGAGGCAGACATACAAGGATAAATACCGTCAGGTTCCAGCAACACGAGGGACCCAAAGAGGTCGGATTCATGGAGACAGAGAGTGGACGGCGGGCGCCGGGGCCGGGGGCCCGTGTTTCATGGGGACAGAGCGTCAGTTTGGGAAGATGGAAAGTTCTGGAGGCGGCTGGTGGTGATGGCTGCACCAACGCGGGAATACGCTTAATGTCACCGAGCTGTGCACTAAGCACACTTAAGACGGTAAATTGTTATGTGCATTTTTCCCCAATTTAGAAAATAATTAAAAAGATGTAATTGCAGAAAAGGGGGGCACGGAGGGGATAAGTAAATGCAGGCTGTAATTTCCTGAAGGCCAGCTCTCCGTGCGGGTCTTCATAAATCCTTACACTCGGCCCAACCTTGCTCAAAAACCCCAATGGCCCCCGTTGCCCTGGGCCTTCCTGCAACTTAAAAGGCCCTGTGGGACCTGGGTCCCATCCTTTTCCCCACTGCATCCGCTCCCTCCCAGGGCGTTCTAGAACATATGGAGCCGTTTCCTGCCCTGGGCAGGGCCTTGCACTCACCGCCCACGCTGCTTGGCCCACCCTTCCCAGCGCCCTCCCCGCATGCGGGTTTCAGCCTAGACGTCTCCCCTCTGGGGTTCTTTCCTGATCCCCCAGAGATAAAGGCTCTGTCCCTGCTGTCACTCCCACAGCATCCTGGCACGGACATGTGTGTGCAACTGCCCTGAGGTCGCCGTGACAATCGACCACAGACTCGACAGTTGAACACAGCAATTTATTCTCTCTCAGTTCTGGAGGCCAGAAGCCAGAAATCAGGGTGTCAGCGGGTCCACATCCTCAGAAGGCACGGCCTCCCTCCCTGTCTCGGATGAGGACACGAGTGATGGTATTTAACCTCCCCCTGGAGAAACCAGGGTCGTCCCCATGTTTTTTGCATTCATGTTTGCAAAGACCCTTTTTCCATGTAAGGTGACATTTACAGGCCCCAGGGATTAGGGTGTGTGAACGGCTGTTACTGACCTCCTGCGGCGTGCATGTGTGTGTCGTGCATGCATCGTGTGCAGGTGTGGGTGCACCCGTGTCCCTCTCCACCGTCCCTTCAACGTCCTGCCACGGTTCTTCGCTGACATGTTTATGGCGCACTGGCTCCAGGCGATGCCCCCGCTCCTGGCCGAGTCCCTGTAGGGCTCAGAATGGATTCTCAATACAGGTTTTCCAAATGAACACTCTGCGCTCGACCTGGTGGCAAGAATCCTGCCCTTTCCCATCAACGAGAGCCTCCACAGCTAGCCTGACCAGACCCGGCTGTGCCTGCAGGGGAACGGACCTTTGTTTGTTATTCATGGACAGGGGGCAGGGGGGCCTGGGCTCCCAATTTTGTTCCATCCCTGCCTGTCTTCAAGGCCTGGCCGGGTGAGCAGGGCAATACTTCCTGGAAAGCAGAATCCAGGTTTGAAAGACAAAAGAGCAGAAGGACGGCAGGAAGGAGGGGGAGGGAGAGAGAGACAGAGAGAGAGAGAGCATCTCAACCTCCCTCCAGACCCCTCCAGGCAGCAAGCACCTCACGGAGGACGTGCACTCACATGAGTGACACCTGACACTCACAGGGCTGGGACAGAGAGGAAGACGGGGCTCCCTGAGTGTGCCGGCACCCCCAGAATGCTGGGAGCCCTGTAACCTCAGACCCTCTCGCCCGCCAGGCAGTGCAGGGAAGTCCCAAGGTGAGGCCACCCGGGCACCCAGAACAGCCTCGAGAGGGCCAGTGAGTCCGCTGTGTGCCAGGCTCGGCCCCGTGCGAGGTCAGGGAGCCACCAGCCTGCTTCGGCTGCACGGCCAGGTGCGCTGAGCCTGGGGCTCATAGGGGTCCGTCCAGGCGGCCCGCACGGGCAGGTCCGTGCGCGGCAGCGCTCCCGGGCCAGCGAGAAGCTGGAAGGCGGTCCACGGCGCACTGGGAGGCACGCGGCAATCCGGGGCTAATTTCCTCCTGCAAAGAGGTTGATCGCATGGTCTGATAAGTGCACTAATCACCTCGGCGTGTGTGCCCCCGAGTCCAAGGGCGGTGGGCCAGCGTGAACACCGGTTGCCGGGAAGGGAAGCTTCCGAAGCAGAGGGCCGAGCAGAAACCGTGTGACCCCTGAGGACCCGCCGAGCACTGGGCTCTGTGCTGGATGAGCTGCGCATGCGGTCGCCGAGTCCTGCCCCTGCACACTCGCCCGACCCCACTTACAGGTGAGGACACTCTGGTGGGGTGTCCCCTGCGGACCATCCCTGGTGACCTGGGACCCAGGGGGAGGGACCCTGCCTCCTTCTACTGAAGCGAAGAAGAGGGGGTCCGGGCGGCTCAGAACAAAGGGCCCTGTGCTGTGTGGCAGAAGCTCCGTGGATCTGGGCGGCACATTTTTTAAATCTGCTTAGACTTTCTTGTGTAATGATAATAATAATAATAATAATAATAATAATAATACCTGGATAATTACCAACATTTGCAAGAGGAACATTTCCTAGAATAATTTGGGTTCCTGGCTATCGACTACCTGTTTGTGTCCCTGCCTAAGTGATGGGATTGGGAGGTGGGGCCCTGGGAGGTGACTGGGTCACGAGGGGAGCCCCACGAATGGGATTGGTGCCCTTGTAAGGACCCCTTTGGGCCGTGCGAAGACTGCGTGACACTGGGACCCGAGCCCCGCCCCGGGATCACAGTGTGATGCACCTGGGCCCCGCGGACAGGGGTGGGGCACAGGGGCACCCCCAGGTCACGCCCACGTGCAGTCCCCGTCTGTGAGAGCCACCCTCTCAGCCCGCCTCACCCCTGCAACTCCCCCGGAGCCGCCCCTCCCGCTGGAGGTCGGGGGAGAGGTCGGAGGGGCCCAGGCAGGAGGCATCCCGGTTCTTCCACAAGCATCGTCAAGTCTGGACCCTGCAGTCCTGGGTGAGCCCCTGGATCTTCATCTATAAAGTGGGGACAAGAATGCCAGGCTGACAGTGCAAGTGGCCAGTGTCATCACTGTGGCCTCCCGGGGCCCAGAGGGATGGAGAGAACCTCTTCGCTTGGGTTGCAAGATCTCAGGCTGCTAAAATCACACACCGGCCACTGCTCGGCATCCCTCCCTATGAAGAGTAACCACAGATACGGCGCAGAACTCAGGGCAAGTTTTCTGCGTTGTGTTTCTCTTACAAGTCCCTAACTTTGTCCACTAGGATCCGTCACAAGGCACCCGTCGGTCAGCGGTGGGGACTGGCCGTGGGCTCTCCTTCCCCATGCACGGGGAAGCTGGCGGCACTGACCGCCCCCCGCCCCGCAGCGAGGAGTAACCCCGAGACACGGCTCTCGCCCGCGGAACACGACCGGGGGTTCGTGTGCCCTTCCTTGCGCCGCCCTCCCGCCAGCCAGATGCGGTGGGGCCCAGTGACCAGGGCCTCCCCACGTCCAGAGCAGAGGAGCCAGGGGAGGGGCCGAGCCTGGCTCTCTGAATTGCAGCGTGGACGACAGTGGCTGCCGCTGGGGAGGCCCGTTTGGGACTTGGGAGGAGGGAGGAACAGACTTCCATTGTTCAATTCCAGCCACTATCCCCCTGGGGCCTGTCTGTTACAGGGCGCGGGCACAGGGGCAGCTGAGCAGGCGGGGAGCCTCTGCTCGGCTTGCGGCTCGGCTGGCCGGAGAGGGCAGGTCGCCTGCGTGATGGCCCAGCACCCGGGATTGTCATCGGTCTGCCTCTCTGGGGTGACAGCATGGAGCCTCTTTCTTGGGAGCTCCCGGGGCTGGGGAGAAAGTCACGGGGGACCGGGCGCCAGGATGGAAAAGTTGACAGGGCCTGGGGCCTGCCCCTCGTCACCGGCATTCCCCGGGGAGGCTTTCCACTTGGGCGGGTTCACGAGCTTTGCCATCAACCAGACAGAGCCGTCCGCACGCTTCGTGCACCGTGCTGGATCACAAACCACTCCTAGGAACGAGTGGCAACTGCTCTGGATTCCAGGTAGATTTTCGTGGCTGAAAATGCCCCGGCCTTGGAAACTTTGATTTTCCATTCGGTTCAAATTTAAATCCCTCACGGCAAGCGCCGGGGGGGAATGTACAGGACATGGGCAGTCGACGGACAAGGCACCGAGTGAGTGACAGAGGGGCACTCGGCATTAAGTCAGGGAGGAAGGTGACGCCGTGCAGCGTCACCTGTGAACCGCTTTTGTGAACGGTTATGAGTCTGTGTGATTTACGGGGACAGCCCTCCCGCACCAGCTTCCTTCACCTTCCCAGGCACCTCCCCGCGACTCTGGGAAATCGCAGGCGACACAAACGGGGCACGCATTTCCCGGAGATTTATATCTGGCTCGGAGGCTCCCCGCCGAGGGTGGCTAAGAGTGACACAGGTCCTTGGAGAGACGGGGACAAGAATGCAGCCGCAGCACCCCCGGCCCGAGAGCCGTCGCCTCGCCACGGATGCCGTTTTCATTAGGGACGGACGCAAGTTTTAAAGAAGTTACGTTCCAGAAGAGCCAGATGCCCCTGACTCACCCCACACCCATCTCCTCCCCGCCGGTAACCCCGTTACCACGTCGGTGTGCAGACTTCCAGTACTTTCTATGCACTTTTGTGTTCCCTAGGAAAATCCAGAGCATGGAGAATGAATACAGGATTTTGCATCCTTTTCAAGATGGCACAGATATTGTCAACTACGGCGATCGTCCTGTGTCTGTCACTGAGGAACACTCACTGGGGACAGCCCCGTGCCCTTGCATACACGCTCCCCTCTTGGCTTCTAACTCGTGGGTACTTTCTGCTCGTGTGACGAGGAATTATTGAACACCTGCC
This sequence comes from Panthera pardus, assembly GCF_024362965.1. Taxonomy (NCBI): domain Eukaryota; kingdom Metazoa; phylum Chordata; class Mammalia; order Carnivora; family Felidae; genus Panthera; species Panthera pardus. Next base: position 3,248,541 of record NW_026526677.1, on the reverse strand, counting down.
TGTGCCAGGTGCTCTGGCTGCAGGTGAGTGTCTGGTCCCATCTGGGGGGGGGGGGGAGCGGGACTGACTCCTGACACACTGCGAATTTGACCCCTGCGTGGATAAGAGCCCTGAGTAAACAGGAAGCAGGTCAAGGGACTGTGGGTGGGGGAGGAAAGGTGCACAGAGGGCGGGATGCATGCGGTCCCCTCCCCGACTCAGCCCTACTGGCCACAGGCCGTCAGGGTCCTTCCCACCTTTTTGCCATTTCAAGCACGGCTGCAGAGAAGACGCACGGAGGTGTGAGGGGTGCGTCCCCCCCCCCCCCACGGAACAGGTCACCACACGGCCCAGTCTCTGCGGACCCAAGGGCCACGTGCAGGGCGCAGGGACATCACCCGTTTTGTTTCGGAGCTAAGGAAACAGGCCGTGACCAGCCCGAGCTCTAACGGTAAAGCCTTCTTGTTCAAAAAGTTGTGTTTTGGTTTTTTTTAAGTCAAGAACATTGCTTCCCTTAAAAAAATTTTTTTTTAATTGGAGCAAAGTACACATAACACAAAATTTGCATTTTAACCATCTCTACGCGCACAGCTCAGCGGCATTAACTACGTCCACACTGTTGGGTAGCTGTCCGCACCATCTGTCTCCAGAAATGTCCATCTTCCCAAAAGGAGACTCTGTCCCCGTGACATGGTGACCCCCCCTCCCTCCCTCGGCCCCAGCGCCCACTGTCCACTCTCTGTCTCCATGAATCTGGAGACTCGGTGATCATGGAGTAGATCACACGTGTCCTCTGTTTCCCAGTGCCCCCCGCCCCCGCTGCCCAGCCTGGTCACTTCGGGGACAGGGGTGAGAACTGGTGGGGGGGGCATCCCAGGGCAGCCCCTCCCCCAGGCGAGCTCCTGCTCGGAGCGAGGTGGCCATGTTCCCATTCCTGCAGGAAGTAAAACAGGATGATCTTTGAAGGCACCTCTTCCTCAGGGGTGACCCCACACAGGCCTCACCGAGCAAAGCGGGAGAGAGGGTGGCGTCAGCATCTGGGCCCAGACCTGCTGGCCGGACCTCACACGGTCACTGAGCCTGACGGTCACCGCCTCCGTCACGTCACCCCCCGGTCCCCGGAACAATAACCCGTGCCTTGTGCCAAGAGCTGCATCTGGACCGCCATAAACAAATGAGGAGGCGGCTCTCCGTGTAGGGTGGCCCCTGCCCAGCAGGGACGCTGGGCAAGTGGGAGGGCCATGCGGGGAGGACACGGTGGAGGCAGGGGTGTGCAGGCAGGGCCGCGGGCAGGGACAGGGCTGGCCAAGGGATGCTGCTGGGCACACAGCCTGTTCTCAAAACAAAAACAAAAACAAAAACCAAACCAAAATGCGCACCCCCCCCCCCAAACCAAATCAGGCCATTCTGCCCAGAAGGCTTATTAAAAAGCACTCCTAGAAAATTAACACAATTTCTTCCTGGAACAGACGAGGCAGGCCAGACACTGGAATGGAAACTAATCACCACGGTCCCCACATCACCGCTGTGGGGGCTGGACTGCTGCCACCAGGCCCCGGGCTGAGTCACCTCCTGCCCAGGGACTGACATGTCCCAGGAAGACGCAACAGAGCCCGGGGGTGCTGGGGCCCGGGCGGCCCCCTTCCCTGACCCAGGAGAACACACAGTGTTCAAGAGCTACCCGCCCAGAGCTGCACGTGGGTTCACGTCCTGCCTTGTCTCTCCCTCCCGAGGTTGGCATGCTCACCAAACCCCGATTCCCTGAAGCCACGTCCCTTTGGGAGGCTGGTGGGGGTGCAAGGAGGTCTCGGCCCACGGTGGGCACTCAGCCATGAGCACAGAGTGCTGTTATTCCCAGTGCTGCGTGGCCCCTGGTACCACAGGCTGGGGACCAGCTGCCGAGAGAGTAGCCTTCCTGGTCCCCCCGGCTGCCTCCTGACACTGGGCCAGTCAGTGCAAGTGGCTGAGAGTCTCAGGCAGGAGAGATCATTTCCCTGCTGTCCGCCAAGGCCGAGTCTTCCAGGGAGCCCCATACAGGCCCTCGCCCCGCACGGCGGGTCAAAGGGCCAGGAGCTCGCTTCCCTAGCACGCTCTTCTGGACACTGAAGGTTTGAGTTGCCCCCAGATTCGTATGTTGAAGCCCTAACTCGCAGTGGGTTCTATGAGGTCACAAGGGTGGGGGCCCCACGATGGGATTAGTGCCCTTGTAAGAGGGGCCCCAGAGAGATGGTCTCTTGCCCTCTCCACCACGTGGGGACAGCAAGAAGCCGGCCGTGTGCAAACCAGGAAGAGTCGCGACTTCCGAGATTGTGCTCCATGCAGGAGCTGTGGCCCGAAGGCTTCTGGGGCAGAGGAGGGGCGCGCTCAGCCTCTGAACACTGGGACACTGCTCAGCCAAGCCTGGGGGGCGGTGCGGGAGGGACCTGGAGGTCCTTACAAGGCACAGACACCTTACATGGCCACACGCCCCTGCCTGTGCCTGGGACCAGGTCTGGATACTCCACAGAGCATGGAATCTGGGGCCCCTTTGCCTCAGTTTACCACAGGGTCTGTGTCACTGGAACGGGGGTATCAGAGAACCTGTGTTCTCCCGCACAGAACACAGAGTCCCGCCTCAGGGCCAGGGCTGAATGGGCCCGCGGACAGCGTGCATGATGAGCTCAGAGAGGCAGAAATCCATCGCAGGCTGGTGAATCTGCCGGCCCCGTCGATTGCCTTCCTTGTCTCTATACCCGGGACTCAACCTTCCTTTGGGAGCCAGCCCACCGCCGCTGGGGAGGGCACGTGACCCCGCCCGGCACCTTCCATCAGCCTCGTCCATCACTGGCTCTGCGACGGTCCTGTGACCTGAGGCAGGCCAGTGGGGTGCTCTTGTTTGCTGGGGTTCCTCCATGATGCGATAAAGTCCTGGAGATCCTGACTCTGCCACCTTTGTGGGGAGAGCTCGCTCTGGCGAGAAGCCAACACAGAGGAACCCAGAGCTGAGACGGGGAGCGAGGTCCTGGGGGGACACTGCTGAGCGAGTGCCTGGGTCCAGCTGGGCCTGAAGCCAAACATCCCTGGAATTTTCGTCACTCAAATCAGCGCATTCTCTACGTGCTGAGCCGGTTTGAAATGAGTTCTCTCAATTATACAGAAAGTTCTGGAATCACACAATTGAGAAGCATTTTGGGGAGACAGGGTCGCTCTGGCTTTTCTTCCATCCTTAACCGGTTCCCCTTGAGGTGGAAAGACCCTGCTCCCCTACCTCCTCCAGGAAGCCCTCCAGGTATCTTCCCATCAGTCACAGCCTCTCCCTCCATGGACTTTCCATCTGCTTAGTCCACGCCTCCTTTCGGGCCCTGAACCACTTTGCCGTCTCTGGTTGGGCCTCCGTGCCGGGCGATGAGGCCTGCCCTGGGAAGACACGGAGGGCACTGCGGCCCTCTGGCTCCAGGCCCGCCGTGAGAGCCAGGCCCGTGGTCCTCCTGAGCCTCAGCGTCCTTGCTGGTGAACCAGAGCATCCCGGACCCGCGCTCTGGGGGCACAGGGCTGAGAGGGGGGCATCCACACGAGGTGGCAGTGGCAGCAGACAGGGCGGCTCCCGTGGGGGACCATGACCTGTCAGCGGACACAAACTCCGCCCACCTGGCTGGGAGTCCTGGGGCTCGAGGGACTGCCCCCCCTTGGAGCTGCTGCTGGCACCCGCTGCCCCCACTGCCCCCCCAGGAGGCCGTGACCCACTTCATCGGAGGTGTCCTTCCCGGGTTCCCTCATTCCTCCCACCTCTGGCCCTCCTCCCAGCCACCCGCCGATGGCCTCCGAGATGATCAGTTACCGAAACCCAGCTGTCTGCCCGTCTGCACATCCGTCCTCTAGTCCCTCCTGCTGTGCCACCAGCGGTCTCCTGGCTGCTCTGGCCCTGCCCCCCTCAGCCCTACCGCCTCCTGTCCCAGCCTCTGCAAACCCAGGGTCAACGGGCCTAAGCGTCTCCTTAACAAAAGCCACCCCCTTGGCAAGGTGCGTTTTGCAGTGCGTCCTACCACTTCCAGGCCGGCTCCAGTGACAGTAACACCACAGCCCTGGGAGCTGTTCCCGCCCCACCACCTCCCAACCCCCATCTCTCAGGCCCTGCCCCTTGCTTAGCCGCATGCTGGATGCTGGGCAGGATGCTTTACGTGGATGCTGCTTCACCAGTCCACAGAAGCGCTGGTTCTGTTCCTGTCCCCCTCCCCCCAGCCCACCGCGCTCCGTCCCTGGCCAGTCCCTTCACCCCGTCCCCTACTCCAGGCCTCACGGTGGAGAAGCTCACAGCATGGCCTCCGAAGCAATCACCTGCCTGGACCACAGCCCGGCTCGGCTGCTTGCTTGCTGTGCATCTGCAGGCAAGTGAGTTCCCCTCTCTGTGCCCCAGGCTCCTCACGCAGAAAAACAAAGAGCTGACAGGAATATCCCAAGGAAACTGAGCACCGAGTGAGTCCGTGTGCGTGGGATGGGAGCATTTCCCGTTGTTACCGTCATCACCGTGGCTGATGTCATTTGCAGCCAGCACAGGCTGTCCAGCAGTGAAGGTGCTGGTGGGTTTGAGTTCTGGGTCCGTGGGCCGGGGCTGCCTCCCCTTCCCTCCGCTCTCCCGCTTCCCCTGCCAGGCTGAGCATAACGATGGCCGTTTACTAGGCGCTCACGGAACGCCTGTCGCTTCCCCCCGAGGCTGGGTCAGCGGTTTACATAAACACAGAATTACATGACCCAGCAAGTCCTCTCGGAGGTGCACACCCCGAGGAACCGGGAACAGGGACCCCAACAAAGGCTTGCACATGCACGTTCATAGCTGCCTTATGCACGAGAGTCAAAGCCGGAAAGCACCCGAACATCTGAACGTCCACCAGCGGACGAATGGACAAGCACAGTGTGGGTCGTCCACACAACGGAATGTTATTTGGCCACAGAAAGAAGGATGTGCCGACACACGCTACCTTGCGGGTGAACCGTGGAAGCGTTCTCAGTGGAAGGAGCCAGCACAAAAGGCCACGTGTCGTAGGACTCCAGGCCAATGGAGCGTCCAGAACAAACCCATGCGTCCAGGCAAACCCATGGACACAGAAAGTCGATCAATGGCGGCCCGAGGCACAGGGAAGCGGCGGGATGGGAGGTGGCTGCCAATGGAGACGGGTGTCTTCATGGGGGTTGAAAACGTTCTGGGACTAGAGACAGGAGATGGTCGCACAAAATGGCTTAAACTTAAAAAATGGCTAAACTGGTCAGTTTTATGGTGTGTGTATTTTATCGCAATAACAAGGATACGCACAATAAAGAGTACACGCGTATACACACGTGGCAAAATGTGTCTCTGACAGACACGTACAAAGAAATGACAACCTGAGAAGGTATATACTACGGCAGCCCCGTCTCCTGTCAGTGTCAGCTGACTTCTCCCTTTGGCTTGTCTGTATTCCCAGTTTTACCCGGGTGGACGTGACTTGCGCCAACCCTAAAGAAACAGCACTAATGTAAAAACCCCTCAGCAAGAATACACGGGGGCAGAGTTTACTCCAAACCCTAACGTTTTCTGAGAGCAGGGGCACACATCCCCCTATAAAGGCTGTGGGATTTGAGTAGGCAGCGGTAGAGAATTCTTGAGAGAATTCTGGAACTTCAGGGGAAGGACTGGCCAAGTGCGGTTCCCTCTGATGTAAGTCAGTCGCCCCCTGTGTCTCTGTCCGCCTTTCGAGGTCCTGGCCCTGACTGGGGGGATGCGAGGGAGGTGGTCTAGGAGAGACCAGCCACCCCTCTGACACGGAAGTGCCCGGTATGAGCTCTCAGGGTGCCCCGCTGTCCTCATTGGTGTCAGCTAGCCTCTGGGCCAGGCCTGGGATCACAGCTCATCCATTCAACCAACAGACATACTCTAGGCTCCTGCTGCACCAGACTCTGTTTTCCTGGGTGCTGGGATGGCCGCAGGCGCCCCCTGGATGAGGGCTCTGCCCGCAGAGGGGACCCGGGCTCTGGAGGGGAGATGTTCAGCCAGCACATCCTTGTGTCATGTAAACTCAACGCGTGGCAAAGCTGAGAAGAGACGCATCCCTCAGTAGCGGCTGCAGTTTGTGGAGGTCTGTACCTCTCGGATGAGGTGGGTCAGGGAAGCCCTGGTGGGAGGGTGTCCCCGGGGAAGGAAGGGATGGGCAGGGGACTGGGGGCAGGGAGGCTGGGAGCCGTAGAGTCCTGCGGTCCACGGTAAGGACAGGATCTTCCTGAAGAGTGAAGATGGGGAAGTCTCCCTGGAGCAGAAAATGGCTCTAGGAGAGAGATACTCTTCTTAATCCCACTTTGCTGGCAAAGAAATTGAGGCACAGAGGGGCTGTGTAACTTGCCTGAGGCCACACAGCGCATAGGTAGGGCAGCTGGATTTGGACCCAGATGGGCTGCCTCCTGGGACTGAGCGTTTAATCCCCACCCTCACCTGCTTCTCAAGGGCAGTGGCCTCCAGTCTGCCTCCACCTCCCTTCTCCAGCAAGGCTCCAGCCTAGCGATCGGCAGGCCTCGGAAGTTCCTGCTAAAATCCCCGAGCGAGCATGCCTCTGGCGACAGAGTGAGGCCCAATGACTCAGCTCCCATTTAAGGCCCTCCCTGACTTGGAGGGCCCATCCTGTTCATCCTTCCTGGGCCTCCTGACATTTCCCACACAGGTCTATGTGCTTCTGCCCCTGAGCCTTCCTCTGGCTGTGCCCTCCCCCTGTGGTGCCTCCCACCATTTAACGGACCCTGACTGTGTACCTGTCATGAGCTGGGCTCTGGCTGGCCCCTGAGGTCAGGTCAGGAAGGGACAGGGACACGTGCTGCTAGTGGCTGTCTCAGGGACTGTCGGGGAGGCTTCCCTGAGGAGGGGCTACCAAGCAGAGATCCAAGGGTGAGCCAGTTACGCAGGTGGAGGAGGTGGAGATAGGAGAGAGGTAACAGAGAGCACGAGTGAGCAGTGTGGGCAAGTGCTGGGGGTGGGAGGAAGTGTGGCACGTTCAGGAGACCAGGGAGAGAGGGCCAGGGTTAAGGCCCATCTGTCTTTCCAGGCTGGATGTGTGTGCTGCCTCCCTAGCTCATCTGAATAACCATCCCTTCCTCGGTGCCCCAGCTCTGAGTCCCAGCAGAGGTTTGCGGGCCTCCCTCCCCACTCCACTTTGCCCCTTGAGAGCAAAGATGGCCTCCACTCATCTCCTTGACCGAGGGCTGAGCACAGAGGAGGTGCACTAAAAAGTCTGTTACGTGAAACCAAAGGTCCAGGTAGAGGCGATTGGAAATTCCGCCTGGGGGAGGTTGGTCTCAGTGGTCTCAGAGCAGACCACTCATGACTTCACAGCATCGGATGGTAACCACGGCCTTCCATGTCCCCTTCCCCAGCCCTTCTCTTCTTAACTCTTCTTATTGTTGACCTGCACACAGCCTAGTTCCCAGGACTGACAAACTCCATCAATTAGAAGATCCAACAGGGCATTTAGCATGAGGCCTTCCTTCATTTCATTTGCCAACCTAACCGCTTGTATCATGAAATGCCCCACAAAAGGGCACGGCAGACAGACAAATCAATGCTAACGAGAGCCTGCTGAGCACATTGGGAGATGAGTGCGTGGGAGGAAGGGAGGGAGGGAGGGCAGGTGGTGAGGACCCAGGAGGGCTCCTTTCAGGGGAGTCAAGAGGCACATCAGAGAACCCTGGGCCAGAAGTTTCCAACGTGGAGCTCTTGGCTCACCATGCCTCCTGTAGACCTCACCGCATATAGACTGGGGCTGGGTCTACAGCATCCTTCTTGGGTTGGGGAAGACAGTTATAGGATTATGTCTGAAAAACTTTAGACTTTCTCAGGGCATCAGTCAGATGCAAGCTTGGGAGTCAGCACTCTCTCTGGGGCCCTCAGCAGCCGTCTAATCTCTCAGTTCCATCACCTGCAAAGAAGGCATAAAATGCCTACTTCTCAGGAGTGTCCATCACTGAACACAGGTTTTGGGACCTCTGTTAAGCACCAATCATCTACTGGGTGCTGGATATACAGCAGGGACCAGGTCAGCAAGCTCTCCAGCCTGCAGGGAGCAGGCATTCTCATGAGAGAGATGGACAGTAAATCAACCACCCAACACATATGATTCTGATGGTGGAGGAAACACACAGTGGAGTGTCAGAGTCAGGGGCAACCAGAGGGTGCCCAGTGAGTCTCCTCTGGGAAGGTGACATGTAAGCTGCGATCTCAGTGACAGAGTGAAGGCTGGCTTAGAGCATAGGCTGCCACAAATACTCGAGCCATACTGGTCCCTTCACCTCTCCTTACAGGAGAGATTTTCCCAGCAAGCAGGCAAGCACACTTGCTGAATAATAAGCTGCAGTGCCCAGGAAGGCCAAGGATACAGGACCCAGGGATGGGAGGTGAAGGGAATGAGAAAGGAAGCACTGAGGCCTCCCACCAGGCTGCTTCTTCTGAGGGAGGCCCCATCCTCCCAGCTCTCAGGAGGGGTCCCTGCACCCTAGAGAGATCCCCACACCCTGGAGAGGTTCAGGACCCTGGAGTGGTTCAGCACCCTGGAGAGGTCCCATGCCCTGCAGAGGTCCCCACCCCCTGGAGAGGTTCAGCACCACGGAGAGATCCCATTTCAGGCATTCTCCTATGGCTCCCTGCCACTGACCGGACATTGTCGCCCCTACTTAAACTGACATTCCAGGCCCTCTCGGGACCAGCCCCGGTCACCCCCAGCTCCATAACATTTGGCCACTTCCCAAATCCACCTTGAACGCTCCCGACACTCTAAGCTGTCCCTGGAACCCCCCTCTTGAGTTCTGCCTATGGAAACCCCACGTACTCAACTAAGCACGGTGCAGACACCATCTCTTTTGCAAAGCCCTTTTTCAAATTTATCTTGGGGCTTTTTGCTCCCTTCCAGACTGAGTTCCCCAAGGAACTGAGTCTGATTCATGTCTTTTCTCCCCACAGCACATGGCAGCCCAGCACCTGAATGAATGAAGTTGTAAAAGTGATGTGTACAATTCATACTAATTGTTGAGATGTCACCCTGCCAGGAGCCATGCTATGTGCTTCAAACACATTTTTATTTACAGTTTAAGAAACTGAGGCCAAGGGATGAGAGATCTGTCCAAGTTCGCATTCAAACAGTCAAGTGACAGAGGCTGGATTCAAACCCAGATCACAATCCACAGCCTGTGCCCTTGACCACGGCTCCTTTCTGTCTCTATCCAACTCAGTGCACTGCCATCTGCTAGGCCTATGGAGCCTTGAGCACAGCAGCCGTGGTCCCCTGAAGTGATTCTGAATCTTTTTTTAGCCTGAAATTGAAATCACTGATGCTTCAAATTAGAACCCCAAAATGAATGAGCCAAGACTTCAGATTTGCAATAGCTAAACTGCCCGCATCTACCTTCTCAGCAGGATTCCGGGCTGCTCCTCAGCCCGGACCACCTGTTCCCAGTCAATATGGAGGACAAAGTGAATCATTCTCTAGGCACAGAAAGGGGCTATGGCTATGTGCAGGAAAGGGGTCCAGGCTCCCACACTTTCAGGGGCTCTGCTCAGAGCAGGGGTCTCTTTAGAGCCCTGGAGAGCAAAGACCCCAGTGCTAGGATGCACAGAGAGACCCCAATGCTGTCAGCCTTGAAAGGCCAAGACTGTAATGACAGCAGTTTGCCACAGGCACTGGCATCGTGTGGAGGCCAGCAACAAAAACAGACATGCTCCTCTGTGCTGACTTTTATTTGCTACCAAAGGAATATTTTTCAGTCATCACTGAAAAGCGACTGGGAGCTTAGACCCCAGCAAGCCTGGGAAGGGAGGTGAAGAGGCAAGTCAAGATGGCCATGCTTACTCTCTGCACTGACCTAGGTGCCGGCAGCCCAGCAGCAGGGGAGCCAGAGCTAGAGGCTGGCCAAGGGGCCCAGACCTCTTCCAACATGAGCACAGCAAGAGGCCACAGAGCTTCAGAACGGAACGCTCCACACTTGGAGAGACCACAGCCAGCCACTGGGCCCTGCTTGTCTTTGACATGAAACCAACAGAACTTCACAACTGAAGTACCAATGTGACTCAAAGTCAAGAATTCACCAGTCACCCTACCTTCCTGCTAGTATCAGCTGGCATTCGGTCTTCACTTATTGAATTAGATAACCCTGTAAAATGATTTAAATAAGACGCTAAGAATTTGGGGGAGTGGGGTGGCTCGAGTTCCCAGCTTGGCCATGGGGGCACCAGCAGGACATGTGACAAAGCCTCTCACAATATCCCGAAAGGCAGGACAGAGAAATGTGAGCTGGGTGTTGGGGCTGAACAACTGTCTGGGAAGGATGCCGGCACCGGGGAAACCACGACAGGACTCTGGCCTCAGCCCTGGGATTTGTGGCTGGAGGGCAAAACGGGAATCATGAAGAGAAATTCCAAGATTACCTAAAAGCCCGACTCGTGCCAGAAGAGAACGGAACGAGGCGGAGAGGGCGCGCCCTGGGAGCAGAGGTTCAAGCCAAATCCGGGGGCATGGCTGCCAGCGATATTTGGGGCTTGCAGGTGGGGCGGGCCAGGTGCCTGTATCAGCTGATATGCCGTCCACAGAGACGCATGAAGAAGCTACGGCCAGTGTGCTCTTGACTTATGTGCTTGGCACAGCGTGGGTGTTCTCTGTAACCACTCCATGCTTGCGACGGTAGTGGTGGTGATCGCCCGCCAGTATTAGAACTTATCATGACTTACCATTATTGTTTGTTCCACTAATAGTCATCGGTTCCTTCTTCCCAGTCAAGCATCATGAATGACAACGAAGGACAGGATGGTCACCAGCCAGTGCTGACGGCATGCACTGCTGGCCTCGGCCTTCTAACCAGACCGGTGCTCACAGCGGCCCATGTGCCCAGAGCTCGTGGCACACAGCCCGTCCTGATGACCGAACTCTCCCAACCACCCGTTTTGCTGATGGGGACACTGAGACCCAGGAAGCATGGGCTGATCAGTGACGGGCGCAGCAACCGAGGGGGCAGAACCTGAACTTCATTTCCTGTCCTTCGTGCAATTTAATTCCGAAGCTGGGGAAGGCTGGCAGATTACCCCCGAGCTTTTCCAACTGTTCACATCCCCAGCTTGGTGACAGGTAATGGTTTAGGCAAATGTGTTTTAGAGCTCGTGCTACGATTCTCAGCCGAAGAAACATAAGATACTCAAATGGTCTCTGAGGAAAACCCCGGGGCATCCCCCTTAGCATCCTCACTTCGGTGCAAACCGAGATTATAAAACAGTTGTAGGCCATCACGACTACAAGCATTTAATACGAGGAAAAGTAATTAGCAAACTCAAGCATCAGTTTTCAAGGATGAAGGATATTGCTGCCTGCTTTTAATTGCAAGGGAAAACCTATTTAGGGAATTAACACAAAAACGAGATTGGCCACTTCAGGGCTAAGAAAACAATGACAAAAACCATAGGAGCCTCCAGCTCGGCATCAGGTTGGTAAGCAATGGCCCCAGGAAAATAATTAACGCCCAGGAAAGTGTTCTCGTCCCCGAAGCAAACAGCAACACCTTGGCCACGGAGGCTGAGCCACCACTCAACTGTGTGCGACAGCGTCTTCTAAGGAATAACTTTCTATTTATGAAATTAGTACCTGTCAAAAAAATTAATACTGTCACTCTCGAAAATCTGAGAAATAGACAAAAGTCTGAAAAAAGAGAAAATAACCATACACGATCCCATCACCCAGGGGTTAACCTCTCCTCTCCTTTTTTTTTTTCCTATGCCTATTTTGGGGGAGATTTAGGTGGTATTATGCAGACAATTTTGGTTCTGCCCTTTTCACTGATATAAGGTGATCTGTTCTCATTAGTAGCAAGAACTCCTTACAAGCATGATTTTTAAATGCTTTCTTGTGCGCCCACAACAGATGCATGATGTCTCCTCAACCATTTCCCTACAGTCCCAGCCCCTTAGACTGTTTTTGCTACACTGTGCTCTCTGCTTTGTCTGTTTGTAGATCATTCCTTTAGAACGGATTCCTAGATACAAAATCCCTGATTCGGCTTTATAGCTCTTACTACATCCCGTCACATCGATTTCTAAAAAGTTTACGGCAATTTATTCTTCCACATAGCAACATGAGTGCTGTCACCCGCGACGGGTAGAGTAATAAAAAAAAAAAAAAGCATTTGCTAATTTGAAAATAAAAACTGGCACCTCGTCATCTCTTTTTCTTCTTACCCTTTGCCCATTTATACATCAAGCACATCAGCGTGTCTCTCAAGAATTTCCGAGCTCTGGCGTTACCGTGGTTGGAATCCACTTTCCAGCTCTGTGACTGTGGTCAAGTGGCCTAACCTCTCTGTGCCCCGGTTTCCTCATCTGTAACAAGGGGATGGCAACAGAAGCCACGTTATAGGCTCGCTGCGAGGATTACATGGGATTGTGCAGTGCCCGGCAGATACACCCTTGGTTACTGTCAGTAAGGACACGGGCCTTGGCTGTGTTTGCTGCAAACGTTGTTTGGTCTTTTGACGTGTAGTGTTTGGTTGTATTGTAGAAATTTTTCTGAGAGAGAACGTTTTCATTTAAGAAAGTGAAGCAAGAAACAAAGCTTGGGTTTCCGAACGGGGGTGGGGGGGCTTGTGGAAGGAAGATGGTCCTGGCCTCGTGTCAAGGGCCATGCAGGACCTGATGACAGATGAGGGTTCAAAACGCCAACACAGGGGCTTCTGGGGGCTCAGTCGGTTGAGCATCCAACTTCCGCTCAGGTCATGAGCTCACGGTTCGCAGGTTCGAGCCCTGTGTTGGGCTCTGGGCTGAGCGGAGCCTGCTTGGGATTCTCTCTCTCCTTCTTTCTCTGTCCCTCCCCGACTCATGCTCTCTCTCTCTCTCTCTCTCGTTTTTTAAAAAGCCAACACGATCAGGCCAGCCGATCTGGAACCCCCGGCAGCATCACCTAAGTACCTAAAGATGCCATGCCCAGGTCCTGCCTCAAGCCTCTGATTCTGTAGGTGTGGGCTGGCATCCAGGTCTCTCTATAAATAATGACAGGTGACTGTCGCTGGCCAGGTTTCACTGTATGAGGCTGACAGGCCATCCAGTCTGGGGAGTCCCATGCAGGACACCAAAGTGACATCCCAACATCCACGTCTCCTCAATTACTTGATGTGAAACTCTCTACGTCATCCTTGGGACTCCTCGTAAGTGACCTCTCCTGCCCCATCTCATGGGGGCGGGGAGATCCAATCAGGATAATCTCGAGGAAACAGCGGATGAAGTCTTCAACCATCTGTGCCCGAAGGCTGATTCTACCTCTGCAGTCTTTGCTTTTAGTTCTCGGATGAGCGTCTATTATTATTAAGCCCGGTTTGAGTTGGGTTCCTGCTGGAACACAGCACCTTTGTCACTCCGGGATGGTGGAGTCCCCGTGCTTATATTTGGCCTGCCTGGAAAGGGGAACTTTCTCTGACTCCCGTGCTTACTGCCGTCCCTGGCCTGTCACCGCCACCCAGACCCACTCCTCCCGGGAAGGACTCGGCCCCGGCTGCCCTGCCCACTCCCGCCACCACCTGAAGCCCTCTGGGAAAGCTCCAGGGGCACCAGCCACGCAGGGGACTCCAGCCCATTATGTTGATCTGAAAATGCAAACACACATGGCTATGGAGCCACCACATTCAGATGCCCCCTCTGTGGGGCACCCACTTCTCCTTTTCCTCCTCTGAGATGAATTTTTATAGCAACCCGGCTGGCACACTTAGACGCATCTGTCTTAATGTAATTCCTGGGCTCACGATGGCCTTTTACGTGGACTCTACCCCAAGTGTTTGCTTTTCGGCGGGGGGAGTTTAGGGGGCAAGGTCAGCAAAGAAACCGTCCTGGTGACCAAGGAGCAAACGCCTCCCAAATGCTAGGGCAGGAGGGACGTCAGCTCTGGAGGGCAAGCACCGAGGAAAGCACACACGATAGGAAGCCCTTCGCGACAGGAGCTGGTGGCACCGGCAGATGACCACGTCTGAGAAGGAAGAAGGACGGTGGTCCAGGAGATGCAAGTCCAGCCAGACTTGGAGGAGAGAACAGACCCACCGGGAGCTGCCCCTTGGTCCCACGTTCAAACCACAGCACACGTTTTTAGAGAGAATACAAAGAGCTGGCATGCTCCGAGTTCCTTTCCAAGAGCAGGGAGAGAAGGAGGTTTGCCCAGAGGAGTGCGGGGCAACAAGGACAATTTGCTCATGCCTGTGACCCTTCCACACGGGACCCTGCACTTCCCCAAGGCTCAGAAACCCCCTCGACTCCAGGGATGGCTTCTGGCCAAAATTAAGATTCGCCCGAGACAACGTGGGTTCTTTCAGAACAACCCCTCCAAGATTGAAGCCTTTCAGCGGACAAGGTGGAAAAACCGTCTGTTGGAAAATGCACGTACCTATGAGGCTATAAGCGACTCTAATATTCCAGTGGTACAACCCAGCAGCTGGGAAGCACCTCAGGGAGACTCTGCCTTTTTTAATCTAAGCAGCTAAAGGAGACTTTCTGAGCCCCAAGAGTGGCCTTGGAAATGCACTGGGTGGGTCAGTGTTCCACCAGCCCAACCCCCATCCCCCCATTAGCACGTGACCCCCAGTAAGCGGCCCAGCGTGGCTGTGGAGGGCTCAGCCCTCCTTCGGGTCTTTGTGACAAAATAACACCAACACAGCATTCACGCCTCTCAGCGCCAGCCATTCCTAGAATCCCAGAGCTCAGAGGTTACCCGGAATCTAAAACCTGTTCCAAAATGGCAAATATATTTGCATATCAGAGGTTAGAAACAATGTCAAAGGAAGTGTTTTGCAAACACAAGTGCAGACACTCTCCCCGCTCCCAATTTCCACGGAGGCTCCAATCTGGCCGGGCGGCTGGCCCTCTCCGCCCAGGCCAGGCACACACTGCAGACGTGTCCGCCGACCGGGTGTAGCTTTGCTTCCTTGCGAAAGGGATGGGCCCAGCACATGCTCCGAGGCGGTCCCACGTTTTTCTTCCCGACTAGTTTATCAAGGAGGCACTCCGATGAGCCAGACAACGGGGGACACGCTTCCATCTGTAGCCTTCATGTATTATTTAAACCCAAGAACCAGCATCGGCTATGTCAACCTATTGGAGCCTCTGTCTCTGGGTCTCTCTCTGTCACACACACACACACACACACACGCACACACACACACGCGCGCACGCGCAAAGGAGACTTACATCACAACTACATCCTACAGAAGATGATTCAACCAGTCTCTGCGTTTTTGTGAGGTTACAAATCAAGTTAACCCACGAAAGCCCAGCGGGCCCCACTCTCCATCCTTCTGGATACACACGCACCCAAGGTTTCTTCCAAGCCGGGCTCTGATTGGGCAACAATAATTTAAATACATCTCTCAGCAAATGAAACGAGACCAGCACAAGGCACCTTGAAGAGGGTAAGTCACCTTCTCCATTTTCCTTGGCTCTTGGGTCTGTTTCCACCACCGTGCCTCTCCTTCTGGATTTCCATGACTCCACCAGCCTTGAGAAGCACTAAGGAGGCCACGAGTAAACTCGAGCTCAAAAGCACCCTGGGAAGCTTAGGCATGACCGGGAGAAGGGCTCCCAGTGGCCACGTCGCCATGGGCTTGGTCTCCTTTGCAGGAAGAGCAAGTGTCTGGCCGGCCCAGCGGCGGGGCCACCACATATCCCACCCCTCCCACCTGCGTGGACGTTTCCAGTGCAGGTGACACTGGGCTCGGGGTTAGCCCGGAAGAATGCCTTCCCAAGAAACGTCAACTCCCAAGGAGGACCGCTTGAGCGAACCGAACCCCTTAACAGTAATTTTTCCAAGGTACGGCACCCTCTTTTATCCTTAACATTTCCAAAGAGTAACACATTCCTCTGCACAACAAGATGGAAAGTGACACCTGAACCCGCAAAACGCAGGGAGCTCGGAAGCGCTGGTGGCCCAGACACGTGACGCACACCGAGGCGCCAACTCCAGCAAGGGCTCGGAAAACGAGGGCGCTCGTGTCTAGTGGGATTCTTCGAACGAAGAGAGTTCCCTCCTTTCTTTAAAATTAAATATAATTTCTCGTCAAACTGGTTTCCATACAACACCCAGCGCTCATCCCAACAGGTGCCCTCCTCTCATACCTACCGGGCAAAGCCCGTTCTCAAAGCACCTGGATTTAAAATTTTCCTTCTCATACTGGCAACGCCAGCTTCCCCTCTCGCTCACCCTTAGTCTTTGAAGGCCAGTCATCGGACGGGCAGCGTTACCGCGACGTTCGAGTCAGTGATCTCTCAGCCACCAGCGTTACAGACCTCACGTGAGCAAGGGCCGCGGCACAGCACTTTCCTTCCTGCCCTTGTGGCACGAGAATGGGCGACGGCCCCTCCTGGCGTTTCTCTGTTCAGCGATAACAGAACCACACGTAGATCCGCGCGTGTCCCCGACATCATGGCAGCCACGTGTCTCTCTTCCTTCTACCTTCCACCTGAAGACCGGTGGCCAACGCCCACAAACGTTTCTACCTTCCGAAGAGCTACAGCCGAGGCCTGAAAGACGCTCCGAACACACACCAGCCCACAGGAAGTGGCATCCACAATGGATGGAGATAACCACACGACACGAGTCCGGAGCAGCCTCCACGAGTACCCCTAGGTCTGGCCCAACGGCCGTGCTGCTGAGACCACGGGCCCCGGCCCTAAGAGAGTCGGCGCTCTCCCCAAGCGGAAAGATGCAAACACCGGCGTCCCTACCTCAATCAGGAAGTCCCCCGTCCTCAGTCCGGCTTGCCACGCCACCCCTCCTTCATCCACAGACTCCAGGTACTGCAGGGCTGGGAACGCTGGCGTTGGTGTGAATTCCTCGATGGGCGTATCCGCTGGGAAGACAAGGGAGACCTCAATACCAGCCTGAGTGGTGTTTCCAGGTTGGCCCCGCGCGGGACCCCGAGAGGAAGGAGGTGCGCACGTCTCCCGCCGGAAGTGGGCGCTCTCCCCTGGGGAGGGCTCGACAGCCACGGCCATAGGTCGGCACCAGCCCAAGCAGTGAAACCAACTGCCCTGTGGTGCCCCCGGATCCCTCGGCCTTTCTGCCGAAAACACTCGCTGTCCATGTCTGTATGTACACGCCTGTCATTTTCTTTAAAAGCATCAGTGACTAAACATTTTCAGTTCTAAAAATGGAAAAGTTCCCCCCATAACCACACAGAGCTACAGAAACACCACACTGAAACACTTGCCAAATTTACATCTACAGAGACGCGCGGACCAAAGGAATTCAACTTGGAGCACGGACAGATCATAGCGCTGACCCAGTGGGTGGCTGCAGATTTGGAATCTGCTTGGGAATTCGTTCCGCGGGGAGCCCGGCTCTCTGCGACCACTCTGCGGCCAGCACCCATGGGAAGGCTGGGCCCCCGGCTCCTCGGCAGCGCGAGCCGCGGCTCCTGGGCCCCACACAGCTGCCGAACAAAAACTCCAGGGCAAGAGACGGGCTTCCCTGGTTAGTTACGAGTGGCCGGGGTGGGTGGGTGGCAAGAGGAAGACGACCCCGGCAGGGGGAGGGGACAGAACATCACTCAGCCGTGGACACGCACACACGGGGACAGATCTGGCTCTTCTTCCTCTCTCTGGACAGATCGCTCCCAGGCAGCCTGAGCTTAGGGCAGGTGGGGGTGCTCCCGGGGAAGGAGGCCTTTCCCAGCACAGGTGCAGGACCCCAGCACAGCACGGAGGCTCCGAGACGAAACTTCCACATGGCTTCTCACCCCACACGCGCGGTGGGCAGCTGCCTCCCCTCATGCGGAGGTGATGCCATTTTGTTTTCTTTTTAAAGGGAAGCCCCCAGGTTCAGGGCTGGTGGTGGGCGCGCTGCCGTGGAATGTCGCCCCGGAACCCCCCACCACAGGCCACGTGATGCGGATGCTGCTGGCTCAGTCCGCGGCAGAGGGGACCATCTTGCCACGTTTCCTTTGCAAAGTCACCTTAGAGGCGGGCACACGGATGCCTGCTACTCTTGGAACTGAAGCCCACTCCCAGAATGGGGCAGTTCCTAGACACCCCAAACTCAGCACCGGGTGATTGTGGACATCTGAGAACAGGAGCTCCAAATCCAGCCACAGCCGGGCTGAACTACACCATAAAATGTAGCTTGAACCCCTGATTTCTTATTAAAAAGAGAAAGGGTGGGGGGAGGGAGAGCGAGCGAGCGAGAGCCTGTTCAGAGCAATATTGTGCACAGAAAATGGAAAATATTCCGAAAGCAAGCCCCGGTGTTTTCTGAGTGAGGCAGAATGTTAAAGAACACGGTTGTCTAGCAACCAAGTGCCCCCAGGAAAAAAGGCTTCTTTCCGAGCTGGGGAGCATTTTCATACGGGCGTGCACACATACACACACACACACACACACACACACACACACACACTCACACGACATGTGAATGTACCCGGGCTGGAGACAGCCACTCTTACCTTTCGCCCCTCGCAGCACAAATCCAAAGCCCTCATTGTCTTTTTTCTGCAGGACCACTGTCTTCTCCTCGATAATGCAGTCACTGTAGAGAGAATTCCGGGGATAGCGACCATTATTGTAACCCGTCATCATCACCGTGGCTGATCCTGAGCCGGGGACGCTCATCATCATAGCCAATTAATCACCCAGCTCGCCGGATCCGGGCAGCACGGAGGAGAGTAAGCAGCACAGAGCGCAGGAGGAGCGGGGGCAGCCGGGGGGCCGGCTAACGGGATAGGCGGGCTCGGCACAATGGGGCTCGGAGGGGGGGCGGGCAGAGGCAGCACCGAGCGGGAGGAAGGAGTCAGGCATGGTGGGGAGGCCGCCGAGCCACGGCAGCGCGGGCTGGCTCCCGGCGCCGAAAGGCAAAGAAAGTAAGTGGCCGGAAGGCACCGAGGGCAGCTGGGCTGGGGCGCGCAGGCCGGCGCATCTTCGGGGGGCGGGAGGGGGGTGCAGCTGGGATCAGCCGGCGGACAAATGAGGAAGCGGCTCTTCTTCTTGAAGGGGTGTTTGAAAATCAAATTCTATTTGCTCCCGGCACGAGCCGGCGTCCAGACGCAGCGGCCCCTCCCTCTCGGTCCGGATGAATGTGGTGTCCCCACGATCACCAAGGAGCCCGCAAGGCTGCCGGGAGTCATCCCGCACAGAGAAAGCGCAGGCTGGCGGAGGGGGCGGCCGGGGCGCTGCCGATGGGTGGGGGCCGGAGGCAGGACGCTCGAGCGACGCCAAGGCCACTTACGGCAAGGCCTCCGTCAGGGGGTGATGAGTCGTGGGGACGGGGCGAGGGGGGCTCGTGGGCTCCCCCCTCTGAGAGACAACCTAAGGCCACACCACCCGCCTCTTGGCACAGCATTTTTTTTTTTTAAAGGAAAGAAACCCAGACGCTTCGACTTTGCTTCAGCTGCCCGAGGCTCCCATCGTCTACAGCAAGGGCGCCCTGCCACATGACTGTCCAGCCCTGGAGGCACCCGGGGGTGCAGGGCGGAAGTGGACTTCCTGGCAGGCCACGCAGCCTGGGCTGAACGGGGGCCCTCCCCACCTTCGGGGCGGCATAGCCCCTGGGACTCTCTGCTGCCCCGGAAGACGGCAGCTGGAGGGCCAGGCCCCTGCGGAGGGAAGGAGGAGGGGCGGGAGGCAACGTGGAGAGGCCTCCTCCAGGGTCCCAAGGGGCCGGCCACAGGAGGGCTGTGCGCCAGAGGTCCTGAAGCATCCGGCTGGCCCCTGTCTCGGAGGGGGGCGGCCGGGGGACGCAGACAGCAAGCACTGGGAACAGTGTGCTGACAGGCTTGAAGTCACAGACAACTGAAGGTCAGCTTTGTCCAGCACCAGATTCACAGCCTGCAGGATGCGCGCGGCCCCAGCATGCAGCCATCTGGGAGCAGCACAGCCAACCCAGACCGGGTGGCCCCGGGGAGGAGGAGGGACAGGGGTGCTTGGACCAAGTGACAGGCTGCCAAGAGCTTCCCGTCATCCAGACGAGGAAGAGGCATTCCAGAGAGGTTGGGGGACACAGCCGGAGCATGCACAGAGAGGTTGGGGACACAGCCGGAGCATGCACAGAGAGGTTGGGGACACAGCAGGAGAATGCACAGAGAGGTTGGGGACACAGCCGGAGAATGCACAGAGAGGTTGGGGACACAGCCGGAGAATGCACAGAGAGGTTGGGGACACAGCCGGAGCATGCACAGAGAGGTTGGGGACACAGCCAGAAAATGCACAGAGAGGTTGGGGGACACAGCCGGAGAATGCACAGAGAGGTTGGGGACACAGCCAGAAAATGCACAGAGAGTTTGGGGACACAGCCAGAGCATGCACAGAGAGGTTGGGGACACAGCCGGAGCATGCACAGAGAAGTTAGGGACACAGCAGGAGAATGCACAGAGAGGTTGGGGACACAGCCAGAGAATGCACAGAGAGGTTGGGGACACAGCCGGAGAATGCACAGAGAGGTTGGGGACACAGCCGGAGAATGCACAGAGAGGTTGGGGACACAGCCAGAAAATGCACAGAGAGGTTGGGGGACACAGCCGGAGAATGCACTCACGTCCTGACCCACACCTGCACTCCCGCCCTTGCACGGGACAAGCACACAGTGGAACTTGCCAGGGTGACCCTGAGTTCCAAGAAAGGGCTGGCACAGCAGGGACACATACTTTCACAGCTGAGACACCATGCAATCCAGGATGACCGGCCTGGGGTGGTCTAACAACTCGAGGAGGGGCTGTGTCCCTGTGTTCCTGCTCTGTCTCCTGTCCTGGGGACAGAGAGCCTCTGCTCTGGGAGCTTGGCCGTGACCATGAGCTCCCTGGTTCAGCCCACTGAAGCCCATCGCAAAGGGCAGAAGCAGGGCCAGGAGTCCAGGGCCCTGAGAGCCCATGGGCAGGGCCACACGGCCAGCCTGGCCTTTAGTAGGGGGCGGAGTTCTCTAAACCTCTAAACCTTCCCCTCACGTCATAAGGTGGTGAGAACAAGCCCTGGGCCTCCCAGGGTAACCGTGAGGTCAGAAAGGGCAGTCCCCACGGCGGTGCGGTGGAACAGGGGAGCCCCAGGGAGCCATCCCTTTAACGGCCATCAGAAACGGCAGCAGGCTGGTGGTCGGCCAGGACCCCGGGGAGCCGCAGGGGTCGAGGCAGGAGGAGCTGGGGGCAGGCGGAGATGTGCGGACCCTCTGCCAGGCCCGGCCTTCCTGTCTCCAGCCTCCCCCAAGCAGAACACAGCTGCGGACCCACCCACCTCTTCCCGCTCAACCCCTTTAAGGGGGTGGGGGGCGCTGGCCCGGTGGCTCCTTCGGGTGCCAGGCAGGTGCAAGTCCTGAATCCCTCTTCTCCAGGGAGAGGCTCCCAAGGGCCCCCGGCTGGAGCCACCGCCTTCGCCCTGCATGAGTAGCTGCAGGCAAGCAGCGCCCTGGAGCCCCAGAAATACAGTGTCTGCCCTGCAGGTCCTGAGCCCTGATCTCCCCTGGGACACAAGCGGCCCCCAACACCCACCTCTGCCCAGCTCCAAGGCGCATCTGTCTCGCACTCCAGGCGGTGGTCCCACTGTGGGCCGCCTCTGCCCGCAGGAGCCGATGCTACCCAAACCTGCCTCTGGCTTTGTGCGCCTCATGGACGACTGTACACATCCTCCCACCTGACCCCCACACTGGGGAGCATCTTAGGGGCAGTGCGGCCTGGCCTCGGCTACCCCCACCGACTGCATGGGGGTGTTCTGCCACGGTGGTTGAGGGGCAGTGCTGGCATCACAGGGAGCTCGGCTCAAATCCCAGCTGTGCTCTGACCCAAGGTCACTCTGACCTTCGCAGCCTCAGCGTCCTGCTCTGCGAAATGGGATTAAGCACAATACACTCCACGTGGGCCAAGGAGGAGTTAATGCAACATCCCAGCGTAGCCCAGGCACGCAGCACGTGTTAATAACGGCAACCGTCCCGAGTAGGGTCACTGTTTGCAGGGGCCAACCGCTTCTTCCCCTGCAGGGACCCCTCCCGGGCTAATGACAGAGCCCCTCTGAGCCCTCTCAACGATCCCTCACCACTGAAGAACTTTCTGCCTCACACGTCCCCGTCTTGTCCCCAGACCTGTAGCTACGCACGTCCTGAGCAAGCTCCAAACTCCTTCGTCTCTGATACGGAGAAGGACTGCCCGTCACTTCTTTCCTGCTTCGCTTCAGGATCTAAATAGCCCCCGGCCCCCGCCCATCATGACCCTGGCTTACTTGTACTGAGTCCCAGATGGGCCTTTACCAGCTCAGCTACTCAGAGCCTCAGTTGCCCCGCCTGCAAAGTGGCAGCAATATACCCGATTTGTAGGCACTTGGAGCAGCGGGTGAGACCAGGCCCCGGGACAGGGAGACCGTCCTCTCTTGCCGAATCCCCCGGGAGACGTGGGTCCTGGGCGGCATCGCTCCAGATGCCCACAGCACCCGGCAAAGGGCCACGCACCCCGCTGCGTCTGTGGGAGACAGCAGATCGGGCGTGAGCACAAGGCGGGGGTCGAGCTCGGTGTCGGTGCTGGTGGTGAAGGGTCTCGGGGGAAGGAGCCTCCATCCAGGGCGATCCCTGGGTCCCGGGTTGTGCCCAGAGGGTAGGAGGTCAGCCGACTGCTTGCAGCCGGCTGGGCCCCGGCAGGCGAGACCCAGGCAGGCCGTTAGAGGTATGGAGTCTTCGTAGCAAACCACGAAACGCCCCGGGAGCTGCAAATGAAGGAGCTGTTCCCTTGAAAGGAAGCTCACGTCTAGTTTCGCTCCGGACGGCAGAGCCATGCAGCACCCCCTCTACCCCCCACGAATCGGACGGGGCAATCCCACCCCCGGGACATAGGGAGGAACCTTCCCGGAGACGAGACGCTCTCGGAGGGCTCCTTCTGCTCATTTATGGGTCTGAAAACCGTCAGGGGATGACCGCCGTGGCCATATCCGAAGCCGTGGCATGGAGACGCGGAGGCCCAGAAACCAAGGCCGCCCAGCCTCCCCTGGCCACCCCTGCCGCACGCCAGCACCCCTGCTCTCCAGGTGCATCCCAAACGCACTGGGAGCCGGCTTCAGGGGGACACTGCCTTGGCACCCACGCGGGCTCCTCGCTGCGGACCTTGGTGCGCGCCCGGAGGCCAACGCCACCTGGTCCCTGGTGACGGGGTCTGGCGAAACCAGCAGCCCAGCCCCAGCGGTCACACCGCTCCCCTGCTTTGCACCTGCCCCTGCCTGGGGCCATAGTCACTGCCCAGCCTTCCTGCACATTTTCACTCCCTGAAACGCTCCGCCGATGGCCTTGCATTTTACCCGAGTCCTCGCCCATGGGCCCCCGTCACGCCTCCCTGCCTTGTTGTCTGCCACGCCCTCCCCAGCCCTGGTGAGCACAGCGCCCCCTGAACCGGGCGGAAGCCATCCCACACCCTCCCAGTGAGGGGCTACGTCACACATTGTCTCCTCTGGCCCAAGCCTCTGATAGGGTCCTTCTCACCCGCCGACCCATCAACTGTGGGCTCCCTGGGAGCACACATCCCTGCTTTGTTCCTCTCGGAATCTCCCTAGGCGCCACGACGTCCGCTCTTGGTGAGAGTGTACCTGTGTTGATTGACTAAACAAACCAACATAATCTAGCTGCGCTGTCTTCAAATGTGTTTTCTGAATAGTGTGGGAAGGCACTTCAGTGAACCCAAAACGTACCGTTCTTTGCCAGTTTCCTGCAGCAGGGGCTGCGGGAGACATCCAGCCCCACCAAGCACAGTTGTGTAGGTAGTGCATAGTGCAACTATACAGGATATTATTTACATGGCGGCCATCCTAGAACCGTATATTTACTATGGCTATTTGGGCTCAGATGCATGTAAAGTGCCTTGAGGAAGGGGCAGGCAACTTTTTCTAGTTCATATAAAGATGGAATACAGGCCGTTGGCGCCTTGGAGAACGTAAGAGGTATCCATATCGAACCACGTCGGCACCGGGAGACAACGCCATGTTGAAACTCTCCGGGGAGCCACACCGTAGATTAAAGGTTTCCGTGTTCTCATTCACCCAACAGTCCCACCACACACCACAGTAAAGGGTTCACCGAATATACTTGGAGTGAGACAAGGGGATCATGGGAAATCAGGGCTGGCCACACAGTGGGCCCCAGGGTCCCCACACCCCCCCCCGATGTCTGCCTCGCAAGACCGCAGGCGCGCGGGCTTCAGGAGGCTTGTAACCTTGGCCCGAGGTCCACATTCTCCCAGCGGGCCCCACAGTGGGCTTACAGGAAAGACCACACGTTACTTGCTCTGGGAGGTAGCAGGTGCCAGCGATGACCGTTGGCATTTGGGTTTGTCAGTCCTGCACGAGGTCCCTTGGCAGTGGTGCCCGATCCTGCAGGGGTGTAAACGTAGAGCCACAGGGCGCCAGGCCTGGGGTGGCCAACACGTGCGACCACGCGGGGCCCTGGGGCAGCTCTGCCTGCCTTGTCCCTCACGGGAAGGATCGGGGCGGGTGATTTCAAACACAAGGACGGTTGGGGTAGGCTTCACCCACAGGCTCTCAGGATCTGGGCTAGGACAGACCTCACGACAGATAGCTACATTTCCTCCCTGCTCCTCTGGGGCCGGGTTTTGGGGTAGGGCTGGAGCTCAGAAGCAGCGGGGACCAGAGGCTCGGCTGCGTGCATCAGTTGGTCAATGCAGCCCGAACGCACTGAACACCCGGTAAGTGCCGGGGTGGGCTGGACACGTGCCACTTTGCAGAGGACAAACAGGCCCGGTGTGGCCCTTACGGAAGGTCAGGTGGAGCAGGCTGAGTGGCAGCCCCTCAGAAAATACGCTCAAGTCCTAACTCTGGGGACCCGGGCAGGTGCCCCTATTTGGAAACAGGGTCTTTGCAAGATGCGTCTGAAGATCTCAAGAAGACATCAGTCTGGATGAGGGAGGGACCTAAAACCAACGGCTGGTCCTCATAAAGGAAATAGAGGGAGATTTGGGGCTTAGAGGCACCTGGGGCCAGAAGCCAGGTGAAGCCCGCCAGACAGGGGCAGAGATGGGAGGGGACGCGGCCACAGCCCAAGGGCGCCAAGGATGGGTGGCGGACAATAGAAGCCGGAAGGGGCGGGGGAGGATCCTCCCCCCCCCCCCCCCCCCGAGCCCTTGGAGGGACACAGCCCTGCAGACACCTTGGGCTCGGACTCCCGGCCTCCAGAGTTGGGGAGAGGACATTTCTGTTGTTTGAAGCCCCTAGCCCACGGTCATTTGTGATGGACGCCTCGGGATACTCTTACCCCAGGTGAGCAGGAGGACAGGTATCCAACAGTCACATTGGCATGCAGGATACAGTGTAATGACAACCAGAAGGTGGCCGTGGGGGCTTCCTGGGGGGGGGGGGGGGCGATGCCTGAGCGTGAGTGAAGGGGTCAGGAGGCCAGAGGGGGGAGGAGGGAGACAACATTCCAGAAGGCGGCGGAACCACAAGATAAAGGTTCTGAGGCACACCAAGGCAGGAGGGGCCGGTCACACAGGGCCGTGGGTGGCCAGGGGACACAGCTGGGTGGCGACAGGCGGTAAAACAGCCTCAGCCGGGCGCAGGACAGCCCCTGCTCTTCCCAAGAAGGGGACCACAGAAGACCACAGAGCACAACGATTCCACCTTCTTGCACTAGCCCTCTGTGGCCAGGCCTGAATCTCGCTGGAATGACCCACGGGTGACTTGCGCACGTGGTGGGAACTTTGTCCAGCAACCATGTTTCCATGGAAACAAGCCACGCACCAACGTCTGCTGCCGCTGGTGACAACTGTCCCGAGCCACCAGCGTGAAGCTGAAGTGGCGAGCGAGTCATAAAGACGCCTGGGCCCGTGGGGGACCCGGATGTTGGACGAGGCTCCCACACGGGGAGGACGCCGTGCCCAGAGTCGGCGGGGGCGGGCACACACAGACACGGGGGGGGGGTGCCCTGAGTCAGCTGGGTTGACCCCCTTTGGGGTTGCGGAAGGCGGGGTGCAGTGAGGCGGGGTGGGGGGCAGCAGGGACGTTTCAGCAATCAGGCCCCTCAACCCGGCCCCCGGTGGCCTCAGAGCTTTGTGGGGTCCCACCGACACGCTTGTGACCTAGCACTGAATCCACGGGCCGTGAAATCTAGCGAGCAAACAGCCACATGCAAGTCGGTCCACGCTTCATCGGGTGTCTCTGAAATCCAACGTGGGGTCAACCTCATTTCTGGTTAAATTGCGTATCCACAAACACACCATTTCGTGCAAACACCACACGCAAGTCGGGTTTTCTCACTTTGAAAGAAGTTTTGGGTTTGCAGCCAAGGAGCTGCAGAAGCCCGGGGGAATTACCGCGTGGAGCTGCTCACAGGCACGTGGGTTCAAAGGCAGGATTCCCACGTCATTTCAGAGCTCCTCCCTGGCGAGGTCCACGGAGCACGGGCCGCGCGAACGGGTGGCCGGTCTGGGCTGGGGCCGCTGGGGCGGCGGTGCCTGGGGGGACCCGGGAGGACTCCCGTAAGGGAGGCTGGCGCATTTATGCAAGGAGTGGTTGCGGGGCCCCGCCCTCTCCAGAGCAGCAGGGCGGAAGCCTGAGAAAAGCCTCACGACGGTCACTCCTGTGGTGAACGCGTTTTGGTGACAGCCTGATGCAGGCGGGAACTGGGACACTATTAGAAAGAGGGACCTCCAGGGACCAGGAATGACAGTGGCTGTCCTAGAAATTCCCGGGCTCTGCCAGTCAGGAAAGATGAGGCGAGACAGAGAGCCTGTCAGCTCCTCTGAGCGGGGTGCCGGTGGCCTCAACAGGTGTCCCAGCTGGGCAGAGATGCCAGGCGTGGGCAGGCGGCCCAGAGCTCTGTGGCGGTGCTGGCTGTAGGGAGGCACAGAGGGCCGCTCTGCGGGCGGGCAGGGGCAAGGCCGGGCCTCATCCTTGGGAAGGCCTGGCAACGGCGAGCAAGCGGGGGGGGGCGGGCGGGGGGGCGGTTCCCCGAGTCATCTGTCACTTGCCACTGAGCTGGCGCCTCTCAGCCCTTGTCCACACACACGGCCGCTCCCAGCATCCTGCATCCTGCTTCCTGCTTCCCGGTCCGCTGGGACTGGGTGTTGCCCTCTGGCCCCCCCGCCCCACACAAGCAGGAGGCTGCCGTAATTCCCGGGGGGAAACGGAACCCCGCGTTTGGGCCGTCTTGGTGTTCTGAGACGCAGGCTGCACCAGGCTGGTCTTGCGTCACCTGCAGGAAGTTATGAATGTGGGCTTTCCATTCACAAGTGACGCGGCTCCCGGCGCCGGAGCGCCCCTCTCGCCCCACGGGCAGGGAGGCAGCGTCATTTCACGTTGCGCCCGTGAGGACATGGGCTCTGTCCCCATGGAGCCCGCACGCCCACTCAGCAGAGACGCGCTCTCAGAGGAGGAACCGTTTCTCAGATCGGCAATTATGAACACGCCCTGCCTGGTGTTCCTCCTCGGCGCTAACACGATAAGCAACGCAAGTTTTCCTAATAGAAGCAATAATGTGCAAAGAAGTTGCTTCAAATTAAATCGTCTCGTTACTTTGTAATAAATCACCCCAAAGCATTTCCTAAGTGCTACCGGGCGTGTTACCTGCCAACAGCGGCTGGGGGAGAAGAGAAAGACACGGCCGAGATGCGTTCAACGCACCGGGAGGCGGTCATCACTCCCCACGGGGAGGAAAGGAAGTGCGGTCTGGAAGGGAAAGCGGCCGCCTCGGTCCCCGAAAGGCCTGGCTGGGGACCCCAGCGTCACCAAACCTCCTCCCCTACGAAACACAGACGCGCGCCGCGGCCTCGGAGCATCACAAGGGCGCGGGCAGGTGCCTCGGGCTTCCTTCCTTGTGACGGTACATCCTGAACACGCGTCTATGTCCCGTAGGACACGCCCGCGGGTCACAAAACCAGGAGGACGTGTCCGTGCGGTCTCACACGCAGACAAGTCGCAACAGTGGAGCCGTAAGCACACAGGAGGAGGGCAGGAGGCCCACGAGGGAGGGACGCCCCCGACACCCCACTCTGCTTTCCAAGCGGGGGCCCCGGGGGTGCCCGCATGCGCGCCGCAGCCCTGCCTTCCCTGGTGGAGCAGGGAGCTCAGCCTTGCGGAGGGGTCCCCACAGCGCCCTGGGAAAGGGCGATCTCGGCTCCGGGAACGGAGGACAAAAGAGCTGATGCTCATGCCAAGGGGATGCGGGGCACTGAGGTGCCAGCCCCAGCGCACGGCGTCCTCCTGACACGCTCTGTTTTCTCCCCAACCTGCCTGCAAGTGCCATCAGCAGGAGCACCGAGACAGAGCCGGCATCTGCACATCTGTCCACGACCTCCCCCTCTTCTGAGACCCCATCGCTTTTCAGCTGAGGACCACAAAAGCTTGCTGCTGAGTCTCTCCCGAATTCACTTTTATGATAAAAATGTTAAATCAGATCACGTCCGCCACTCAAAACGCTGCAACAGCTTCCCATCAGGGTGGGGGATGAAAACCCAAATTCCCCACCATGGCTAAGACCTTTCCTGATCCGACCCATGCCCCATTTCCTAATTCTCCCCGTTCCAGCCCTGCTGGGTCTTCTCTTTCTCCAGCAGGCCGACTTCATCTGCCACAGTGCCCTTGTACTGCCTGGGCTCTCCCTGGGATGCTGCTCTGGGCTCTCCCTGGGATGCTGCTCTGGGTCTGCGTGAGCCAGACTGCGGCCATTGTTCAGGTCCCTGAGCTCACCTCTGCAGGGCGGCCTTTCCCACTGCATGGAGATGCCCTCCATGTCCTGATTTTCAGCCTTTCCCTCGGCTGTATTTTCCTCTTGTCACTCACTGTATTTGAAATTATAATTTGTCTGCTCATTTATTTACTGTCTGACTCTCCCACTAGCATGTGAATGCTGCCAGAGCAGGGCCTGGTCCTGCCTGGACCTCTCAGCTGGAGCAGGGCCACTTCCTAGTCTGGGCTCCAGCAAGAGCTGGCCGTGGGACCTTGGACAGGACCCTCACCCACCCTGGGCTTGGGTCTTTGTGTCTGTAAAGCGGAAAATCAGAATATTCCAATAAGTACTTAATTGATGCTTACTGACTCAGAATGAAGCCTAAACCGGGACGCCCACGTACAGTCTGCGATGCAGATGGGGTGACCCAGTGCTCTGGCCTGCCCGGGACACGGGGCGCTTCTGGTTTTTAAACCAGGCTGCACCTGGGCCAACCAGGAGGTGCTGGTTCCCCTCTCCCATCACTACCCTCAGGAGGGCACAGAGGAGGTCCAGCGGGTAAACCTTTGCCTTAGACCCTGCACCGAATATTCTTTAAAAAGACCAAAAAATCAGCGGAACGGTACAACGGCCTGACATTTTGCTAGGAATGCAGGAAGGGGCTGTTGGTGACTTCTCTTCCTGCGGCGATTAAAGCGAGAGTCCAGGCCTGCCCCATCTGTCGGTCTCGAAACTCGCCCAGAAGGATCGCAGTGCGTGGGCTTTGGGGCAGACCAGTTCCCAAGTCCCTCTGGGGAGCAGTGGACGTTGTCCACAGCTATGAACACCGGAATCCGTGTCCTTTCGTGGGAACCGGACCAAACGCGAGCATCACCCGGTGACCCTGGCTTTGGAGAGGGAGCTGAATGTGGGTTGGGTGAGGGGCTTGGGGGCTCACCCAGAGACCCCACAGGGCCCCCCCCGGCCAACCGGATGGCACTGACCTCTAAGGCGAGAGGTCATGAGAAACCCCAGCCAGGCCCCAGCTGGAGGGTAGGGTCCGGCCATCGCTACCGTCATAGACCACTAGCCTCTTCCCACAGACTATCTTGTCTCTGTTCCGAGGACTAATGCTTCTGCGAGGTATGAAGTAGATACGTTTTCATGCAGAACACCTGGACAAGTCCTTTGACAGGGGCTCTGCAAACATCCCACATCAGGGGTTATCAAACTCTTCCCGTAAAGGGCCGGAGAGTAAGTATTGCAAGCTTCGCGGACGGTGTGGTCCCGGGGGCAGCTCCCCAGTCTGCTACTTGTGGCTCGAAGGCGGCCATGACGCTATGTAAATGAGTGGGTGGGGCTGTGTTCCAATAAAACTTTATTTACACCAAGAGGCAGAGGGCCAGCTTTGGTCCTTAGGCCGTGGGTTCTAAAGCCATGTTCTCAACGTTCTGGAGACACTTGAATCGACAAAACCATACCTGTATGCGAGCGGCTCGGGACACCTCATGTGTAACGGCATTAACACAAACGTTAAGAAGAGTGTTAATCCTCCTACACAAGCGATGCTCACACTACGGTACACAGGTGCCTGGTTTGACACATCATGTGAGCTTCAGAAAAGACCCAAGGGAAAAAAAAAGCCCCTTTTAGAAACGAGGTCATCTATGAGATGCCCTAGAAAGATTCGGAAAGATCGAACGGAGAATCCTTCCCGAAACACAAAGAAACTCACCTCTCCTTATGAGCGGAGGCAGAGCTAAGGGGGCCCCGCGTCCAAAAACTGGTGCAGGGACATCTGCGCGGATGTCCCACCACTGAGGCCGCATGCTTACTTGGGTGTGTGCCACAGGTCCCATTTCAGCTCATGGGCCGTCTGCCCAAGGAGCGGGTCTCCTCGGCACAGAGAGGGGTGCTGCTCGTGTGCTCATACCTGCGATTCCACCCGGAGCACGATCTGCCTGCTGGCTACGTGCCAAGCTCCTATCCACTCATCGAAGCCCCTTCAGCAGCCACCACTTCTGGGAGAGCCCCGTCCCTCTCACGCGCCCAGCCCTCGGCACTGCCCCAGTCACTTCCCGCCACAGGAGCAGGGGAAGTCAGAACCGTGCCTTCTCAGCCTCCCCTGCAGTTATGGATGGGTCAAGGACACAGTTGCGGTCCGTGAGACCCGAGGGCGAGAGTCCAGGGCCCTCTGGGAAAGATCTTCCTTGCGGGAAAGATTTAGAGGGGGGTTTCCTAGTGCCTTTCCTTCCCCTAAATCCTCGCTTGGGATGTGCTCTGAGGACATGATACTTGGAGCTACGGCCACCATTGTGCAACCCTGAAGGAAAGGCCGAGGGGTTTGGAGAGGTGACCCTGGAGGCACCCTCCTTCGGGCTTGCAGCTGACGTCTCAGCCACTGTGAGTGGGTTTCTGTTATCTGCAACCAGAAGCTTCCTCACGGACATCTGGAGGCTGGAGCAGGGAGGGCGGAGAGCTTGACCGTAAGTGACAAGATTAGAGCAAATGCCCAGAACCCGGACGCTAAGACTTTCCGATAAATCGAGCAGCCTTCAAGCCCTGATCTGGGCCGGGAAAGATCCATCCAGACGCCTTCTTCTCCGAGGACTGCTCATGAGCAGCGAGGGCTCAGGAGCCCTGGTGACACAGACCCGAGGCCCCACACAACCTTTCCCAAGGAGGCTTTGATTATAGCCCCTCGTCTCAAACTGATGCAGTTCGGAAAGCGGGCGCTCGATACAGGGGGTTTCCTTGACCTTAGCTGACACCGCTGTGCCGTTAACCTTGGCGAGGACTCCCGAGCACCCCAGCCACCCCTAAGTGCGGTGGGCCGGAGAGGCCAAAGCTCCAGCCGAGGTAACGGGTGGCGGCTGTTGGACGGATGGCGGCCTCACCCTGGTGTGCACCAGCCCCCTGGACCGACAGACGGGAGAGCCGAGGGCCCAGGCCTGCCCCCGGCCAAGCTGACGGCAGGCCCAGGACTCTGTACTTTCCCCTGCACCCCGCAGCCTCCGTGGCCAAGCTCGTCAACAGATGGGGCTTCCGTTCGGGAAAAGTGAGGGAAATGAAAGGTGTCTGCGGTAGAGCCCGTCTAGCTGAGCTGGGGAGCTGCCCCCGAGCCTTCCCTCTCCCCCGGGACTCCCAGGACGCTTGGCCTTGGTCCGATCCAGCCCCACGTGCCCTCCGGCCTCCGGGGCTGGCACACGCAGGGCTCACACGTCAGGCTCCTCTGAGCTGTGGAGACGCCCACACGCTCTCGAGCTGCTCCTGGAGGCAAGTGCCCCGAACTGTCCCCAATACGCCGCTGTCGCTCACACTCGCTTCTGCCCGCGAGCCTCTGCCTGAGGAAGACACCGTCTTAGAGCTGAGACACGTGTCTCCGGCTGTGCGTCCCTGTTCTGTGCGGACGTCCCGCTCCGTCTGCTCCCTGCCACGGGGCCGCTTTCCACGGCATCTGGCGAGAGCTGGTTTCCAGTCCGCCCCGAACAGACCCCTGCCCAACCGCTGGCTCCAGGCGCCTGTCTACAAGGCCGGGCTGTGTCCGTATCTGTCTTCTCTCCCTCCCCTCCTGCCTCACTGCTGCTTTCCACTTCCTCCCCGTCTGCCCCAAACTCCAAAACACTGACTCTCCTCAAATCAGAGCACCTTAGGACGTCTGACTTTACCAAAACAGGTCCCTGCGGAAATATACTCACTAGACCCTCCCTCCCTCCTTCCCTCCCACCCCCCCCCCCACCCCATTACTAACAAGAACAGCACGGACTGGACCGCGCGAGTGTGGGTCACACAAACAGCACCAACCGCCACAACGGTCCTGTGTTCACAACATGCCAGGCACCGTGTGCAGCCCCCACAGCCGTCCTGTCTCTCACGTAACGAACTTAGGAGGGAGGCACTGTTTTCTCCCCCGCTTCACAGAGGAAGCTATGGCTCAGAGAGGTGCAGGGACTAGCTGAAGGTCACACAGCCGACGTGGGGCAGAGCTGGGCATCCCGTCGAGGTAGCCTGACTGCGGAGCCCTGCTCTTGCCACATGGGGCCAGGTCCTCTCTGAGCACAGGGTGGGCCTGCCCTTGGCCCACGGAGGGAGGACCCGGGGCTCCTCCCCGGGCCCACAGCACCCTCCTTTGAAACATGCACTGTCCAGGGCAGCCCCACGCCCAGCAGGCTTGGAGGTCTGAGCCTCACCTCCTGTGTTTCCACAAACTCATACAACGGGCCCTTGTGCCTGGAGACAGGTGGGACCAGAGCCTTACTCCTGGAGCAGAGAGGGAGTCAGGATGGGATGTTGCCCCCCACCCCCGCCCCCGAAATGCCTCCCTGCCTGTTCCGGCCACCACCCCCTGCCGTTAGCCTGTTCTGTCCATCCCACAGCATCAATGACCGGCTGAAATCGCACGCTCATTTGCCTACATGTCCTGGAGCCGCCCCCCCCCCCCCCACTGGACCGGAAGCCTCAGGACGGCCGGTGCCATCTGTCCCGCTGGCCGTGCATCCTCAGCACCTTGTGCAGAGCGGAACAGGTGCCCCTCCCTCAGGCCCTGGACTCCCATCCACCGGCACGCACGAGATCCGTTTCCACATCCACGGGGCCCAGGGTGTGTGTTCTGTCTCGGGGGCGGGTGCATGGCCCCCCTTGCAGCGCTGCGATTCAGGCCTTAGCTGGAGCCCTCAGGCGAAGGGGCAGGCGGCTCAAGCCGGAGTGGTAGGCCAGTCTCGGTCCCGGGTGCGGATCTGGGCGCTCGGGTGCCCGAGGGAAGGTACACGTGTAGGGGGTGCGGTGGCCGGACAGCGTCCCCCCAAAATGCACGTTCACCCCAAACGCGGAATGTGGCTTACTGGGAGTAGGGTCTCTCAGATGTAATTAAGGTGAGGACTGAGGACAGACCATTCTGGATGTGGGGGACCCTAAATCCAGCGACAGCTGTCCTTGTAAGAGACAGAAGAGGAGAGACAGGCGGGAGGAGAAGACAGAGGCAGAGGCTGGAGGGGAAGTGGCCACAGCCCGGGGGACATCGGGGCCCCAGAAGCTGCACAAAGCAGGAAAGATCCTCCTCCAGAGCCTCCAGAAGGAGTGCGGCCCAGCGACGCCTTGACTTAGGACTTCAGGCCTCCGGAACTGTGTGGTCTAAGCCGCCCAGTGTGTGCCCATCTGCAGGGCAGCCCGGACACTCGGCAGGGTTTACGTGGCGGAACCACAGCTCTGTACCTGCACAGGCAGCACGGACAGGATCCCGGGCGCTGGAGGCAAACGCCAGGCCCCTGAGCTCCATCTGTACAAATCCCTGCAGGTGCTGGGCCGGACGCGTGTCCCTGAGGGCCCCGTCCACAGAGGACCACGGACCACGGCCGTGAGAGTTCCTCCGGGTCTCCAGAGGCTCCCGGGATGGGCAGCAATGTGGCGTGGCCTGGCCGGCTCCCCCAGCAGGCCGGCGGGAGGGGCAGGCGAACGGAACTCCCACGGCCTCAGCTTCTCCATCTGTGCAGTGGGCTAGCACGCCTGTCTCGGGGGTGATACATACACTCAAGGCTGACACTGATGCCCACCGCCCGTCCAGTGTGTGGAATGCTCACAAACGGTCTGTGCAACCCCCCACGAGCCCGCTGGCTCCCGCAGCACATGGAGGTCAGCGGCCTCTTGCGGGGCAGCTCCGGGGAGCACCTGTGGCCTTTGCCCTTCGCAGCTTCTGGAGGCGGCCCCGGGGCCCCTCCTCTGTCACTCTGATCTCTGGTCCTTCATCAGGACTCCTCTCCCTCTGCTTCCTACCCTCCTTCATCCTAATGAGGACCCCTGAGATCACATTGGGCCCACCGAAAACGCCAGGATCATTTCCCAATCTTAGAGTCAGCCGATTCCCTGCAGGGTCCCCTGGGCGAGCTTAAATCCCCTTGGGCATGTGACATGTTCACATCCCAGGATCAGATGTAGGCATCTCTTGGGGGGGTGGTATGTGGCCACCACACCCCCCCCAAGCCCACCCCCCCGTCCCCCGAGACACAGCGAGACAGACCAGGCTTCTAACGCAGGTTGGGGGCGTTTTCATCAAACCTCGCTGATGACGGGGTGACTCATCACACCCCAGGCACTGCCCCGGTGGCGACGCTCAGGGCGGAGGAGCCCGTTGGCATGGGTACCGCAGAACGAGCAGACAGGCACCGCGGCGGAAACGTTCACGCCTTCTCCCGGCCTTGCAGGAGCGAAGCCTGGTCAGTGAGGAGACCACACGCAACTGCCCACCGACACGCTGGGGGCGCAGGTGCCCTGAGGGGCAAGGGACCTGGGGGGTGCCATCGGCTGCTCGGGGGCCTTCTGGTCTTTCCCTCCACTGGAGCTGGCACTGGCTCCACGTGAGCCCTGGGTGCACCTGCCCCTCCTCGCGGGGGCCTCCCCTCGCAGCAAACTCGACCCCGGAAAGCACCAAGTAAACGGCTTTGGCACGGGGGCGTTTCTCTGAGTTTCAGGTTCGCGGTCGAGGAGGGTTCAGGAAAAACTCTGCGTAAGGCCAACCCAGAGCACACACGCAGTGCTGACAAATCCGGACAAGGGCCGGCAGAGCCCCATCCTGCAAAGGTTAGAGTCTAGCAGGTTCCAGGCACAGAAACTAGGCAAACAGGAAACTCCGACCCCTGGGCAATCATCTCCGCGAGGGCCTCGAGGGGCTCACCCGCACGCCCGCCCCGACCACACTGGGGCTGGACCTGCCCGTGGCGCCGTCTGGGCACCGCTGGGCTACGATTCTCGGGCTCCCACCACGGTCCCCCCACGCCTCTCTGCGGGGAGAGTTCTTCACTGGGAGCAGTGAAGGGGCTTCCCGGATCTTTCCGTTTCCCGCCCATGTGGTCCTCTTTGGTGTAAGAAGCGGTCCCTAACACAGAGACCCAGGGTGGGGGCAGGACGAGGGGGACGCGTGCCCATCTGAGAAAACCCACCCTTTCTCGGTCTGTGCGTCCGGGCTCCTGGCTTTAGGACAGAAACCCCCTCTGGAGGTTTGCACGCACAGGGCTCTGTAGGGTGCAGGGTGCAGGTGCTGACGGCCAGACATCACCCGGATTTATAAACGCAGGTTCTGGGCTCGCTTAGGCTGCAATGTAGGGGGAGCACACGTGGGACGTGGCAGGCATTGCCCCCCGTGAGGGGCGGATGCTCTCCCATGTGGCGCAAACAGGAAATGAGAGCTCAATGGCCCCCGGTCAGTGTAAACTCTCCAGGGGCGGATGGGCAAGAGCATTTGGCCCAGCAACGGTGGCTGCAGGGCCCCATGTGATGGGAAGACGCCCTCGAGGGCACCAAGAGGTGTCCCGGGACGGCAGGAGGAGGCCGCAGAGACCCCCGCGCAGGGGGACACAGGTGCCAAGAGGGAGGTGTGTGGACAGCACATTCCCTCAGAAAACGTGTGTGAGGTGTGCAGAGATCCTGTTCTAAGTGACTGACGTGTATGTTGGCTGGATAACGGCCCCCAGAGACACCCCGGAAGCCATGAATGTCAGCCTAGATGGCAAAAAGGTGGGGGGGGGGCGGGGGTCTTTGCAGATGTGATTAAGTTACAGGTCCTGAGACGGGAGGTTATCTCGGATGATAGATGCCGTCCCGGCTGTCTTTACAAGAGAGAGGGAGTCCGTGTAAACAGAAGAGGGGTGGCCGTGTGACCACGGAGGCAGAGAAGACAAGAGGGACGGGGCCACAGCCCGGGGACGCCTGGGACCCCAGAAGCCGGCAGAAGCGGGAAGGACCGTCCCCTAGGGTCCCTGTGGTGTTTCGGAAAGACGAGGCCACGGACCCCAAACCTCCCTCAGTACACAACTCAGACCCCTGACCTCAATCCTGGCCATGCCCCGAGGCGGTGCTGTTAGGGGGCTCCCCCCCTTCCCACGTGAGGGACCCAGGTGCTTGGCAGAAGGGTGACTCAGGTGCAGAAAGAGGCCAGGCTTCTAAAACGCAGGGCGGGAAAAGCTCCTGACCCCCAGCGGGATCCTGGCTGCGGAAGCCCTCCGCCAACCTTCAGAGCTCACTTCCCCTGCCTGCAGGGCCCCGTTCCAGAACAGAGCTCTGCCCAGCCCGGCTCCTCCCCGTCGCTTGTCCCCCAGCCCCTGCTCGTCCCTCCTCCATGGGCCGACTGCACACCAGGCACCGGGGATGTGATGGCACCATCTGCCATGCCCGGCTCCCGGCCACCGTGCCAGCCTCCACCTTGACCTTGACTAGCGGAGTCTGCGATCGGCACGTGCCCCGAGGAGCACAGAGCCCCGCGTGCTAGCTGGCAGCCACCCAGGAGGGCGTCCCGGAGTCTGGAGCTACTGCGACCAGCTCCCAAGGCGGTGCTCCCAAGCCACACCCCCCACTGAAGCCCCGACAGGCTGTGTCCCCTGGGGGCTGGGACAGGTGCCCGGCATTCCCTCCTGTCCGGGCAGGAGTGGCAGCCGTGCCCTGCCTGCTGTGCCACTGCACGTAGCCCTGGCCCTCTCTGCCCAGCTGCCTGCCTCCTCCTTACACCACACAGACCTTTAGGGAAGGTGGGTTCTTTCTTCAGTGGCATTTAGTGCGCTCCGCCTCTGCTCAGTTCCAGAACATTCTAACCACCCCACGAGGAGAGCCCACACCTGTGGGGTAAGCACTTCCCAGTGGAATTATTCCCGAAGAGGCACAGGAAGGTCGGGCCCTCGCTGAACATAATATATAAAAAATGGTCGTAATATGCCTCCAAATTAGGAAAGTCCCTTGAATCCCAGGAAGACCGGGACCGATAGGGCCCGGCCTGGGTTCAGACCCAACCCCTCCCCTCTGCGTACAGTTTCTCATCTGTGAAGCGGGGGGCGCGAGCGCTCCCTGGCTCGAAGGACTGGGATGAAGACAGGTGCCGGGAACAGTGTGTGGAAGGAGTTACTGAGCACGCACGGTTCCAGGCCTCAGTTTCCCCCTCTGTGAATGTCCAGAAGCCAGAACGCCTGGACAGTGCTTTGCACGTAGTAGGTGCTCAATGTGTTGGCCCCCGTGTTGGGGCAGGGGCTCAGGCAGAGGCCACCCAGGAGCCACAGGACTGGTCAAGGGACGGAGGACTTGGACGCGGCCCACATCGGCCCCTGTGATGTAGAAACCGAGGGTGAGAGCCGGGTAGAAGGAGAAAGCTGCCCCTGCGGGCCTACTATGCACAGGGCCCCGACGAGTGCTTGGTGGGCAGCGACCACAGATGTGCTGTCACTGCGCCCCCTGTGCAGATGAGGAGCCTGAGGTCAAGGCAAGGAGGCTGCTCGCCCACCTCTCGAGCTGGGAGAGCCCAGGCGTGGGAAGCGCTCTGGGCAGCCGTGGAGGACGGTGCGGGACAGGGGCCGGGGCAGGGGTGAGTGCGGTGATGGAGCGTGCCAGCAAGCAGACCCAGCATGGACAAGGGCATGGGGGCGTGACCACAGGGACAGCACAACCGGAAGGCGGGGGTGAGTGGGGGCTCGTACCCACACATAAAGGTCTGAACTGCACTGTGTCCAGTGTAGGTTGGGAGCATGAGAAATCCATATTTCAGAAATGCCACTCGGGTGGGTGGACCCGGAGGGGACAAAGCTGCTGGTGGCCAGGAGATGAGTCAGAGGGCTGAGCCCAGTCCAGGGAGGAACGCGGGGAGCCCCCGAACATGGCCCTGGCTGCAGGGGTGGGGGAGACGCAACCAGAGGACAGGCGAGTGGGGCTGATGGCCCTTGGGGCTGACCGGCCACCGGGAGAGGCCCGTGGCTGGCATCTAATGCCGGCTGTGTCTGCTTTGGAAATTCCTATGGTCCACACGAGGCCAGAGTGCTGGCCTTTCCTCCTCCTTCCCTCCTATCCTCCATCCCTCCATCCACTCACCTACCTACCCACTCATTCAAGCAAACATCCATCCACCCATCTACCCATTAGTTCATCTACCCATCCATCCATCCATCCATCCACCTGTCTGTCATCTATCCACCCATCTATCCATCCATCCACCTGTCCGTCATCTATCCACCCATCTATCCATCCATCCATCTGTCCATCACCTATCCACCCATCTATCCATCCACCCACCTGTCCGTCATCTATCCACCCATCTATCCATCCATCCATCTGTCCGTCACCTATCCACCCATCTGTCCATCATCTATCCACCCATCTATCCATCCATCCATCTGTCCGTCACCTATCCACCCATCTATCCATCCACCCACCTGTCCGTCATCTATCCACCCATCTATCCATCCATCCATCTGTCCGTCACCTATCCACCCATCTGTCCGTCATCTATCCACCCATCTGTCCATCCATCCACCTGTCCTTCATCTATCCACCCATCTGTCCATCCATCCACCTGTCCGTCATCTATCCACCCATCTATCCATCCATCCACCTGTCCGTCATCTATCCACCCATCTATCCATCCATCCACCTGTCCGTCATCTATCCACCCATCTATCCATCCATCCATCTGTCCGTCACCTATCCACCCATCTATCCATCTGTCCCTCATCTATCCACCCATCTATCCATCCATCCATCCATCCATCCATTCATCCATCCATCCATCCATCCATCCATCCATCCATCCAGTCCTCCCACTCAGGACTCCCTCAACCCTGCATCTCTGAAGGTTGAGCACTTGCAGGCCCCATGAAAGATGCCGGGGAAGAGGACACAGGCTGGAGTCAGCTCCATACTATCTTGCACAAGACAGACACAGGGAAGCAAGGAGTGCAAGGTGTAAAGACACAGCCAGCTCCCAGCCTCCCCCTTGGACCAGGTAACCTTGAGTTGAACCAGGATCTGCTCGCTTGTCCCTCTGGCTTCTCCCAAGTCAGGTACCCAAGGCATTCCTGCTTCCTAGAGGAGGGGGCTCGGAAGACCAGGTCTTTGGCCAGAGGTGGGGAATCAGCACGAGCACCTCCTGAGAACCTACTGACTGCCAGACACAGCCTTGGGAACACTTCTGAACTGGCCTCGCCCTCTTCTCCTGGAACAGCACCCCCTTGGCATGGCACCCCACTGGCAGCTTGGGCCTGAACCCTGAATTTCAGGGTCTGCGGTTCTGTAGAAAGCATGTTCATTCACAAGTGACCCGAGGCTGGTGGTTATGGCGGTTTCAAGCAGAATATTTAGAATTCTGTAACCAGCCCTTGGGGAGGGGGGGGCGGTTTTACAGGTGGGGAAACTGAGGCCCGTGCGGGGAGCCAGTGTCAGAACTGGGACTGGGACCCTGGCATCTGAACCCACAGGCTTGAGCCTCATCAGGCTCAAAGCTGGTCCCTAGGACTTCAGACTAGTATACTTAAGACCTAGTACATGAGGACTGGCCCCATTCGGAGTCTGAGCCAGGGCTGTGGGGCTGGAGAAGGCAAGAAGGAGACACACATCTTGGCCTAGGTGGCTGGGGGGCTGGGGGGCTGGGGCTGGCTCGGGTCTTCTCTGCCCAGCTCTGCAGTGGCTCGTGTTAGCAGCCTGAAATCAGCCTGGGGGGAGTATTCACACGTGGACACTGGCAAAGGCTACCGACCAGGGAACAACAGATGCCAGACACAGCGCGGGGGGCACAGGGGCAGAGGTTGCTTTTGGCAGCTGGCATCATGGAGAACTTCACGGAGCCCTGAAAACCCTGTCCTCTGGTGCCGAGTGGCTTGGGCATTTGGGGAGACGGCAGGCCGGTGTTCAGCTCCGGGGGCAGAACCAGGAAGGCCGGAGGGCTACTCAGGGGCTCGGCCAGTCCCAACCTGGAGGTGTGCCCGGAATGCCAGCCTCCTTCCGCCTCCTCTGCTGTTTCACCACCGTCCCCACCCATCCGCCTGCGCTCCCCCCACCCACACACCCACTCGCCACCTGGGAATGTACTAAATGTGGTCTGAGGGTGCTCTGAGCCAGGAGCCTCCCTTGTGCGGAGGGACTTTGCTCCCAGCCTCCAAACAGGGGCTGCTCAGTCCAGAGAAAAGGTGCCATGGCTTCCTGCCCAGTCCCGCCAAAAAGGGTGAAATGAGAGGGAGTGTTCTCTGAGAATTTCGGCTTCTGCCCTAGGGCCAGGTGGTCCTGGGATGCCTCCCCTGGCTAGGCTCAGCAGCTCCAGTAAAGAGCCCCAACACAGGAGGTCAAGGGCTCCCTATGCAGGGGCTTCTGAGCCTAGGTCCCCAGGAGACTCCTCCCACTTGTGGACCCCCCTGTGGTTTTAGAGGGTCTGAGCCTATCTCCAGCCAAAAGAACATGCCCTGTCCCCTAGTCTGGGGACACTAGCAAGGTCGGAAGTCCCCAAGTCGGTCGCTTTACATCATGACGGCGCTGGGGACAGTGGTGTGGTGAAACCAAAGAACGCTTAATGTCTAATCACTGAGTTCTGGAGCGGGAGAGGCCCTCGCTTGCCCCCCACCCCCCGCCCCCCGTGTCCTGAGAGGCTCAGAACCAGAGTGGACCCAGGACATATACAGAGTGCCAGGAGTCTGCATAACTGCCCATTAAATCTGAATCTCAGAGATCCACGATGGAGGTTGAATCACAGCTCTTGATTTTCAGACGCCACCAGGAGCAGAGTGAGTGATGTTGTCTGCACCCTACCCCCGCCCCCCGCCCCTACAACCACCAGTCAGCATCCTCCACTGTCTCCACTCAGCCTGGCCCCGGCATTCCTAGGACCCCTCTCACCACTGCCTCATCGCCCGGGCATCTGGGCATGCTCACCACGAAACAAAAACACCCCGACCCCTCAAGTTTCAATTTGAACCCTACTATTGTCCCACAGGTTTGCACAAGAAGCTGCATCTGTCTCTTTTTGGGCTCCTGGGGTAAGTGGGGCAAAGAACATGACTCTGGATTTCTCTCTTTTTGGTGTTTGACCTGAAGGAACATGTAATCAGCGTGGACTCTGCCTTGAGAGCACCTCTGTGCAGAGAACTGCCATTCACAGCTGCCTGCTTGTTCCCAAAGATATCCAGAAATGACTTCCCTCATCTTTAGAAGCTTACCCATCATTGAAAAGAAAGGCTCTTGGAACATAACAATGTGATTGTCAAAATAATAACTTACAGAGACAGGTTGAAAGTTGAGAGAATCTCCCAGAATACAGAGTGAAAAGGCAAAGGGACAGAAAACATAAGAAAGAATGGGCTGATAGGAAATCCAGAAAGAAGGAACTGGGACAGGAAGTGAGGGCATTTCCAAGGGAATAACGAAAGCATATTCTTAAAGCCGAAGCTGCTTCAGTCTGAAGGAACCCCCAGGATAGTGGGCACAATGAATAAAGAAGAGACTTAGACCCATCAGCATGACATTTCAGAATATCAAGGAAAAGTAGAAACAATGAAGTTCTTCCAAGGCTTTGGAGAGAAAGACAAAGGATCACCTATAGTGGAGTGAGGATCAGACAGCACCATCACCTCTCGCCAGCAATGAGCAGAAGCAAGATGTCAATGAAGCAATGCTTTAATTGTTTAGAAGAAAACTATTTTGAATCTAGAATTCTATAGCACTGGGCACATCAGAGACTTTTCAGACACGGGAGTTGACAATCCAGGTACCTTTTACTGAGGTTGTTACTTGAGTATGTGTCCTGGTAGAACAAAGCTAAAGAAACACCTCACTTACCCAGTAGCTCCATGAAGGGAAATCTCAGAATGAGAA
Organism: Panthera pardus; assembly: GCF_024362965.1. Taxonomy (NCBI): domain Eukaryota; kingdom Metazoa; phylum Chordata; class Mammalia; order Carnivora; family Felidae; genus Panthera; species Panthera pardus. The sequence continues at coordinate 3,206,356 of NW_026526677.1, read as the reverse complement.
TCGTGCACTGGGACCTGGGGAATGGTGTCCAAATGGGAGCAGAGAGCTCCGATAAGGATGAGATGGGTTCTAGTGATACAGAAGAAACAGGATGATATTTTAGTGGCATATTGAAGAACTAATTCCTCTTCCACAAGAAAAAAAAAGGCAACCAGAAACTCCAGGAAAAAATAAGAACTTCATGTGAAAACCATGACCCTAATATTAAGCTAAACTGTGACAATACTTTGAACAACTAATGGGGTGAAAGAAAAAAGAATCCAGTGGGTTCTGGTATTAGAAAGCCCTTTCTTCCAATGTGTCTGTAAAAAGGAACTGCAGTCCTAGCCTTTGACTTGGAAATGATGTAAACATTTATAGTATCATGATAATGTGATGCTTTCCACTGGCTTTAAACTTTTGAATCCAACTTATAGATAGAACCTAAAAGACTTTTACAGCAAAGAATTAATGATGCTTTATGTTGTTAAATTAAGAAATGCAGGGGTAGTCACAGAGTTAGGGAGGTAACCATCAGAAGAACAAGGCAAAACAAGTCAAAGAGATCACCTCACACCTGAATGAGTATGAATGGCTACTGTCAAAATATACACAAGAAACGATCTAACTAATCTAACGGTAGATAATGTAGCTGGAGATAATTCTAACTAACTCGTTAGAATGACTATCGTCAAGAAGACAAGAAATAACTTTTCTTGGCAAGGACATGAAGAAGTCGGAACCCTTGTGCGCTGTTGGTGGGAAAGTAAACAGGTACAGCCACTCTGGAAAACAGTACGAGGATCCTCAGGAAATTAAAAATAGAAGTACCATATGATCCTGCAATGCCACTTCTGGGTATTTATCCAAAGATAAATGGAAACACGAAGTCAAAAAGATATCCGCACCCCATGTTCAACGCAGCATTATACACACCAGCCAAGATATGGAAACTACCTAGGTGTCCATTGGTAGACGGATGGATAAAGAGGAAGTGGTGTACATGGAATATTATTCAGCCATAAAACGAAACGAGATCCTGCCACTTACAACACGAAGAAACTCTGAGGGCATTATGTTAGGTCAAAGAAGCCAGACAGAGAAAGACAAATACTGCATGATTTCATCTATATGTAGAATGAAGCAAAACAAATGAACAAGTGAAGCACAACTCATAGATACAGAGGTTGGTGGTTTCCAGGAGCAGGGGATGAGTGATGCCATAGGTCAAGGTGGTCAAAAGGTACAAACTCTCAGCTGTAAGACAAATAAGTCCCTTGGGGCACCTGGGTGGCTCAGTCAATTGAGGATCTGACTCTTGGTTTCGGCTCGGGTCATGATCTCACAGTTCGTGGCATCGAACACCGTGCCGGGCTCCGTCACGGAGCCTGCTTGGTATTTTCTCTCCTCCCTCTCTCTCTGCCCCTCCTCTGCTTGCACCCACTCTCTCTCTGTCCCACAATGAATAGATAAATATTTTTAAAAAAGAAAAGACAACTAAGTCCCAGGGATGTAACGGATAGCACCGTGACCATGATTAGTAACACGGTATTATATATTTGAAAGTCGCCAGGAGAGTAGATCTGAAAAGTTCTCATTGTGAGAAAACCAAGTGTAACGAAGTAAGGTGACAGATTCAACCAGGCTTCTCATTCATGGTGATCATTCTGCAACACGTACAAATATCTAATCATGACGTTCTGCACCTGTAAGTAGTATGATGTGATATGTCGATTGGATGTCAATGAAAAAACAAGACAAAAAGAGAAGTAAGGTATAATCACGGAGGTAGGGAGGCAGTCTGTGGACAACGGCCGAGGGCCGACCCCCTCGGCAAGCCGTGGAAGAATGGGGAGGAGGGCGGGAGTCCTCGGACGCTCATGATGGATGAGGGAAGGGGAGGGGCCCCGGGTCTCCCATGTGGGCACTGGGCGTGCTGTTCACTATGACAGACGGCAGAGGAGAACATGTTCTAGGAGAAACTCCTGGGACGCGTTCTCTGGGGCCGTGACTCCTCCAGCTGGAGACCTGGCTCCAGCTGCCATATTCGTGCACATGGCCCGCGGGGAGAGCCAGCTGGGTGAGCTGGCGCGCACCGCTGTGGTGACTTCTTATGTTGCCTGGGCCCAGGGATTCACCCCTCTCTTTCCTGCTCTCAAAAATATTACAAAAGCAATACATACCTGCGAAAAGTACAAGTACAGATACGTAGGGACAAAACAGCAAAATCCCCTCTCTCTGTCCCAAAGGAGCTGCCCTGAGAGCTTCAGCATTAATCATGAGGCCCGGCCACCAATCAACCGAGGGGGAAAAAAACCAAAGTATGTTCCCTTACGAATCCGCGAACATACTCGGGGATTGATCCCTTTTTTTCAAGTCGAAGGAATAATAGAAAACATACAAATACAAAATAATGTTGGAGGACATCCATGTTTCTTGCCATTCAGTTCTCACGACCTACGCGAGGCACTCTCCTAGAACACAGAGTTAGGGTTTCAAGGGAAATCAGCTACCCGCCCAGGCTGTCCACAAGTCAGCGTCCCTCTGGATTCGTACAGCACGTGCCTCTAAGCGGCAAACACCAATCCTACGTTGCCCCCATTCACCTTGTCCTGAACACCACCGGGGCTGTGGCCTGCATCGGAAGACTGATCTCCACTTTGCAAATAGGGTTGGGGGGTCAGGGACTGAGGCACACAGAGGGACAGTGAGTTGCCCAAGGTTATACGGGGCCTTTACTGGCAAGTCAGATGTAAAAACCTAGGGCCCTATACCTTCAAGGGCTTTGAAAGGCTTCAGGTCATGTGCATGGCACTTTCACACTCGGTGTGCACCTCTGGGACGATCCTCAGGAAACCGACAGGAGAGGTTCTCTCTGGAGAGAACTGGGGGCCGGGGGTAAGGACTTAAGTCTAACACGACACCCGCCCATGTTGAATTTTTTATCCGCACGGATGTACTTCCAATTACCAACTTAAAAACATACAAAGTTGGACGATGATGTCTGACAGCCATGAGAGCAAGAGGCCACCACTAGGGGCCGTCCGGCTGGCCAACAGGTACCATTTGCTGCCCTTGCGACTCAACTGGTCTCACCAAGAAAGAGGAACAGTGACGACCCAGCACCTTAGATGCGTTCCCCGCACGGTGCTTCTGAACACAGTGCTTCCAGGTGGGTCCAAAGCTGCAGGTGCAGATTTGGATGAGTAGCGAGGGGTCCCGGGAGGTGCCTGATGACAATAGGGAACGGGTCCAACCCCACTCACCTCTGGGGCTCCTCCCTGTAGAGCCCCAAAGGAGGAGAGCCCTCCGCACTCCCCGTTTGCCCCCCATGTAGTGCCTAGGTGGGTCCTGTCCCTTCTAACGACACCTTACACTCGGAAGCCACCCACCTGTCTATCCCTACCTCTCCACTGGCCCGTCACCGCCACTTCCCAGCCAGGAAGATGACAACGGTCGCGCAGGTGGCCCCCACCCTTCCTTCTGTTTGCCTCCAGCAAAGTTAACCAGGTCATGTTACTCTTCTGCTTAAAGCCCTCTGGGATCCCCACTGCACAAACGGGAGGAAGTCCACTCTCCTCCCACAGAGCACAAGGTCCTTCTCTGGGACCATCCTCTCTACTCCCTCCCAGGCCACTGCTTTCCTGCACATCACCTCAGTGCCTTTGCACATGCCGGGCTTTCTGATTCTGCTGAACGGTCAGGTGTCAGATCAGAAGTCACTTCGTTAGAGAGACTTTCCTCGGCTCCCTCTATAAAGCAGGTCTGCCCCAACCTGCCCAAGAGAATGTATGCTGACACTGCTGATTTGCTCCAGAGCATTGACTGCTAAGTGTGATTCTCTAGCTTATTTGTTCCTAAACTTTGTTATTTTCACTACTTAGATTTTAATCTGCATGAGGTCAGAGACTGTGTTTGTTTGTCTTGTTTACCTCCACATCCTCAGCTCCCCGGGTAGTCAGATTTTGATGAATATTGGTTGAATAGATGGATAGATGAACAAGGGAAGCAGACGGGTGGAGAGGTAGATATGGATGGCTGGATGGGTAGATGATGGAGGAATTGGTAGCCGGCTGGCTGGCTGAGCAGACAGGTAGTTGGATGGATGAGCGGATGGGTGAGCGGTTGGGGGGATGGAGGCGTGAATCGGTGGACGGATGGAGAGACAAATGGATGCGGTGCTCGCTAGACGGGTGGGTGCACGGATGAACGGATGAGTCAGGAGATGGCTGAATGGCTGGCTGATCGATAGGCAGACAGGTAATTAGATGGCTGGCTGGATGAGCGGATGGATGGATGTATTCAGCCTGGTATGAAAGCCTGAGGTCTCTCCTTCTCCCAGGTAGACTCCTCCTCGATGCCCCATGCTAATGAGGCTGGAGTTCTGATTTAAAACTAGTGGGAACTTGAGACTCCTATACTCTGTGTTTTTAAGAACAATATTGAAACATCCGTAAGGTCCGCTGTAGAAATGGCCACAGGCTCTCTGCTTTCTGATTCTCGATCACGTGCCCACGCTTCTAGATCCTTCTGCCATGTACACGATGGGTAGGTGGAGGGGAATCCCGAGGAAAGAAGCGGCTGGAGTAGCTGGACCCAGTGAACAACGAACGGGTGTGTTTTTATCAGTCTGCTCCTCAGCAACGAGTCCCTGGGCAAAGCTGCTGACATAACGGGGGGTGGGAGGGGGTGGGAGGGGGTGGGAAGGGGAGAATGGGCTGACTGATTCAGAAACCGTCTCCATTGACTGCCGCTTCTTATTGCCTTCTCTTTAATGACATTTGCCTCTGCAACAGCGCGGCCTCAGCCCTGAGCGGCCTGCCCAGACCGCTGCCCTGCGCCTACGGTGGGTAATTGGCCCGGGGGCTGGCGCGGCACCCAGATCTCCGTGGCTCGCCAGGCCGTGTCTGACATGGATTCCGAAGCGGGTCAAGGAGCCGGTGGCTGGTGAGTCCCTTAGACGCTTCCTGCCTCTTCAGCCAGAGGAGCCCGGGCTCAGCCTCACCCCCAAACCCGCCCAAGAGCCACGCACGTCGGCCGCCTGGGTTTCGATGGCAGGCAGGAGCCACCAGCTCCTTGGCCTTGCCGAGCGCGTGGTCCGGAAGAGGTCAGTTCTGGGATGCGGTGGCTCCCCCAGGCTAAGCCCTACGTCCTGGGCAGAAAAGCTCAGACCTGGTAACCCAGGTAACGTCATTCCATCCGCCCAACACACTTCACCAGCTGAGGGTTTAGTCTCTGTCGATTTCTCTCAATCCGCAGCTAGTTCCTTGGCCAGCCTCGGGCGGTAACATCTTTACCATGGGACAGAGGAGGTGACCGCGCCTCGCACACAGGCCCCGGCACCCATGTGGCCGAGGGCCAGGTCCTTAATGTGACCTTCCTTTCTCCACCTTAGGGTTCTGAGAAGCAGATAATGACGCTGTGTCCAAGGTCACTGGAGGAGGGCCATTGGGCAGCAGTGGTGACCAAGCCAAGGTGCGGGCACGTGGCAGGAGGTTCATAAATGGCGCCACGATTACTCAGATCTTTTTCTGGCCAATGTGAGCCCACAGCGCATCTGAATCCCTCACCCTGGGAAAGTCGGCACTGACTCCTGAACTACGGTCGCGGCCAGAGCTTTTACCATTCAGAAGTCATCAGTTGACCCTGAGGGGCGTGGCTGGATGTCCCTCTTCTCTGTGGTCCCAGGCCCTGGCCCCGAGCCAGTGGTCGGTAACACGCAAAACAAAAGGCTTCCTCTGGGCGTCGAGACACGGGGAGGCAGAGCTGACAAGGATCTCACATGTCACCTGGTCCTACCACCTGGGACATTCTGGCAAGAGAATGCCTACCCGGCTTGGCTTCCTCTGGTGGCGGGGAGCTCATCACCTCCTGACAGCTCTGTTCTCTCTGTGAACAGCTACAACGGTTCCGCACGCCTTCTGCCGGCCAAGCTGCCGTGTGTGTGTGTGTGTGTGTGTGTGTGTGTGTCCCCCCTGGTGTGTTCCGGGCCTGCTGTCAGCCATGTGACACGTGACCCAGCCAGCCTGCCTGGCCCCGTGGTCTTCTCTTTCCCTGGCTCGGTCAGCTCAGGTCCCTGGACAGCCCCTCTGTGGGCGAGCCGCGGTGGTCAAAGGCTCCTTTCTCCCAGAAGCCCCACTCCCAGGCCGGATGGCCCTCCATGTAACCATGGCGACACTCTGGCCACTGTCTGAGCCTCAGGCACCCTCTCTCTTAGAAAGGAAGCAAAGCAGGACAGCCACACCGGCCGTGACCACGTGTCCAGGGTCCACTTTCTCCAGCAGCCGCCTGCGGCCGCAGAAGCAACTCATTTGAGCCCCGCGGAGACTGGTCGAGAGAAGCCGGGGTCAGGCGTGTCTCCCCAGAAGCCACCAGCCTCTGAGCTTTCTCTCTCTCGGCGGTACTGGGCCACAGACCGCAGCTTGAACTTTCAAAAAGTGGGCAATTGTCAGCAAGACCCGCTTGGGAGGGGCAGCTCGGCTCCTCTGCCCGGCGTGGGATTCCCGTCCTAAACCGTCTTGTGTACGACAGAAAGGTGGTCGGGACAGGACGGCACTAAAACCAGGTCCAACGAGCGATTCCACTGCCAGACGTACACCCCAAAGGACCGGAAACAGGTGTTCAGATACCTGAACAAGCATGTCCACAGCAGCACCGTTCACAACAGCCAAAAGGTGGAAGCAACACGGGTGTGCGTCCACTGAGGAATGACAAACGAAACGTGGCTTATGCCTGCAGAGGGACCTCCTTCAGCCTTGCAGAGGAGGGACACTGACACCTGCTACAGCACGGACAGACCTTGAGGACACCACGCTGAGTGAAACGTGCCAGTCGCCAAAGAAGACAAATACCGTATAATTCCCCTTCTGGGCGGCCCCTAGAGTCACCAGATTCAGACAGAGAGTGGATGGCGGGCACCAGGGGCTGGGGGAGGGCCTGGGGGCTTTCGGGGTTTCATGGGGACAGTGTTTCGGTTTGGGAAGATGGAAAGTTCCGGAGACGGAGGGTGGGCATGACTGCACAACAGAACGAATGTACGTTATGCTCAAAGGCCCTGCCTGCTTGGTGCCACGCCTTTCGGGGGGGGGCGGTGAGCCTTCCTTGTACAAAAGCTTCAACTCAGAGGCAGGAGGCAGAGGGAAAACGCAGACGACGTAGAAGCCCAGAGCTACAGCACCCTAAATATTCCTGGGATGGGGTGCTACCCGGGCGCTGCCTCGTGGCTCTGTGGCCAGCCACTGTCGTCACTGACATCCATGCTGCTCCCCCCCGCACCATGCCTGGTCGTCCTCCTCCTGGACAGACAGCCCTCTCCCTTGAGCCACCCCACGGTGCACTCCAGCCTGACCCCAAACCTCAGGCAGCACGGAGACCGCATCTTGGGCAGGTTCTCCGGAAGACGGTGGCTTCCGTAATCCCAGTCCGTGGCGGGCTGGGGGGGTGGTCCCAATGGACACACTGAGGGGAAAAGCCAAGGGCGCCCGAGTGCTCCATGCAAGATGGTCCAGAGCTTTTTTGCGGCCCACGTGAGCATCTGTGAGCAGAGGGGCCTGGCGGAGAAAGAGCCACGTCTTACCTGGAAGCATCGAAGCTGTCATATGAACCGACTGTGTAGTGCCTGAAGAGTTTCTTGCTGCGGTCTGCTCGAGTTTCTGCACAGAGAGGGAAGAGAAACACTGTTTAGAAAAGTCACGGCCCCTGAATGCGGAAACCAAGCGAGGCCGGCCGGGCCTCTCACTTATCTGACCTACGAAGCGCGAGACCCGCTCTCCTGGGGAAAGATCTTGGAGGAAGAGAAGGCCTCGCTCTGGGGCCTAACTTTGCAAACTGCGAGGAACACATATGAACCCCAAGGCCAACTTTTGAAGAGTCAGGAGCCTCATTCCAGAAAGAAGGCACAGCCCCGGGTCCTGGGCTCGGGAAGGGGGCGGGAGGCAGTGCTCTGCAAAGAAGACAGTCATGTAGTTCAAGCCAGAATAGCAGTGGCTCACAGAACCCGCCAGAACGGTAGGTATCCCCAGGTGATGCTGCTGGGCCTTCCGGCTAATTCGAACATGACCCGCCTTTGGGGAAAAAGAAGGCTTGTTGTTACTTTTCTGGCTGTAGACGTTCTTTCCTAAAACACAAACAAACAAACAAAACCCCAAACATGATTCACGTTCCTAATTTCAGTCCTCTGCCTGCTTCTCTTACTCAGCAGATTTGGACGTAAACTTCACCGGACACAGTTTGAAGAATGTAAATAGATTTTAACAGCTAGAGGGGGGCCAGAGGGAGGAAACCCACAAAAACACAAATACAAGAAATTAGGGGGATCAAAGATTTACTGTTCAGATATTTTCCCCACGAATAAAATCTCCGGGACAATCTCCTTCCTAAACCCTAGGAAAAAAAAATACAGAGAAATTATGCGATTGGCTTCAGGAAAATGGCTCAAAATCTCATTATAACTTCTGCAACCCTCTCTGTGGTCAGTCCACGTTCCAAGGCGAACGAGCTTTTATTCACACCCCCACACGCGTTCAGTTCAAAAGTGAATGCACGTAAGGGTACCAAGGAAGGTCGGCATAGTTTTGCTCGAGCCCCTTTTATGCCTGGAGGCAGCTAGTTCAGCAAAAATGCATGCTCGCTTTCTGCACAGTACGGAGATGTCTCTGAGGGAGAGGGAGGAGCAAATGGCCAGCCCAGGACTACATTTCCCAGCTCCCCTTGCACCCATGCCACATGACCACTTCCCACCAATGGAATGTGAGCAATGCAATGGAACACTCCATCGTGAAGATGGGGGGATGGTTCTCTTTTAAGCTTCTCTTTTACGGACCCCGTGTGCTTCCCCACCCTCTCTTGCTACCTCGCCCAGCTCAGAGCTAGGACGCTCCCCGGGGCACTACAGGATGGTGGAATCCTCTAGCGTTCTGCAAGATGCCCGGGTCTCTGCACACTGAACTGTTGAAGTGAGCAACAATTAGACTTCTGTCGCACCACGCTGCCCTCGAGGGACTTGTTTGTTACAGCAGCTAACACTGCCTTAGCTGATAGGCAGCCCGGGTCCTCTGGGACTTGGTTCCCACCTGCCTCTTCACCCCTTTCCCGTCACCACCCCCGAGGCTCCAAGAACACCAAAGGTACGATTCTCTGACAAGCAACAACATCATCATCACCACTGTTGTCGTGGACACTAATTGAGTGCTTACTGCACACCGGGTCCGGCTCCAAGCGCCATTCCCACATTCACCCCCGGGACCTCCCGAGCCCCCGTGCGAGGTACGTGCTGCTCTGCAGCCTCGACCACGTCCAGTCACCTTTCAAATCCTGCTAGGACCTTGGGGTCCTCCCTCCCTCTGTGTCTGTTCCACGTGCCCCTGCTCCATCAACACTAATGTTTATGGGGTCCTTCCCCTGTGCCCCCGTCTGGTCATCTGCGCTCAGCCCCTCACTAGTCGCAGCAGCCAGATGAGGGAGGTGGGACCGAGCCCATTCTATGCATGGAGATGGCAAGGCCGCCAAGGCAAAGTCACACGCCCACTAAATGGCAGGGTCAGGATGAGTCCCCAGGGGCTCCAGACCACCAAGCCACACTAAGTGACCCCTGGAAGGGGTCCGAGTCCCCATGCCCTCTACAGTGCTCCAGGGTGGTGACGGCCTTTTTCTCTGTGTTACACCACATGCCCCGCCCCCATGCCTAATTCCTGGTAGATACCCAGGGCCAGTACGTGTCCACCTGACCTACACGACCTATTGTGCGACCAGCAAAGAAAACACACCACACAGCCTCAGAGTGGCTTCAGTACATGGGGCCCTCGCCGCGCCGGGCGCCGGTCCAGCCAAGCTGCACGTACCTCTTCCGTGTTTCGCACCTGGACGAACTGTGCCCAGATGTTTTGGACCCTCCTCCCTTCCTCCCCGGCGTCTGTAGCTTGCACATGTGCAATGTGAGTCATTTATCAAGCCCACGGGGGGAGACGGGTCCTGCGCCCCACATGCAGGGACTAGGAGACTCACAGGGGTGGGGCCTTAGCTCTGCGATCCGGGGCTCAGGATCCTGGGGCCGGGTTGAAGACGCAGCCTGAGGATGAGGACCTTCCGTGAGCTGGGCTAAGGGCACCGGCAGTCGGATGACGGTGCGCAGGGAGCACGCAGGCCAGACGACGCATCCGGCCGACTCAGCCCTGTGACATCTGTGTGGGGGCCCCATCTGCGCCAGGCCTCGGAGGGATACGTAGGAATTGAACCTCATCGTGTTTAGCAGAGTAGCTTACAAAGCCACCGAGCCACCGTGGGGACTGTCTGTGAGCTGTTATTACTCGTAATTGCCTCTGTTGCTTAAGCCCCACGTGGGCAGCTCTGTGCTGGTTGCCTAGGGAGGTGTTGGGCACTGAGATGTGATCGGTGGGGGCCCCTGGCTAAAGTCAGAGGTTTAGGGTTCCAGCAGCAGAGGGGGCGTCAGTGAATGTGTGTGTATGTGTGTGCACGTGCGTGTGTGTTTACCGGAAGAAACATTTCAGAAAGGGAACCATTTCTAGGCTAGGCAAGTGAGCCAGTGGTTCCCAGATTTGGGGATTTCATGGATCAAGAAAATTTTACACAAGAGGGAAGAACATAGACTGACATAAGATTTACCACGTTTTTATTTTGGCTCAGGAAGGACGTCCGAAACAATGGGCTCCTTTCCTCTACCTCCATTATTTTATTAGAGAAAGGAGACCTTTAGAAAGGATACTATTTCTTTCTTTCCTTCTTTTGAGAAAGAGAAGAGCGTGAGTGGGGGAGGGGCAGACAGAATCCCAAGCAGGCTCCGTGCCGTCAGCACAGAGCCTGACACGGGGCTTGATCCCATGAGCCATGAGATCATGACATGAGCTGAAATCAAGAGTTGGACGCTTAGCCGACTGAGCTACCCAGGCACCACCCCCCCCCCCCTTTTTTTAATTTGAAAGGATACTATCTCTGAATGCTTTGTGAAAAACTCCCACTGCACAGGTCTCTTCTGTGCTCTGGCTCCTGGACACGATTGCACTTCTGCTCTGGGATACGGTCCCAAAGATCAGGGGAGAGGCACCGAGGGACACAACATTGTGACCATCACTACCCTCACTTAGACGCTGAATCCTGTGGACCTGCCCTTGCCTGGCCTCAGCGTCTGACCCGGGAAAGAGAGAAGGTGGGCTGGATCGCTCTCAGGCCCCTTCCCCACTGTTAAGGTGTGCCCCTCGTGTCACCACCAGGGTCGGCCTTTGCTGGTAACCTGGGATCTGCCGTCACTGTGCGGGGAGGCGGGGGCTGCTGGCCGCCCGGGCCGGCCCCTTCCCAAGATGCAAGTGGGTCGCAAACAAGACGCAGAAGGGGAGGAGCAGGAGGAGGTCGGAGGCCCAGCCAGCAGCCCTGTGGGTTGAACACAGACCCAGAGCCCTTCAGGGAGGCTTCTGGGCCTCAGCTGGATCATCGGTTGTCCGTCACTCTGATATGGACACGGTCACATGTGTTCAAAGGCTGTAGGTCGGCCGGCCTGCTCACTTACACACCCAGCAGAGCCCACCCCAGGCTTCCAGGTGCGGCCGGAAGGCCACGGGTCCTCCAGGGAGGCCCATAAGAACCCTCCGGGCCCCTATATCTGCCTCTGCCCTACACCCTGCACGATCACCCTCTGTCTTCCACTTGCATTAAAATGACTGGCCAGGAGCACCTGGGTGGCTCAGGCCGTTAAGCGTCGGACTCCTGATTTCAGCTCAGGTCATGATCTCACGGGACGTGAGATCGAGCCCCGCATCGGGCTCTGGGCTGAGAGCACAGAGGCTGCTTGGGATGCTCTCGCTCACTCTCCCCCTCTCTCCCCTCCCCCACTCATACTCTGTCTCTCTTTCTCTCAAAATAAATACATAAACTCTAAAATGACCAGCCAGCCACCCCCATCACAGTCCACGTGCAGAAGCCACTCCCCTTCTCCTGGGCTGTGCCTCCCTTGTTCTTTGGGGTGAGCCCCTTCCCAGCCCGGCCACGTGGTCAGGTGCGGCTGCCCAGTCCCTCCCCACCCCCGCTGCTCGGCCCTGGATTCCAGGGTCGCGCACGGGAGCCTGGCAGTCTGTTCCTTTAAACACAGCAGGTGCCTGGCTCAGAGGAGGGGCACGTGACCCTGGCTGGGACAATGCAGCCTTCCTCCTGCTGCTGCGATTTCCACTTTTGAGGCCACCGTGGGGAACATGCTGCCTGAGAACGAGTCACACCCAGGACAGTAGAGAAGCTGGCGGGATAGGGGGACCGACCGACTGCCCTGGTGACACGGTCAGAAGCCCTGTGCACAACCCACAGCTGCGCCTGGCTGTTCAGTGACACACACTGAATATGTTTCCTTTGTGGCTGAAGACAGTGCTGCTAACCATTGTTCACAGCTGCAAAGTTTGGAAGGAGGGATGGGGCCATGAACTTCATTGTTTGCAAGGCCGCCCCCGACAGCCAGGAGACCGGCCACCCGAGGTATGGTGCCCACAGCGAGTTCGTGTGCCTACATGTCCCTTCCCTGGGGAAAGGATTGCTCCCTTCACCATGCGGGGGTCCCGGGGGAGCCACCTCTCGAGAGGCATGCCGCCCCAGTCACCACGAGCACGGCTGTGTCCCAGGCCGGTCCAGGCATCACGCTGGACTGTCCTGGACCCCATCGTTAGTACTGAGGGACCCGTGGCCCACACATGACCCACTGGCGTTTTCTGAGATGTTCCAAGGGCTGCATGTTGAGGAAGGTGACCTCGGCTTGGCCAGATGATGCTTGAAATTAGTTTTGCCTGATGAGTTTCGAGAAGCGACTTATGCCACTTCCTGGACGGATGGAGCATTTAGTCCCCAGTGCGAGACTGCCCCTTGCCCCCAGTATTGAGTTTATCCCTGGGGCATGGTGCCCAGTACACTTGAGACGGTGATCCCCATCAGCCTGGGTCCCCGAGTGAGCCCCCTGGGATACGAGACAGACAACTTTGTGGTTTTAGGTCATTAAGTTTAGGGGCACGTTTGTTACTGCAGCTTTACGTAGCCTGAGCTGACTGATGCAGACCGTGCATGGCCTTCTCTCACGAGAGGCAGCACATTCCATGTTTCGCTCAGGCCTGGCAGAGCAGGCTTTCGTCACAGCAACCGGGAGTCCCGGTGAGTGCAGAAAAAAAGTCTAGACGCAATCAACGCGAGAGCAGAGCTCGGCCCCTTGTCTGGGAAGATGCTCATACCCTCTAGAAAAGGAAAACTGCCCAACAGACTATAGGAACGTATCCTAGTTACGTGGACAGGGCAAAGGACAGCAGCACATGCCTTCTTTATGTGTCTCAGAGGAAGACGCCTCTCTGCTGATGATAAAGAAAGGAGATAAGCTGGGGCAGCTGGGGGGCTCAGTCGGTTGAGCGTCTGACTTCGGCTCAGGTCACGATCTCACAGCTCGTGGGTTCGAGCCCTGCGTTGGGCTCTGTGCTGACAGCTCGGAGCCTGGAGCCTGTTTCAGATTCTGTGTCTCCCTCTCTCTGTGCCCCTCCCCCCCCCCCCCCCCAAAATAAATAAAACATTAAAAAAATAAAAAAAGAAAGGACATAAACTAACCAACCCAGAGGGAACCTGTCTGTTTCCCTAACCCCGTAGAAGCTTCTTGAAGCCAAGAACCAAGTAGTCTGCACGCAGGCCCCCTCCTTGGCCTGCACCGGGCCCAGGGCTGTATGCAGCAAGGTCTGTAGGTCTCCTGCAGCTCAGAGGCCAGCAATCCCTCCGCCCTCATCTGAGCGACCATTAGCTCTTGCCTGGACTGTTGCAGTAGCCACTGGTCTCCCTGCTTCCACACTTGTCCCTACCCTCCTCGGTCTAACTCTCCGTAGAGCAGAGTGAGCTTTAAAAAACGTAAACATTAGGTGATGTCAGTGCTGCTTACTGTTTTCCGACAACTTCCCATGGAATTAGAATCCCATCAAGCATCTTTGGATGACACTGGCCTGACACCGTGGCCTTGACTCCTACTGTTCTCCCTCCTCAATCGCCCCACTCCTGTCACCTTAGGCTCCCCTTCCTTCCTTGGAAATGTCGAGCTCGTCCGTACCTCAGGACCTCTGCACTTGTTGGACTCCCTGGGACACGCTCTCCCCAACTCAAATTCCAGTGCGTGGCCGGAGCGCCGGCTCCTGGAACGCAGCCTGGCACACAGAAAGTGCTCGGCCACTGTGCACAAAACCACACGCCCTTGGGCCCTTTGCTCCTGTTCAACGTGGGCAGTTGCGTCTCGCGGGGTGGGACCGTGACAGGTCGAGGCTGGAGCACAGAGGGCTGGACGTGGCTCCTCCCGGGGACGGCTGGGGTAAGCAGCCAGCCCTGCAAACTGAGAGGCCCGAGCTCCAGTCCCGACCTTGATGGGGACAACGTGCACCCTCCTCACACTGCCTCTCCAGGCCTCAGCTTCTCGACCACCAAGCCGACCGCTGGGCGAAATGACCCCAGAGTCTCTGGCTTCGCAACACGACACCTCCTCTCTGCCGCGGACGCGGCTGGGGGCTAACCCCTTCCCAGGAGACGGCCGTGCACCCCGGCACCCCACGCGGGCAGTGTTTAGGCGGACGCACCCTGGAGGCTTCTTTGTGAGTGTGGCCTAGAAAAATCTACACGGGAAGAAAAAAAGGCTAGAAATCCCATTCCATATACCTCTCGCGACTTGTGAAAAGGAGTGACAGATTGCACGACAAGCTTCAGATTGTCGGCATTTAAAATAGCCCTTTACGCATTGCTGCTGGGTAGACTATGCCATGTAGCTCGGCGAGTGAGCTAGGAGGGGCCGTGTGGGGAGACGAGAATGGCCTCTGGTCCTCCAGGGTGACTGGTTCTGGAAAAGGAACTGAGGGAAGCAATCTTCTCAAAACGATTTTCAAAGACTCCGAAAGGCCAACAGGTAGTTCCAAGGACGGTGAGGGGGGAGGAGGGCTCTCGGGTCAGGAGGTGCCCTCACGGGAGAGGGCAAGGAGCCTGGGTGCGGCCCCTTCTCCTGAGCCAGGGTCCCCGGGGGCGGCGCCCTTGCTCACGGGTGCCCGCATGGAACAGACACGCAAGGAAGGTCACTGCGCCTGCATTTAACACGGCAAGTGTGAGCCCAGTCCCTTGCTGGCTGCGCAGCCCAGGTTGGAAATTGCTTCTCCGGGCCTCGGTTCTCTCATCTGTGAAAGGGGCCAGGAGCAGGGTGTGACAATGCTGCGGGGGCACGTGCACTTGTGAACGGACCCCGCGCAGCCTGTCCGGGACTCTGCTTACAGACCCTCTCCTGGGAACATGGAAATGACGTGGACGGTCTCAGCTTCCTGTCTGAAGCGAGCGTATCCTTCCCGACTGGGGCACCAAGGCCGTCACCACGGGAAACAGACGGGTGCTACGGCCAGAGCCCGGGGCAGTGGAGGAGCGCGTGTGGCTCTGCAGAGAGCCGGCTGAGCTGTCCTGGCTCCCGGCAAGGCCCGGGCCGACTCTAGAACCTGCTCCCAGAACCAGGGGAGGGCGGCTGGGCCACACACTCTGCCCTCGGGGCCCAGGAAGGGCCCCGCATCCTTATGATGGACCATGCTTCTCCACGTAACCCAGATCACGCGGGTTTTAGGATTCTTGCAACCAAAAGCACGGTGTCTTTCAGCTCTTCTGTCACTCTGCCTAGAAACTGTCGTCACCCAAGTGGACAGTGACGGTCCCCTGGCCCGTCCACCACGACGCTTTCCGGGGCAGTCCTGGACGCCGCAGAACCTTGGGCATCCTCACCTCTAATTCCCAAGTGCTGGTATTTGCTGTGACAATCAACCCTCTACGTGGGTCCAAATACCGCAGGGGCAGCGTTCCCCGCAGTGGCAACCTCGTCGGAGCCACACGCCGACATCCCTCCGTCAGAGAGCAGTTAAAATGACCAGGCGAAGGACGCTGGACACACAAGGGCTCCCGTCTCCCCTGGGCCTGGCCGTGGGCTGGAGAGACCTGCAAGGATCAGAAACACTTCCGGGTCGTGCCGCCTCGGCTCGCGCATCATGATGGCGGGGTCACGTCAGGTAACATCCCGAGCTTCCTGTCCCTTTCCCCAGGCGCGGTGCCTCACACTGACTTTGTCGATGGCCACAAGCTCAGAGGCCGTGAAAGGGTCGTAAGTCCACGTGCGTGTCTTGGAAAGGAGGCAAAAGCAAGGTCGCCTGCACCCTTCTCTCTAGGGACAGAAGGAATCTTGACTTACAGTTGCTTTGCTGACCGCTGGGGTAGGTTTTAAAAGGAGAAAGACTTTGATTCGATGAACTCTGGACAGGTCAGTCCAGAGGTGATCGTGAAGAATTGAATTCTGCCGGGAAACCTTCACCCCTGGCCTTACTCCCCTGGAAACGTCAGGTTCTCTGGCAAAGGGACATGATCGGGGGCTAATCTAAGGACGGGAGAGAACCGGAGGTGTCTGAGGATGGAGGGGCCACATAAGCAGGACCGTGGGGGACCCGCTGGAACTGAGAGTGACCCCCGGAGGGAGGTCAGCAAGGAGACGGGTCCCCCATCCTGCAGCTCCTGGGGACAGAATCCTGCTGCCGACCCCACGTGCGGGGGAGGCATCCCCCCCAGAGCTCCAGCTCCAGCCCGAAAGGGGCCCCCGAGACCCAGCACGGAAGCCGGCGAGCCCGCCTGCGCCGCTGACCCCCGGCACCGTGAACCCCTCGCCAGGTGGTGTTGGGAGCCGCTGAGCCCGTGGGCACCTACTATACAGCCCAGAATGGACAGAGCTGGGGTTGTGTTCCCTCAGACTTCTGTTTCCCGTTTCCCTCAAGATTTAGCTTCCGTCCCACCAAAAGGAGAGAGACAGACAGACAGACGAAAAGGAGGGCATTTCAGTGAGGTCGTGAGGCTCCCCGCGTCCCTCCCTCCCCTGGAATTCAGGTCTTCTCTTGGCTCCCGGGTCCCATGCTTGGATCCTCACCCAAAGAGGGGGGGTGGGACACCGGAGCGGTGGGGGAGCCCCCAACCCACCCGTCGTCGCAGTTCCGGTTGGAGCGCCTCCGCTGTGCCCGCCCTGAGTCAGGTGCGGCCCCCATGGCCTCCTGCCTCTGCGCCGGGCTCGGGCCGCCTGGTGGTGGTTCAAGGTGGCTGGGCCGTCCCACGGCGAGCCCCCGGCTCTGTGCATCCACACACCTCCCTCCCACAGGCTCCTGTGATCTCCAGCGGGTTTTAAATCAGACACCACTCGGGCTACACCCCGGGCTGGCGAGCCAAATGCAGAATCGGAACCACAAGGAGGAAAGAGATTACCGATGGGGATGAAGACAGAAATAACTTTTCTTTTTTAAAACCAAAGATGCCGACGGGCTCCGTGCACAGCAGAGAGAAGCGGGCAGACAGGAGTGCGGGGAGAAGCCGGAAGCGGGCACGAAGGCGGCCGGGCCGGACTCCGGTTTGCGGGGCTGGGTCGGCAGGGCCGGCCATCGGGGTTACGGCTCAGCCCGGCCAGACGCCAGCCGGCAAAAGCGGGGACAAGCCGGGGCGTGGGGGGCGGGCTGGGGCAGAGGGCGGGGGGCGGGGGCTGCACGGTGTGTCCCCAGGCCCGGCTCCACCCCCAGCCCTCGGGCTCTGCCGACAGGGCAATCCCACGCCAGGTGTGGAGGCCGGGTGGCACCGCTAGAAAGTCACGGCGGTGGGGGCAGGGGACACTTAGCACACCCAGAGCAGCGGCCAGCATGGTTGACCGTTTTATTCACTAAATCGGCTGCAGAACGTTCTTGGGGCGCCTCGTGGGCCCCAGGTGTTGGCCTGGCAGGGGAGGGAGGAGAAAGGAAGGTCACTTGCTTTCTTAAAACGGACCATGCCACGGACCAGGCCACGCCAGCCTGACGTGGAAGGGTATGTGCCACGAATCTGGTGGCCTATCTCGACAGACAGGTTTTCTCATAGAGCCTATTGGACGGAAATCCCGCTCGGATCTGACCGGGTGAGGACAAAGCGTGGGCAGGCCTGTGTTCCCCGCTGGGGGCTCCGGGGGGGGTCCGTTCCTTTGCCTCTCCCAGCTCCCGGAGACGCCCGAGCTCCTGGGCTCGGGGTCTCTTCCCCCATCTGCAAAGCCAGCAGCACTGGGCCCAGTCCTCAGATGCCATTAGGCTCATTTGAATTCTGTGCCTCCCTCTTCCCCTTAAAGACTGCTGGGATTACTGAGCCCTCCTGGATAATCCCAGATAATCTCCCTCTCTTCAAGTCAGCAACTGGCAACCGTCACTCTGTCAGCCACCTTACTTCCCCTTCGTCACCTATGAGAATGCAGTGCCCTGTTTGCAGGGACTAGACAAGGTGCGTTCAAGGTCCGGCTCTGCCCGAGGGACGGCGGGAGCGGGGTGAGCCTCAGCCCCTCCGACGCCCCACCCTCTCCTCTGTGTAGTCTGGGGAGACGGTCCTCCTCTCAGACGTGAAGCGCTTTGCTCTGTGCTTGGCAGCTCTTCCCCTGGGGGCCTGCAGGGCCATGAGCCCTGGGGCCACGCTCTCCCCCCCGTCCCCCATCCAGCATGTGGTTTCCAGTGGTTGAAGCCACTTATGTGGTGGGTTATGGCCCACAAGCAACTGAGTCGCTGGGTTCTATTTATTCCCAGCTCTCCGAGCCCTGCTCCGTCCATCCCCCACGTGCGCACACGTGTGGCATCTGCTGGGTTCTCCCCTCCTGCCCGGGTCTGGGAACACCAGCCTGGCGCCCACACAGCTGGGTAAGCCCCCAGGGGCAAGGGGCCACGCTAGGTTTTCCAGAATAACCATGCGCTTTGAATTCCCCTAAAGTTGGCCCGGGTGCGCGAGGGCACGGGGAGTGCCCCCGCCACCACCAACCCTCCGGGGCACACGTCAGCGGGTCCCGAACGCTCAGGCACCGTGTAAAAGCCAAATCTACAAACTCCGAAAGCCGGAGGCAAAGGAAGAGGTGCGGCATGGGGGCTGGTTTTCCTTCCCCGATCGACAGCTGTGTCCCGGGGGACCGTGGGTCACACCGTAAGCTCACACGAAGCACCTTAGGAATCAGGCGGTGGCCGTGTTGCCGAGCGAAAGCTGCTTCTGCGATCGTGACTTCGCGAAGCAGTTTTCTGGCCTCACAAAGCCCCTTACGACCGTGGGGTCTGTGCACCCACCTGCCCGCCGAGGCCCTCTGACACCGGCCTCGTCCGCTCAGCCACGGGGCTGCTGAGGTCCCGTGGCAGGTGGCCAAGGCCGCCGGGGCGTGAGGGCTGTGGCTCAGCCGGGAGGCTCAGCTAACAGTTGGAATGCAGGACCCCCCCCGCCCCCCCCGCCAAGGCAGGGCAAGGAGGGAGGCGGCCCCGGGTGCGGGACGCATCTCCAGGGCCATCACTGTCTCCCCCTGTCTACAGCCATCATCTGCCATCCCCGTGTGCCCTTCCCGTGTGCCATACGCTGTTCCAGGTACAAAATGCTTAAACTCCTTTTGGTGCCCCGGCCGGCCAGGGTGACAAGTAATGTCGTCCCCCCTGCACGGGTAACGAAGTGACAGCGAGACCGAGGAGATGGTGGTCCTCCCTGGCCCACCCTGCACGCCCGGCCGGCCGTGAAGCGCTCGCTCTGCCTTGCGCCCAGCGCCTCCCTCCCTCCGATGGACACACAGAGCAGGCTCCCTCAACAGCACCTCCGCGGAACCTGGGAGGCCCGGGACACCACATTCCCGGCCTCCTCCCCGGGCGGGCCTTCCTCTCGCAAACCAGACCTCCCCAGGGCACGTCCCCTTTTCCCATCTGGACTGAGGAGTGTCACAGCCACGCTGCCACCTTGGGATGGCGGAGACGCAGGGCAAGATGGAGCGGGCCTGTGCATTAGGTGACGGGCTCTGCGCTCAGTCTCTGGGAGCCCACCCGGCACCGTCCCAGGGGCAAAGCCGCGTCTCCCGTTTTGGTCACCAACAGCCCCAAGAGGCGGGACACAAAGGAGGCAACGGGCGCGGAAGGGTGTCCCCGGGCGCACAGCTCGCGAGCGACAGAACTGGTCTTCGGCGCCCCCTTAGCGCCTCTGCCACGACCACAGAGCAGCGCCACAAAGCAAGTCCATTCCGCCCAGGAGAAAGTCGGGTGCGACCGGACGCTTTCCAAAGTCACCCGGCTCGAGAGCCGGCGGTGGAGCTGGCCCAAACCCTGGCTCCAGGATTCAAGGTCGGGGCGCCGCATCTGACCACACCCTCCCCGGAGCGGTTTTGAAAGGACAGATCTCAGAGATGAAGAGTTCCCTGCAGACAACGCCTTTTACGATGCCACAGTCGAGAATCCTTCGGGATGCAGGAAGCCCCTGGGATCACAGGCTTTCAGGCTAAGGAAGCCCTTCTCCATTTGAGAAGGCGCAGAGGCTCGCCCAAGGTCACACTGCAGGGACCCACCTCTAGACCCTCTGCTCCTGGTCCTGCTGCCCTGGGTTCGTGGGCTCGGTGGACGCTTCCCACCCGGGGTGCCCAGCATTCGTGGTCGGGGGTCTGCAGTCCTGTCTTGCCTGCCTGTCCCCCTTCTTGCAGCCCCCGGGCTAAGCGAGGCTGGGACACCACAGGACAGGAAGCTGAGCCCAACTCCTGGCACTTTCGACCCATCCCCTCCCTCCCAAATCGGCTGTCAGTGAGCTGGTTTCTACTCTGTAGTAAGGAGCATGTCTTCTTTTTTTTTTTTTTTATCAGCCCAGGCTGCTAAGTGGAAGCATTTATACCAATCACACACAGAACCAGAGAGGCTGTTTCAGTGGAAATTACAGTAAATGAAGGACCGGGTGCCTGCGTGGCACATTGTCGCTGAGCTCGGTCACAACATCCATGCCAAGGACGCCCCGTTTCCCTCCCTCTCCATTCAGACGCACCGCCGCTGGCCAGGGGTGGCTGTCCCCGGGGCTGCAGCGACCACGGCGGAGAGGAGGGTGTTCGACCACATGCAGGGATCTCGAAAAGCCTTTCCTGGCACTGAAGCCACAGGCCGGCCCAGAGGGAGCACAAGCCTGGTGTCTCTGTCGTGCCAGGATGTCGGATGGACGCTCAGCACGATCCTCTGCTTCCCGGGGACACCGCCCCCACCCGGCACCTGCCCCTCGGTCACCCAGGACCCGACCCCCACAGAACCGGCCTCTCTCCCCGGCCAGAGCCACCACTTGTGGAGCTGTGCCACCCAGAGCAGGTTGGGACACCCCTCCCCCGCAGGCAGGGCCGCCCCGCCCCCCCCCCCACCCCCCGCACCGCCACCCCAGCCAAGGGCACCACAAGCTAGAGCAGCACACCTGGATTTAAACCCAGGAACGGACTGGGGGCGGGAGGCTTCTTTTTAGTTCTTCAAAATCTTTTTTAGGGACGCTGGCAGCTGAGGCTGAGGAACTAGGACACAGAGAAGACAGACCTGTGGAGCTCAAGGAAACCGCCCTAGTTGTGCGGGAAGGCAGGCGGGGCCTTCACGGCGTGGCGCCAGGCCACCGAGTGGGCAGAGCACGGTCCAAGGTCACGGGAATGAGTGGGCTCGCCCTGGAAGGGTCAGGGTGAGTTGGGGGAGGGTGACCCCGATGGTGCGAGCGGATCGCAAGGGGACCTACCCCGGCAATGACCTCACACGTGGTGGCCAGCCCCTCGGGGACTCATTGCCTGCGACCCGCCCACCTGCTGAGAGGCCAGGCACCGCCCCCTCCCCCCAAAGAGGTTACAGGTCCCTGACTGACACCAGGGTCGGGAGGGTGTCCCTGGAGTGGGGACGGGTCACGCCTCGGTTTCTCTCGGCATGCACAGAAGTGCTGTCCGGGAGGGGTTCCATCAAGGAGAGGCGTTTGTATCTGACCAGGTGGACCCTCACAAGCTGGGGGTCTCCTCTCCACTCTAGTTCTGTGAGCGACAGGGAGCCGTTGGCAGCAGCCTTCTGCAGAAGCTGAAGAAAGCAACGTGATCTGAGACTACATACGGTGTCCTCTTGTCCCCGGGGCCATGATGCCGAAGGAGCACACAGTGCATTTGGTTAAAAAAAACAACAAAAAACGAAACACGACACCCAAACTAAAGCCCCAACTAGCCATGCTTCCTTGAAGGAGGGCAGGCTGGGCTGGCTAGGAGGGCACGCTGCCTTGACCAGGTTGGGGACCCTCCGGTGCAGTTTGCCAGGTCACAGAAAGCACGGGGACCCTGGCCCATGTATGCGTTTGCATCAAAGCGATTCACAACGTGGGTGCCTTCCCTTGGAGTTAACAAGGCTGCTCAGGAGGAAGAGAAGACCGAGTTGCTCCGAAAGCCCCACTGGCCACCGCACGGGGCTCTTGAGAATGCAGAAAAGCCACGAGGGCTCAGCAAGAGACGCCTGAGCCCTCCGGAATGACGGGACGGCTGCTCTGGTCCTCCCGTCTACACTGGAAGCAGGAGAGGGCCGTTACAGAAACAATAGGCTTCTGCGGCAAAGCACAACAACCAGAGACACTAATCCTAAGACACGCCAAGTGCAGAGCCATCGCCTACACAGCAAGCCGCCCCGTCTGAGCGAGCGCCCGCAGGACCGCCAGTCCCGCGATTCTGGCAGAGAACAAAGAGTCCGCGCACCAGCCCGAAGCAGGTTGGGGAGGCGGCACCATACCTCCGAAATGAACTTTCTTCTTGAACCGCGAATTCTCTGCCATCATCTCCAGCCTGGGTGTGACCATCTCACTCAGGCTGGTCCCGCTGCGGCTCTAGGTCCATGGGGGGAACCGAGTCCCCGAGGCCGCCGGCCTCATCTACTATTGTCTGTTAATCCGAGAGGAAAAAAAAAAAAGTTGCGGCCCTCCGGGGTCACAATTGCAGAAGGAAAAAGGAAAGAGAAATCAGAGGGAGAAGAAAGATGGTTCCGGAGCGCGTAATCCACAGGGAGGCTCGCGAAATTGACTTTCCAAGACCACACGTAGGAGCGGCGGAAAATTCAGTTCTTTGACACAAGTTGTAAGCTCCAGATTGGTGCTTACATCTTTTCCACTTCCCACTGTACCAGGGCTGGTTCTTTTTCCTAGTGCCGGTTTCCATGGCAATGCATCAGTCACTAGTCTAAATACGTACGGGTGAAGGACGCCTGGAAAACCAGTGCAATTATGCATGCCATTAGCAGGGAGAGGAAAATGGTTCAACCCGGCTATTAGCACGGGGCCGGGGTAACACTTAGCGGCTTTGACATTATCCCGGGTAATTGCTTTCTCGTTTATAACACCCGGCGTGCTCCCCGTCCCGGCACTTCCAGGGGGCCTGTGTGCCGTGGAGGGACAGCGGGCAGCCGAGCCCATCTTGGCCACACGACCCCGCCGAGCCAGCGGCAGAGGGAAGGAACCACGTGGCTGTGAAGTCGGTCCCGGGCTAAGGTGCCTCCTGTTGGACCCTGCGTCCCTCAGGTGGGGTGGGGGGTGGGGGGCCTGGGGACTCCGGGAGGCATGGAGGGATCTGGGGACAAATCCGGGGACATGCTGTAAACTGGGTTTGGAGGCTGGTGGTCGGCAGCTGTAGCTGGAGAGCCTGAGCTCTGGTCTAGGGCTGGGGGCTGAGCCTTTTCCCGCCACGTTGCCTCGCGTGAGAAGGGAGGTATCAGCCAGGACAACAGAGGTTCTCACTCCTTTTGGCCATTTGTCATTGCTCTCTTTTCCTAAACGGCCACCAGGGGCTCCCCGGGCGGCCTCAGACGAGACCCCTCGCCTTTCTGAGCTGGAGCCTTCCTGTGGGTTAGGAAATGGGTCGGAAGGGGGGTAATTCTCAACGAATGTCCTCTGTACCCCCGGAGACTGCCAGGACCCAGGTCCCGGCCTTGCCACTCACTGGCCTCGTGACCCGGAACGCGTTCCGGTTCTATTTGTCCGACGGAGAGGACAACGGATTATCTGTGAAACAGGATGCTGTTTCCACCGCTCAGGTGAGAAACTCAAACAGCGTGTTACCTGTGCACTCGCCGCAGTGTGGCTCAGCCAACGCCACCCAGAGATCCCCAGGGTTTGTGGGGTAACTTATGCTTTGCGTCCTGTTCACCCAACCACGCCGGGATAAAGGCCCCGTGAAGAATCAAGGATGAGGAGATGGGGCCGGAGAAGTGACTGAGCCAAGGCCACACAGCCTGCAGCTGGAACCCGGGTCGCTCCCCCCAGCTCTGTGCCCTCGCTGCATCCCACACCTCCTGCCTGGGCACTCCCGGGGACGAGGGGCCTTGGGGTGCCGGACGCACGGCTCTCGGCCGACGGTGGGGATGGGGACCCAGGCGGGCCGTGCTTGCGTGAGACGCGGGCTTCGCTCCCGGGAAATCACATGTGGGTCTTTCCTCGGGTGCCTCGGGCCAACCCTGAACCATTCCCTTGTCCTGTCGGCCTGCAGCTCAGAGAGAGGCTCCAAACCCTCGGACCCAAGTGGGTTCCTGGTTCTCTGGAGCCCTTCCTTCCTTTCACCCTCGGTCGCGACTGATCTCTGGGCAAATTGTGGTGGGGTGGGGGGTGGGGTCACAAAAATAGCCTGTGCCTGGCACACAAGAGCCCCAGGGCTGCCGCTCACCGGGAGGCATTTCAGTGGGAGGCAGAAGCGGAGAGACAGAGACGGAGGGTAAAAATAGCGCGGGTTTTCCACAACAGCACCGGCCCCCTCTCTCCAGCGCTCAGTACAGCGCACACGAGCCCCGTGCAGCCCCACGTCCTACGTCCTCTGCACTTGGCATCTCGAAGGCTGGTGTCCTTGGAGGCACCCTGTCTCTCCAGGACGCCAAGAGCACACGGCCGCACCGAGAGGGCACCTCCCTCCACGGCTCTGAGCGCGGCCGGGCCGGCCCGCGGAGGCGACAGCGGGAGGCCACGGGGCCTGGGGCGGAGGGCTTGCCCTTCCCGATCTGTGACCACGGCCACGCTTCTCACCCCCTCCAGATGCGGCTGCGCCATCAGGAAAACCGGGCTAGACGGCGGCTCCGCGTGGGCAGAGGCCCGTCTGACCGGACGCCTCACGGGGACCCGCACCCGCGGATGCCCTCACGCGGCCGCGAGCGCACCCACACGCTGCGTAAACTGTAAAGCACCGTGCAGACGCCTGCCAACTCCCGCCAACGGGTCCCGCCCGGGGGTGGATACGAAGTCACACGTGTGCACGGGGTGTCGCGCCCACGCACGGGCCTTCTCCTTCCCGTCGCGACCTCCAGAGGTGGCCAGGGATCAGCTCCGCGTCACGCGGTCACGGTGCCTGGGTTCGCGAGGCCCGCTGGTTGAGGAATGTACCGGAATCTTGTGCTGTGGTGTGGAGTGAGTTGTGTCCCCTCCCTGCCCCGATCCCTACACTGATCCCTAACCCCCCTGTGGGATGGTATTTGGAGGGGGGACTTTGGGAGGCGGTGAGGTTTGGGGCCCCGTGGCGGGATCAGGGTCCCCTGTAGGAGGCAGAGCTTGCCCTCTCCCGTCGGCTGAGGACGACGCAGATCAGGAAGACAAAAGCACACCCTGGGCGTCCGGCCTCCAGGACCGCGAGGAACGAACACCGGTCTAAGCCCCTGGTCTATGGTGTTCTGTTCCCCGACCCACCACGAAGGGGGAAGCAGGAGGCGACATCTCAGAGGGTGGTGGGGACTCCCCAGGGGGCACGGGCGGGGCACCCTGGGCTTCCTCTGCTGGGAACGGCCCGTCCGCCGTGGACGGGCCCGCCATCGGGCCCCACGTCACTTTCCAGAGGGAGGGGACGGAGACGTGAGGGCCACGCACCTGTGTGTAGCGACTGGGATGCCAGGCAGGACTGGCGGTTGTGTGTGAACTCCCGCGTACACACGGAGGACAGGCTGGGATGCGGACTTGTCCTCTTCGGAGGAAACCATCTCAAAACATCTAAAATGAAGGTTTTCCCTTCCAGAGCCCCCGGGACTCCTGTCCTCACCCCCACACCCCAGGCTTCTGCCGGCGGGGGCAGGGCTGCTCCTGGACCTCGCGCTGAACTTTGCGTGAGGTACCTTCTGCCAGTGCCCTTCCTGCCCCAGCGCCCCAGGACCCCGGCTTCCTCCCCGCCAGGCGCACGGACACAGTCCCCATGACAAACCTCCCAGAGGCCAGCACCCGTCTCCAGCTCACCACGGCCACCAGGCCTGAGTGTGCCAGTATGCACGCGGGAGGGGCTTCCCTCGACGCCCGTGAGCCCCTCATGGCCGCTCTCCCCCCTCCCGCCTCGGGCGCGTCCTCCCTGGTACCCAGCACGGGTGTCCCGCAGGGGCACAGCTCTCAGTGACTGCCGCGTGGACGTCAGAGATGAGCCAGAGTTACGTGCAGAAGCCACAGACGGAACCGTCTCCGGGAGGCTGCGAGCAAGGCAGCCAGTGCGGGACGGCGGGCATTGGCGGGGTCGGGGCCGATCGCCGTGCGCGTCCCGCTTTGCAGGGAGGCTTTGCTCTGAGAGCATAGGTGCAGGGCATCGCGTGCGAGCAGCCAGGCCTCCAGCAGGGTCTCCCGGTGTGCCCTAGGGGTCCAGGCGGCTGAGCGTGGCTGTCCCATGCTGGGAGGTCACTGTCCCCACGCCGAGTCCCCCACGCCACACGCTTCCCAAGGTCCCCACCCCGTCCAGAGAGCGAAAGCCCTTTTTAAAACAGAGCACAATCCTGTGCCCTGGTCACGTGAGGCACGAAGCGTGTTTGGCAGGGACCGAACACACGCTAGATGGTCCGACACACCAACACCCTCGACATCAAGGGACAATGTCCCTCGTTCGTTTGGAGCTTTTGCACAACCGCTGACCGGCTCCCAAAACCTCTCCCCTGGCGGTGGGGCCCCTCGCGCTCTGGGAGCCCAGCCCTGCACGGAGCACCCTCCTAACCCGCTTCCTGGTCCGGCAGGGCCCAAACGCGGACGCGCCGACATGACCTTCCTGCGCCGTCGCGGGCGCTTTCTCTCCACCCGGACGGCTCCGTCGTGCTCTACCCGCTGACACGCTCTGCCCCCTTCTCGCCCTCCCGTGCTGTCCGGGGGCAAGTGTGGACGCTGCACTTCCTGACCCTCTGCCAGGGGAGCAGGCCGGTTCTGGTGCGGGGACACGCCCGTCTGAAGGGCAGAGGACAGGAAGCCCCGTTGTCCTGCGTGTCTCTGGTGGGGATCCTGCATCTGGCAGTGCCTGCAGGAAGCTCCCACACACACAAGGGCTGCCTCTTTAAGTTTATTTATTTTGCGAGAGAAAGAGAGGGAGCAGGGCAGGGGGAGAAAGAGAGAGAGAGAGAGAGAGAGAGAGAGAGAGAATCGCAAGCAGGCTCCTCACTGTCAGCACAGAGCCCGATGCAGGGCTGGAGCTCACGAGCCATGAGATCGTGACCTGAGCTGAAATCAAGAGTCGGACCCTCGACCCGCTGAGCCCCACCTCTTTCTGCCTTATGTGCCTGTAACACAAAGCAGTGGCTTCCTGCAGTGACCAGTCCTCCAGAGACACCACCTACCCCTTCTGTTCTTCCCACCTGTCTTCTGAGACCGGTTTCCCGTCTTCCGTCCCCTCCTACAGAGTGCCATCAGACCCCATTCTGGGTTTAAAAACGCTCTGATGGCCCTTGCAGAGGACAGACCGTGGAGCCCGGGAGGCGGGCTCCCCGGTCCGATTCCCTCCACGCAAGGGTGACTTGCTCCCCCCAGCAATACCCGGCAAAGGGGACGGGATGTATGCAGTGACCCGGCTACGTCAAACGTGAGACTGTGTGGAGCCCTTCTGGCCGGAGGCTCTCTCTCTCTGGCAGGCGACCAGCTTGGGAAATCCCACCTGGGAATAATCGCAGGCAGCCTCCACCGGCCCGAAGAGGCCTGTGGCCTCCGGCCAGCAAGACAGCGGAGCCCTCGGTCCCGCAAACACGGAGAACCGCGTTCTGCTGACGGCCCCGCGCGGCTTCAAAGTGACCCTTCCGCGGTCACCGGGGAACGCAGCCCCGCTGCCACACGGAGCAAAGCCTTGCAGGGGACGCAGCGAAACCGTGCCCCACTCCTGACCCAGCGAAGCAGCTCTCAAGCGCGCACCCACGGCACCGTCTGGGGTGACGCCGTCCTGCAGCAGGAGGGGGCTCTGAGGTCCCAGACGGTGCAGGCCCAGGAGCCAGAGCAAGTATCCTCGCCTGGTGCAACCCGCTACCCACATGTCTGTGGGTCAGACGCACTTTTCCAGGCTCTCGTGGGTGCGGAGACAAAGACAGTGTGGAGGACAGTGTGCGAGACGCCGATCTAAGGGACAGAAAGGGCAGGGTCTCTGCCCTGTGACTCACTGAGCCAGCATTCTCCTAGGCACCCCTGTGAGCACGCTGGGGGGCCGATCTGCGGAGGCACCACCGCGCCTTCTTGCGGCTTCGCCGCTGGCTTCGCCGACGGGCAGAAGGGAAGAGACCCAAGGCCCACAACAAGCCACGGACCCCTTGTTGTGAGCCGTATCCTGGAACCCCAAAGTTCACGCTCACCCTGGATCAGGGAAGAACCAATGGTGGAGCAGGCTCCGTGGTGCTTGTGCGTGAGCGTGTGTGCGTGCACTGGAAAACGCACACGTGCACGGGCTACACACGCGTGTGGCTAGAAAAATGTGGGCACGCGTGCACATTTGCGTGCGTGCGTGTGCACAGACGTGTGCAGGGACTGCTGCTGAGGGCACTGCAGTAGGCGAGCACCCTTCTCGGAACCCGTGGGGCAGGGTGTCTGCTGATCTGTCTTCTCCTTTGACGTCATGTCATGGGCTTTAGAAATAGCCGGGGACGTGCCATGTACATGGTGCAAGAGGCCCAGAGTTCCTCTGAGAAATCCTGGTGACCACATGCCTGCACCAAGCACATCTGCAGGGAGCCATGTTGGTGCACCTGCGGTCAGTTTGGGTCCGGGCAGCTGTGCGCAGGGTTCCACGCTACCTCTGAGCTCAGCGCCACTCGCCCGATGCCTGGGAACGGAGACTTCTCTCAGGATCAGCGGAGCTGAGGGGCGCTGGGTGGCTCAGTCGGTTAAGCATGTGACTCCTGATTTCAACTCAGGTCACGATCTCTCACGGTTCGTGAGTTCGAGCCCCAAGTCGGGCTCTTTGCTGTCGGTGCGGAGCTTGCGTGGGACTCTCTCTCTCTCTCTCTCTGCCCCTCCCCGACTCATGTGCGTGCACATGTGTTTTCTCTCTTCCTCTCAAAAATAAATAAACATAAAAAAAAAAAAGATCTACGGAGCCGATTAGGTAGTGAACATCCCTCGGAAGGAGGTGGCTAACACGTTTATGCCCACTTGCCCACTTACCCACTTAGAGGGAGCAGGCCTTTGAGGATGAGTTAAGAGAGACAAAGAAAAGTCTCCAAGACCGTAAAAACCAAACCAAAGCCACATCGGAGACCAACAGAAAGGAAACAAACACCAGCTGAGTGCCTGCCATGTCTCATGAGCGCTCACAGATTCAAAGAACAAAAAAAAAAGATTATTATGTTTTTGGAAAACGGTGCTGCAGAGCTTGATTCGTTGGGGGAAAATCATCAGCCTAAATAACACAGGCAAAAGTAGGTACCACAGAGGATACTGAAGGGGGTGATTTTTTTTTTTTTTATATTGTGAGGCATCTTAGTGAGTAAATGTTTTCCTACAATATTCATAAATGCCACTAACACCCCAAACCAGCAACGTTTAACTCATTTGCAGCTGGTTCTGTGTCATATTTAAAGTGAATCATTTTGCGGCGTTCGGGGGCTATGACAAGCCGGGTGTGGTAGGAAGAACTTCCTTGGATGTCGGGGTGGGACGTGGAGAACGAGGCTTGGCGGCGCTCAGGGGCCCGGGCGGCCGCCTCCCAGCCACGGCCCGCGCCGGGGCTGACGGGTCCGAGCCAGGGCCCGGTACCCGAGAAGGGTCCTTATGGACGGATCGCTCAGACCTGTGGGCATCACGCGAACAACCAGAGGCGGGCCTCTGTGCCAGAGCGCTTACGGAGAGGAGACGCGCGGACATCGGCACAGAAACACCAGCATCGGTAACTCTGGGCGCAGCGTTTACGGAGGGTCCTCTCTCCGCCAGCGCGCGGCAGGGACCCACACTCCTGGTCTTCACGGACGACCCGGTGCCTTCCGCAGACAGCTGGAAAGGGATGCACGGTGGACGAAAGCGGCCGTTGGGAAGGGGACCACACGAGGAAAGAGCCCAGTGCCTCCCCGGGCAGGCTTGTTCCTGCCGCGGGTCCCGCCCGACAGCGAGGCCGCCTCCGAGGGCCGCGTGTACTCGCGTCACTCGGCAGCGGCCCGGCGGCCACGGCCCAAGGTCAGGGGGCACCGGTCTCAGCTCCGTGCAGTTTCTTCCACAGTCAGCGGCTCCTCAGACCTGTGCTTCCTCCGCCCCAGACGGGTGGGGCTTCCAAACCCCCTCTGCCACTTACAGTCATGGTGTCTCCGCTTCAGTGAAGTCTTGAGTCGTACCCGGACCCCAACCCAGAGAGCAGGTGGAAGCCGAAGCCCTACCCTGTCGCCTCCGGGCAGCACGCGGGAGGGGCGTGGGCTCCTGGGGGCTGGCTGTGCGAGCTGGGGGTGCAGGGCCCTCGGCCGTCTCGGATCTGCTGGAGGGGCCGGAGGCCTGAGGTTGAAGTGCCCTGAGCCCAGCAGACCTTCATGGAGCCCCGTGTGCCAGGCTCCGGTGGGGGGCTGGAGGCACGGGGTCTGTGCCTGGAAGCAGCTGCCCCCTGGGCAGGTGGTTGGCTGGGGTGGACTGTTTGCCACAGTAAATTCAGTGCTGCCCTCTCGGGGTCCGTGCCCCCTTGCGATGGGGACTAAACGTCACCCACGGGGACAAAGTCCGCTTGTCCCGCCCGCGGATCGAAGTGGTGTAGGGTCAGTGACAGGTGTCAGGGGGAGTGTGGATTACGAGAGGCCTCGCGCTTGAACGGTGCACAGCCGCGGGGTCCTCAGGCCCCAGCTGGCCTCCTGCTCGCCAGCCGGCAGGCTGTTCACCAGCTGCCACTGGAGACGGCCCCTGGCGTCTGGCCGCGAACAGCAGCGCCTCCCAGTGGAGCCCAGCCCAACCTGCTCCTTTACGGCATCGAGAGACAGATGGTTGAGGTCCCAGCACCGAGCGTCGGGCCGGTTTCTCACGCAGCGAGCCATCCGTGACTCTGAGCAAGCGGCTTGACCCCTCAGCAGCGGTTCCACGGTCTGTGAAACGGAGCCGGCGGGTCCTGCCCTTCCCAGGCTGTTGTAAGAGTCAGGAAGGGACTCTGCACCTCGAGCTTCTAAGTGCAAGGTGACGGTGGAAATACCAGCCTCAGAAGGACGGGGTCTGGAAGGCTGAGCCTCTTCGTGCAGATGGGGTTTGCCGTAAGGATGCGGGGTCTCCCCGACATCCATCCACTTCTGGAGGTTTCCTGCAGTTGAGGTGGGGGTTGCAGGCTCCGTGACATGAGAGGCACCGTGGTCCAGCCTCGAGCATCCAGGGTGCTGGTGCCCTAGAGAAGGTGCTGGAACGCTGGCTCTACAGCCAGACCCACGACCACGTCGTGGCCCACGCCCTTGGGCGAGACTTTCGTCCTGAGAAGCGGCTTCCTTGTTTGTACAATGGCTATGCTGCACCCCAACTCTGTACCCCCTGCGGGGCACATGACGTGGAAAGGAGACAACAGAGGTCGAACTTCTGGAGCGCCCCGAGTTGCGTCTCCCGATAAAATACCCCTTCCTCCCAGGAGGGTCAGCTGCCGGCTCGGCACGGAGACTTCCTTCCCAGCGTGACGTCCTACGGGGCCGGGGACAGCTCTGCATTTCTCCGCGCCCCAACATCTACTTCACATGGGAGCCTACGTAGCAACAGGGCTTGGCCAAGGCATTTAGAGTGTTTACTGTTCTGGGCTGTAAATGCTTTAAATAAGGAGAATAAACGAGTCACACAAGTGTTCTGGGTCAGGGCAAGAACCCGCAGGTGTGCGTGGGGCCCGCCCCTCCCTCCCCGCTCCCTATTTGCTACCGCCATCGAGACGGGGTCTCCGATAAAATCAGCGGGCACGGAGGGGGCTGAGCCTGGTTACTAACAGGGGAGATGCCCCCTGTCAGGCACACTCCACCTGCCCGCGGAGACGGGGGCATCCCACCCCTCCGTGAACGCGGCGGGGGCTCTCCGGATCCAGAGGCGGGACACAGCCTTCTTCCCTGGTGAGCGGGAAGGGGCGGGGTCCGTGCTCAGCCAGGGGGGGACCCGAGGCACTGTGGTTCAGGAACAATCAGACTCGGCTCTTCTGGTGGCTGACGGCCCTGCCGACGGCCACGTAACTCGTGACACCCTGGCAGCCGGCCCCGAGCCTCTCTGCCAGGCACACCTGGGACACATTGTTAGATGTAAGGTCGAGTGCCCGGGTTCCGAGGAACCTGGAAACGAAAGCCACAGCTCCAGGGTGTCTGGGTGGAACAGGGCCGGGCTCGTTAGCTGGACGGGCAGAGAGCATTTATTTCCACCCAATCAACACATCTGCCTGGAAACAAACAAGGTCCAAAGAAGCACACGTAGGTCACGGATGATGTGTGGGGGTCTCCTTCATCCAAGCTCCTCCAAATTCTGGGGGTTTTTAATTTATTATTATTATTTTTTTTTAGAGTTTATTTACTTTTGAGAAAGAGAGTGTGTGAGCAGGGGAGGGGCAGAGAGAAAGGGAGACAGAATCTGAAGCTCCGAGCGGTCAGCACAGAGCCCGAGGCGGGGCTCGAACCCACGAACCGTGAGATTGCGACCAGAGCCAAAGTCGGACGCTCAACCGACTGAGCCCCCCAGGCGCCCCCAATTCAGTTTTCCTCAAAGAGAAACAAAGTCAGGCTCCTGACAACTTCTAATCACACACTCCCCCATGCGTGCCCTCTGCCCGTGTAAGTGCCCCACCCTCTGCTCGGAGACGGAAGCCGGGCACAAACCAGATCCCAGTGTGCGACGTCCAGGGTAAGCAGACCCACGGGCCACAAAGCAGCGGTTCTCGGCGCCGGGCAGGGGCAGGGGGCGTGGCTGCCGGCGGGGACGACGAACCTGCCGGGGAACCAGACAGCGGTGGTGGACCCACCGGGCTGTGAATGGGCCACACGCTACTGATCGTGCCCTTGCAAAGGATGACTGTCACGGTATTCAAGTTACGTCTCGATAAAGTGATCTAAAAAAGCAAAGAGGGGCGTGGGTGCGCCCGTGCCAGATGGCCCAGGTGCCAATCCCGCTCCGCCACGTATGGCTTCGAGACTCCGGGCAAGCCACGAGCCTCCCTCATGCCCTGCTCTCCTGGCCCGCCACGCTGCCCGTGCCACGCACGTGCGCGGGCCGCAGACGAGCAGGCAACTTCCTGTCGGCCGCTTATGGTTAGCTGTTTGCAGCAAGGGGCCCCTGGACCTGGGGTGGTAGAGACGCCAGCTCCGTGGACGCCCCTGAACACTCTCCACACATCTGTTCCACAAACCCCCCGCACCAGACGTTTCCAGCTCACGGTCACCCCTTCCCCGCGGCTCCCCGTGTCCTCCCTCCCCACCGCATCCCGACTCGTGCACAACCCCCCTTTCGTGAGCTCTCCTTCCAAGAAGAGCCTCACTGCTGTGCCCGGGACCTCTCCTCTTACTTCCGTGGAGGGGAACTTCACGTGACACAAAACGAGGCATTTCAGAGTCTGGTCCTGTGGCATTTAGGGCAGCCACAACCACTAGCTCCCTCGACTTCCAGAATATTCTCGACACCCCAAAAAGAGGCCCCGGGCCCATCAGCAGCCACTCTCTGCTACGGACTGAGTTATGTTCCCCCCCATATTCACTCCAGAGCCCCAACCCCCACTGGGACGGCAGCTGGAGATGGGCCTTCACGCAGGTGATTAAGGTTAAATGGGTCACGGAGGGGGTCAGATAGGACTTCCGTCCCTCCAAGAAGAGGAAGGGACACAGAGCTCTCTCCACGTGCCCGCAGAGGAAAGGCCACGCGAAGACACAGTGAGAAGGGGGTCCTCACCAGGAACTGAATTTGCTGGCACCTCGATCTTGGACTTCCAGCCTCCGCAAGTGTGAGACATTAACGTCCTTTGTTAAGGCTCCCAATCCGTGGTATCTTATTATGTGGCCTGCGCTGACCCAGACGCGCCCACTCCCCCTTCTCCCCAGCCCTGGAAGCGAATCAGCTGCCTTCTGGCTCCGTGGGTCTGCCTACTCAGGATGTTTCACACCAGTGGAGACGGGGGACACGTGGCCTTCTGTGACTGGCTTCTCCCACCACGTGTCATTACTTTGAGGACCATCCACGTTGTAGCAGGTGCCAGTGATCTGTTTTCCTTTATGGCTGAGTGATACTGTGTCGCCTCTATGGGCCACACTTGGGTGTCCCTCCCCTGTTGGTGGACATCCCGGGCGTTTCTGCCCGTGGCTATCGTGAATGAATAGCGTTGCCATGAACGTGGGTGCCCACGCACCTGTCTGAGCACCTGCCTCGAATTCTTCTGGAATCTCTTCTTTCTCAAACCCTCCAAATGAGACTTCACGCCAGCTCCCATCAAGGTGCCCGGTGCCGTGCACGCCGCAGAGGGGAGCGGTCGACGTGCGGCTTTTGCTGACTAGCCCCCCTTCCTCCTGGCCACGCTCGTCACGGCTCTGTCGGGGTGCCCTCTGGCCTCCCTCCAGAGCCATCCCTGGAAAGCCTGGCCCATCACGTCGCGTCTCCGTCGAAACCCTCCAAGGGCCCACGTGTCAGAACGAATCCCCGAGTCTCACTGTGGCCCACAGGCCCCTCCGGTCACCCCCGTGATCCTCTCCCCAGCATGCTCCAGTCGTGACGCCCTCCTCGCCAGAGGCCCTCACCCCATGTCCGCCCTCCCCTCCCCGGCGCTCCGGCCCCCGACCCCCTGCTCCACGCCCCACCCCCAGCAGCTGCCTTCTCCCTGCTGCTCACGGCCGTAACCCTGGCTGCACCAGCACATCTCTGCCGGGTGAATGAGTCTGAGTGTCTTCCGTGTGTCAGATGCCGCTGATGGAGACGTGACTAAGCCCAGATGAGGGCACGGGCTGGTGGAGAGACAGACACGGAACAGATCATCACAACAGAGTGGGCTCGGCTGTGACGGGGACGTGTCACGCGCCACGGGAGCGACCGAGGGGGTCGGGAGCCAGGAGGGCTGTGTCGGAGGTGCGGAGAGGCGGGGCCGTCCCCCCTGGGTCTTGCGGGACGAGTTGGAGTCCGGCAGAGGGACGAGGAAGGGAAGGGCGTCCCAGGCAGGAGACACAGCACACAGACCCAGAGTATGGGAAACACTGGCGGCTTTTCACACGGGCAAGGAGTTGACGGGCTGGTGTTATTGACGATGGCAATTCCTGTCAACAACTCGTGCTGCCCACGGACCGTCTCGTCAAATACTCAGTCCGACCCTGTGTGGTGGGGACAGGGATCTTCGTTCTAAGGATGGGGAAACTGAGGCCTTGGGAGGCCCCACCCCGTTCCAGAAGCCTCACAACTACTGGGAGCAGAGGGCAGGATGGGGTCAGGGCTTGCGTGGCCCCCACGGGCTCCTGGGAGCGGGGAGACGCGTGGGCCCCGAACAGACACGGGCTTGCCCTCTGGCCCTTCAAGGTACAGTCTGTGGAGCCCTGGCCTAGGGGAGGGCGACGAGGCTGGGCAGGGGAGCCAGGGGCCGGCGTGCCCACGGGGAGCGGGGCTCAGGAAAAGGGGCCGATGTGGGGCCGGGGAAGACAGCCGTGCCGAGAGAGGGTCAGGCGGGGCCAAGGTTGGCTCGGCTCCCATGCAGGAAGTGACGGAGAGGGGAGACACAGGAGGGGAGGGCGACTCCCCCAGCAGCTGCTACCCCGGGCACCTCTGCTGGGTCCAGCTTGCGCCCGGCCACGGGGCCACCAAGAAACGGAGCACAGCTGTGTCTCACCATTGACACGCTTCCTGCAGAAGGCAGGAGCGTAGTGAGAGGAGACAGAGGAGGAGCAGCCAGAGCCGGGAGTCAGTCAGCGGGGAGAGGGCGGGAGGAGGGCACAGGGCAGGGAGGCGGAGGGCGGGGGGGATGCTGGGCAGCAGGCACGGAGGCCTGGGCCCGACGGGGCACCGTGAATGCAGGATCTTCTAAGAGAGCAGGTATGTGAGCTAGTCTGCTCGGGAACCTTCTGCCTGACGCGTCTGAGCAGGTATTGAAGAATCAGAATGATTAAAACCTGAGAGATGTTGAAGGCACGTGTGAAGGCCGCCCTTAAAAGACGTGCCTAGAAGCCCATCTTGTGATGAGTGACGGGAGCGAGGAAGGACAGCCAGCCTCTCCTTGCCCAGTGCGGCCACACCTGTGCTCGGCTGGCGACACCCGGTCGAGCTGAAGTCCAAGTGCCCCGGGGACAGGCAGCCCTTCAGCTGTGTCCTTGCCGAGGGTCCAGTGGGCCAGGGCCGGGCAGGGCCAGGGAGCAGGGGCACAGCCAGCGCACCTGTCAGCCAGAGGCTGTGGCACCACGGCCTGTGTCCCAGAGGCCAAGGGGCCAGCTGCCGGCCCCGCCTCCTAGAGGCCAGAGGGCAGCTTGGGGACTGTCGTGTCAGACAGCTGAGTGGCGGGCTGGCCCCGGGCCTTCCCAGTGATCACCGGGGAGAGGAGGGCCCCTAGGGAAGGACTTCCTGCCACCACTCTCCTGGGGAGGCGGCCCCGTCATGAACAGAGCGCATGCCCGCCGGGTGGCTGGGAACGGCAGGGTATTTTAAGCACTGCATGGGGGAATTCTGCGTTACCCTGGAGACGGGGCGGATGCAGGCTTCGGCGGCCACGGTGCATCTGTGCTCAGCGAGAGGCCTGTACAGAGTCTGGGCTGCAGGAGCCAACGGGCCCCATCCATCACAGAGGACGGCGTGGGAAGGGAGAAGTGGCCGTGGCCACCCCAGGGAGGGAAGCGAGGCCCGAACCTGGTGCGGGTCTGAGGCTCGCGGGTAAGGACCCAGCCGACCCCAGCGGCAGAGGAACGGCCGTGACCCCCGGCCAAGATGGGGGAGCTCTGAAACCCCACACCTGCACTCATATACGGGCCCTGCACCACCAGCTGGTGACCGTGGGCAGGTGCGAAAGCTCATTCACTCGTCCGGGAAATAGCTCCTGAGGGCTCCGCCCCGAGCTAGTGAATGTGACTTTATTTGGAAAAGAGGTCTTTGCAGATGTGATGAAACTGAGGATCCTGGGATACCCAGTCAGACCCTGAATCTAACGGCAAGTGTCCTTGTCAGACAGAAGACGAAAGACACACAGACAGGGAGAAGCCACGAGGCCACAGAGGAGAGGTTGGAGGGACAGGGCCACGAGCCCAGGGTCACCTGGGATCCCCAGAAGCTCAGGAGGCCGAAAGGACCCTCCCTCCCCTGCCGTAACCTTGATCCAGACTCTGGCCTCCAGATGGGAGACAGCAGGTTTCCATTGTGTCAAGGTGCCCAGTGTGTGGTCCTTTGTCGCGGCCGCCCCAGGACGCTGACAGTGAGCAACGTCCAGTAAGAACATCCTTGGTCCCAGGCAGGCTCTGAGCACTTTCCAGGAGGGCCCGCTGGAGGCCATAAAGCCCTGTGGGCTCAGGGGGCACCCCTGCCACCCAGCCCATTCTACAGATAAAGACCCAAGGCCACGGGGGTCCAGTGACCAGGACCCTCCCCCAGGAAGAAGGGGACCTACGGTCTGACTGCACGTTGCACCCGCGGACGAGGTGCCTGCTTGGCACTGGGGCCCCGTAGGGGAGGGGTGGGGTGTCATCAGAGGATGTGGCCCATGCGTGGAAGGTGCCACCTGGCCAGGTGCAGGCACGCGGCTGGCATCCCAGTGTGAGTCCACAGGGGAGGAGTGTGGGTTGCTACACTGCCTTACCTTCCAGAAGGGACCAGAAACCTCCTCTGGTTCTACTCCATCCTTACACAGACCTCAGTGACGGCGGCCACGGAACCTGCCACTCAGACGCTGGCTCAGACCCCGCCCCCCCTCCTCGGAGCACCCTTGCTGTTCCACTCTTGTCCGTGCTGTTCCCACGTGTGCTTTGGTGCTCAGCTCCAAGGCCGCGTGCTCCTTGGCAGTGGAGCTGGGCAGAGACCTGTGACGCCCACGGTCCTCCTGAGTTCGTGCTCTCACCCAGCTCCTCCCCACCCATCTCGACACGGCCCCTGCCCCAACATTTTGCCACTGACTGCTAAGGGCTAAACATCTGCGTCCCCCCAGATTCCTATGCTGAATACCCCTCATGGGGTACTGGGAGGTGCTAAGGGTGAGATGAGGTCATGGGGGGGCGTCATGGGCTTAGTGCCCTTGTAAGAAGCAGAGACACCAGAGCCCCCTCCCTCTGCCTCGTGGAGACACGGCGAGACCCAGCCTCCCAGACAGCAGCCTTGCAAAGGAGTTGGGACTGTGCCCCCATTTCCCAGATGAGAAAACCAACTCACGCAGGTGATTTTTGTGTGTGTGTGTGTGTGTGTGTGACCTGACTCTCAGTGCTGACGTCTTCAGGACTGCCCTCGGTGTGTCCAGGGTAGGCCGAGTCAAAAGACCCCCCGCCCCCAAAAATGAGCCGGGAGGACTAGGGTCCCTAAACTCATGCCCTTGCTGGGGTCTTGGGGACACAGCAAACTTGCAATGAAATCTTCCTCCCAGACCACACCTGTGGGGCCTGGCCGTTCACAGAGTGGCGCCTGTGTGCTGGGGACGGGGTGGCGCAGAGGGACACACGCCTGTGTGTCAGAGGACGCCCCATCCTACCCAGGCTCCTCCTCCCCGACACCGCGGCCGTCTGTAAAGGCCTCTCTGTGCCGACTGGCCAGGGAGGCAGCCAGGCCCCAGCTGGCGGGCGGGCGCGGGACGGTCGCCAGGGTGGGGCCGCGGCCACTCCACCCACAGACTCTTACATCTCAAACGTTCAGAGGCCGGATGCTTCCAGAATCCGAGCTCTGTGGGGCCGGTTTTCCTGCGCACAGATGGCGAGGAGGCCTGTCATTTGCTCCTTGTCAGTAACAAAAGTTGGCACGTGAACGAAAAAACAAGAAAATCCACTGGTTAATACAGCTCCCCAGCGGAAGTGCGCACGGGGAGCCGAGGGCCGGCTCTGCTCTGGCCGAGGTGGGGAAGCCCACACGCAAGGGGGCCCGGCCTCTCGGTGCCACGGGCCTGTTGCGGGGCTCAACACGATACTGACACCCGCTCGCTTCCTCGTTACAAAGTCCTGGGACGATGGCACGGGCCCCGAGGCCCGGAGAGGAGGGCGGACCTTCCCGAGGCCACAGGAGGAGCGAGCTGCTGCTTCTCTAGAACCTTCCTCTGGGCCGAGGCTCAGAGCCGTCGGCCTGGCTCCCTTCTGCAGGCTCTGGCAGAGAGCTCATGTCCTGGGCTCTCCTCACGTCCTGGGTCTCAGTCCTCCCCGCCACAGAAAAGAGCCGTATCTTCTCGCAAAGCCAAGCCAAGTGTTCTTAAGCGTGCATGACAAGAGACGAGGTTCCTTGGAATAACGAATAAAGGGATTTGGTCGAGAGCCGTGAATGTCCCGTTGGAACTCAATTCTAGAAGGAGAGGCTGGGGCCAGACCCCGGCACCCTGTGTCCTGATTCCCCCGTGTTCGGGGTAAACCCTCACCCGGGGTTGTGGGCCAGTAGAGTCTGAGAGCCCATGAAGGGAACCTTCTGGAAGAGACTCCTGTTTGGGTCTGCAGGGGGATAAAGGGCAGAAGGGCTCGGGGCACAGTGGCCTGCTGGGAGGGTGTCTGGCCCGGCCACGGAAGCCTCGGGGGTGACAGCAGCTTCACGCATCGTGTGGTTTCACACAAGAGGTCTAAAAGTGTGTCCAGACCCCCAAGCGGCCACGGCTTGCATTCCAGGAGAGGCCTGGCAGAAACGCCACGGGGTTCAAAAATGCTGGGAGACCAGGCAAGAACCTTAAACCGTAGAACAACCAAAGCTTTGGAGGGACACAGAAAAATCCTGAGCCTGCCCTAAATATAAACACGCAATCTGTTTAGTCTCTACAATGGAGGGTTGTTCTGATGTGCAGGTTAAAGGGGGGGATGGATACGCAGCACGGCCGAGGGGCTCAGAAAGGGGTGGCCTGCGTGCGGATGGGGCTTGAGGGGAGAAGGCTTTCTCAAGGAGCCCCCCGCAGAGAAGGCCATGGAAGACGCAACCCAGAAGCCCCTGGAGTCTGCAAACCCTTTGTTCTGGTCAGTTTAGGCCCCCAAACATCCTACTACTTGAAGAAATCAGGAGCAGACGGAGGGACGGCCAGCGGGTACGCTGCCCCCATCTTCCTACAGGGGGCTGCTCATGAGAGCCCAGCCCTGGCCACACAGATCATCTCAAGACCGTGTGCAGGGGTGCGGGATGACGGTGCTGATGGACCAAATGGCCACCTTGCCAGAAAATACAGTGCTCTTTGGAGGACGTGGTCATTTATGGTAAACTGTCAGGGAAATAGCCACTACATGCCCTCCAGTGATGTCCAGGGTCATACAGCTGATGGGAGGCTCCAAGGTCTGTGCACTGCCCATCAGCCTGCCCAGGCCACCGAGAGGGCCCTGCTGCCATCCCCAAGGAGAAATAGGACGGACTCTACTTTCCAAGGCAGGGAAGGGGTCTGTGGTTTGACGGAAGGGCTTTGGAGCAAGCACCGAGATCAAAGAGTGTTCAAACAGCCCTCAGGATTCAGATGAGCAAGGCTGCCGAGTTCCTCCAGCCAAGGCATTGGCTTTTCCGCCATCTTGGTTCTGACGCCTGGTGGGGGCCACGTCCCTCCTGGCTTATTAGCCAATGACCTAGTGGGGTGGGTGTGTCTGTGTCCATCAAGGGAACTGACTGACCAATGACCAAGCCTCAGAGCACGTGCATTTGGGATGCACACAAACTATAGACCCTCACCTGATGTCCTTCTCCCTCCCTCCTCTCTCCTCTTCCCAGAAGAATGCATAAGGGCAACAGGGACTTTCTTCACTTCACCTTGGGAGAAACTGCCCTGAGGGCAGGGGCACAGACACAAGCCTTTAACCCCAGGCCGCCCTTTTCACGCAGTCTCTTGGCCTCTGTGGCCCACGTGAAGAAACTCTGTGTTCTCTTCTGCTTTGGTCTCACAGTCTAAGCTTGCAAGGGTGACATCAGCCAGGGTTAAGCGGGTCCCACAGAGGCTGCAAAGGGCTGAACTGTGTTCCTCAAATTCCTATGCCAAAGCCCCAACCCCCAGCACCCTAGAATGTGACCATATCTGGAGACGGGGCCTTTGCGGAGGTGACTGAAGCAAAACGTGGTCACCGGGGTGGGCCCTGATCCCATGTGACCGGGGTCCTTGTAAGAAGAGGGGATCAGGACACCGACACGCACGGAGGGACGGCCCCGTGAGGACACAGGGAGAGGACGGCCGTCCACACACAAGGAGAGAGGCCTCAGGAGGCCCCGGCCCTGCCCACGCCTGGACCTTGGGCTCCAGGCTCCAAGACATGGGACCGTGAATGTCTGTCATTTAAAGCATCCATCTGCGGTGTTTTGTTACAGCAGCCCAAGCCCACTCACATCCCCTCACTCCTGGCAAGGCCGCCCAGGCCTCAGAGTCCATTTATTTTTAATTTTTTAGCTGCTGTGATAATTGTTTATTTGCACATATCGCGTAGCAAGCACTTCACACACATTTCTTTATGCCTTCTGATAATCTTTCAAAGGAGCACGATCAAAGACGTGCGTTTTATGGACGGAGCACCGAGAACTCCGAGAGCGCAAAAGACGGAGGCGGGACAGGAGCCCAGGTGAGCCGGATCACCGTGGCCCTGACCCCTCGGCTTTACCAGCGATTCCCTGGCGCCTAAGGAAAGTCCTCTCTTGATCCTGGGCACTGTTGGTGGGAACGTAAACAGGTGCAGTCACTATGGAAAACAGTATGGAGGTTCCTCAAGAAGTTAAAAATAGAAATACCATATGATCCAGCAATCCCACTCCTGGGAATATATCCAAAGGAAACGAAATCATTATGTCGTCGAAAATACCCACACTCCCGTGTTCACTGCAGTATTATTCACAACGGCCGAGGTATGGAAACAAGCGAAGTGTCGGTGGATGAGCGTGTCAGGGAGACACGGCATATACACACAATGGAATATCACTCAGCCTTTGCGACAACATCGACGGACCTGGGCGCTGTGTAAAATCGGCCAGAGAAAAACAAAGACCAAATGGTTTCATTTATATGTGGAATTAAAAAAAAAAAAAAAGGCAGAACTCCTAGAAACCACAGAAACGGGGTTGCGAGGGGCTGGGGAGGGTCGGGGAATCAGGCTGGTCCGAGGACACGATCCTTCAGTCGTAAGATGAATAAGGCCCTAGAGGTCTAACTGTAACAAGGTGCATAGAGTTTAAAGCGTTGTACTGCGATCTGCTAAGAAAGTAACACTTAAATGTTCTCACCAAAAAACCCCCAAACGAACCCAAAAGGACGTGGGTAAAGTGATGGATGTGCTGACGGACCCAGCGGGGGGAACCCTTCCGACCATGTGTACGAACATCCAATCATCACAGCGTATACGTTACACCCCATACAGTTTCATGATTTTTTTTAAGTA
Organism: Panthera pardus; assembly: GCF_024362965.1. NCBI lineage: Eukaryota > Metazoa > Chordata > Mammalia > Carnivora > Felidae > Panthera > Panthera pardus. The sequence goes on along the minus strand of NW_026526677.1, from coordinate 3,163,952 downwards.
GGCCCCACACCTTGCACGGGGCTTGAACTCACGACCCTGAGATTCAGAGCGGCATGTTCTACCGACTGAGCAAGGCAGGCGCCCCTCATGGTTTTATTTTTACTTGAAAAAAAGTCCCCTTCCACTCAACCCTAGACACGCTGTGCCTGGAAGGTCCCCTGCACTTCGAGTGGCCGCATTTTATGATGGACCAGCTACCACGTGGGCAAGCGAGGATGATCTCTTCCAACGTCAGGACAGGAGGTCTGGAAATCCTTTCGGAGGAAGTGCTGCCGCAGGAATTAGGGACGCGTAGGTCAGAAAACAAAAAGTGGGGAAGGAAATATACCAAAATGTCAACTCTCTGTTTCTTAAAGGTGAAGTAACAGGTGATTTTTATTTTTTAAAGATGTTTTGTACGAGGAACATAATATTTCTGTAATAAGAAAAAAACACCTTCATCCGTGTTAAAGGAAAAAACTTGGTGGTCTATCCCCAGCACCTGGAACAGTGCCTGGCACATAGTAGGTGCTCAGTGAATAGAAAGAAAGACTGGGTTTCCCTGAACCTCCACCCTGCATTCACATGAACGAAAACTCTAAAAACCCACGGCACTGGGTTCTGTTGATGACCCACCAGGGGCGGGAACATAGCCTAGGTACTCAGTAAATGCTGGGGCATCATCCCGATCTCTACTCAGTGTCCTGTGGCCTGAGATTCACCCAGGGTAGGACCACCTGGCCTTTCTCTCCAGTCCCTGAAGCCTTGGTGTTCTTTTCCAGGTCTTGTACGATCCGCAATTGTAAACGGATCCCCTTTCCCCCCCCACCTCACCCCCTGCCCAGTTCGATAGGCTCGGGCAACAGCATCGGCCAGCCCGAGTTATTTTTAATCACATGATTACCCGGGGTCTTTTGTCACTTAAACAATTTAATTGGAGCTGCAGCATGGGTAGAGCATAGCTGCTAGAGCCAATGTCAGCTGGCATATCCCGGCAGCACCAGACAGCGGGAGCTTGTCCCTGAAGCCAGCCCCTCCCCCAGGGATGCTCCAGGCATCCAAAGCCAGTCTGGGCCCATTAGGCAGATGGCAGAGAGCTGAGTCCCTCCACTGAGAGGACGTTCCCAGAGGACCTGCAGGTAAGGGCAAATGAGGATTGCATGGGTTGGCCGTGGAGACAAGTCACAGGTGAAGACTATCTTGATGGGCCATAAAGTAGAAGGGAGGGAGTTTATCTGTTCAGTCATTCATCTACCCACCATCCTGTCCATCCATCCACCCATCCATCCATCCACCCATCCACCCATCCACCCAACCAATCGCCTATCTACTCAACCACCCATCCATCCATCCTGTACATTCATCCATTGTTCACTCACTGTGCACCGACCAGGTACTTTGTTCCACCTTCAGACCCACTCAACTTCCCAGAGGTGTTGCCTACTCATCCACCCACCTCATCATCCATCTAAATATCCATATATCCATCCATCCATCTGTCCATCTATACGTTCATCCATTGATCCATCTACCATCTATCCGTCTATCCATCCATTCACCATCTATCCATCTAAACATCCATATATCCATCCATGAATCCATCCATCCATCCATCCACCATCTATCCATCCATCCATCTACTATCTATCCATCTAAATATCCATCCATCCATCATCTATCCATGTAAATATCCATCCATCCACACACCATCCATCTATCCATCTGCCTACTATCTATCCATCTAAATACCCATCCATCCATCCACTATCCATCTATTATCTATCCATCTAAACATCCATCCATCCATCCATCCATCCATCCATCTATCTATCCATCCATCCTCCTCTGGGCTAAGGAAATTCACCTCATAGGGTCAAATGTTGCCTGCTGCTACTCCATCCATCTACCTAAGCAGCTGTAAGTTCTGACCACTTCCAAACACTGGAGGCAACTGCTCCATCCCTAAGCCACACCCTCTGTGGCTTTAGTTCTCTCTGCAACAGAGCCCCTACCCCCTTCTCCTGGAGGCCTGCTCATCCCTCAAAACCCAGGGCGAGAGTCAGCCCTGCTGAGAGGTCATGGCTCTCTAGGCTCTATTCTCTCCTGAGGTCCACAGTCTGGCCTTGAGCCCACAGGGCTGGAGGACAGGGCCGAGGGGTCCCTGTCCCTCAGGTCACTGCACAAAGTAGAAGCTTCGGACGCTTTTCTAAGGATCGAATATGGTCTCTCTGCCCAAATCTGGGCCTATTTTTGGCAGACTTCTTTCACTAGGAACCACCTAAGACCAAATATGAGGGCGGCCTGGGGCCCCAATTTCAGAAACCGCACTCCAAGGCAGGGCACCCATGTGCGTTGTCACCCATGTTGCAGAACCCCCAGCCTGACAGAGAGGCAGGCCTGGCACGGGGAAGGAACGCTAGCACTAATCTGCTTTGGCTCAAAAGCACACACGCTTGGAGCAGTCTGGCCACAGCCGCCCGGCCGGGCAGCACGGCTCACTGGCCACCCGCGATAAGCAGCGAGGGCGAGCTGGCCCGGACAAAGCTCGGCTCTGCCTCCCCACACAGGTGTGACCGGAACTGATAAGGGAAAAGAAGTTTGCCTGGGGCTGGGAGTGGAGAACTCACACCTCTGAGGACCTGTACGCGTTTTACGAGCCCTGTTCGTAGCCTGGAGTCCCGGCCTCCTGGCATCTCTGACTCTCCAGAAGCTTCAGGCACATTTGGCCTGAACGTTCGCACGTGGCTACGGAGCTGACCAGACCTGAGAGGGAATCGGAGCCTGGGAGGGCGGGGAGGGAGCCCCGAGAAGCAGTGCGCACCTGCCTGGCTCAGTGTGCAGATGCAGAGAGTGGGGTGGGGGTGGGGGGATCCCGGAGCGGCACGCTCAGAGGAGGGGAGGAAGCTGTGGGGGGTGGAACCCCAGAATCGTGTCAGAACGTGCAAGTCTGCGTCCCCCAAATGCATATGCGGAAACCCTAATCCCCAGTGTGATGGTGTCAGGAGGTGATCAGGCCACGAGATCCCACTGACGGGATCGGTGCCTTCAAGAGGGAAGACAAGGAAGGGAATTCTCTCCGCCCCCCCCCCCGTCCTGGGACGACACAGCAAGAAGGCGGCCATCTGCAAACCAGGCCTGCAAACCTCCACCCTCCGGGACCGTGACAATAAATGTCTCGTGTTTCGTGACAGCGTCCACGGCTGACTGATACAGAAGCAGATGTGATTAGCAGCCGGCACTGTATCTGGCAAACGTCGAACTCTGGGGCGAGCGCAGGACTGCGGCAAGATCGCGGGGGCAGGACTCCCCGCAGGAGCGGGCAGGGCGGCACTCCCCCTTCTCCACCTTCTTCCGGAAGCTCAGACCCCGGCCAGCTCTGCCCGGCTCCCCGTCCCCTGGCCGCCACGTCTAGAGGGTTCTGGCTCACAAACGTCTCTCCATCACGTCTCCTGCCCTCCTTTCTGACAGGGCCGCAGACTCTCTCCGTGGCCCCCCGAGGCCCCGCAAAAGCCCCGTTCCACCTGGCCTGAGTCGTCGTCCTAAAACGCCCATCGGACCACACGCCACCCCCTTCTTCCGGGGGAGTCTTTGCGCAGGGCCCCCTGGCCCACAGCATGTGCCGTCGCCACACTGAGCACCCCCAGATGTGCTCCCACGGGAAGAGATGGGAGGGACCAGGAGGGAAGACCTGGGCCGGCTTGTTCATGCAGCTGCCAAGTGTCCACCCTCCCAGGCCGCTTGGGGCCCAGGCCCAGTGCAGGCGTCTGCCACGGCCCGGGAAGGCCCTGCCCCCCGGGGGCCCCCACGTAGAGCCTTCCTGGACACCGAGGCCCCACGCCCAGGAAACCCGCCAGGCCTGGGCCCTCACCAAAGCAGAAGCCACCTCCTGTGTCTGTTCTGTGAGCCTGGGGCTGGCAACACACTCCCCCCACCGTCCTGCTCCTTTCCACGTCCCTAGCGTCTGAAGGGCCACAGCGGAAGGGGTGCAGCCCCTGGCCCCTTCCAGCGGCCAGCACCCACCTGGCCACGCCCCTGCACGCGGCCCGTGGTGGTGGCGCAGTGGTGACGGCTGGGGCGTGGGCCAGCCCCGTCTCAGGGCCCGATGCCCTGTGCCACTGGAATACCCTCCGGGTCATATCCCTTCTTGCCGGGTCAGAGCCCCCGGGGCCACACGCCCACAGGCAACGCCAAGCACCACCCATGCCCCCGTCCAGGCCGGGCCCCCCTTGCCCCCACCCTGGGCAGCGGTAGCTGCTTTCCGCAGCCCGGAATCTTGGGGTGCTTCGGGGTCCTCGGTGAGAGACAGAGCACACGGAGGGGTGACAGCCAGACCAGGTACGACAACAGGACCGCGACCCATGATCTGCAGGAACCGGTCCTGCAACCGAACACAAAGCTCGGTACAAGGAGTCAGTCCCACACAGCCGGGACTTAGCCGATCACGGACTTCTGCCTTGTTTCCAACCCAGGACCGACCGGAGAAGGCCCAGCACGCTCCCTCGAGCGGGCACACGGGCCCGCCAGGCACATCACTGCTTGTTCTCATCTGGGAGGTCTCTGTCCGTCTCCACACTGGCCCTGGGCACCCGATCTCCCACGTGACCTCCCCCCTACCGAAGCAGCTGGTTTCTGTTCTCCCATATAGACTGGCTGATGGCTGCCCATGACCCTGTCAGATGAGTCGCCCCTCCTGGAGGAGGAAGAAGGATGGGCAGAGGGTGGCCTGCATGATGGGCTGGGGGCACCGGGTGGGTCAGGACAGGGGGCCCCCGGCATGGGGTCAGGCCCTCACTCTTCTGGGCCTGTTAGTGGAGCGGGCTGAATGGTGGCCCCCCAGACAGACAGAAGTAGGCAGACCTCGCAGGTCAAAGGTCCACCTCACTGCACATCATCTCACCCACCCGCCCATTTTACAGGCAGAACAATCAGAGGCTAAAGGACTCGCCCAAGATGGAGCGTCAGGCAGAAACCTCCTAGGCCCTGGGCGCCCGGCTCGGTGCCCAGCCCACTGCACCACACGGCCCGGGATGCCCTTCCCGCCCCGTCCAGGCTGCTCCCAGGAGGCCCACAGCAGACCCAGCCGTGCTCGGAGATGCAACGGCCCAGCCCAACAGCGGTGGCCTCACCCCAGATAAAAGGCCCCATGAGACGACAGTTCTGGTTGCTGGTGACGCGCGGCCCCGTGGAGGGAGCCCTTGGACCACGAGGTCCCCAAGCGTGAGCAAATCAAGGGCAAGCATCCATCCTCCAGAAAACGTGGTTGCTCGGTCCTGCCCTGCAGCTCCGGGCGGATGCCTCGCCAACCTCAGCTGTTGCCTGCAAGGAGGCCGGAGGACACAGCCCCGAATCAGGGGGGACCAGTGCTTGGAGCGGGGCTCGCGGGCGGCTGCTCCAACGGCCAGACCTGACAGACCGCCTTCAAGGTGAGTATTTTGTGACACTGTCCCATCGTCTCCCGAATTGAGGCTGACCGAGAACACACCCTCCCCGGATACGCGACCTACGCAACACGACGTCTTCCAACGGTGAGATGCCGGTGGATTAGAAAGCAGTAGTCCACGATGAAATCACCTGCACTTCAACACGAAACGCCTACACCTATACATAGAGCCCCCGTGACCGTGTCGGCCACACATGCAAAGTAAGCAGGTGACTCCCGTCCCGCCGGCATCCAAGTGCAGGAAAGCTCTCGGAAAAGTTCCAAATCCCAGCTCTGCATGGGAAGGTTCTGCGCTCAGCTCAGCGCACAACTGCGGTGGCACACGTGACAGGGTGACACCCATAGCCCTCTGCACAGGAAGGATGATATCCAGCACCCCCACAGCCATCACCTCAGCATTATTCCAAAGACTCAACAGGAGGAGTCAGGTGGGCACAGGGGGTGAGTTTTCATCTCGTGGGGCTTTGCCCGGAGGGCACGGGACAGCACAGCAGGCAGAACCCGGTGGAAACCGCCCCTCTTCTGGCCGGAGGGATGTGGGAACAGAGCTTAGGCAGGTGTGGCTGGTACCGAAACGTGCAAGGAGAGTTTGGAGGGAAGACCGCCACAGGGAGGAAGTCCCCAATTCTGGGTACATCTGCAGGCGTTTCGGGCTGACTTTGAACCTTGTGACAAAACTGAAGTCAGAAGCAACAGATCATTGACCTTGGTATGGACCCACGGAAGCTGAAATGCAGCTTACAGTTCAAATCCAACTGGAAGAACCATCAGCTGAAACAACACATGAAGATTCCTCAGAGGAATATAACAGAACCCAGAGCCTATGCAACAGTGTGCTCACAATGCCAAGCAAGCAACCCAAGACTGCCAGGAAAACAGGTCCCGTTCTCAAGAGAAAAGACAACAGACACCAAGCTTGAGGTGATGTAGATGCTGGAATTAGGAGACAATGGCTTCAATGCTGTTATTACGGCTCTTTTGCCGAGGCAAGGGAGCTGGGGCTGATACGCGCATATGAAAGAACTAAGTGTACATTTCAGAACTAAAAAACGTATCTGAAAAAAATTCAATGTAGAGTCTTAATAATACAACGGAGATCACAGAGAAGAGTCAGTGAACTTGAAGACAGATCAATGAAGGCATCCAACCTTAAAGAAAAGAGGAGAAAAAGATTAAAAAAAAAAGAGCATTAGAGATTCAAAGGCCAGTATAAAACGATATACAAGAATCGGGTAATCAGAGTCCCAGAGAACGAGGCAAAAAAAAAAAAAAATAAATACTTCAGGAAACAATGTCTTCATTACACATAAAATTTCTTTTGCTGTGTGAGGTGATGGATGTTAACTAGAGATATTGTGGTGATCATTTCACGATATACACAAATATCAAATCATTATACTGTACACCTGAAACTAAGCTAATGCTACAGGTCGATTATTACTTAATAAAAGACAATGAAAAAAAAAATGGATGCAGACTTCCCAAACCTGATGAAAGAAATAAAGACCGGCAAGGGGTTTTGGTTCCTGGAAAGTTCCAGTAATGTGTGCGCTCCGCCGAGTCTCGCCCAGCGAATGCAGTTGTAAAGCTCGGACAGACGCAGGAGCGATTATCTGAGGACTAAAGGACACAGCAGCAGGCAGACTGGGGAAGGAGAGCGGACTTCAAACACCATTGAACAAACGGTCAGCTTCCCGTTTATTGTTTCCTTTGGGTACAACCTGGCTGGACTCAAAGGCAGCCAGAAGACCTGGGAATGCGTAAAGAGTGTGTGCAAGCCAGAAGACCAAGTGTGCATAAAAACAGCTCACGAAGGGCTTTTGCTTTTTAACCCGAGGAGGAGAACAAGGAAATGCCCGTGTTCAGCGTGCACGGGGGGAGGGGTGTCCTCCTTCATGTTCTCTCTGGCATCTCCTCCCCCCTGCAGCCCCAGGACACGCCGGGGTGGCACAGAGGCCACTGACGATGAGCGAGCATGCAAGGACTCAGGAGCTGTGGTTCCAAGGACACGGACGAACCCCTGCTGTTCTCCTGCCACTTGGCTGCGGGTGGAATCATGTGAGCCACAAGTCACGCAAGGCAGGGAAGTTGAGGCCCCAGGTTTTTGTCTGGAGGGCTGCAACAGGGCCCCGGGGCTGGAAGGCGGCAGGGACACCGATGAGGAGGGGGCGGGGAGCGTTCCTATGAAATGGCACCGGGTGTGTGTGATCAGACCTTACACCACGTGCCAAGGATACGGAGCGTGGAACCGCCACCAACCTCCAGGACTCGTGTGGTGGGGGGTACCTAGGCGGGGGCAGGTCTGAACAGCAAGAAAAGGTTTGGAAAACAAAACATCCCCATGGAGGGAGCCCTTGGACCACGAGGTCCCTGCGCCGAGCGTGGAACCACAATCCGTGAAAGGCTGGTTGGAACCTGGGGCCTCATCCCGACCGTTTCCAGAGGTTACTCAGCACCCAAAGAACCGTCAATGTGCTAACTCTCAAGGGGAATGAGATAAATAAAAATGACCACTGGATGGACTCAAAAGTAGAAGACGACCGAGGGAGGACTCAGTGATCTTGAACTTGAAGCCACACCGGCAGAAAATTTTCAGTCTTACAGAGAATCACACAAGCTTTGCAGAGTCAAGAAGCTCACTGCATCTCTACTAGAAGAGCTCAAGAAATCCATGCCAAGACATGCCAACCTCAGACTGCTGAGAGGGAAAAAGAAAGAAAACATCCTCCCGACAGCTAGAGGAACGGGACCCGTTTCATAGAAAGAACAACCATCTGAGCGACTGCAGACTGCTCACAGAAAGCAAGCGGAAGGAAATGGAGCCATATTTGAAGAGTGCTGTTAACCCGGAATTCTAGAGCCAGTGAAAAACTCTTGAAAGACACAAAACTGAAAGCCGGACCATCTCAGGTGAAGAAAAACCAAGCGAATCTGTCACCAGCAAACCAGCCTCTGAAGGACATTTTTTGCAACGGGATGGGGGTGACACCAGAGAGAAACCTTGAAAATCAGACACAGAAAAGGAGGAATGAAAATGGTTAAGTATGTAACAGAATATTTTTCATCTCCTACGTTCTTTAAGGTATTTATGGCCGCCGAAAGTAACAAGTATTGCGTTGTATGAGGGGGTTTTCCATACACGCAGACTTACTACATAGGACAACAGGAGAGGAGAAAAAGTGGACCAAAAAACAGCTGGGTTTTCACTTGCTGCGTGTGCGTGAAATGGTAACCACAAGGAAACTGGGGAAAGCTAAGTGTGTGTGTTGCAATCCCACAGCAACCACAACGCACAAAAAGCTATACACATGGAGCCCAACTTCAATAAGTAAATTAGAAGGGAAAAGTTAATACATTCAAATCATTAAAAAAATTCAGGAGAGAAAAAAGAAATGGTCAGGGGGCGCCTGGGTGGCTCAGTCCGTGAAACGTCCGACTTCAGCTCAGGTCACAATCTCGCGGTTCGTGGGTTCGAGCCCCGCGTCGGGCTCTGTGCTGACAGCTTGGAGCTTGGAGCCTGCTTCGGATTCTGTGTCTCCCCCCCTCTCCCTCTGCCCCTCCCCTGCTTGCACTCTGTCTGTTTCTCTCAAAAATAAATAAGCATTAAAAAGAAATGGTCAGAATGGATGTAAGAAACAACACCCAATGGTAGGCGGGCTACAAGGCATCAACGTGGTCTATGGTGACATAGGCAGGTGAAAAGCACCAGCCGGCACTAGTGACGGGGGATAAACAGGGACTTTAAATAATGTCAAGAAGACCGGTTCACCGAGAAGACATGATGTCCGGGTGAGTACGCACCCAACACCAGAACTCCAAAACACGTCCAGGACCGCCTGACGGAACAGAAAGGAGAAAACGGACAAGCACGATCCTACTGGAAACGCCAACACCCCCCTCTTAGCCATCAAGTAGAGGGCAAGTCAGCAACGCTATAAATACCAAAACCACACCACCAGAAGGATCTAACTGACATTTATGGAACACCGTGCCCAACATTCACAGAGCACACACTGCTCTCAGTGCACGTGGGATGTTCACCGAGGCAGACCATAGCCGGAGCCGTGAAACTAGGCAAAGAGCAAAATAAATTCAAAGCACACAGAAAGAAGGAAATGCTAAATACAAGAAGAGAAATCAATGAACTAGAAAGACAGAAGAATAAAGAACCATCAGTGAAACGAAAGCCAGTTCTTCAAAAAGGTCAATAGAATTAATAACGTTTTAGCAGGACTGATTCTTGACTCTGTTTCCAAAGAGACAAGACCCAAATTACCAACCTGAGGAACAGAAGTGGTGACATTGCTACAGACAGACAGGAAAGAGATAATGGAGACTCAATGGATGATTCTCCTCAGATAAAGTTGACAGTTTAAAGTGGATCGATTCAGGGCGCCTGGGGGGGCTCAGTCAGTTAAGCGTCTGACTTCAGCTCAGGTCGTGATCTCACAGTTTGTGGGTTCGAGCCCCACGTCGGGTTCTGTGCTGACAGCTCGGAGCCTGGAGCCTGCTTCCGATTCTGTGCCTCCCCCTGTCTTTCTGCCCCTCCCCCGCTCATGCTGTGTGTCCCACTCTCAAAAATAAACAAATAGCAAAAAAAAATTTTTTTTAAATAAAATGGACTGATTCTCTAAACATTACAAACTACCCAAACTCACCCAACAACAAACAGGCAAACCTAACTCATATCCATTAAAGACACTGAGTTAGTAGTTTATCTGAAAAAACCCATCTTCGGACTCAAATGAGTCCACTGGGGAACGTCACCAACCATTTCAGGAAGAAACAATACCATTTGTACACGATGTTTCCAAACATTTTCTAAATTAATCCATGAGGGGCCGCATCACCCTGAAGCCCAGACCAGACCAAGATGGCATCAGAAAACCAGACCAGCATCGCTCACAACGGCCCCGACAGAACATCAGGACCTGGGAATGCAAGGCCGGCTCGATCCCCAAAAAATCAGCTTATGCAAATGATCGGATACACAAACCGAAGAAGAAAAACATGATCCGGATGCAGAAGAAGCATCTGACAAATCGCAGCGTGTCCCCAGGCAGAGGCATGCCCCCCTGCTGGCCTCCTGTTGTGCTGCAGGGCAGGGGCAGGGGCAGCGTAGCCAAGGCTGGGCTCCCGCAGTGTCGGGAAGGCGGAGGCAGGAGGAGGTGGAGATATGGCCTCTGCTGTTGCTTGATCGGCGTGGACCAGTGAGGGTTTGCGGAAGACAAAGATTGGAAAAACCAAGGCGCTCGGGCAAGGCTGCACCCTCGGAGACCCAGCACGTCCCCTGGGAACACAGCACATTCCCGGATGGGTGGCGGGCGAGGGCCGTCTGAAGCGCTTGGATTGAAGGGCGCCTCGGGCACAGAGAGACACTGATGGAGGCGGGCCGGCCCCGCGAGGACTCTAATCACAGCGGTACAGCAATTACTCCTCTGAAACAATAGAAACGACTGGAAGTAATATGAGCAGCACACGTGGAGCACTTTGAAACGTCCTGCACGATCCCCCTGCGGGGAAACCGCTTGCAACGATTGGAGCCTGGAGCCCAATCCCTTTCACGTATAACCAATAAACACGCTCGATAATTAACAGCAATGAGACGTCCACCAGCACTAACTCACCCGCCTGCCCCGTACCGGGCACTATGCCCCCATCGTGCAGATCGGCTGGCCCTACCAGCCGACTGGGGCAGGGTCCATCACAGCCACCCTCAAGGAAACTGAGGCCCAGAGGGGCCACGTGACCGGCCCATCCCTGGGCTCGCCCACTCAGGATGCCCGTCCGGGATGAAAACCCGAGGCCGCTGTGCTCTGTGTGCACCTGGCCTCACCATGCCCGTGGCTGGGCTGGCCCGAGGTCACCGGGCGTCTAGGATAAAGGGCACACCCACGTGCAGCCTTCTTAACACGAGCTCCACTCTCCTACCAGCACCTGTCGGCCCCTGGACACGCTGTGGGCCCCGCGGCAGGGCCTTCCTGGCGTCCCCAACACTCGCCTGGCCCTGCCGAGGCGGCCAGGTGACCTCAGGTCTCTGAGTCAGCTGACAGCTCCAGGTGGGCTCTGCTCGGAATACCAGCCGTGAGACCGTGTTCCCGGCTGGGTTTCCAAGCCTAGGGACCTGCTTCTCTGGAGGACCTTCTCCCCCCAAGAGCCTGGCTGGAGAAGGACTCATCCAGCCCAGGCCCCTCTCCCCGGCTTCTGCGCCCAGCGGCTGCCATCTAGTGGCCGAGGCAGGGAACGCAGGGCGGGAAGGGAGGTGCTGGGACCTCCTGATGCGGTCGGGGGACAGGTAGTGTTACAGCAGCACAATTTCCGCACTGCCCTCCGATTCTTGGAAACCGGATGTTCATTTCCATTACAAAACGGCTTTCGGGTACCCAGTGTCGACTAGCTGCCCTGTCCTGGGCTCCGTCCTGGGGCCAACGATGTGTGTGATCTTGGGGAAGTGGCCTAACCTCTCTGAGTTCCGGATTCCTCATCGGTTACACCCTTGTTTCCCCCGGAAGGCGGCCCGGGGAGGGGGCTGGCCATCTTCCAGACCCCAGGCTGCACGTCGCCCCTCCCTCCGAAGGCCTGGAAAACCCCCTTTCTGAGCACCCGAACCTGAGCGTGAGGTTTCTCCGTCTGAAACGCTTGAATGGCTGCCTTGGATTCTGGGCCTCAAAAGCCCATCGGGTAAATCCGGGCTAATGGGGCCCCCTGAGCACTCATGGGCCATTCTGCAAACACAACCTGAGGCCCGCAGGGCCGGGCACCGTGCGGGGCCTGGGGAGAGAGAAGGAGCCGGACGTCACGAGCAGGCGAGGCCCTCCCTGGATGCCCTGTGCACAGCACACACGAGGTCCGGGGGCCCTGTGATCCTGTCCCAGAAGTGGGCCGTTTGAATCCACTGTCCCTGCACACACCCTCCTCCAGCACGTGGGCAGGGCCCCACGGCCGCCTCTTCACTTGTCTCCCACCCCCGGGGGTCCTCTGTGGCGTCTGGGCAGAGTCCTCGGGGGCACAGGGTCACCCCGGACCCCGCTTTCTGATGCTAGGAGACGAGGGGGTGCAGACTCAGAGGGCAGGGCCGGGCTGACACTTGCTCACGTGGATCAGCATGGCATGCACACAGTAGGCACAGAGCGGACCCTGGACCCAGAGGGCCCGGGTTCAGATCTGGGTCCCCACCTCCACCCGGCACGTCCTGGGCGGACGCTCAGACCTGCCTCTGTGTCCCCGTCTGTAGAATGGGGCCCTAACAACAGCCAGCAGGTGGCGCGTCGGGTGAGCACCAGGGGTCTCCCTGTGGAGCTGGAAGCCTCCTAGTAAACACGACTATTCTCATTTTTACCCTCCACCCACTCCTTCCCTACACAGTGAATGAGCCCCCACTCTGCGTAGGAGGCGGGACACGTCAGGGTTAACGGCAGGGCCCAGAGCCCTGACTCCCCAGGTTTGAACCTGGCTTTGCCACTTTCGGGCTGTGTGATCTTGGGCAAAGTTCCTTGCCCTCCTTAGCCTCAGTTTCCTTACCTGTAACAAGGGAGAAACAGCCCTCTCCAACCCACGCTGCAAGGAGTAAGGCCAGTGGGTCCCAGCTGCTGCCCCCTGAGGCCCGCAGGCAGGGCGGCCCCGACTGAGTCTGTAGGAAAACGTCCCTGCACGGAGAGGTGGGGACACCGGGGCCACTCTGTGCCATCGTGCAAACACAGTGGCTGACGCAGAACGTAAACCTGCTCGTTTCTGGAGTTGGGGCCGTGGTGGGCGGGAGCCGGGGTGGGTGGGTGCCGGGCAGAGCCGCCTACGGGACAGCACCCGCCTCGGGCACGGAGGGTCCGATGGGCTCCCCGCGCACGAACATCTCCCGCGGGCGGCCACGCGTTTTCTGGTGGGGGAGGGCGAGCTGCGCGTCTGCGGGAAACGAGGAGGCCCGTGCGTGGATTCCTCCAGACTCAGCCGAGACTCCCCTCCAGCCACAACCCCGTGAGACCCGTGAGACCCCTTCGATGTGAGGAAAAGTCTACGCCAAGCCCCACGTGTCCTTCCGGAGAATCACTGGACGCGTGGCTGGTGTCGGGGACCTGAGATACCACCCCACGGGGCCAGCACACGCGTCCTGTGGCTGCCGTCACAAATGGCCAAGACACGGAAGGGTTTACAACGACAGGAGCTGATTCCCTCGGTCTGGAGGCTGGAATTCTGCAGTCAGACTGTGGGCAGCACGTAAGGGTTTCGTCTGGGCGGGTGGCAGTGGGGCCGGGGAGCAGCTGGCTGGGAGTCAGCCAGGGGAGGAAGGCTGACAGCTGGCCAGTCTCCAGGGGCCCTCCTGGGCCCCCAGGTGGCCTCCCATTCTAGAGAAGATGCTCCAACCCTCCTGAGTGCTCACAGGTCACCAGGACCCTGTCAGCAGGCAGGCGCTCCTTCAGCAGGTCGTGCAGGGCCGGGGACTCTGCATTTCTGTCAGACGAGGGGCTCAGGAGGCCGTGCTGATGCTCGTGGTCCGTGGACCCTGGGGCAGCAAGACCTTCATGCATGGCCTTTGGCTTCGTTAAGCCTGGTGCAAGCTTCTCTGGCCGCACCCAAATCCCCGGACGGCTGGTGGAAACACGGAGGTCCTGATTCTGGAGCCTGAGCATTGGTGGCACCTTCCCCGGTGGCACCGTCACAGATCTGCCAGTTCAGGGCGCGGGTGCAGAGAGCCATGGCCATCTGTGAGAACCCCCCCTTGACCCCTGCCCCAGGAGCTTCTAACGGCTCAAAGACCCCAGCCCGGGGCAGCGCAATCTGAATCCAGGGGTGGGCTGTTAGAGCTCTTCTGAGAGCCCAGATTCGCTCCCACGAATTCCTCCCTCCGCCCTGACCTGTTCTCAGGAATGCCATCTTCGAAGCCAGCAGAACAGAGCAAAACTGCAACAAATTGAGACCCGAGCCATCTCGTCCGTTGTCAAAATGCTACAACCTTACCAACACAGCGGAAGTCGGCTGTTCTTAAGGTGAGGGGAGGGGAAGCTGCCAGCAACCCCCGTCCTCCCAGAGCCTGGCGCGAAGGAGGCGCAGGGTTCCTGCGGGGGCCCAGGTGCGCCGAGGGCGCACGAGTGGGCAGCAGCACCAGGTACGCAGTCGAGGAGTGAGGGGCGCGTGCAGACCACCCCAGGGCGCCCCCACTTTGGCCCAGGCTGTCACCATGGAGATGTACAGGCCCCTGACCCCTGGCCCCGTCCACGGGCCTGCGGGAAGCAGAGGGCATGAGCCTTTGCGGCACATGCCATTCCGAATGGCCTGGGACGCCGTGCATCCCGGGGGCAGGTGCCCCCGGGTCCTCCGGGCAAGCCGCACTCACCGGGGGAGGCAGGAGGTCAGGGCAACCGGGGTCACCTGGCACTTCCCACGGGTCACCTGAGTTTCAGGTGCCCTCATTTTGCCCGGAAGGAGGAAGGAAGGACAGACAGGTGGTGGCCTTGTTTGAGAAGCTCAGAAAGAAAGACGGGTATCTTTCCAAAGACATGCCCATGGCCAGGCCACGTGACTGCCACCTGCACACTACCATGTGGCTCAGCCGGGCCACGTTGCCCTAGGTAACAGACGGCCCTGCTCGGGTCAGGCCTGAGGCCCCAGGCACACCCCATCCCATCTACAAGGAAGCTGTGCGATACAGCAGTGAAACGCTGCCGCCCCCCCCCCAGCCACCAACGCCCCCACCGCTCTGCCAGGAAGCAGGACCTGGGGGGGCAGGTTCGGTCACACGGGATCCCTGCACTCAGCCCTGCCTCTGCCATTCACTGGCTGTGTGACCTGGAGCACGTCCCCTGGCCTCTCTGAGCCTCAGTTTCTTTATGCAGGAAACAGACAAAGCCGGGGACCTTCGAGGATGGGTCTGAGTTACAAATGCAACCAAAATACTAAATACCTTAACAGACACTGTTTCTCGAGCACGTGTGTGCAGGCCCATCAGAGCTTTAAAGTGATTGGGTCATTTAACCACCCTTGGAACGAGCTTGTGTGATGGGACTGTGGGGGTCCACACGGCACAGAAGGAGAAACTGAGGCACAGGAGGTCAGGAGGGAGGGGTCGAGCCGGCACGGAGCCCAGCAGTCTGGATGGACTGCCCCGAGGACTGGGGTGAGGGGACGTGGGCAGACCCCGTGGAAGTCACATGTGCTCATGACCCCACCCACCTCCTGGTGCCCAAGGGCCGCTCAGGGCCGGGTTGGGCTGACCTGGGCCAGAGAAAGGGCGCCTGCCCCACCCAGGGCTCCCCTGCTGTGTCCCGCTGGTCAGCCGCGGGGGTCGGGGGCGGGGGGGGGGGTCTATGCTTTCAGGTCGGCACCTTCTATGTCCACAGCAGGCGGAGGGCGCCCCATGACCCGGATGGTGCCACACGCCTGGTTTTGATGGTTCCACCTGCTGGGTCACAGGTGTGCAAAGTGGACGTAAGCTTTGTGAATAAAGATCACACAGACAGAGGGCACCTGGACAGGACTGTGTGTTTCTCAGCAGAATCACAGCCCCTGCAAGGTGGGAGAGGCCCAGGCAAGTCAGGGGGACCTGAGTCAGGCCAAGGGACTGGAAAAGGCACAGGACCAGCCCATGCTTACTCAGGACAGAGGCTCAGCTGGCCTGGGCTCCCGCCACTCTCCCCAAACGGCTGTGGCTTAGTGTCACCCACACGCACTACTAAATGCTTTTTAAAAGGGTCAGCGGTATAAAAGTCCAATGTTGGCATGAAATGGTGTTACCATATTAAACTGCATGTAGTTAATCAGGGCTGTGTGACCCATAAGCAAATTTTTCTATCCCTCAGCTAGCCATCTGGTTATTAAGTCATACACAGATCTACCCACCCATCCATCCATTCATCTACTCATCTATCCATTCATCCATCCACTCTCCTGCCCACCCAGCTATGCACTCACCCATCCACCCACCCACCCATCCATCCATCCATCCATCCACCCGCCCATCCATCCATCCATCCATCCATCCATCCATCCATCCATCCACCCGCCCATCCATCCATCCATCCATCCATCCATCCATCCATCCATCCATCCATCCACTCTCCTGCCCACCCATCTATATACTCACCCATCCACGCATCCACCCATCCATCCATCTATCCGTTCACCCACCCACCCACTCGTCCATCCACCCACCCACTCGTCCATCCATCCACCCACCCACCCACCCATGCATCCGTCCACCCATCCATCCATCCACCCATCCATCCACCCACCTGCCCACCCGTCCATCTGTCCATCCATCCATCCATCCATCCACTCTCCTGCCCACCCATCTATGCACTCGCCCATCCACCCATCCACCCACCCATCCTTCCATCCATCCATCCATCCATCCATCCACTGCCCTACCCACCCATCTATGCACTTGCCCATCCACCCACCCACCCATCCATCCATCTATCCATCCACCCACCTGTCCATCCATCCATCCTCCGTTCATCCACCCACTCGTCCACCCATCCGTCCATCCATCCATCCATCCATCCATCCATCCATCCATCCTCTCTCCTGCCCACCCATCTATGCACTTGCCCATCCGCCCACCCACCCATCCATCCATCCACTCATCCATCCATCTATCCATCCATCTTTCTTCTATCCATCACTCTGGCCATCCATCCTTTCTTTTATCTAACTGGCCGCCAGACATCTATTAGCACCATTATACACCAGGTTTCGTGGTGGACTGGTACTGAGGATTCAGAAAGGGCATTCCAGCTCTCCTCCTTCCTAATAGGTCCTTAAGTGCTGGGAGAAAGAGACTTACAACCTAAAAGACCAGCCACGGAACCAGGCTTCCAGGGAATGAGACCAGGGCAGCTCTGTTTGGGCCGGGGAGAGGGGAGGAGAGTCGGAGCAGGAGACCTGGGGCGTGGGAGCGGAGGTGGAAGTTAAGTGGGCAGCCTGCCTAACGTCCACTCCTGCTTCCGGGGAAACACCCTGGGCCACTCTGGTGTACGTACTGTGACCAACTCCCTCTGAGGATGGGTGTGTGATCTAGGTCTGATCAAAGGGTCCATCCTACTATCCTTGGTCACTACAACTAGGTCAAGAAAGGGCATGTGATCTCCAAAGGCAAGGGAAACGAAAGCAATAATGAACTATTGGGACCTCATCAAAATAAAAACTTCTCCACAGTGAAGGAAACAATCGGCAAAACTAAAAGGCAACCGACGGAATGGGAGAAGATATTTGCAAACGACAGATCAGATAAAGGGTTAGTATCCAAAATCTATAAAGAACTTAGCAAACTCAACACCCAAAAAATAATCCAGAGAAGAAATGGGCAAAAGACATGAATAGACACTTCTCCAAAGAAGACCTCCAGATGGCCGACCGACACATGAAAAAATGCTACACATCACTCATCATCAGGAAAATACACATCAAAACCACACTGAGACACCACCTCACACCGGTCAGAATGGCTCACATGAGCAACTCAGGCAACGACAGATGTTGGCGAGGATGCGGAGAGAGAAGGTCTCTTTTGCACTGCTGGTGGGAACGCAAGCTGGTGCAGCCATGCTGGAAAACAGTAGGGAGGTTCCTCCAAAAACTAAAAATAGAACTACCCTACGACCCAGCAATCGCACTATGAGGCATTTATCCACGGGATACAGGTGGGCTGTTTCAAAGGGGCACATGCACCCCCATGGTTATAGCAGCACTATCGACAATAGACAAAGTATGGAAAGAGCCCAATGTCCAACGACTGATGAATGGATAAAAAAGACGTGGCTTATAGATACAATATAACACTACTTGGCAATGAGAAAGAATGAAATCTTACCATTTGCAGTGACGTGGATGGAACTGAAGGGTATTATGCTGAGTGAAATAAGTCATACAGAGAAAGACAGATACCATATGTTTTCACTCATATGTGGAATTTGAGAAACTTAACAGAAGACCATGGGGGGAGGGGAAGGGGAAAAAATAGTTTCAAACAGAGACGGGGGGAGGCAAACCACAAGAGACTCTTAAATACAGAGAAGAAACTGAGGGCTGGTGGGGGGTGGGGGAGAGGGGAAAGCAGGCGAGGAGGACACTTGAGGAAGGCCCTTGTTGGGATGAGCCCTGGGTGCTGTATGTAAGTGATGAATCACGGGAATCTACTCCTGAAACCAAGAGCACACTGTATACACTGTATGTTAGCTACCTTGACAATAAATTATATATATATATATATATATATATATATATATATATATATATATGTATGTGTATGTGTGTGTGTGCGTGTGTGTGTATATATATATACACACATATATATAAATTATAAATATAAGTGTGTGTATATATATATATATATATATATATATATATATATATATATATAAAGAACAGGCATGTGCTATAAATCAGTCCAGTGAAACTCAGCCCTGAACCTTCTCTTATGATTTGCGAAAGAGACACTCTCCTCTTTCTACGACTGTGAAACCTGGTGCTTACCTGGTGCCGTTAGCTTTCCTCACATGGCATGGGGAAAACTTGCCTGAGAATGGAGTTCACACAGACGAAACCAGAGAAAAGACATGGAAAGAGAACCCCCTAATGCTTCTGGAGCACCTGGATCCAGCCACGCCTGAAGCTGTAACTCTTGAACTTTAAAGCCGTTAAATCCCCACTTTGGCTTCGGCCAGGTCGACCTTGATTTGTATCATTTGTAACCAAGAGGGCTGCCTGATACAGAGGTAACGTTCCGTGCTTCGGGACACAGGCTCTGACCCAGAGAGGGGTCCAGGAAATCAGAAGGAGGTGACACTTCTGATGAGACTCTGGAACCCCCAACCTGGGGACCGCAGGGTGGCTGGTATAACCACGCACAGGTACGAACTCTTCTCGGGCAAGTTCCTTCCCCAGTACAGGCCTCAGTTTCCCTGCACATGAAATAGATGTTGTGTTGTTGCTTTTAAAGCATCCCAGTCCTTCACTCGGAGGACCCCGTATACCTCACGTCCTGAGCTGTTCTGGATGAGGTGGGGGCTGGGAGAAGGCTGCCCAGACGGGGTGGGCTCTACGGAAATGGGAAGAAGGCTGTTACTTAGACGGTGCTGTGGTGCAGTGGCCAGCTGCCTACCCCAACTTCTGTTCTCCACTCTCCTCAACAGAGGGTGGTCTGAGATAAAGGCTACAGGCTTCCCTGAGATCCCATTATAGCTAATAGTTGGAAGCATAGCGGAGACTTTACAATCCCTAAAATGAGGGAGTGCGGTTTGTTTTCTTTCCCCCTTTTGCTACTGGAAAGCGGATACGATGGGTGGAATCTCAGCAGCTATCTAGAGTCATGAGGCACCTGTCAAGGATGCTGAAACAGCAAGAAAGGAAAAGCGCAGATCCCCTATGAGCCTGGGGCCCCTCTCTCAGCTCTGGGCCGCCTTCCTCTGCCTCCAACACGACACAGAAACAAATCTCTATCTCATTTAAACCATGCTTCTTTTGTCTTTTTCCTGGCACGTGTGGCTGAACGGACCTCAGCAGGTGTGGGCATTTTGGAGAAACAAACGAGCGGCACGGCTCAGATGCTCCAGCTGGGGTGCAGGGAGATGGCAAAGGGCATGACGGGGTCTCTTCTCCCAAGACAGCAATGCCTGGTGTTTTATGCCAACGGGAGGCATCTTACTAGAATCTTCCAACCAGCTTTTCCTTGCACATCTCAGGCCCCAGCTTAGCTCACTACTATGGTTACCATCCCCGAGCGGCCACTCTGTCTCTCTCAGGTGGGGTCTCGCCCCGAGGTTAACCAAGCGGTGGAAATGCACGTGGCCGCAAAAGCCCTCCGAGGGGCGGGCAGCACGGCCCCGCCTGGCATGGCTCCCGCGGGCAGGGGCCGTCCTGGCTTGTGAACAGGTACCTGTCGACTTTCTTTTTGTTCCATAACAACTCCATTTTGTCACGCTAATTTTAGTGGCAATGTTTTTGTTCCAATCAGCGATCGTTTTGGAAAAGGAGGCTGCTGGAAGAGTTCTTGGCATACAAAATGACAAGCAGTTTTTAAACGGCATAAGACTGATGATTTTTAACCACATTGAATTCTAAATCTGTTTCGGGCTGGTTACCGCTCGTTACAAAATAACGAGCTGTCTCGGAGCGATGTCCACGCCGCCCAGCTCCAATGTAGCGAGCGTTTGTGGCGGGGGGCGCTGTGCGGCGGGCCGGGTCGGGGGGGAGGCGGCAGGCAGGGTCTCTGCCCTGGGGAGCACGCGGTTGGTCGGGGGGGGGGACGGACAGGGACCTGGATGCTGGGGAGCACCGGGGCCGATGCCCACCCAGGAGCTGGGCTTTGTGCATCGAATGCCAGCTGCAGAGAAGATTCGGAGAGCGCTGCGGTGCAGTCCCTACGCCTGCCCCTGCTTTCAGGAGGCGACCGGCCACACGGACCGCACTCGGCCGCATCAGGATGCTAGAACGGGGCAGGGTCTGGCAGCTGCTCACGACTGGAGCACAGAATTCCACGCGACCCAGCAGTCCCTCTCCTGAGTGTGCCAAAGCAGTGACAGTAAGGCCAACTGGTCCTCGAACGTGAACACGAGCAGCAGCACCAACCACGGCAGCCGGCGGAGTGGAAACCACCCAAACGTCCACGGGGGGATAAGCGCCACGTGGCCCCCGCGCACACCGGCCCCGAGCGGGCATGAAACGGACGTAGACGGAGTGAATTCTGCCCGGTGAAGAAGCCACGTGGTCTGTGATCCCACTTGGACGAAGCGTCCAGAACAGGGGAATCTACGGAGGCAGAAAGCGGAGCCCCCGTGGGGGCCGCGTGCTGGCGGGGTGAGGCTGATGGGGACGGGGTTCCGACAGTGGTGATGGTCGCACAGCGCTGCGAGTACTCCAAATGCCACGGAATTGTTCACTTTAAAGCGATTAATTTTATGGCCGATGAATTTCACCTCAATTACGAAAAAAAAAAAAAAAAAGATTCCAGAACATTCTGCCAGGGGCTCCGATTGCCCACCGTTGCCTTCGCTCCATGCCTCCACTTCTGGGGTCACCGCCGCAGGTCATTTGGGCCTCTCCTGCCCAACTGCAAAGGGACGGGAAACACGCAGACCCGATGTGGACCCAGGGTGGGCGACCCTGTTAGCGGGGGTCCTGGGAAATTCCTAAAACGAAGACAGTCACGCACGCTGTGGCCTGTTGTGTGTGTGAGGGCAGGGGCCGCCCCCGTGGGCGCCTTCACTCAGTGGGCTGGCCCTGCTCCCAAGTCTGTTCCCGTGGAGGGGCCGGGGGACAGCAGGTGCGAGGCCCCCGGTATCTCCAGAGCCTGGGCTCCTGATTCAATCAAGAAGCAAAGGAAAGGAACACCATGGTTGGGGCGGTTTCCTGCTCAGGCCTCCAGGGTCAAGGGAAACAGGGCTGGGGGGAGAGCCTCAGGCAGGAGGAGCTCAGAGGGGGAGAGGGGGGTGCGTGTTCCAGAGCCTCCCCTGGGCGTTTACTCTACCCGCGAGGCCCTTCCCTCCTGCCTCCTTAGGCTTCTCTGACTTGCCCTCCTGATTCGCGGCCCTGCACACGGAGCTCCCAGACGGCAAAGGGCCCACAGCCAGACCTACTACCCATGTTGCTACAACAGAGACACCTCCAGGGGGCGCCGAGGAGAGGCGGGGAGAGCTCCTGGCAGGTGGGAGCCCCTCGCAGATGCTTGGTGGTGGGGCGGAGTTTGCCACAAGGAAGGGTGTGCATAGAGGAGCGGAGTCCTGGACACCGGGCCCCTGGTGCTGGCCGTGGAGACCTGGGGGGGGGGGACCTACGCCCCTGCACGGTCCACAACATAAACCCGGCTGCCAGTACCGGGCTGGCCCCGGCCTGGGGCTTCGGGTGCCTTTTGCCCTGCGTGCGCACCGAGAGGCCCCGGCCACGCTGTGGGAGAAGCAGCGGGCAGCCCAGGAGGCCACGCTGTGTGGCTGGACCGTGATCGACCTTGCAGCGAGGTGTGCTGGGGTTGCCTGCTCCGTGAGGAAATGCCAGCAGCTTTTGGGGGTGTCCTCTGAGTTTGCACCAGGGCCCAGGGCAGCAGATGTGAGGACCGTCCGCAGGTGGGGGGACCAAGTGTGGAGAGCATCAGTGACATCCCCTGGGCACTCGGCAAAGCCCGGATCCCCACCAGCGCAGAGCCACGAACATCGAAGCAGCTCCGCCCCTGTGAAGGGCCCCTGCGAGCAGGCCTTGGGGACAGGGGTGTCACCAGGGTCTAAACGCCACAGACCCACCCACTCAGCTGAGAGAGGCCCCAGAATCCCAGACTTGTCAGGTCAGCCCCAAGCTGGGGGAGGGCTCAGGCCCCCACCGCCCTCTCTGGGTCTGCAGGCTGGTCTCCAAGGGGACCTCCCTTCCTCTGCCAACGTGGCAGCCGAGAGCACCGTGCCGAGCGCCCACGCGAGGTGCCAAGGCTCTGCCGGGAGATCCACTCTGAAGACAAAGCCGCCCTTGCCACCCTCCCCCAAAGCCGCTTCGAAATGGGCAGCCGGAAGCTTCTCCAGCAGCCGGCCGTCGGCATCTGGGATCAGCCATCTCTCTTTCCCGACCCGTGACGCCGTGACGCGCTCCTCCGGGGAACCTGGGCCGGGCACCCGGTTTTCTGCCAGTGGGAGGGTGTCAGGGTGAAGGAAGGAGTGAGGCACGGCCTGCCGTGACGACCCAGCTCTTGCCTCCTTTCCTGGAGAGCACGTTCCGACACCAGGCGGAGGGGCCGCCTCGCCCTGCTCCTCATGGCAAGTAGGGCGGCCCTGGTTCATCCGGCTGCCCGGCGAGGGCAGTCGCCCTCCTTCGCTCAGAACTGTCCCCATTTGGACGATGCACGACGCGGTCACCCTGGCAATCGGACTCATTCGAGGACTGCCCGCCAGAATAGCTGGGAGCTTCGGGAGCCAGAAGTAGGTCAGATCAGCACCGGGGCTTCGTATCTGTGCCAGGGCTCAAGGACAGCACGGTCCCACAGCAACGGCGGAGCACATACTTCCCCGAGCACCGTGTGTCCACTGCACCCGGCCGGGGCCCCCTGAGCCTGCTGAAGACTGCGTGTGCACACATGTGCACGTGTATACAGGCTCCTGTGTGCTACGTGTCCAATGTGCGTGTGCTCAGCTCGTGTTTACACGCGTGTGTGCGTGTGCTGCCCTCCCTTGATCCCCAGTGAGGTCTGCGACCCCCTAAACTGCCCTGACTCTGGGAAAGGGCAACACGTAGTGTTGTGCAGGCACAGGAGGCTGGGCTGGGTCTCCCGCCCTGATGCAGGCCCCGCAGGGGGACCAGCGGAGAGGGTGTGACCTCTGGATGGCCCTCAGCCGTGTTACCGCAGCTACGGGGCGGGCCCTGGGCCTCGGCCCTTTCCGGCCCAGCCCGGGCTCGGGGAAGGTAGGTGGGCCTTCTCTGATGGGCCCGCGTGCAGGAGGGGAGGTGAAAACCCCTCTCAGCCAGGTATCCGGGTCAGACAAAGCTCTGGTCAAGGGGAGAAAGAAAGTTCTAGTGTCCACTCCAGGATGTGACCTCGGAGCGTGGCCAACCCCCCTCCTCCGCTCCTCGGGTGTCCTTCCGGGGTACGGAGCCACCAGCCTAGCTCTGTCTCCAGTAACAGAAATCTTTAACACACGCTGCGGGCTCAGGGGGGCCACATCGCTAGGAACCCGTGCTCCTTAGGCATCTGCTGAACTCCCAGAGCCCATCAAGGCCACGGTCAGGCAGGGTCGAGGTTAGCTGTCCCGCTACCTTACTTCTGAAGTCCCTGCTGTCCCTAAAAGACCCAGTGAGACAGACATCCCTGTGCATGAGATGGTCAGGACCCTGGGCCCCAGTGTGACGGTCTCCAGCGTCCTGATCTGTGAAATGGGCCCTCAGGGGTGGGGTGCTCGCCCTCTGCCCTGGGGAAGACTCTGGCAAAATGACCCCGCATCGGAGAAGTCGTAGCCGTTCGCAAACCAGAAGTTCTGCAGTGGTGATGAGGGACCCCGATTCCAGTTTCCTTAGAAGCAATGGGAACGTGGGCCTTCTCTCCTTGGACAAAGACTCGGTGCTGTTCTGGCTGCTGGGAGCTCAGCCCCTTCTCCCCACACAGCGGGTCAAGGCTAACAGGCTTGTTTTCTCCATCCACTGGTCCAGGAAGGGAAAGGAGGGAGGGGCGTCCGTTCAGAGACACAGAGGCCAGGAGCACTCTGTGGCCGGCTCCCCCTCTGGGCTCCCGATGAAGGAGGCACCCGGCCCAGGAAATGCGGGCTCCATGGAGAAGCTCAGGGGCAGCCGATCTGCACACACGTGGAGTGCCATTTCTGGATTCCGGTCAAGGGCACGTTTGCATCTCGGCTAAATAAACAAGGGCAGCCAGGGGGACCTTCGCAGTGGTTAGCAGCTGTTTCAGGATGGACGTGCTCCTGGGGGGTCTGGCTGTGCTCAGCAAGGATTTCTCCAACAAACCTCTGATCTAAACAACCCAAGGGAAGTGGGAGGGGTTGGGGCGGTTCTGCCACAGCGGGGCACGGGAGCTGGTGCTGAGGCCCCACCGGGGAGGGGCAGCAGGTGGCCGGGGGTGTGGTCAGCCTGGCCCGCTGTGGTCGGGAAGCCACTGCAGTTCAGAGCCCCGTCCCCGGGGGGTTGGAGGTTGTTTAAACAATGAATACTGCCCCCCCTAAGCTGCAGAAGGGACTCCTGAATCCACCAGGCTGTGCCAGCGGGGCCTGGGCAGCCCTGGGAGTCTTTAAAACAAAGTGCCTTTGATTCAAGATGGCAACACTCTGGAGGGGAGGGTCTCCAAGCGCAAAACCCGCGGCTTCCAGTGCAAGACGGAGGCCCACGGGTGCATTTCCGAGGCCACAAGTTCCCCCGTGCAAATCGAGGGACACAGAATTCAGGGACACGGGGCCAAAGGAAAGCAAGGGGCCCCTGTTCACAAATGACTAAGAATCCCAAGGTGGCAGCTTCAGGGCGTAAAGAAGTGTGGGGCCCCACGCAGCGGCGGGGTCACCGGCCCATGATGCTGCTGATCCTTGCTGGCTTGAGAAAAGGCATATTCCGTGTCCCCGAGGCCCGGCCCCAGGCTGTGGCAGCCCCTATCTTTAGGAGGCCACAGGCAGCTGAGCCCTGAGGGAGCCTCCAGAACTCTTAGAAAAAGTCAGAAAGGAGGCAGTCGGCCATTGCCCCTGGACACCAGCGCATTTCTAGGGCTGGCGGCGTCGTGGTGTGCCAAGTATCCGGGCAAGTGCATTCGGGACAAGTACCCTAAGGACATGGACAGAGACCTTCTAAACCGTGAGGCCGGTCACCGCCCTGCTGCTTTTGCAATAACAAAACGCGGGGGCAAGTGCAATGTCGCAAATCATAGGAGAGCTGGACAGGCGGCCAATGTCATGCCCGTGACAAAGGTGGGGGGCACGGACTCATCAACGACTTCCCAATGACAACCCGGAGAGCCACGGGGAACGGTGTTTTGGGAGAATACTTTGGACCCATGACACGATGTCCTTCGCCACTTGGGAAAGAAAGTAAGCGGGATCCATGCTGTAAAAGGACGCCCTCAATTCTAACAGACACTTAGACTCAAAGAAAGCCCGACACCTCAGAGGTGATTATCAACACAGGGTAGGGTTACGAGTGATTTGTATTTTCTCCTTTATACCGCCTGGTACTTTCCAAACCCTCTACAGGACCACACACAGCGTGTTCACGGCACGTTAACTTAAAAGGCAGAAGCCCCTCCAGAGGAGACACATACGCGGCCAGTGAGCACACGGGAAGAGGCTGGCGTCACAAGGTATTAGGGAAACGTAGATGAAAAACCACAGCGAGGTACCACGTCACACCCAGTAGGACGGCTATCATCCAGAAACGAAACGTGAGAGTCGGCGAGGGTGTGGGGCGTTCAAGAGCCCTTTTACGGTGCTAGCGGGAAGGGAACAAGCAACACAGCCTGGGAGGGCCTCGAAAGGTTAAAGGTGGCTAGGCCACACGACCCAGCGTTCGACTCCCAGGTATGTGTCCAGAAGAACTGAAAACGGGTGTTCGGACAGATACTTGCACGCACGTGTTCACAACACTACTGTTTCTAAACGCCCAGAAGTGGGAACCCTAATGTCCACCCAGCGATGAATGCACACGCAAAACGTGGTCTCTATGTACGAGGGAATACTATTCAGCCTTGACGTGACGTGACGTGACATGTCATCTGCCAAATGCTACCACATGGACGCAGCCTGAAAGCCCAAATAAGCCAGTCGCCAAAGAGCACACGCTGTAAGGTTCCGTTCACACGACGTGTCCGGGATAGGCAAACCCGTGCAGACAGAAACGAGAGCGTGCCCGCCCAGGCTGGGGACGCGGGGTGGGATGGCTGCCAGTGGGGACAGGGTTTCGTTTTGGGACGGCCAAGATATTCTGGAATCAGACAGTGGTGATGATTGCACAACCTTGTCAGTATACTAAAACCCACAGAAACGTCCACCCTAACGGGGTAAATTTTATGGTATGGGAATTCTATCTCAGCTTCAGAAAATAGAAAGATGGGCACCACGTCTGAAGACCTTCAGGTGACAGAGTGTGTAAACCTAGACAGGAGAGGCGCGCCTGGGCGGCTCAGTCGGTGAAGCATCTGACTTCGGCTCAGGTCATGATCTCACAGCTCGTGGGTTCGAGCCCCGCGTCGGGCTCTGTGCTGACAGCTCGGAGCCTGGAGCCTGTTTCAGATTCTGTGTCTCCCCCTCTCTCTGCCCCACCCCTGTTCACGCTCTCTGTCTCAAAAATAAATAAACATTTAAAAAAATTAAAAAACAAACAAAACGAGACAGGAGAGAGTTCACCATCAAGAACCGATCTGACGATCCGATCAGATCAACCATGCTGAAGCTTCGGGAAACTGCGTTTTTCAAGCCCCGGTGCAGATTCCCGATCCGCGTCTGGGTGGTGCCCAGGCGGCCACTTCCCGCCCGTCTCCTAGGAGCCCAGGCTCCTCCTCACCCTGGTTCTCCCAGACCCCGACTGGCTGGGGATGGGGCACATACAGAGCGTCCTCCCAGATGCTCTCCTTGGCTACGCGATTTGTTGGAGCAGGAGCCTGGCCCTTCCATCTCTGCTTTACATATGCATATCTTAAATTTAATCTGCCAGTGTGAGATTTCATCGTTCCCAGCATGCAGCCCCCATAAGCCAATGTTTATTCATTATCCCCGGATCTGTTTCCTATCGTCTATTTCAGAGAAGCCAAAAACAACATCTTAACTCCATACAGAGCACCATATGATGGCTTTCGTTTTCCAAAATGAGCCACGGTGCACTCTGGGCGGGATGGCCCTTGGCTCCCGCTGAGCCCCAGCTAGAGGGGGGCTCCTGGCACTGGTTGGCCATCCTCAAACTGGGTGCCCAGGTATCGAGGGAGAGGCCTCAGGTCTGTCCTCACTCACCTGCCAGCCCGTACTGGGAGCAGCTCACTCATTCTACCTTTCACAGGGCATGACATCATCTGTCTTCCCAGGCCCCCAACGGCCCATGTCACTCGTGGCATGGGTGAGGAGGATGGGTCAACCACCCTTCCCAAGGAGGATGCCCAAGCCCCAGTGCCATTCTCCCAGCTCTGCAGGGGCAGGGGGAGGCCTGCTTGCTGAACTCACAGGACGGAGCAGGCAGGCAGAGTCAGAGGCCACTGCACATCGTGTTGGCTTAAGGGAACTTCTCCCTTAACAATCTCCAGTGGCTGAAGACCCAAAGAAATCCTGGCTTGAGATGCCAACAATGCTGGTGTTTTCTTGGGTCTCATAATAGCCCACTGCCTTCCTGCTGTTCAGACCCTATGGTTTTGAAGAAATCTCAAGGTTGGAGAGGTTTAAAGGTAGGGGAGGCTATACAATTGGATTAGGGTGAGCTGCGTATGAGAGATAGAATGGGTATCTGCAACCACCTCCGTGCGGTCCATCCATTTACCCATCTATCATCCATCCATCCACCCATGCATCCAACCATCTAACCACCACCCACGGGCCCATCTACCCATCCATCTATTATCTGTCTTTCCACCCCCCCACCCATCCATCTATTTGACCCATCCATCTACTATCCACCCATCTACCATCCATCCATCCACCCATGCATCCATCCATGTACCCATCTACCCATCCATCTATTCTCTGTCTTTCCACCTACCCCCCCACCCATCCATCCATTTACCCATCTACTATCCACCCATCTACCCATCCATCCATCCATCTCTCCACCCACCCATCCACCCATCTACTCATCCGTCTTTCTACCCACCCACCTATCCATCCATCTACCTATCCATCCACTATCTACTCATCTACTCATCCATTCATCATCCATCATTCATTCACCCATCCACTCATCCATCCATCCACCCATCCATTCATCATCCATCTTTCCACCCACCCATCGATCAACCATCCACCCACCCACCCATCCATCCATGTACCTCCCCATCCACTATCTACTCATCTACTCATCCATCCATCATCCATCAATCATTCATTCATCCACCCACTCATCCATCCTTCCATCCACCCATGCATCCAACCATCTAACCACCACCCATGGGCCCATCTACCCATCCATCTATTATCTGTCTTTCCACCCCCCCCCACCCATCCATCCATTTACCCATCCATCTACTATCCACCCATCTTCCCATCCATCTACCCACCCATGCATCCATCCATGTACCCATCTACCCATCCATCTATTATCTGTCTTTCCATCTACCCCCCCACCCATCCATCCATTTACCCATCCATCTACTATCCACCCATCTACCCATCCACCCATCTACCCATCCATCTATCCACCCATGGATCCATCCATGTACCCATCTACCCATCCATCTATTATCTGTCTTTCCATCTACCCCCCCACCCATCCATCCATTTACCCATCTACTATCCACCCATCTACCCATCCATCCATCATCCATCCATCTCTCCACCCACCCATCCACCCATCTACTCATCCATCTCTCATCCATCTTTCCACCCACCCACCCATCCATCCATCTACTTCCCCATCCACTATCTACTCATCCACTCATCCACCCACTCATCCATCCATCCATCCTTCCATCCACCCATGCATCCAGGAAGTACTTCCTCAGTATCTCTTACATTCCAGGTACCATGCTAGATGTGGGGGACACTAAGGTGAGCTGCTGTACCCTCTGAGTTCTTTGCCCTCAACGAGGGCTGATCCAGTGGCCTGACAAACACGCATTTACACACCAAAACTTGCAGGCCTTCTCCTTCCACCCTGGCTCACCAATTGAATTTGCACCAATTAAAGCTGCTCCAACTCAGGGTTCAGATCCCAGCTCATCAAGCACCTGTCTGGAAAGCCAGTGAAACATACAGATTCCCAGGTCCCTCTCACACACCCTGGCTTCACCGGACAGCTGGGTTTAGGGCCACGCTCTGTGGTTATCTGCAGACATGTCACGCAGGATGATATCAACCTGAGAGCCAATGTTTGGTGAGCCTGCCTGTGAGCCAGACTGTGCCAGATGCTTCCATGATGGGCTCACCACCCCTCCCAGCAATGTTGTGGTAAACACATCACTGCCACTGCTCTCTTGGAGAGCAGGGTCAGAGAGGCCAAGTAACTTGCCCAAGGCCACACAGCAGCGAGGTGACGGTGAGGCTCTGGCTCCAGGCTCACGGCTGCCCATCAGAGCCACGGACTCTGACGTTTGTGTGTTCTGTGGCCCTGGCTCTGAGCCCCGTCTTCAGAACAAGGACCCTAAGAGGTTCCTGAATGCTGGGGCATCAGCGTGCAGCCTGGTCAGATAAGAGTCTCAGGACCGAGAGGACAACCACTGCCCTCGACATGGACGACACGACGGCCCCACTGGGGATGGGACCGTGTGGTGGGAAGGGACTGTGTGTGGCAGGAAGCACCCCAGGGAACAGAGCTCAGTTCCTGGCTCTCCCTCTTCAGCATGTTATGGACTGAAGTATATACCCTCAGGCCAACTCCTATGTTGAAGCCCTAACTCCAGTGTGACCGTATTTGGAGATGGGGCCTTCAGCAATATAGTTAGGGTTAAGTGAGGCCGTAAGAGTGGGGCCCTAATCCCACAGGAGCGGTGTCCCTCTAAGAAGATAAAGGGATATAGGGACGTTCACAGCAGAAGGCCATGTGAGGACACAGCTTGCCATCTGCAAGCCGGGAAGAGGGTCCTCACCAGGAACTCAGTGTCCTGATACCCGGACCTAGGACTGCCAGGATCCAGAGCTGGGAGAAAGAAATGCCCGCCGTTGAAGCTGCCCCGGCCGTCAAATTCTGTCACAGCAGACCTGGCAGGGTAACAGACACCTCTTTCCTGCCCACCAACATCCACGCACGTGAGGCACCGTAGAAATAAGCACGTCCCTCTGACCCGCGAGAGTCTGAGCCACGCCGGCTCCCCTCTGGCTGGAGCCCCGGCCCGTGGCGGCTGCTGGACAGGGTGACTTTGTGGAAGGAGCTGCAGACACAGACGCGCGTCCTGTAGCGGCAGGAGGGAAGGTGGCGGAGGAGGGCAGGGCTGGAACCAGCATCAGCAGGTTGCCATGGCGACCCGGCACAGGCCGCCGCGGCTGCCGGGGAGGGAGCGGGAGGGCCTGGGACCCAGAGCAATGCCAGAGACCGAATCCTCCCGACAGAACCGGAAGCTACAGACAGACCTGGCAGAACTCTATTTCGGGGGCGAGGCCGAACGTGGAAACGGGTATTTAAAACACAGGGCAGCTGCTCGGAGACAGTAGCGTGCACACGCCAGAGAGGCGAGGCTCCGAGTGTGTTTTAATAAGACGGCGTAAAAGTAAGAAGTAGGGGGAAGCCTGCGTGATTCTGCCACGGTTGTTTAACGAAAACATAACCACTGGCGACCAGGACGATGAGTCCTCACATTTACTCTATGTTCCGTTAGGGAGCAGCTCGTAACTCCTTTGGAAGCCGGCTCTGTCGTCGCTTATTAACATTTCAGATGACAATTGTGTTAATCGAGTCATTCGCCTGTATTTTAAACATAACAAAATACATCCTGCTTTGGAAGAAACAGCCACGCCTCACAGCGGCTTCGTATGCACTGTGACAAGTGGAACTTTGGTTGTATGACGGGACTCCACTCACCTGTGCCTCGATGGCTCTCAGCAGAGCCGCCCAGAGAAGTGGGGTGACAGCTCCGACCCCTTCTCTGTCTCCCGGGGAAGTGCTCCCAGCTGGGTGAAAGCAGGTCACGGCAGTGGTCTTCTCTCCTGTTGCAAGAGCCCAGGTGCCCGGGCCCCCCTGCTGAAGGGACGTCTGCGGACGTCCTCAGAGGCTCGGCTGCCTCCCTCCTGCTGCTGGTCACAGCACCCCAGCTACCCTTAGCAGGCCGTCCACCCACACTCTTGTCCCAGGCCCGGCCAGCCACGCTCCCTAAGCAAACTCATCTCCCAGCTCTAGCAACTGGTTCTGGGGTGCAACTACATGATTCAGGTCAACCCCATCAGGGCCGATCGCTGACGCTTGCCAAGCACGCAGGAGAAGACGTGTTCTGTCCGTGCTGGACTTGGGCTCTCGGGAGCACATAAGCCCTGAGCTGTCAGGGACCACCCTGGGAAGTGGGCTGGCCAAAGGACAACGCCGTCATAGAAGCATCAGTGCCTGAAAATGGAGGGAAAGCTCCCTGGGGACATCATTTGAGCACCCGGACCCAGCTATGCCTGAAGACAGACAGAACTCGGGGGCTTTTAAATTACGTACAATAACAATTCCTTTTTGGGGGGAAGAGAGCATTAGGGGGAGCTCTGGGATCTTGTCATCTTCAGTTAAAGGAGTGACAGTGAACAGAGCACCCCCTGATCTGGGATGTGGCAGGAAGAGGCCCTGGGTTAGAAGTTCAAAATCAGCCCCAGCTTTTCCATGAGCCACGCGTTTGCTTCTTAGCAACCAGCAACCTAGACTTCCTCCTCCGGCATAGAGATGGCTGAACCCCAAATGAGGGTTTTCTCAGACTGGGCCTAGAGACCCCAAGTCTTCCCAGGGGCACGGCAAGTCTTAGAGGAACCCTTCACTCTGTGCTTTCATTAGGTGATGCCCCCAAAACGACCCTATGCTTTAAGAACAAAACCGTTCTGCCCCCAGTGATTTGCATTTTCATAGACAATTTCAGTTTTTATAATAGAGTGCTTGTTTTTAACGTGGGGGTTCTTCCTCTCCCAGGTGACCCCCAGCTTGTTGACCGAGCAGTAACTTCTGTCCTTCTGGCTCCTGCCTTCTCCGGGGGGTGGGGGTGGGGCTGTGCTGCTTCTCTATCCGTGGGCTCAAGAACCCAAGGCTCCCTTGGCTTGGGTGGCCTAGATTCCAATCCTGTGTCTGCAACTCACAGGCTGTGCAACCTTGTACATATTGTACATTGTCTCTGGGCCTCTGTTTCCTTACGTGCAAGGTAGGGGCGATGACAGCTCATGGAACTGTTTTGGAGATTAGAAATGTCCGGTCCTGGGGCTGGCACAGCACCAGCGTCACACCGTCCCATGATGGGCCTCCTGCCTGGACCGAGTCCACAGACCCACGACACCCACTCCGAGCACACAGCTGCAACCCCCCACCCTGTCATCCTGAAGGCCTTCGGATGACCTGGGCTTTTTCACTAGGTTAAGCTAGCTAACTGAGTTCAGGGGACTGCCTGGGAAAGGGGTCACTGCTAAGCTACCCCAAAGCAGCAGGGCAGGGTTTTCCCAATGTGGTCGTCCCCATACATTTATTTCTACAAGGAGCTCCTCGCATCACCATTTGAAACGGGCAGCCAGCATCCCCTGCCATAGGCAGAAGGTGCGTTCACATTGGCTACGGTGTCAAGGAGGTGATGGGGTCACAGTCGAGCTGGTGTGCGCTGTCTGCAGGAGGCCCTGTCCTGTGCCCATGCCTGCCTTCTCCATGTTAAGGAGGAAATCGGTGACCCCAAGAGCCAGGTGGAAGGCGGGGGGGGGGGGGTCCCCGGCCTCCCAGTGTAAAGCCCAGCCACAGTCTGGGAATAGATGTTAGCAGCTATGTATCACTGACAAAGGGCTCTCTCGTAGAATACGTAAAGAGTGACCACAAATCACTAAGAAGCCGCTCTAAAGGAAACTGGGCAAAAGACCTGAATTGACACTTGACACAAAAGAAATGCCAGTAAGTGGCCAACAGACGTACAAAACGGGTTCTCACGCTGGGAAGTCATAAGGGAAACCCACTGAAATCCCGCGTTGCCGCTGCACGGACACCAGACCAGTAGTGGGAACGGCCAGCGAGGGCGGGCAGGATGTGGCCGCACCACTGCCAGGGACTACAGGTTCGTGCTCCCCGTGCCTCTATCACAGCCCTACGCCCGACGGGATGGTATTTGGAAGTGGGGCATTTGAGAGGTAATTTGGGTCAGGGGAGGCCAGGGAGGTGGGGGCCCCGTGATGGGATAGATGCCCTTGCGAGAAGAGGCACCAGAGAGCCGGACCACGTGAGGACACAGCAAGAAGGCGGCCGTGCGCCAGCCAGGAGGCCAGACACGCCGGCACCCCGACCTTGGACCTCCGGCCTCTGGAACTGGGAGAAATAAGTGTCTGCTGTTTAAGCTGCCCTGTCTGTGCTATTTGTTACAGCAGCAGGTACAGGCTGATACGCCCACTTAGGACACGGCCGAAGCATCTAGAAAAGTGGAGGACGCACCCAAGCCTGACCACCATCCCTCCTGGGTGTGAGGAAAAGAAGGGCAGACCTGTTTACGCTAGGAGACAAGTCCACAGCAACGCCGTCTGTGACAGCCCTGGGCTGGTGACCACCCAAGTGGCCGCCCACGGAAGCACAGATGTTCAACCTCACAGCGAGATGGGCACCGGAGCCACTCACACGACCCGGACATCCCGGACAGATGTCAGGGGAGAAACTGGACATAACACAACACACACGTGGTTGATTCCGCTTATCAACCGTTCAAAAACGGTCAGAATGAAGCCACGCTGTTTAGGGATGCAAAGCAAGAAAGCAGTGGGGCGCCCGGGTGGCTCAGTCGGTTAAGCATCCGACTTCGGCACAGGTCATGATCTCACAGCTCTGAGTTCCAGCCCCACGTCGGGCTCTGTGCTGACAGCATGGAGCCTGCCTGGGATTCTCTGTCTCCCTCTCTCTTTGCCCCTCCCCAGCTTGCACTCTCCCTCTCTCAAAAATAAACATTCATTTTTTTTTAAAGTAAGCAAGTAAATCTATCACAAAATAAGGAGGTGAATGGCGTGCAAGACAGGGCGGGGTTAGCAGTGGGGAGAGAGGGTCCCGTTGAGAAGGGGCATGTGGGGACTTCTGGGATGCTGGTTGCATGGGGCAGGGGTGGTGTTTTGGAGCTGTCCACTAAGTGACACAGAATGGTTTGTGAAGTCCCCTCTATTTGTTGTATTTCATGCAAAACATTAGAAATACAAAGACCGTGCGAGCACCAGCTGAAAACAGACATACGAAGGCAACGTGGTTCTTGTCAAGGGAACCCAGTATCGGTGATGTGTCTCCACCAAAAGGAGAGCCTAAAGAAAGAAGTGAAATTTCAGGAAACAGGAGGGCAACCCAGGAGCTTTCCAGAAAGGAGGGTGAGGCTGGGCAGGCTGGGATAAGTGAGAAAATCCTACCTGTGGCCAGAGCAGTAGAATTCACCAAGCTGGACCCTCAGATGTGATGATCATCATTCCTTTTGTCACCTCCTTACCATCACCACCATCAACTGCACCAGCATTATGCCAACCCCAGTGCCACCACCAAGAGCATCACCACCACGACCATCAACACGCCACCACCGTCAACAACATCACCACCAGCATTGACCCAACTGGCATCACCACCATAACTACCACAACCACTCCTGGCCACCGAATCTCAACATCTCAGGGGGTGGTTGATCCCCTGGAGATGCTCCAGTCTGGAGGACGAATGGAACAGACCATCAGCTTGCACGTATCTACATTTGGGTCCTGGCTCGGCCACTTATTAAGCGTGCTTTTCTGAGCGAGTCACTTACAACTCTGACCCTCACCTGTAAAATAGGGGGAGGGACACCGCCGTGTCCCCACCTCCTGAGCATACTGTGAAGGTCACGGACATCACCTGCAAAAGCTGAGCTGACAGGTGAAGGGCTCTCAGGGGTCCGGACGTGTTCTCCGGAAGGGCCGGAGCAAACCCTGCCCAGCCCTGCAGCGAGCAGTTGTGACCGGTCCCAGCACAATCTTGGGAGCCGCTGGGTGAGCTGAACGCAGCCGCCCAGAGAATACAGAGGGATCCTAGGTGTAGACGAGCATCGGGCCACGAGGATGCACCAGGCAGACAGGCCCCTAGTCCAGCGCCATCATGGAGGAGGTTCCCCT
Organism: Panthera pardus; assembly: GCF_024362965.1. Taxonomy (NCBI): domain Eukaryota; kingdom Metazoa; phylum Chordata; class Mammalia; order Carnivora; family Felidae; genus Panthera; species Panthera pardus. Next base: position 3,128,198 of record NW_026526677.1, on the reverse strand, counting down.
CCCTCCTCCTCATCTCCTTTCTTATCAGCGTGCACAGACACAAGAAATCTCAAATGAGGGAAGCCACGAGCCACTAGTGAATGTTCACAAACGTTCTGGCTCAGCCCCGACCAGAGCGTTTGCTGAAGGTGACGAGGCCACATGGCAGTGCCCTCCAGGGGAAGGAGGGGGTGATTCCGGGGCCCATTCACACGTGGTTTCAAGCCCCGATGCAGCAGGAGGGTGAAGGGAGCAGAGCCGTAAGCCGTGCTCACAGCCGATTCTGGGAGGAGGAAGCTGCTATTCAATATGGTGCCCCAGCCCACCCGTAGGGTCTGAGCCCAGACCCGGGAGTACCGTGTCATCGGCCCTCAGAGCCTGTGCCCGAGGTCCTCGGGAGACGTCTCCCAGAGTCAGTGTCGATGCTGAGCCGACGGGGGCTTCTGCGTGAGGGGCCACCACCCTGGTAAGCTGCAGAGCGCCTGGGGAGGAGGGTCCCCAGCAGGAGTGGGAACGAGACGGGTCCGGTGCGAAGAGAGAGCCGGGAAACGTGGGCGGTCAGGTTCAGTTCCCAGCCTGGACACGAAGGGCCCGTGGTGTTTCCTTGTTGACAAAAGGGATCGTCACGATACCTCCCCAAAGGGTGATTACGAGGTGCTCCCCGAGAGGCAGACGGGACGCGTCGCACATCCGATTCTTCAGCAGTGTTCCGACTTTCTGGTCCAGACCTTGTTCTTATGGATAGCTTCTAGAATCTTCTAACGGGGCCAACTCCTAAACACAGCTTTATCCCACCCCCTAGAAGTGCAACCGGGGAGGGCACAGCTAGCCCTGGCCGGGCACTCACCGCCCTTCATCCGGTCGCAAGCCTGTACCCAGGAGATCTACCACTGGATTCCGGAAGTCCATTCCACCGGGAACCCCACAAGGCCTCCTCCCTGGGGGTCGGTGCATCTACCGGGGGTCCCGACGGGCTGTGGCAGCACTTTGGCATGTGACACCCCCGAACCGCGCCGGGGCGGCTCATCCGGTACACTCCCGGTAGGGAGGCAGGAGTTAAGAACGGGGCGTCCTGCAGCTGAGGTCTGAACTGCCCAGCTCTGTGGCCTTCGGGCGACCGGAACGTGGCTGCCTCTGGAGGCTGCGGTCAGGGATGGGCAGTGGCTATTCACGCCACCTTCTCACCTGTTCTCATCAGACCGTCCGGTCCTTTATCTCAGCAACTGAGACGCCATTTGCCTGGCAGTGACTTGGCCTTGCCGGGTCCTCAAGCGGGGAGCCCCGTTTATGCATGAGCCGGGTCACCGGAAGTCGCGTGTGCATGCCTCTGCCTTCCATAAACTGACTCATCAATGGCTCCAAGTGATGATTTTGGATGGATTTTGTCCATTTGTCACTGGACGTGTGTCACTGGGGGGCATCCCTCACCGTGGTTCAATGGGCACAATTCTGCAGAGAAAGGACCACGCCGCCGTCCCGGATTTACGGGACAGGGACGCAACGCCTTGGAAAGCAGAGGGGCCGCCGAGGTCCCTGCAGGGCCGCGAGGCAGGCGCCGTCCCTCCCTCCATCCACAGTGCGGGCCGGTCATGGGGACGGTCAGTTTCAGGTGTCAGCCTGACCAGACTGCGGCACCCAGAGAGCCGCAGGCACTCGGCCGGGGGCTGCTGGGAAGGCGTTCTGTAGGCACAGTTCCCGGCACCTGCAACCAGCTCTCTGAGTAAAGGAGACTTTCCTCGCCGGTGTGGGTGAGGCCCCTCCCATCGGCGAACAGCAGAACAGGCTCCATGAAGACACTTTGCCTCAAGACTGCCGCCTGAGCTCCTGCCCTCGGCTCTAGCCTGCCAGCTGCCCCGCGGATCCCACACTTGCCAGCCCCCACAACCGCCTGAGCCAATTCCTTAAAGGGCCTCTCTTAACGTGTACATGTGTCTGTGTCCGGCCATAGCCACGAACCTCTGTCTATCCCACGGAGGGGTCGGTCGCCAGCGGTGGCTCCCGGCAGGGGACCGCACGGCCGAGCCCTGTGGCCTCCAGGTCACACGGCTGGGCCTTGACACTGGAACAGAGAGGCAGTGGCATACGTTCCTTCTGAGCCAGAGGCCCCTACGGCCCTTGAGAGTGATGAGGCCACAGCCGGGCAGAAAAGACACATCAAGCCGCCGAAGTTACGGGCTCGTTATAGCAGCGGACATCACCCCACCTAATGCATCTGCCGACGAGTCCCCATCCTTAAGAAGCCTGCACCCCAGAAGCACGGGGGAGGGACATGCATGTAACTCCAGGGTCTCCCTGCCGCTCTGCCAGGCAGGGTACCACAGGGCAGGGCGCTAGGAGTTCCAAAGAACAGGTCACGGCCCAGCCTGGTGATCCCCTCCCGGTGCGCTCCTGCGTGCTGAGATGACGGTGTTTTTATGTACGTCGGGGAGGATGATTCCTTACTCCTCGGGCTGGATGAGACACCACAAAGGAAAGCTTATTGGAAACTTCGACGTGGCAGAAACACACAGTCCTAAGAAATAAGAACCAAGCTTCAGAAGAGCAAGCACTTCCCACGTTGAAGATACAGCTACCGACCTCTCCACGGCACTGAGCCAAAGGTGTCTCAGCGAACCAGCCAAGGTCCTGGGGCCACCACGTCACTCTGCTGATGGCTGCCAGCAGCCCCTAACGTTTGTCGCTGGGTGACGGGAAATCAGTCGGTCGAGCTCAGGCATAAGGTGCCCTGAGCGGCCTTCGCATGTCGTGGGTTCCTTGAATCGTTCACCTATTTCGTTCAACGCGTGTGAGCGGGATTTGCGGGCTAAATACTCACTTTACAACAAAGAGATGCGGGGCTCCCCAAAGGGACAGAACTCCCCAAACCAGACTGACTTTGTACAGAACGAGCCTGTGGGGTGGAAACTTGTGCAAAGTACTTTGTACCGTGTCTGGATTCCGTGTATATTCCAGGTCAGCTCGCTGTCCATATGTAACAATGGCAGGGCTGGGGGGTGGGGAGGGGCTACAAAAAGGGCTAATAATGAAAGAAAACAATCACTAAGTGGGACTTCATTTAAAATTTTAAAAACTTCCCATTCCTTAAAGACGCAGCTAGAAAACGAAAAGTCAAGTCCTAGGCTCTGAAAAGTACCGGCAACACGTACGTGACAGAGGGCTGACAGCAGAGAACACAAAGGAAACCAGGACCAGGAGGCAGAGCAGTGAAAACTGGACAAAGACAGGGCGCCCGGGGGCTCAGCCGGCGGAGCCTCCGACCTCGGCTCAGGTCACGATCTTGCGTTTGCGAGTTCCAGCCCCACGTCGGGCTCTGTGGTGAGTGTGGAGCCCGCCCGGGATTCTCTCTCTCCCTCTCTCTCTCTCTCTGCCCCTCTCCCGCTTGCACACTTGCTTTCTCTCTCTCTCTCTCTCTCTCTCTCTCAAAATAAATAAATAAATAAATATTTTAAAAAGTTATATAAAAACGGACAAAGACACACCCTGATACTTTAGAAGACGCTGACTGTTGTGGGCAAGCGCACGGGAGACGCTTACGCACAAGAACGCTGTGTGGCACCTGCCGTGTGGCACAGGCAGTGTGGTGCCCTCCGCACCCACAGAACAGCCGCAGTGCGGAGACAGGTCGGCGCACGCGTCGGCAAAGTGGGGCCACGGAGCCCTCACTTGGCGGAGCACCGAGAGGCAGGGCAGCGGGGAGGGCCGTCTGGATGTCTCCTATAAAGTGACACGTGCTCCTGTCTTGTGACCTGGCAAGTGCACAGCCAGAGATTTCCCTGGGGGAGGGGAACATGTGTCCAGAGAAAGGCGCGTGCAGAAAACTCCCTATGAGCCCAAACGGAGAAGCAACCCAAATGCCCGTTGCTGGGAGCACGGACAAAGAAAGTATGGCACAGAGTATGCCTCGGTGACGAGAACGGACGGACCGTGGTCCCTGCAGCGGCGTGGCTGAACGTGAGAGCGCTCGGCTGCCAGGAGCCTAGCCCAGAAGTGCCTGCCACAGGGTGCCCATCTCTGTGAGGTTCAACCGGTTATACCGGCCTCTGCTGGCAGAACCCTGATGGGGGAGGGGCTGGGGCGACCAGAAAGCCCCCAGAAGAGAATGTGCTGGGTCATGAAAATGTACCCCAAGTGCGATCACAGACAGGGATATACATTTGTCAAAACGCACGGAACTACGCTTACACCCGCTGCGTTTCACTGCACGTAAATCATACCTCCATAAAAGAAATCTGTGAAAAAGGACCCATCGTGCTAAGTCACAAGCTCAGAAAGCCCAGGGCACACGGGACCCGGCGGGAGTCGCATCAGAACCTCCCGGCCCCCAAATCCAGCTCAGATCCTGCTCTCCGTGCCACCGCCCTCCATCCCAGGTGACAGGATGCCTTCCCCCTCCGAACCATAGCCTAAGTCACAGCACAGCTACTGGGCTCATAATTCCCCATCCTCGGTGGGCACAGGGGGGCCCCCAGAGACACTCCAGCCTTAATCCCCGGCACCTGTGAGTAGTGACCTTGCGTGGAAAAGGGAGAAGGAAGCTGCAAATCAGCTTACCCTCGCCTGAACGACCCGGGGGGGGCCCAATCTGACCACACACATCCTAAGGTGGGGAAGAGGCAGGAGAGGGTCGGAGAAATGCGGGGTAAGGGGCCTGGCCCACACTCTGAGGCTGGCCGGAGGGGCCACAAGCCAAGCACGCCGTGGCCTCCAGAACCTGGAGAAAACAGGGAGGTGCGTTCTCCCCTCGAGCTTCTGGAAAAGGCCGGCGGCCCTGCTGATGCTGGGACTGTGGCCCCGTGAGACCCACCCCAGACTCCTCACCTCCGGACCCACAAGATAATGAAGTTGCGGTGTCTGTGGTAATCTGTTACAGTGCAATTTGCTCCAGCTGCTAAGGTCCTTACAGACAACGTGACCCGTGTTTAGTCTCGGGCTCAGCCCCGCAAGCGGTCCGGGCCAGGGGGGCTCAGGAAACGTGCACAGGGTGCCTGCACGGGGTGCCGCCGGTCCAGGGTCTGGAGCGGTCGTGCGGGAGTCAGGGACCCGCTTCCAAAGTTCTCCAGGCCCCGCGCACAACCCCCAGGATTGGCTGGAGCCCCAGGGTGTTGAACGTCAGGCTGGGCATCGGCCTGGGCAGAGAACACGGCTTTATCAAAAGGACACCAACCTGCAGAGCCTTGCGGGAGCAAGGAGCTTCCTTCTAGGAACGTCCACCACACCCGACAGCTTCCCCGCAGTAAACACACACACACAGCCCCCGGGAAGCCGTTCCAGAGGGACCACCGGCCTGGACACGCTGCACGGCCCCCACCTGCCCTGTGGGCATCTTATCCAGGCGAAGCGGGGCAGCGCTGGCAGGTGGGCAGGGAAGGAGCAGGAGAGGGGAGGACGGCTGGATTCCCCTCCCCGTCAGGAGGGAAGTTAGACCGGGAGGATGGGGGCATTCGGCCTCCTGGAAGGGGAGTCGCGCTCGTAGGCTGTGGTCTTGCCCTTCACAGACCAGAGGGGCTGGGCGGGCCATTTGCAGGACAGGATGCGGGTGGGCCGGGGGCCGTAGGCACTGCCTGGAGGTCCGGCTGGTACCAGGGGCTCGGTGGATGCATCACCACCCCCGGGAAAGCCAGCCCCCCCCACCGGCTGGCGGCTGCCCCTCCCAGCCACCTTCCCCACTGGAGCATGTGGCAGCCTCACCTTCCAAGCTTAAGGTCAGGCTGCCTCCTACCTCAACACCCCTACAATACGGCGAACGTCGCGATCCCCCCCACCCGGTGTTGGAACCCGAGCAGAGACCGAACAGTGGGAAGCTTAGTGCAAACAGACGGCCCTCTGAAACCAAAGTTCTTGGAGAGCTGGGTGTCCCCGAGCGGCTGCAAAGCCAGCCACGTGTCGGGGGACCCGGCAGATCGGGAGACACCACCGCGCTTTCCAGAGCACGTGTCCTCAGAACGCCTCGTTTCCCGGCCGCGCTGGCCCCGGGGCAGGGGCTCCCTGGGGAGCACGTGGGCTGGGAAGCTGCTCGGGACGGGGGCCACCGGCCCGCACGATGGACGCAGCCAAGCCACTGGCCGCAGAGCAAATGCGGCTGCTTCGGACGTGTGTGCGATGTGCCCGGGACTCGGCCAAGGGCTGGCAGAGCACACGCGGCCCCGGCTCCTCGCAGACGACGGCTAATGCTTCGCTCTCCCCAGCAGCCAGCAGATCTGTGCCCCACACCATTTTACACCAGCGATCACCTCTCAACGTTTTACTCAAGTCAATGTTTTGGCAATTGATTTCAACACGGTTTGCAGCAAAGGCTATATCTGGAGTTCTGAGAGACAGGGAAATGATTTTCCGTCGCGAGCCCCAACCTCTCCCGAGTGGTTTTCATCGAAACATCAAACTGTGTGGTTCTACGGGGGGGGGCACGGAGGGCCTTTCAGGAAAGGCGAGCTGCCCATTCATGACGTCCACACGAGAGACGGATATAACCAGGCTGCAGGACTCACTCAACCCACGAAAGCCCTTTTCCGAAGCTGAAACCAACGATCCAAGTTTTCTGGAACGTGTACTGAACAGCCCCTTAACTAAATGCTTCCGCACTGTCTTGCAACCTATTTCTGGTTTGGACAAAGCCCAGAGGAATTGAATCAACCTCTTTCGATGACACAGAGGAATCCTTGCTGTGAAACTCGGCCTTTCTCTGTAGCCAGGCACCAGCCGGTTCTCAGCGCACGCCCCGCACGCCCAATGGGTCGCCCGGGGCCCGAGGGGCGGTGAAGGGTGGTGCCCGCCTTACCTGCCTGGCTGTCCTTGGGCCGGCACTGCACCTCCTCTACGCACTCGGCAGGGAACCATCCGATGTGGCCGCGGGCGCTGCCTTCCCAGAAGCCTCCCTCGCCGATGCTCAGCACTAGAGACAAGAAGGGGAAGCCGTTAGCGGGTGGGCTCGGGGGCCCGGGACAGAGCCGTGCCAGCGCCCTCAGCCAGGTCTACACAGCCGTCCATGAGGGGACCTCGAGGGGACCGTCGAGAAGACGGTGCTGAGGGTGTGGACACCAGACTGCCCAGGTCTCCTCTCCCCTTAGGCCTGGGAGACCTAATGCAATCTGAGACCACGAGTCCCACGGCTACTTTGTCCCCTCTCTTGGTGTCCCAGTTGAGACGGGAGAAGGGAACTGTAAGTCCCTGCCATCAACGATGTCAGGTGGAAAAAGTGGGGGGACAGGTCACCTCCACGGACAGAAGGAACGATGAGGTCATGTCTGCCCCTTCCGAGCTGGGGGAGGGGGGGGTCCAAAGGTCTGGGTCTGCCTGATCTTTTTTTTTTTTTTTAATCTTTTATTTATTTTTGAGACAGAGACAGAGAGAGACAGAGACAGAGCATGAGTGGGGAAGGGGCAGAGAGAGAGGGAGACACAGAATCTGAAACAGGCTCCAGGCTCTGAGGCATCAGCACAGAGCCCGATGCAGGCTCGAACTCACAAACTGTGAGATCACGACCTGAGCCGAAGTCGGACACTTATCCGACCGAGCCACCCAGGCGCCCCTGCCTGATCTTTTAAACCAGTTTTGGGAGGTCAGTGTGCAGCAGGAGCTGGCAGAGCAGCGGGGGGCTGTCCCCTGACCCCGTGTTCCGTGCGGCCTCGAGGAGAGGAGCACTAGAGGAGGACGGCGCCAGCCGGAGCCCCGTGCCTCCGGCGAGCCAGCCGGTCAGGGAAGGGCCTGTTGATCACGTGGGTGCAGGCAGGGAGCGGGGCTTGCCGATCCCCTTAGAGAGAAGAGGTGGTGGGCCTGCCCATGGGGGCCACTCTGCACAGTGAAATGCGGACACGAGCAGCTTCAAGCGTTTTGGCCCATGCTGACGCCGGCCCCTCACGCCCCAGGCAGCCAGCTGGCCGGGACCCACACCCCAGAGGGGCCCCGCGGATGGAGCACTGCCTGGCGGCAGCGGGAGGCCCAGCGCCTGCCCCTGTGCTGGGCAGCCTGAAGCCACACGCCTAGGTCACACCTTGTCTGCGTGGCACGCACAGAAGCTTCTCACCCCCGGGCCTGGGCTTCCCAATCTGTCAGAGAGGGACAACGCCCCCAGAGCTCCACATGCGACACAGAGGAGGCTCGTGACCCCGTGCTCCCCGCCCATCTGTCTCCAGACTCCCCACCACAGAGTCAGGGAAGACATGCCACAGTTTCACGGACACCACGTCGTGCTTCCGAGTGTGTTCCTTTTATCCCGAGACCCACGGGAAGGGGCAGAGGCTGACGGACAAACGGCAGGGTGCGTGGATGGGGGAGGCGGGGGGGGGGGCGAGCACTGGCGGGTGGTCCTCTTGGCAGGGGGCAGGTGGAGGGTGCAGGCGGGACACTGGGTCCCATCTGGAGCGTCTGCTGGGTTTCAGGCCTTGCGCACGGCCGGCCCTCTGCCCTCAAGGAGCTGCGAGCTAGTCCTGCAACCGTGTTGGCCGGACCATCGGCCACACATCTGGGCTTGCGCCCCGGGGACTGGGTCCGCCCACCATGTCAGGGTGCACCTGTCCCCAGGTAGGAGAGGGTGTTCCTTGTAAGCAAGGAGGGAGCTGGGCTGGGCTCACCCATAAACTGCTGATTCAAGTCACTGAAAAGTAGACACTTTGCACCCTGAGAACGGAGTATCCGCTCGCCCTCTATAAGCCCACGCGCTCCCGAGGCCACAGCTGAAGCATGGCGGTTGGAGAAGGTTCTGGTCTAGCTGTCCGCTTCCTGGCTGCTATTCCGGGCGGGGCTCTCCCCTCCAGAGACACACGGCCCTGCCTTGTACTTTGGAAAACAACACTGTCGGTTCTAGATGAGCCGGGCCGTTACCGGGCTTGGGAGGGACTGTCACTGAGTGAGTCCCCACCCCCGTCTGCCATGCACCTGCCTGGGTCATCGAGGAAGGAGCTACCTGAGTGTCCGGGAGCGAGCCCCTGGGCTGGGACAGCCTGAGCGACAGGGCCCCCCATTCTGCATCAAGCCCCCTGATTAGAACGTCGCTGTAGGCCATCTGAATTTCAAGCCATCCTGGGCTTTCCTTCACATAGTATCCCAAGGGGCACCACAGCAGGCACACCCCTGTTCCCGGGCACCCACACTTAGGGAGAGGTATGCAAAAGATGCTTTCCCAGGTGCACGGGCTCCGTGGTCCACCGGGAATAGTAAGATCCACCCTCCACGGCTGGGGGTCAGGGAGCCGGGGGCGTATCCACAGGACCCCAGGGCCTTCCCGCCTACTGCCGGGACCCCACCAGCCGCCAGCCGGGCAGCCAGGATGCAGGGGCTGCTCACAAGACCAGGCCACACAGTGTGGCCGGAGGGAAGGGGGCCCAGGCCCAGCATAACGGGCTCCAGGGCAACTGTCAGTGGCCTGCATGGCCCGCCCAGCTGCCTTCAGAACAGAAGTCCTTTGCATCCGCCCTTTGAGGCGCGAGTCTGGGAACTGATCTCTGTTCTCCACGGGAGATGGGCCTGGCTCCCCACACACCCTGCTCTCCTGCAGCGAGGGCTGGGTCCCAGTCTGGGGCGAGGCCCCTGGAAATATGCAGAGAGGGGCGGATCCCCTCACACCAGTGCCCGCAGGGCTCCTGCCCAGCGGGGGACCCCTCGGCGGCTTGGGCCCACCCCTCTGCCCCGAGCCACCTTCCCGCTGCCCCTGGGCTGTGAGGCTCCTCCTCTTCCCCGGCCTCCCCTCATCCGGCTGCAGACTTGGGGTCTCCTCGGATTCCGTCTCTCACTGCCGCCCCCACGGCCCCCACTCCCCTGACCCGAGCCCTGTGCCCTGTCTGCCCTTCTGTTTCCCGTCCGCGTACAAGGAGACACGGTCAATCTGCCTCTCGTCTCTCCAAGACCGGGTCGAGAGCACGAACACGGGTACAGGCGAGCAGAGCTGGAGGTCGGAGCGGACACAGCGGGGAGGGGTGGGACCGGCGTGGCTCCGAGTCCAGACCAAGTAGATCTGGGTCCCGGGCCCCTGGTGACCAGCTGGGGGAAGACTGGGAGGTCTTTACCGGAGTTACAGCGGCTACGAGGTTCACGTGCAGAAACGCACGTGATGTGCCCAGTGCTGTGCGGAGTAAACAGTAGGCGCTCAGGGATGGGGGTCTCCACCTCCACCTACTCTGTTATCGTCTCTGACGCGTGGAGACAGACGCAAAGCTCCCAGATACGAAGCGACCTGCCGGTGGTCACCTGCCGACCCGGGCTGAAGCCCCGCGTGCGTCTGGGGTGCAGAGCGCCATGGAAACACATGGAATCAAAGGAAGGCTGGGGCTTGGGCCGAGGGCTTAGCCGACCTCAGAGTTGGGCCGGCCAGGGAGTCCCGGATGGTGTGTCGGGGGCCACGGGGTAGGTAGGGTGGGGTGCACACAGACGCAGTAAGAGCAGGCCATAAGGGGCGGTGCTCTGTCTTCACACCGGCTGCCAGCCCCCCTGGATTCGCGCATCACCCGACGGTATTCAGGCGAGGGCTCCTGGACGGGGCAAGTCCCGGGGGCCTGGCCTGCCCAGCTTTCTCAGAAGAGGGCCTGTTCCCAGAGGTGCCCCCACCAGGCCGGGAGAAAGGGGAGGGGCGCGTCCCTGGGGCACCTCCAGGACACCCCCCCGCAGCCGCGGCGCAGGGGATCCGCGAGGGAGCGGCACGGCCGAGGCGGCAGTGTGGACCCCCAGGCACTCAGCAAAATCACTTCTGTTGCCTTCTGTCTGGGGCCCCGTGTGATCGCCACGGCGGAGCCACCAGCCAGCCAGTCTGCAGAAGCCGCGTCCTTGTCGCGGGGACAGCGTGAATCCGCTCGCTCCTAGGGGACAAAGTCGACCCCGCGACGCGTTCTGGGGCTAAGATTCAAAGTTGCGGGTTGTGTGAACCTCTACGTTTGTGACTGGAATGTTTATAATCTGAGAGCTGACAAGAATCCCGCCCCAGACAGGGACGGTGCAGGGACTTCCGCCTACAGGTGTGATGGACAAGGCCCCGCTGGCCACCAGGGAAGGCGGCCGCAAACCCCGGGTTCGGAGGGGAAGGTGCCCGAATGGGCGGGGAGGCACACGGGCCCGGCCTGCAGGAGGGAAGCTGGACCAGAGAGCCCCGCTCCACGGCCCGGGGCCTGCGAGTCCCAAGGGAAGGAGCCCGAGAGGGGCCGGCAGACCGGACCGCCCCATCCCTGAGCCGTGTGCAGGGCGTCGAGCAGCTCAGCGGGGCGCCAGATCTGAGCCGGCCTGTCACCCAGGCCACCCAGCCAAACAGGGGAAAACTCAGCGAAGTCAGAATCCCCACGACTAAGCCGCCTGATGTCCACAACGCAACAGAGGGTCACCAGACACATCAAGACCTGCTAGGACAAAGCCCGTCCTCACAAGGAGAGGAAACCAAGCAAGGCCAGCCTGAGATGGCCCGGACGGGGGACTCACAGACTGGGACTTCCGAGTGCCGACTGGACCACTCCAGGGTCCTAAAACAGTACACGCTCTCGGGGAGCGAGAAACCCCAACAGGGCAAGGGGAGGTCTCGCGTGAAAGGAAACGACAGAAACGATACACGCAGAAACTCTGGAGTTTAAACGTGCAATTTCCGACATTAGAAAAAAGTCACGAGATGGCCTTAACAGCGAAGGGGACATTTCAGAGAAAAGAGTTTTGGGAAAAGATCAACAGACGTGATCTAAGGTGAGGAAAAGTGCCAGAAAGAAAATGCACCGAGCTCCGGGGACTTGTACGGGCTACCGGGTGGCCAAGTTTACGTGCCGCTGGACGACCAGGCGGGGCCATGAGAGAAGAGGCCTCCACCTGTCACCAGACACTTGCAAAAGCCAGCTGGGGTCAGCCGGATTAGCACAGGGCACAGAAGAGGGTGCTGGGTTGTGACCTGGGGGGGGCCGGCAGGACTTGGCCCCGGCCGGCCGACCTCTAAGGGGCACACTGTCTGTCACCTGCCACGCATCTTCTGAAGACCTGTCCTCAGATGACAGGGCTAGGCTACAGCTCCTGCCAACCTCCTGCTCATGCCCTCATTACACCCGTCTTCCTGAAAGACTTTCCATACCTCCTCTCCCTGTTCGGAAACCGTCGCTGGCTCCCTAGGACCCCGGCCACAAAGTCTAACCCCTTGGCCCGGCATTCATGGAGCCCTTCAATTCTCTTCGACCACATTTCCCAGGATTCTGCTCGGGGAATACTTCCTTCCAACCTGGCGGGCTTCCTTCCCAGGAACACCATCGGCCCCAGGCTGTGGCTCCTGCTGGACCGTCTACCTAGACACCCCAAATCCCAACAAGACACGTCCAAATATGACCTGTGACGGTTCCTCCTCCCATGCTGCTTTTTAAAATTTTGTTTAATGTTTATTTTTGAAAGAGAAACAGATCATGAGTAGGGAAGGGGCAGAGAGAGAAGGAGACACAGAATCCGAAGCAGGCTCCAGGCTCCTAGCCGTCAGCACAGAGCCCGAGGTGGGGCTCGAACTCACGGACGGTGAGATCACGACCTGAGCCGAAGTCAGATGCTCAACCGACTGAGCCCCCCCAGGTGCCCCCCTCCACACCGCTTCTTCCTGGGGCCCTCAGGGGTTTTCCAGGTAGAAAGGACCTCTGCCCCCGTCCCTGAACTTTCTGCAATGGAATCTCATTCTAGACGTGTGTGTGTGCTGCTCCCTAACAGGCATCAGGGATGCCACAGCTATGTCCCCCCAGAGTGACTGGCGAGCGTCACTCTGTTCCCCGTTCTGCCTTCCCGGGGCTCTGTATGTGCCCCCAGGCACCTACACCCCAACGTTGGGTCCACTGAGGCCAACGGGGCCCCGGCCCGACCCAGCCCCAGCAGCAGGGTGGACACTGACCTTTGACCCTGTCGCCGCGGTGAAGGGGGATCTCGCCGTCGACCTGGGGGTGGTATGGCTTGACGACGACGAAGAGCCTCCCCGGCACCGCACTGTAGAGCTTCCGCTTGGGCTCTGGGTACTCGAAGGCAGACAGCGTGTCCCTGTTGGCTCCAGGCGGGAAAGCCGGCCTGAGAGGGAGGGGACAGAGGGAGAGGGTCACCGCCTGAGACAGCGCACGTCGCACTCCAGGCCCGCAGCCCATCCATTCGTCACAAACACCGTGCCGCTCAAGCGGTCACATAGGAGCCCCCGGTTCTAGATGAGGCAAAGACGTGAAAAGGCCCGGGGGCAGCGTTCGTGGTTAAGAGACCGGTAATTCCAGCATTTCCGCTTCTGGGAATAAACCCCAAAGAACCGAAAGCAGGGCCCCAGACACACGTTTGCACGCCCTGTCCACAGCGCCACTGCTCACGACGCTGAAAGATGGAAACGACCCGAGCGCCCAGCAAGTACAAACAGATGAACAGTGCGGCCCATCCACACAGCAGACTAACGCCCAGCCTCAGAAAGGAAGGACGTTCTGATGTCTGCTACAACATGGGTGGACCTTGCAGACGTCACGCTCAGTGAAAGAAGCCAGTCAGAAAAGGCAGGCGATCCCGACGTCATTCCATTGAAAGCAGTACCTGGAACAGCCAAGTCCCTAAGTAGGATGGTGGGCTGGGGGTCAGTGTCTCATGGGGACAGCGTGGACGGTGGGCGCTGTGGCCAGGGGAGGGGCTGGGGGTCCGTGTTCACGGGGACGGAGCCTCCACCTGGGAAGATGGACAGTTCTGGAGCCGGAGCGTGGGGACGGCCGTGTAACAGCGGGAACGCGCTTAGAGCCGCGGAACTGTGCGAACACAGGTGAGATTGCAAACTCTATGTTATGTGCACTTTAACACAATTTTTTAGAAAAATAAAAGCAAAGGGCTGCAGCGAGGCAGAAATCGGGGCAGACCCCGGTTCTCCGGCACGTTATCAGGTTCGCCGTGCGGGCACCAGCCACTCCAGGTGCGGAAACACCAGCACCTTCCGCGAGAGCTCTCGGGATGACACTCGTGGCTGCTCCCGGAAGCCCTGCTCACAAGGTGTCTCACAAGAGGGGGGCCCCTCCTGTCGCGCTTTACGTTATTTCACAAAGAGCGTACGTTTCCAGGTCGACGTCCAGGCCGGATGGTGAGAAACACCCCGGCCGCCCCAACAGGGGGACTATGCGTGTGCGGGAGGCACGTTCACAGAGAAACACGCTGAGGGGCTTCTGTCACGACGTCCCCGCACCCCCGTGACGGGTGGCCGAAGCCGGCCACTTCTGGGCAGCGGAAAGAGAGCACGGCCACCCTCGTTCTTATGGGGGACAACACGAGGTGTCCTTGAGCCGTCTTCCCGGGACGGGGTCTTTGGGAAGAGCATACACACAAGGTCGAAGCTGGGCAGGGATTTCTAACTGGGGAGCCACACCTGGGTCTCAGGAGGGGCCGACGCGTGTCACAATTCACGTCCCCAGCGGTGGGGCCCCAGTCAACTATGGATACCGTGGCCCCTGAGCCCGCGGACGGGGCCTCGAGCTTTCTACGAGGAGGACGTTCGCACGGGCAGGGGTGGGGGGCTGCTGTGAAACAGGCTTGCAAGGAGAATTTCAGAAGCTGACGGGACCGCTCACGCTGGGGGGTTAATGTGGACCCTCCACGTTTCTTTGGGCGGTCCTTACCCACACCCACACCCCTGATAAATGGCACACGCTTTGCTTCGTGCTCGTAGAAGTTCACCGAGCAGGGCAGCACTACGTCCTGGGCCCGCGACTCATTCACCGTCGTGACTGAGCGTGGGCTGGGGGGGCCGTGTGTCCCCAGGGATGCGATTTCTCCCACGGAGCCTTCGTTGACCAAGCTCAAGCCACAGATGGAGGTCACCGAACCCTGGGGGCGCAGGTGCCCCTGTGAACTTGGGTACCACCAGGTGCCCCTGCCCAGTGGGCTCACATCACCTCCTCAGTTACCCTCTCACTGCCTGGCCAGCTACAGATCAATGTGTCTGCACAAGAAAATGCACCTTGGGGTTCCTCTCAAAGACCCAGACGTTCCTTCTGACGGATGTCATTTATCCCCAGGCATGCCAGGAGCCCTGAGAGGAGTGACTTCTGCAAAAGACATGTCGTGGGCACCCCCCCCCCACACACACACACATTTTGGTCCAAGGTAACAGCTTGGCAAGGCAGGACTCACGGAGGGGAGGGACAACCTGGGTCACCTGGCAGTCATGCGAAAGAATTCGGGAAAGCCAGAGTAGCTGGGCCATGTTCCCACCTGAGAGGACCCCGCCAGCCTTCTGTGGCACCTGCATGAGCTCAGGGTACGATTTACTAGTTCAGTCCGCCTCATCTCAGCCAGACTCAGGGCGGCTTGGCCCAAGAGACCAAGGGCTCAGAGGAGAGTAGGGGCATGAGGGGGTCTCCTCTCTGGCTTCTGGGTGCAGAAGGTGAGTCCTGGAAAACAAGGGACCCGATTCCGCTTCAATAGGGAATGTGGCCCCTGGGGCCACTCACCTGCACCAGACGAGTTCAGAAGAGGCTTGGGGTAGGTAGAGAGGGGTGGGCTTGGGGAGAGGACCACACACCAGGGCCCCCAGACCTCTGTAAACCGTGGCTGAAGTGTCCTCGATGCACCTGCCCTGTGCGCACTGAGGGATGGCAGGGGTGGGACCCAGGGCTGGGGCGGCAGGAGGGTAATGGAGGAGAGGCCGCTCCAGACCCCGTCACCGCACGTTGAGCGCAGCCATGGTCTGCTCTCGGCCCCGGCCGCCCTGAGGAGGGCGCCCCAGGCAGCGCTCCTTGTCGAGCTCCTTGTCGACACGCTCCAGCTGTTCCGGATTCTTCCGAGGACGCAGGCCCCCACCCTCGGCCCCCTCCCTCCCCAGATCGGTTCCTGCCTGGGCGGCATTTGAAGGCCTGCTGGGACCCGGTGAGAGACGCCACATCTCCTGCGGGGTCCGGGAGAACCCAGGTGGGGAATCTGTTCCCCGTGAGCCCCACGTCCGGTCAAGCGTGCCTGGTCTTTCACATCCCTCTGGGCTACGCGCTCCCAGGCCCCCCCAGGGTCCACTTACTACGTTACTACGCCGTGCCTGGCCTCCCTGAACGGCAGCTCCCAGCGTCCGCGTCTTTGGCACCAGCCGGGGTGGGTGCGAGAGGGGCCTCCGGCGGGGTCTCTGACGGGGCCCCCTCCCCGACCTAGAGAGGCCTCTGGGCTCCCCTCCCCCAGCACCGTGTCCTCTGGGTGGGTCTGCGCTGTCTTGCTGTGCAGCAGGAGGGCGGCTGTCCCTAGGGCCCCCTCCAGAAAGGGGGAGGTGCCACTGGGTCCCCGCCTGGAACACTTCATCGTCGTCACAGTGGGTTCGGCATCCACGCCGGACTCCTGACCCGGGGTTCCCTGTGTGACCAGCTCCTTCCCAGCTGCCCCCCTCACCTCCTGCTCTTCCCGACTCTCTCCGGATTTCAGCCGCACCCGCGTCCCTTGTGCTCCTGGACCGCTTCGTCCAAACTGGGCTCCGGCCCGTGGCTCGTGGCCACGGCTGCCCGTGGACCGGACGGTGCCCCTCCAGGTCAGATCGTTCACTTATCCACGTGCTGCTTTAGTCCCCGGTTCCGAGGGCAGGGACCACCTCTGGCTGGTTCCCTGCCGTGAGCCCCGTGCCCGGCACGCAGTAGGCCCTCAGCTGAGGGTCTGGCTGCGAGAGGGGACTGGTAGCCACCACCTGCACGCTTCCTGCCTCGGGTCTCGGCCCGCGGGGTCACCCTGGGGCACGCCCCCCGCACCTGCCGCCCGGACCGTGGCGGCTGCGTTTGCGCCCGGCTGGAGGCGCCCGCGCCTCGAACCCCCGCGCCGCGCTATGGCCGCGAGCTGGCATCGTGGAAAAGGCGCCCCGCTGCACTCGCGTCCGGACCGGCGTCCACACAGGCCTCCTCAGCGCCCCTTGCAACTAAAACGCCTGCTGGCCACGCGGTCAGACTGTGGACGGGAAGTGCGGCTGGGATCGTCACGCGTTCTGATGGGAGTTCGGGCGCAGGCCGGGCCGGGAGCGCTGTCGCAGTCGGAAGGCACGACCGTCCCGCCTCGTCTTCGAGCCGGCCTCGCGCCGTACGATGTCGGAAAACGTTCGCGCCTCCACCTTGACGCACTTTGAGGCACCAGAGTCCTTCCGGATCCCGTCCCGTGGTGTTAAAGCATCAGCCTTCACGGCCCACTCTGAGAGGACGGTTGGGGAGCGAGACCGTTCGTAGGCCGGGAGCCGGAGCTGCTGTTAACCGTGACATCGTGGCCGCAGGGCCGAAACGTCACAACGGTGAGTGGCGGGCCTACTACCCGGGCCTGAGGAAAGTGCCCCGCGGAATTCACCACCTGAGCCTCGCGGCGCCGTGGGCTCAGCACGTCAGCGCCCTCCCCTGCGCCCGGCAGAAGCCTGGGGGCCAGCACGTCCACTGTGCAGCCAGCGGGTTGAGGGACAAGGATAGGTCGTCGTCCTGGGTCTTGGGGAGAGAGCCTTAGCTGAGCCCCACTCTGGGCTCCTGGAGAAGAGGGAGTTTTGAATGAAGGGACTTTAAAGCATGATCCGCGTACCCTTTTTCCTCGTTGGCTTTCACCTCCCCGCCCCCACTTGAATACAAGCTCCTCGAAGACCGTTTGGTCCACGATTTTATCCCAAGGGCCCGACGGGGCTTGGCACAGTCTAGGGGCTCACTCGCTCTCTGTTGGGTAAACGAAGGAAAGGATGAACGGACGGGTGGGTGGGTGGATGGACTGATGGATGGAGAGATGCGTGGGTGGGTGGACTGGGGGCGATGGATGGATGGACGGACAGAAGGGATGGGGAGCGGAGGAAGGAAGTGCTGTTGATACTTAAACTGGGGAGGTTTGGCTTGACCACAGCTTCTGTCCCCCAACGTGATGATGAGAGAAAGGCGAGGAACGAGGTAAGGAAAGAGAGAGCAGTTAAGGGCCTGGCAAAGCACCTCCCCCACGCATGTGCGCACGCGCATACGCACCCCACGTGCTGCACGCGCTTGGTCACCGTCACAGACCAGAGTTACACGGTCGTGATCTTGTCTCCGGGCTGATAACGTTCTCTTTCTAGAGCTATAATACATGATTGCGTGGTCATTTTCTATTTTTAGCTTGACTCTGTGTTGGGGGTGATGGTATCTATCCATCTACCCCTCCATCCACCCAGCTATTCACTAACCCATCCACCCTCCTATCTACCTACCTAGACACGACCTACCCATCCATCCATTCACCCATCCATCCGGTCAACCATCTACCCTCTCATCCATCCACCCATCCATCCATGTATCTACCCATTCATTCACTCACCCATCTATCCATCCATGATCCATCCACCACATTCATACATCCATCCATTCTACCATGTACCCTCTTATCCATCCATCCATCCATCGATCCACCCACATCCATCCATCTACCCATCTATCCACTTATCCATCTATTCATCTGTCCACCCATCCTCTCATCCATCCATCCATCCATCCATCCATCCATCCATCCATCCATGTATCTACCCATCCTCTCATCCATCCATCCATCCATCCATCCATGTATCTACCCATCCATTCACTCACCCATCTATCCATCCGTGACCCACCCACCACCTTCATCCATCCATCCATTCTACCATCTACCCTCTTATCCATCCATCCATCCGCCCACATCCATCCATCTACCCATCTATCCACTTATCCATCTATTCATCTGTTCACCCACCTATCCATCTTACCACTTATCTGAACTTCATATTTACCCATCCACCCAAATTTCAAAACGGACCCTGCCAGATGCCCAGCTGACCTCTTACTACAGATGTTAGACAAGTGATTTAACCTCTTGAAGCCCATTTCCCTCTCTGATACGAGGGGAGGATCCACAGTGACTGGAGAAGGAGTCAACAGGAACCAGTCTCTGTAGGTGTTAAGCGAACATTAGCACCATTATCACTCCCTGCTTCCACTGGTAAGTGGGTAACAAGTTACCTGTGTCAGCTGCCTGCTTCCAGCTGGCACCAGAGTGTGCGTCACTGGGCAGAGAAGTCAGAGTGAACACAGCTCCGATCTGGGGAGTTCTTTCCCGAGCCTGTTTGCAGATGGTCAGTTCCCTAGCCCATCAATCCATGCCTGGAAAGGCTTTGTCTAAGAACAGGAATTAGTCCCCGAAGACCAGAGTGCGTGCATGGTGTAGGCACTGCCTAATGCAGTGATGTTGGATCTCCCACAAGAGCTAGAGCATCTTCTCATTCCCCATTCATCTGAACCTCACTAAGTCCCATGCTGCAGATGGAAAATGGAGTCTCCATAAACAGTCGCTGACACACGGCTGACCTCACATCCCAGCTCCTTGATCCCAGCCCAGGGCTCCCTGGGAGCTCCCTCCTCTGCGCAGTGATGAGCCCTGGTGACCATGACCTCCCCTGCAGGGAAAGGTGTCTTATGCTCACAACGTCCTCTGTTTATGCACTGTGTCCTCCAGGCCCCAGCTTCCCACGGCAGAAGCCAGAGCAGAGCTCCTCCGTGGCCTGGGGATGGGAGAGCCATCCCCTCCCGGGAAAGGAGGCATGGGGGGACCGGCTGGGCCCCCTGCATCCCACCTGCACAGTGAGGATGGTCTGAAGTTCCACACCCCACGCTGTCAACACTTCCCTTGTGCTCCGTCCAAGAACAGCCAGATGCAACTCCAGGCACTTGTTTGGGTAGAAGGGCCAAATCACCAAATTCTCCGTATCAGAAAATTGGGGGGCTGGCTGTGGAGTGACACGGACGAGTGAACTGAGCCATTTCCCCGCTGTCCAGGGTGAACAGGGACCTGGCAGACCCGGGGACCGGCTAAAATCGGGGTTTCCCCAGGCTCCTGGCTCACCCAGGGCGAGTGGGCAGAAGGAGAGTGCTGCAGCTTGGCAAAGAGGGTAAGGCATGGCCAACCCAAAAGGCCCCAAGTTCTTACCGTCCGCCGATCGTTGTGTCTTCAGTATAGAATCTCAGACCCTGCGTCGCCCCCTGTGTCATCAGCACCGTCACCTCTCTGCCCCGGGGCCAGGAAGATGGGCGGGAATCCTCAGCACTCACTGCCCTGGGCACGGTGGCCCCGGCGTGGGCTCCGTGCTCTGCCCTGCCTCTACTGTTCCAGTAACGGCACCCCACAACCCACAGCCTCCACGTGGGGTCCTGAGAAGGGATCTGGGGATGGATGGTCATCAGGATGTCCCTTCCCACTGGCCAGAGAGACACTAGCCGGGCACCCCTGTGAGCCGGGACTTGGCGGGTCTCACTCTAGAGACGTGAGAGCCACTGGACACGGGCTCCGTCCAGCCGCTCCAACACCCTCCATGGTAACCCACGCTCCGCTGTAGTTGGGCTCCTGCCCGTTTGCCAGCCCAAGGCCACCCCTGGCTCCGAGCAGAAGAGGGCGGCGGGGAGAGGAGGTCTCAGGAGCCCCCGAGTGGTGGGGAGCCGCTCTGAACGTGCCCCCTCCTGACACCTCCCGCTGTCTGCTCCAGTCACACTGGACCCCTCACCCCTCCCTGGGCCCGGGGGGCCCACCTCTTTCCCCACTTGGGGATCTCCCCTCCTCCATGGAGCCCGCCCATCCCCCACAGAGGTCTGAGCCCTCACTTGCATGAGCTCTGACTCCTGGCGGGGGGGCGGCTCTGTCAGGGGCTCATGTGTCTCCTGCCCTCATTTCCGGGGTGGGGACACGGCATTCGCTTCCACACGGTGAGCGCCCAGAACAGAGGAGATTGGGAATTCACACATCTGCGTGACCAACGGAGGCAGCAAAGGCTGAACGTCCCCAAACGCAGAAGGAGAGAGAGTGGCAGGTGAGGGGTGGCCCGTGAGGTGCTCCTGGACACTGATTCCTCAGCAGCCAAGATGTACCTGCTCCCCTATAGTAGGTCCCCTTGGCCCGGCCCCACCTGCCTGCCCAGTGACAGACACAAACCCGGACAGACGCGCCCTTAGCACACTAGGTCAGGCAGCAATGGGGCAGCAGGAGGGCCACCTGACCCCAAGCCTGGGGTCACCCGGCGCCCACCTCGTCCAGACCGTACCCCAGCCCTGCCCTCACCCCAGCTGGCTGGAACTCACCCCCACCCCCTTTCTGGGTCAGGGCAGGCACAGGAAGGGAGCAGCCGCTGCACTGAGTTCTCACTGAGGAAGCCAGGTCCCGGTTCCTCTGGGGGAGCAGAGCTGTGGTCCCCATGCCCCCAGGAAGCAGGGAGAGGGATCGCAGATGTGGAGAGAGACCCAAGCTAGACCCTTCGCACCCATAAGCCTGACAAGATGGGCACTTTGTCTCCTGGAAACGGCGGGTAGGGATAGATGGATTCCCGCCACCCCAGAACCTTCCAGAACCCATTTCCACCTTCCAAGGAAGGGGACGGGGCCTCTGATTTCTCAAGTCTACGGCTCCATCCACAGGCTCTATTCTGTGAGCAGACCTGCTCTGGGATTCGAGGCCCTTGTCTCCGGCTGGCGTTCCTTCCCGGGCGCTCACGGGCAGGCAGGCGCCACTCAGGGGGCACTTACTGGCAATGCTGATGTCACCTTCCACCAGAGGGCCACGGGCACCTGCCGCCCCAACACCTGGACCCCCTTGGATGGCCAGGCCCCCCACACTGGGGGGCTGCCGGGCACCTGCCTTCTCATCCTTCTGAAACCCCAAAAGCGCCTACATGGCCTCAGCTTCCCGCGGGCAGGTTCTGGAACACGATAGTAACTTGGGTACAAGACTCTGCGGAGGCCCCGCCGGGTTCGGCCCGATGGCTCACGCTCAGAGAGATGCCACCAGCCGGCCCCGGGCTGCACTGGATCTCTCTGCCTGGACCCAGAAGCAGCAGTCTTCCCCACTGTGCTGAGCTAAACCCACCAAGAGATGCTCCCTTGATGAGAGAGTGGCCAGAATGCTTCCCTGTGCTGCTGAGACCAGGGCAGCCTGCGAGGTCACTGGCGGGGGGGGTCTTGGCGGGCCCCCGGGTCCTCCTCTCCACATTCAGCTGCTGGGCAACGGGCCAGGGGTCCTCAGGGACGCGGACGAGCCATGCCCGTGGGTGCCACCAGAGGGCGCCGTGGTAGGCAGGGGTGTGCAGAGCCCCGCACCTGAGGCCCACGCAAAGGTGCTGCACGTACAGGGGTTCTGACCTCCGCGGACCTTCTTGCCTCTCTGCTCTGCACTCAGGTCAGCTGGCTATGGGAGGCCAGCTCCGCGGGGGAGGCTGACCCTGCCCACAGCACAGAGCCCTGCAGGGGAGGGCTCCGGTCAGCCGTGCCAGCAGGAGCCAGGCAGTGGCTCGGGCAGCTGGGGACGCCTTGGTTCTCCCATGCAGCCACCGAGTCTGCACCTGCAGGTCTGGCCACACGGATGCGCCCGCCGTATTTCCGGCTGGGGTTTCTGGGGCCTTAGCTCGGCATTCCAGCAAAAGGGCTCTGCCTGATCACGTTGCTAAGTGTCCGGGATTCCCTGCCGGTGGCGAGAGGGAAGGGAGGGGACAAGGGGGGCCCTGAGGACAAATCCTCGTGTCAGGAGTCTGGGTCTCCCTCCACCGGGCCGACGTGATTGCCTCTGCTTCTCCCGCCTCGTGGCTGGAGCTGTCACCCGGACAGTGGCCCCGGACACCCTCCAGTGCCGGCCCACGGTGGCCACGGGGTCCTTCTAAAGGTCTTGGTGACAGCCAAGAGCGGCAAACGCTTCTGGGGAGCCCACCGTGAGCCACACGTGACCTCAGAACGTGAGCCCGACGGGAGTCAAATTCAAGTTAACCCTCATCACAAACCACCAGCCCCTGGCTACACAGGAGACCGCACAGAACGGTCATGTGTCTAGTCCCAGGGAGGGCAGGAGCAGAGCTCAACACAACCCGGCGGTTCGGCACGGGGTCTCCACGGGTGGGGGGGCCTCCGGAGCAGCTACCGTGGGGACAGTGTGTGTAGACTTTTCCCTCCACCACGTGGGGCCTCCTAACCCCACCCTGGGTTCTGCCAGAACCAGGAAGGGCTCTGGGGGCCTCCTTGCAAGGCCCCCTGCCAGCCAGGGTCCGTCTGCCCCGGGGAAGGGTTGGGCTCTGAGCTACGAAGACAAAGACAGACTGGAGGGGTTCAGCCACCTCCCTGAGCCCTCCACAAGGCCCGGGGGCCATGCTGTGGAACCGGCATCCAGCCTCCCCCATCCCCGGGGCTGGTTGTGCAGCCAGCTCCACGCATGGACGTGGTCTGAAAGGCCAGAGCGTGGTCTCCTCGCCAGGAAGCAGATAGCCTGCGATGCGGCTCAAAGGCCCACCTTTCCCAGGGGCAGCTGGGGTGCCCGGCAGGTCCCCGTTAGGACAGAGGAGGGTTGGGGGAAGCCCCCCAGCAGCTCACGGCTCCTGTCACAGAGGGGCTACTGTCACCAGCAAGGGAGCTGGATCCTGAACAGAGACACCTGTCAGGGTGGGGGAGGAAGGCTGGACGAGGCAGAGACGGCAGGACTAAGGATCAGGGCACCGCTTCCCGGGGCACTGCACCGGCTGGGCCAGGACAGAGAGCGGGCTGATGGTTGGGGGCGATCCCATGGTCCCAGGCAAACCTGGACGGCTGACCGTCCTGCCCGGAGCTCTGGGTGACACAGGCAGTTGGCCTGGCCAAGCGCCCAGTCCTGGGTTGCATGCAGATTGGAGCTTCACCTAAGGGCCTGCGTCGACAGAGCACTCACCCAGCGCAAGGCATGGCCATGAGCTCATTCATCCCATCTTAGAGACAGCCCCGGGGCGCCGGGCTTCCCCTGACCCTCATTGTGTGGATGAGGCACAAACTGTTAAGTAGCTGGCCCAGGGCGGAGTCCAGAACGAGGGCCCGGAAGTCCTGGGCGCTCAGGACAGGCCGCTGTAAGGACCTCACACGTGCGCACAGGACACCAGGGACAGCCAGGCAGGGCCCCGGCAAGGCACAGCGGCGCCTTTCCTCCCTCCCCTTCACAAGCAGTACTTTGTTTGCGGCGTTGGGGGTCCCCAGCCACAGTGCCGTCGGCATCGTATTAGATTTCGTCGTGGAGGAAGGGGACACGCTCTTCTTAAAATGATAGCCGTGATGCTAGCGAACCGTGTGAAGTAGAATTTGCCGCCTCGGGGGAAACCTTTAATTTAGCTTTAAACTGTTCTTAGCACCTGGGACTTCTCCCTCGGGGCGACTCGGAGTTGAGAATCTAGACCAGAGCCAGAAACTGGATCTCACTGTTTGGAGAACGAGACTGCCAGGCAGTGCCGGGGCGGAGGTGCTGATGTGGGCTTGGGATCGTGCCTGCGTCCAGACGGAGCCTCAGGCCCGAGACCCCCGCCCAGGGGCCGGGGGACATGGTTCCCGCGGGCGCGTCCTCCCCCATCCGGAGACCTGCCCGCTGCTGCTCGGAGCACAGCCGTCAGCCCCCAGTTGGGACCGTGTGAAGCACGGACCCTCCCTCCCATCCCAGGCTCCCCGCCTGCACCCCACTCTGAACACAGGGAACCTGTGGGACAGAGCCCCCGGGAGGGTGGCCCCCGTGTCCCTAGCATCACAGACGTCAGCCGGGGACATGGTCTCAGCAAGCCTCACGTGGTAGGCTTGGCATACCAAGTGCCCTCAGAGCCCGGGGGGTGGGGGGGGGGGGATGGGACAAGGTGGGACAGGGAATCCGGTGACACGCTGGGCCAAGCGGGCACCACACCTCACCTGTGCTCACCAGGAAAACAGGTCAGCGGGCCTTCCTGGGCCACCACGGGTGAGGACAGAGATCAAGGGGACAGACGCTTGGGAACGCCACGCGCAGGCGTGGAAACCAGGAACCAGCAGGCAGGGGGCCGGCGAGCGGGAGCATGAGGACCCGGGCCCAGGCCCGAAGGGGAGCAGACTGGCCTTGCTGGGAGCGGGGGGCCGTGGCTGCTCTGAGCCCCAGCCGTGAGCCCACCCTCCCCCCCCCCCCCGGAAGTCCCATCCTCATGCGAGCAAGTCTCCATGGCCAGGTGGCCAACGTGCTGGGGGGAGGGCCCAGACCCCGAGTGGGACCCCGGGTTCTGGATCGGGCAGGTGCGTTTGCCTCAAATGCGGCATTAGGAACAAGTGGCAACGAGCAGGCTGGTGGCCTTAGCACCCTCTCTGTTCGCCTTTCACTCTGGGAAGCCAGGGTCCAAAGCACAGGGAACGGAAACGAGGCCCCAGACGCCAGCCCCAGCCCTAGGTCACTCCAGGCAGCTCAGCCCCGTCTCCCGCACCTGCCCTGAGAGGTCATCACGGGCACGTGCTCGTGCGGGTGACCCGGCATCCAGGCTGGAGTAAAAGAGGTGCTCTGGCCAGCCTCTGGGCGTGCCCTGAGCCCTAGAAACCAGGAGCCATGGAGCAGGGAGGGCCCCCTCTCCTGGTCCCCGCGGGAGCCCCCTGGCTCATCGCCAGCCCCCTCCACCCTGGCCACTCCTTACCCGACGTGCCAGGGCCGCTGGAGCCTCTTGCCATCTTCGAGGGCACCGCCCAGCCTGTTGAGCGACGGTGACCGGCTGTAGGGCCCAGGGGTGTAGCCCCCCAGAGTCCTGGCGGCCCCCTCGGGCTTGCCGGGCGTCTGCTGCAGCAGCTGGGGTGAGAGACTGCGGTGGGAGGTGGCGGAACAGACGGCCCAGTCGGGCGCGCTGGTGTTGAGGTTGTTGTCACTGTTGGAGCGTAGCAGGACCCGGGGGGCGGCCAGCGTGTTGGGGGGGCGCCGCCTCCGGTTGGAGTACGCCGGGGCCTCTCGGAAGGGCACTGGGTGGGAGAGAACAAGGAGGGGGGTGAGTGCACCCGTGGCACCTTCCGTGCAGGGCGCGGACACGCCCTTGCGCGCGCCCTGAGCCCCCACCGGTCCCCGCCGTGCGCAGAACCCGCCCCGACACAGAAGCAGCGACAGGCGGACACTGAGAACCTCTCCATTTCACGGAGGCTCAAGCCAACGCTTGACATGGAAGGGACTCGGGGTCCGACTTCCATCGGGGCCAGCGCCCCGCTCCGTCCGCAGCCGAGATGCGTGTGAGGGCCTCACAACGCAGCCGGGGCACTGAGACGGCCACAGGTACGTCCTCACCGGGACCCAAGCCTGGCCCCTGGTGGGGGCTGAACTGGGTCCCCCTGCAAGTCCGGTGTTGGAGTCCTGACCCTTTGCGCCCCAGACGGCATGTGGCCATGGGGTCTCCACGGAGGTGGGTACGGTAACACGGGGCCACAGGGTGGGCCCTGATCCCGTGTG
This sequence comes from Panthera pardus, assembly GCF_024362965.1. Taxonomy (NCBI): domain Eukaryota; kingdom Metazoa; phylum Chordata; class Mammalia; order Carnivora; family Felidae; genus Panthera; species Panthera pardus. The sequence continues at coordinate 3,102,104 of NW_026526677.1, read as the reverse complement.
ACCGGGGTCCGTGTAACAAGAGGCGATCAGGGCACAGACATGCACAGAGGGACGACCCCGTGAGGACACGGGGAGAGGACGGCCGTCCACACGCAAGGTGAGAGGCCTCGGGGGGACCCAGCCCTGCCCACGCCTGGACCTCGGGCTCCGGCCACCAGGCCAGGGGGACAATAAATCCTGTTGGGTAAGCCCCCCGTCTCCGGGACTGTGTCACGGCCGCCCCAGGACACGCACACGGCCCTCCAAGCACTGTCCCAGGCGTCTGCTTTGGTTCCAAGCATGCTTCTTTCTCCACCCTTCAAACCAGGCCCCGCAGTGTGGAGCAGGAAGAGGTGAGCACACCTCACCCGTCTTCCTACGACGTGCTAGACTGCAGGCGAGGCCCTTACTCTGCCGAGTTCAGCGTCCCAGAGACTCAGAACGAGGACACTGCCCACGGGGACCGTGGGTGCAGGCGTGCACGCTGCAACCACTCGGGCTTGCTCCGCGGGCTGGAGCCAGAAATAGAAAGTGTCCTTTCTAAGAAGACGCATGTAAAGAAAAGCAGCCCTCCAGGCTGTGGAGAAGTCAGATGCCGATGACCCCAGGAGCCGGGGACGCGGGCTTCCCTCAAGGTCCCGACACGTGGGCAGCTTCCCGCTCGCCATGGGGTTGGTGTACTTTGGGATGAAGCAGGCGAGCGAGCTCCCAAGTCTGTGCTGCCTGAGGCCAGGGCCGTCACTGCACACAGACTGGGGCTGCGCGTGCCCTCCCAGGGGAGCTGGGCTGGAGACGGGAGTCTCAGCGTCTCAGAGGACAAGAGTATTGCGAGCACAATTCGCCATCCGCGCTGCCCGAGGTCAGAGGCTGCGGTGAAGTACTTCATGAAAACTAAGGACAGGTGCACCCTTCACGGAGCCTGGCCCTGACGTCAACCCCTGCTCTTGGCGACGACCACACTGGGCAGCCGGGCTCACAGGGGACAGAGGTGGCGCTGGCCGGGATCACAGGGGACAGAGGTGGCACTGGCCGGCTCACAGGGGATACAGGTGTGCTGGCCGGGCTCCACTGAGACAGCTATGACCCAGTCACCCCTTCACCGCCTCGCCAGGATGCAGGACAGTCCGGGAAGGCAGGGACGGAGCCAGCTCGGGAAAGACGCGTAAAAACGGCAGGAGGCTCAGGATGGGCACTGGGAATCCACGTCCAGAACAGCTACTGAGCCTTTGGAAGGGACACGTCAGGAGGTCACATTCTTTCAACACGCGGCAGCGTGCGCTCATTCCGACCCGACCCCTGTCCGAGCAGGACGCGGCCGGGACCCCACTCTGAATTTCTCAAAGGAAACACACACGTGCCGGCCTGGCTGGGAGAGAGGCGGGCGACGGGAAAGGCCGGCGGCGTCCTCCCCCGGGGACCCCCGCCTCTTAAGGGGCTCAGCCCACCGGGGAATCAGCAGGGCCTGACCCCACCTGCCAGAACATCCCCCACTTGGTGGTTTGCTGGTCGTGAGGGACAGCCTCATCGGTCACTCCCCCTGGGCAGACAGAGGCCAGAATGACTCCTGTGAGGACTGAGCGCTCATCCTTTAGGGTCTGAAAAGTGCACCCGCCGGTGGGCGCCATGGGGTGACCTGAGACCTGCCTGGCGAAGGGGTGGGGGACCGAAGACCGCGCAAGGGGCTGATGACTGCACCACCCGCCCCAGAGGACGGTTACCTTTCGTGCACAGAGCCTGCCAGCTGAAGGACTGTGTCACCGCGAGAAAGCCAACCCCTCAAGCAGCTACAACAAGCAGAAAGCGGGACCCGGCCCTCGGCCTCCTGGACCCACTTCCCCTCCCCCCACCTCCCGCCCCCGAGGAGAGGCCAGGGCTCACGCTACCCATGGGGAGGGGACCCCCCCCCCCCAGACGAGGAAACGCGTGCATTCTGTGACGTGAACTCCTGCCAGAGCCTCCAGCTTCCCCGGCGACGGAGTTGGGTCCATTTGTCTGACTGATGTGACTGTAAGATATTAATGCCCTTAATAGGAACTGGGGGAGGGGGCGGTCCTGCCAATGGCTGAGACAGACTCACGCGGGCAGAAAAATCTATGAAAAAACAGCAGACACATGGAATGAACCCCAGCGAACGTCTCCGCGCCGAGCGTGGATGACAAAACCCAAAGTACCACAAGACGAATCTGGGTTAATAATGTCAGAAAATGAGCCCGGACAAACGCCGTGTTTCAGACCAATTCCCGAGACAGGGGCTGAAGCCGGCTTTGCGAGTGGGGGCGTGGGTAGTGGTCGGAATTCCGAAGGACCGGTGCCCCGGGGGGGGGTGGGGGGGCCGGGGTGTTTTCAAACACAGCCTGCCCTGGGGATCAGGTGGCTATACTCAAAGGGAATCGCATAGGTAATGTCAGGGCGAGCATTCAAATGACAATCGTCTCACTTAATCACCAAGACTCGCATTAAATTAGTTTCCCGTGTGAGATAATTGGAAATTCTTTCCGTGTTTGTTTTACGGCTCGGGCTGGTAAGTACCTTCCTAATTCCTCCCAAGTAATGTCTTCATAAACCTGATTTCACAAGACAGGAGTTCTCTGTCTGACAAACTCACTGGAGCCATCCGTGGAAATGTTGATTTTTTTTTTTGCGAAAAGGGTTAAAAATAACTCTTTTCCTGTCTGAAAATGATTAATATTCCACCCAACTGTTTCCTTCTTTCAGGCGATCTGCAAACTCTCAGTGGGCGGATATTTTCTTAGCCGTCTTACATGCACGTATTTATACATTTTCCTTCCACAATAGAAATTACACAAGGTGTGACAAAAAGCATATGTGCTCTCGGCGTCTGCCACACTGCGTTTCCATGCACTCGGGGAAGCTGCGACCCAGAGATGGCCACGGAGAGCCCAGGAGTGCTTCCCAACGCGTCCGCCCTGTCGGCGCGGCCAGCCCGGGTCCCGACCCTCCTCGTGCCCGAGCGAGCGCCCGGCAGCCGCCAGGTAGCGGCCAGACTAGTCAAAACTTCCTTTGTTTTCCACAGGACTTAGTTTCCCACGCGGCACGTTCCGGAACGCAACGGTACCGGGGGGCCGGGGGCTCGGGAACCCAGGCAGACAAAACGGCACCTTCCGGCGGGCTCGCGTTCCAGACCCACCGCCACACAGCCCGGTCACGCGCCAGAAGCGATCGCTCCCTTACGCGATGAGAAGGGACACGCAGCGATGCCGGGAGGGACCGGAGTGCCCCCCCCCCCCCCCCCCCCCCCGCCGGCCGCTGCCCCGGAGAGGCAGTAAGAAACTGCTAGTTCCCAGGCACCGCGCTCCCGCCAGCTCGCCCTTACCTTCCTTCTTGGTGAAGGCATTTAACAAAGACTTCATCTTCCCTCTGACTCTGGCAGCAGCCGGCTCATTATATAACCTTCTCAGACGGGAGGAAGGCAAGGGAGGCTGCCCGGCCCCTCGGCGGTGCGGCGGCGTGGACCCGGGGAGCGGCGGCGGGCGTCTGGGCGCTGCGCGCTTCCGAGCGCGGCGGGGCATGCGAGCCCCGGCGCGCTGGCGGCAGAGCCCACCCCATATTCTGTCTGTCAGCTGGGAACCAACCGTGCGTAGCCTGGGGCTGCTCTCAAACCCTGCGGCCGCTGCTGGCGCCCGTCATGTGAGCAGCTCCACTCTGCTTTTGTGCTCAGTGCCTCTGGGAGGAGGGCGGGACGAGGCGGGCATCCTCCGCCGGCGGGGCGGCCGGGAAACACCGGAGGCGGCCGCGAGCCCCAGAGCCCCCGGCTCCCCGAGCAGACTCGGGGTTTATTTTTAAAGAGTGAGCCGAGTTGCCCGGAACGCCGCTTGCTCGTCCGCCAGCCGACGCGGTGAGCGAGGCAAGAAGACGGAACGCCCCGGTGCCAGATGAGCCCCGCGCCAGACCCACGTTTAACCGGGCAGCCCTCGCCGGCCTTCTGGAATCTCTGAACGTGACCCAGATTTCTGTCGGAAGGAATCAGACACAGGCACCTAGCGCTTCTCCCGGCTCACCCCACCGTGGCGATTACCCTGGAGGAAACAGGATTTCCTCCCCCCTCCCCCCCCCCCGCTTTTCGTTCTTTTTAAGGAGAGAGAACACAAACTAACTACCCCCCCACCACCACCACCCCCCCCCCCCGCCCCGCCCCGCCCCGGCTCGCCCTGATTCCAGGCAGCTGATCAAATGACTGTGTCTTCAAAGTCCCTTTACACGTGTGCTGAGCATTTCCACCCCGGGAGGAGTCCGGGAGGCTCCGGGAGAGGAAGCCCTATCTGAGGACCGCACGGAGGAGGGGCGGCGTGCGCTCCGCCGAGGCAGGGGCGCTGGGGTTGTTTCTGGGCGAGGAGAGAGGGCTTCCTGAAACACGAAATGGAGCATCCGGGGAGCCGGTTCTGTCGCCCGATGCACCTGCTGCTCGGCTGTAATTAAGCGTGCGTTCCCTCGGTTGCTAAGAGAGCTGCTTCCGAAATTAAAAAGGCAGGGAGCGCGAGAGGAGACGGGATGAGGAAAAAGCAACGGGGACATGTAAGTCGAATCCCACGTGCTCGACATACTTCGGGCCGACAAAAATGGCAGCTCCAGGAGCCGCGGGCGTCTGTCTGTCTGTCTGTCTGCCGCGGAAGACGGCCCGGGGGGTCGGACGCCTCGCCCAGCGGCCTCTCCGTGCGGTGGGCAAGGGCTGCCAGGGACGCGCCCCGTGACGGCCCCGTAGGAGCTGCTCACTTAGGCACTGTCTCCCACCTCATGCCCACAGCGCCCCAAGTCACACAGCTCGCCAGCCGCGCCCCAGCTCGGCCCCGGGCGACCCCCTCACCCCACCGGGTCTCAAAGCCACACGACGGAGCGCAAGCCACTTCTGAGGCGAGCCGCTGGCACGTTTTATCATCAGAGACCCCACGGGCTTTGTCTCGTGATCCACATCCCTGACGGGGTGGGGGGCGGGTAGGGGCACAGGCAGAGCTCGGTGTCCTTGGACACGTGGGGCGAGGCTGAGCTGCTGCCAGAAGCATCTCTCCCCACCCCCCCGCCGTACAGAGTGTCACCGAGGACACAGCAGCTCCCACTCGGGGAGACCGTGCGGCACCCCCCGGGTGGGTGTGGTAGGGTTTGCAAGGTGGCGGAGTCCGGTTCCCGGGGCCGGGCCGGCCACAGGCGGGGTGCCACCTGGCTGGGACCCACGGAGACAGCACAGCCAAGGGAGCTCCTTCCGCTGCAGAGGCCGGGCCCTGCCACGTGAGCCCGGAGAGCTCGCCAAAGCGCAGGGAACCCTCTGGGAGAGTGGGAGGCTCGGCGCTGCTCAACCCGCCTCCATGTGTCTCTGGTCGATACCCTCCCAGAAGCACGGAGCCGCATCCCGAGCCAAGTTCCCTCGCCAACCCCCGCTGCCGGCCGCGGAGCGGAGGGGCGTGCGCTCCAGGGTGGCACCTCACCGAAGACGGGTGCTGCCTCCGAAGCTTCGTCTGTGTCCCTGCCGTTGACCTTGGGGGAAGGGCGTGGGGAAGACGCGGCTTCCCGGGCGCCACTGCGAAAGCCCCGCGCGTTGTCTAACTCGAGAAAGCAGAGGGAACGGGACGGAGCCCTCTTCCCTGGCTGGGGAGCAGCACGGGGTCCTGACACGGGGCCCGGCCGGGAAACGGGGCCTCCCCGGTCCTCCTCACGGGGCACCTGCCCGTAAGCGGGAAACGGTGGGGCCCTGGGGCTGGGCCCTCGGCAGGGAGCCTGGCGGAGACAAGCCTCGGAGACCCACGAGCAGGACGCAGAGGCTGCGGCCTGGTGCAGAGGACCCGTCCCTACCCATCCCATCCCCGCCAGCGTTGGTGAACCGTGGGCCCTGTGCAGGCCACGGACGGACGCAGCAGCGAACAAGCAGGAAAGATCGCTAGTCTCCCTCTCGGCTGCCCAGGGGGCCGGTGGGGGGACGGGACCAGACTCTGGCTGGGTACGATAGGATTGGGGGCACTGTGGGAAACACCCCTCAGTTACAGGATGCCTTTCGACAACCTCACACGCGTTTAATACGCTGCTGGGAATCTGACTGAAACTTTGACAGAAACTGGGAACCGGGGGTCTGTCACACTCACGTGCAGGCCCACTGCGTCCCCAGCCCTCAGCGGGGCTCTGCCCCCCAGAAGCCCCACCTCCTGACCCCCCCCCCCCCCCCGCCACCTGGACCCACCTCCTCACCACTGGCAGGCACGCCCTCCTTGAATACTTCCAGTGACAGGGAGCTCACTACCTGAGTGTAGTGGTTTTTGCTCCGAGACACAGGCTGAGTCATCCTCACCATGAGGCGAAGGCCGGCCCCGGGCCCACGTGTGCGGATCTCCCTTCGCTTCGCCAGAAAACAGGCTTGCGTCTGCCACATGCTAATCGGAAGGGACAAAGCATAGATTCTGCCCTGACAAACGCAAAGGCGTCTGTAGCGGCATTTTTCATTCTGTGCTCTGGAACAGGCTTTTCTGTGCAAACGTTCCCTGGAGATCGACGGGCCGCGGCAATCTGGTACCTCAGCGCGTATCTGTCTGCGTTGATCTGCACCCTCCACGCACACGTGCACCTGAAGCCTGCCTGCCTGGCTGGCCGGGACGGGAGGAGATCTGCAGGAATCACGTCCAGCGGAGCAGTCCTGCCGCCAGCCACGTGCTCGTCCACGGCAACCTGCTCTCCGGGAGGGACAGACGTCACGCCCTTCCCGCTCAAGCCACGAGGCCTGGACACCCAGCGGTGACGCCAGCTTCTCTGGGAAGCTGGGGCAGCAGAGGCGGAGGGGGGCAGGCACGCTGAGGGTCGGCTCGGGGCCCAGCAATCCGCTAACACGGTCCTCCTGTCCCAGACGAGCAGACCGAGGACGACTGGGCTGAAGGTCCAACATAAAAACTAAGACAAAGACGCAGGCTGGGATTTGAACCCCCACTTCTCCCCGAGGCTCCCGGAGAGCCCGTGGTGCGGCTCAGACATCCGGAACCTTCTTGTGGAGTCCCCGGCAGGCTCCCCGACACTGGGGGCGAGGCTCCCTGGATGAGAGGAGCGAGGCCCACGGGGGTCCGACTTCGCTGGCCCCACAGCCGTAGGTCTGCGGGTGGCAGAGCCCGGGGGTCCTCCAGGGAGGACCGAGAGTGAGCACCGCGGGTTGTGCCGGCCGCGTTGCTGTTCACCGAGTGCAGGAGACGTGACGACACACGCCGCTGGGGCCCAGCTGGGCTCGGGTGACACGGCGGGTGGCAGGATGCCACGTGGTGGCTCTGTCCACATGCTCGCCCGCCCACCCCAGAGGGTGGGCAAGAATTGCCTGAGTCGGGGACACTCGACGTCCGGGGACAGATGAGAAGGTCAGACGGGGCGGGGGGGGCCTCGAACCGGACAGCTCCCAGGAGGGCAGAGGATCCCCCCAAAGTGAACCCCAACTGTCACCCCCTGGCCGGGCCCTTCAGCCACCAGCCTGTCCCCCCCTCCCCACCCCGACCACCAGCCCAACCCCGGTGCTAGCCCCTTGGTAAGAAACCCAAGACCATAAATACACAAACACACAATAAAAATACCCCAGGCCGTTCCCTCCAGCCTCCAGCCCCGCACGGCCGACCAATCCGCCTCGAGCTCGGATCCACCCGCCCAAACCCTCCGTTCGAAGCCCTGTATTTGCCACGTCGTTTGACAACGGCCTGACAACAGGCTGAAAATAATTTCATTTCTCGTGTAAAAAAAGGCTCTTCGCACATCAGAACATTTCAAGGCGCTCTGAAGTTCTGGCAGGGAGGACGCACCAGGTGTGATAAACGCGCCTCGCGAGGCGTCTGCTGTGCGGGTGCCACAGGGTCTTGGCAACGGGGCCCGTCCGGTGCCCACGACGCCCAGCGCACCCGTCCCCCAGCCGGGGTCCGGTGCCAGGTGCAGGGGAGGAGCCAGACGCGGGACCCCAGCCGCCCGATTGAGGGCCCGGCTCTGCGTCTTCCGCCCTCGGCGGCCGTGGGCTGCCCGGGCGCCCCGGGCTCAGTTTCCCCATCTGTAGGTGGGGACAACCCACCTCGTTCCCGGCGTTGGCCGTGAGCCGCTGAGCTCCCGTTTGACCTTCCAGGGGCGAGGTCCAGCCCGAGGACCACCCCTCACCCTCCCTGAAATGGGTTGTGAATGGTGCCACCTCCCAGGAGGGTCGCGAGGACCCAGCCACTCATCATCCGTTACGGTGCGTGAACCACAGGGTCGGCAGGGGTCACTGAGTAAAGGCATTTAACTCAAAATCTGCCAGCAGATGGCAGAGCCACCTCCCCGCCCCAACCCCGCCCCTTGTCTGCGATGAGCCCCCATCCGGCCACGGAGAGACCCCTCCTCAGGGCTCCCGCAGCGGAAGTGCGCCCTCAGGCGATTTCCCGGTTCCGGGGCACTTCAAGGCCCCCAAACGCAGGTTGGATGCCCGGCTCCCCCCTCGCCCTGCACACCGGAGGTGACCCCCATAGCTCTGGATGTGAATGAACGGATGGATGGATGAATGAACCACGGAAAGCGAGGTACGAGTCCCGGCTTTTGCTCGGCGTGTCCCGAGGCGCCTCACCAGGTACACCGGGCTGGTCTCCCTGGGCCTGAAGCCACCTCACTTCTCTGTCCCTTCTTGCCACCCGCCCCCCCCCCCTCCTCAGAGGCCCCCGGGCACCAGGGGGAGGTCTGCCCTGCAGGGCTCTGGGGCCGCGTTCACCCACACCCCACGGACAGGTGCACTGGACATCGCTCAGGCCGGTGCCCTCGAGGCCCTTCTGTGTCTGCACAGCCCCCACCCCGAGTCTTGCCTGCCTGGTGGGCTGTGGGGAGCTGTGGGCCACTCCTTACTTTCCCTGCTGCCGGGACTCAAGGCAAGCAGACGCGGGGCACAGCGCTCTGATTCCGGAGGAAGGAGCTGGTGGGTGTGGACAAGCATCCCGCCAGGGACGTGCCAGCTCCCTGGGCAACCAGGGGCGGCTGGATGCCAGGCCTGGCTCTCCAGCCTCCTTGGGGAGCTGTGACCCTCCTTTCCTGCATCAACGGGTCAGACTGGACCCTTACTGGCCACAGAGATCCCGGCCGACAGAGCCGACGAGGCTGGGGCTCGGCCGTGATTTCTCCAAGACCCTGAGATTCCAGATGGAGGCTGTTTCCCTTCTCTTTCCAAGTGGCCTGGCCTCGCCTCCTATTTGTGGGGAGAAGGGAGAAGGGAGCGCAGGCTGGCGTGGAGCTGGGCTGGGGAAACAGAGGGAAGACTGAGTCTATTTCTTCTTAATACAAACCCCTGGAGGTGACTCTGTCCTCTCCTCACAGAGGGGGCCCCTGGGGAGCTGAGAGGAAGAAACAAAACCCCAGAGGGTCTCAGCGGCCCACCAGCCACACCCTCTATTTTATCTCACAGAAGCAAAAACCAAGTGCCAAGAGCAAGGCTGTGCGGCCAAGCCGGGGGCAGGGAGGCAGCGGGCCCGGGCAGGTGTGGGCGGGAGCCGGACCTTCCCGCCTACCCCCCCCCCCCCCCCGCACCTCACCCCGAACAGCGGCCCTTGCTTCCTCCACGCACAGCTTCAGCTAACTGCGGTTTAAATATTGGTAGGCAACCTTTCTCCAGCTGACAATAATTGTTAAATGAATCACGCTTTTATAAATAACGCGAGATATAAAAAGGCATCTCGGCAATAATGCGGGGTTATCTTTGAACAAAGATGTAGGTGTCTGCGGCGTTTGTAACGTTCGCGGCAGCCAGGGCCATTGAGGGAAGCTTTGCTCCTGGAGGATCCGTGGAGGCCCAAGGATACTCGGGGCAGAGGCCACCCGACTTGGGATCCTCCGATGCCCGCGGGGTCTGGATCTCTTCCGGGGACGGGTCAGGCTCCGTGCCGGTGGCGGCTGGGGTCAGGAACTCTGCGGGTTTCGTGACACCGCGACTCGGGATTTAGGTCCAAGACCAAGGTCGCAGGGGGCGGGGGGCAGAGCTCAGGAGGGTTGAACTGGGGCTGGCCACGGAGAGCGAGGGTCCCCGAGGCGCACCGCGGAAGGATCACGGCTCCGAACGGCGCCTCCTACCCTTTCCTGCATGTAGCTCAGCCTCTGCCAGAGTCCCACAGACCCCATGTGCCAGCTCTGACCGGGAGGCGTGGGGGCAAGGGCAGCGCCGGGGCTTAACGGAAGCACGAGCCACTTCCCGGGTAGTCCGTCTGACAGCTGGGTGACTGAGGACGCCTGGCCTCTCATGGGGGAAACTGAGGCTCAGAGCCGTGAGGCAAGTCGCCTGTGCTCGCCCCGCCCTGTCTATTCAACAGAGTCACCCCCGGCCCCCACGGCCAGTCACAGGACACCTGTTCCCGGACACAGCACAGCATCCCCTGTGCCCAGGATCCCCAGGTGAGCTCTCGGGACCCAGCCCGCACCTGTGGCACCACACGACCCCCTCTGTCCTCCGCAGGGCTTCCCGGGAGGGACCCCGGCACACACGTCCGAGTCCTCGGGGGCAGCGTGTGGTGGCTGCTGTGTGACCAGGTGGATGAGTGTGGGAGGGAGCAGGGGGCAGGCACCGGCCCACCACAGATGCCGCCCTGCCCCCATCACTCAGACCCAGCCCTGATCCCCAAGAATGACTCCTAGAGCCCCCCGGGAGCGGCAGGACGCCCAAAGACTCTGGTGCGAATCTCCAAGTCTGCAGGGAAAATGCCAATCACAAACAGCACCAGTTACAAACACCGACGTCACCGGTGTCACTGGGCTGGACCACCCCCTTTCTGCAGGAGCTGACCCGGAATGGCCCTTTTTTCGTCATGTGTTACCAAGTGATGGCACCTGAGGGGAGTCCTGCCTGGGTCAGCCTCTGACTCGGGGTGGGACTCAGTTTCCCCATCTGTAAAGTGGGGAGGCCGGCCCCCACCTCGCTGGGCTCGTGAGATGTCTGCGAGGGCCCCACAGGGGTGGGCTGCCTGCCGACTTCCCTCCCCTACGGGGGGCGGGGCACAAGGGTGGAGAACGGGCTCCCCGAGACTCGGGGAGGAGCTCTGCTCAGATTCCCACTGTGGAGTCAGGTGCCCCGAGTTCCCGAGGCCATAGACAAGTCCTGGCTGCAGCAGACCGCGCTCCACGGATGGCCTGCTGCCCACGTGGGGCCCACGGGAAGCCCGGCTCTTCGTCCTTGAGGGGGAGGATCGGGAAACGCACCTGCCTCCTGGAGTACCACCAGGAGCAGCAAGCCTTGGGTTTGGGGGGCCAGGACGGTGTCCCGCACCTGCCCCCCACTGCCTGCGACCTCAGGCGCATGGCCGTGCCTCCCCGAGGGCGAGCACCCACCCCGAAGAGAGTTAGAGCCGACAGGGCCCAGTGTCCACGGCCGTTCATGGGCGCAGAGGAAAGGACCTCCCATTGGATAACCCAGTGGGCGCGAGCCGCGGGGGAACCCAGGGACTGGACGCTCCCATGCTGCTTGCTGGGGGGCTTCCCCGTGAGTCACCAGGGTGGTGCTGTCTGCAGGGCCCCTGCCCGCGTCACACCCGACTGCTCTGTACATTAGGGACCGGACTGCAGGCGCCAGGCCCACACAGAGAGCCGACGCAGCCCCAGAACGCCCACATGTCTCAGGACGTGCTGGAGAGCCAGCCGTGCACAGCGGCCCCCCACACAGAGCGATCTGATTAAAGCCAGCTCCCGAGACGGTCAGAGAGCGGCCAGAGTGACCATGCGCTATGGACTGAGTGCCTGTGTTCCCGCCAAATCCCCTATGGTGAAGCCCCTGGCCCCCAGGGAGAGGGCGCTGGGAGACAGGCCTTTGGGCCGTGAGGGTAGAGCTGACGTGAGGCCTCCAAGCCCCCACGGGGCCACGGGGAGATGAGTTCTCTCCGCCGTGTGGGGACACCGCGAGAAGGGGGCCGTCTGTGAACCGAGAAGAGTCTTTACGAGGCACCGAATCAGCCAGCACCGTGATCTAGGACTCCCGGGCTCTAGAACTGGGAGAAAAAATGTCCGTTGTTTAAGCCGGCTGTGGCCCCCTGTCACAGCAGCCAGGACCGACAAGGGTACCGCGCAGGCAGACCATGTCTCTCTGCCCTTGCAGGCCCCCAGGGGACCGGGGGACATCACTGCGGCTTTCCCCGCCCACCCCTTCCGATGCCCGGAACACAACTCTGGCCCTTGCCTGGCCGCGCCCTCCGCCGGACAGGGTTACCTGCCCTTCCCACCCTGGCTCCATCCAGCTCCGGCCCCTCACTCTCAAGGTCACCTTGCCAGAGGCTGAGTCTGTCTCATTCGCCCTTCATCACCAGAACCGAGCTCGGAGCCTCACAAGTATGTTTCCTGTCTGCCTTCAACAGGGAAGGCACCGTTCTACCTCCCGTCCGGGACTTGGGGGTTGAGTGGTTCACTCTGCCTCACTGCGTGAAACGTCTGCTTCTAGAACCCTTCCCACCCCGAATACCCCCCCTGCACAACTGGGCCTTTCTGGAAGTCACGGGGCAGGAGAGGGGGCTGCACACACCTTTCTATCTTCAGGCTACGACACAAGACCCGACACAAGGTGGGGGCTTATAAATACACATTCTGGTTATTTTTGATCCCTGACCAGCCACTTCGACACCTGGGTCATCTGTGGGTCTGCTCCTGTTAATTTCTCTGATCTCACATCCCATTTTCCTGCGTCTTTGCATGTCTAGAAATTTTTGATTCTGTGTCAGCCATTATCTTTAACGTGTTATAGAGATTCTGGATTCTGTTCCTTTTCTCTGAAGGGTGTCGGGTCTTTCGAGCAGGGAACACAATACTGGCAGAACGCTCCATCCTGGGAAGACGTGGCTTTGAGTTTTGGGGGGAAGCATCTCTGTTGGTTTGGTCCTGGGATGAGATGCTGACATCATGGGCCCTTCCAGGTCTCAGGCAGAAAACCCAAAGTATTTGCCAAGTTCTTCAGATGAGGCAGGACTCAGCGCTCTGTCTCCCTCGTGCGGGAACTACCAAAGTCTCCCCTCAGGTCTCTGAGATTTAAGCTGCTGTGTTCCACTAGGACCCTTAGACTCTCATCCTGCACATGCTAGTTCAGAAATCAGTCCAGGATTCGATGAGAGTTTATGTGCAGATTTGGGGCTCTTGCCTTTCTAGGAGTCCTCCCCTCTATTTCCAGCCACTCAGGCAGGTCTGACCTTGACCTCTAACCACTGCATCCTCAAGTCACTTTCTGTCAGGGGGATCCTTCATTAATATGCCTCTCATCTGACAGACTCCCCTTTTGTTGAGGGCCCCACGTTCTGTCTGCTTTTGGTTTCCTGCCAAAGCCCACGAATGGTTGTTGCTGTTTTTGTTTGGTCCAGAGTTTGTCACTGTTATGAGGAGAAGGGTACGTGTGACATGAGCTGCTCTGCCATGGTTGGGAGGCAGAAGTCACGGGCTCGTAAACGTAAGTGAAACAAAGAGGTGCTCCCCCCGCGGGCACACCTGCACACATATGCAGTGAGTGTTCGATCTGCACGTCTGGAGGCAGGGGGTGTGCCCGGCGGGGAGACGGTGAGTGTGTCAGAGCAGAGAGAGGCCCAGGGTGAGGAGGCCAGGGGGCCTTGACCACCGACCACATCAGCAGAGGGGCCGGGGGCGAACAGCAGCTCTCGGCACTATGCCTGTCCCTGCAGCCCGGCTGGGAGGGATCGTAGGCACCGAGACAAGTTTATTTCAACACAAGAACCTGACTTTTGTGACTTCTGAGCACATCCAGGCGGCTGGGGGTGCGGGCAGGTGCACAGGCGGGTCCCCACCTTGGAGATCAAGGTGTTACCTGATCAGAACCTGTACAGGTGCCAGGAGGCCCTGGTAAGTGAGCGCTTGAAACAATGCTGAGCGAGCGGCGGGTCGGTCCCCACCTGGTGCGTCGCCTCGTTAGCAGATCCTGCTGCCGATTTGTATTTTAGGAACTAATTAAGCCTTGGTGACCGATCTAACCTTCAAATGAATTCCTTCCAGGGCTGAGCTGGCAGCCCAATTCCTACCAGGCAGCAGCATCAGGAAAACCCCAAATCCAGGAAAAGCCAACCCCGAAGGGCAGAGGAGCAGGGAGGAGGGGACTGAGACCTTGGGCGGGCCGGCCAGCAGGTGAACAGACACAGAACCCAAGCGGGGGAGGGCACAGACCCCCAGCTGCCTCCCAACCTGATTGGGGGTGTGAGCGACCCGGGACAAACGGAGGGGCTCCTGGGACAGAGGCTGTGGCTGTTGGTCTGACCCTAACCCCAGTGTGATGGCTCCTGGCAGCCGGGCCTGTGACACGTTTCCTTCTCTCTACAGCCCAGTGAGGTGGGTGCATTCACACCCATCTCACAGACACAGAGGCTGAGACTCACAGGGGTCTCGGAGCCCGCTCCCCAACGCCTGTCACTCCGGGGCAGTGCTGGCCGCGCCTTCCCCTCAGCAGCACAGCCGGCCAGGGGTGCCCCGACCCGTGGGCAGAAGGTGGGCGGCTCACCTGGGAGCCCAGCACACGGCACAGCCGGGGGGCAGGGGAGGCGTCGAATGAACAGGCTGACGGCACTGTGTGGTCTCCCGATCCCGCTTCTGCTTGGCTGGGAGTCCCTGCCTTCCTGGACCTCATTTTCCCCATATGTCAAAGAGGGAACTGGGTGGAAAGCCCATAATGTTTCCCCCGGTGGAAAATCCGGGGGCCTCATCCACTGTGATGGGCACCTTGTCTGAAAGGGGCAGAGGGTCCCCAGGGCTGGCTGGCAGGATTTCAGGGGCACTGACGTCACCCGGTACAAAAAGTGGAGACTGAGGAGGTCCGCCCGTCCCTCCACGTTTCCTGCGGGTACAAGGGCACACGGGGACGGCCCTGCCTGTGGCCGGCTGGCCCACCAGAGCTCCTGGAGCCTCAGCCATGAGGCCCAGGGGCCCGAGCCAAGGCTGGGGTCCACACGGGGAGGCTGGAGCCTGCAGACGCGGGCCTCCTGGGAGGACGGGACCACAGGGTCTCACCGGGGTCTCTCTCGGCCACCCAGGCACTGGGCGCTTCTGAGACTCAGGCCAGCCCACTGCGGGCTGCGTCCCTGGGGCCTGACGGCCACCCTGGCCTGCTCTGCTCTAGCTCGGGGTGCGGGAAATGGCATCTGGGAATAAAAGTACAAGGCCCACAAGAGCACGTGGCACAGGAAGCGATGTCCGCTCTGAGGGCCCCGCCTCTCTCCTCCCCCACAGCACGCGGGGTGCCACGCACGGGAGCCCCCGGGGCACAGGGCAGGTCAGGAAGTCGCCCAAGGTCGCTCACCAGCCCAGGCGGGACGGGCTCTGCCCTTGGCCCATCACTGACCCGGCAGCTGACCACACGCCCGGAGCCCTGCAGAAGGGCCTGGAATCCCAGCCCTGCCCTGGGTACCTGCACCCCTCTCCTCCCCACTCCCAGAGAGTCGGCGTCTGCACTGTCTCCCTCCTCCTCCGGGGCGTCCAGCCCCTGCACGATGCGGCTTCTCACACACTAGCCGGGTCGGGTGGGGTCTCAGCTGCTGTCACATCCCGGGCAGCCATCCCCGACCCTGCTCTGTCCCCAACCATTCTCCACCCCCAGAGGGGACGGCCCCCTCCCCTCGTGAGTGGCCCTCCTGTGTCCCCTGCACTCCTCCTGACATGGCACTGTCCCTGTGGCACTTAAGCACGGTCTGCGTGTCTCCCCCACTATGCTGGGGCCCCTACAGGATGGGGTGGGACCCGTTCGCCTCTCTGCCCTCTGCTCTGCAGCCCGCCAGCACGGAAACCACGGACGGGGGCAGCAGGGCCATCCACTAAGGCTTTCAGAGACGCCGCACCGGCGACCTCAAGGGCCTTGCCCTGCCGGTCCTGCTCAGTCTGTGCCGAGGTTTAGCTGTGCAACCTCGGACGGGCTGCATGACCTCTCTGAGACTGTAAGTGAGGCTCTGGTGACGCCCTTTGCACACGGCTCTTTCGGGGGCCCCTTGGGCTCGAGACAGGCAGGCAGGCGGGGAGGGTGTGCAGCCCAGCCAGGGCCTGCTCTGGGGCGAGTGTGAGCCCCAGGCTCCACGTGCCTCGTGGACAGCTCTGCACACTGTGCTGGGCAGAGTCCAGGATTCAAAGGCGCACGGGCCACTGCTTTATAGAACCTGGCTCGCCTGGGCGTGAGGGCTCACGTCACGCTCAGGGGAGAAGTCAGCCGCGCCTGAAAGCTGAAGGAGAAACCGCTGGGAGGCTCGTGGGGAGAGCAGGCGGGGCTCCCACTGCCCAGCGGCCCACGAGATGGCCTGGGTCCCTCCCTGTGACCCCCACACGAGCCTCCTCCTTCAGGCCCTGGCCTGGGAGCCAGCCCCCTGGCTGGAATGGGGGCACCGGACCAGAGGGTGGGGCGAAGGCCCGAGGCTAACTGGCAGCCGGTCCAGGAGTCCGTGTTGGCAAGAAAGCGGGCACCGCGGTCCACAGGGGATGCTTTCCAAGTGCACGGCAGGAGAGCGCCTGTCCCGCCGTGGGATGCCAGAAGAGTCCCCGCGGGCACAAGAGAGGTCACAGCTGGAGGGCCGGATTCCTCTGAAATCTGTGACTCACTCCTAACCCCGCGGGACCAGATCTGGGCACGGAGCCTGCATCTGGGGTGGCAAGAGGAGAGGAGGGCCCCAGTGTCAAAGGGGGATGGTCACCACCCACTGAGTCACACGGTCACTCTGTCTCCCTCTGACCGAGCATCTGTACAAAGTTCAGGAGAAGGCACAGAGGGGGGCGGGCACAGTCCCGGAACCTTCCCACCAGCCAGCGCGACCCTTTGCAGCACAGGCTCACAGAGGCCGGCCAGGCTGGCGACCTTTCCCTGATGTCACAGTATGAACCAGTGGGTCAGGACTCACATCTGCACAGGTGGGCGTGTTTGGCGCGGGCGACCTGGGCTTCCGACGCGGTGTGCAGGCAGGGCTCGCCCCGTGCTCTCCCGGGAGCGAGGAGGCTGGAATGAGCCTTTAGGAGGCCTGAGGCTGCGGGGGCCTCCTAAAGGACGAGGGCCTCCCCGTCCCTGAGGACGGGGCCGTGGGGGCTCCGGGGCGTCTCAGGTGGGGGTTCTGATTAGGAGTCCGGGGAGGCAAGCACGGAAGGGTGAGGGGGGCCGTGGTGAGAAGGGGGGTGTCATGGACCGAACAGTGTCCCCTAAACTCATACGTGGAAATCCTAACCCTCGATGTGACTGTACCTGGAGACGGGGTCTTCAAAGAGGTGACTGAAATAACACGGGGTCACCAGGGTGGGTCCCGATCCCCTGTGACCGGGGTCCTTGTGAGAAGAGGGGATCGGGACACAGACACGCACAGAGGACACGGGGAGAGGACGGCCGTCCACACACAGGGAGAGAGGCCTCCAGGACCAGGGACGGTGACCGTCTGTGGTATTTGTTACAGCGGCTGGAGCAGAGGAACACCGCCGTGATCTGTGACCCCCGAGCAGAGCTCCGGACACCCTGTGTGTGGCCCCCTCGGATGGATGACCATCCCACGTTCATCCCCCTCCCCCCTGAGGCTCGAGAACCCTTCCCCAAAGCCCGGCCGGGGAGGAGCCGCGGCTCGGGGCCTGGAGTCGGCCTGGGGAGCAGCCCGGGGCCACGGGCGCCCACTGCCGGCCCTCACGCAAGCCTCTGCACACAAAGAAAGAATCTTCCAGCACCATCCTCCCGATCGCCGGAGCTGCCTCTACGGCACCCGTTCAACTCACCAACACTCGTGTAAAAAACATGCAGCGAACGTCCTACTTCCTAACTGGGTCAGCAGAGCACTGCCTTGAACAACACTGGGGCCGTTCAGTCACCAGCACGCCGCTCGGTGCATCTCAGACGCCGTCACGCAGTCTCGCATCCGGGGGACGGAAGGGTCTCTCCCCGCACGCGCGCGCAGCCTGGGCCCCGTGGCCGACCTTCGAGGGCCACGCGCGTTCCCCCGACCTGGCCCAGTCACCCAGTTCGCAGGATCCGGAGACGCCCCCCCGGTGGGAACCGGTGACACGGGACCGGGCCTCGCACTGTGCCCTTTCAGGGCGTCGCTGCTACGGTCGCGGCTTTCTGAGCTCCCGCCCTGTGTCAGCACATCGGCCGCCCCAGACTTTGCACACGTGGGCCTTTCTTCCCGGGAACCATCCCTCACATTCTATTCCCAGGAGCGGACCTGCCGGGTCGGAGTTCTGAACGTTCCCAGGGCTCTGGACACACGTTCTGCAAAGCGCTTTCCCCAAAGAGCAGTACCAATTCACGCGACCAGGCAGCTGCGACCACATTTTGTCGGAAAAGGAGGAAAACTTCTTTTCTGGAGGGAGAAGAAAGAGACTGCTTTCCACCAGGGAACAGCACGCTCGCGAGGGCGCTCGCACCGCGAGTGGCTGATCCGAGGGGATGTGATTCCACCAGAGGCTCGTCCCGACCAGAAGGGCGTCTCCTCGCAGAGGCGGAGAACGCGCTGTGGCAACATCGGCCCCCTCCTGACCCCCCGAGGCCGCGGGGGACCCCCACGCCGGGACGCAGGCCGTCCCCGGGGCTCTGGGGGGGCCCGGACGCGTTGCGATCCCCGTTGAGAGACACACACTCAGAGAAGCCCCGTGACGTGAATCAAACGATGGCCACAGTCATGGAACACACGCCTCCCGTGACTGCAGAGACGGTGCACGTCCGGCAGCTGAAGACGGACGCCGCGTGACGTGGCCTTGGCTGTGTCCCCGGCTCCCCACAGTCGGACCACGGGCCACGTGCAGTGAAGCAGGAAAGCCGGAGCGCCGCGGGTGGCCCCCGTCTCCCCGGGGAAGACGTGTGGCTAAGGGCAGCCCCGGTGCCTCGGGACATTTCATCGGGAACAACGCGAACGACGGCAGGACCTTGGCAAACACGCACCGGCTGGGGACGAGGCCCCGGCCCTGCTCCCGCGCGCCCGGCGAGAAGGGGGCCTGTCTGGCCGCAGCACCAGCCCAACAAGGAGTAACGTTCCCCCCCCCCCCCGAGACCAGAGGGGTTCAGTAACCCACCCCAGGCCACACAGCCCGGATGCAGGCCGAGCCCCCGGAGTCTGTGCTCTAATTTTCGCCCGCACCCTCCCGTCCCTGCAGAGGGTAATCCACACGTGGAGCCTTGGCCGCAGCCCTTGGCACAGGGGACGCGCCCGCACGCCTGGTGCCATCTGGGGATTTATCTGTGCTCGCACAGAAACACCCTGCCGTCGGCCCGGTCCCCCTTCTCTGCTCTGAGGAGGGACGTGACCCGACAAGATACGCTCCGCTTTACGGATAAGGGGTGCAGGCCTGCGCAGGAGGAAGGGCCCCCCGCCAGTGCAGGGTCCTGGAAAGCTCGTGGGGAGACGGAGGCACAGGCCTTTGCTTTAGGCCTCAGCCGTGCGATCCTGCCGAGTCGGGGCACCCTGCGGGAGGCCGTCCCTCCTGCCGACCTGGGTGGCAATGTCCGTACCTCTGTCAGCACCGTCCTGACGACAGGGTCCCCCAAATGCAGCCCTGCCAGACGGGCAAGAGAATGATCCCAAGAAGCACAGGGTCCGTCCCGGAAGCTGCTGACCGTGCTAAAGATGGGGTCGGGGGTGGGGGGGCTGCGCTTGGCTTCTAGGCCATCCACCCACGAGGGGATTGCCCCCGCCCCACCTAAGCGCCCCGGAGAGGGGACCGGCCCCAAAGCCTGTCTGGGCGTCTCCGAGCACTTAGCAGCCCCCAGCGGGTGCTGGTCTCACTCCCAAGCCCCAAACCCACAGCCCTGGGTTCACAGATGGTGCCTCGATGCCACACAAACACACTGGCGGCCTTCAGTCGTGAACCGACTCGGCTCTGCTCGGGGCCCCCTCCCCCAAGCCCCGAGAGCCAGCCCAGGGCCCACCAGAACGGGCAACGGGGCAAGGGTGGGGCAGCACTCGGGCGCTGTGCCCAGGGCCAGCCGGGGGCCCCAAGGCGGTCAGGCCGGGCAGCCCAGGGGGCCCGGCCGGCGTGGGGTACATGTTCCTCACGGAGCTGGAAGCGGCCTGCAGGGCCCGGTGGGGGCGGCTGTGCGTCCATTTTCAGCTGCCGGAAAGAGTTGAGGCCCTCGCTCTTCCCTTTCCAGCCCACGAACCAGAAGGAGGGCGACTCTCCCAGGACAGCCGTTTCTCCCCAAGGCTCTTAGCTACAGCAGGTATTATTACTATTTCCTAAAAAAGAAGCCAGAACCCTGGATTTCTGCATGAAATCTCCTGATTTTAAATGCCGACCGGTTGCTATTTTGTCAAACTGTGCCTTCCAGGATGGGTAAGAGCATCTGCCTGTGAGCCGCCTGGAATTCGGGGGCTGGGGGTGTGAAAGACGGTGGCTCCCTCTCTGAGCACCCCTGCAGGGGAAAGTGGGTACCGGCAGCCCAGCCCCAGCCCCCACCGGGCCCAGCAGGCACACGGTGGCCCTAGCGATGCTTCAGTGTAGTGTTCCCAGAGTGAGTTTCACTGACCCTGGAAGCAGATTATAGGGTCCAGTTTGGGAAATGCCAGATCATACAAAGTTGGGGGGGGGGGGGCTCCGTTACTGCAGGACTTATCAGGGCCTTTAATGTTCTAAAATGCATCCTGAGGGTCGAGAAGGCAATAAAACAAGCAGCATTTCCAGTGGGATTAGACCTGTGTTGGGCAGAGCAGCCACGGAACCCACTAGAACCCAGCGCCTGTGTGCGCGCCATCCGGGGGCACGGCACCAAAAGGCGGAGAGAAGCGGGGCAGGGATGCCCGCCGTCGTGACACAGGCCACCTGCAGTGACACCTCGGTGCCCATCTCAAGTTCCCCCAGGTGGGATCCCGACACAGCCACTCTGGAGACCACCAGGAAGACAAACAGCATGTGACTCTGGGCACGGGGGACCTGGCCCCACACGGACAACTCGGGGCTTCTGACCCGCAGACCCCGCTCGGGGGGTTAATGCCAGGTCCCAGGAGGCCCGAGCCGTGTGTGCGGGACCGCGAGCTCGCTGTCCCCACTGGAGGCCAGAAAAGCAAACGCGGGGATCAGCAGGGCCGTGCTCCCTCTGGGGGCTCTGGGGAAGGATCCTTCCTGCCTCTTCCAGTTTCGGGCGCCTCAATGTCCCTGGGGGGGCCACAGCCTCTGCTGCTGTTTCCCCCTGGGTATCTGTGGGTCTCCGTGCCTGCAGCTCCCTTCTCTGTAAAGACACAAGCCTTTGGATTTAGGGCCCATCGTAATCCAGCATGACCTAATTTTAGCTGAACTAATTAAATCTGCAAAGTCCTTATTTCCAAATAAGGTCATGTTTACAGGTTCGGAGTGGACGTGAATTTGTGTGTGGGGGTGGGGGGGGGGAGGTGAGAACAGCACTACTCAACCCAAGGGAAGGAGACATCTCAATATGAACAGTGGTGACCTCAGAGGGACGGGGGTTGGGGCAATTTTCACCTGCACACACATTAATCAATCGCTTGTGTGTAATTTCTATGAAGGTCGCATATTACTTCTCTGTTAAGAAAAATCAAGTAAACGAGTAATACATTTTTGATGAAAAGCAAAATTATATAAAGTCCCAAAGGCACTTACTACCACCCCCAAGAACGTTGACATAAATCCCGGTGAGTCCACCCGAGAGAAGGTGCCCAGCTCGTGCCTCAAGAAGCCTTGGTGCCTTTTTACCGGGGAGACCACTGCTACCCAGCTGGGCTCCCGGCAGACGTAAAGTAAGCTCAAGGCAGAGGACTGAGCGGCATGCAGGGGCCCCAGTCCAGTCTTGCACCCCAGCGGGCACACCCCTGGCTGGAGGGAGGGAGGCACAGACCCCACGGTCACGGCACAGGTACAGGCGAGCAAAGACCCTTCTGGGAAAGGAGCTTTGGAAGTGAGCCGAAGGACGGACCCCAAATGGTTCAGCCACATGCCGGTAACCACAGAAAGGTCAGGCTGGGAGCCTCCACGTTCCCGAGTGGAGGGCCCAGAGGAATGCCCTTGGCCGGGAGCAGGCAGGCGGGCAGCAAAGCTGTGGGACGCTGAGAGCCCCGGCCCCAGCCGGTCCGTCCTGAGAAGGGATGGGACCCCTACTTCCTGCACACAGTGTCCCGCCTCACTGCTTTGGGAGGGGACAGCGGCACACGCCCCTCAGCTTTGGTTTTTGCAGAACCGGCCCTAGATGTTGTAACGGTCTGGGCCTGGGCCCGCTGTCCCAGAAATCTGGACGCTCTTGGTGACCCGTTACACAGAAAGAATGGCCATTTGGCCGGACGCTGTGGCCCCAGCCGTCTGCACAGCAGGCCTGTTTGCCACCAACCCCGTCACGAGTGGTATGACAAGCGGCTTGCCCTGCTCAGTCCTTCTCCCTGATCCAAGCGGCTTGCACATCAAGAGCTCGGGGGGAGCCAGGCGGGTATTGGGAGCCCGTGGGACTGTGCCGCGGCGGCTGAGGGGGGCACCAGTTTTCTGCATGCTGCCAGTGTGGGAGCGGGGAAAGCAGAGGGGCTCTCAGCAAGCCCCCCATGGCCGTGGCCCACCCCGGTCACGGAGGATCGCAGGGCCCTCCCCACCGGCCTCCACGCCCCCCGCTCGGCTCTCGTCCTGTCCACAATCCCAGCACCTCTGGACATCTCGCCCTTCGGCCGGCCCCTCCTCCCCTCATCCAACTGCAGCCAGAGAGAGTCCCCAGAAGTGCAGCTCCCGGGAGGGCATCTGCTGGAGCTCTTCTGTGTCTCCTTCTCTCTGGAGGGACCCGAAGGCCCCCCCCGCAGGCCTAGCCCCGCCCACCTGCCTGTGTTCCCCGCCCCCGCGTTCAAAGGTCCCACCCAGTCCCCAGACCCGCCAGGACCATCGGAGGCTACCACGTACAGCCAGTCCCCGACGCCTCCAGCTGTAAACCGTCCCCGACCCGCACGAGTGATGACGCCGATGAAGACGGTAACATGTGCCCTGCTCTGGGGTGGGTCAGGCGCATTTCTAATGACCGGACACGTACTGACCCTCGTGAGCACCTGTGAGATTGGGGGTGTACCTTACCGCCCCGCGAGGCTGTCCTAGGTAGCAGAATTCTCCCTTCACCTGCGTCCCTGCAGCACCCCCTCTATGGACACGGGCTCAGTGGGCCTTCTGTCTGGTACCCCTGAGAGGCCCAGGTGGGGGCCTGGGGCCGGGGGGCTGCATCTGGGGCATCCCTGTGGCTCTGGTGGCCGGCAAAGTGCCTGGCCCTCAGAACACACAGCTGCGGGACTGACCGATAAAACCCTGAGCGTCCACATCCTGAGGGCTCCTCTTTCTGTCTTCCTGTAGGCCCCGCACACGTGCCACAGTGCTATACTGGCAGGATGACCAGAACATTCTGATCACCAGGAATATTCCAGTAGCTGAAAAGGTCTGGGAAATCATCTATTTGACGTCTCATTTGCGGATCAAATCAAAGGCTGGCCAGAAGATGTGACAGGGCTCCACTTATGTAGAAAGCAGGGACTGCAGGGTGGGGAGCTCTGGTCCCTGACCAGCCAGAGAACCCAGGGCCTATTATGTCACTCCCCTGGGCGTGGGCACAGTGGTAACAAAAACTGGAATGAAGGAACTTCTGGGTTCAACCCTCAGCCCTCAACCTCATAAGAGACAGTGGGGGAAGAATAACCAGCAGGAAATCTGCCTTCTGTGTGCGTGGCACGTTGTCGTCATTGAGCACAGGGCCTAGTGTGTGGTAAGCTCGCAACAAGTGTGGCATGGATGCATGGATAGATGGATAGGTGGATGAGAAGAAGGAGGGAGGAAGGACAGGAGGAAGGATAGGAGGAAGGATGGGGGATGGATGGATGGAAGAATGGAAGAGAGGATGGTGGCTGGACGATAGATGGATGGGTGGTGGATGGATGGATTGGTGAATGGACAGGTGGATGGATGGTGGATTGATGGATGAATGGATGGATAAATGGATGGGTGGGTGGGTGGATAGATAGATGATGTGTGAATGCATGGATGGGTGGATGAATGGGTCAATGGATGGATATATGGACAGATGATTGATGGATATATGGATGGATGGTTAGATAGATGGGTGGATAGATAAATGATGGAGGAGTGGGGGAGTGGATGGATGGATGGATGGATGGATGATGGATGAGTGGGTGGGTAGATGGCTGGATAATGGATGGGTGAATGGATGTATGGATGGATGATGTATGAATGGATGGATGGGTAGATGAATGGGTCAATGGATGACAATATGGACAGATGATTGATGGATGTATGGACTGATGGTTAGATGGATAGGTGGATAGATAAATGATGGATGAGTGGGGGAGTGGATGGACGGATGGATGGATGGATGGATGGATGATGGATGGGTGAGTGGGTGGGTAGATGGCTGGATGATGCATGGGTGAATGGATGTATGGATGGATGATGTATGAATGGATGGATGGGTGGATGAATGGGTAGATGGATGGATACATGGACAGATGATTGATGGATGGATGGGTGAGTGGGTAGATGGATGGGTGGGTGGATGGATTGGTGAATGGACGGATGGATGGTGAATATATGGGTGGATGGTGAATTGATGGATGAATGGATGGATAAATGGATGGATGGGTGGGTGGATAGATAGATGATGTATGAATGGATGGATGGGTGGATGAATGGATATATGGACAGATAACTAACGGATGTGTGGACGGATGGTTAGATGGATGGGTGAATGGATAAATGATGGATGAGTGGGTGAGTGGATGGATGGAAGATGGATGGATGGATGATAGATGGGTGAGTGGGTGGGTAGATGGCTGGATGATGGATGGTGAATGGATGTATGGATGGATGATGTATGAATGGATGGATGGGTGGATGAATGGGTAGATGGATGGATATATGGACTGATGATTGATGGATGTATGGATGGATGGATGGGTGGGTGGGTGGATGAATGGATGGGTCGGTTGGTGGATGGATGGATGGATGGGTGGGTGGGTGGGTGGGTGGGTGGATGGATGGATGGGTGGGTAGATGGGTGGATGGATGGGTGGGTAGATGGGTGGATGGATGGATGGGTGGGTGGGTGGGTAGATGGGTAGATGGGTAAATGGATGAAGGATGGATGATTGATGGACAGATGGATGGGTAGATGAATGGGTGGGTTGGCAAATGGGTGGGTGTGTACATGAGAGTATAGATGGATGAATGGATAGATTGATGGGTAAGTGGGTAGATGAGTACTTTGAAAATTACAATATTATCTACGTCAGGCTCTATGCTAATTTCTTTAAGAGAGGCTGCCAATAGGTGGCCTGAGGCCAAATCAAACAGCATTTTTTAATTAGTCACTAACATATACAAGTTTAAATATTTCATATACAAAGCCTGTACCTCTGGCCACACTTGCACAGCTAGAGAATATGACAGCACCCTGCCCACACTCCTGTATGGCACCTGCCTGCCCAAGCCAAGCCCAGCTCCCGCCCAAAAAGTGTGAGCTCTCCAGGTCCTCATGGCTCCCCCCACAGTTTGTAGGGTTGGGAAGGGAAAGATTCTTTCTTGTCTGTGTGTCTTTCAAAAGAGTAAAAATGAAGGCCAGGTGTGTTTTTAAAGACACTACTGCCCTCTGCTTGGCTGGCTTCACCCATATCCCTGCCCATGCACAGGGTGTCTGACCTTTCCTGACGCGTCATTGGTTGACTGCTTTAAACCAATCCTGCAAGACATCTGATGCCCATGTTGTTGTACTGCACAGCCCCGAAGGGCTTGCAAAACCCCACCCAGTAAGCCAGTGGTGGCGCTGGGACTCAAACACGTGTGTCTGGCTATCTGCCTGTGCCCAGAGCCCTTCGCCCAGCCTTGCTGTGCCCTCCCTCTCCAGCATCACTGGGGCTTCTGGATGCTCCCTGCTTCACCAGTGGTTGACTGACGAGTCCTGTGGCCTACCTCGTCACCCCCAGCACACCAGTCCATGCCAGAACCCCATGCTTGCGGCTCAGGCTGCCACGAAGCAGGACTGGGAGATGGGTCCCGGAGCTTTGGGACCCTCCAGGAGGAATTTGGAGAGCCCACGGCACACAGTGGCCTTAACACCTGGCAAGACAGCCGACGCAAATCATCGTGCTTTCCCAAAAAGTTACCGGGACATCATTTCACAGCATATGCTCAAAGGTCCTACTAATTCTACTAAAGGTGGAATAGAGGCAGCAACGGCGGGTATCGGCGACTCGGTGCTTCCGCGGGCCAGGTGCCGTGTAACACGCATCCTCTCCTAGAGCTGCGACGCAGGGAGCCCTGTCCCACCTAACCCGTATGCTGCGGGGCCACTGCGGCCCCCAGCAGCCCCGAGCTGGCATCTCTGCTTTGCAGCTGGAGTTCTCACAGCCCGTGGCCAGTCTCAAGACACCGTGCAGAGGGAAGCGTTCCAATCAGCATAGCCACGACCTGTGCTTCTCAGCTTGCGTCCCGGCCCAAATGTGCTGGGAGCTAAAATTAGGGTGAGGCTTGTACCCAGCCGGTGCTCTGTCAAGAGTGGGGTTCCCACCCCAGAGCATCTGCTTCCCACCCTCTGCTCATAATGCATTTTAAACGGAGCCATCCAAATTCACTGCCACGTTCGCACGAAATAGTGGCCGCGATGGCCACTAATTTGCATGTGCTGTGCGCTTGGGCTGCGTCTTCACTGAATCCTCGACACAACCATGTCTGGTAGGCGGGGTAGCTGATACTGTGCCTAAAATCAGACGCACAACCATCGCTTTCTTCAATCTTCACCAGCCACCCAGCTGGCCTGGCCAGAATCCCAGGCATCACCCCGCACGCCCCCTCCCAGGCAGCAAAGTGGACTCCCAGCCTGGCTGTGGCTCTCTGTCTCCATGTCCGCTGCCGGGTCTCCCCGGACGCTTCCATCTGCTTCTACACTCCCTTCTCCTTCCACAACCGTCCACACGGCAGTGAGTGGGCTCTTCTTAAAAATATAAATCATGGTGACTCTTTTGCTAAACCTCCTCAGAGGTTTTTTTTTTCACCGTGTTTAGAACAAAATCCAGACTGCTGATTTTGGACCATGAGGCCCCAAGGACCCAGCTTCCGGTCTCCAGCCTAACATTCCACCGCTTCCCTGGGAGTAGACACTTGCCACCCTGCTCACGCCATCATACTGGCGATCCCGTGGGAGCCCAGGATATCCCGAGCAAGCTTTTCCACACCACAGGGTGTTGGCAAAAGCTGTTTTCAGGAACATGCCACCTGTGCACCTCTGCACAGCTGGCCCTTCTACCACGCAAATTTCAGTCCAAATGCCATGGTCAGTAGAGCCATCCTGGATAATCCTTTTACTGGGGGGACGGTCCCTCTCCCCCTGCTATTTCAGCTGTCCTATCCCCCACTGTAGCAGCAATGCTTAACATAGGATCAGAAAAATATTAGTACATACTGGCATGGATGGACGGATGGATGACTGGATGGGTGGGTAGATGGATGGGTGGATAAGAGGATAGATGGGTGGACACATGGATGTATGAAGGTGGTGGGTGGGTCACGGATGGATAGATGGGTGAGTGAATGGATGGGTAGATGGATGGATGGATGAGAGGATGGGTAGATGGATGGATAAGAGGTAGATGGTTGAACAGATGGATGGGTGAATGCATGGATGGGTAGGTGGGTGGACAGATGAATAGATGGATAAGTGGATAGATGGGTAGATGGTTGGATGTGGGTGGATGGATAGATGGATAAGAGGGTAGATGGTAGAATGGATGGATGGATGAAGGTGGTGGGTGGGTCACGGATGGATAGATGGGTGAGTGAATGGATGGGTAGATACATGGATGGATGGATGGATGGATGGATGGATGAGAGGGTAGATGGTTGACCGGATGGATGGGTGAATGGATGGATGGGTAGGTCGTGTCTAGGTAGGTAGATAGGAGGGTGGATGGGTTAGTGAATAGCTGGGTGGATGGAGGGGTAGATGGATAGATACCATCACCCCCAACACAGAGTCAAGCTAAAAATAGAAAATGACCACGCAATCATGTATTATAGCTCTAGAAAGAGAACGTTATCAGCCCTGAGACAAGATCACGACCGTGTAACTCTGGTCTGTGACGGTGACCAAGCGCGTGCAGCACGTGGGGTGCCTATGCACGTGCGCACATGCGTGGGGGAGGTGCTTTGCCAGGCCCTTAACTGCTCTCTCTTTCCTTACCTCGTTCCTCGCCTTTCTCTCATCATCGCGTTGGGGGACAGAAGCTGAGGTCAAGCCAAACCTCCCCAGTTTAAGTATCAACAGCACTTCCTTCCTCCGCTCCCCATCCCTTCTGTCCGTCCATCCATCCATCGCCCCCAGTCCACCCACCCACACATCTCTCCATCCATCAGTCCATCCACCCACCCACCTGTCCGTCCATCCTTTCCTTCATTTACCCAACAGAGAGCGAGTGAGCCCCTAGGCTGTGCCAAGCCCTGTCGGGCCCTTGGGATAAAATCGTGGACCAAACGGTCTTCGAGGAGCTTGTATTCAAGTGGGGGCGGGGAGGTGAAAGCCAACCAGGAAAAAGGGTACGCGAATCATAAAGTCCCTTCGTTCAAAACTCCCTCTTCTCCAGGAGCCCAGAGTGGGGCTCAGCTAAGGCTCTCTCCCCAAGACCCAGGACGACGACCTATCCTTGTCCCTCGACCCGCTGGCTGCACAGTGGACGTGCTGGCCCCCAGGCTTCTGCCGGGCGCAGGGGAGGGCGCTGACGTGCTGAGCCCACGGCGCCGCGAGGCTCAGGTGGTGAATTCCGCGGGGCACTTTCCTCAGGCCCGGGTAGTAGGCCCGCCACTCACCGTTGTGACGTTTCGGCCCTGCGGCCACGATGTCACGGTTAACAGCAGCTCCGGCTCCCGGCCTACGAACGGTCTCGCTCCCCAACCGTCCTCTCAGAGTGGGCCGTGAAGGCTGATGCTTTAACACCACGGGACGGGATCCGGAAGGACTCTGGTGCCTCAAAGTGCGTCAAGGTGGAGGCGCGAACGTTTTCCGACATCGTACGGCGCTGAGGCCGGCTCGAAGACGAGGCGGGACGGTCGTGCCTTCCGACTGCGACAGCGCTCCCGGCCCGGCCTGCGCCCGAACTCCCATCAGAACGCGTGACGATCGCAGCCGCACTTCCCGTCCACAGTCTGACCGCGTGGCCAGCAGGCGTTTTAGTTGCAAGGGGCGCTGAGGAGGCCTGTACGGACGCCCGGTCTGGGCGCGAGTGCAGCGGGGCGCCTTTTCCACGATGCCAGCTCGCGGCCATAGCGCGGCGCGGGGGTTCGAGGCGCGGGCGCCTCCAGCCGGGCGCAAACGCAGCCGCCACGGTCCGGGCGGCAGGTGCGGGGGGCGTGCCCCGGGGTGACCCCGCGGGCCGAGACCCGAGGCAGGAAGCGTGCAGGTGGTGGCTACCGGTCCCCTCTCGCAGCCAGACCCTCAGCTGAGGGCCTACTGCGTGCCGGGCACGGGGCTCACGGCAGGGAACCAGCCAGAGGTGGTCCCTGCCCTCGGAACCGGGGACTAAAGCAGCACGTGGATAAGTGAACGATCTGACCTGGAGGGGCACCGTCCGGTCCACGGGCAGCCGTGGCCACGAGCCACGGGCCGGAGCCCAGTTTGGACGAAGCGGTCCAGGAGCACAAGGGACGCGGGTGCGGCTGAAATCCGGAGAGAGTCGGGAGGAGCAGGAGGTGAGGGGGGCAGCTGG
Source organism: Panthera pardus (assembly GCF_024362965.1). Taxonomy (NCBI): domain Eukaryota; kingdom Metazoa; phylum Chordata; class Mammalia; order Carnivora; family Felidae; genus Panthera; species Panthera pardus. Next base: position 3,072,516 of record NW_026526677.1, on the reverse strand, counting down.
GAAGGAGCTGGTCACACAGGGAACCCCGGGTCAGGAGTCCGGCGTGGATGCCGAACCCACTGTGACGACGATGAAGTGTTCCAGGCGGGGATGGGTGGACACTGGGGGAGACGGAATCTGACTGACGGTTCTTTTGGAAGACCTCTACTTCCAGCTGCTGGGGTGGAAGCTGGATTGTATATGGAAGGAGCAGAAGCAAGCAGTAGCCTGCTGGGAGGCTACTGCACTAGTCCGTGTACAGGATGACAGAATGCGAGCCTGAGTGGAGACAGTGGAAATGGAGAGAAGTGGGAGAGGTGTATCAGTTGGAACTTGGGGACTGGAGATAGGACAGGACTGGCTGATGGGTTGGATGTGGGGTAACAGAACAGGAAGAGCTTCAGATGACGCTCCGTCTTCCTGCTTGGGACACTGGGTAAGTCATGGAGAGAGAGAGAGAAACCCTGTGCTTGGGAAGTTGGGGGCTTTGATGTTAGACACAGCATAAGAGGAGGCCTGTGGGACCCACGGGAGTAGCCATGGCCGCTGGTGGCAGATGCTGGGGTCTGAAGAACTGGGGGTAAGAATCTCGAAGGGAGCACACACACAGCCTCCCAGTCCAAGAACAACAGGGCCATTCCCAGATGAGGAAGAGGAACACAGAATTGACTCCGCTAAGACCCCACCCTCAGGACTCCAGTGCAGCAGGGGACGAGCCCCCAGCACGTGATCGTGGCAGGTGGTCAGAGGCCCCCAGGCCTGGTGAGCAGGGCAGAGGCCACTCCCCAGAACTCACAGATGTGGGGGGCATGTCTGTTGGATGGGGGCGGGGCTTGAGTGGGGTTGTTTCAGCCTGAGGAAATCCCAGAAGAACCCTGTGTGCCGTCACACCCCAGGGACAAATCGGACACGAACACACAAGGTCAATGCGAAAAGCCAACTTTTCAGCCTAAAAGCAAAAAGAGCTCTTGGGGAAAGACAGGAGGTTATAGAGGTCTTGGGTCAGGAGGAGGTGGCCCGTGGTCAGCTGCCCACTGGGTCACGCTCCACAGGTGATGCCCTTCCCGGGACGGTGGCCACACCGCTGGTTAAGTCCTGGTCATTGTCTCAGATGACCCAGGGCTCGAGTCCGATGCTGGCGCTCGCCCAGGCGCCCCCACACACAGCGTGGCCTCAGCCTGACCAACCAAGCCCAGGAGGTCCTGGACCAGCCCTGAGCGCCCCCTGCCTGGCCCCCTCAGATGTCAGCGAACCCCCTGCACATGCCATGAAAATACGAGTTCTTGGGGGTTTTCCTTTCCTCTGGGGCTCATCCATTTGTGGCACGGCTTGATTTTCAGGATCCGATGCCTCTACAGTGAGTCAAGCTGGTGGAGACATGCTGTGACCCATCCTGGAGGGAGTTCCCTTCAGACGCCTGCATGTTCCTGCCCTGACGCCCTGGGCAGGGGCCCCAGGCAAGAGGCACCACACCCCTCATTTCAGCCTCTCGGTACCAACTGTCGGGGAATACTATGGATCAAACTGGGTCTTCTGGAAAATGCAAATGTTGGAGTCCTAACCCACCCCCCAGCAGCTCCGGATAGGATGCTATTTGGAAATAGGGTGTTATATAGAGGTGGTGATGAGGTCGGGCCTGAATCCAGTGTGCCTTGTGTCCTTGCGAGAAAAGGAGATTTGGACGGAGACAGATATGAACACCACGCGAACATAAGGACGGCCATGGCCAGCCAAGGAACAGGTCCTTCCCCGCCAGCCCCCAGAGGACCCAGGCCTGCCGACACCTGGGTCGTGGGCTTCCGGCCTCCAGGACGAACGGACCAGCAGTCTGTGGTACTTGGCTGCGGCAGCCCTAACGACGACCACAAGGAAACTCAGGGGAGAGGTGCTGGTACCCCAGCGAGGGCAAGGTCACGCCCAGGCGTCACCCCCGTCCGCGAGCTTCCGGCACAGAGAAGGCGAAGGGAACGGGTGCTTCCGAGGGGACCGCCCTGCTGGGAAAGGAAGAGCCAGCTCTCTGTGGCTCTGGCAACCCCGTGAGATCCCTGCTATTTGCACATGGAAACTGGGGGCGCCAGAGGGGGGAGGGTGTGAGAAGGAAAACGGGGCGAAAAACACAAAAGCAGGGGTTAAACGAACCCAGCTTTGGACGGTCCTGAGGCTGTGCGTGCTTGCGGTCACTTCGTGCCCAGCGACACCCACCGCGAAATGCTGGTGGCTCCGGCCCCGGGCCCTCCCTGTCGGAGGAGGCCCAGCGAGAAGTGTCCTGGGCAACATCGCCTAGTGATCTGGGGGATTCTCACGGTAAGCCAGCTGCTCAGGGAGGGTCTTTGTCCCGGCAATGAGCGGAATGTGTCCCCCCAAGTTCTTACCTTTAAATCCCAACCCTAATATGGTGGTATTTGGAGGTGGGGCCTTCAAAGGTGATTAGCTTATGAGGACACAAGAGGCAGGCGGGGTGCACGTCGGGAAGATGGCTGGGCCGCCGGCACCTTGATCTTGGAGCCCCAGCCTCCAGAGCTGTGAGAGTTAGTTTCTGTGCTTAATGAGCCACGTGTCATGGCAGTTGCACTATGGCAATACTCCTTCGAGGCTCCTGGGGTCCCCGGGATGCTGGGGAGGGCTGGGGGAGTCAGCACAGCCCCACCACGGACACCCCGAGAGAGTGACTTCTAATGCTGGCTCACAGGCACTTGGAGAAGTGATTAGACAGGAGAGACCGTGCAGAACTGGGCATCTAAACTTAGCCTGACAAAGAGTCTAGAGTGTGTGAACACAGAATGTGCCTGTTCCGGAGGGATATGGAAGGAACGCAACAGACCCACGTGACTAATTTATCTGCAAGTGAACTCAGGCAGCGAGTGATGAACTTGGGCAGCAAGTAAGTGGACTTCAGCAGCAAGTAAGCGAACTCAGGCTGCGGGTAAGCGAACTTGGGAAGTCAGGCTGTGGGTAAGCGAACTTGGGAAGCAGGTAAGTGAAGTCAGGCTGCGGGTAAGTGGACTTGGGCAATGGTTAAGTGAAGTCAGGCTGCGGGTAAGTGAAGTCCGAGTACAGGTAAGCGAACTCGGGCAGTGGGTAAGTGAAGTCAGGCTGCGGGTAAACGAACTTGGGAAGTGGGTAAGTGAAGTCAGGCTGCGGGTAAGTGAAGTTGGGCAGTGGGTAAGTGAAGTCAGGCTGCGGGTAAGTGAACTCGGGCAGCGGGTTAGTGAACTTGGGCAGCGGGTAAGTGAAGTCAGGCTGCGGGTAAGTGAAGTCAGGCTGTGGGTAAGTGAACTCGGGCAGCGGGTAAGTGAAGTTGGACATCTGTCCCTGAGAAAGCACAGAAGCCCAGCACTGATGAGGTGTTGCTGCCTCATTCCCCACCGACCCCGCAGACTTTGTATTTTTAGCATTTAGACCGAGTTAGTGCCTGGTCACCCAGCAAAGATGAGGTCTTGAGTAGGAACCACACCTTCTCCCAAAGTCTGACGGCTCAACGCTCTCCCTGTCCACATGCTCTCTATAAAAATGTACAAACTGCCTCCGTTCGCTCATCTGCAAACTTGTGCCTTTTTATTTTAAATTTCGATGAAAATGACCTTATTGAAATAATCTAAACAAACTTCACAGAAAATTAACGAGGGATTACCTTCACATAAATACAATCAGTAAACGTGAAGAAATTCACTACAATTACTCTGCTGTTTCATCATGCCGAAAGAAGTAAACAGCCAAAGAACGAAAATCTCCCTTAGAAAGAAAAAGAAATCCCGCGCGCGCAGCTGTTCAAACAGAAAGCATGGCCGGGAAGGTGCTGGACCAGAGCCCGGTGGCCTCCTCTGCTCCCGCTTTTTAGCTGTGCTCAGCCCGGGTCATCACACGCTGTGTTTGTGAGATGTGAGGGTGCTCCTCTTAAAAACCCCAGGTGCCCAGGGCTGGGCCTCACCGGACACCTGCCCCGCGGGGGGCTTGCTCCTCCCCCACAGCCCTGCCCCCCTCGGCCGCAGGTGGGGACACTGAGTGAACCCAGTAACGAAAAGCAGAAGCACACATCCTCCGGTTCACCCTCGAGCCCCTCCCACACAGCCTCTCCACGCAGCCGGACAAGAGGCGTTTTCCTTCCAGCACCGGACCAGACGACAGTGTCTCCAAATGAGCCAGAGTTAGCCCGTCATTCATTCTTTTGTGCCTTCATTCACAGAACCTGAACTCCTGCCCTGCCCCAAGGACCCGCGGTCCCTGCCTCAGCACGGCTTCCCCAGAAGCTGCTTCACCCCCAGCTCTGTCGCTGCAGTTAAGGGGGGGCGGGTGGGGGGGTCTCCCACTGCCCTTTGGCCCCTGCAGCCAGCCGTCTGCACGTTCGAGATGAATCCTCTGCCCCGTCCGAAAGGCCTGCGGTGGCCCCCGTCTTCTCGATGAGTCTCCAACGCACGCATCACCAGGGAACGGTCTGGGCACACGAAGCCTCGGGTCCACACCCTCCTGGCAAAACGCTGGCACCAGCCCCAGACGGCACAGCCCGCTTGCTTCCTGCCAACTGGAAAGCAGTTGCAGGAGACATCCCGGGGAACATATCCCATTGCTTCCTTTTGGCACCAAGTGGGGAGAAGTGGCTTTGGAGGAGCAGAGACGCGGGGGAGAGGAGGCAGGAGCCTCAATCCACTGTCTCGAGAACTGGGTGATTAGCATTCCGAGGCCGAGGCTGTGACAAAAGTGCCAGGGCTGTGGCCAAACCAGAAGGGAAACCGAACCAGGGGGCAGAAAAGACCGCGCATCGTTCAGGATGTAACATTTGGCTACAAAGAGTTTCAAAAGGCTCCTATCTGTTGATTTCCCAGGAAGCCAAAATGACAGTTTGCTGCGTTCCTCAGGAGCGCGCGCATGCCCCAGGTCAGCTGGCGCGCTTTCGGGTCTGGGGAGGGCGGCGGACGAGCGGAGGGCCTAACATCAAAAATGGCATTTCAGCAAGAATGACTTTTTCTTATCAGTTCACGCAAGGAGCCAGGAACAAACAAGCCAACAAACAAACAGAAGGTTCTGGGCATTCCTAACGTCTGTTTTTGCTGGAGATTTTCTGTGTCTACCTGGGGAAGTATCCGCCCTGCCGTCTGGCACCACTCAGCTCACAGCGCCTGCAGGAGGGGCAGAGGCCCTCGGAGGGGAGAACGGGGCCCCCAGTGATCGCACCCGGGTGGGCAAGTCCAGAGGCCCTCGGAGGGGAGAACAGGGCCCCCCAGTGATCGCACCCGGGTGGGCAAGTCCAGAGGCCCTCGGAGGGGAGAACGCCCTCGCCCCCCAGTGATCGCACCCGGTGGGCAAGTCCAGAGGCCCTCGGAGGGTCCCCACCCTGCACCCTCTATGAAAAGTCATCCAAGTTACATAAACTGCCAAGGCTCAGTTTCTCCATCTGTAAAGTGGAGATAAGTGTATAATGATGAGGAGTCGCCCCCAGCAGCAACTGCTTCAAGCCAGGCACGACTCAGGGAATCCTCACTACCTCCACGACGAGGTGACGGATGGCTGTGTATCCCTGCGATACAGAGAAGGCAACTGCAGCACAGAGAGGTTTCGTAACTTGTGTAAAGTCCCACAGCCATTAAATGGCAGAGTTAGGATGCAAACCGAGAAAACGGCTCCGGGTGCCTGCAGGCAGCCCGTGTGTGGGGCCGTGCCGTGCCCACGCCTGGTTGTGCGGGTGCTGTGGACACACCCAGGGGACAGGGAACACCTGCTGGCAACCCCCTGGGCCAGGCCTCGGTCACCACACTAGGACGGGGACCCCGGGGCAGAAAGCCTTGGCAATGTCCTGCCTCCTTCTTGCCCTTAACGGGCCCCTTCCACAAAGCGGCCCGAGTCTTATCCAGGGCACCAGCGTCCAGGGACGGCGGGCGGGGACTCCAAAGGCAGAGGCCAAGTCCAGGTGGGCACCACGTGTTACTGGCTGAACTGTGTCCCCCTGAAATTGATCTGTGGAAGCCCCGATTCCCAGAACCGACAAATGCGGCTGTATTTGGAGACAGAACCTTTACAGAGGTGACTGAGATAACACGAGGTCACCAGGGTCACCTGATCCCGTGTGACCAGGGTCCTTGTAAGAAGAGGGGATCGGGGCACAGACACGCACAGAGGGACGAGCTCGTGAGGACACAGCGGGAGGATGGCCGTCCACACACAAGGAGAGAGGCCTTGGGAGACCCCGGCCCTGCCCACGCCTGGACCTCGGGCTGAGGCCTCCAGGATGGGGGGACAGGACACATCTGTTGTGTGAGCCCCCCGTCCGTGGGATGGCAGTGTGAGCTCACTGACATCGCAGAACCCCACAGCCTAGACCAGCCCTCTGGAGTCCACAGGGACCTATGTCCGCAGGCCGGGGCACAGGGCATGAGCTATCCTGCAATTACTAACCCCATCAGGGCTCACAGCCCCAGGTCTCTCCTCGGAGATGAGCACGGGCTTCCAGGCCCACTTGCACTGGGAAAGGCTGCAGGGTTTCAGGGCAGAGCTCTGGGCACACCGTGCGGCCCGGCCCGGCCTGCCTTTGCCCCCTCGCTGCCCGGCCAGGCTCCAGGCACGGAGCTCCTCATGGTGGGAGGCGGGTCTGAGGTATGAGGCTCTGAGCAGGGGTGAGGGGACGGCTCTGCGAGCAGGGGCGTGGAGGAGGGGGCAGGACAGAGAGCAGAGGGAGGACGAGGACGCACGAGATGTCCCGCGCAGCCTGTCCGAGGGCACTCTCCTCACACTGAGACATGCCTGTCTCTCATGCAGGCTGTGAGCCCTGGCAACCTCCCCTCTGTGGAGTCCCCAGCATTTGCTGAACAAGCCAGGCGGGAAACGACAGGATAGAGGGATCTAGGAGTAAACACAATGGGAAGAGAAGAAACCCGAAAGACGGCAAATTGGAGACACTCGGACACTCCCGGGTCCTGCAGGGTCTAGTAGGTAATGGGGGAGGGGGGGCGTGGGGGCAGGAGAGGGCAGGGGGTGCACAAAGGGGCAAAGGTCTCGCCTGACCTAGACTGCGATTCTCCGAAGGCACCTGTGATTCTATGTAAGATTCCCACGAATATTTAAAGCAAAGGGGCACCCCATCCTGTATGGTAACACCATCTCGAAAGGATCCTTCTAAACACTTAAAAGGCAGACCCAGGGTTAGTTTTAGATTAAGAACCCTTTGTTCACTCAACAGACACAGATCCACGGCACCGTCTCCGAAAGCCGTGGGCTGGAGGTGTTTTGGTATTTTCGAGTTGCCTGGCTTTGTGAGGGAAACACGGCGTAGGCCACATATTACGTCACACGGCCGGTGGGTCCAGGCAGGGTCCCGAAATCAATCCCATGAGGATTCCTGCGGGGGACAGATGCATCATCACACTAAGGAGGATAAATGAGAACTATGAATAGATTCAGATCGGTTCAGGTCAAGTCTGGCTGCCAACAAGTTACAAAACAGCTTTCACGTTTGAGGGGCGCCCGGGTGGCTCAGCCGGTTGGGCGTCCGACTTCAGCTCAGGTCACGATCTCATGGCCCGTGGGTTTGAGCCCCGCGTCCGGCTCTGTGCTGACAGCTCGGAGCCTGGGGCTGCTTCCGATTCTGTGTCTCCCTCCCTCTCTGCCCCTCCCCCACTCACGCTCTGTCTCTGTCTCTCAAAGAAACTAAATGAACATTAAAAAATTAAAAAAAAAAAAGCTCTCACGTTTGAAATTCTTTTTAGAGTAAAGGGTATGGATCCTGCAGCCAGTTGGCTGCTGTGCTCAGCACGTGTGGGGAAGGCAGGGGAGCACGGGAGCGGTGATGGTCTGCAGAGGGGACAGGGTGCCCAGCAGGAAGAGGAAAGACAAACGGGAGAGGCTGTAAGGTAGGGAGCCCATGTGGGGCATTCCCAGAAGGGCATGCGGGCCACAGGCGAGCTACACAGAGAGGAGAGACACCTGTCCACACAGCTGTGCTCCACAGACTACTGCCACCGTGCACGTGGCCATGAGCCACGTGGAATGGCGACCTATCCCCGGGCTACATTCACACCAACTTTTTGGTGTGTCTCCTCCAAGCCCCGGGACCTACAGATGACCCCTTCCGTCCCCAGTTTGGCCAATTAAAACTTGACTGGTAGCAATTGTCATCTCTTACTGTCCTGAGAGTGATGGGCTCCTCTCCATGGTGCTGAAATCCGGTGGTCATGCTTGAGCCTGGCAAAGAGCTTGGGATCTCTTGGTTTACCAGAAAGAAGGGAGCCCACGACACCCTGAAGAACCCTGTTCTCTGGGGTAGGATGGGCACATTTCTACGATTTCTCCCCTCTACATACGCCTTAATTCTGTACACCCCATTCAGCCTGAAACATTAAAAAGGCTGAAGGTGGTCGGTCACAGGTGCCTACAGAGAGGGGAGATGGAGACCACCCCCGAGTCCACGCGGTGCCCCCGCCTTTCTAAGTGGGGAGCCCCCAAGTAAGGGGAAACGTGCCATTTGGACCGATGCACTTTACAGGATAATGCCTGCGGCTCCCCAAACAAAGCACCATTGCCATGACAACAGTGGCATCCCACAACTCAGCCACTATTCTGAGACACGAAGCCACGAGCTTTACTTTTAAATGAATTTGATAAAATTTGCCTTGAAAACGTTCACATTCTCTGACAAAACTGGTGAGCCACCAGGAGGAACGTGTTCCAACAGCTGACACAAAGCTCCCAGGGACAATATCTGCTCAGAGACAAGGGGACACAAGGGCTGGAGGCACTTTTCATGAGCAAAATACAAAAACGGAAACACAGGCTTTGGGCCAGACACGGACAGGGTCCCTGGCCCTTCAGCCAAAGTCTCCGGGCGGGTGGAAGGCGATGTCGGCGTCCGGGACGATTCCACGACAGCGGTCGGGGAGAACTGCCCGGGCCACTTCTCTTCTCGAGAGTCACTGCAAAGAAGCCAACGGAGGGCAGTGCCTACAAAAGCCACCTAAACCACCCTCCTCTCTTTCCATAAAGGAGAAAACCCAGGGCAGAGACGGTCTCCATTTCCCCCCCAGGCTTTGTCGGCTCATGGAAAACTTTGCTGTGGTTCATCAGTATCTGGCAGGAATGGGATGCTCAGTGGTGATGCTAATGAGAAGACAGAATCGGGTTTGTTCCCGGCAGCAGCGGCTTGAGCCAGCACGCCGGCAGACCATCCTCGACGACGCGGGGTGGTCGGCGACCAGAGGGCTGGCGTGGTCTGGGGAGGGGGAGCGGGCAGGCGTGGCTTCAACACGAAGCTTTTGCCGGAAGGAGGCGTATATACACGTCTATGCCTCACCCACCGTTCGCAGGATGCCCATTCTACACCAGGCTCTGTTAGGCCGTTCACACCCATGACCTCCCTTCCGGACACAGGCCTCCCCAGGTCTGAGCGGTGACATTCTGAGACAATCCAGCTAAGCCAGCATCCAGAGGGAGGACATCCCGTCCTCCCTGACTCCCTCTTAGCCTGGTGCATCTAGACAGGACAGAGGCCCTCACCACCCGGGCCTTGGAGAATCCCAGAAGGACTCATACCCCTTCACACCCAGGAAGGAAGGTCCTCCGTCTAGAAGCCGTCCAGCCAGGTGAGTGGCACAGAAGCCGGTGAGATTTGAACAGCTGGGACGGCCCGGTACCGGTGAGAAATGAGCAAATATTGCTTGCCTGCCCCTGGCCACACAATATTGTCTTCTCTCTTCCTCAGCAATGTTTTAATCTCTACAGCGGGCGCCAAAACGAACACTGATAATTCATAAGAAAAAGATCGAAACGTGGCGTCCTTATACTCTTTCCCCTTGTGGAGCCCATCCCCATCAGGTCTGCCCTCCTAGCTGGGTGGCTGTGGAAGAGGGCACAGGACATGACGGACTCGAGGCAGCACCAGGACACCTGTGCCCGAACCCCGACCTCACACCCGCGAGCAGAACGTGACCTTGGATGAGCTGCCGAGATTTCTGAACCAAGTTTCTACAGTAACCATCTCCTATGCTGGCCAGCATTTGTCACCTGCCCTTCTGTCCCCTCCCGCTGCTGCAGGATGACCACGTGGCCCAGAACTGAATGAGGACACGGCTGTTTAAGGGGCGGGTCTGGGTCCCTTCTTCGCCTTTCCAGCTGGCCCTCGGAGCCCCGACAGGCTTCCCAAGACTCTGGGGCTCCTTACTGTCATTTTCCCAGAGACGCCCCCTTCCTGGTGGCCTCACGGCTCAGGGCCGCCCATGTGGCCAACGGCCTCAGGGACAAGAGTGTACCTGGGTGTCCAGGTTTTGTGCCTGGACCCAGCTGGGGATTTGAAAGTCATCGCCCTGCGAGCCAAGAAGAGACGGTTTTCTCTTCTGCCTCATTTCTGTCACCTGCTTCATTAGCTCTTTGAGGTGTCCCTTCTGTGGTGGCTAAAATCAGCAGCACTGTGCGCACACGTGTACGAATCCTTCTCTCCCTGAAAGTCTTTCCACTTATGCTTATTGGAAACCAGAATAGAAACCCTTTTCTGCATTCAACTGAATTCCACCCCGCAAAGTCCTCAGCTCCGGTTATGAGGCTCAGATCCTCAAGCCCCACAAGGAGCTCCAGGAGGGAACGGAGGGCTTATTTCTGCTTGAAGCTGGGCTCAGCCCTAAAGAAGTCCCTCATCACTGCCACGCAGTAGAGGCTCACGTCTGCGGTGGCTGCTGCGACCCGGAGACACGCGAGGCTGGCCCGAGATCACACGGGAGACTGGAACTCGGGTCCCTGTGGCACGTGAGCAAACGCTGTCTTTGAGGTTCTGCTACCCAGCTGCCTTCGAATGTTGATGACAATGAAGACTTCCGTGACTATTTCCGGACACTGCTTGCTACTGTGGCTCCACGTGTCAAAGACCAGAAATTCCGGGGTGAGTGCCTTTCCCAAAAGGCCAGGCTCCCTGCGAGCTGATGCGTCCTCAGCGGCACGCTGCGGGAGGGACCCTCCCTCCTGCCATCAGGACACTGGCCTAGGCAGGCCTGTCTGGGGTCCCACGGTGGCTCCAGGCTTGCTGGGTCAGAGACACCACCACAGAAGGTCGTAGGTGAATGGACCCCAGCACTCGCCCTCCTGGCACCTGCGGGTGTCCCCATGCACCCACCGAGTTTACCCCGCCATGTTTTCTGCCCCGCCGTGCATTGGGTAGGTATTGGCTATACCACCCTCCAGCAAAACGTAAGGGCCAAGAGTGGAGTTCTCCGGGTGCTGGGGACAGGGAGGACCCAGAGCCTGGTCTCCAGAGCTCCCGGTCCATACCGGGGGATAGATACGCTGTGCACCCCAATTTCTGTGAAATGAGCCACGACTCTGATCGCAAAAAGGAACATCCAGCAAATACATGTCAGGGCCAGCGGATGGCCACAGCCGTCTTGGGGGGAGGGGAAGGGGAAGGGAATCCACCAGAAGAACTGCAAGGGTCTTTAAGGGAAGGTGGGGAGACAAGCAAAGGTGCTCTGGACAGGGGGCAGCTTAAACACAGGACCAGTAAGTAGGTGGGACAGCAGCTCTCTGACCTGCATGGAAAGGGCTGGAAAAAGGCAAGGCTGGACAGGTAAGCGGGGCCCCCTCGAGAACCAGTAGTTTCCAAGGGCCCCACACCTGTCACCCTGGAGTGGACAGGGTCTCAGTGCATCCTGGGGACGTGTGTCTGGCCACACGTGCCACCCGGGAGAGGACAGGGTCTGTGGGGCCTGGGGGTACGTGCCTGGTTGAGCAGGGGCCGTTGTGGTGTGGGTTGGGTTCTTTGCCCCCATGGGGTGGGAAGAGGGGCCTCGTAACAACCCTGCCCTCGTACCCCAGACGTCCCACCCACCCGGCGTGGGGACCCGACAACAAGCACCCGCTGAGCAGCACGCTTCCCAGCACCGCCTGCACTCAGGCCAGGTGCAGGGTCCACGGGGGCCGCCCGGGGGTCTGGAGGGTCCGGGACACCCTGCTGGACTCTCTCGCATTGAGTCCAGGGTTCTCTGGGGCCACCAACTGGAACCCCTACGAGACAATTACTTCTGAAAACACCTTCAAATTCTAGAGCTTCATTGTGAAGACTGAGTGGGGGCTCATCTTAGAGCAGTAACTGATCCCCTAGGAGCCGCCTGTCCTCCCTTCGGGAGGCCCTACCAGGCTTTCTCTCCAGAGCGGGGGGGGGGGGGGGGGGTAAAGGGCGAGCAGCATTCCAGAACACTCCAGAGCAGGGGGGTAAAGGGTGGGCAGCATTCTGGAACTCTCTGGAACAGGGGGGTAAAGGGCGAGCAGCATTCCAGAACTCTTTGAAACAGGGGGGTAAAGGGCGAGCAGCGTTCCGGAACTCTCTGGAACAGGGGGGTAAAGGGCAAGCGGAGGGGGGGGGTAAAGGTTGAGCAGTGTTCAGGAACTCTCCAGAGCAGGGGGTAAAGGGCGAGCAGTGTTCCAGAACTCTCTAGAACAGGGGGGTTAAGGGTGAGTGGGGGAGGTGGGTAAAGGGCAAACAGCATTCTGGAACTCTCTGGAACAGGGGGGTAAAGTGCGATCAGGGGGAGGGGCGTAAATGGTAAGCAGCGTTCTGGAACACTCTGGAGGGGGTAAAGGGGAGCACTGTTCCAGAACTCTCTGGAACAGGGGGGGTAAAGGGCAAGCGGAGGGGGGGGGTAAAGGTTGAGCAGCGTTCAGGAACTCTCCAGAGCAGGGGGTAAAGGGCGAGCAGCGTTCTGGAACCCTCCAGAGCAGGGTGGATAAAGGGTGAGCAGGGGAGGTAAAGGGCGAGCAGCGTTCCGGAACTCCAGAGCTCCTTCGGCTACACTGGGCCGTTTGTAAAAATGCACATCAACCCTCACTGCTAAGCAGAAGTCTGAAACTTCAAACCAAACCCTTCACCTGCAAAGGGGCATACTGAGGACTGGACTTCAGGGACAGGTCAGCAGCATGGAGGAGGGAGAAGGGAGGGGGAGGGGGAAGGGGGAGGAGGGGGGCAGGGAGGAGGGGGAAGCGGGGGGGGGAGGGGGAGGAGGAGGGGGGAGGGAAGGGGAAAAGGAGGCGGAAAAAATGGCAAGTGGGCAGGACCCAGAACCTGCTCAGGAAGTCATCCACGGGCACTGGGGCGGAGCAGAGGACAGGTGTCCCCAGGACCCGGTGAAAGGTGGCAGCGGCTCATCCATGGGAGGGTCTCTGGACTGAGTGCCCCCATGGCCCGGCACTGGGGAGCACGGGAGGGGAGCTGCCTGCCCGACCCCCGTGAGGCAGAACTGCATAGGGCGGACAGAACCCGCTCCAGCAGGGACAAGAACAGGGGTGAGGACAGGCTTGTCTGAGGCCTCAGGAGGGACCGGGAACTGCAGGTGGCCAGGAGACGCACAAGGACAGAAAGGGTGGCTCTGGAGCCAGGCGCCTCGGTCCAAACCCCAGCTCCCTGTTACTCTGCCCTCTGGCCTGACGTGTGACACGTCTCCAGACACCTTCGTCTCCTCATCTGTAACCTGGGGACAGTCACGGGGCCACCTTCCTGCAGGGCTGTCACCGTGATCCAATAAAAGGCACCGAGTGCAATCTGGGCACGAGAGGGCCCGGAAACTGCACGATCTCTTTTTGTTTGGTGACTTGGATCAAGACAGCCTGCCGCCTCCTCCTCCTCCGGGAAGCCGTCCAGACTCCACAGTCCATTGGGATTGGCGCCCCCAAATGTGGACTTCGGCCCCACCTGCTCCCTCGCACGGGCGGAGACCTTCCCCCCTCGGCAGGGAACTGATGACCGCGAGTCCAGCTCTCCAGCCAGATCACGCTGTCCTGTCCCCGCCGACCCTGGGAGCCTGGCCCAGGGCCTCCATCAGGAGCTCGGACTCGGCAGAAGAAGAATGCCACGGGGTGGCGAAAAATCAGAACGCAGACCGAGAGGCCGTGGGGACTGGGAAAGGTAGGGGGGAGACCAAGCAGCCCCGCAGGAGGCGGGAGGCAGAGGCAGAGCCAGGGAGCCCGGGGCATCCCTCACCTCCCTCTGAGACCGGACTGGGTGAGGTGGGAAGGAGGACGGGGGCCCAGGAGGGAGGAGCGGGGCAGGCGCAGGCCAGCGGGCACTGGGACCGCAGCCCGGAGCAGAAGGGGCACACCTGCCAGGCAGCGCATCCTGAGAAGGGGGTCCCCGCCCATCTGAGGGCACACCCAGACCGCGGCGGTCCTCCTCCAGAGCAGAGGGTCCTGCTGGGAGCACCAGCAGGAGGGGTCAGGGGACAGCAATCGGAAGCAGCCCTGGGGCCCGGAACCCCGGTTGAGTGCCTAGTGGGTACTGGGGAGCGAGGGACGGGGAGCCCAGCAGCGGGCGCTCGGGGTCAGGAGAGGGGCCTTCCACCCACGCCCCAGGCCCACCCCAGGTCCTACAGGAGGGTGGTCCTCACGGGGACCCGCCGGGGGCGTTCACGCAGACGCAAACCTGTGTGTCCGAGCGTATTAGCTCCCGCGGGGACTCGCACACACACGCGCTTTCGTGCATGGTGCACACAGTCACTGCATCTGGTGGGAACACGACCACCGCCCGCACGAGAGAACGCGCACGTGGCGTTTCGTCCAGCACGTCGTCACCCAGGGGCTTCCCCGCTTCGGGAAGCCCGGCCAGCGACGGCCACGGCGGATCTGACGGGACGAGCACAGGCAGGCCCTGCAGGCGGGACACGCTCACGGAAGCACTGACCGCCAAGCCACCGCCGATTCCGCTCTGCCTCCCGGTCCCCTACGGGACGGCGGGGGCGTTAGGTGGACCTTCACCAACGACGTGTGCGTGGCACATCCACGTTACCTGTGGATTTCACGTGACGATGATGAAGGTGATGCCACGTGATACTGGTGACGAGAGGGACCCCACGTGGTGGGGAGTCAGGGGCCGAGGGTGTGCTGACACCGAAGAGGGTTTCCAGAGCACGTGTGGTTGAGCGTCTGAGGGAGACGGTGGGTGTCTGGGGCCCTTTTGCTGGGGGGGGGTTGGGGCTATGGCTCCTCCCTGGGGGCCCGAACGCCCCAGAACGGCAGGCGAAGAGCCAGGAGAGGCTCCGGTTCGGGGAATAGTTCAACCTGGAGGGCTGGAAGGAGACATGCGGGAGGTGAGAGGATTTGCTGGGCACGTCTAGCGGACACGTCCCGCAGCGGCCACGTGCGGCCACCAAGCCGAGGCCCCTGTGGGCGGTGGCCACGGCACGACCGATCGCCAGCCGCCCGGCCTCCCTCTGGCACCGCTCCGAAAACCCCGGGCATGCCTGACGGGCCAAGAAGCTGCTGGGACGTGGGTGCTGGGGAGCCTCAGGACAGACCACGGGCGGGGAAGGCAAGACACGTGGAGACACGCAGGCCACGGGAAGCCAAGGCTTTGTGTCACGGCTGCACCTTTCCAGGACAAAGACGGGTGTCGCTGGGAGTTCGGACAACACAGCACTTGGGACGAACCAAAGACCTCAGTGAAGGCTCCCACGTCCACACTCGCCAGCCCACGTGCCAGAAGTCAGCCACACGAGAAACGACACGGCACGCGTGCAAGCTGGAACTGTCCCAGACAGGGTGCCACCTTAGCTCGCGTCCCGGCACGTCCGCTCGCTGCTGCGGATAAAACTTCTCAACTGACAGGCGGAGAGAAGCGGGGCTGGGTGGGGGGGTGGGGCGGGGGTGGCACCCCGGCAGCGGGCATGCGACCGGCAGACGGGAAAAGAGGGAGCAGGGAGGGAGTCCGGCTCGCGCGCCCTGCACGGCTCCCGCAGCCCCGCAGAGGCCACGGACCCAGGAACACAGGCCACGTGACAGGCGCCGGCCACGTGCTGCTCACATCCGCTTGGGCTGCAGAGTCTTGCCAGGGCTTTATCATGTCTCCCTTCCTCCGCAGCTGGCTCTGGGAACCCAGACAACAGCTGTGTGATTGCCACCCAATTCCAGGTACAACAGCAGCCTGGCTTTCCTTGAGGAGGCTCCTTCCTACAGCTCGTAAAGAGGAGACCCGGCCGTGCTGACCCCCATCGGTCCGACCCGACGAAATGAAATAGGTTAGAGCTTGGGGTTTTCCCCAGGACCTGCTGGCAAGCACCAAGGGCCCCCCTATGTCTCAAAGTAAAGTGGCACATTTTACAGCCAAAATGCCAGGAAAACAGAGTGCTTCTTTCAGATAAGATCTGGTTTATTTCACAGCAGGTGGGACCTACGGAACAGGTATTTAAAAAAAAAAGAAAAAGAAAAGAAACACCGCTCGGTTATCAGCATGGGTTTTACATTCTCACACCTACACACACACACACACACACACACACACACACACACAATATTGCATTCAGAAATCTGTTTGGAAACACCACCCCCTATCCATCATCTATACATATCGGAAGCGTAATTATACAGGCACTCGGTCTCGAAACCTAGCAACAGTAACCACGTAGCTCTTAATCGGCTACCCAGACACCCAAACTCACACATCGGCTCAATGTGCTTCATCCTGAAAAACAAAACCTCCTTGCTTCTCTGTCTGGAACTGCAGACGGACAAGATGTATGAAAACAAACCTTGTTCAGCTGAAGAGGAACAGCCCATGCCATTCAGTCCATTTGACCGTTCGTCTCCCCACAAAGCCGGGCAAAGAACAAAAATAACAAAGACTGGAAAAAATAGGGTATTCCGGTCCAAAGCTCATCAGCTTGCAACACGCTTAATATTTGCATGACTGTTTCGGACACGAGCTCTCGGCTCCCCGGCAGCCTCGCCACAGGGACCTCCGTCCTACAGAAGCCACCGTAAACGCCCCACGGCACAGCCCGTGAGACCCGGGGGGCTCGTGGGCTCCGGCGACAGCTCAACACTGGATGTCGGCAAACGGGGATTAACTTTAGTGTTTGCAGCGGCTTTGACACCCTCACTTTCCCGGAGGTGGCAAATGAGATAACCAAACGGAGGTCACGTCTAATTGTTTAAAGGGGAAGGGAGTTAAAAAACAAAGCAACACAAAACGAAAGGAGCCACAGCATCAGATGCTGGCAACATGCATGCTGGCCGGATGGTGAGCAGAACGTTTCACGACAAGATGTAATCTCCCTTTTAAAGGGACAGAGATGCATCCACACGGCATTCTGGATCCATTTCCGGATTCTACAGACCTCGGAGCGCCCGTTAATCACCTCGCTGCTTTTCAGCATGCTTCCTGTCTTCCCCGAAAGCCACGGCGGAGCATCCCCAGTGCCCTGATTTCTTGGTCGTGAGCTTCCCCGTCCGGAAAGCAAAGCGCCCGCCGCTCCCAGGCAGAGGTTAGCTGATGATCTGAAGGGTCTTTTGGAGAGAGGCGTCGCCGACTACCCAAGTCAGGAGAACGTTTCGCCTTTTAATTTACTCCCTCTGAGTATCGACGCTGACCCCACGTCCCCACCCGCAGCTTGGGATTGGGGGATCTGTCCACCATACTTCTATTTGGAAATGCAACCCAACAGGATGCAGATGAAGCCTTACCCTCACTCCCTCAGTCCAGAGTCCCGACACGTGAGCCTGGTTCTCCAAAACGGTGCCCCAGCCCCACTAAACGATCAGCTAAAGTCTGCTAGTGAGCATCACGGGCCGTCCTGACAGAGGCAAGGGCCCGCAGCCTCAAGTTCAGGACACGCGTCCCCGTCTTCCACATTTTTCCTATGCCGCGGGGTAGCTTCTAAGTCAAGATTTAATGCAGATCGTACCGTAGAAACACGGCCCCATCCTGTCCTCCCCGGCACCCCCGCCAGGACTCGTGAGGCTGACGGGAGGAGAGCCAGGGCACGTGGGACAAGCTGAAGCCCCCCAGCAATCACGCTGGACACCCAGCACCCGAGGGTCCAGGAGCAGACAGCAGAGTGGCCTTGACCTCGACAGATAGTGACAGCACCCTCACAGGTCACGAGGATGGGGGTCGGGAGCCAGGCCACAGAGGGTGGAATCGGAGAGCCACGTGGCCACGGAGCCTCGCAAACAGCGCACTAGAGGCCCTCACTGCAGCACGGCCCCAGAACTGCGTGGTGAAAGGGTAGAGAACCGTGTCCCCGATGCCGCCCACCGCCCCATGCCTCCTCTCCCCGTCCCCCCATAAGCTCTGCACCCCAGACTCGGAGGGAGGGCAAAACATCACAGTACTCCGGCAAACACATCCCCGCCAGGGACGCATACCTTCGCAGAGGTAACAGCCTCAGAAGGACAGTCGTGTGATAACGTGAGTGCCCTCGATGGTGGCTGACGTAGCCCCCAAAAGACGTGGGAGTCCTAATCCCTGGAGCAACTTAAGAATCTCAAGACGACAGCATCCTGGATTTCGGGTGGCTTTAAATACAAAGACTCGCGCCCTTATCAGAGAAAGGAGAGGGGACCGGGGACACAGGTGCAGTGAGTGGGCCATGTGCAGCAGCGACAAAGACAGGGGCCACACCTATCACCCGAGGGATACCAAGGGACGCCGGGTCCCATCAAAACCGGAGGGAGGCAAGGACGGACCGACCACACCAGCACCTCGACTCGGCACGTCCGGTCTCCAGAACGGAGACAGAATAAATCTCCGTTGATTCCCGCTGCCCTGCTGCTGGCGACTCTTTACGGCAACCCCAGGACACTGGTACGTGGTCCGTCCTCACGGTCGAAGCAAGCCCACCCAAGCCGGGGGTGGGGCAGGCCAGCGGGGGGTCCCGGGAGGCACAGGTGGGTCTGGCCTTTGGAAGCCCAGCACCGGAATGCTGGGGGGACACAGACTGGTGACTACAGATACCACACCAGGCCCCCGAGTCGGGCTCCCTGGGGGCGGCTCTGGCCATCTCCGTCCGCAGAGTTCCCCAGGCACACCCCACACTTGGCACGCACTGCTGGGTGCCGGGGAACCCTGGAGGTTTGGGTCGGCAACTCATGATCAGTCAGGAACTGTTTGGGGAACGACAGCCAGCAGCTCAGAAGACTCACTCAGGGGGAGGGGGGACGAGGAAGCAGCCAGGGTGGCACGGGTCCAGGACACGGGGAAATGGGCGGATGCCCCAATCAAAGAGGAAACGTGCACAAAAGAATCTAGTTTTCTGAACAGTCGCTTGCTGTTCTCCGGTGATGGGGTGACGGGTTAGTAGCCTGTCCCGCTCGAGAAGTGACTTTCACCTGTGCTCCGGAACCCGGGGCAGGGCGGCAAAGGGGGCATCAGGCTCTGTGGCTCACACCTCCTCCCCGGCCAGGCCTTAGGCAGACAAAGGTCTCTGGGGAAGAAGGTCCCCGAACGGGCACAGGGCCTGAGCGGGAGAAGGTGCTCGATGAAGAGTCGTCGTGGAAAGAAGTGATAGGCACCTGGGTACCAGCTGGTTCAGGCACCCCCGGGGGCTCCCAGCAAAATACACTGTTTTCAGCCCAAAGGGAAAAGGGTGCCCCCTCCAGCAGCGAGAAGCAGACAGCTTTCCTGAGGACGCACAACTTCTCCAAAGAGGCACCAGCTCAGCTGGGGCTCTGGGTTTCAGAGCCCGGACTCCCGTGGGGCCACCTTGTGGAGGTGACCCTGCACCCTGCGTGTCCTCCTCCGTCCCGCTCCGTGTCCCTGTCCCAGTCCCAGACAGCCGCTACCAGGGGGCACCCTTCACCTGCAAGGTCTCCCCGTGACCCCGTGCTGCAGGAGCATTGCCGGGACCTCCAACACTTCCTGTGGGAGACAAGTGAGGTGTCAGAGGGCAACGCGGAGTCAAGGAGGAGTCAGGACACGGGGAGGAACCACCAGTTCCTTAGGTGGGAGCTTATTCGGGGCCGTGGGTGAGGACAGGGGCCTCCGGGAACTCCGTCTAAAGCACGGCGCCCCTGAATGGAGGCCGAGCGGCTTGCACGCCGTGGGTGAGGCTGCCCTGAGCTTCAAGCCTTCCCAGGTTCGGACTTCCTGCCCGGTGCAGGCGCTGCCCCGCCCAGACTCCCACCGCACAGGGCACCTGCTCCCCGCCGGGAACAAGCGAGGCACAGGGCAGAGGCTCAGTGCGCACAGGGCTGAATCGGGGTTTTACAACAGGCTGACAGCGTCGGTGAATCAGCACGTTGAGGGATGTCTATGCCCACAAAGGACTAACAGGCCCGTTTGCCGGACCACAGTCAGACCCCTCGTCAGAAACTCGGGGGAAAGGAGAGGTCTCCTTTCCTTCTTTGGAGGTGCCGAAGGGACCCCACAGGTAGCAGACCACCCCTTCCCTGCAGGGCACACGGTGGAAAAGCCCACAATGCAGGGGACAGGAGGCGCGGACCCCTGCCTCGCGTGACCGAAAAGCTGGCCCTGTGTCTTCACGGAGCCCCGGGTGGTCTTACACAGGTTTGGAGTAAATGCCGCAGACCTCAGCCCCAGGACTGATAGATACGGATGCCGTACAAGCCTGTGGGGAGTGTCCCCAGGTCTCAGGAGGGCTGCCCTTCGTAGTCTAAATAAATCATTGGCCAGAACGGGCGAGCGGTGATTCAAACGTATTCACCCAACGCACAGGAATCCTTCCATCGTAGGAAAAGCCCTCAGTTGGTCCGAGAGTCTGCATCCCATATAGGGAATCTCGAAATCTCAAAACGGAGGAGATGGTCAGGAAGCTCCCCACTTTTTGTCTTAAAATCAACTCGGTACCTCAAGGGACGTGTCACTTTGTGAGTAGGACCGTTTAGGGGCTGGTCCTCGTACTGGTGGTGGGGCGGGCCGGGAGCGTGGATATACGGGGCTCTCGGCCCCCCTCCAGGAGCCAGGGTGGGGAAGCCACTTCCCGACTCCCTCCTGCCCATCAAGGTCGGTGCTCAGAGCAGTAAGGAGGGCCCGTTAGGGTCAGAGACAGCTCAACTCAAGAGGCGCGTCCCCGTGGTCGTGGGGTGAGGCCCGCACACGCTCCCTGCCCCGCCTCAGCTCTGCGTCCTGCTTCAAAGAGCCCCGATTCCCGGAACAGCTGACACTTCGACCTGGAGACAACCCCATCCCACCGCGCGGCCCTCCGTCCCGGGGACGACGTCGGGAGGGAGCTGCTGGCACCCGCGGGCTCACTTCATTCTCTGAGTCGCACGGCAGACGTGAACTCATCCACCTTTACGACGCGCTCCCGGGGGCGCTGGTCTCAGAGCAACGCGGCGGCTTGCCCTGGCTCACGGGAGGGACTGGCGTCGGCATCGGGCTCGGCCTTCGGGAGGCCCCGATGCCCGGCGCACAGCCCGGGGTGACTCCAGCAAAGCTCCTGGCTCCGCATCCTTGTTCGGTTCTCAGACCCAAGGTGGGTACCAGCCACACGTCACACACGGTAAAGACTCGACAGCCAGACACGTGCTTTCGCTCAAACACGGGGGGAGGGGCACAGGCGGTGAGACACAGACGCCATCCAGCCACCTTCCCAGGCACCTCGGAGCCCACCGCCCACCCCGTCCACGGATCGGCACCATCTGTGAAAGCTCACCACCGCTGGTCCAATGGGGCTGCTCCCCGCTGCAAGTCCTGTGCAAGCCCGGGGCTGGAGGAAACAGGCCGGCGGGCTCTTCCGAGATGCAAGAGCGGGCCCAGCCGCCGGGAGGGCGATGGGCCAGAGGAGGGGCCCCAGAGACAGTCCTTCTGGTCGGCACAAGGGGTACTAGAGAGGGGAACAGTCGTGAGCACCCCCGCGGGGGCAGAGGAACGGACGCAGAGACGGGGACCCGGGGCGACACCGGTCTCCCCTCCGCCTCGCTCACCGTCGCCTCTGAG
The DNA here is from genome assembly GCF_024362965.1 of Panthera pardus. Taxonomy (NCBI): domain Eukaryota; kingdom Metazoa; phylum Chordata; class Mammalia; order Carnivora; family Felidae; genus Panthera; species Panthera pardus. The sequence continues at coordinate 3,050,909 of NW_026526677.1, read as the reverse complement.
TTCACGCGGGGAGGCGTGCGATTCAGGACAACGAGCCTAAGTCAGCCGCAAATGAACTCGAGGCCCCAGGGGGACAGCGGTGCCCTCCGTCCACCGCGTGCGTACTGAGGACGCGCGAGCGAGGAGACGGCGCGGCGGCTAGGGCCGCGCTCTCCGACACGGTTTGCTAACTGCGGACGCGGAGCCGCCATCGCGGGGGTGGGAGACGGCGGGGGCTGTCTCCTCGCCGGACGGAGCCCCGCCCCCCGAGCCTACTCACCGATGTCCGTCTCCTTGTGGTTCTTGATGTACTCCGCCAGCTCAAAGTTGCCCGCTATGATCGCCACCTGCCGAGAGCAGACATCACGTTAGCGCAGAGCCCTGGCCGTTCGCACCCGTCCGTGCCGACGGCCGCACCACACGGCGGGCCCAACCGGGGCCCCCCAGAAAGACGAGACGTACGCCCTTATTTTCGGTTTTATTCAGATGTAACCGACACTCAACACCGTGTGAGGTTAAGGTGCGCGAGGAAACACCTTGACGGCCGGCGACGGTGGGAAGGTCGCAACTCGGTTGGTTAACCTCTGTCACCGCATATGGCTACAGAGACCCTTCTCCCCGGGACGAGAACTTCTAGGATCTGCTCTCTAGGCAATTTGCCAGCATACCTACGGCAGGGTGAGCGCCAGTCCCCGGGCAGAACGCCACATCTCCGCCACCAGCCCCCCTTTTACCTGGAAGTCAGTGCCTCCTGCCCCCCCCCCCGCCCACCCCCTGCCCCCTGCCTCGGCAACCACACGTCTGACCTCTCTTCCGGTGGGTTTGGACTTTTAGATTCCACGTATCGGTGAGATTGTATGGTTTATGTGTCCGTGTGACTTAATTCGCTTAGCTTGGTGCCCTCCAGGCCCATGCATGTTATCACAAGCGGGGAGAACAGTCCTGACTCTTTTTAGAAAAAGTTTTTTAATCAGTTTATTTATTTGAGAGAGAGAGAGAAAGGGAGAGAGAATCCCAAGCAGGCTCCGTGCTGCCATCACAGAGCAGGGCTCCAACTCCCAAACCGTGAGATCCTGACCTGAGCCGAGATCGAGACTCAGACGCGCCACCGACTGAGCCCCCAGCACCCCAGTCATGACTCTCAAAACGGCAGCCACAGGCTCCATCGGCCCCCACACATCACGCTCACCCCCCGCAAAGCCCCGGGCCATTCGACAAGGTGAGGCTCTCATTCCACGAGGACCCACAGGAGAGCAAGTGTCTGCCCAGAAGGTCCCCAGCAGGGACCATCTGCACAGGAGCAGGGTGGGGCGCTCAGTGAGCCTGCGTCTGGAGGGCCCCTGGACCGTGTCCTGTACTCTGCCCGGCATGCCCGCGCGTCCCGTCCTTCTGATTAGACACGAGCCGCTCCCCATAAGCAGGGAGAAGGGAATCCTCAAAAAAGTACCCAAAGCTCTTCACCAGATTTCAGTCTGGTGGAAAAAAATCCCACCCTTGCATGTGTGCAGAAGACCAGAACCAACACCTACGGGAAACGCTCCCAACGCAGGCCCCATGGATCTGTGGGCTGACACGAAAACGCCGGGGTGGGGCTGGAGGGGGAGGGAGACCAGGCGCCAGAAGCACGTGGGCAGGGCTCCCGGCACCACGGGCGACGGTCTACACCCACGGGAGCCAGGCCTGCAGGTGCCAGCCTGGAGACACACGCACATCTACAGCCCTGCGGTGATGACGCGGGTGGGACTCAGCCAATCATCCGAAGGCCTTATTAGCAAACCCTGACTTCCTGGAGAAGCGACTCCCGCCCGCCCTATGGATCCCAGACTCGCCAGCCCCCACAGTCACGCAAACGAGCTGGTCACAAGAAACTGCCTCAATGTAGATCTCTCCAACCCATCGGGCCCACTGCCCTGGAGCGTCCTGATGGAGGCAGCTTTGCAGAGGCCGGGGGGCCAGACACCCAGGGATCCCGGGCCCCCGCCCTCAGGAGTGACGCTGCTTTCCACGGGTGCCCTCCAAGGATGCCGCCCGAGAGGAGCGGCCGGCCGCCGAGGCCGGGCCCTCCCCGGCTTGCCAGTGGAAGACCAGCCACGGGAGCCGCTGCTGATGCCAGCGAAAGCCAGAAGGCAAAGAGCGGTTCAGGGGTGGCCCCTGGGTCTGCCAAGATGGGTGGCTACTATCAAAATCCAGAAGATAGTAAGTGCTGGCGAGGATGTGGAGAGCCCGGCGTGTTTGCGCCCACGTGCGCCCTGCCGCTGTTAAGGTAAGAAGGCTCAGCCACCGTGGGAAGCAGCTTGGAGGGCCTCGGGGAGTGAAAGAGAATGACTGCGTGATCCAGCAATCCTACCTCCGGGGTCAGACCCGAAGGGACCGAAAGCGGGTATGATGTTTAATTGTATGTGTCAACTTGACTGAGCCACAGGGGTGCCCAGACAGTCGGCCAAAAACTACCGTGGGTGTGTCTGCGAGGGCGTTTCTGGACGACACGAATGTCCGACTCAGCAGGCTCAGTAAAGCCGCCAGCCCTCCCCGGCTCTGGTGGGCCTCGTCCCACCAGTTGAAGGCCTGAGAAGAACAAAGAGTCTGACTGAGCAGGAAGTCCGCCTGCCAGATGGCTGAGCTGGCGGGTAGGTCTCTTCCGACCTTCAGACCCGGACGGAAGTGCCAGCTGAGCCTCAGGCCCACCAGCTTTCAGACTGAGTCCTGCACCATTACTGCCTGGGCCTCCAGCTTGTCACAGCATCAGCCCTGGACTTCTCAGCCACCATACAGGGGTGTGTGTGTGTGTGTGTGTGTGTGTGTGTGTGTGCGCACGTGTGCACACGTGCATCCCACTGGCTCTGTTTCCCTGGTGAGTGCAGGTCTGGGTCCTGGGGTGGGGCCACTGTAACAAACGCCCGCCAGTGTGGAAGCAGCTTTGGGAGCAGGGGCGGCAGAGGCTGGAAGAGGTCTGGGGTGCACGGATGGTCAAGGCCATTCTGATGGACTCTCACACCGAATCACGAGGAAGTGCGGTCGCATTATAAAGTCACCAACGGCTCGGCCGACTGGTGCTTGCGTCCTAGGGTTGGGCGGAAGGCAGAACGCACGAGCGAGAGTTGGGAACTTGGCGGAGGAGACGTCTATGCAGAGTGAAGGAGCAGCAGGCTGCTCGTAGTGACGTGCCAGGGGAGACGAACCAGAGGCGGAGGGCTTAAGCGAGAAGGAGCCAGAACGCGAAGACTGGGGAACATCCTCGGCCCATGCCGGTTGCAAACAGTGAGAAAGCGTGCTCTGAAGAGAAGACCGTGCGCGTGGCATAGCCGGACTACCACTGGACAAAGAGTGCACGGGATTATGGGAGCAGAGACACCGCGGGTTTGAACTGAGAGGGCGGAGCCAGGCTGTAACCGGGGAAGGCTGGGGGCTTCTTGGTTTGGACGAGAGGGGACAGTAGCTCCTGGGCAGCAAACATGCAACACTCTTCCCGAAGGAGATTCGGAGACTAGCAGCCACTGCCTGGGTTCCACCAGGAGCCTTGTAGGGTGGGACTGCCCTGCAGAGCAGGGGTGAGGCTGCTGCCCTGGCGAGCCCGCAGGCCAGGGCACCGAAGCAAACAGGGCTGCTCTCGAGCCCAAAGACCTCGCGGAGCTGGCTGCTGGGCTCCAGACCGCTGGGGACCCGACACCCCTTCCTTCTGTTTCAGCCTCTCTTTTGGAACGGGGACGTCTGGCCTGTGAGGGTCTCGCTGTCACGCCTTGGAAGCACCCAGCTCGTCGGTTTCACGGGTTCCCAGCGGGAGACGTACTTGGCCCGAGGATGATCCATACCTGGAGTCTCACGCACACCTGAGCTGGATGATGTTTCAGTGGGACTTGGGACTTTAGAGATGGTGCCGGAGTGAGGTAAGACTTTGGGGGGCTGTTAGGTGAAATCAGTGTGCTCTCCGTGCCAGAAAGACATGGATTTGGGGGCTCAGGGGGGGGGAGTGTTGCATACTTAACGTCTGTGCCCTACCCACCCCCCCATCCTGTGTTGAAAACTAACCCCCAAGGGGAATGGAATTTGGAGGTGGGGTCTTTGGGAGGTAGTTAGGGTGACACGAGGTCATGAGGGTGTAGCCCCTGTCGGGGGATTTGCAACCTTGTAAGAGGGGGATACCCGAGACGCTCTCTCTCCCCCCGACCACGTGAGGACACGGCAAGAAGGCCAGCAAGAGAGGCCCCACCAGAACCCAACTGTGCCGCGCCCGACCTTGGAGCTCCAGCCCCCAGAACTGTCTGTTGTTCAAGCCCCCTGGTCTGTGGTCTTCCATTACGGCAGCAAGGACAGATTCAGAAAGCAGGCGTCCAAAGAGGTACCTACACACCCACGTTCACAGCAGCGCCACTCACAACAGCCAACGACGGAGGCACCCCCGGGCCCGTCAACAGATGAGTGGATGCTCACGTGTGATCCACTCACACGAGGCCCCTGGGGTCTCCAGATTCCCGGAGACGGAGAGTGGACGGTGGGCGCCGGGGCTGGGGGAGGGGCCGGGGGTCCGTGCTTCGTGGAGACAGAGCTTCAGTTTTGCAAGACGGAGAGTTCTGGAGATGGATAGTGGTGACGGTTTCAGAACAAGGTACTCAACGCCACTGAACAGACTAAGACAGCAAGACTTCTGGTTTGTACATTTTACGATTAAACAAAAAAAGGCAAAAGTGCACCTGTGTGGACCAGCAGGACAGAAGGTCAAGTATGGATGAATAGGCCAGGAGGTGTTGGAGAGATGCCTGAGCTTTGGAACAGCCAACTCCCCACGAGGCATGGGGGGTGCCGGGATGAAGCGGGGAGGGAGGCCTCAGACAGCGCACACAGGAGCAGGGAGCACGCTCCGAGTTACCAGGGAGCACCCTCGGAGTTAGCCGGGAGCATGCTTCGAATCTACCTGTGAATTAGGTAGGTCCTCTGGCCCACCCAGGCCCTGCACCCGCCTCATCGATGAGGCGAGAGGGTTTCCTGTGGACAGACACACTGGGCCGTGGTGGGGCACACCCAAAGACCCACACTCTGCCCATCAGTAAGCAGGGAAAGGTTTAGGGTGCCTCATCAGGGGTGCCCCCAAACCGTTCGTGTCTTTTGCCAAAGAGCTGTACTAGATACACACGGGGGCAGCGTGTTTAGGGGACACCGGGGCAGGTGGGGGGCTGTGTGCGTCACAGCAGGATATGAGGTGCCACCCACAACCCACGCCGACACCTGCCTGTTGTCCTTCCCAAAGTCAAGAAGGGGAGCTGACCCAACTGCACACCTACTATGCGCCAGGCTTTGTGCTGGAGGCTGGGGGCCCCAGGCGAACCCCCACCCCTACGGTCAGGGCCGTCCCTCACCAGACAGCTGGAATCCCACACCGTCGCCTAGACTGCTGTGCCCCTACCCCTGTATGGCTTCGAGACCAACATGAGGAACGTAAGGAACAGAGTGAGGGGCTCAGCATGGTGGAGGGGGCATCATGCAGTACCAGGAGCAAAGAGCCTAGGGGACTGAGGGCAGGGGGTGATCTGACAGAGGAAAACTGACCCCACACACAGGGGAGGAGGGCGCAAAGAAAGCTGGTTGGCTCTCGCTGCAACTCTCTGCTGATCTATTTCTACCCTTCCTGTATCAGGCCACCCTTCCACAGGACTTCCTGGAAGACCCCAGCACTGTGTGCACAATACTCTCTGTGGGTTCATGCCAGCCACCCACCCATCCACTCAACCAACTACCCAGTCATCTACCCACTCAACCAACTACCCAGTCATCCACCCACTCAACCATCTACCCAGTCATCCACCCACTCAACCAACTACCCAGTCATCCACCCACTCAACCAACTACCCAGTCATCCACCCACTCAACCAACTACCCAGTCATCCACCCACTCAACCAACTACCCAGTCATCCACCCACTCAACCAACTACCCAGTCATCCACCCACTCAACCAACTACCCAGTCATCCACCCACTCAACCAACTACCCAGTCATCCACCCACTCAACCAACTACCCAGTCATCCACCCACTCAACCAACTACCCAGTCATCCACCCACTCAACCAACTACCCAGTCATCCACCCACTCAACCAACTACCCAGTCACCCACCCACTCAACCAACTACCCAGTCATCCATCCACTCAACCATCTACCCAGTCATCCATCCAGTCAACCAACTACCCAGTCATCCATCCACTCAACCATCTACCCAGTCATCCATCCACTCAACCATCTACCCAGTCATCCATCCAGTCAACCAACTACCCAGTCATCCACCCACTCAACCAACTACCCAGTCATCCATCCACTCAACCACCCACCCCTCCATCTACTTATCCACCCTTCCCTTTACCCATCCAGTTACCCTGTTATCCATCCATCCATCCACCGTCCACCCATCCACGCACCCTGCTACCATTAACTGAGCACTACCATGTGCCACGTCCCATGCCCCCAGCCCTCAAAGCTCTCCCCGGTCTCTGTGGGTAAGCTTGCATTCTAGATAAGGAAACAACTCTACCTGAGCCCAAGTATCAAGTGGACCTGCATCCTCTCCCACCCATCATCTGGTCTAATGCTGAGCTCCGAGTGGGGGCCAACAAACTCCTGCCTTCCTGCTCAGGGCGGGTGGAGGGGCATGAACACTTTCATAGTGATACAGGTGCCCCCTTGTGATGTTCCCCTCGGTCTCCCTGGCTCCCGGCAGCGGGCAGTGAATACCCTAGAGATGCCACTGCCTTGCTGGGGTGCCCATGGTGCATCCGCTTGGCCGGCCCCTGGAGTTAGCACCAGGCGGGGCGAGAAGCTGCCAGTGTCCATGTTACTGACCATGTTACTGATCCTGAGGCACAGCCAGAATGTGGAGAACCCACTCCCCTGCCCCGAATGCAGCCTCCTCCTGTTGCCATTGCCAAATGAGCCTCCTAACACAGAAAGCTATTTATAGGCGGCTCTGTGACCCTGGCGTGTCCTTGCTATAACTGGAAAACGGCTCCGTGCAAAGACGGCGGGGGAGACCGCGGGCTTGGCACGTCCCCGTCTTCAGTTTCCCTTCCAGATGACTCCACGTCGCCAACCTGAGACCTATCGCAAATCAGGCAGCGACCGACCCCCAGAGGCCTGGAAGCCTGGGAGGGACGGCTCAGTTATGAGCATCCTGCAGGCACGCAGAGGGGGTTGGGCACCCAGCCCTGGACTCCGCCAGACAGACTCCACGGGGGTCTTTGCTCAGTCTCTGGGGCTGAGCCCGGGGACGCAGTCGGCAATCCTGCAGATTCCAAATGCAGTAGCACCCGAGGTTGTGCCAAATCCCACGTGGGGCCAGGAGCCTTGGCAAACCGATGTGTTACCTGGAGGCCCTCGGCTTACTCAGGGACCCCACGCTGGTTGGGGGGGGGAGGTCCCCCCAACCACCGTGGGGCTCCTTGGGGAGAGCGGGCCAGGCACCGAGCCAAGAGGCAGCTAGGCCGGGTGACCCAACGGGCCACCCCAGGTTAAACGGGGATCCTGAGGAATCCTGGGAAGAACTGCCCAGGCCAGGCCTCTCCTTTGCTAAAACCCCGAGGCTGGGAATGAAGTGCTCCCCACCATCTCTCAGAACACCACGCAGACCACCTGGCCCCCGTGTCCCTCCCCAGGAAGGGGACGCCCTGGGCTGCGGTCAGCCTTCATGTGGACACCATGGTACAGCAGTCGGGGTCACGGACCTCCTGGTGTCAGTCCTTCCAGCACAGAGACCGCAGACCAATTACATCTATCTGTAGCTGGGGACGACGATACGTGTGTGACCTGTGCTCATCAAATAGTTAATGCTGGAAAACGGCTTGCAACAGAGCCTGAAGTCCCACAAAGAAAACCCAGGCCCAGGTGGCTTCTCATGAATTTTCCCAAGTACAGGAGGAATGCTAACACCCATCTTACCCAACTAATTCCGGGGAATGAAGAGAGAACGGCCCCAGCTCCGTGTATGAGGCCAGCTAACCTCACCACCGGGACCCTCCAAAGGTGCTGGTCGTGGCTCCCACCGAAGCAGAAAACCCAAACGCGCCTGAGCAAAACGGGCTCAGGGATTTACTTACGAAGGAGAAGACATCATCACGAGGTGGGCTTATTACAGGAATAAAAACATCAGCGTCCTTCATCGCACCAAGAAAAGAGGGAAAAACATCTCTAGGATTCTTGCTGATTGCAGATCTGTTACCAAATTTGATAAGTGTTTGATCAAAAAGCACTTGACAAAACTTAATACCGATCTGTGATACAACGTAACAGACTCGGAATAAAAAGGAACTGATCTGCTGCTACATCCGTGAAACGTCTGGCTGCGTCAGAAGCCACCCCAAAGCTAAGAGGGGACAGATTCTGAGGACCGAGAAGCGGGGCTGGCCATCTGGGTGGGAGGCCGGTCCGGCTGGCAGGTCGGAGAGAGCCTCGCCCACGAGTCACGGCACGAACCGCGGCTCGTCTGCTTCCTTCCGCCGGGCCTCCCGCCCTCCCGTGACCAGACTGGCTTCCTTCCACGGTGGGCTCAGGACAGTGTTCAGCAGGAGCAAAATCGAAAGCTGGAAAGCCTAAGGGCGGGCTCGGGAAGTCCCGCGATGCCGCTTCGGAAATGCCGTACTCATCACCAGGCGAGACCAGATGCTAGGCGGGAGGACACAGGCCCTGCGTCCTGTCTGGGCTGTGCCTCAGCCTGTGCTGTTCCAGCCACGGCTGCCCGACGACGGCCACATGGAAACACTCGCGGGTGCATTCGGGTTGACGCTGTCCTTTTGGACCTGAGCTCAACGGAAGTCCCAGAGCCACTTGGGATTTGACCCTCAGCTCCAGAGCCGACGCGGTGCTCTGTGTGGTGTTCAGACTGTCTCACAACAGGGCACTGAGGTCCGTAAGATGGCCACGCCCACGGGGGAGGCTGAGATTCGGGCCTGAACTGCTCCCTGGTCACAAGGGAGACACGGAACCCCACGGAGGGCTCCGAGAGTTCATGTTTAAGGAGAAAAGCCACCTCCAGTGTCTAGAAGTTTATGAGCCTCCAACAGGCAAAGTCAGACTACGACCCAGCTGGCCTACCTTCATTTTAGTCGCTGGGCCCCAGCCGTGCTGGATAAAAACACCTCCCCGCTCCGTGGAGGGGCCCCGAGCCCCAATCCTCTTACGTGTTAGCACCTTCTGCACGGTATTATCCAGTCTTCGGTTGCATAAAGTATTTATGGTAGTCAAGGCGGAAAAAAAAAGCCATAAAAAGCATCTGAGAGAGGCATAAAAGTTTAGCATGCACACAAAAGAACGGGAAGTAATTATTTCACATCGACCAAATGCATCATCCCCCTCCCAGATGGATTTGCCAATAAAATGCAAATTTCTCCTCTGAAATAGCACCGGCTTGGAAGGACACTATTTGCTCCCGGAAATCTTGATAAAGAGCCAACGGTTTTGCTGTGTTTGCAGAGAAACAGCCTTCAAGAGAGCAGCTTGTGTTGGGACCATCAGGTTGGAGAGGCACGAACATGCGGGGGCAAGATGTTTCCGCGCGGCCTCCGGGTCCCTGACGCACTGGGCAGAGACTGACGCTCGGGGACGGCGGACGCTCCTAGACGGGCTTCCCCACGCCGTAGTAACAGGGACTCTAAGGCTCGAGCGGACAGCGGCAACAGGACCTTGCTCAGCACCTGCGCTCCCCAGGCATCTCAGTAGCCGCGATGCCTGTTCCCGTTCCACGGAAGAGGAGGCGGGCTCCTAACCGCTCAAGGACGTGGGACTTCTACCTTACGTACAGGTAGACCTCGTCTGTTTGGCCCCAAAGCCTGGAGGCTCGCGGCCAGGTGCTACCCATGCAGCCTCAGGTGGCTCTGACCCCAGGAAACCTCTAGCTCCTCGGTGTAGGCACAGCCCCCTCCCTTGAAAAGGGGTGCGTGAGGGAGATCAGTGATGACATTTGATTTGGAAGCAGAAATTCAGCACCGTTTTCGGCAGGACAGCAACCAACGAGAGAAATGACAGCTGAGACCACACACGCTGTGTATGAGCCAGCTTAGGCCACCACAACAGACAACAGGCGGGGCAGCTGAAACTATATACATGTGCTGTCCCCCGGTCCCCAGGGCCCGAGGCCCGACGTCCAGGCGTGGGCAGAGCCAGGGCCTCCTGAGGCCGCTCCCCTCGCGTGGGGACGGCCGTCCTCTCCCTGCGTCCTCATGGGGCCGTCGCTCCGGGCGCGTGTGTGTCCTGATTCCCCCTTCCTACACGGAGCCCGGTCACACGGGAGCAGGGCCCGCCCCGGTGACCCCGCGTCACCTTAATTACCTTTTAAAAGACCCCCATCTCCAGACACTGTCATGCTCGGAGGTGCTCAGGGTGAGGGCTTCCACCTAGGAATTTGGGGGACACAGCTCAGCCCAGCGGACCTCGCCTGGCGCGGGAACCGGAGAATCTCTTCGGCTTCCTCGCAGACACGTGCCTTCTTCCGCATCAGACACGCACGAAGGCCCGAGAACCGCTCCCCTCAGCACGTTTACAGAGCCCGTGCCCTGGGGGCCAGGGAGCCGCGTGAACATGACCGTCGGGGATGGAAACGCCAAGAGCAGAAATTGCTTCCTGGGTCTGATCTTTACGCGGAGACTTTATTTTCCCCACCCCAAGAGTTTGTTACGAATGTTCTGAAAGGCACCCCCAAACCCGAAAGAACAGGGCAATAACCAGCAATCCGCTGCCCGCCTCGGTCACACGGCACCTTGCGAGCCGCGAGCCGCGACGTAAGGCGCACTGCTCTCGCTGAGCCGCTGTGGTGCCTCCCCCCGCCCTCCCCGTCTGAGTGTCTCAGCGTCCAGAGAAGAGAAGGACCGGCCCCCACACGGACTGACACGACCGGACCAGGATTCACTCCCAAAATGCCCCATCCCCACCCCTCCCGGTGTTTCGACTGTTCTCGTTGGGGTGCGAGGCCACGCGGCACCGCGTCGTTCGAGAACCGGAGCACCTCCGTCGCCCCAACAGGCTCCCACGCCCCTGCTGGACGACGCGCCCCTCCCTCCCCCTGCCAACCTAGAGGAGGCCCCCGTCTCTCTCACGGTAAACCAAGCGCGCCTGTTTGCGTCACAAGTTAGAAGCGCCGCGGGGTCTGGCCCCCCTTGCTCGGGGCTCCGCCTTGGGAGTCTGTCTGCACCGTCACAGGCTCCGCAACGTCTCTGTCTTTTCTGCCCAGGGATGCCCCACGACACGGATGCACCTGTCCGCCGGGACGCGTGGCTACGACGAATGAGGCTGCTCCGAACGAGCTCCTGCAGGCGCTTGGGGGGCCGTGTCCGGTTCGTTTCCTCCTGGCCTCCCCCGAGGGGTGCAGTGGCTGGATGACAGGGTAGGGCACGTCTCGCTGGACAAGACACTGCCTTCCTTCCAGACGGGGGTCGCTGTAGGCGCCTACAGCAGTGAGCCGGACTTCCCGCCACCCTGTCTTTGCACCCACACTTGGTCTTTTTAATTCAGGTGTGTGTGTGTGTGTGTGTGTGTGTGTGTGTGTGTGTGAGAGAGAGAGAGAGAGAGAGAGAGAGAGAGAGAGAGAGGGAGAGAAACGGGTGGTTTTAAGTTACATTTACCCCCAAACACACTCACCTTTTTCTTAACCTCACCGTTGCTACCTTTAAAATAAAATCAACTCATGGGGCCCCCGGGTGGCTTCGTCGGTTAAGCGTCCGGCTTCGGCTCAGGTCGTGATCTCACAGTTTGTGGGTTCGAGCCCCGCGTCAGGCTCTGAGAAACCTGCTTCGGCTTCTGTGTTTCCCTCTCTCTCTGCCCCTCCCATACTTGTCCTTTCTCTCTCTCTCTCAAAAATAAATAAACATTAAAAAAAAAAAAACTAAAAAAAAAAAAAAAAAAGATTCCAAGACCTGGACCGAGAACCAAAAATATCAACCTCCCTGAAGCCGCTGCTACTGAATCCACAGTGGCCAGGGCGCGAGAAGACAGCGGCCACGGCCACGTACCCAGAAGCGCCATTTCTGACCCCAAGATAACCAGGGTGAGAATGGCAGGGTAGCGATCAGGACAAAGGTGGTCACAGCACCTCCAGGTTTACCTTCCGCAGTCACACAATTCTTCCCTCTATTCAGTGATGGGAAGAGACTTCAGGAAATCGAATTCCATACACAAAAACCATCTTTGTGTGGCGTCGAAACCGTGAGCCAGTTTGGTGTTTATACGGAATTTTATTTGATGACCTTCCCTAAGAAACTGAATCCACAATTTCATTAAAATGGCTGCCACCTGTCACACGGGAAACAATTTCTGAGTTACGGACTAGAGTTTCTCGTCAAAAAGCAAAAATCCCGGGGCACTCGGGGGGCTCCACCAGTTAAGCATCGGACGCTTGGTTTCGGCTCGGGTCACGATCTCAGTTCCCGGGTTCGAGCCCCGTGTCGGGCTCTGCACTGACAGTGTGGAGTTTACTTGGGATTCTCTGTCTCCATTTCTCTCTGTCCCTCCCTCTCTTTCTCTCTCTCTCTCTCAAAAATAAATAAATGCGGGCACCTGGGTGGCTCAGTCGGTCAAACGTCCTACTTCGGCTCAGGTCATGATCTCACGGTTCGTGAGTTCGAGCCCCGCATCGGGCTCTGTGCCGACAGCTCGGAGCCTGGAGCCCGCTTCGGATTCTGTGTCTCCCTCGCTCTCTGCCCCTTCCCTGTTCACATTTTCTGTCTCTCTTTCTCAAAAATCAATAGTAAAAACATTTACTAAATAAATGAACTTACAAAAAAGCAAATATCCTGTGAGAGCCAGTCCCCCTGTGGCTCTGCTCCCTGCTGCCCACTCTCACCACCTCCCGAGCTCGGGTCCGAGCCATAGACGCCAGAGCCCGGGTGCTGATGTCATTCACTGTCCCCAATTCCCCGGAGAAGAAAAGGAAATTCAAGACCCTCTCTCCTTATCACCCTGCCCGCCTGTCCTCATACCTCTTAGCGTGCTTATAAATAAATCCAGGCTAGATCAGGTCCTTTGGAAGAAAAAAGACATCCAGCATGTAATTAACCCCAGTGCCCCAGAAGGAACTTATTATGTAAAGAGACTTTTTTCTCCCGTCTTTTTCCGTCATACGTCCTAACTCACGGATCTATTGTGGGCACAGAGACCACTCAGGGAGTGTGCTGAATGCCCAGCGGGTTCCCACCGCTAAAATGTATGGGAGGTACGTGAATTAAATTCAACACGTTGAAATAACATAAAATTGCATTTTAATACCCTTAGGAATAAAAAAAAAAATGCCAAAGACATTTGCTTTATTAGGAAAAACCCGGAGAGAGTGACTTCAGCTCTCTGTAACCAGCTAGTAAACGCTGGCACAGAGAGGGGGCCGTTCTCCTAAACGAGCTTTTAAGATCAAATAAATTCAAATAATTCGAAACCACCAAAGCTACAAGCCAAGGGCTCAGAGCTCCCCCTTTGGGGTCCGGGGCCTGAAAGGGAGGATTGGTACTCAGATACCAGCTCTAAAACCCACCTCAGACCTCATGCCGAAGGAAACGCCCTGGAAGGATCCTCTCCCGGGAAAGGGCCGTTTTTCGCACCCGGGACGGTGGGGTAACTGTGCCCGGCCCAGCTCTGCGGGGTCTGAGTTCCAGTGGATGACTCCCATTCTGAAAACACGGCTCCGCTTAAATGCACGATCACCTAATTGCTCAGGTAACGCTTATCACGCTTCATCAGGGAAAACGGCTGCCATCAGGATGTTTTCATTAGAGCAGCTACGTGGATGTTTATTGCTTTTAAATCAATCCACTTTCTGATTTAGTGTATTTACCTTGGTGCAGCCAGCAGAGGAAACCCTGCCAGGGGAGGACTTATGCCAGGCGGAGGGGGGCGTCAGGCCTCAGAGGGAGCAGCAGAGCCCCACCCGAACACCCTCACCCTGCAGCCCCCCCTTTACAGGACCTTGAGAAGGCACAGGTGCCCGTCCGCGACGGCGGCCCTGGGGGCTTGCTGGGAGCCGCAGGACCCAGGCTCACACCCTCTTCCCCCAGACTCTCTCCCTGGTCACCCGGAGAATGAGGGCCTGGCGTTCCCCAAGCCCAGGGACTGGAGGAAATCACCCCGTGTGCACCTGCCGGTCCTGGAGCCTCCAGAGAACCAGAGGGAGAATGAGAACTCCAAGCTCGCACAGAAAGGGCCCTTCAAAAAACCAACTTATCTTACAAGCATGTATGAGACGTTGAGTACCCAAAAAGCAGGAAAATTCTGTTGTGGAAAGCCTTTAACAGCAACCCCGAGAAACCTCCCGGGGGAGAGCGCTGTTCACTTCGGAAATGCCCTCTCCTCACTGCAGCGTGCGTTTCTGCCTCTGTCCCCTCGTCCCAGTGACGCCTCGCAAGGGCGAAGCTGACCATTCTCCGCTACTGACTTGTGATCACGACTACCTTTTCCGGATGATTGCTGGGTATCGCCCGACATGTTTGTCCTTGGTCTTGATATGACAGATCAAAACGCTGAGGTCTTCTTTCCAGCACAGGATGCAGTCCCTTTGAGACACTCACTGCCACTGGGGGTCTCGTCTCAGCTGTGAGTGACAGCTGTCCCGAGAGCCGCCAGCACGTTAGCACCCTACGCACCCCCCGCCCCCGCAAAATCCCTTAGCAACTACGTCCCGGTGTCTAACATTTTAATTCTTTCAGCTATGATTCATGATGCCGTCTGTGGACAGATAATGAGAGACAATGATCCCCAAATAGTCATCGCTCAGCAAGTAGCTGCCCTGCCCCATCCCAGTTACGGGAAGGCCCCGGGGGCCACACCGGGGACGCCTTCCCTGCTCACGGTCCTTGACCCGGGGCCCCAGCTACCATGAGGCTTAGGGGCGAGGTGCCTGTGGTGGAGGGAGCAGGCCTGTGCCCCGCACGCCGAGCCTGCCGCCGGACCCCCCTTGCCCCGGCTGCTGGCCCCTGGCGGGCACACGGGCAGGCCTGGAGGGCAGACCCTGCAGTCCCGATCACCCTGCACCTCGCTCAGACGGCGGGGAGATGCCGAACGGTGTGCAGCTGCAGGAAGGCCGGGGGACTTTGTGCCAGTTAAGTGACGGAGGCCGATGATTACCTCCTCGCCCTCTTCCCGGTGACTCACGCCCCATTAGAATTCCGGAGACGACGTCTGCAGGTGGCCGCGTGGCCTCAGGAAAGCTGGCACGGGAGGGACAAGCCAGCGCCGTGTCCGTGAGTGGCTGAGGCGGGATTTAGTCTCTGGTCTCCGCCAGCTTTGCGTTCAGGAAGCGCCAGGGGATTTTCTTCCTCTGGCCACCACCCTGACCACGTGACAGGTCAGCAGGGCCCCTCCGTTCTGGCCGTCCTTTCTAGGTCGTTCCCACGCCCCGACCTCACCCAGAGCGGCACCCCTGAGTGTTAGCCCCCAAGAATGATCCAGAGCCTGGCTTGTCTAGCTCAGGTCTGCCCCCTGCCCCAGGTGCGGTGGCGGCCGAGGGGGTCGCCTGTTCCGCAGGGCCCACGGAGGGGCCCCACCCCAGCTCACAGGGGCTTCAGGCAGACACGGCCAGGGGACGTGGCCGGCCCAGGGTGACTTCCTGTCTGACCCTCTGCCTCAGAAAAGAGCTGGGCCTTCCTGGCTCCCCGGAGGAAGGTACCAGGCAGGGAGGCCCGGGAAACACACAGAAACACATCCAGGTGTCTGTCGGCCTAGGTGTGCGAGGGGAGTTTATTTACAAAAATTCATGTTTTACCTGATTGTATTTCGCCCAATAGCCCAGAAGGCTTTAAAGGATGACTGATTTTGCAACTAAAAGATCCGTCTTCCCATCTGCCCCGCATCAGGCTCCTCCCTGGGGGCCGTGCCCCCCACCCTCCTCCCCAGGCGGGCAGGAGCGACCTCTGCAGCGGGGCGAGCACCTCCCGTGTGTGTCGTCGCCGACTCAGGGGCCACGTGCTGGGTGTTCTCGGGGATCTGAGGCCGGCCGGCCGGGGCGGTGATGTCACAGACGTGGGCTCAGAAACTGAGGCCTCTGGTCTGATCAGTGGGGTCCCGGTGGTCTGCGGGACGCCAGGCCTGACTTCCCTGGTTTGCTTCGCTTCGTTCTTATCGGGAAACGGCAAATGGGAAAGCGAGGCAAGGAGAGGTGACCGAGAAAAGCCTCCACGCAGAGGAGCAGCGGGCTGCGTCCAGGGGGAGGGAGCGGGCCGCCTCTCTGTCCTGCACACGGTCCAAGGTCCCAGCTTGCTTCTAATGCCACCGTGGGGTGAGGCCGCACCTGGGCGTCAAAAAGCTGCCAGGTGAACATCTCAAACCAGCCCCCACTTTAAATCGTTGCACTGCCAGAACCAGGAAAGAAAGGCAGCCGCCAAAACACAGGCACCCACTCACCTGCCGCGACGAGAGCCGAAGTCAACAAGAAGGAATGAATCCCCGCACCCTTGGCTGCTGTTCCGGGCGAGGGGTCGGGGCAGAAAGGGTGCCAGCACCTGCCCGCGGGGGCTCCGGCACCAGCTCTGAGGACAGAAGTCAGACGCTGTTCCTAAGAAGCAGTCACAGCTCGCCTGCCCCGCGGACAGGGGTCAACGGTGCCGTTCCCACAGACACAACCCCGGCCTGCGTCACAAGGCCGCCGCCCACTCCTGGCTTCTGCGTCCAAGCCACGTCCAACCCAGGTGGCTCCGACAGCCCAAGAGTCATTGGAGTAAAAGTGCCAAAAGCTATGTGGTTATTTTTCAAATCAGTCATCAAAAGCAACCAAGCAGTGCTTAGGTATCTGACGGCTTCCAAAGCTAGAGAGAGCAGAGCTGAGCCGTCCCGGGCCAAGGCCCTGCCCCCGGTGCCAGAGTGGACTGTGCTTGCTCTGTGACTTTGGCTCCCTGACTTGACATCTCTGAGCCTCAGCTCCCTCATCTGCAGCAGGAACAACAGACCCTTCCTCCCAGGCAACTTGTCCATTACGGCGAGATTCTGTGCACCGGGTAATTAGCACAAACTGCCCACCCTCTAGCACTCAATAAATGGTAGTTTCTAGTACAGTCGCTACTCTTTGTGAGAAGCACTCTCAATAGACAACGGGAGAGTATGTTTGAAAAACACGTTGTACATAAGGGGAAGAAAGGAGAGAATAAGAGGGAGACGGAGAAACGGTGACTTCTCCGTATTTCCCTCGTTTTATAGAGTTGACTCTAGAACGATGCAGATGTTTTGTGTATCTATAAACATTTAAAACATCTAAAACGCGGCTGTTGACAATCGGAAGTCAAATTAAACATACTGAACGTAAATGCATACAGAGCTGGCGGTGTAAACACAGAGAAAAATTACGCCAAATGACCTCCAAACACGGATGTCATTGCACATCCCTAACAGGATGTGCTCTGATGACAAACGTAACTTCACCATCCGAGCATCGCGTTGCTGGCGGGGCTGTTTCGTGTGTGCTCCACGGAAGGAGCCTCCACTGAGCACGGACAGGCATGGTGAAACGGCCACAGGCAGGCGATCACTCCCCCGAGAAGAGAGCGGAGTTAGGAAAGACGACACAACGGACGTTTCCGTAAAGCATCTCAGAGCTACCACGGCGACAAAGACCCGAGGTGCTGAGGCTCTGTGCAGGGTCACGGTGACGAAGGCTGCTTTGCCCTGCGATCGGGTGCGCATTCCCCACTCAGGGAAAGGGCTGGGAATCCGAGGGCTGATCTCTAGCGGGTGCAGAGAAATCAGTGCGGTGTTTAGCAATAAACAGAGCTAGTCAGCAGTCAAAACCACAGACCTGCAGGCAAAGTCCGGGTGGGAAGGAAGAGTAGAAAACTGAATGAGACATTTAGCTGCTTTCCCTTTCAAGACAAACCTTCTTAGGGGGCCTCTGAACCTGGGAGGGACAGAAGGCTAAAGAGCGGGGCATGAGCACCGGGGTGGAGGGCCCACCAGGGAGAGGGGCGTAGCGAGCACAGCAGGGGCTCAGCTGACAGCATCCGAGGGCCCCACGACGGGACAGAGGGCAACACGGGCTGCCATGAATCCCCGCAAAGCTGAAACCCAGCCTTGCCTCAGCCCCGCGTGTGACCAGACTAGAGAGAAGAGCCCCCAGTCTATCTCCCTAGCACAAAAAAGAGGTAATCGTCTCCGAAACCAAAGAACATCATCTGTCTGGAGTCTATTTTTTGAAAACATATGCAATGCTCGGCATTCAATAAACATCACTCGTCATTCCCAGGGACAGTGCCAGCTGGGGGGAAACAAACAGAAAACTCAGTCAACAGAAACAGACCCACAGATGATGCAGACAGTCGCCTGAGCCACTGAGAACTTTACGGTAGTTAATATTTTCCAGAAAATAAAGGACAAACGAGGGAAAAGGGCTGAAAAGATGGCTAATTTCATCAGAGAACTGGAAAGCCTGAAGCAGTCAGTGAAAGACCTTAACGTGGGGGGTCTGCAACCACAAGACCCCTAAGAGAAAACAGAGACAGTAATCTCTTGGATGGCCGTCTGAGCGACACATTTATGGATCTGCCTCGTGGGGTGAGGGAAACAGAAAGAAAAATTAACTGTTGGGACTGCACCAAAATTAAAAGCTTTTCAGAGCAAAAGAAATCATTAACAAAACAAAAAGACAGCCTACTGAATGGGAGACGATATTTGCAAGTAAATATTCGATAAGGGGTTAATGTTGAAGATATATAAAGAACTTAAATCAACACCCCAAATCCAAAATAACCCAATTAAAAGTGGGCACGGGACCTGAATATACATTTTTCCAAAGAAGACCTACACGCAGCCAACAGACGCACGAAGAGATGCTCAACATCACTCATCATCAGGGAAATGCAAATCAAGACCACAGTGAGATACCACCTCACACCTGTCGGAAGGGCTAGAATCAGAAAGACAAGAAACAAGGGGTGTTGGCGAGGATGCGGAGAGAGGGGAACCCTCGTACACTGTTGGCGGGAATGCAAACTGGTGCAGCCACTCTGGAAAACACTGTGCAGGTTCCTCAAAAAACTTATGATTACGTACAATCCACTAAATGACACTACTGGGTATGTACCCAAAGAAAATGGACACATGAATCCAAAAAGATACACATACCCCTATGTTTATTGCAGCATTATTTAAAATAACCAAGACACTAGGGGTGCCTGGGTGGCTCAGTCGGTTGGGCGTCCGACTTCGGCTCAGGTCATGATCTCGCGGTCCGTGAGTTCGAGCCCCGTGTCGGGCTCTGTGCTGATGGCTCGGAGCCTGGAGTCTGCTTCAGATTCTGTGTCTCCCTCCCTCTCTGCCCCTCTCCCACTCACACTCTGTCTCTCTCAAAAATGAATGAACATTAAAAAATTTTTTAAAATAAAATAAAGTAAAATAAAATAACCAAGATACGGAAACAACTCAAGCATCCGTTGGTGGATAATAGATCAAGAAAATGCGGTGTGTTTGTATGTATTTGAATATATACTCCGTGCATATATACCATTCGGCCATACTGCAGGAATATTAGTCAGCCATAAAAAAGGATGAGATCTTGCCATTTGCAGTAACACAGATGGATCCAGAGGGTATTAGCTGAGTGAAATGAGACTAAGAAAGACAAATACCATATGATTTCACTTACACGTGGAATCTAAAAATAAGAAAACAAAAAAACCAAACGAACAGTTTAAAACCCCCAAACAGGCTCTTAATACAAACAGTCTGACAGCCGCCAAAGGGCAGGGATGTGTGCAAAATAGACACAGAGCATTAAAAGACACAAACTTCCAGCCCTAAGATAAATAAGGCACAGGGGAGGAAAAGTGCAGCGGGGACACTGTAATGACGTAAGGCGACACACGGTGACTACACCTGCTGCGGTGAGCCCGAGTGAGATACAGAGCTGTCAAGTCCCTCTGTCCTATGTCTGAAACGAATGTAACATTGTAGGTCAGTGGTACTTCAAATATTAACAACAAAAAAAGAATCGACCATGACCTCCAGACCTGAAAACACAACACGTGCAATTCAGGACCTAGAGGGTGCGTTTAGGATCCAACAGCACAGAGGAGAGGAGTAAGGCAGCTGGAAACTAGGTCGGGAGGAAGCTCACGAGCGAAGCACGGAGCGGGGAGAGAGGGGACCACGGCAAGGAGGAACGGAACACGCGGAAGCTCGGACGCGTGTGACCGGACGCCTGCAAGGCAAGACGAGGAAGGGGCAGGCGTGCTATCCTGGGTCACGACCCAGCCGATGCAATCCACGAATCCAGAGATTCAAAGAGGTGTGTGGATTTGGGGCAACAGGAAAAACAGCATCTAAGCAGATGCTGAAAACAGACGGAGAGTAAGGCAAACAACCATTACCTACACGTATGTGAAAAGAAACAGGAGGGGTCAGACCAGAAGGCAGGGCCGATCTGGAACCTGCCCCCCACGAAGATAGGCTAACCGTAAGGCTGAATAAATCATCTGCAGAAAAATCAGAGCAGATAATGTATCACCAGCATGAAATCTTAAATAAGGGATTCTGGCAAAAGAAAAATGATCCCGTGGAGCGGGGTGGGGTGGGGGGGGTAGGGAAACATGGAAATTCAGGAAGAAACACAAAGCAAATGGAAAATAAATAAGCAAGTGATGGGGAGCACAAAAACGTACAGGTATATAAATTTCTAAATGTGTCATCAAAGCCAAGAGACGAAAAAGAGAAAGCTGCGTTGGTGACATAAAAATAAATTACAATAAAATCTTACGCTTTCAAAATCACAAGCAACACTAAAAAATCAATTTTATTTGTAAAAATCTGTAACCTACGGCTGCTAAGCGTTGCAATGCCTACCCATATTATGACAAACCGACATCAAAGACCCCCAAGCCCGAACCCCGAAACAGCCAAAACCCAGTGGGCAATCTTCAAGGAGCCAACACACTCTAGGAAGCGGGAAGAACCATCAAGAAGGAAAAAATCTGGGAAGCCTGGGTGGCTCAGTCGGTTAAGCGGCTGACTTCGGCTCAGGTCACGATCTCGCAGTCCGTGAGTTCAAGCCCCATGTCGGGCTCTGTGCTGACAGCTCAGAGCCTGGAGCCTGTTTCAGATTCTGTGTCTCCCTCTCGCTGACCCTCCCCTGTTCATGCTCTGTCTCTCTCTGTCTCAAAAATAAATAAAAATGTTAAAAAAAAAAAAGAAGGAAAAAGTCTGCTTTCGGTGGCAGGAGGGGCTGAGAGGTGATGGTGCCCACAGCTCCTGGACGACGGTCGCGTGTTTGACCGGGAGCGTGTGACAGGTGTTGGAATATTTCTCCCATACGGGTGATGGCCCGGATCCCTGGCTTTCACCTGCACCCTTGAGCTCCAGATCATTCCGCTTGAACCCTGACTAGCTTAGCGAGGCAGCCCCTCTTTCCTTCCAGCCTCTGGCATCCAGTGATCAGTCAGCAAGTGCCCCAAGACGCAGCAGTGAGCCCGGTGTCCAGCCACGGTGGGTTGCTGTTCCCCAGACGCCATGTCACCCCAAGGAACACCAGGTCTGGGAGTGGCTGCGAAATGCCTGTTTTCAGATGCACTAGGGTCAGCATCCCTCCCATCCCCGCCCCTGGAATCGTGCGGCTGAGACCCCTGACTTCGCGTCTGAAGCATTTTCTATGCATCCAGAGGCTTCGATGGGGCAACCAGCCCAGAAAGTGACGCCTCTTCCTCTCTCGAGATAGTGGTGAGCACGCCGGACATCAGCCCCTCTTTCGTGGTCTTTCTCTCCTTCCGAGTTGGAGGCTTCACGTAGGACTGCCTTCAGGGGAGGCCACCGTCATAAAATGGCACCCATAACGGGCAACTCTGGAGCCTGGCGTCTGTCTCCCCTCAACGCACAATGCTTTGAGGACACGGACAGTGCCTTTCTGTCCTCTGGCCATTGCCCACCGCCAGTCCGACAAGGTCAGCTGGACCCTCCCTCCCCACCCCCGGCCCGGCTCAGGTTCTCGGCAGATGGAAATGAACACCCCTGCCCACCGCACACCATCACTCTAAGCCTCCCTCCACCAGCCGCTCAGGAAACGTAGAGAGCCGGCTACGACATGACAGTTTGCAACACAGAGGGAAGGTGTGTGGGGTTTCACAGTGGGCCACTATTTATATCTGCATGAATCAGCAGCCTGACGCTGTTTCTGTAAAAGAAAGCCATGGGCAAGTATATGCCGCGTTTCATCAGTGACTTTATGGGATAAGTATCTCAAAGGTATCCTGCTACATTGACCCTGATCCAAGAAACACGTGCATTTTATTAAAGACCGCCCACCAAGGTGAAGAAAACCCTTTTAAAGCTTGTAGGTGAGGCAGCGGGTGGCCGTGGGTACCGCCTGGAGATCTCCAGAGTGCTTAGTAAGGAAACGGCACGTCGGGAAAACGTGTCCTTGAATCTCTTTCTGTATCCGAGCCCCACCCCGGGCACGAGCAGAAATCGTGAAATGTGCCTTTGCAAGGGGCCAGGCACTCAATGCCTGGCAGAAACGACGTGCGAGGCCAGGCATTTCTCCACCCATCTGAGCCCGGCAGGTCTAGCCTGAGATGTCATGAACGCCAACCCGGTGGGAAGCCCACACGGCACCAGCCTCTTGCCATCCTGGCGCGTAGACAGTCCGTCCTCCTCATTCGCGGTAGCTCTTGTCTACGAAGTCACTGTGAACGCCGATGTAGCGAATACTGAGCAGGTGCCCCTAAGGGAGACGCAGGGGTTAGGTTCCCACAGCCTCTGCTCACGTTTTCACCAAGCCATCGACGCTCAGCTGCCTCGATGAGTGTTTCTGGGGGAGGACACCTTGTCTAATACATACAGTTGACTCGCCAACACTGGCCTCACGGAAGCAGGGCCACAGCTCACGCTGCGGACGACGCTCAGCCGACACGCACTTTCTCCCTAGGACACGTTCCTGCGCTCACATCGCCGGCCAGCTCGGCAGCACTGTGCCTGGGGGCTGCTAGGAGACGTAAAACACCAGCAAAGAACACGGAAACGCACAACGAAAAATCGCTCCTTGTTTTTCTTTTGGGCTGACACGTTGTAGTGAGCGGGCTAATTCACACGCACGGAGCCTTGCAAACAGTGAGACGGGATACGGGGGTCTTCAGAATCCCCTGGTCTGGCCGGAGGAACAAGGCGAGGCCGCCCCCACGTCCCACCACTGATCGCCAGCCCTGCTTCTGGTTCCTGGTTGGGTCCTCCCCACCTGCTTGCAACCGAAAGGGGAGCCAGTGGTTGGAGCCTTCGGCCGCCAGGCGTGGGGTAAGGAGGAGCCCAGGCAGGCACCCATCGTACGCTTGTTAAGGCAACTCGATATGTGAGCTTCTCCGTTTAAGGAAACGAGGACCCACAGTATGAAACAGACTCCGAAGAAAGAAACAACGTGGAGACACAAGGGTCTTGGTACCTGTTTTATAAGCAGTAACACTTTCCCACAGTGAGCAGGAATCCCCGAGCACAGACTCTGAATGCCGTTTAAATATTCATGGACATACCGCAGTCCATCTTCAGAAACGACCTCACAGTTACGTGCCCCGTTCACGCCTTCCCTCCTGCTCTGTGTCCTGGGTCATTTTGCGGCCCAGCTAGAGAGCAGTCAGAGCACAGGGGGTGGGCTTGTCCTGTGGGGCCGATGGATTTGGGCCGGAGTTGGAGGGATGGGGCCACCGGCGGGGGGGGGGGGGGGGGGGGGGGGCGGGAAGCATGCGAGTCAATGCAAGGAAGGGAGCCCAAGACAGCAGACCGCCTTGGAAAGTGAAGAGTTCCCCATCTCTGAAGGAGTGCAAGCAGGGGAAGCCGAGATCGTGAGGACATGGTAAAATGCCGTAAAACACAGGCAAGGTGCAGGTGGCCAATGAGAGCTTTCAACACCGTGAGCCACCTGCCCAGATACTCAGATGAATGGGAGACACTGTTATAGGACCTGTCCCCGCCTATGAGGATGGCCCAGGTTCCACAATTCCTCGGTCACTTAGGAGAGACTCCAGGAATCACAGTACTCTCCCGTCCACCCTGGGTCCCAAAGGTACTCAAAGGAAAGGTGCTCAGAGGTCTGAGACAGCTGGTCGACCAGCCAGGAAACCTAATTCAGTGGAGCCCAGAGCCTGGGAGCCCAGAGCCTGCTTCAGATTCTGTGTCTCCTCCTCTCTCTGCCCCTCCCCGATTGGCACTCTGTCTCTCTCTCTCTCTCAAAAGTAAGTAAGCATTAAAAAAAATTAAAAAAAGGATGGAGACGAACCAGAGTCCTAACACCGACTTTAGAGCCTCCAACTACCTGTAAAGCAACAGACAAAAGGAGTTCAGACCACCACACGCTGTCTCTGCCAGAGATTTCTCTGTTTTGTTAGCAATCCCGTAGCTTCTGACGACCACATTCGAAGGTAGAAGCCAGAGCGGAAATCGTTGTCAGTGAGAGAGACAGAGAGCATGGTGGCCAGGTGAGTGAGGGCAGGGACCTGTGGCTTCTCCATACAGTCCCCTAAAGAAGAGGGACCAGAGGATGTGAGCGAGTATAGACAGCAAGGACCCCAAGCGGTGGGTAAATTATACCGGCAGCACGGGCGGTCCCTACCGCGACTCAGTCAACGCTGAGCTTCCCGGGAGGAGCGTTGTTCCTCACTGGAACCAGCTCCTCGCATCCGTCTCCTTCCCTGGGATTTCTCGACTGGCCTGACCTTTCTGGAAAAGCGGCTGGGAGCTGCAGCCGGTAAATCGGGAGCCTGGAATCTGTAGCAGGAGACAGGCACTCTGTGCTGCCCAAACTCCGGTTCTCTGCCTGGAGCTCGAACGTGACAGCCGCCAGCCCCGGACAAACGGAGATGCCGAGCAGAGAGACCCTGGCTTTAGGGAAAAGTCATGGGCTCCAAGCGGCTTCTGTCTGCAAGGAAAGCTGAAAGTCCCCCAACAGCAGATACCCAGACGCATCCAGACAGAAGGTGCCCCTGGGGCATCTCCTAGAACTAGCGATGGAGAATACAGACATCTTACGGAAGTCCCAAAGTCAACTGGCAATCAGAAAAGAGGGCCAAACACTCAGGACCAAACAGAAACCCCAAAGCCTTTCATGGAGATCTGCCGACTGGCTCTACGGAGGACCCACCCACCGGGGGTGGATGCGACTTGGGCTCAGCGCCTGCATCAGGCCGCCTCCCACCCAGATGAGCTTTGCATGGGCGGCAGGAGGGCCACATCACCAGCAGGCCCCCGCTGTCTCCAGACACTGTGACCTCCTCAGGGCCCAGGGAGCAGGACCAGCCCACACACCGTGGGCGACCCAGGCACCAGCGCGCCCTTGAAAAGAGCTCCCTTTCGGCCGCACGGACTTGGTCCTGTGATTGCCGTGACGATGACCCTGGCCTACGACCCAGGTTCTATTCCTATGCCGCGAGTGGGGATGTTACTGACCTCGCATCCACAGGGACCAAAAGCACACTGAGCGCTCAGCGTGCCTGGTGCCTGGGAGGTGCTCAGGGGATGTGGTGGCTCCCGCCATCAGCCCCGAACATGCCCCCACGGAGAGGCAGGCAAGCAGGACGGGAAGGCAGGACTTAGGGAAACAAAGTCTGGGCCGAGATGCGGTGGCGTCCCTGTTCAACTCGGGGATTGACTGTATTTGAGGAACACAAACCCACATCACGTCCTCACTCCTTGCCTCCATTCAGGCCCCCTTCTTCCCCCCGGGGTCTTTATGGTCCTGCTGAAAGGCCGCGGCTCTGCCTCAGCTGCCAGAGGGGCACAGCCTGATTGGTCCAGAATCAGCCCTTATGATGAGACCTGGTAGGACAAGAGCTCGGGGGCCCTGGGACAGGGTCTCAGCATCACTGAGGCGGCAGGGGGAGGTCCCAGGCACATCTCTAACCCCTGTAAGCCTAGAGGGGATGCTCAGAGGCTGAACAACACTGAATGAGCGGGGTAGAGGCAGCCGGCCTCATGAATGTCATCCACTTAGCTACTGCTGTGGGGTTTTGTGGGAACGGCGGTCCCCTCCCCAAGGAATGGCATGTTCCTAAAACCAACAGTCACGTTCACTCAAGGGGGTGACAGGAACAAAGGCTTAGGGTTGGGGTTAAGGGAGGCAGGTGGAGACCCCGGGAGACAATGATGATGCAGGGTGAGGATACCTGTGGGCACCCCTTCAGGGAGGGGCTATGAGCTTCCCCGAGGGACAGGACCAGCCAAGCAGTCGGGGAGGGGCTCCAGGCACAGGGAAGGGCGCCTGTGAGCCTCTATCCAGAACCTTCTCCTCTGGCCACTAGCCTTTCCCTCTTGGGGTGGGTAGAGTGACGGCCCCCAAAAAGACTCCATGACTGGATCCCGAGCCAGCAAACACGTGACCTTCTATAGCAAAACAGGTGTTTGCCGAGCGACGAGGTTAGGGACCCCGAGATGGAGACGTTGTTCCGGACTGTCCGGGTGGGGCCTGAATGTAATCACAGGTGTCCTTGTAAGAAAGAGGCAGAGGGAGATTTGAATACAGAGGAGGGGCCCTGTGACTGCGGAGGTGGAGGCTGGAGGGGCGCAGCCACAGCCCGGGGTCCCTGGAGCCCCAGAAGCTGGAGGAGGCAGGAAGGACCCTCCCCCAGAGCCTCCGGAAGCAGCACAGCCCTGAAACACCTTGATTCAGACTTCCGGCCCCAGGCTGTGAGGGTACATTTGTGCTGTCTTAAGCCACTGTCCTTCTCCCCCTCTGAGGACCCCCGGTAGAAATGACTCAATTATGGAAGAGCTGGCCGGTTTCCAAACACAGAAAGCTCAATCGCCTTAAGTCTTTCTCAAAAGGGGTGAAACCACCCCACCCCCGGGGGGAAACAGTTCTCGGGGCACGAAAATATCTATTTGTATGCATACAGCCCAGCTATGCACCTAATACCCGAAAAAACCGAAAAAAAGTTAGTGTATCCGTGGTGTTAAAGCCTCACGGAGAGGCGATCAGGAAAGGAACAGTGAGAAAGGACAATCTGAGCAAAGCAGCCACCAGCGGGGGTCACGGGGCCACTGCACTCGTGGGCCCACCGAGGTCTGCGGGGAACCTGCAGGGGCCACGTGTGGGAATACCACGACGACAGCAGGGGCCCCGTCTCTGCCCACCCCACCCCCGCCCTGCCGGAGCCTGCTCACCCTGGCGGGGGAAAGCGGCAAATGGGGCAAGATGGTGGGAGCCCAGGGGGCACGGGCCCAGACGGGCTGCGAGGTTGGAGTCTACGGTCCCGGATTTCAGGTGGGCCTTCCCAGCTGATGGTCACGTGGATTCGTGATACTTCAGCCTCAGGCCCAGAAAGCCGCTGGCCCCTTGCGTGGCCCCCAGGCGGGACGCTCCAGAAATGGGAGCCCCGCCCTCGTCGTCCCTGCTGCTGGGGCTCTTCCTGGGGAACTAGGTGGACGCCTCACCAGATGCCCACACGGGCACGTGGCTGCGCCCAGGGCCACGCGTGAAGAGTGACGGCAGGGGACAGAGTCAAAGACAAGATACGGAGCAGCGCACAGAACACTCAGCACCCTTGGCCCAGAGCACACGTCCTGCCGTTCAGGTTGGCTACGGGCAGAATGTTCACGACCCCCTCGAATTCCCGTGTTGAAGCCCCCGACCCGACCCCCGTGTGTGGGATTTGCAGGTGGCGCCTTTGGGAGGTGGTTGGCGTCAGCCGAGGCCATGGGGAGGGGGCCCGCGACGGGATTCACGCCCTGGCGAGCGAGCGCGGGGCAGAGCCCTCTGTCTCTCCAAGCACACGTGCAGGCAAGGCAGGAGAGGGACACGGGGGGCGCACGGTCTGCGAGCCGGGAGGAGGGCCCCTCGCCAGCCACCGAACAGACTGGCGCCTGGATCTCGGGCCTCTGGCCTCCGGAACTGTGGCGACAAACGTCTGGTGTTCAGCTGCCCGGGCTGTGCTATTCGGTCGTGGTGGCCACGTGGACTGACACTGGGCCGTTTCCATTTCGCTTCTACAAGGTAAAGAATCCAAGGACTCCATGAGGGGGCGGGTATTTCTTCAGGAGACACACAGCTGATTCGTAAATGTCTCACGTCGGTCACTGGCACCCGGCTTCCCACCTGCTGCACACCTGTGCCGGGTTGTCCCCATTAACATCGTCGCTTAGCGCCCGGCACGGAAAGGCGCAAGGACCGCGTGACCCACGGCCTCCGGCAGCCACGGTGCATTTCAGCTCCAGTCGCGAGGGTTCCAGGTCTGGTGCTGGAGGAGAACGTGCATCCTCTCCACTCGGAGAACTTTACGGTTTGGGGGGGGGGAGGTAGCTGATGTAGGAAGCATCCGCTCTAACACGGTGTGTAAACAGCATGTTACCGAGTAACGTGGGAACCGAAACGAAGGGTCCGCGGCCCAAGGCTCCCCAGGAATACATCCCGCAGAGGAAGAACTTTGGTTGACTAGGAGTTCCCAGGCAAAGGTGAGGTCATGGTGGGGGGAGGGGCAACATTGGAGTTTCTTTTCTCGTCTTAGTGTTTTTTAATGTTCCTTTACTTATTTTTAATTTTTTGTTAATCTTTATTTTTGAGAGAGTGAGAGACAGAGCGAGAGCAGGGGAGGAACAGACAGAGAGGGAGACACAGAATCCGAAGCAGGCTCCAGGCTCCGAGCTGTCGGCAGAGAGCCCGACGTGGGGCTCGAACCCACAGACCGCGAGATCATGACCCGAGCCGAAGTCGGACGCTCAACCGACTGAGGCACCCAGGCGCCCTGAGAGTTTCTCTAAGAAAATAAAATATTTTTTTTTCATCAGTGCCATACGTCAGAATGGATGGCTTGAAAAGCCAAATCCTCCACGGGTCGTACCCTGCCACACTCCATCCAGCCCCAGAGACGCCCCAGCTGGGTCTAGCAGTTGGGATGCTTTCTTAGGTCTTTACCCTGTTCGTGAGTAGTACACCTCTGCTGCTCTCTCTCGATCTCTTTCGGTTTAAATATTAGCTACTGACATCCCGTCAAAGACCAGGGTTCAGCCCACTCACCACACAGCCCGGGACAGACGTGTCCCAGGCTGCAGTTAAAGAATCACATGTGCTCACGTTACGATGGCCGTCCGCACCCTTCCCGCAGCCGAGACAGCCAGCCCGCTATGACTGCCTTTCTCTTCAGTAACAGCCGTGATTTAAGATCTGCTTTTTTGTTTACCTATAATCAATCCACCTCTGCTTTTTTAAAAAATACTTTTAAGTTTATTTATTTATTTTGAAAGAGAGAGCAAGCTGGGGAGGGGCAGAGAGAGAGAGGGAGAGAGAGGATCCCAAGCAGGCTCTACACCACCAGCACAGAGCCCGACGCGGGGCTCGAACTCACAAACCGTGAGATCGTGACCTAAGCGGAAATCAAAAGTCGGACACTTAACCCACCGAGTCCCCCGGGGCGCCCCTACCCATCCCCGCCTTCCGATGGACGTACAAATCAGGCAGAGCACGAGTCCTCCTAGGGGCAAACACATCGGGTGACCCCCGTGTCCTTTGTTTCCAGGCAACACTCCTCCTGGTGCAGCCCACCCCCCTGTGCCCGGCGGGCTGCCCCCAGGGCCTCGCCCCAGGTCAGGGTCTCCCCGTTCTCGCTGACCCCCCGTTGGGTGGGGCGCACCCTCAGCAGCGCCCTGAGACAGCGTTCACATGAGGAACACGTGTGTACCCTCACGCGGGTCTCCTGGAACACTGGCTGGGAGGGCTCTTCCCTCGGAGCCCCAGAGGAAGAACTGAGGTCACGGTCAGAGAGCTCCCCATGCTGCTGCTGGGATATTCGAACCCCGATCCTTTATACAGAAACTGGCTTCTCTCTCTTGAAACGTAAGGATCACGTTCTGGGGGCGCCTGGGTGGCTCAGTCGGTTGAGCGGCCGACTTCGGCTCAGGTCGTGATCTCACAGTCCGTGAGTTCGAGCCCCGCGTCGGGCTCCGTGCTTACGGCTCGGAGCCTGGAGCCTGCTTTGGATTCTGTATCTCCCTCTCTCTGACCCTCCCCCGATCATGTTCTGTCTCTGTCTCAAAAAAATAAACGTTAAAAAAAATTTTTTTAAAAAAATAATCATGTTTTGGGGCGCCTGGGTGGCGCAGTCGGTTAAGCGTCCGACTTCAGCCAGGTCACGATCTCGCGGTCCGTGAGTTCGAGCCCCGCGTCAGGCTCTGGGCTGATGGCTCGGAGCCTGGAGCCTGTTTCCGATTCTGTGTCTCCCTCTCTCTCTCTGCCCCTCCCCCGTTCATGCTCTGTCTCTCTCTGTCCCAAAAATAAATAAAAAACGTTGAAAAAAAAAATTAAAAAAAAAAAAAAATAATAATCATGTTTTTATTTTTATTCCCAAAGTTCTGGGCTCTAGTGACCCCTGTCCCGGCTCTGGGCCTTTGCTCATATGTCACCCTGGAAATTCAGGGGCCGTTTCGATCGAGAATCTCGCATCCTGGTCAGTGGCATTGTCTTGAAAGATGTCTTTGCTAGTTTCT
Organism: Panthera pardus; assembly: GCF_024362965.1. NCBI lineage: Eukaryota > Metazoa > Chordata > Mammalia > Carnivora > Felidae > Panthera > Panthera pardus. Next base: position 3,020,552 of record NW_026526677.1, on the reverse strand, counting down.
TCTCTTTTTTCTGCTTCTTCTGGAAACTCCGTTATTCAGATGTCAGGCCCACGTGGTGACTCCCTGAATTTTCTGACACCCCACTTCTGCCCGTCTCCTGACCCTCTTCAGGGTCGCTGCTGTCATTAGTAATTGTCGAGACCCCCCTCAACGCCCCATGTCACACACATGCCCTACCCCCCCTGGTTGCATTGACGATACTATTTTCGAAGTTCCCTTCTGGTCTCTGAGTTTCTCAGGTTCTGTCCGGCGTCTGCCTTTCACGCTGCGGTTTCCCCGAGCCAGCCCCATTTTCCATCCGAAACACATGCACGCAGAATGGAGGCTCTGGGGGTCAGCTGCTCTGGGGAACAGGAGGACCCACAGGGCGCTTTCACTGGGGCGTGGGGGATGAAACCCAGCACTCTCGGCAGAAGGGCTCCATTCCCAGAGGTGACAGCGAGTGCAAAGGCCCTGGGGCGAGAACGTGTCTGGAGTGCTTGAGAAAAAGCAGGTGTTCGGAGTAGAATGAGCAAGCCAGGAGGGCGAGTTAGGAGGTGGTCACGTGACCCCCCCCAACCTTAGTGCAACTTCCCAGTGTCCCCCCCCCCCCACCACGTGCAGCACAGAAGACGACACAACGGGACAGATCCTGGGACTCGGCTCACGACATCAGCACGGAGTGGAAGGTCATGGGAGAAACGAAATCGCCTTGACCTTGCACTAAAATCCATGTGGATTTCAAGGACACAAGGCACAAGCAAATAGTTTGGGTTTTGAGTCGCTAAACAAAACGATTCAGGAAAGTGCCTCGCGGGAATAAGGAACAGAGGTGCCCGATGAGCGCATTTCATCGGTTTCCCAGAAAATACGCAAAACCAGAACCGGATGTCCCCAAAATGTCAGACTGCCTCTGCCGCTGGTCTGCCCACCAGCCCAGAAGCAGCTGCTTCGATAAGAGCACGACGAGGACAGAGCACGCGGTCTTCTGCAAGGCGCTCACCACGCCATCTCAAATTGTGCGTGAGAGGGTGTCCGTCCCTCTCCATCTACACCGCTGAATGAGTGAGCTCGACGTGCACGAGATCGACGTGCATTCCATACAAAGTACGTGAGACACTCGTCGTCTGGGGGATGACAGCCGGGGCTTCAGACAAGACACAAGGTCACTTTCAGGAGCCGAGTGATCCCCCAGGGGACACGCAAGGCCACACGCTGCGCGCCGTAGAATCACAGAGCGAAGGGCTTGAAGACACAGGAAGCATCGCCAGGCAGAACTTACGGGACTCTGCCTGCGAGGCAGCCACAGCCCGGTGCTTTGAAACGCGGTCCCTGTTTCCTGCTTCGGCCGTCTTCCTCCTGCTTTTACGTCCTGCGTGGCGGTCGAGGATGAACACAGGGTCCGGTGGCCAAGGGCAACCTGCGCTGACCCTTACCAGCCACGGGACCCAGTGTTCCTGAAGGGCAGCCACAGGAGAAACGACTGCCGATGACGTGAGTTAGGGTCAGTGCCAGGCGGGCAGAGAGCTGCACCCACGGAAAGGCAGCCCACGCCACGGCACCCCACCTTGACGGATTCCACCCCTTCCCGCCCCCTTGCCCTCCGACCTCCTGCCTGTATTAACGCTAGACGCCAGTCTTTCAGAAGACCTCTCCTCACCATTTCCTCGTCTCCTTATTCCTCACGCCCTGTGTCCGGGCATCTGACCAGCAGCCCAGAGACAACACAACTGCGACCCACGTGGGGAGAAAGGCCACCTCTCCACATATGCCGGGGGCTGGAAGGCCTGCCTGCAACCCCAAGGAAGTCCCTTTGGGGGAGGAGCTTCCGGGAGGCGGGAAGGACTCATCAATACCCCCGTGTGCCAGCCAGAGCTCCCCGGGGGACACGCCCATAGGACGTGTGTGTGGACACGCAATTGAGAGGAGCTGCGGGGCCAGACAAGTCCGAAATCCGTAGGACAGGCCGGCAACCTGGGAACTCAGGCAGATGTTGTACGTTACGGTCGTTTTTTTTTTTTTAACATTCTTTTAAAGTTTATTTATGTTTGAGAGAGAGAGACAGAGCATGAGCTGTGGAGGGACAGAGAGAGAGGGAGACTCAGAATCCGCAGCAGGCTCGGGGCCCCGAGCCGTCAGCCCGGAGCCCGACGCGGGGCTCGAACCCACAAGCTCTCCATTACAGTCTTGAGGCAGAATTTTGTCTTCTCTGGGAAACCTCTTTCCTTTTTCCCTTTAAGGCTTCCCGCTGATTAGATGAGGCCCACCTACATTACGGAGGGCTCGTCGCCTTCACTTCACTGGCGGGAGACGTGCTTTAACCACGCCTGCAACGCACCTTCGCAGCAATGCCCACGCTACTGTGCTTAGGTAGCTGGGTGTGAGCGCCTAGCCAAGCCGGGCAGCAGACCGGCCACCAGGAGCTGCCCGACCTGCGTTCCGTCTTCACGTAGACCGTCCACGTCTTCAGACTTCCTCCCGTTCCGTTTGTCTTCAAAATCGGGATACGTTGTTTTTTGCTCCCTCGGGTTGAACGGTCCAAGGCACCAAGGACCCCTAACGTTGCTCACTCCGAGCCAGGAGGCAAGGTGTGCTACAGAAAGCGTGCCGAGCGCTGGACTGGAGGTCGGGAGGCCCGGAGACCACAACCCCAGCCACTCGCTCGCTTCGCGTCCCAGTGCGTCCACCTCTCTAGAGTCCCATTTCATCTACGAATCGGGCACAAAAACGACTACTTCGTTGGGATTTTGAACGTCAAATGGCAACATTCGGAAGAGTATTTGTAAGCTTTAGAATTCTGTGCAAAATCATCATCACTATCATCGCCATCATCCCCAACATCACCACCACCATCATCAACGTCACCACATCATCACTTTACAGGTTAATTTTTGGCCCCTCGGATTTCAAACGGTGAAATCTTAACTCCCGAATGTTAGCGTTTGCAGAGAGGGCTTGTAACGTTAAATGTGGTCATAAGGGTGGGACCCCAGTTGGATGGAATTATTGCTTCCACAAGGAAAGGGTTAGACAGCAGAAAGCCCCTCCTGTCTCTACATATGCGCAGAGGAAAGACCGGCGAGTAGGTGGCCATCTTTCAGCCAGGAGGAGAGCCTCGCCCGAAACTACATTTTCTGGCACCGTGACCCTAGACTTCCAGCCTCCAACACCGCGTGAAATAAACATCTGTCGTCTACGCCTGTGGCGTTCGGCTACGGCTGCCGGAGCTGACCGAGGCCACCACCAACATCACTGTCTAATCTACGCCCAGGGGCCACTGTAAGCGCCTCTCCTCCTCCTCCTCCTCCTTCCTTTCCTTCAAGAATCATCTCTCTCGGGATTCTCAAACCCAAGCAGGCACCAGGATCTGAGAGCGCTCCTCAGAACCCAGGACACCAAGCCCTGCCCTTGAGCTTCTGACTCCGTGGGACCGGGGTGGGGGAGGGCTGCGCATCCGCATTTTCCCTCAAGCCCTGGAGTGTCACCGATGCTGCCGGTTGAGCGTTTGGAGGAAACCATGAAGCAAATGTTTGGCCAGATGAACTCATGGAACGGGCCACGATCTCTCAGAACGGCAGCCGAGGAGCACGAGTGTTTTGCAGGGAGCACATCTGATCCTCTCAAAGGGCGCAGCAAACCATCGCTTCAGCCACACTCTGGACAGTAAGGGGTTCCTCTTCCACAACCGGGAGGCGGGCGCCGTGAGCGAGAATGAGAGCCGTGCACTTCGTAGCCGGGGCTCGCGGGCTGAATCGCATCTCTGCATCGTCACGGTGTGAGAAGGCAGGGGACACGAGGGAGGGACCCAGCTCCCAGAAGCCGCGGAGCCCGTCTGGGCATGAAGACCAAGTAGCCCGGACTCTGAATCCGCCGGTCACGTGAACAACGCTCGCAGCATACAGAGTCCTGTTACTCAGCTGCATTTTGCTGAGTAATTTTGCATCATTATCATTTGCATCATTATAATTTGCATTTTGCTGGGTCTTCCAGACCCATTTGGGCACTTGACTGATTATCAAAGGAGAGACAGATGGCCTGGCCTCGGAGCTGGTGCCGCCCTGCTCCCGGGAGCGTGTGTACCAAGCATCCTGCCAGGACTCCCGTAAGGGGTGTCCCGTCCCAGGGGATTGCTGCGATGACGCTTCAGCGGGGGGAGGAGGGGGGGGACCCACGGGGGAGGCCACCTATATGCCTTTGGTCCTGGACGCCACGCACGGCTACTTTCCGGGAGCACCCCGTGTCAGTTACCAGGCGCTGCCCCAGAGTCGGAAAGGGGTCTTCTGTATCCCCAAAGGGCTTACTGTGAAACAAGGACATCAGCTTTCCTTTTCTACGCAGCTGAAGCAATAGTTTGACTTGAGAAAAGTAAAAGGACCAAAGAAATGTTATTTAATGACAAAAAAAAGAAATCTTTAAACCAGGACCACCAGCAAGCCACAGCAAAGCCCTCGGGGGCAGACGCAGGCAAGTGGAAGGTGCCACCGCGGCCCCTAAGCACCCCCGGCAAGAGGACGCTTCCCGGGACGGTAAGGGCGGCCTTCTCAGACCCGTTAACAAACCGGGAAGTCACGTCCACGACCCGTTTTGCTGTAAATGCCTGAAAGCCACAAGATTCGAGACCACAATCCAGGCCCACTGCCGTGGGTCAACGACGGTAACCTTACGGGTGGTTTTTAAACAGCCAGCCCAGGGTTCGGGGCAGACTGGTTCATTCTCAAGACGTCAAACCCGTCCTTATGAGCAAGGCCTGAGAAGGGTGCGCACCAGTTCTGAGTCGGAGACCTCCTGGCTCGGTAAGAGGTAAAAATCACCTCCAAATAAAAATGACGGTCACCTGGGTTTTCCTGCAAGTGGAGACATCCGACCACATTCAGGGTCAAACAGCATTTCTGTAACTTAGCCCCGCCACCCCCCCCCCCCCCCCCAAATCTGTTTCGCCCTAAACCATCTGGTCAGCTGCATCGAAATCATCCATCCAACAGGATTTTTACTCAGCTGGAAAGGGGAACAAGGCACCCCGAGAGCGACCACGCGGACGGCCCTCAGACACAACCCGCGGAGGGAAAGAAGCCGGACACAGAGGCCACACGGTGTGTGGATCCTTTTCTACGGAATGTCCAGAACGGGCAAATCCACGGACAGAAAGTGGATTCGTGGTTGCCAGCGGCTGGGGGTGGGGGAGAGTGGGGGGTGGTAATGAGTGGGGTGGGGGGGAGGGTTACTTTGGGGGTGATGAATCCACACAGCACTGAGGGTTGCACAACATCTGGAATGTTCTCAGGGCCCCTGAAACGCGCCCTTTGAAATGGTCAAAACGCCGACATTGTGTGATACATACCAGCACAATTTAACCACGAGGAGGTGGTGGCTTTGCCCTCCGCCCCGGAGCCCTGTGGCCACCGCCAGGCTGGCGTCGCCTCCCTCCACTCCGGGACAGCAGGCCCCGTGGGGGTGCCAGACGACGGCAGTCTGCCTCCCCACGACAGAGCCACAAAGCGCCCCCCTTGCAATCGGCCCGCAGAGGCTGTTCGCACGCCCACAGGGGTGAATGGCTGCGGGCTCCCGCCGCTCTGCCCACCGGGAAGGAGGGCTGCGTCCGGACGGGCAAACCGAAAAGCACCAGCGGCTCCGGCGTGAAGGGGGCGCAGGCTCCCAACCAGGCAACGTCCCCGCGAGACGGGCCGACCTCGTGCTGGACACACGGGGCCGTGCGGAAACCGCGTGGCCTCCCGCGACGGCGCACACACGGGTGGTGCGGCTCTGGGCGCTCCTCTTACCTGAAACGGGGTCTGGCTGTTGTAGTTCTTGAGTTCCTTGTTCCCGCCTCGGAACAGCAGCACTCTGGCACAGCTGTCCTGCAGGGGGGAGAAGAGAAGCCCGTTTGTAGGCCGGTGGCACAGACGTCCTCCAAAGGGACACGCTCCGAGGCTCCGCGCACAAGAAATCCGGGACGTGACGCAGGTCTGCAGGGGGCGCCTCTGGTCACGGGGGCGGTGAGGAAGAGGGTGAGCGCAGGGGGGCGGGGAGGACGGGGGTGAGCGCGGGGAGGGGGTGAGGACGGGGGTGAACGCGGGGGGGGGGGGGGTGAGGACGGGGTGAGCGCAGGGGGCGGCTCCAGTCACCAGGGTGGTGAGGACGAAGGGGAACGGCCCCGCACCCTCCCGGGTGACGCTTAACCTCTCTAAACACTTTGGGATGACAGCTTGGCAGAACCTATGAAAATGCATAACGTGTGCACCCCACGGCCGAACCCCTCCCCGCCTGAGGGCCGTGTGCTACAGAATGTCTCGCGCTTGTGTGTAAAATAGAGGGAAAACACGTCAGTAACGCACAGAAAGAGAAGACCTGGACACGGCATAAACGTTCTGCGATAAGGGAAGCGGGAATACATTCCAGAACATTCTTCGCCTGGAAAGTTGTAGGAAAAAACAAGGTAGATCCGCAAAGCCTGGCAAGAAATAGACCCAAGAACTTCCAAGCAAAACAAGTCTCGGAACAACAATACAGCTTAATGAATTTCCTTTACGCTTTAAAAGCCTCTGTGTTGTAGCCAAGTGGAGAGCAAGTCTGGAGGGAGCGTCCCGGGGCGCAAGGGAGAAAGCATCAGGGAGTCAACGGGGGGAATCTTTTTTTATTATTTCCCATACTTGCATTTTTTGATGTTTCTTAAAGGCAGCCAATATTCACGTTGTGTGTGTGTTTTTTACAATGAAAATAGGTCTATTCCTGTCCGTTTATGGAGCACCTACTATTTGCACACCGGTGTGCATGCACCCTGCAGGAGGGAGCCTGCCGACGGCCCGGGGAGCACGAGTCACGGCCTCCCGAGTGCACCCCAGCTTCCCCGTTTTTCCCCGCAGAATCCAGAGACGACGGGTGTGACCGCCCAGGGCACCCCGCCCCAGACCTGAAGGGGACCTGTGTCCTGGGGAAAGACAGGTGCACGCTGTGGGGTCGCAGGACCTCGAGAACAGCAGAGCGAAGACAGAGTGGGCACCCATCGACAGAACGGGGCCAGAGGCTGCCCAGGGCTGGAGGGACCGAGGGAGACGTGGGCTCTCCCGGGGCGCTGCGTGGGGCGATGGAAGGACCCGGTACTCACTGTGGTCATGACTGCCAGCTGTGGGTGAGAATCCACGGAACCCTATATTTTAGAGGGGAAATTGTATGGTGTGTGAACTATTCCTCAATAAGGGCATCCTGGATCAGCACAGCAGGAAGCGAGAGCAAGAGACAGACACAGAGAAACAGAGACAGAGAGAGGCAGACACAGGGACAGAGACACAGGGACACAGAGACATAGACATAGAGAAAAAGAGACAAACAGAGATAGAGACAGAGAAAGAGAGACAGAGACAGAGAAACAGAGAAAGACACAGAGACAGACAGAGACACAGGGATGCAGAGATAGACACAGAGGTAGACAGAGAAAGGGAAACAGAGACAGAGAGAGACAGACGCACACAGAGAGTCAGAGGGACAGGGCACCACCCGGATGGAAGTTTCCATTCCAGGACAGTGACGCCAAGCCAGAGCAGAGCAGGGTCTGGAGAAGCAGATGTGAGCTCTCAGGAGCCAGCTGGGGCCCCCCCGGCCCTGTGACCCGGGCAAGGGGCCCCGGGGACCTCCGCTGTGCTGATGTGAAGGGGAGGCCACACACAGGAGGCGGGGACCCTAGCTCTGTGTGCTGCAGGCAGGGGAGGCATCCCAGCACCGCGAGCCGCTTCTAAGACGCGGGTGAGGGCCTATCTGAGTCCTGCAGAAAGGATTTCCCGGCCCCTGTGCTCCCACCTGCGCCCAGGTCCCAGGGCCCCAGGGGCAGCTCGGGGCTGACCGCGGTGGCTGTCTGCATCGCTGTGGATGCTCTGTCGCACTGATTTTCTCCCCCCCCCCAGCATGTGTTCGTGTAAAACTTTGAGTAACTCGAAAAGTTTAAGAAAACCGGAAAAGACGTATCTGTGCTCGGGAAACAAAATCTTTCAGATGCGGGATGCCATTACATCCAGGGTTAAAAAAAATGAAAGCCGGCATGTCAGGTGGTGACAAGCCCTGGACAGCCAGCCCGAGGCCAGAGCCCAGGACAGAGGCAGGTGCCATTTTATTCTAGGATCTCAAACTACACTTGCGGGGCGGGGGGGGGTGGGGGGGTGGCTGGAATCCCACACAGCTGGTGCTGTGAGGAGGTTTTATTAGGACACAGGTCCCCAGGCTCTCTGGTCCTGCCCCAGCCCTACCCACCCTGCCTGGCTCCTGGAGCCCGCCCAGCATCCACCCCCCCGCCGTGAATTAGCCTAGCTGGGTCCTGTTACTGACAACCCAAAGGAAGTCAATTAAATTACTTACACAACAGCATCATCATGCCAGAGCGAGCAAGATGTCTGTGGTGACAGAGGAGAGGGTATTTGAGGAAACTGAGGCAGAGAAGGGAACTGGGGCAGGAGAACGTTGGTGGGGGCACGTAAGAGACAAGAGAGCATGAATCCCCTGGGGTGGCAAGCAGGGGACCGCAGCTGGGACTCAGGGGACATGAATGTGGCCGGGAGCAGGGAGGGGGATCTCCCCTGAGCCACACGGGCCGCCCCGTGTGCCCTGGCCCCGCTCAAGGGCATGAATGAGCAGCCTGGAAGGACCACCAGCCGACAGTCCCCAGAGGCAACAACCAGGACCGGACAGCCCCGCAGGACCCCCGATTCTGCAGGTCCTCGTAAACGCTCCCTACTTGCTAAGTAAGCACATTCACCGAAAAGTCCCATCAGAAGCGCTGAGAATAAATCCTCGCCATTCACACCCTCCCAGGTGGGATCGAGCCAGGGTCCCTTCCTACAAAGGGAGTGTGTGCAAGTCAGCATTAACCCGCCCAGGGACACGGTCCGTCACTCTAGTCCCTGCCCGACTTCCACATGAGACCACGTCCCACAGCCGTCTCACGATTAAAGGGGAAACGGTTCGTCCGGCTTACTAACAATTATACCGTGTGTGTGCGCGTCGTGTGTGCACAGACGTGGGCGTGCGAGTGTGTGTGCACGTGTGCTCTGCCGTGCAGCATCCCTGCTATGGGCTAACAGGAGGCCCATTTCACAGACAAGGCAGCAGAGGCCCGGAACGTTTAAGTGAAAAACCGCGGCTTCAGAAAGGGAGAAGACGCGTAAGCCGTGGCCCAGAGGAGGGCTGAGGGGGACCCGGCTGCTCCCTCCAATGGCTGCCGGCTGCCACGTTCCTCCCCGAGGCGCCTCCTCTGGGATACACCGGGGTGTGTTTCCATCCTCTTAGGTAAGTCAGTCGAGTATAGACGAAGCAGTCTGCACTTTTTTTTTTTTTGACAGCCAAAGCATCAGGAAGAATATCGTCTTCACTGCCAATTATCTTCTGGTCAAGGCCTTTCAGAGACACTTAACCAAACTGCCTCCCACCTCCCTGAGGATCTCTGAGGGTTGCTCAGCCCCCAGCCAAGGCAGGCCATTCCTCTGGGTCACCACCTGCTGCAGGAGCCCGGATGTCACCATTTTCACTTTATACACGAAGAAACGGGCCCAGAAAGCACGTCCGTTCATGCCTCAACCAGTGGACGCTGACTGTCAGCCGGGCCAAGTACCGCTCTGGCTCCGGGGACACAGAGCACCATGCAAATGATAAAAGAGGGTCATGTGAAGGAGAGAGGGAAGGCAGGTGGTCAGGGAAGGACCCCGAGGAGGGGGTCCCTAAGCTGAGCCCTAAACCAAAGAAGGGCTGGATGACAATCGGGGGAAGTGTTCCCAGCAAAGGGAGCAGCAAATGCAAAGGCCCTGGTCTGGGCTGCAGGCAGCTGGGGCAGGGGGCAGGTGACGGGTGCACAGGGGCAGGTGACAGGTGCACAGAGGCAGGTGACAGGTGCACAGGGGCAGGAGACAGGTGACGGGTGCACAGAGGCAGGTGACAGGTACACAGGAGCAGGTGACAGATGCACAGAGGCAGGTGACAGGTGATGGGTGCACAAAGGCAGGTGACAGGAGCATAGGGGTAGGTGAGGGGTGCACAGGGGCAGGTGACAGGTTACGGGTGCACAGAGGCAGGTACACAGGGGCAGGTGACAGATGCACAGAGGCAGGTGACAGGTGGTGGGTGCACAGAGGCAGATGACAGGGGCACAGGGGCAGGTGACAGGTAATGGGTGTACAGAGGTAGGTTACGGGTACACAGGGGCAGGTGATGGGTGCACAGGGGCAGGAGATGGGTGCACAGGGGCAAGTGACAGGTGATGGGTGCACAGGGGCAGGTTACGGGTGCACAGGGACAGGTGATGGGTGCACAGAGGCAGGTGACAGGTACACAGGAGCAGGTGACAGATGCACAGAGGCAGGTGACAGGTGATGGGTGCACAAAGGCAGGTGACAGGAGCATAGGGGCAGGTGAGGGGTGCACAGGGGCAGGTGACAGGTTACGGGTGCACAGAGGCAGGTACACAGGGGCAGGTGACAGATGCACAGAGGCAGGTGACAGGTGGTGGGTGCACAGAGGCAGATGACAGGGGCACAGGGGCAGGTGACAGGTAATGGGTGTACAGAGGTAGGTCACGGGTACACAGGGGCAGGTGATGGGTGCACAGGGGCAGGAGATGGGTGCACAGGGGCAAGTGACAGGTGATGGGTGCACAGGGGCAGGTTACGGGTGCACAGGGGCAGGTGATGGGTGCACAGAGGCAGGTGATGGGTGCACAGGGGCAAGTGACAGGTGATGGGTGCACAGGGGCAGGTTACGGGTGCACAGGGGCAGGTGATGGGTGCACAGAGGCAGGTGACAGGTGACAGGTGCACAACAGCAGGTGACAGGTACACAGGGGCAGGTGACAGGTGCACAGGGACAGGTGATGGGTGCACAGGGGCAGGAGATGGGTGCACAGGGGTGGGTGACAGAGGCAGATGACAGGTGCACAGGGGCAGGAGACAGGTGATGGTGCCTAAGTGACAAGTGACAGGTGCATAGGGGCAGGGGCCTTCGGGTTTGTGTGAGGGGACCTCCCATCACAGGGACACCAGCAGACGTGCGCGGTGCAAAGCCACTCTGGTTTCCACGGAAAGTGCATCAGAGAGAAGCAAGCCTGAGGGGACGACCAGCCGGGGGGCGGCCATCAGGGGAAAGACATCAGCCGCCAAGGGCGGGAGGGGCAGCGGGGAGCTGAGGCTGCCTGGGGCCAGAAGTGGCCGCAGGGAGCAGGAGGGCAGCCGGGACTTCAGGAAGCCGTGGAGAGAAGGGGGCTATTTACACGGTGGGAGGAGCCACCTACGTGTTTTCTATGAGGCACCACCGCCAGAGCTCAGGGCAGAGGTGTTCTCTAGAAAGTACCAAAGGCCACAGATAGGTCTGCCTGGGGTCACCACGGAGACAACGTGGGCCACAGCACCGTGCGGCACATGGGGGTGGCCAGCTGCCGGAGCAGGAGGGATGGAAACCCGATGGAGGGGCAGGTGAGGAAGCTCCAGGGAGCCCCCAGGGAAGGTCAGCGGGGTCCACACACAAGCAAACGGGCAGACAGAAGAGGAGACAGGACAGGGCGGCAAGATGCCGGTTACGGGTTTGCCCAAAACCGCCCAGTCAAGGCCACGGCCTCAAGGCCACAGCCAGGGATTGAATTCCGGATTTGCAAATCCCACCCGTGTTTTCACCTCTATGGCACGGAGGCGATCTCCCCGTCAATGTCACAGATGGGACTGGCCAAACACCCCAAACTGTAAGTCGGGGACTCGTCCCCAGTTTGAAACGAGCCTGTGTGGGTGGACGGAAATCTAAGAGGTAACATGCACGTAGTCAGGGGAAAAGAAAGGCACAATGAGCCGGGAGATTGAAATCGCCAGAGCAGCTGGAACGCGGCCCCCCAAAGACCACACCTGACCGTGCTGTGGCCCACGGTGCCGTGGCCTGACGTGTGTCCGGGAGCCCCATCCCCACCAAGCCAAGGGCCACAGTTATCTGTCCCCGCAGCCTGGCGGCGACAAAATACAGGGCAAGTTGGGGGCCCAGCGTTGCCCCTTACATAGCCGAGCTGCCTGGGCCAAGTTCCATCTCCTGATACTTGTAAGGCAATGTCAACCAATGGCACCCACCACAGGTTCACTGGGGGGATCTAAAGGGACAGTCCCTGGGCGCCTGGGTGGCTCAGTCAGGTGGGCGTCCGACTTCGGCTCAGGTCATGATCTCAGTTCGTGAGTTCAAGCCCTGTGTCGGGCTGCTTTGGATTCTGTGTCTCCCTCTCTCTCTGCCCTTCCCCAGCTCGCATTCTGTCTCTCTCTATCTCTCTCTCTCTCTCCCCCAAAAGTAAGTAAAAACATACAAATAGATAGATAGATAGATAGATAGATAGACAGACAGACAGACAGACAAATGGAAAGTCCCTGTGGACGCCCTCCTTCAGCAAGACACAGCCCCCCCAGAGCCCCTGAGGACGACCACCCTGTGATAACCCCGTGGAGGCAGCCACCATGCTGACAGGCACTCCACTGACACCAGAAGGGGCACAGAGATGCAGCCCGTCTCTTCTTACCTCGGCTGCCACCGGAATAAGAGGCAGGATTATTTCTCCTCCTCCACACAAATTGGTCTGGCCCAGTAACCTCTGAGATTTAAGACCCCCTCCCTTCCTTCATTATCGGAGCCCAAAAAACAAACACCAGGCTGCCTGCCTCCCTCTGGGGCTCCAGGAAAGCCAGCACGAGGCTGAGGGACCTGGCAGGCTAGACACAGTTTGCTGCTTCCAATCAAAGCCCCAATTAGTTGATTTCATGAGAGAAAAGAATATTCTGATCGCAGTGTATTCTATTAGAAGTGTGCGGACGAGGCCTGCCCAAAATTGATAAAACACACACATCAAATTCATAAACCTGGATGCTTTCAGAGTTCACGGGCAGAGGCTTGGCAAAAGGCAAGTTAGCAGCAGCGGTGGGACTATCGGCCTCTGGCCACGAGAGCCGGCATTTTCGGCACCGTCGTCACCACGAACACCTTCACCTTTACCAGCATCATCACCATCATCCCCATCGTCCCCATGACAGTCACCATTTACCCAGCATCCACTGTGTGGCTCATATACCACCTGTCTGTTATGTCTCTTAGCAACCCTGGGAGTTAGGGAGGATTGTGCCTACATTACCAAAGGGGGAATTCAGAGCCCAAGAGAGACAGGAGTGCGCCCCAGAAAACGCAGCAAGGTCACGGTTTAGGCCACATGGAGCCCAGACTGCCATGTCTCCCTGCACCGAAAGTTCACTTCACTGTGGCTGTTCCTTAAGTCCTTTCCCTGCAGCCTATTCTGACCTCATGACACGGTGTCCCCACCCCCGGAGCAGTCTATGATTTCCCAGAGTGCTCTGGATGTGCTCCTTGGACGCCCCCTTCTGCTTGAAGTTGCAAAGTGGTTCCTCTGGCCTGCACTGAGCCCGGCCTGGTGCCGCAGGTGAAGCACACATGGGTAGAAAGGAGGAGCTCAGCACAGGGGTGACAGAGGAGGGGACGGGGCTCTGGTCAAGTCCAATGGAGGTACGTGCAGGACAAAGACTAGGAGACTCCGCTGCTCCTAGAAGTTCATCACGGGTGCCTGGAGGACGTGGCTACGGGGCTGTATCTCTCTGAGTCACGCTGAGATGCCGTCTGGACCACTCCTCTTGCTGCTTCGGTCAGACCCCCCCAATGGTTAGGGGAGGGCCTGAAGGAGGAGATTAAAGGCCACGCCAGCACCCCAGGGAAGGAACGAGGGATTCACGAGGCTCGATCCCAGAGCACCCGCTGACTTCCAACTGGACATGGTGTCCAGGGGCTGGGGGCCACCGAGCCCCGAGCCTGTGACCCTCCACAACAGCCCCTGGAAGGTAATGCAAGCGGGGACAACGCGATGCGTAACAGGTCGCTGAACCTCAGCATCTGGACCCGTGCTGCAGAGCAGGGATGTGAAGGCAGGAACGGCCAAGGGCTGATCTCAGGACCCTGGGGAGGGCACGGCTCTCACCCACCCGCGGGGCCCCCTGGCACACGGGGAGGAAGTCGCTCAGCTCTGGAGCAGGGAGTCCGTCTACACGCATGTCTGGGGAGGGTGTAGATGCAATCTTCCCGGCCCAGGCTTGGCAAATACGGCCCACGGCCCAACTCAGCCTGTCGTGCCGGTCTTACAAATCAAGTTGGATCGGCCAGAGCCACACTCACCCATCCATACATCGTCCGTTGCCGAGTTCATACCGCAGTGGTGGAGGGGAGTAGCCGTGACAAAGCCCGTGTGGCCCACAGAGCTGAAAATATTTACTAAGTGGCCCTTTACAGAAAATGTTTGCTCCTACGAGAAAATACCTGGGAGGAAAATCCTCCTAAGGCCCCTGGGGTAAGGGTCTTCCGGAAGCCGTCAGCTGAGAGGTAGGGACGGATATGGGACCGGTAGAGTGATGCCCTCTGTAAGTCAGAGTAGAAGTGAGATGTTTTAACCTTTCCTAATAAAATGCCACCGGCACCTTCAGAGACCATCTTGTCCACAATTATTTCAAGTGACAGAAAACATTTTTCCTGTTTTTTTTTTTTTTTTAATTCATGATAAAATATGCTTGAAATCTACCGGGGAAAATTCTTCCCCTCTAAGGCAGTAATTAAGAAGCACATGTTGGCACAGCTGTTTTGCCAGCCACGGCCAAGCCTCACAATGTGCGTTTCCCTGGTGCAGCCCAGCGAGGTAGCTCCCTGCTCCTAAAGCCGTCCCGACATCCAAATGCCGTGTGGCATCTACCGACCCAGCTGCACGCAAATCCCGCCGATACGATTCCATTGAGGAGGAGGCTGCAGCTGAAACCCCACCCCACCCTCCTCTGGCTGAGCCGCTCTGCCGTGCCAGACAAGGAAGAGACCCTAAAAGATGGCAGTTTATGCCTCTGAGAAGGTGGGTCCAAGGGGGTCCAACGGGTAAGGCATAACCACGGCCCGGTCCTGGGCAGTCCACCCTGGTTATCTTGCAAAAAGGGTGCAGAACAAAACGAGACGACTAATGTTGCCAGGGACCCATCAAGAGAAGGCTTGACCAAGGGCGGGATATCTGAGTTGGGTCTGGAAGGACGCATAGGAGTTTTCCAGGGCAGAGAATCTAGGGACGTTTAAGAGCTAGAAGCAAGGTGGGACTTCAGAGTGGCTGAAGTCTAGGGACGGCCAGCGAAAGGACACAGGTGCAGACAAAGTCTGAAGATTTCACTCAGGAAGATGACATCACACTGGGAAGACGGCGCTGACGGCAGAGAAGACAAGCAAAGTGCCCACTGCCTGGGGGCCCCCCGAAGATCTCCCCTCTGTTCCTCCAGCTGGTGGAGCCCCCCAACGTTCTGCTCAGCTCTCACCATAGTGTCCAGACCGCACTACCCTCCAGAGTCAACGTTCCTTGAAGTCAGAGAAAGAAGAAAAGGAAGGAGGAGCTGAGAACACCTTCGATACTGGTGTCCAGAAGTCATCTGGACTTGGAGCCTCGAGGACACTGACCCTCCTCCCAGCCCCGTGCAGGGCACAGAAGCCGTGGCTTCAACCCGCCGCCTCCCAGAAGCCCCGGCCGCTTCCACGGCCCCTGGGAGCATCTCCGCTGTCTTCAGCGTCACTACGGTGCCTCCCGGAGGGACCAGCGGGGTGTCACACGGTCCTATTTAGGAGTCACGCTCCTGAAAGGCAGGGGTCGTATCCCACCCCTCAGTGCACGCCGGGCAAGCTCATCCCCAGCTTCCCGTGGTCTCCTATCTAACACACAAGAGCACGTGCTTTTGTTCACATCGAGGCTCCGCTTGGAGGTTCAGCCCCTAAAGAAGGGACAGCAGGGGGCGCCTGGGTGGCTCAGTTGGTTAAGCATCCGACTTCGGCTCAGGTCATGATCTCACAGTCTGTGGGTTCAAGCCCCACATCAGGCTCTGTGCTGACAGCTCAGAGCCTGGAGCCTGCTTCCGATTCTGTGTCTCCCTCTCTCTCTGTCCCTCCCCTGCTCATGCTCTGTCTCTGTCGCAAAAATAAATAAAAACATTAAAAAAAAAAAAAAAAAAGAAGGGACAGCAGTGCCTTGAAGAGACGCCCGCACACCCACGTGCACAGCAGCGTTGTTCACAACGGCAAGGGGTGTGGGCACCAAGTGCCCATCAAGGGATGAACGGGCAAACAAACCGTGGTCCCTGCACACAATGAAATACTATGGCGCCATGAAAAAGGACGCTCTGCCACCTGCCACTGGTGGACCTTGAGAATGCTCCACTCGGTGAAATGAACCAACGCAAAAGGACAAATGGGGCAGGATTCCACTGGTACGGGGTCCCCAGCAGAGCCAGATGCACAGAGACCCAAGGTAGACGGTGGGCGCGGGGGGGCTGGGGAATTGGTGCTTAAAGGGACAGTTTCAGTTGGGAAAATGGAAAATCCCGGAGACGGATGGGGGCTGGGTGCATAGCAACGTGAAGGTAGTTAGCGTCACTGAGCCACACGGTTAAAAATGGTCAAAATCGCAGATGTTTCTGTCGTATATGTTTTACCAGGTTAGAAAGAGAAAGCCACCGAGAGCTTGTTCGTAACGCAGCGGTGGGAAGGTTCGCCTCCGTGGCACCGTGGTCCTGTGGGAGTCCTGTGGGTCCCGGAACCATCTCGGGGGCTCTATCCGCCGCACCCTTCCCGTTCCTCGGGTCCCATCTATCCCCCGCCCCCCACACGTCCCAGCAGAGAAGCCACCCTGGGGTCCCCAGGCCTGTTCTGGAAGGCAGACAGTGTGGTCGTACAGCCTAGGAAAGGGCTCTGGCCGGACGTCCGCTCCCTTCGCTTCCCCGCGCCCTGGCTTCCTCTCTTCCACAACGGGGTAACCATCCTCAAAGAAGCAGGTGAAGGTCGCACCTTGCTGTGGCTGGAGGCGTCTCCCCACGTTCCTACGTGAAGCCCTGACCCCCGATGCGAGGGATTTTGGAAATGGCTCTCGAGGAGGCGCTGAGGGTTCCACGCCCGGGTCCTGACGGGACAGCGCCCTTGTTGGAGGAGACACAGAGGGCACTGATCTCTCCCCACCGCGTGAGGACACAGACAGAAGACGGCCGTCTGCAGCCGGGAGGGGCTCTCACTAGGAACCAAATCTGCCCGCGCCCTGATCCGGGACCTCCAGCCTCCAGGCCTGGGAGAACAGATGCGCGTTGTCTGGGGCCCGCCTGCGGGGCCCTGTGGCGGCCCCTGTGCCGAGTCGGACACCGCCCCGGCTTGCATGCCCACTCACCTGGTTGTAGAGGGCACAGATGTGCAGGGCCGTGTTCCCGGAGGCGTTCTGGGCCGCCATGTCCGCCCCGTAGAAGAGCAGGTGTTCCAGGTGCTGCACGTGGCCGTACCTGCAGGCCTGAAACGAGAGCCCCGCCGTCGGTCAGAGAACCGCCGCGACTCCCCAAGCTCCCGGCAGCCGCGGCGTGGCCGACCGCAGTCCAGGCCCCAACACACGGGCACCCACAGTGCCCTGAGCCTCCAGGGGCCCACCAGAACCCTGACGGGGTACAGGGTGGGGGACCTCATGCCGGGACGAGGACGTATGCCGGGCTCCAGGACCGCAGGTCTGTGAAGGGCCCCGATGCCCCTTTCATTCAGGCCTGGGGGCCCGAAGCCCAGGGACACACGGGGCACCTCTCCCCTGGCCTTGGGGGCCGGCCCCCCAAAATGCAAACCGGGAGGCTCCGTCCCTGGCCTTGCTTACCCAAACCCCATCCCCCACGGTGGGTGTGAAAACAGCCAGAAGGGGTGCGTCCAGCCCCTGCTGTGTCCAGGGAAGGGAGCCCCACTACTGCTGTAAAATGTAACCTACCCGCTGAGGGGCTTTCTGGAGGCGGGGGGCAGGCAGCCCCATGGGGAGACTTCTCCCTCCCTGAGCCCTTCAAGGAGGTAACACGTGCTATTCACAAACCACCAGGGCTCTGGGGTCAAACAGATCTGTGCCCAAGTCACGGACCTTCCATTTTCCAGAACTTTCCCCCATGAGCCTATGTCTTCACATGCAGATGTAAACCCCACTCCACACAGGGCTTTCATGAGAATCACGTAGGAAAAGGGACCCGAGAGGGCCTGCGCGATGCCTGGCGCCAGGCCGGCCCCCGCCTGCTGCTCACAGGGAGCCGGGAACCCCACGCTGCGACCAGGGCACTGCCGTCCAGCTCCCGCAGGGGGTTCAGGGTACGCCACGCGGTGTCGGGCCAGGCAGTCAGATCCAACCGGCCCCCCCACCCCACCCGCCCGCACTTTCCCGGCACCCCGGGAAAGGCCAGCGTGTGGCCGTCAACGGGCAGCATCGAAGGCACGAAAGCCAGTGTCCTCGTGAGACACGACAACCCGGAAGGGAGACGGGAAGGCCAGGGAGCGGGTCCCGACCCGCACTTTCCTACGCCGAGGGTGGCCACTGAGGCGCGCAGCGGGAAGGACACAGGCCGGCCAGGATGGGGTGGGCAGCTCTCACTGTCGCGCATTCCGGATAACTGGGCGGACCGGGGGGCTGCCCCCGTGCACAGTCTGCGGGAAAGGGCGGTGCCTCACCGAGGAGTGGGAGATGACTGGAAAGACGTCGGACCTATGACCCGGAGGAGCTTAAACAGAAAACCCGAGAAATGCCCATCGCACGGCTGTGCTTCCCGTGCAGCAAAGTCACTAATTCACGAAGCAGCGTTGTCTGGATGCGGGTGTCTGACCTGCCCTCCCTCTCGTCCTGCGCTTCCTGGGGGGCCCCCGCAGCGCTCTCAGAGGTCGGGGGGGCCTGCCCTGCCCCACCACTGCCACGGGCACAGCCCACCGGCCTGGACAACCGGCCCCAAGCTGGGGGCACGCGGGGGCCCCGTGAGGAACAAGGCCGGAAGACCAGTCAGAAGCTTCCTTTCTTCCGGGACAGCTGGCGGAAAACCCACCGAAGCCTACGGCCGCTGGGGTCCCCCTGAAGGAGAAGGGGCACCGGGGAGAGAAAGGGAGGGAGGGAGGCCAGACACGAGACAAGGACAGACACGCACACAGCCCGTGACAGAGCCCCCCTCAACCGCAACGATGCCCGAACTTCCCAGGACACCAAGCCGGGGAAGAGTTTTTATTTCTTCTACCAGGCTGAGTTGAGATCTCTGTCCTTAGGTCAAAGGGGCCTTGGCTCATCAGCTGTCCCCAGAGGATGGGAGCAGAAACCGCCCCCCACCACCACCGTCAGCAGCCGCGATGGTGATCGTTGATGCAGGGGAGAAACACCGGCAGGTGAACGGGGGAGGGGGAAAGAACTTGTGGGAGCCTCACAGACCCCACAAAACTCTAATTACCGAAGGAAAGAGAGGAGCTCGGCAGACTCCCCCCACCCGGTCAGGCGGTCAGAGTTAACGTCGCCGGGGATGGGCAGTGTCACCCCGTGCCACCCGACACGTGAATGCCAGGAACACGATGCCGGCCCTACGGTAAGTATTCCTGCCACAACGCACACCCCGGACCTCTGCACCCGAGCTGAGGGGCAACCTCCAAAATGCCTGCCCTGTGATATCACAGGGGTCCCACGGACCCTCCCAGATGGCAGGCAATCCGTCGGGGCCCCCCGAGGGGAGCCTTTCAGGACAAGGGATGGTCGGGGGGCGGGGCGGATGGGGATTATGTCTCTTCCGGAAGTTTGAAACGAAAATAGTCCTGTACAATTTAGAAAGAGAAACCAGTACGTGCTTGACACAAAGACCTTAAAGCTCAGGAAAGGAAGAAATCTGTGCTCCCCCGAGATAAGCTACACTAGCTGTCCCCCCCCGCCCCGCCCCCCGCCGCTTTCTTTTGGAAAGGGTGTTGTGGCTTGTGGCCTTCGAGAGGCAGCTTGAAAGGGAGGCCAGAGGCCAGAAAGCTGACATCTAAGAAAGCACTTCACACTCCTGTATCTTAACCATTTTTTACCAGGCGCTTTCTGGGAAACGCATGCGTGTGGGGCTCCACCCCACATCGACTGCCTGCGAAACTCCTGGGCATGCGTATCTGGAGGAGAAGTGTCCCCACGAGATGTGGGGTTCATCCCAGCCACGCCAACACCCGCCCCATCACTGGCCAACCCCATAATCTGCAGTTAAACTAGGGAAAAGGCCACTCCTTCCTTCAAGCGCTTTACTGCCACCTGCTGGCCACCTGCTGTGACGCAGCCACAGCCCTAAAGGCGCAGCCGGCTGAGAGGCGTCCCCGGGGTCCTGCAATGCGGTGGGAACAATGCAGAGTTCACTGCATTGCAGACGCGCAGCAAGTGCCTCTGCCGGTTCTGTGCCACCAATAAAATTCCTCCAACCACGCCACGCTCAGGCATTTCTCCTACGGCCCGTGCTCACAATGTGAGCCGGGGACATCACCGCCAAATGCTCAGAAAACAACATTCGCACCCCTTCAGCCCTCCCCTGGTCGGGAACTGAGGTGCCCATCGGTGCACAGACACTCTCTCGCCCAAACGCAAGCAAACGTGGCTTGCTGACTCGAGCCACTGGCTGCCCCTGGCCCTCCGTTCTGTGGCTTTCAAAGGCCGGTTGTGGCCTTGCTGCCTGCCCCAAGGGGAGTGGAGAAAACGTGCTGAACTATGTCCTCCCAAATTCCTATGTTGGAGTCCTGACCCCCCCCAGCACCCCAGACCATGACCTTGTCTAAAGACAGGGGCTTTGCAGAGGTGACTGAGGTAACAACACTCAGTCTCCAGGGTGGGTCCTGATCCTGTGTGACCAGGGTCCTTGTAAGAAGAGGGGATCAGGACCCAGACACACGGACAGAGACGACCCCATGAGGACACAGGAAGAGGACGGCCGTCCACACACAAGGAGAGAGGCCTCGGGAGGCCCCGGCCTGGCCCTGCCCACGCCTGGACCTCGGGGAGGCTACACGCGTCTGCTGTGTGAGCTTCCTCGTCCGTGACTTTGTTACGACTGCCCTAACCAACCAGTGTGATCAGTTCAGATCAACCACTCTGAAAGTTCCAGCCTGAAATGAGGATGCAGGAAGCGTGTCATGCTAAGGACTCCAAAAGGAAAGAGGAGCTTCGACATCCTGGCACCCGCCCACTTTCCCTACAGGGTCTGTGCCTTCCAGAACATGGTGTCTGGACATTAGACGCTTCTGGAGACTTCACCTACGTCACTCCAGGAGAACGCAGGCTCTCGCTAAGGGGAGAAGGTGGTGCCCCTGCCATCTCGGTCTGGGGTCTTCACCCATCCCCTCCCCTCCTGGCGCCTCCTCCCCTCTCAGCCCCAAGGATCGAGGCTGGCTGGAAAGACGATCATTCAGTCCCCCCGGAGGCCCACGGCAAAAGATGCCCTGATCACTTCTCCGGCGGGATCCTGGCTCAGCTGGGCAGGGTAGGGGCACGGGATACGGATCTGACGCCCCAGGTCAGTACGTAGCAGACCCCCAAAGCAAGGTGAGCCACCTTCCTGCCGCTCCGACCGCTGGGGCCCTGGGGACTTGGCGGCTCGCGGTGCGTGGTTGGAGCCGGAGGGCGGGACTGCAGCAACAGTGCGGGTGCCTCCTGCGTCCAGGGATAGGCTCCACCACCGTTCCGGGGTCCCCATGCCGACGGCCCCAGGCTGTGCTGTGCTCAGCCCAAGCAGGCGCCATGGAAATGCCGTCTCTAGGCGCACCTGTGACGCCCCCACCCCGTGAGGCCAGGGACGC
Source organism: Panthera pardus (assembly GCF_024362965.1). NCBI lineage: Eukaryota > Metazoa > Chordata > Mammalia > Carnivora > Felidae > Panthera > Panthera pardus. The sequence continues at coordinate 2,998,949 of NW_026526677.1, read as the reverse complement.
CACCTTCGCTGGCCTGAGACAGTATCCGCCCATCACCGCGGCCAGGCTTGGATGCTCCGCTGCGCGTGAAGCCCTCCCACCTGCTCCGGTCGGACCTGACCACGCCCCGTGGGAGTTCCCGGTCCACGCCTGTGCTCCCGTCAGCCCCAGGCTCCCCCAACATGGTGGGTTCCCAGCAAACCAGGGAAACCCCAGCTTAAAGGAAGACCAGAGTCCATGCCAGCCGGAGGCTAACTCCTTCAGCCAACCCACGTTCAGGAGCACGTGTGGTGCACAGGTGCAGAGCCGAGGCACCCCGGTCCTGCCCTCGTGGGGCTGGGAGCTGGGGACGCAGCACCCACACAAACAGACCAGGCACTACACCGTGCCATGAGCGCCCTCGGAACCTCCCCAGGGCCAGTCCCCTTACCATGGGGGCTCAGGGAAAACTCCAAGGACCTGAGTGGGGGAGCGGGGGGAGCCGGGTGAGGGAGGGGAGCCGCGGCCATAAATTGTTGCATTTCTTCCAGGTTAAAACTCCTAATTTAAAACTTAGAATAATAAACAGCGGCCAATACACATTAAGATGAGTGACCAAATGTCCTTTAAAGGACTGTTGAGGCAATCAAATGACATCCATAGGAAAGCCTGTGAGCAAAGCGGTGAAGTGCTCTCTGAGGGTCGCATATTATTTCTTACTGCAAACAGCCAGGTAATGATGATGCTGGTCTGGGGGCCGGGGGGGGGGGGGGGGGGGGGGGGGGCGGGGAATGACCACGATTGGGCGTGGCCTGGCCAAAAGGACTGCGATGGGGGCGTGGCCGGGTGAGGATGAGTGACGGGGGCGTGGCCAGGCAAGGAAGATGGGGATGGGGGCGTGGCTGGGCTAGGGAGGCAGGGATGGGGGCGTGGCCGGGCGAGGAAGATGGTGATGGAGGCGTGGCCAGGCGAGGAAGGCAGGGACGGGGGCGTGGCCAGGCGAGGAAGACACGGAGGTGTCCGGGAAGGAGGACAGGGACGGGGGCGTGGCCGGGCAAAGATGATGGTGGCCAAGAGGACAGTGCACTTACCCCTGTAAGTAACTATAGTACCCTGTAAGTAACTATAGTAAGCGCTTCACGTGAATTTTTTCCTTTAACTGGAGAGCTCTCTCTATGAACGATCACTAAGCCAATTCTAGAGATTAGCAAACCCGCTCAGAGAGGGCAAGACGCTTGCTCAGGCGACCCAGGCAGTGTTGAGGGGCTGCTAACTCGAGGCCAGACTAAGTTGGACTGACAGCACGGGAAGGGAATCCCCCAGACCCGGGGGGGGGGGGGGGCGCGAGGCCCCACATCGCAGTCACCAGCGTGGGAACGGGCGGCTCCTGCACCCGCAGCTGTCCCCTCCCTGGGGGCAGCCACCCTCCCCAGAGCGCCCAGCCTCAATGACATGTCCTAGAGTCCCGACACAACCAGACCCACCGTCCTCAGGTCCCTCCAGGGTGCGGGGGAGACACACAGGAGGTCGGAACCCGATGTTCTGGGGTTGTGGGAATGCACCTGGGTGTTTTACGCTTTCTTCCCTCTGCGGCTTCGAACTTTTTGACCGTCTCCGTGTTGATTGGTTAGAGTAATCCCGAAGAACAAAGAATGTGCAGACAAGCGACGGACAAAAACGCACACTTCCAGAGTAGGCCTGCAGGGGGCGGCGTCCCTAGGCTCCGCCAAGCTGTTCAGCACCTGGCCTTGGCCGGGGAAGCAGACGGAACCGCCACAGGACCCCGCGAGCTGGCCTGGCTGTGGGCGCGCGGGATCCCCGGAAGGGCGCGGAGCCGGGCGGCCGGGACACGGCTGTCCCCACTCCAGGGTGCGAGGCACGGGGACAGACTTCTAAGGCAGAACCCGAGACCCCGGAACTCCGAGGTGCTTCTCCGGACCGCGGATGCGCGGTCGCGTTAGGGGCAGCTTCTGTGAAAGCCTGGACGCGGCCTGGTGCGAGTGCGGCTAGCAGCGAACTCGGCTCAGGCAGCTGCTGGCCCCGCGACCTGGGGGCGGGTCATTCACCCTCTCCGGGCCCGTGAACTCCTCTGAGTAATGGAGGCCAGCGGGTGTCTCCTAGGGCTGCTCCAGGGTGTGAGCGATGGGGCAAAGGAAGCAGATCCGGACGGCAGCAGAGCCGACCGGTGGTGAGAATCTCGGAGGACCACACGGTGGGCCGTTCTCTGCTTAGCGCCTTGCACCCACCCCTCACTGCCTGTCACGGCGGGGACACACGAGGCAGCAGGGCTCAGGAGGCAGGGACTTGTCTTGGGCCACTTCCCCTGGATAACCCGGGACCTCCAGTAAGGACCCGGCCCTCCCGCATGCTGTGAACAAGAAACCCACCACCGGAGAGCGGCGCACGATCTTGCCGGGCATGGCAGGAAGCAGGACACAGCAGCCCTGGGAGCCCAGGCCTCCAAGCTCAAACTCAGCGCCAGGGGCTGGGGGCCCTGGGACCAAGAGGTTCGGTGGCTTCGGTGCCTGCTCGCTCTGACTCCACGCTCGAGTCTCAGGGATGGGACCCGGCACAACGTTTCTGGGGACCAGAAATCCTGGCTGGAGCCAGCATTGCAGGCAGCGACGGCAGGACCCCAGGCACACGCTCACCCTTCATCTCAGCGTGAGACAGACAGGCCAGGGGCCAGACTGCCACAAGCACCAGAGAGGACAGTGACTCTAGCTGGGAGGCCTCCAGCCGGTTGAGGGCAGGGGGGCCGAGAACCCGGCTCGGAGAACTCCGCCAAGTTGGGGCCCTGCAGCCGGGGTCAGGCCGTAGCAACTCCCCCACTCCCATCTTCTGTATTTCTGGTGCCCTGACACCTGCCTTGCTGGCTTTGGAAGGTGTGCCCCTCGCAGGGCAAGTCCATTCTGACAGTAAAGGAGTCGCCCCGAGGGTGACTCTCAAATGCAAAGGAGCCCCGCAGGGCCATCACCCCCCACCCGTCTTGCTGGGCTCCCACCCTCGGGGCCATGACCCACCTGTCCTGATCAGCCCGGGGCAGGTCCCAGACAGCCAGGGACAGCCCCCGTGTGCCAGAGCCCCGGAAGTTACCCAAACTAGCCAAGCCTCAGGCGGCTCGTCCTGTTCCATCCGCTTCTTCCCTCAGAACCGTGGTGAAAGCTCTTGGCCCCGTTTCACTCCCCCCCACCCCCCACCCCCACTGCTTCCCCACCCAGCCTGGTGCCTCCTGTGCGGCCCCCCGCACCTGCCCCTCCTCTCGGATCTGTGAATAACACACCATCTTTCCAACGGCAGCCGACTCCTGATGGGTTGGCTTCGCTGTGCCTAAACGGTGGTAGGACCTATGGGGGTTGGGACAGGCCAAGAAGTGACTCTGGAAGCACCCAGACGTGCAGCCTCGGGGACCAGAGTGAGAACAGGGCAGGATGAGCACAGGGACTGACGTTAGAGCCTTCTCACGGCCCCAGGGGGCGGCGGGCCCTGCTCACACCGCGGGAGGGAACCGGATGCCTCCCCAGGCCGCGGGGACGCTGAAGAGCCGGCGGGGACCCAGCACGCAGGAGGCCCGGTGGGGTGGCCCTGCCTGCGCCCCCCGGCCCGCCTGCCACACCTCAGCACTCCTTGGCCCTCTGACCACAGCGGGTCCGGGGCATGACCCCACCCGGACTGGGCAAGTGGGGCCACACGGTGGCTGAGGGAAACCGACAGGCAGCCTGGGAGGTGATAAGAGTCACGGCGCGTCCAGAGAACGGCTCAGAGCCTCTCCGTGCCCCGGCCCTTTCCCCCTGCCGTCCGGGGCTGATACTCCCCGTCTGCTGTCCCAGACCCACGGACCACCCTCCTCTGCTCGGAGAGTCCCCTCCACCACCCCGGCTGTCCCTGCTTCTGAGAACACACTTTCCTCTCCTTGCCCTTGATCCATGAAAGACTCTTTATCTGAGCCACAAGGAGGAATTCTTTTTTTTTTTTTTTTTTTATTCAGTAGGCTTCATGCCCAGCATGGAGCCCAACACGGGGCTTAAACTCACAACCCTGAGATCAAGACCTGAGCTGAGACCAAGAGTTGGACGCTTCACCGACTGAGCCACCCGGGCGTCCCACGGCGGGTTCTGTTTCTTTACGAGACTGCAGCCAGCGGACACAACCCCGGACCCCACGGTCGCCGGGGGGATCAGGGAAACTTGTGCCCTGGGCATGGAAAGGGGCACGGCACCGGGCGGCCTGTGCTCGGAAAGCACCTGGTGCCATGCTCCATCGGGGCACCCAAGACGCTAGGCACACAGAGAGCCCACAGCTCCAGACGACTCCCGCCTTACAGAGACGCAAGAGCCTGGCCTAACCTTCCAGCTTCTCTAGAGAGGTCAGAAGTTGCATTTCTAGGTAAATAGAAATTTACTGCTGGCGACCAATTCAAATATCTCAGAAACTCCGCGAGGGTCAAACGAACTACTGGGAGGGTGGGGGTGGACTGCTACTGCCCCGCCCCACCGAGGGGGGTCGTCAGGGGTCACACGGGTGGACGGCAATCGTGTACCTGGTGGATCTCGTGCCAGCCGTTCTCGTCCCGGCAGCACACGGCCGCGTGTTCGTGGAGCAGGAGCTCGCAGCAGTAGGGATCGCCCCCCACGATCGCGGTGTGGTAAAGGGGTGTGAGGCCATAGCTGTCTTTGTAATCCGGGGACGCTCCAAGCTCCAAAAGGGTCTAGAAATAAACACCAAACATGTGGTCATTGGTCTCGTGACCGCTTTGGCAGGAAGTGAATCAAGAAAGAAGCACGAGGGTCACACTCCGCCCCCGGCCAAGGCTGACCAGGCCCTTGGTTCCCGCCCTTCCCAGGCTTCCCGGAATTCAGTGGGTGCCAGCTTGAGACAGCCAGGTTTCTGGCCCTGAACTAGCACGTGGTGCCGGCATGCAGGACGAGCATCCGGGAGCTCAGGGGACTCTGTGCAGACACGCATCCGTGCGGACACACACCTGCAGCACTCAGAGACCTCCTGTGCCCTGCTGACCCCCCCGTACCAGCAGAGAGCAAAGAGAGGGCGGCCTTTGCGAGAAAGAGAGAAGGTGCGCATACAACCCAAAGTACAGCGTGGAACGATCTCAGTGTGCACCCCGAGGGGGCAAGCCCAGGAAGCGCCGTCATGAACACTGGGTTTCAGACGAAGCCAGCGGACGAGGCGCAGCCGATGGGGACGGGGCCTCCCCGCTGGGGCTCCTGGAGGCCCCCCCAACCCAGGGCCAGGGCAGGTAGAGCAGGGGCAGTGGGGAGGATGGGGGCTGGGCCCACACCCCGGATGGGCTTCACAGCCCACGAGGCTGGCTCACGGCCCGCAGTCCGGGTCTGCGGCCGCCCAGGGTGGGTGACGTCCAGTGCTGCCCCTGCCGGCTGAAAACGCAAGCCTCGGACTGAACCAGAGGGACAGAGGAACTTCTGTAGACACCAAGTTCTAAAACTCCCAGGAAGAGAGCGTGGGGGGCCCAGACTACGCTTTCTAACCTCAGGGGGAACACAGTTCAGGGTCAGTTCCGGTGGCCGCGGTGGGGTGGACACAGGGCACGCTGGTGCAGGCAGGAGACCAGACAGGAAGGAGGCGTCCCCCATGCGAGACGGCCCCGGAAGGTACCTTCAGGGCCACTTGGTTCCTGGCTCGGGCGGCTTTGTGCAGGGCCGTCATCCCATCTCTGGCGCGGAAGTCCAGGTGAGCCCCGCCGTTTCTGAGAGCCTTGATCACCTCCGCGGGGTCGTCCAGCTGAGCGGCTAAGGTCAGCGGGGTCTCTACGGGACCCGAACACACGCAGTTCAGAACCACTTGGGAGACAGCCAGGGCCCGTGGCTCCCTAAGCCAAGTTCAGAGTCTACAAGGGAGCTGGAGGACGTGACCCCAGAGGTACCGCGGCTCCCACCCGCCCGTGAGCCCCGACATCCACACGGTCAGTCAGCATGGCTCCGGCGACCCCGGGGACAGCGGAGGTGGTGTTTGGGGTCATATGCAAGTCAACACGGGGGGCGGGCCAGAGCTTCCCCACGATCCCCTTGCGGGCTAGGGGTCCGAGAAGCCGCCCACTGCCCTTGCCCTGGGTACCCAGAATCCCGCAGCACCATCCGGATGCTTCCTTTTGGGAGGAGTGGCCCATTAGGGCTGTAGTGGAGGGTCTGCAAGGCAGATGCCCGCCTTTCACCTCAATTTCATGATGTTTACGGGCATCTCGGTGGACGCCAGGACCCGGCTGTAAGTGAGGGGTGGAGCCTGTGCCCCGTGGAGGTCTGGGCGGGCAGAGACCCGAACAGCCGTCGCAATGGCAGGGGCTCGGCTCGATAAACGGCCGGCATGAGGGCTGGGGCGGGAGCCCCGGGGAAGGAAAGATGAAGCCCGCACCCCTGGGGACAAAGGTCAGGAAGGGTCCCCCACCGCCCGCCCGGTGCAGCTGACTCTGGGCCAGTCTGTAGCCGGCTGTGATGGGGACGCCGACATCTGGTCTAAGCCCATCTTCTCCACCCCTCTCGGTGAGTGCCCGCCACCGCCACGGCCGAGCAAGGCACACCTTTATGATGCGGTTCATCTGAGAGGCGTTTACCTTACAGAAGAGTGCCAAGGGCAATGTGACGGCACGCAGGTCCCCAAGACCCGGACACGGCGCACACGGCACGGGATGATGAGGAGTCATTCGGACTTGAAGCACATTTTGAGAATAAAGGGACCGGGGCATCTGACCTGGGCTGAATTCCCTTCTGACCGCACCTCGGCCGCGATCCCCGCTGTCCCCAGGGCGGCTCCCCTGCCCCATCTATTGCTGATCCCCGGGCTAATTTACCCCCAAACGAGCACTGTGTCGAGCGCTGTTTAAATTCGCCGTGGGAGTCACCCTGCGCCTGGATTTTCCACGGTGACACGCGTGGGCTGAGCCACTCCCGGTGGCCAGCATGCGTACGTGGACACGGCCGTGTGCGAATGTGACACACAGCCCACACGCCCTCTCCCAAGGGACGCCGCACACCTCCCGCTTTGGTCACGTGTGTCCCCGTGCGTCCCAAGCACGGACGAGGCTCACGAGTGCCACCACACGCAGGTCTGAGGTCCTACGAGAAAGACCCTCTCAGGCAGGGATCTTGTGTGAATTAGGAGTTTTCTGGGGCAGCGACGATGGGGATGTTTCCTGCACAGGGAATATCCCCATGGTGAGGGGCGCTGGGGGTCAAGACTGGCGAGGGGGCAGGGCCGGAGCTCCACCTGGGGGCAGACACGCGGAAATGGGGAGATGTGCATTCAAAGCAAGCTTGGGGAGAGACCCCCACCCAGCAGAGAGGGGAGAGGGAGCCCGTGGGCCTTCCCCTCAGCCCCAGCCGTGGCCCGGCCGCAAGTGTTAGAAGGCCCCAGGGAGGTCTTGGTTCCTTGGGTGGCAGGTGAAGGGCGTGAAAAGCCTCAAAGTCAATTTTTTAAAACGTTTAGTTTTTTCGAGCGAGGGGGCAGAGAGGGAGGGAGAGAGAGGACCCCAAGCAGGCTCCATGGCCAGCGCAGAGCCCGATGCAAGGCTCGACCCCACAAACCGTGAGATCGTGACCAGAGCTGAAATCAAGAGTCGGACGTTTAACAGACTGAGCCACCCACGTGCCCCAGAGTCAAATTGCTTACAGCAACTTGAGGAAGCCGGCCCCTGGCGTTTAAGGTCCATTTAGGACTGCTGCACGTCTGGGGCAAGGTCGACCCTCAAAATGATTAGGATTCTTCTTTCTTATATGGCTCTCCACACGAGGCCGATGCGCAAGTTAGGTGCTCCAAAGCAGATGTTAAGTTTACACCGCGCTGTTTCGTGGCAAGGGCTCCAGAAGCCCTCCTCGAATGACGCACCAGACTCTCCACGTTCAGACCTGCCCAGGACCCACCCCGGGGAGGTCAGGAGAGACCCCCGGCTTAGAGACCACTGAGGAAGGGGACGTCCGACGAGACCCCACCTGGAGCAGACAGGACCCCCCGCCCCAAGAAGATGCTCGCCCCTCACCTGCAAACCTGTGACCCTCGGGGGCTTGCACTGTCTGTGCCATTGATCACCACGTGGCCGCTCCTCTAACGAGCTTGGGACCGGCGGTCCCCTGCACCGTAATTCTCTGAAAATACTCCTCGGTTTTTGCATTTTGCAATTTCTTCGCTTTCGATAAATAGTTTGGAACCTCAAAATGGCCCTGAAGACACCGCTCTAATCTTTTCCGATGGTCTTGAACACATAATACCATCTCACCTGGAAGCAGCCTGGCAGCATTTTGGCTCCAAAACAAACAGCCACGCTTCGACACGCTATCAAGCCACAGAAGAATGTGGCTGAATCTTGAACACATCCTGCTAAATGAGAAAAGGCAGTCTGAAAAAGCCAGCCTGCTGGATTCCAATTATAGGACATTCTGGAAAAGACGAAGCTATAGCAGAGGTAAACAGATCGCTGGTTCCAGGGGCTGCGGAGAGGGGCAGGGGCGAGTAGATAAAAAAACACAGAGGACCGTTTTCGGTGACGAGACTGTTCCATATGATGCTCTAATCGTGAATGCCAGGATCAAACATCTGTCACAATCATAAACTTCACAGCACAGGGAGGGAAACCCAAGGCTTGCAGATTTTTTTCAGTGAAGTTTAAAAACTCATCTCGGAGACCTGGGGATCTCAGTTCGGAATGCAGGACGTGACGAAAAGAGTCGAACCGCAGGCCAAATGGAAGAACCGGCCTCCCTGGAGGGAGTGGGGGAACCGAGTGCCGGCCTGCGGACCCAGGATGGAGCGGTCTGCAAGATGAAAGGCCAAGTGAACCCGGGTAAGCGCCGTGCCCTGTCAGCACCTAAAGCTGCTTCCATCGTGGGGTGCAGGTCAACAACTCTGAAACCACTCTACACGGGCCCTGGGATTGAACCATTAGATCGACAGATGGCAGGGAGCGGCGGCCAGGTTTCTCACTGTTAGCGGAGAGGTTACGGCTTAGCCACGGAAAGGACTGCGGTGATCCACGTGGCCGGGGATCAGAGCTGGAGACTCACGGTGAGCTCCATACAGACACAGATAGTTACATACAGAACTGATTGCAGGTGTGCACGTATGCATGACTTAGTACACACACACACACACACACACACACACACACACACAGAGTTTGTTGTTCTGTCATCTGAGGGCCCAGAAGCAACGACACCCCAGCAGCACCGAGCACACCCAGCACCCAGATCTTGGTTCCTAAGACCATTCTCTAGGAAGAGAAACCAGGCTCCCGGAGGACTGGCGGGGTCTAGGTCTGGGCAGGAGGCACACAGGATGAGCCCGGGGTGCCTTCTAGTGCCGGGAAGTGAGCAAGGGGCCAAAAAATAACGACCCACACGGACGGGGTCTGTCAAAAGGACACGGGAATCAGTGGCCAGAGCTGGAGCCCAAAGATGAAATCTAGCACGGGGTCATAACCCAGATTACAAATTAAATACCCATCAGTCCATCCCAATAGAACTAACAGAGTAGATGTTAGTAAGACTAAATAAATGAAGGCGGGTGGAGGGGGGGCGGGGCGGGAAGAGAAGCCTCCCGGGCAGAATTCCCCATCACGTGTGCAGAAACTCTGTCCTCAAGAAGGTAGAGCCTCACTCCCCACTCATCAGGTGTGGGCTGTGCTTAGTGGCTTCCTTCTGAAAAGGATGGTCCATAAAGGGGATGAAGAGTGACCGCATAGCAGGGAACCTGACACTGACCTCAGCCAGGTGAGCAAGGTCAGCGTCTCGGGGACGGGACAGGCGGGGAGCACGTGCCCGGACGCGACGGGGACGGGAAGGGTCCTCCGCCCAAACCCACAACCCTGTCTCATCATGACATAAACGTCAGACAAACCCCAATGAGGGGGGGGTGTTCTCCAAAATACCTGGCCAGTCCCCAAAAGAGCCGAGCGCTGCACAAACAAGGAAAGCCCCAGAAACCGTCACAACCGAAGAGGGGCCTACGGAGGCAAGATAATGAAGTTCCATGAGGGCTCCGGGGGCAGAAAAGGGACATTAAGGAACTGCTAATGAGATAAGAGGACAGCATGCGCCGCGGTTACGAACGGCACATCAGCATTGGCTCGTTAATGATAAAATGTGCCCCGCTCAGGTACGACAGCCATCGTCAGGGGAAATGGGCCGTGGGGAGCAAGTGGAACATTCTGTGCTGTCTTCCTAATAATCCTGTAGCTCTGACACTGCTCTAGCATAAGTCACGTGCTCACGGCCGTGCTGCAGGGGATGGTCTGCTAGGACAATGCTGCCACTGACCTGTCCCCGGCTGGCGTCCTGAGGAACGTGCACCTCGCGTCACGGGGCGCTGTGAGGAGTTCCCAGCCTGACCTCCTCTCCCCCGGCCAGCCCTGGGGGGTGTCCCGGGGCCAAGCCCCCCCTGCGGGCCCTTGTCCTGCCCCCACCCAATTCCTTCCTTGGTTAATGTCCTTCGTCTTCACCGCAAGCACCTTGACGTGTCACCTGTAGCCCTCGCTGAAACGCGGTGGGGGGAAGTAAGCAAATCCCTGACATCACTGGCCATTCTGCCTGAGCTGCCATTTAAAGACAGGCCCTCTTTGTACCCGACAAGCTGACGAGCTACGATCGCTGGCCCGGAAACCAGCCCCGCCGTTGGATCTCACCACAGGCGCCTGGCGAGACCCACTCGATCAAGGAGAAGTCTCTTAGTTCTCAATACGTTTCAAGAGTCGAAAGACGTCTCTGGCTTTATCAACACCCCGCCCTCGTGGTACCCGGGCTTCCTTCAAGTTGGGGAGCGCGGTGCGAGATAAAAGCACTAAACTCATTTTCGCTCAAAGTGCTCGTTTTGTTTCCTTCTTGGGGCTCAAAATACCACATGCGTTGTCCCGGCGGTTCCAACCAAAGCGGGAGATGAGCCCCCAGACCCTGGCGGCCGAGGCTTTAATTCTTGAGACCACCTTGGCCGTCACTTATTGAAATTTCCACTACAACGGGCACCGACGGTTGGCTGTGATCACAGGCCGCCTTGTTTTAATTGACAGGTGGTTCCATGGAGACTTAATTATCTCCTGTGCATCCTTCAATCCGAAGGGCCACTTCCCCAACCTCGGGGCCCCGCGGGCGGCCCAGAAGCGCCAGAGAACCGCACAGCCCGAGCACAGGGACGCGGCCCGCGTCTGAACATCGTGTTTCCTGCCCTCAGGAAGCCCGCTGCTTTCTACTCTCTGCGCAGGGCGGGGCGAAGAAGTCTGCTTCTCAGCGGATCCTGCCGCTCGCCAACTGGCTTTGCGAAAGTCGCCAAACTCAGCGTGGACACCCGCTCCACTTGTCAGAGCCGGTGAGGGTGATGGTGTAGCGTCAGCACGTGGGACGGGGCTGCAGCCCGTGGTCCCTTCCAGGGAGGGGAGGGGGCTCGCTCAGCGACCACAGACCCTCCGGTCCTGGACCCTCTGCACCAGCAGGAGGCCCGGTTGCGTCCCGCCAGGCACGCGTGTGAGAAGAGAGACCCACCTCCTTTCCCCCCCGGGGGTGACAGCAGGGACCCTGCGGTCTCAGAGCAATTAAACCTGGGCTCCGCCTCCTTGGCTCCCAGAGGACACTGGGGCGCAAAGAGGCCAGCTTCGTGGGACGTAAGAGGACTGAGGCGCAAGAGGCTTTCCGCACCCTCGACACATCACGGGACGCTTAGCAGGCTGTGACGTAAACACAGCGGTATTAAGCGCCCTGTCACCCTAGGGTGACTGTACCAGTTTGTCTGGGACCGGGGGGGAACCCCGAACATGGGACTTTCTGTGTGGAAACCAGGGCCATTTCAGGAGAACGGGGACAAGTTGGTCACACGAGCTGTTGTCTGGAGGCAGCCCACTATGGCCAACTCTGAGTCGTCCCCGTGGGTCCAAAACAAGGAGAACCCCACGTCTCGAGTTTCCGCGGTGCTAACACGGCAGGGCCTTTCCGGAGACCTCACGGCGGGTGACGCATCGCCCTTGGACACGTGATGCGCTCTGCCGGGTGACGCTCCAGCGCTCCCGCCCCGTGGGTACCGTCATCCCACCGAGACTGGAGAGGCCCCTTCGCCTGCACCCCACACAGCCACGCGTCCCCGGACTCTCCCCGTCCCTCGACCGGAACAGCTGCTTCTCGCCCAGCGTGCGGGCACGCGTGAGGAATCCGAAGACGCCGGGGACGGAGTGGCGGGGCTGGGGCGCAGCGAGGGGCCGGAGGCACTGCCTGCTCAGGGTCTCGGGGCCGCGCGCGGCCTCTGCTTCAGCGATTTGTATCTTAACTACACCCCCTTTCTGCAGGCCGTACGTACTTCTGTTTGGCCTTTAAAAATAAAACTTGCTGTGTTCGCTCTTTGTTAGTTATACCTACATACGGTAAAAAAAAACCTGCACGCGGATGTTTATAGCAGCTTTTTTCACAATTGCCAAAGCCCGGAGGCAGCCAAGACGCCCCTCAGCAGGTGGCGGACACACAAGCTGTGGTCCCTCCAGACAACGGGATCGCGTTCAGCGCCAAAGGGAAGTGAGCTCCCACGCCGTGATGTTACGGAGGAAACACAGACACATCTAACCAAGTGAAAGAACCCAGTGTGAAAAGGCCACGTACTAGAGGGTTCTGACTCTACAACACCCTGGAAAAAGCAAAACCACGGACACAGTAACGACATTGGGGTCTGCCGGGCGTCGGCAGGGACGGAGGGTGAATGAACGGAGCACCGAGGGCCTCTTGGGCAGGGAAGTGAGTCTGTGTATCACCGTAGGGACAGACACGTCACGGCATCTGTCAAAACCCACAGGATGTGCAAGACCAACAGCGACCCCAGGGTAGCCCGCGGACTCTAATTAGCAATAAGCGGCTGGTGGGGTGTGACCATCAGCCACGCCAACGCGGGAAGCTGGTGGTTATCGGACCACAGAACTCCCACTTTATCCACTAACTTTTCTGTAAACCATTAACAAATAACGTCGGCTGATTTTAAAAGCAAAAAAAGCGGGTGAAGAGAAACCAGGGAAGATTCCGCTTAACAGAAGAATATTAACTACCACCAGGAGAAATCCTGACCCAGGGGGCGCCTGGGTGGCTCAGTCGGTTAAGCGTCCGACTTTGGCTCGGGTCATGATCTCGCGGTTCATGGGTTCAAGCCCCGCGTCGGGCTCTGTGCTGACAGCTTAGAGTCTGGATCCTGCTTCGGATTCTGTGTCTCCCTCTCTCCCTGCCCCTCCCCTGCTCACGCTCTGCCTCTGTCTCTCTCAAAAATAAATAAACATTAAAAAAAAATTAAGAAAAAAAAGAAAAGAAATCCTGACCCAGACAATTCATGTCTGGCTGCCACCCTGGGAGAACAATTGAAAACAAGTCTCCAGTTTCTCTGTCCAGACGAGAAAACAAATCCAAACCCACACTGCTCGATGGCACGAAGCAGCGGCCAGAGCGGAGACGGGGCACCCGAGAGGAAGACATGGGCCCCGACGGGCCGCGGCGTCCAGCTCCAGGCAGGGAGCGGGAAAGGGCACAGGCGTCTGTCTGGAGACAACCCGGGCTCTGAGCCATGTGGTTCCGGAAGCCGGGTGAGAGTCTGCCTTGGAAGAATCGTCACTGCCGACTGCTGCTTCCGGGTGAGGGGGTCGTGTGGGAAGAAGGGCAGCCCAGAGCAGACCCTCGATCTCCCCCTACTGCCAGCCCCGCCCTGTGGACTCATCTGGAAACTGCCACGGAAGAGGCCAGGTTGGTGGACGCCCAGGCCAAAGGCTGCCCCAAGGAAGGAACCACAGACACCACAGACACACGTCCTCCCCATGTGTGCCCTGTGTGTCCCCTCAAGTGTGCCTTCTGTGTCCCCTCATGCATGCTCTGTGTCCCTCCACATGTGCTCTCTGTGTCCCCTCATGCATGCTCTGTGTCCCCTCCACATGTGCTCTCTGTGTCCCATGTGCATCCTTCTGTCCCCTCTATGCATGCGCTCCGTGTCCCCTCATATGTGCCTTCTGTCCCCTCCATGTGTGTCCTTGTGTCCCCTCTATGTGTGCCCTTGTGTCCCCTCCACGTGTGCCCTCTGTGCCCCCCTGCCACGTGTCCCATCTCCTGGCATCTCGGGCACTGAAGCTGTGGTCAGAAGTTAAATTTAGGAGACACACAAGTCAATGGTGATCATGCCACAGCAGCTTGAGCTGGGCGGGGGGGGGGGGGGGCGGGGGACACGTTCGGCTGGACAGGCACGAGGTGGGGGTCCTGTCCCAGCTCGAGGGGGTCAGAGGAGCCCCTAGAGATGACGAGAAGGCTCCATTCTTGAGCTGACATATGCATCTGCTGTGGGCCCAGTAACGGCCCAGAGCGGTGGGACACATTCAAGTGACGGTGGCCCGGACAGAGGGCTGGCCGGTCCCCAGAGGAGGGGAAGCGGGGGCCCTACTGGCTGAGTCCAGGAGGAGCGCTCTCCCGCCAGAGGTGACCAACCTGCAGGGACAAACACTCCAGCTGCCACGGAGCCTACCTGAGTCCTCCTGGCCATCCCAGCTTGGCGTGCCTCCCGGCAGGGGACACCCTCCCCCGGGTGACTGCGCTCCGCCCCAGGGGACCTTGGGCAATGTCTGCAGACAGTCTGGTCGTCACACCTGGGGGTGCCACTGGTGCCTGGGGGGGCGGCCAGGGGTGCTGTGAATGCCCCACAACACAGACGCCTCCCCCCACAAACAAGCGCCTGGCCCCACCGCAGAGCAGGGTCCCACCATAAAAAGGAAGGAAGCCCCACCCTCCTGACAACACGGATGGACCCGGAGGGCCCGGCGCAACCTCAGCCAGGCAGACAGATGCCGTGTGAGCCAACGCGCCAAACCTAAAAACACCGACTCCCTAAAGAGAGCAGATGGAGGGTGTGGGTGGTCAAAGACAGCAACCTCCAGTCACAAGACGGGTGGGACCTGGGGACGTCGGTGCGGCCCGGGGACGAGAGCTAACGTCACCTTAGGGCACATGTGCGAGTCGCTGAAGGGATGTTAACCAGGCTTACGGGCTCAGTTCCCAAGGTGCACGTACACGTATCGGCTGGTTACGCTGCAGCCCGAAGCCAACAGCACGTTACAGGTCAACTACGTCTCGGTAAGACCGGGGAGGGGGATGAGACTAAAGAAGAGGCAGTGTTTAAAAAAGAAGACGTCACGGGGGCCGAGGTTGGGGACCCCTGTGATTCTGACCCGAGAACGACCAGCGGCCCACACGCGGAAGGAGGCTAGGAAGACGTGCGCGTGTCGGCGCGTGTCCCACGGGGGGTGCACGACAGCTCGTACGCCTTGCCATCCGTTCCCTCCTTCATCCGTTCGCTCGTTTGGCAGCTGTGGATGAGCGCCGACCGCGTGCCAGGTGCCGGGCCGGCTGCCCGGCTCCGCCCCCCTCGCCCGCGACTCACGCAGGAGTGACAAAGCCCCTTCAAGAACCAAGGGAAGTGTCAGTGTTGCACACGCGTGTGCAGGGTGCCGACAGAAGCACCTCTCCGGACTCAACCCGCGCTCCAGCGAGGCGCACTGACGTCCCCCCCACCCGGGACCTGCCTCCGGTGTCCGGGTCATGGAAATTCGGATCCAAGCCGCGTTCCAGCATCTTGGTGATCTTTTCCACCGAGCGGTGCTGAATGTGGTCCGTGAACTTTTTCAGATTGGTCTAAAGAGAAAAACAAAAAGACAGAAATGTCTAAACGGGTCGCCGGGAAGGTTCCTTACAGGGTGTGCCCTGGCTTCCGCCCTGGAGAGGGAGCCGCCCCTGCCCCCGCCCCCCGCCGGGCGCTGTGGACCCACCAGGCAGCGGCTGGGCGTCTGGAAGCCCAGCACGCAGCAGGTGCAACCAGGCCGCCCTGGATGTGGGTTTCAGAAATCTCTCGCCTTTCAGCCTTTTGCTGTCGCCAAGAGCCACAGGACTTTCCTTTGCTTTTGAAAGGACAAACCAGCCGGACCCCTTTGAAAAACTAGTTTCCCGGGTCCACCCAGGCCGTCAGACTCCACCTCTGGGGAGTGAGGCCCAAGGACGGGTGTTCGTGTTCTCTAGTCTCGAAAGCAGCAGCTGCGACGGAGAGCGGACAGGGCAGCCTCCTGCTGGGCTAATCCACTTTTGGGTGGACCCCGTGACTACGTGGATGGAAACAGGGACGCCTGGGCACAGAGCGATTCAAGGTGAGGAGCGACATTCACTTTTCGGGAGGTCAAAATGATCCGTGGGTCAGCCGTGGCGGGGAGGGATGTCTCCCCAGCTTTGCCCGGCCCCGTCTGCAACAGGGAGCAGACAGCCCCCGGGCTACCTGACAATGACCACGGTATCCCGTCTGCCTCCACCTGAAGACGCCAACCCTTGCCGCTGGCCCGATTCTGCAGCCCCCTGCACAGGGCTCCCCACACACACCGCAGGGGCAGCAGCGAGGGCTCCGGGACCTCCGGCCCGCCGACACAGGCTGGTTCTCCGCCCGAATGTTTTCTGTACATTCCACGGCCAGAATTAACAGATGCCCAGCGACACAAGAGACACTAGGTATCACGTAACGCTTTCACTGCTATTTAGTAACCGACGTCCTTATTAATCCGAAAGCACGTTCTTATCTACACTTCAGAAGGTAGTCAGAGCAGCCAGAAGCTTCCTCCAGACCTTGGGGTCTATACGCGGCCACCCGGCAGATTCCAAGGCTGGGCAAGGAATGTGCACGAGGGCCAGGAACATTAGTTGGGCCACAAAGTTGTCAGCACTCAGAGGACGGCGGGGACATGCCAGAGGGCAGAGAGCCGGCCACATCTGGCAACTTGAGCACGGAAAGAAATAACGGCGTACCGTAACCGCTGAGCACGGTAAAATCCACGCGTCTACCGTGGCACAAATCGGGGACAGAACAAAAGCCAGGGGAAGCCGCTGGCTGAGAACGCCCTCCGCGAGCTCGCCTGGGCGGCACCGGGACAGGCGAGGGGCAGGGTCCAGGCGGCTTCCCGATGCTGGCCCTCCCTGGGCTCACGTCCTCGGGCATCCTCAGAAATCACACATCCTTTCCAGCACTAAGGCAGATGCGGCCACGCGCTCCAGCCCCAGCAGCCCCTGGACACGCACGGCGCCCCCGACCAAGGGCGGGAGCCCCGCCAGCAAGCCAGCCCTCACGGACCGCAGCCCGCGGCTCTCTGTCTCAACCCTGCCGGCCACGTGCAGGTCTCAGCTCCGGGCGGTTTATGCGAACAGCTCTTTCGCTGACTCTGTGCTCAGTGCTGTCCTCCCTGTCGCCAGCGGTGGCTCAGAGAGAATGGCTACCCCTCCTCCCAGAAACGCCCGGGGGGGGCGTGCCCACAGCAGCGTCCGCTCTGATGCCAGTCGATCCACGAGTTGCCACCAGCATGCTTTCGTCACACAGGAGGAGAGGAGAGCCACGTCCAGGGGCTCTGGCGGGCGGACGCCCTTCCGGGCACCAGGAAGGCGCGTTCATTTGTGTGGTTTGGTCAGGCCCACGGGGGCCACGCCAGCGGAGGACACGCAGGTGCATGCACCTTGCCCCCGAGGGCACAAGTCCGGACCCACCCTGTGGCGGGGTCCCGCCTTCGAGGAAACCTCGTGGCCCCCTGATCCGTGGAGACGGCGATGCCACGTAAGAGACACGAGGCCGGGTGTGGAAACGGCAGCCGTCCCCGCCTACCTTTGTGTGCAGCTTGGCCAACTGTTTCTCGTCCAGGCTGGATTGCTTATACACCCGCTTCTTGTATCGAAACTGGCACAGAGACAGAGACAGGAAGAAAGAAAACACGTGAGTACGTCACATGGTGTTCAAAGGCCGCCTCGCGGAAGGCAGGGGCCCCACCGCCAACTCTCCCGGGGAAACTAAGCACAGTCATCCCACAGACCCCTGACATCGCAAGAATGACACCTGCGGGGATCCGCAGCCATGGGGCTGAAAAGCCACGGAAAGGAGAGCCACCCAAAGGGACGAAGGAGGCGTATCCTCCCACAGAGAAGCCACGCAGGCGCTCCTCTGCGTTAGTGGTGATCGTGGTCCTCATGGCCGTGCGTGTGGCCCCGTGGACAAATCAGGATGTTTCTTTAACGTCCTCCCCCACCAACGTGCGTGAGAAGCCCGGCCCGGCGAAGCCAGCGTCCCCTGTGCCTCAGGCCTGGCCCGGGCTGTCCCCGCAAACGTGCGCCCCACCCCCCCGCCCCCGAACTGGAAACCACACGTTTTCCTCCGACGTGTCGGAAGTGCCCAAGAACAACGTGCGGGTGCCAGTCGGCCTTGAACCCCAGCACCTCCGCCTCAGGCCGCGCCCGGAGGCCCCTCGGAGATAAAACGGGCCGGAGGCGCTACTGAAGGTTGGGGAGGGCACCCGCGGTTTGCGGGAAGATTCCCGGTCAGGACACCTGTTCGGTTCCAGCCCCACCGACGTCCCGTCAGCCCGGGGCGGACGCTTTCCCGTCTCAGACTCCGGTTCCCGATCTGTCGGTGGGGACACCCGAGGACGGTGCGTGGGCGTCCTGGCCCGGACCGGCTCTGGCCGGATGCGCCCCACACCTCCCTGGATTCCGCCACAGCCTGGGGGTTTCACGAGCACGGGTGGGGGGTGGGGGGTGGGGGAGGAAGGACGGTGTGGGGCAGCGGGACAGCGGGGGCGGGGGGCCCATCCTGGCACCAACCCTAACTGCACACACAGGGTCTGAACTGACAAAATTCCTGTCGCAAAGACTGAAACCGGGCTTTCTGTCAAGTGTCAAAACAAGCCCGTGGTGAAGCCAGGAAGTTTGGTGGAAAGTTCCGGGACCACGGGCGCTGGCCACAGGCCGCAGGCATCTGTCTCCCCTGGCTGGACCGGCAGCAGGGGCCCCAGACCTGGTTTAGGACTTCTTCCCCCGGTTCTAGACTCGAGCAAGACCGCGTGCTCGTGTGCCCCGCGCCCTGGGCTGCGTGAGCCCCTCGAACACCTGGTCTGTACCCGTCAGACCTCCGAGGTTTCGGGAGCCACGAGGGGTGACGTCGGGAGAGGTGGGGGCTCACTGACTGACGCCTCTAAGGGAATCCGAGTCACCGGGACTCCTTCGGGGTGTAAAAAGACGCTGGGGCCGCGAACGTCCCCTGGCGGGACCGGAAGTGCTCAGAGGAGGAGGACCGCTTCCCGAGGCACCCTCGTGTCTAGCCTGTGGCGACGGGGACGCAGCTCCCAACACAAACCCTTTCCCTGCTCTTTTCTCAGTGCTTCACACACAGCCAACCACATTCTACCAAAATTCTCAGGGGCAAAGAGCTCACGGCCACGGCCGCCCCGACCGGTGGGAGGCCAGGCCCGTCTCCCTCCGCCCAGTGGATCACCTGGCGGGATGGAGGCCCGAGGAGACGAGTAAACAGAAGTACAGTCCCTCCCCCGTTTGTAGCAGATCGCCAGCAGCCCATGGACACCCTCCCTTGAGCCTCACGGCCCCCCAGGAAGGCGGGAGTAACGTCTCCTCGATTTCAAAGCCGGGAACCCGAGGCCCAGAGAGGCTGGGTGACAGGTCCAGGCCACACAGCTACCAGGAACAAACCGAGCCCCGTGTGGGGTGACACACACGCGGGAACAGAGGTGCCCCCCCCAACAAACCACCCCCTCAGCCCCCTGACACAAGTCCCTGGACAGGACGTGGGAGGGAAGGCGAGTGTGTCCCTTCTGGAGTCCACGGCACTGCCCTGCCCAGCTTACAGGGTGTCCCCACACCCTCTCCTTTGGTTCTCGGTGGGTGGGGGACCGGCCGGAGGCACCCTCTGATCAAGAGTGGGTTCTGGACGTCCTGGTCTTCTCGCCAGGTTTTACTCCCAATGTGGAAATGATCAGTCCCCAAAATGAATCGCCCATTTCCTGTTCCCGGTCTGTCACCTGCCACTCAAGTGTGAGGTCCGGCACACCCGACCTTGACAGTCCTGTGCACGGCGAGCAGGCCTAGGAAGTGTCTGGTGCTTAACAGGCCCCCGACGCGGGAGTTTTTTTTTTTTTGGCAACGGATACCCATTTCACGGAGAAGCAAACTGAGGTCCAAACAGCGAACCACAGGATGCCAAGTGGCACCCCATCTTTTCCTCCACTGAACCCTTCCCTCTGGTCTGACACATGTTCCATCCAAATGGGGGTCCCGATAACCTCAGCCTCAAAGTCTCTATCAAGCCCAGAAACGTGCAGATTCGGTCCGGCCTCGGTCCATGACCTCTCTGAGTCCAGGGTGATCTCGTCGCTGAGAATATGGCAAAGCCCACTCAGCTTGCCCACGGGCCGGTGACGATTCCCCACGTGCAGCCCCCCGCTGTTTGAGGAGGCCGAAATGAGCCTCATGACTCGACAACAGCTACGGGAGAAATGACCATTTGCCAGCGACTTGCAGAAGTGCCTTAATACGTCACGTGGACATACCGCGTGTAAAGCCGGGGGTCCGAGCGGCAGGGGCCGGTGGCACACTGCGTGTGGCCCAGGTTGCGCACTGACCCTTCACGAGGCAGCCCGGACCGACAGCAGCTCCGAGCCCACTGGTCATTCCTGGGCAAGAAGCAGGAAGGAAATCCTGCCTCTGATCACAGCCGGATGGCCACTGGCCACCCCACATCCAGGGACGGGAGACTGACTCGGGGAGGCGGAAGCGGGCCCCACTCTGCACCCCAGGACCCGCAGGTCCCCGCGACACGACCCCGAGTCGCACCCGAGGTTGGCTCACCCCAAGATTTCTCAAAACAAATGGAGCAAAACCGGTGCGGCCGTCTGAGCTTAGCCAAATCAGGTGCAACCCCAACCTCACAACGAACCTCGAACTTGGGGGTCGCTGCCCAGTTGAAGTCAGATCTGGAGTCCCGCGAAGGTCCTCCCCCCCACCCCACATCCAGGCCGCGAGGCAGACGCCGGTACCTCCAGGGAGGGGATGCCCTTGCCCGCGGGCTGCGGGTACTCGCGCAGAAGCCGCTCCTCGTCCAGGAACTTCCCGTCGCGCCCGTTGCTGGCAGGCTGGAACAGCCCGTAGTTCAGGACGTCCTTCAGGCTCTGGTTCAAGGAGCACAGAATCCGCTGCTTTGCGACCCACACGGTCGCGTCCGGGTCAAACCGAAGGCACTTCTGCAGAGGAGGACAAAGACGCCTGATCAGTGGCACATCCCACCCGGCACGTGGCCAGAGATGTCAGAGGGGTTTCCACAGACGTCCTCTGAGCAGCGGACCCCCGCCCCCACGCTTCAGGACGAGAAATCAGACCCCCTTGTCGCCCGGATGGAGACACGGTGTCAACACCGAAGGAGAAAAGCAAGGACTGAGCCACTGGCTTCTGCGGCCTTGACTCAGACGCTTGGCACCAGCCGTGGTTTTCTGGTCAACCACGCCGGCCGCCTCGGGCGGCTCCCCCCCGCATGGGGCTTCTCAAACCCCCAGCGCTTGTGGACACCGTGTCGACCCCCCAGCCACCCAGCAGAGCGTCTGAGGCAGCACGTGCACTGGTCACAAGCGTGAAGGTGACGGGGAACACGCTTTGAGAGCCGCAGCTCAAGCAGAGCATAGCACGATTTGCCTCGTACGTCGGCCGCACGTCATCTCCGACACAGATGGAGGCCTCGGCTCGTAACCTCTCTGGTGGGAAAGTCCACGGCAAGCGGCCGTGCCACTCCACCGGACTGTGGACAGACCAGCCCCGCCACTCCCAAACCAGAAAGGAAGGCCGTGATGAAACACAGTTGGACTTAAAAAAGTCCCATGGGTTGCCAGGAGTGGCAAAAATCAGTCACACCTTGCAAAAGTGTAACAGTGCCACTAAGTACCCAAAGGTTATGCTCCCGGGCCCCCTTCTGGGAGATTCACCAACGAACCAGGAAAAGCAAACGCAGCATCACATCTGCTTCTAACCACGTCTCGTTTTTTTAAAGACTTTGTTTTTCCACTTTTTTAATGTTTTTTTTTTTTTTTATTTTTGAGAGAGAGCACATGCAGTGGAGGGGCAGAGGGAGGGAGGGGGAGGGAGGGAGAGGGAGGGAGAGGGAGGGAGAGCGAGAGAGAGAGAGAGAGGGAGAGAGAGAGAATCCCAAGCAGGCTCCGCGCTGTCCATGCAGAGCCCGAGGTGGGGCCCGATCCCACGAACCACGAGATCGTGACCTGAGCTGATATTAAGAGTTGGATGCTTCACCAACTGAGCCACCCAGGCACCCCGTGACTTCTCATTTTTGTTGAATTAAAATGATGTTCTATTGAACGGCCATCAGCCGGGGCTCGAGATGGCCTTGTCACTGTAAAAAAAACCTTCAAAAAGGACAGGAGGCTGGGACGGGTTCTCTACTGGGGGTTGGGCGTGCCCAAGGACACGGAGGCCCTCCCCGCATCGTCCCGTGCCTCGGCCTCCGGGAAGCACCTCCCCGCCAGGTAAGAAGAACCTGCCCCACTCAACAATGAGGAACCTTCAGCAGGCAGCCCAGGGTCCCGCTGCCAGGAAACCTGACCCTTACACATGATTCACCCGTCCGTCCCTCCCCACTGTCAATGGCTGAATTCAAGGGTGACCTCGGAGCTCCCTTGGGGCTACCGGGCTGGGTGGGGGCGGGCTGTTCACTTCGGTGACGCTTCATGACTGCAGCCGCAGCCCCGGCCGGCCTTGGCTGGGTGACGGGAGTATCTGGAGACACAACAAACTAGATCTGCCCGACGTGACCGAGCGGGGCCACAGATAACACACACGCCAAGTCCTGTTTCGGGAGTCGCCATTGGCCTCTGGTTCCAACCACACAGACACCCAAGTTCCCTTGGATGCCAGCACCCCAGGCTGACCTGGGGCCCCTGCACTGTGGCCAGCAGGTGAGCACCCAGTGCAATACGGGCTGGCACCTGCTCCCAGGGGACCCGTGGGCCTTTGCAGGTGATCACAGAGCGCCCACTGCCACTCTGGGCAGAGCCGGGGCTGCGGAGTCTATGCCCTGGGCGGGCCAGTTCTGCACAACAAAGAACCGTCCTGCTCTAAGAAACACCAAGAAGACCCAATTCAGAACCTTCTAGAAGGAGCAGGAGCTTGGCGGTCAGGAAGGCCTGGGCTTACAGCCCAACTGGTCACACTACCTTTGTGATCCTGGGCGAACCCACCGGCCCAGAAGTCCCTGTTCCCAGGGTGAAAATCGGAACCCACCTAACTCGAGGGGCTCGTAAGGGTCAGACAGAATGTAAATAATACAGGCCGTTAGGGGTTGAACGTGTCCCGCAAAGCATGCTGACGTCCTGACCCCCTTTATCTGTGCGTGCGATTTATCTGGAAATAGGGTCTTGGCAGATGTAATCGAGTTAAGATGAAGTCGTAACAGAGTAGGGCGGGCCGCAATCCACTGTGTCCCTCTGAACAGGGAAATTTAGGCACGAACATGCACGCGCCACGCAAAGACGGAGGCGGAGACGGTGCATTCCAAGCCAAGGAGCGCCAGGCATCGCCACCAGCAGCCGGGGCAGAGGCCTGGCCCGGACTCTCCCTCCGAGCCTCTGGAGGAGCCAGCCCTCCCCGCCGCCCCCGGATCCCAGCCTCCAGCCCCCAGGACCCGGAGACGATACACGTCTGTGGTTTAAACCCCGCAGGGCAGGGGTGGGGGCACAGACCGGGACTCGAGCACTCAAGGCTGTAGATTAAGCTCGGCGGACCTGGAAGGTACAGGCCAGGGAGGAGTCAAGGAGCATCTCCGGGGTTTCCGGAATGGGAGGTGGTCCCACCACTGAGATTTGGGAGGGTGTGTGGGCGGCGGTCAGTTCGGGCTGGGCTGGGCTGTTGGATCGCGTTGTCGGCAACAGAGAGTTGACCCTCGAGTTACCCGTTGGCGTGCTGGTGTCTAACTCGCCGTGTGCGCAACGGACAGTGTGCTTGGGCTCGTGGCCAGTGTGCGCCTTTGTATTCAAGCCCTGTCAGAGCAACCATCCCGCCACTGCTGGGCTGAGGAGCTGGTTCCAAGTCTTACTTCAGAAGGGGATTCCCACCGGGCGATCATCTGCGTCGGAACGGCTTTGTGGCCCTTCGAGGGCTTTCTTTTGTGCGTGCGGCCCAAGGCCCGGCCGTCAGGTGGAAGGAGAACACGCTTCCTCGCAGCCGTGTTTCACCGTCTCCCCCAGCACCAGTGTCCCAGCACTTTGTCGCTCTATTTTGCAAAGCTATTGGCACCTCAGAGGCTAGACGTTCTCCCTTTGAAAGAAAGGATTCAGAATCTCCTACGTGTTGTCCTTTGCCCTAGAACTTGAGAATCTGAGACTCAGCTTCGTTTTCTGGGAAATGGGAATAATAATGATGGTGATGGTTTTTATATCACCAGTAACCATCGTATTTGTTACATGTAAGCGTGTCGTACAGATTGTTTTCATTACATACGAGTATGTGATTACACGTAATTATATCTACGACAATAATAATGATAATTCTGCTCACTCGTGGTTGTGGTGAAGGGAAGTGCGGTTACACAGTTCCTACGTGTTAGGATTCAATCAATGTCGACCACTACGGTCTCAACGTCACCATCAACATGACCACCACCACCATCATTGTCATCTCCAGGCTCTGAGCTCCTTAAGGCGCAAGACCCGCATCTCAGTCACCTCGTGTCCTCCCACCCATGCCCTTCCCAGGGCTGGTACGAGATCCTTTATGCAGAAGACAGAAGCCGGAGGAATAAAGGCGTTCCCTTAAGCCACCCTTGAATGGCAGTAGCTGGGCCCTAGGATTCCTGACACCCAGGCTATCTTGGCAATCCCCCCTGTGCTATATGAGTCCTCTGGCAAATCGCTCACCCTGAGAATACCTGTAACAGATTATGAAGCGTACCCATCTCCCAGGGCTATAGGGTGACGGGAATCAGGTACCAATCTTTCTCAACACCTCATCAGGCATCACATGGTAAGAGTGGGGTGAGGAAAGGTCACTTCAGGTAGAAACCGTCTTCGTGCTCCGTCTGCCAGACTCATCACTCCCCCCCAGATTTGTCCCCTGCTGATCCTGTGCTGAGCCCTTGACCTGAAATTCCCATCCCCAACCCTCCCATGGCTTTTTGTTCCCGGGCACTGTCCATGGTGTGCGTGCCCTCCCAGACAGCTTACTTATTCCTCCCTTGGGGCATCCACGGGGGGCTCATCTGAGCACTTATGTTCAGCTTCTCCATCCTGTCTGAGAGTGGAGTCTCTCACCGCCTCCAATATGGCCTAGGGCTGGTTTTCTCACTGTGGTTTTCGTGGCTCCCAGCTGTCATTCATTGACTGGACGACCCACGCCAGGACTGCCCTCGCAGCAGGGCTGTGTCTGATGGGCTGCTGGGGAAGGACGGGGGTTGAGGAGGGATAAGTGAGGAAAGGCAGCAGGACGTGTCTGGTGTCTTCTGAGCTGGCCACACGGTGGGCTTTCCTGGAGCCGCATGTGAGCACATAGGTAGCACCCACCACGCATGGAAGGAGAGGGGTTACCTGGCACGCCAGGCCGTGTATGTGCCCTGTGCACCTGCACCTCCAGCTGACCGTCCCTTCCCTGCCTCGCCTGCCAGCTGAAATCATACTCACTCTCCCAACAGGGCCCAGGACTCACCCTCTGTAGCGTCCCTCCAAGTTGAGGTGGCCACCAAATGTCCCGAACAGAACCCAGGGAACTGATCTGACTGCCCACGGACCACAGTGGACCACAGCCAAGCTACTCGGCTGACCGCTGCTCCCTCTTGTCCAGCCTGTGGTCACAGCCTCTCCATCCTGCATGTACTTTGCCTCACGACATTTCAGTAACCGTCACTCTTTGATCTCCTGGTGCAACACCCCAAATGCCGAGACGTCCAGAGCCACCTGGAAACCTCCCAGAGTGTCTGGGCTGGGCCGCATGGCTTAAGATACCAAAAAACTGCAAGAGGATGTAATGACATCCCCAAGACCCAAATCACAGCGGCTTCTCCCTCAGGCCTGATGAGCAGAGCATTCGTGGTAGCTTGGGAAGGGAGGTGGGGCTGACAGGGCAGAGAACCGCGAAATCTAACAGGGAGAGCAGGACTCGGTGACCGACATCAGCCTCAGTTCAGGGGTCCGTCCCAGAAGCTCCTAGGGTTTCCTGGGGCCAGCATCAGGTCTTCTGAGCCCCAAGAGGCCTTGACTCAGTGGAGAGAGGCACATTCGAACACAGGGAAACCATCCACATCTTCTTCTGAGATGTCCCCTCTCAATCCTGTGCACGGGCCCCCCCCACCCCGCTGATTAGTGTTCCTCCCTACTCCAGACTATGAGCTGCTCCGTGAGAACAAGGCCGTGTGTCTATTTCTTGGCACATCCACACCTGAAGCTCCGTAAATACTGATGGAAGCGAACCGCACTGAACACAAGCCTCCAGAAATGGAATGCTCCTGGGTGACATAGCCCAACACAGAGTAGGGTCTGGTCTTGACCACAGTGAGGATGGATGCCGGGAGCTGCTGTGACCACGGGCTCGCTCTGCACCCAGGACACCGGGAACACGTTATCTCGTTAAGATACGGCAAAGATCCAGAGAGGGCAGACCTGCACCCGTGTTTGCAGAATTGTGAGCAGTACAGCTGTGGTCGGCTGGGTGGTTGACGGTATGAAACTCCACCCTTCCACTGGTAAAGCTCACGGCCAAACTCAAGTCTAAAGTGAAGAGAGTGAGAGCCGCCTACTCTCCTGCTTGGTCAGCATGAGTCGTAGCCGTTCTGCAAGATGTGAGGCTCACAACCGAGAATACCAGGACACAAGGGGAAGAACACGGACTTGGACACAGACAGAGGCAGACACCCAGTCTGTCTGCCACGTATGCTGGGTGTATAGGTTCCTAGGGCTGTCATGACAAAACGCCAGATGGGGGCTTAAATCACACACATTCACTGTCCCCCAGTCCTGGAGGCTGGTGTCCAAGGCCCAGGCGTGGGCAAGGCCAGGTCCTCCCGAGGCCTCTCTCCTTGCGTGTGGACGGCTCCTACCCCTGTGTCCTCAGGGGGTCGTCCCGCTGTGTGCGTCTGTGTCCTGATCTCCTTTTTAAAACACGGTTCCTACTGGATTAGGTCCCACTCCTATGACCTCATTTTACATGAATCATCTCTTTAAAGACCCCACCTCCAAATATACTCACATTCTAAGATGCCAGGAGTTAGAACTTCTGCAGAGGGATGGGGGGGGGGGGGGACAACTCAGCACATAACACTGTGACCATGGCCAAGTCTCTGCCTCACACTGAGGACCACAGGCCTGGGTGGGCCACGTCTGGGATGTCGACTAACTCACACAATCCGTGAAGGATCAAAACCCTTGTGCTCTGGCGTCACGTGCCCACCAACGCCCAAGTGGACATCTCTTGTTTGGACTTGCAATAACACGGCAAGAGAATTTCATGGAAAAGAGTACACCGTTCTCCACATCTGATCTGGGTCCCGTACAAGGGGGATGATGGCAGTCATCATTGTGTGAGGTCTTACAAAGGTCGGGAAGGGGGTAGACAAAGCTTGAAAGAACGGCAAATATCACACTGCATAAAATAAACACTGAGAGAGTGGCCGGTCTGGAGGTCAAGTAAAGAACCATCGACACGGCAAGGTCGGAGGGCACAGATACCTTCGGTCCACTACATGCAGCACGTCTGTTCGTTCGTGTTCTCCAGAAGACACTTCAATCCACCGCACTCTTGACTTCCACCCGGAAGAGTTAAAAAAACAACGAGGATGCCAAAGCACTCGGGGGTCGTGATGCCAAGGGGACACTCCCTGGATCACCCTGTGGGGACCCAGAGCTGGACACACAGACCCGAGGGAGGATAAATAGCCCAGCTCTTGGAGCACCTACAGACAGCATCCAGCAAGAACTCAGGATATTCTGGAAGAAATGCAGGCTTCTGAGCACATCACGCGTTGCAAAGAAGTGCATTTCACAATTTAAGACTTCCTCCGGGCCACACTTTAGGTCATTATCAGTCCCTTTAAGATGCAGTTTAAAAGAGCCATAATAGGGGAGCCTGGGTGGCTCAGTCAGTCAAGCATCTAGCTTTCAGCTCAGGTCATGATCTTGTAGTTCATGGGTTCGAGCCCCGCGTGGGGCTCTGTGCTGACAGCTCGGAGCCCGGAGCCTGCTTCGGATTCTGTGTCTCCTTCTCCCTCCGCCCCTCCCCACCCTCTCAAAAATAAACATTAAAGGAAAGTTAAAAATAAAGAAATAAGAGAGCCATAACACACAGAACTTGCCAGGGGCCATTTCAAGGGACACTCAGGCATGTTCGCGCCTTTAATAACGGCTGTTCACGTGCCATCCGCAGATTTGCCCACCTCCGAAATACAGCCAACGCCAAGGCAACCCAAACCGGGACGGGGCAGTTTCCAAAGGAAACACTGCTCCCTGCTGTGCACAAAGACCTCTCGGGCTGGAACCTGTGGCGACAAACAGGCAACCGCCCTCACGGCTAAGGCATGAAGATTAAAACGAGGGATTCCAAGGGAAAAGGAAATGCTGGGTGACCTTGACTGAGGACAGCCTCGTGCGCGGATGCTGAAGGAAGGCCAGGAGTCATGAGGGTGCTTCTGGATGTCTGAACGCTAATAAAGGATAAAGTGGCCGTGGATTCGTTTTTCGAATCGGAATAAGTCCTTTCAGATGGTAAAAGCCTAACTACCACCTGGTGCTCGGTCGAAGCGACGGGCGAACCGCGGGCTGGGGCTGATTTTTAAGGGGCGAACTGGTGGTTCTCCACCATTGTCAAGGTGACGGTAAACGGAGAGGCGCCGCTCGGAATCTGGGGGTGGCCCACGTCTCCAGGGAAGGGAGTTAATTCTTCTCTCCTGATGGCCATCGTCAGGCGGCCCCCGGAAGTGGAGTGGGGGACAGGACGTTTGGGGTTGGGACCACATGGTTGCAACCGCTGACACGTCTTCTCACGGGCTCCGGAGGTCGGGACGAGTGCTCCTGAGTCCAGAGGGGAACAGGGAAAACTCAGAACGGCTCCCAGAGCCACACGGCTGTAAGAGGTGCAGCTGTAACTCACGGGCCCGGAGGCAGAGCCGGACCCACCGGGTCCGGGCAGCACACGGAGCCATGGGCCGGGAGGGCTGCCCCGGCAGGGGTGTGACGTGGACGGGAGACGGGCAGGGGCCGGGGAGGTGGCGGTGGATGCCACACGGACACTGTGGGGAACGAGCCCCCGTCCATCCAGGGAGGAGGTGTGGGAAGAGAAAGGTCAAAAATGGGCAGGCAGGACGCAGACCCAGCAGGACGAGTCACAGAGATCCGACCACAGAAGGTGCTGGAAAAGCGCCTCGCTCTTGGATCTGACGCAGGAAATTAAATATTGACGGTTCGGCCCTGGCACGGCCACCTTCTGGGTAACTCTTATCAGCCTGGGACTCTGGGGGAGGAGGAGACGTCCTAATCTTCACCAGCGTGGCCTTTGGAACCACAGCGTTCCCAACACAATGTGGGATTTGCCAAGGGTTTTTTTGTGCAGAATGTGTAACCATTCCAGACCAAAGTCACTTCCCCAAACAGTACTTTCTCAGAGAGAAAAGCTTCAGCAGGAGGGCGCAGCAACTCAGACATTTGTCACACGGGCTACGGAGACCCCGGCAAGCCAGGCTGACCTCTCACGTATAAAACATTACCCTACTACCTAACAGGAGCCGTAGCATGGAGTCCTTACAACACAAAACCGATGCTGGTTAAAGAGGGTTGTCTTATTTTTGTTTGTCTTTTTAATGATGGAAATGGAAGTAAAGCCCCTCTCAGCCTTCAGCAAGCTGCCCTGCCATGATCAAGGCCTCCTCTTGGAGCCCACTTACAACCCACCAGTTCCCTGATTAAAACTGTAAACTGTAAACCACCCCATTTAAGGACAGGGAGGTCGGTGATCATCACCGCCATCACAGAGAAAATGGAGGCAGAGGGAAGTCGGCGGCCGGGCAAGGGCGGGGGCTCTCTTTGGCCTTAGCAACCAATGAATGAAACCACCAAGAAAACCAGAGTCACGCCTTCCACGTCCCCCAAAAGTGATCCAAATGGGGACTACAAAGGACACAGGAGGGTCTCTCAAAGAAGAGATCAAAGATCCAGACCATCGGTTTCTGTAATGAAAAAGGGAGGGAGAGACAGACTGAGAGATGGAGAGATGGGTGGGTGGGTAAAGGGAGGGAGGGAGGGATGGGTAGTTGGATGGGGGGGTGGATGGATGGGGGAGGGAGCGATAGAGGGAGGGTGAGATGGAAGGATAAATGGATAACTGATGGATGGATAATATAAAAGCCAAATCTCAAAAACATACCTGCCAGGTGGAAAAAGTAAGTTACGAATGACATGCCCAGTATGATGCCGGGTACATATGTTCTTTTTTACACGACGCAACACTATACAGCGATCACTGATACATACAGGCAGCGAGCAAGAGGGATTCACACTGAATTTAAGACAGTGCTTCTGCCGAGGAGAGGGGGCTGGGCGTGAGGACTAAGGGTGACTTTGACCTTATCGGGCCAAATGTTTTAATCCTAGGATAAAAAAGTGACAAAATGCTCACCACTGTCAATGACTCATAATAGATAGATACAATGGTATTTATGATATTATTCTTTGTATCGTCCTGTATTTTCAGTTTTCTGTATATTAAAAAAAACAAACAGCATCATACAAAGACCTAAGGCATCTCTCTGCCTCTTGGGGGTCTCCTTGGCGGAGATGGGAGTCAGCCCTGGGCCACACTGCATAGTGTCAAAATTCTTGAAGGAAGAACATTATCACCATCGTCTCCATCGGCCCCCTGAATCCTCCTGACTTTTCTTTCAGGGCAGAAAATGTGCTCAAGCCCGGGTCAGGTACAACTGATTTTCTAATGAACTCTACCATCCCAAACAAATTTCCTTTCGGTCAGCAAACGAGCGGGCAGGAAAGAATACATTCCAAGACAGGAAGATCCGGAATCAAAATGGCGGCCTGAAAGACCAACACATTTTTGGATGCAAGAGTTCTTCACCTCCGTGTTGCCTGGGCTACTCGATGACACGTGAGGCCATTTAATGGTGGCTTTCAAGGCACCAATGTGGTAAGCACTGGTCTCAGGGGCAGACTTGAGGGATGCTGGGCTTGCCTCCCACAGGAGAAGCAGACAGCTAAGGAAACCACGGGTCTGTCCCCCAGTCCACACAGTGGGGGATTCCACTGAGAGGGAATGTGCAGAAGAGGCAAATCCAGAGGATGGAAAGCAGATGAGTGGTTGCCAGGGGCTGCGCGGCACGGGGAGGGGGGCTGACTGCTGAGGGGCAGAGGGTTTCCTTCCGGGGTGATGAGAATGTTCCAAGATTAACCGCGGCAACAGGTACATTCATCTGGGAATTGCCTAAAATCCGTTGAACCGTATGCTTCTCATGGGCAAACTGTATAGAAGGTGAATTCCAGCTCAATTTTTACAAGATATTGTTTCTCCCCTTTACTGAGAGACTATCGAAACACAGGCATCACATTTTATTTATTTTTTTTTTTAATTTTTTTTTTAACGTTTATTTATTTTTGAGACAGAGAGAGACAGCATGAACGGGGGAGGGGCAGAGAGAGAGGGAGACACACAATCGGAAGCAGGCTCCAGGCTCTGAGCCATCAGCCCAGAGCCGGACGTGGGGCTTGAACTCACGGACCGCGAGATCGTGACCTGAGCTGAAGTCGGACGCTTAACCGACTGAGCCACCCAGGCGCCCCAAAGGCATCACATTTTAAAACTTGTTGACATACGTCACAATTAAGGACCGTTCGGAAGGCCAGACCACACTCTCCTGCAAGAGTCATACCTCCTCCGATCCCACCAACTTTGTCATCAGGAACCTGTCCGCGGGTCTCCGCCTTCATCAACGCCCCCCTGGCTTCTTGCAGGAGCCTCCTACCCGCTTCTGCTTCCTTCCTTCCTCGTGGACCCCACGACCCAGAGAAGCCAAGATCCCCCTTCTCAAATATTAACGAGGTCATGCGCTCTGCACCGAGCCTTCCACAGCAGCTCTGCTCAGATGTCCCCTCCTCACTGGTCAGAGACGAGGGTTCAGATGACGTCATTCACTCTCTCAGTGACAGTGTTCATTCAGCAGCACCAGTCGCTGGGGCACAAGGACGCACAAGACAGACCGGGAGCCCCGGTGGAGAGAGACGCTGGCCAAGGAGTCACGCGAGCGTGTACCTGTGGAATCACAACTGTGCTGGGGGCGCAGGGGAAGCAAGGGCCACAGGGCCACCTCATGGAGGATCGGTGGGGGCCGGGGAGGCGCACCGGGTAAGCATTTGATCCTCATCCTTGAAGCCCTAAGAGCTCCTGGGGGAGACCGACAGGACGCGGTGGAACTGCGCTACGAGCGTCTCCTGCTGGGTGGGCTCTCCTGGGCCGGGGGGAAAGGCGGGGATACAGACGGCAGGGTGACGGAGGTGGACAGGATAGCCGGGGTCCAAGGGACCCAGAGGGCCCAGGACAGGACCCGGCATTGGACTGGTAAGGCATCCGGCGGGGATGTACCCCTGCATGCTGGCTCGGACGACAGAATCAGAAGTTCACGGCCAAAACGTGGACAGCAAGGTGTGGCCCGTCCATCGACGGAATGCTCCTTGCCAGTAGAAAGGAGACAAGGTGGATGAGCCTCAAATCTCTTCCACTGCGTGAAAGAAACCAGACACGGAATCCGCATCCTGCATGACCCCATGAACACCGAATGCCCACAACAGGGCGACCACAAAGACACGAGGCAGGGTAGTGGACGCAGGGGCTGGACGTGGGTGAGGATGAGCTGCGGGCAGGCGGTGAATGGGAAGATCCCCGACGCAGAGGGCGGTGACGGCTGCACGACTCAGCAAATTCCCTGAACATCCCTGTGTGGGTATCCTTAAGAGGAGTGCCTCTTATGGCTTATAAATTGTACCTTAATAGGGGCGCCTGGGTGGCTCAGTCGGTTAAGCGTCCTACTTCAGCTCAGGTCCCGATTTCGCGGTCCGTGAGTTCGAGCCCCGCATCAGGCTCTGGGCTGATGGCTCAGAGCCTGGAGCCTGCTTCCGATTCTGTGTCTCCCTCTCTCTCTGCCCCTCCCCCGTTCATGCTCTGTCTCTCTCTGTCCCAAAAATAAATGTTAAAAAAAAAAATTAAAAAAAAGTAAATTGTACCTTAATAAAGTTGTTTTTTCAAAGCTAACCACTAGCTGAGAGGGGGAACGGCAGTGGGACCAGGCGTGGGGGGTTGGAGAGAGAGGAAGGGAGGGTCCCGGCACCCCTTCTAGGCAGTGTGACCTTTCAGCTGAGCAGGTGTCGGGGGGTGCACTCCGGCCCCCGGGACAGAGGTCAGAGCTGGAGGTGCGGCCGTGGCTGTGGCCATCTGTCGCTCAGACGTGGTAACTGAGGCCCTGAGTGTGGTAAGGGCATGGAGTGAGCCCTGGGACTCCCGAGCTTTGTGTGAGAGTTAAGTAGAAGGTGGGAATGTCTAGGGGAAGGGAAGGATTCCCAGCAAAGGAATCTGGTTTGGATGGGAGACAAGTCTTGACAGAGCTGATCCACTCAGGGCCAGAGTGCTGCGGAGAGCCAGGCAGGGGGATCCCCAACCCCCGGGCACACTTACGTAATAAATGGAAGCATCTACGAAGCAGAAAAGGAGAGACGCGTTTTCCCGCAGCTTCTGCCAGGAGGCGGCCAGTCCCTGCGCCTCCGTGGACCCGTTCAGACGGGCGGCGGTGACGGACACGTGGGCTGGCAGCCTCCATGGAGTGACTCGGGGCCAAACCCCGAGGTGGCGCTGGGCGCACCCGAGGAAAGTGCGACACGGCCCGGCCCCGAGCTCCTCCTCGTGACGGGCCACTCGGTGCGCGGCAGAAACCGGACCACCGTGCGCTCGGGGCCAGCTCTGCTCCCGCTTCCAAACCCACCTTCCCCGAAACTATAAATCACAGAAGGGCTGGAGTTTGTGCTGTTTGGGGCACATGCCGCTGGCTTAAAAGGGCGGGTTTGCTGACGGGTGTAGCCTTGGGGCCCACAGTGAGCCCCCCGTGCGTGTGCGGCGGCCTGGAGCAAAGGGACCCTGGTCACCGCACCCCAGGCCCACCCGGACTGTGCACCTCGCTCCAGGGGGCCTGGGGAGGGGCTCCTGAAGGCAGGTGAGCCCTGCCGGGGGCTCCCGCTCAGAGGCGGAGAACGTCATCCCACTGTGGGGGGGAGACCTAGGACCACAGTCACTCTGGGAGAAGAGACAGGTCCAGACGCCCCTGGGGTGGAAGAGGGACAGCCTCACAGCTCCTGGAGACACCACCTCCCCTCGGGTGGGCAGGCACAGGGGTGACAAACCGGCCACGGCAACTCGCACGGCTCCGCCGGGCAGGATTCCAGGGTCCGGCTCACGTCCCCTGCGCAGGACCCAGCCTGGCACGGTCTGCACGAGGGAACAATGGCTGCTTTGTTGTGGGAGCTCACACCCGTGGGAGTTGTGCGCTCAGCCTCCAGGGGCTTTGTTTGCCGAGAACAAAGTGAAGACAGGTGATCTTTAGAAGGTTCCGGAAACAATCATACTCTTGGGAGTAGAGACCGAACCCTGGCGGACCTTTGTAACTGCGGGCCTGGAGAGTAGGTGTCTCTCCATCGGTAATTCTTGACGGGTTCCCGAAGCCGCTGGCAGAGCGGTCAGAATCCCGGGGTGGGGGGGGAGGGGTGGCGGGGGGCAGAAGTCCCCCACGCCACCCGCCAGGAAGAGGTCATGGCAGGCAGAGGCGGGACTCGGGCTTCCAGGCAGGCTCCCACTACCCTGTGTCCGCCTGACCCGGCGTTGTGTTGACCTCTTCAATGTCCCACACCCTTGCTCACTATCCGTGGAGCGTCTCAACAGCCATGACGGCACAATGGACTCCCTCTCCGTTGCCACCAGTGACGGCCTCCCGGGTATTGACACTGCCAGCTTTGACCAAGGAGACCGATCGAGGTAACAGAGGTTTAAAGGGGATTTGCTGTCGCCTGGTCCCGGCTGCATGGCCAGCCTGCACAGCCCCGGCTCGAGACCTTTGGTGCTGTGCCCCAAAACACGGGCGGACGGTGGGGGATGTGACCCCGAGCGTCTCAGACGCACCCAACCCCGTGCCGCGCCTTCTGCAAGGCCGTCCGCTGGCCACAGCAAACACCAGCTTCTGGCAGGTTTGGAGGCTGCAGGCCGTTGTGTCCCAGGCCACCTGCTACTCACCTGTCGACTGGGACCAGGAGGGCATCACGGGGCCTTGGGGCACAGGTGATGTCCCGTCACTTCGTCCCATGCTGGTTACACACTGTGCTCACTTTGTGTGTGTAGTAAGTACGTCAACAACACTGCCCACGTCAGGTTGTTACACAAACTAACTGAAGTAACACATATCATGCGAACTGTTGGGGCTTCATCAAGATAAAAAAGCTTCTGCACAGCGAAGGAAACACTCAACAAAACTAAAAGGCAACCGACGGAATGGGAGAAGATATTGGCCAATGACATATCTTTTTTTAAGGTCTATTTTTGAGAGACAGAGAGAGATAGAGCACAAGCGGGGGAGGGGCAGAGCAAGAGGGAGACACAGAATCCGAATCAGGCTCCAGGCTCCGAGCTGTCCGCACAGAGCCCGATGTGGGGCTTGAACCCACAGACCATGAGATCATGACCTGAGCCGAAGTCAGATGCTTAACCGACTGAGCCACCCAGGTGCCCCTGCAAACAACATCTCAGATAAAGGGTCAGTATCCAAAATCAATAAAGAATCTATCAAACTCAACACCCCAAAAACAATCCAGTGAAGAAATGGTTAGAAGACATGAGTAGACACTTCTCCAAAGAAGACCTCCAGATGGCCGACCGACACACGAAAACGTGCTCCACGTCACTCATCATCTGGGAAATGCAAATCAAAACCACAGTGAGATACCACCTGCCACCTGTCAGAATGGCTCACATGAGCAACTCAGGCAACGACAGATGTTGGCGAGGATGCGGAGAGAGAGGGTCTCTTTTGCACTGCTGGTGGGAATGCAAACTGGTGCAGCCACGCTGGAAAACAGTGTGGAGGGTCCTCAAAAAATTAGAAATAGAACTACCCTACGACCCAGCAATCGCACTACTAGGCATTTATCCACGGGAAACCTGTGTGCTGTTTCGAAGGGGCACATGCACCCCGGTGTTTACAGCAGCACTATCGACAACAGCCAAAGGATGGAAAGAGCCCCAGTGTCCACAGACTGATGAATGAATAAAGCTGT
The DNA here is from genome assembly GCF_024362965.1 of Panthera pardus. NCBI lineage: Eukaryota > Metazoa > Chordata > Mammalia > Carnivora > Felidae > Panthera > Panthera pardus. Next base: position 2,962,831 of record NW_026526677.1, on the reverse strand, counting down.
GGTTTATACACACAGTAGAATATTACTTGGCTATAAAAAAGAGGGAAAGGCCGCCATTTGCCACCACGTGGACGGAACGAGAGTTTCTTACGCTAAGCGAAATAACCGACCCAAGAAAGACAAGTACCGTAGGATTTCACTCATACGCGGAATTGAAGAAACAAAACAGAGGAACAGGAGGGCAGGGAGCAAGAGAAGAAAAGGAAACAAACCGCAAGAGACTCTTCATGACAGAGAACAAACTGAGGGTTGGTGGAGGGAGGTGGGGGGGGTGGGCTAGACGGGGGAGGGGCATTAAGGAGGGCACATGCGCTAAGCACTGGGTGTTGCACATAAGGGGCGAGTCACTGAATTCTGCCCCTGAGACCAACATTGGGCTGTAGGTCAACTAACTAAAATTTCAATAATAACGAAGAAAGGACAGGACAAAATTGTGCACACAAATTTAATGAGCAGCATCGTGACAGGAAAACAAAAAGACCCTAATACACTGGCCCACGGTGCCGTTACGGGACCCAGGGTTTTCCCCCGAGGGAATGCGTCTGCAGGACATTGGGCATCAGGATGGGAGGGAGCTGAGGACGGTTCACCCACACGCAACCAGAACACCAGAAAGACAGCAAGTTTCTGCCCAAGTGGACACGCCAGGCAGAGCAGCCCGGAGACAGCAAAGACCTGCCACAGAGGAGACAAGGAAAGTAGGCGGGAAGGCACACGGGAATCAGACACGCATTCATCCAGAGTGAGCGCGCCCCAATTAAAAGAAGGGAGACCTACAAGAGGGAAAGAAGAAGCCAGAAAACCTCGTAAAAACACCAAGAGCTGAAAAGAATAGCTTTCCAGATGGGCCCACGCAGGGCTGCAAAATCAAACGGAAGTCCGAAATCACACAACCACATTCAGTCAGGGATCGCAGAACAGAGTGGGTCCAAGTGGAAACACCATAAAGGAGGACCCGAGAGAATCGCAGAGGACAAGCAGGCACCAGCGATGAAGGCCGTCAGAGAGAAGACAGATGGAGACACCCAGGTGACGGCGGTTGCCGTCCAAGAAACACAGAGCCCAACCGGCAACGCGGAAACACAGACGGCGTGTAGGAAAACCTCCCAGAAACGAGGGGCAAACAGAATCTGCAGGTGGGAAGCTTTTCCGGGAGAAACAGAACGGCCGGCACCAAACGCTTCCCGTACGGGAACCGAGGCCACTTCGTTAGGGAGCCGGTTAAAGAAGGAAAAACTCAGGTCACCGACGGGACGCAGCCGAGCGACGTCCCCGAAGCCGTGGGGTGAGGTGGGAAGGAGTCCTGCCTCCGACGGCGCACGGAGAAATCGACACGAAAACCACGGGGACACGCGCACAGTCGATTCTCCTCATTCGCGGATTCCACATTTGGGAGTCTGCCCGCTCGCTAACGTTCGTCTGTGTCCCCAAGTCAGCATCCGTGGCTCTTCCGTGACCACTTACGGAGCGGCCAAGCGTTTGTGGCGTCCGATCTGCACGCTCCGGGCAACGTAGAGCGAGACGGCGACAGGCTTTTTGGTTCATTCAGCTCATCCTGCGTCCTGCACACCAGAGTCCTTCTGGGCTCTACTCAGGGCCCGTTTTTGGGCTCCTGCTGGTGATCTTGCGGTTCCCCACGGTCAGAGGCACAGTGCAGAGACGGCGCCACGCGGTCTAAGCACAGGACGGCCAGGTGCACCGTGTGCTTCTCCCCTGTGGCACGAGCTCCATCCAGGCGTGAGCGGTGGCACTGTCGGTGTTCAGGGTTCATGAGTCAAGGGCGTGTATTCAACAAAACGTCTTTACACACGAATACACGTGAGCAAGGCTATGTACGGACCTGTGGACGCAAACGTGGGGACCACAGGCCTGCAGGAAGCCAGCGCCCCCTACAGCAGCACCTCGGGACTCGCTGCTTCGAGGCGACGTTAGAGCCCAGGACTGCCGCAGACCAACAGCACGGCCACCGAGGAAGCAGTGCCACAGGAACGCTTCCTGAAAGGCACCACTGGAGGGTTACGTCCCTCCAGTTAAGAGGAGAATAAAATAAACAGAACTACAAACAGAAACAGCTGGCTGGTGCTCCCCCTGGAAGCCAGACCAGACCAGGAGGCTCCTGAGCTCTGAAGCGGGACGGCGGGATGGAAGGTGACAGTGAGCAGACAGGTCTGCACCCACGAGACTCGGGAGGCGGGGGAGCAGAGGGGGGTGCGTGTGCGTGCGTGTGTGCATGCGCCTGTATGTGTGCCTACGTGTGCATGTGTATGTATGAGTGCACGTGTGGGTGCGTGTGTGTGCACGTGTACATGAGTGTGCATGTGTGTGCCTTACATGTGTGGCTGTGCGCACGTGTGTGCGTGTGCATGCATGTGTGCCTGTACATGTGTGCCTTACGTGTGCATGAGTGTGCACGGCTGCATGAGTGTGCGTGTGTGCGTGTGGGTGTGTGCACATGTGCATATGTGTGAACATGTACCTGTGCGTGTGCACATACGTGCATGTGCCTGTACGTGTGTGTGTGTGCGTGTGCGTGAGTGTATGTGTGCCTGTACATGTGTACTTGTGTATGCGTGAGTGTGCACATGTGTGCACGGCTGCATGAGTGGGCGTGTGTGGGTGTGTACACATGTGCATATGTGTGAACATGTACCTGTGTGTGTGTGCATGTGTGTGCACGTGTACATGAGTGTGCATGTGTGTGCCTGTACGTGTGTATGCATGTGCTTGTGCGTGAGCATATGTGTGCCTGTACATGTGTACTTGTGTATGCGTGAGTGTGCACATGTGTGCACGGCTGCATGAGTGGGCGTGTGTGGGTGTGTACACATGTGCATATGTGTGAACATGTACCTGTGTGTGTGTGCGTGTGTGTGCACGTGTACATGAGTGTGCATGTGTGTGCCTGTACGTGTGTGTGCATGTGCTTGTGCGTGAGCATATGTGTGCCTGTACATGTGTACTTGTGTGTGCGTGTGCACATGTGTGCACGGCTGCATGAGTGGGCGTGTGTGCATGTGGGTGTGTGCACATGTGCATACGTGTGAACATGTACCTGTGCGTGTGTCTGTGTGTGTGCACGTGTACATGAGTGTGCATGTGTGTGCCTGTACGTGTGTGTGTGCATGAGTGTATGTGTGCCTGTACATGTGTACTTGTGTGTGCATGAGTGTGCGTGTGTGCACATGTGCATGAGTGAGTGTGCGCATGTGTGTGCGTGTACACACCTGTACAACCAGCTCCCCGTTTGTCACAACACCGACCTCTTCCTTCCTAGGCTCAGAGCCAAACTCCGTTTCCCAGCCTCCCGTGCAGTCAAATGCAGCCTCCGAGGAACCGGGACGGTCGGGGAAGTGACGTGCCCCAGTTCTCTACGCCCTCACCCTCTGGGCAGGTCAGGGGACCCGGGGAGGGCTCCAGAGCCCCGGGGCAGCCCGGCCACCGAGCGGAAGGGGTCTGGGCCCCTGGAGACTGTGTGGAGCAGAATGTCTGTGTCCTCGTCCCCGTCGGTCCAGCGGGCTGGTTTGAGAGAAAGAAGTCCAGCGTCTCCGTGTTAAGCACCTGATGTCTGGAGGTCTGTTTATCGCTCCGATTAGCTTAATTTACCCCAGCGAGATGAGAGCGTGCCAAGTTCCTTATGGTAGGAGAAAAGGAGGGGAAAGCCGTGATCAGGGACAACAACGAAACCTCCAGCCTTCCAGCGTTTCGTAACTGTTTACGTTTACGGATTGATTCGGAAAGAGTCTCCTCCAGCCCAGGAATCGCTCAAGTTCAGCATTTCCTTCACTGTCTTTTTCTCCTCTTACGTTAACATAAAACCACGCGACGTTGGTTTGCCAGCGGCCCGTGTTCCCCGACCCGCTTCCGTCCGTACGCACAGACCCGGTCACCTGTCACCTTCTGGAGAGTCGCGTGCAGGATGTGACCCAAGGCTCGCTGCAGCCACTCTGGGGCTGGTGTCTGTGCTTTCCCAACACCTGATGTCTTTATAAGGAGTAAGTTTTGTAAGCGATGGTAAACGACGCAGAAGACAGAACGCCTCAACGCCGTCCTGCCCTCCTGAAAGCCACACCTGTGTTGCCGGGCGGCCCGCGGCCTGCGGGATCCGCTCTGGAGCATCTTCCGGAGGGTGCGGCATCTGGCTGACCCCGCTCGTGGGCGACAGGTCCGCAGGATGCACCCCAGCACCCCCAGGCCTCGCTCTGGAGAGGACAGTGTCCTGCCGGAGCTGCTTCCCCCAGACAAGCGGAGACCCCGCGCTCCGAGGTACTGAGGCAACATAGCAGACCCCACGGTGCCGGGAGGCGGGGGCCTGACCTGCGCAAAGCGGGGGACACCGGCCACTTCCTCTGATCCTGAGAGGACCCCCTCCCCACCGCGGCCTCTGCCCGGGGACTCTGCTCTTTAGCACAAAGGGTGGACGCAGAGCTCCGGGCCCGCCCCCCACCCCCCGAGCACCCTGCAGGCCATCCACACCACCCGCTGCTCCCACTGCCTCCAACCTGAAGCGCGCAGGGTCCACACCCGCACACGACCGACAGAGATGAGGAAAACAGAGAGCGTGAGATGACCCACATCTCACCCAGGTGCCCCCTGAGTCCCACCCCAAAGGGGAGCCCAGGGGAGAAAGGGCTGTGCTCAGAGACCAGGTCACCTGACGCACGGACACAAGAGAACTGCCACCACTGGGTGCCCCTGCTCGGCCTGGCCGTGGGTCTGCCAGCCTCTGACTGCCTCTCTTGGTGTCACCGTGTGCCCCAGACTCCGCCTGGCCCAGCCTGACGGGTCCCCCGCACCCCACACCCCACGCCCAGGGGTGCTCACGGTCTCGGGTGACATATTCCGCCTCCCCCACGGCACCAGCGCCTCACACAGCGGCTCCGACAACCCCAGCCCCGCCCGTGTCCCCACGAGCCGACCCTCCAGGCAGCGGCCACACAGGCAGGCCCACCAGCAAGGACCCAGGGGAACCAAACGAGGGCAAGGCAGGGCACAGGCCGGGGCCGGGGCCAACGAGAAGCCCCGAGGGCTACCGGGGCCGCCCCAGGTATGGGGCCCAGACCCTGAGGGACAACTGGGAGTGGGCAGTGGGCGGGTGCAGGGAGGGGCAGGCCGGACAGAGCTTGCACAGCCTGGCAAGTGAGAAGGAGCACGGGACACCGGGGGCCGTGCCCCACTGAGCGGAGGAAGAGGCAGGGCCCCCTCGGGTGCCGGAGGCCCCGCCTGCCCACGCGTCCGCTGTGCGCATGTCCCCGGCAAGGCCGGTCCCCGTGCCCTCGAGGCCCGGGCTCCCCCGCCCCCCGGCACACAGCAGGTGCTCAGCAAGGGCACCGAGGTGCCAGCGTGCAGGCGAAGGCAGCTGGTGGGGAGGAGGGAGGGCGGAGCAGGCACACGCCGTGTGGGGCGCCACCAGGACGGGCCGTGCAGAGGCCGCCCGCAGGCACGCTTGGCATTGACCGAAACGAGCAACGGGGCCTACCGTCTGCTGGAGGTCCTGGATGAGGACGCGGATCACCACTGCGTGGCCCTGGCTCTCCTCCATCCTGGGGGCGCTGGGCTTCTCCGCCGTGGCCCGGATGGTGTCGTAGATGGTTTCTTCTTTGGAGCTGTCCGACTCCGACCCCACGGAGTAGTCGGAGAAGCTCTGGGCCATCTCGTCCTCGCTGGACGTCGGGCTACGCGGCATGGCCGCCCTGCGTCTGTAAGGAGCGGGGAGAAGGAGAACAAGGAGGCAACGTGAAAAGGGCAGGCAAACCCCAGCGCCCGCGGAGGCCGGCGTCCCGGGTTCACGGCCCTGCACGGGCGGCCGGGCCACCGTTGAGGGATGCACAGACCTCCGAAGGCGGGGAGAACTCGGCGCCCCCAGTGCTCTCCGGAACCCCGGGCCAGGAGGCGGCCAGGACCCGCGTGGGGGCCCACAGGCTCTGCCCAGAGCTGGGAAACCCGGCACGCGGAAGGAGCCCTGACTAGCGGAGGCCAGGACCAAAGCTCACGGGGACTAGCCGAGGAGCCCCGGGGGCAGCTGGAAGCCTCCCAAGGTAAGGAAGAAAAACTCCCTTTTGTCTTTCTATGAGGACAGAGCAGCAGGAGAGGAAGAAACGCAGGCTCGGGCGGGTCACAAAGGTACCAAGTTCATGTGTAATAACCCCTCTGCTTCACACACAGAGCAACGATAGGTAACTGCAAAAACAGAACAGAACAGAAAGGCAAGGCCAGGCTCACAGGGGAGATCGTCTCTGCACCCAGGACTCTGGCGGAGCTGAAGTCATGAGCAGGCTGATGCGGGGAGACCCGGGGGCCCCCAAAAGTCTGTGGCAGCTGGAAGTACAGCCTTTGTGCCACCAAGCAGAGGCTCCCCAGCAAAGACCGGGTCGGGGCGCCGACTGGCCCTCGGACCACGGCCGCTGAAGGGCAGAGAAGGCTGTAGACGTAATTCTGGGAGCAGGCTGCCGAATGATGCCCCCATCTCTGTGGGCAGGGCTCCGGAGAGGTGAGGACAAAAGCCGGGGGGACCCCAGGGGTGCCGCGCCAAAGCAGCCAACACCACTTGTACGTGAACTCTGTGAAGGAGGTCAAGTCCCTGTGCACACGGAACGTGGGCAGGTTGTTTCCTGCAAAACCGGGGCTGTCCTGAGCACCCAGGGACGTAGGCCACCCTGACCGTTCAGGGACGGCCTGGTTAAGTCCTGGCGTCTTCCCGCGGAAGGCACAGCTGAGCGTGAAGGGCCCCCCCCCACACATGAGGACCCCATACCAAATACCCAGCCATTTGCAGGAGGGAGGGGGACAGAGCAGCACGCCTGCCATCTGGCCCAGGCTCCAGGCCCGGCAGGTGCTGGGGTGCGTGGCCCCCGCGCTCGTGTTTCGTGACCCCGGGAGGCTCAGGAAAGCCCCAGGTGGGGCACAGATCACCCAGGGCCAGCTCTGTGTTCATCGTGGGAAAACCGGCTCGCACTGTTTACTTCCAGAGTTCGTTTAACGACAGCAAACACCCTGTGGAAGTTTCCACTGCTCTGCCCGTGGGGTCAGTCCTGGGGCGCAGGCGGCCACCAGGGGCGCCCCCCCCAAGACTTTCCCGGGGTCACCAGACACCCAGGTACACAGGAGGCCCAAGAAAGCAAAGGAGCCCCTCCAGAAATGCACCCCCTCGCCAGGGGAATGGAGAGGCCGTGACCAGGGTCAGGGGCTCCTTACTGCCCAGCGGGTCTGCACCGTCCTTGGGGAAGGGGCCACCATCGCGTGGCCAACAGACCCTGTTTTGTTTGGCCCGCACGGGGCTTTAAATGTTTGCAAACCTAAGGATTTCATATGAGAAGCCAGATTTCTGGTTTGTGGTGACCACCGGGAGGCTCAGGCGATGCTGGGGACGGCGGCGTGGGCCCCAGGGGGCTCTCCGGGCTCTCCTGGTTGGTGGCAGTTACCTCCCGGCCCTCGCACCACGAGTGCAAGAGAGAGTCCGACCAGAGTCATCTGTTCCCTAGACCACCCGCAGAGGGTCACCGGGCCAGTGAAACGATCGCCCCAATCACCCAGGAGGATCCTTGGTTTTCTGTTAAAATCCCCAAAGTTGACGCCGGTGTGATTCCGAATTAAAACGTCAGAGCCGATGGGTCTTTTCTGTGGTCACTGCCAGACGTCTCTGTGATTCGAGCTTCCCGTTCCCCCATCCAGAGGACTGCAAAATCTGGTCAGAGGCAAGAGGGCTGTGGCCGGGGACAGGACCTGGGTGTCCCTGGCTCCAGCCCGGCCAAAATGCAATCACCATCTCCCCAGGCAAGAAAGAAGAGCCTAACGTAACTGCGCAGAATACCCTACGCACGGCCTCTGTGATTCAGAATAGTCACAACTAGGGTGCGGAAATCATCCGATGACGTAGTTATTTCCGCATCGCGTGCGAGTAATCGTAATGTTATAATAAGTAACATAAACGTTCGCTTGTAAAGACGTCGTAATAGTTGCACACACATCACCACTTGCAACTATGTCCCAGGTTCCGGCGACGTGTTTCCTCGAGAAAAGACGCTCTTCGTCCCGGCTGCGGAGAAGTCACCCGGAGGAGTTTCAGAACAAGAGAAGCACCCGAATTTCTGGGTGGATCGGTCGGGACGCGGTCTCGGCAGCCCCCCAGGGGACCGTGGCCGCACCTAAAAGAGCTCAGCAGGGCCACAGGGGCGCAGACGCAAACCTGCCTTTTCCCGGGGGTGAGGGACAGCGGAGAGGCGCGGCGTTCGCAGCCTCGGCGGTCAGAGCGGACACAGCCGACGGGTCCGTCCGTCACTCGGGGCTCCCGGGGGGGGGCCGCTTCCTGCCCTGACGGGGGTCCGATAAAGAACTACGTCATCCCCTCCTCACCGCGTGCCTGTGCTGCTTCCGGACCCTGCAGGGACCAAGAGACACAGAGAGGACACGGCGAAGGTGGCCTCCCACTCACAGGACAGCAGGGCATCCCTGTCTGATGGGCAGGGACGCCGTCAGGCTTATGGAAAGCCAGGCCCAGGTGGAAGCGAAGGGGGCCGTCCCAGGCCCACCGGGCCCACCAGCTCTCCCCACGAAGGATGGGCGCTGGCCCCAGGGGCTCGCGGTCGGGCCTCGAGGGTCAGCATCCGCAAGACGGGCAGGCAGACAGCCCCCAGCAGAAGCGGGCCCAGTGCGCGCCCGTCTGAGACGGTTCAAGGGCCGAGTTACTTCCGCGGGGGGCTCACGCAGGATCCCAGCCCCGCTTCCTAAGGTGGCGGCCAGGGCACTGCTCCCATCTACGCCCGCCCTGGCTCCCTTCCTCGAAAGCCCTCCGCAGCCTCGATGTGAGCTGCTTGCTCCCCAGGGTCACCCTGCTCGGGCGACACTTCAGCGTCCGTGTGCATGGGGGCTCTGCTTATTCGCCGCCACCCCCCTCAGCAGTGGGGACACCGTGGGCCCTCAGCGGACAGGGAGAGGAGGGCACAGGGGCCAAAGCACAGGCCCCGAGGTGGCCGGACGGCACGGTGAGCTCGGCCGCGGCTGGCGGGCAGGCAGTTTCACGGGGGACAGATTCGGGCACACGCTCGGCCAGGACACTCGTGGGGAACTCAGCGTCCCTAGCGGTCACTTTACCAGCCCCGCAACACGTCTGCTGCTGGACCCACCGGGCCGGTGACCGTCAGGGACACGCAGGTCTGAGCCGTCGGGAAATGCGCACAACGCCCGCGGGGGTTTACTTTCCAGAAAATTAAAGAAGGCGGGACGGAACTCGACGGTGCTCACAACAACTAGAGTCAAACTTGACTCCAGAAACAGAACCGACGGCCAGAAGAGGAAGGGGCTCCTGTGACCCACGGACCTCCGCACGCGGCCCCCGCGCAAGGGCGCCTCACACTGGCCCGGGGTGACACCCGCGAACGGACGCGCCTGCCACCAAAGTGCGGGCGCAGGAGGCCCCACTGGGCGGGTCTGAAGAGGAAAAGGCCTGCGCCCTGGTCCTTCGGAGGACGGCCCGGGAGCTCGGGGCGCAGACCTGAGCACAAGGTCCTGACCTGAAACGGGGCTTGAGCCACGAGACGGGCAGGCCCGTGGGAAAGGCAAAGCCCTGGGAAAACATTTAATTATTAACTCCCGGGAGGACAGCCAGGTGGCAGAGAAGGCGCCCGGCCACATTTCATTTCGGGTCAACAATAAATACGTTTTACTGGACGTATTTCCCGAACATTGCGTGGGACGCGCTGCCACGGAAAACTATGTTCGTCTTTATTCTTTGTTCGTCTGCCATTCAAACGGAACCGGGCGTCCTGCATTTTATCTGGCAACACCGTGGGGGTCAGAGGGGCCCCGGGGGTTCTTCACCCCACAGTGAGGTGGGCAGGGCAGGCTCCGAAAGCCGCAATGCCACGGAGCCCAGCCTCGCTCGGGAAGTCAGTGCCGGACTGGGGGAGGAAAGGTTGCCCCCGCCACCCCCGGGCAAGCATTTCGGCACACCGACCTCTGGGGCGGCTATAAAAACACAGGTCAGTAACGTGCACTGACCCCCAGAACGTGTTTCTCTCACCCACCCCCCCGGGGAGCCTATTAACAAGGAAAAACGGGGGTGCCTGGGGTGGCTCAGTCAATTAAAGCGTCCGACTTTGGCTCAGGTCACGATCCCACAGTTTGTGGGCTCAAGCCCTGTGTCGGGCTCTGTGCTGACAGTCAGAGCCTGGAGCCTGCTGCAGATCGTGAGTCTCCCCCTTCTCTGCCCCTCCCCTGCTCACGCTCTGTCCTCTCTCTCTCAAAAATAGAGATTAAAAATAAGAAGAAGAAAACACAAAGCACCCTATATATGCGACAAGCTGTCAGCAGGATTTTGTGATTCCACGTTTACCTCACTCAAATGTATAAAATTCACTCATCCTCAAGGCAGGGAGACCCCCAGGGGGCTGCACGGGGACCGTGCACAGACGTGGACACACGGGGTCACCGTCGTGGCTGCAGGAATTGGCACCAAATGCTGGGGGCACCCAGGCTGCCACACGCATGGTTTGGAATCGCCCGCCAGTCGGCGTGAGCTCTGGGCTGCAGGGAGTGGGGGGCCGGGGGCAGGGGGGCAGGGGGGTGGGGGCCGGGGAAGAGCAGCCGGAAGGGCCAGGGGAAAGAATCGCCCACCTACCCAGGTTATCTTGGCATCTGTGGAACCAGCCTCCCGAGTAACATCTCTGTTCCCATCCCCGCCGTGTCTGTGGATAAACGAGGTCTGTCCTCTCCGTCCCGACACCTGTTGGTGCCACCCGAGCTCCTTCCCTGGTTCCCCGAGCCCTTTCATCAATCCAGCCCCGGTCAGGCCGGCAGACGGCTGTGGCTGTAATGATACACGTAACCACGTGCGCGACCACAGCTCACGGTGTGGACGGGACAGAACTCGGCTGACCTACCTGATTCTCTCACGTAAATACAGAAAAGTGGAACTATATGAACGTATGGCAAAATCTTCAAATGTTTTTATGGAATAAGTAAGTAAACTTCCTTTTAAAAGGCGTAAGTAATGAACACCAAGCGGATTATGCTTTGATGCAATATTTGGGGCACCCGGGGGCTCAGTCGGTTCACCGTCGGGCTCTTGGCTTCGGCTCCGGTCATGATCTCACCGTTCGTCAGCTGGAGCCCCACGATGGGCTCTGCGTGGACAGCACGAAGCCTGCGTGGGATTCTCTCCCTCCCTCCTCTCTCCCTGCCCCTGCCCCTCCCCCACCTCCTCTGTCTCTCTCTCTCTCTCTCTCTCTCTCTCTCTCTCACACACACACACACACACACACGCACACACAAAATAAATAAATAAACATTTACAAAATAAATAATTGGGGCCTCTGGGTGGCTCCACCAGTTAAGCATCAGACTTTGGCTCAGGTCACAATCTCACGGTTCGTGGGTTCAAGCCCCGCGTCGGGCTCCGTGCTGACAGCTTGGAGCCTGGAGCCTGCTTCGGACTCTGTGTCTCCCTCTCTCTCTGCCCCTCCCCTCCTCACACTGTGTGTGCGTGTGTGTGTGTGTGTGTGTGTGTGTGTGTGTATGTCTCAAAAATAAATAAAAACCTTAAAAAATTGACAATTAAAAAAATAACAAATAAATAACTATTATTATGTTCTTCTACCTTTCTGTATGGTTACGATGTTTTTAATTAACAGTGGCTGTAAAAATCCAGTGACTATAACCTAGGATCTGCCTCCTAGTGGTTTTTTGGACACAAGTCCCTGATCAATCAAGTCGACTCCAGATTCTGAAAGGAGACGCGTGGGTGAGGCCGAGGGGCGCCCAGTGTGGTCCGGGCACAGCTGATGCTTCCGGAAGGGCTGAGGCGCACTGACCCCAAGCGCCACACCCTCGCAAGAGTGTGGTAGGCAGGAGGGTATCATTACGGCTCCTACTCAGATAAGGGCAGCCAGGAAGGGACCTGCCCCGGCCCCAGACCCTCGTGACGCCAGCAGGGAGGGCGCCTCAGCTGGACGGCCCAGACGGGACGGGTGGGTTCCAGATGTGCCCTTGGAGCCGCTCCCAGGCTCCAAGACAACCCGCCCGGGCACCAAGGAGCTTTGAGCCTGAACTGCCCGCGAAAAGGGGAGGGCAGTGTGCGGCCCCAAAAGGGGAAAGCGGGTCGATTCCCTCCCGTCTGGGCACCAAAACACACCCCTCGTCCACACAGCGGCTGATGGACACCAGGAGGCGGGATGCAGAATGTTGGCATTTATGGATATATTTGTATATGCTTTTAAAGCGTGGACCTTAACGTTTACAGCAGTCGTAGGCTTACGGGAGGCTGGGCTGCCAGGACAGACTTCCCACAGGCTCCCTCTGCCCCCGCTCCGATTCAACAAATGCATTATCGTTCACGTCCTTCCTCAGGCAAGCTTCCCGCTTTCTCCCTTGGACCCTGACCCGCCAGGGAAAAGTTCAGCTGGTTCCTCGTCTCCGGCTCTCACGAACTAGCCGCCCTCGGGCTCCAAGATGAAACGCAAAATCACAATATGGTTGCACGGCCTGGACGGGCAGGGCATTCTGGACTCAGGGGCGGGTCCCAGCCCCAGCCCCAGCCGTCTAGCTGGCCTGCCCCTGCCGGGCTCTGGCCCCTGTGTTGGGAATGCCAGGAGAAGGCGGCACGGCCCGAGTCCTCCTGCCCGATGCACGCTGACCTACCACCAAGGGAGCATCGGCCAAGTTCCCCCCCCCCCCGCCCCCCACCCCCGCCCGCAGGGTTGGGAGGGAGGCCGGCTTCCCCAAGTGGCTCCAGCTGGGGCAGCGCCATCTGTGGGGCCTTGCACAGGGCGGACACACCTTCCAGACGATGGGTTCCCAGCGGCCAAGTCTAATTACCAGGTCTGGGAACCAGGCGCCTCAAGGAAAATTACAGAGCTCTGAGATTTCCAGGGGGAAACGAATGTCACCGAGATCTGAAAGCTGGGATGTGTCTGTTATGAAAATGTTTTTACAATTCCCAACCCCGAGACGGGCCCTAGCCAGCTTGGGGGCCACGTGAGAGGCTCGGGACACCTGCTGTGTGGTGGGCGGGGCTGCAGCCACCCCCAGGCCTGCCGTCACCCCTGATGACAGTATTTAAGCCGAGGACAGCTTTCCTTTAATTCCTGTTATTGCCACGGCTGTGGGACTCTGCCCGTCCTCTGCACCCACGACCTTGGCCTTCCTAAGAGAGCGTCTGGAGAAAACACCTCCCCGCTCCGGGGAGTTCAGAACGGAGGTGCCAACCTCCTGGCGGGAGACGCCCTTCCGGCACCCTCTCCCCAGCACGGCCCGCTGCCCCCCGCCCCCCGGTGCAGACAGTGACCCACGCAGCAGGCCCGAGAGTCCGTTCTGAGCAGCCTGTCAAACCCCACGGCGGGACCTGTGGGCCCAGAGATGTCTGTCCTCAGGCGCTTTAAGCTCAGCCTGTCCAGGGGCCCGGCCAGGGCACGGGTGACACCTCAGACACTGTATTCTGGCTCTTCTCGGGAGCAGAGACCTCTTCTGTGTGAGCAGCCCCCCCCCCCCCCACCTGCATGCCCTCCCCTGGCCGAGCCCACACCCGGCCCCACCCGGCTCAGGGCCCAGCACAGGCCAGGAGCCTGGAGCCTCCCCAGTGACTGCCTGCCTCAGGGAGTCACCTTCCTGTCACCCCCACTGACCCGCGTCCCCCTCCTCCTCCAGTGCCACAGGGACGGATGGATGGACGGACGGTGTGAGCAGGCGAAGTGCTCAGGTAAGAGACCGGCCAACGAGGGTCCCAGCGCTTCTGGTACAAGGACGTGTAACTTCCCAGTCCCCGGTTCCAGAAGGAACTACAGGCTACCTCACTGTATCACACTTTCCTTTACTGACCTTCAAGGACGTCACGTGTTTTACAAGCGGAGGGTCCGCGGCGACCCTGCGTCCAGCGAGCCTCCCGGCGCCATTTCCCCAGTACATTTGCTCATTTTGTGGGTCTGTATCGCGTTTTGGTAATTCTTGCAACATTTAAAAATTTTCATTGCTTTTCTGTCTGTTACAGTGATCTGTGATCAGCGATAAAGATTCAGGGAGAGCTCAGATGACAGCTAGCATTTTTTAGCAACAAAGGAATTGTTTTAAGTTTATTTATTTTGAGAGGGGTGGGCAGAGAGAGAAGGAGAGAAGAGGATCCCAAGCAGGCTCTGCACAGTCAGCACAGAGCCCAACGCGGGGCTGGAACGCACAAACCACGAGATCACGACCTGAGCTGGAATCAGTGCTTCACTGGCTGAGCCCCCCACCCCCACAACAAAGTATTCTTTAAAGTATGCACATTACTGGGGCGCCCGGCGGGGGCGGGGGGCTCATTCGGTTGAGCGTCCGACTTCGGCTCAGGTCATGATCTCACGGTTCGTGGGTTCGAGCCCCGCGTCGGGCTCTGTGCGGACGGCTCGGAGCCTGGAGCCCGTTTTGGATTCTGGGTCTCCCTCTCTCTCTGCCCCTCCCCGCTCATGCTGTCTGTCTCTCTCAAAAACAAACATTAAGACAAAACTTTTTTAAATAAAAATAAAGCATGCACATTACTGTTTAGACATACTGCTTTGCACACTTAACAGAGGGCAGCGTAGTGCAAGCCTAACATTTATACGTGCCGGGAAACTGAGCCACTCGCCTGCCCGGCTCGGCTGCGGTCTTCACTCCCTGGCGGTGGTCTGGAACCCAGCCTGGCGCATCTCCAAGGTGGGCCTTGTTCACAACGGTGCCACGCGGTGTCCGAGGAACAGCTGGGAACATTCAACAACCCATGTGCCTCCAGAACCTGGATCCACAGAACCCTAAATACGACCCACGCAGAAGACGCTGAGTCTTCCCATTGGCTACTCGTTCTGGGTTCATAAAAATAGCCCAGGAAATTAATTTCTCAGGAGGCCGAATTTAAGTGTTGCTGTTTTCAATGATCGCCGCTTGAAATTACAAGGCTCAGGAATTTTAATTTGTAGTTTGCCTTTTCATGGGTCATTTGAAATATTTCAGTAGCTGTCCTTTTTGGAATCTTACCCAAAAATGCTTAAACTTATTTTCCCTTCTGTTCTTTTGAAAACCCATCCCCATTCTGTTCGCGTTAATATATTAAGTTTTTAATTATTTAGATTATGTTCTCAGCGGAACATAAATTTTGCGTAGTAATTTCGCTAAACGGAAGGCAGGACAAATACATTTTACAGAATAGGTAAAAATTAACAACGTTTACTATTTTCCAGACGTTGCTGGATTCAGTCATATTTAGTATAATGCCAGCTTCCACTCACATGAAATGACAAATCTCCACTTTTTTTTTTAATATTTTTAACGTTTATTCACTTTTTGAGAGACAGAGTGTGAGTAGGGCAGGAGCAGAGAGAGAAGGAGACACAGAATCCAAAGCAGGCTCCAGGCTGTCAGCACAGAGCCCAACATGGGGCTCGAACTCACAAACTGTGAGATCATGACCTGAGCTGAAGTCGGATGCTTAACCGACTGAGCCACCCAGGTGGCCCTAAATCTCCAAACACTTTTAAAATTTTGTCTCTATGAAGGTGTCTCTGTGAAAACATGTTTTATCTAACAGCTTGCTAGCTGCATGTATCATTTTATTATTTTTAATGTTTATTTATATTTGAGAAAGAAGAGAGACAGAGCGTGAACAGGGAAGGGGCAGAGAGAGAGGGAGACACAGAATCGGAAGGAGGCTCCAGGCTCTGAGCTGTCAGCCCAGAGCCCGACGCGGGGCTCGAACTCACGAACCACGAGATCGTGACCTGAGCCAAAATCAGATGCTCAACCGACTGAGCCCCCCAGACGCCCCTGGCTGGATCATTTTAAACAGGAAGCACGTGTACTCCTGCCCCGCCCGAACATCCGGACAGGCCTGCCGAGAGGGGGGCACGACCGCTCCCCTACACTGAGCGCTCACGGCGGGGCTCAGAGGCCCCCTCCAGACCGCGATCTGACCTTCACCGTGCCTACAGTCTACGGGAGAGCGGACGCCCCGTGAACGCCCAGGGCGTTCTGCCAGACCCAGGGTGGGGACAAGGCCCAGGGTCTTTGTCTGCCTGAAGCCGTAACAAAACGCCACCGACGGGGGGCTTACACAACATTCATCTTCAAGTCAGAGATCAGGGGACCAGCACGGTCCTCACGGCTTGCGAACGGCACCCTCGCTGTGTCCTCACGTGGAGGGACGGAGCTCTGTGGCGACTCTTCTTACAAGGACACTAATCTTGCAGGATCAAGGCCCCACCCCAGTGACGACGTCATTTTGCCTACATCACCTGCTTCACTAAAGGCCCCATCTCCAATTACAGCCACATGGGGGCCAGGAATTTAGGAGGGGGGAGCATGAATATTCCGTCTACCCCATCTATCCCAGCCTGGGAAGGCCCACCTCCACTCCCGAGGCCCCTGCCCCTCTGGGGGGCCCGGTCCGGGGCTGCAGCGGGGGGGTGGGGGGGACACGAGGGGACGTCCCCAGCGGTCCCCTGAGGCTCCGATGAGACAAGGAGCATCACGGGCTCAGCGCCCCCTGTGCTGTGTTGTCACCGAGAGGGGCAGATGCTTGTCGGGACTCCCAGCACAGCCGGCACACGGGACGCTCCCCACCTCACATCCACGGGCACCATCGTCCGTGCCCCCCGCCGGCCGCTCCCTGACCCCACGCGGCAGGAAGGGTGCCCAGGAAAGGCCTCCACACCCAGCACGCGGAGCAGTGGCCACGGGTGAGAAGGTGTGCTCGCTCACGCGACCTTGTTGAGAAGCAGCAGGCTCTGAGCATCCTGCCCCGTGTGTCCATCGGCTTTCTCCGTACAGGGTCCTGGGAGGGCCGGACGGCGTCACACAGAACTTGCGTGTTCCTGGATGCGTGGCCCACGAGCAGAGAGCCTCCCAGAAAAGCAGGGCACGCGCACCCTGCAGGCGCGGGGCCGGGACGGCGGCAGGGGGCCGGGCCTCATTCTGAGCCCCGGCACCGTGCAAAGGGAGAGCACGGTCCGAGCAGCGCACTCAGGATCCTTCCCAGACGGGCCTCAGGGCCACAGCCTCCCGGTGATGGAGGCTGGGAAGGGAGCGTCCTGTCCAGCACCCGACCCCCCTCGCTGTCACTTCAGCAGGGAGAGGCATAATCACTTGACGTGCTGGGCTCAACAGAGTCCCCCCAAAATTCACATTCACCTGCAACCTCAGAACGGGACCTTATCTGGAAACAGGGTCTGTGCAGATGTAATGAGTGAGCGAGGTCACGGCGGGTAGGGTGGCCCCCGACTCGTGATGCGTCCTTTCGAGAAAGCCACGGGGTGTCGGGGCGGGGACGCTGGAGTCCAGCAGCCAAGGAATGCCACGGGCTGCCAGCTGTCGCCATGGGCTGGAAGAGGCAGGAAGGACCCTCCCCCGGAGGCTTCAGAGGGAGGACAGCCCCGCAGATGCCCCCGTGGCGGACGTCCAGCCTTCAGAACAACAAGAGAACGCATTTTTGCCGCTTTGAGCCACCAGCCCTTGGTAGCATGCTCTGACGGCCACGGGACGCAAACGCACCAAGAATTTACACTCAAGGGAAGCGTCTCCAATGCTGTTCTTAACTTAGTTCTCTGTGGGCTGCATGTGCACCTACAGTCTGGCCCCGGTGTCTGTTCAGAAAAAGGAAGCAATCGTCGGACGCAGAATCACCGGTGACACTTACAAAAGCCCTTGGCAGCAACTGGCTAACGAGGTGGCAGAGACCAGACGAGGGAAGGAGGGATACGGGCTCTGGGGGGGAATCACACAGAATGGCCAGGCTGCTGGAGCCCCTGGGGCGGTGGACACTGTGCGCCCCCACCCCGTACCCTCTGTTCCCTCTAGTATCCCTCCTCTCCTCCTTCCTCTTCCCTGAACACCCTTCCCTGACCACCCTTTCTTTTTTTTTTTTTTTTTAGTATTTTTTTATGTTTATTTTTGAAAGAGAGAAAGAGAGAAAGCAGGGGAGGCACAGAGAGAGGGGGAGACACAGAATCAGAAGCAGACTCCAGGCTCTGAGCTGTCAGCACAGAGCCCGACGTGGGGCTCGAACTCACGGACCATGAGATCATGACCTGAGCCGAAGTCGGACGCTTAACCAACTGAGCCACCCACGTGCCCCTCCTTTTTTTTTGTTGTTTTAAATTTAAGCTTATTTATCTATTTTGAGAGATACAGAGACAGAGTGAGCAGAGGAGGGACAGAGTGACAGAGAGAGACAGAGAATCCCAAGCAGGCTCCACACTGTCAGCACAGAGCCCGACGTGGGGTTTGAACCCATGAAACCGTGGGATCATGACCTGAGCCGGTACCAAGAGTCGGACGCTCCACCGACTGAGCCCCCAGGCGCCCTGACCCCTGTTCTTAAGCTAAGAATACGCATGTGCAGAGCTCATGCTCCTTCGGCCACACCTACCACCTTGGTTTTCACGAATTTCACTAACTCTGTGTAGTGTTTGTTCTTTGTGTCACTACAGGAGAGCTGCTACAGAACCCGTTGTACGCACGGCTGCTTCCTGAGCCCCTCGTCTGCCTGAGTCCACACTCGAAGAATAGTAAACAAGCAGACGCGGGTTAGGGGACCGTGAGGCACCGGTGAGGGGGTCCCGTGTGAGCAGACCGGGGCAAGACAGTTCTCTCCAGAAAACGCAAAACTGATGGTGCTTGGACCACAGAGGCCGTGAACGGGAAGCCACGGCTGCCAACGGTGGTCACGGGGACAATGAGGCAGAGAGAGGGGACCTGGAGAGAGCACAGAGGGAGGCGAACAGAGAGAGGTAAGAGCAGGGGAGGGACAGACTGGAAGCGGGTGGAGAGAGGTGGAGACAATGGACAGAGACACGAGAGAGAGAGAGAGAGAGAGAGAGAGAGGGGCCCCCATGTCCAGGTGAGACACGGTAACAGTGTTGAATGTAGTCTCCTGCCTGGAACCACCAGAATAGGCTAAAATGCATGAAAAAGTTGGTTTCAAAGGCAGGACAGGAATCCATGAGAGACGGGACACAACAGAGGTGAGCCCTATGATGGGTCCCAGCCTACTGCCTTCGCGGCATTTCTAGGCCATCCCGAGAGAAAGCGCCGCCCGACGAAGCAGGGGGAGTTCCTGGTGGGGCAACGGCGTCAGGAGTGCAGGGAGGTCAGGGCCGCCATCTGCAGGGCGGAGGGCAGGGAGGGAAGGCTGGGCACGGAGGCCACAGGAGACGTGCAGTGGGTCCCTCTGAGTGTTCTGGGGCAGGGGATCAACGCACGCATCTGACAAAGCCACCCGGGGCTGGGGAAGGAGGCACCCGCAGGGTCAGAGGTAACAACACACATCAACCACACAGGTCCCGGAAGAGTGCCGTTCCCACCGGGCAACCTGGAAAACCCCGTGACTCGGGGGCGCCGAACACACGGAGGGTTTTGCCTCCGGACTGGGAACCATTCAGGCCAGGACTAAACGCCTCCGCGATCCCACTGAACACACGCTGAAGGCAAGACTGGAAATGACCGTGCTTTTGAAGGTCAGAACAAGGCTCAAGGATATTCGGACACATGCAGAGATACACAGACTCAGGATAAAAAAAACCCACAATTCACAAAGGTTAGCAAGAAAAAAGATGGATAAGTTACTCAAACAATAAAAGGTTACCAGGCTTACAAAGAAGCGGGGAAATAAGACCCATAAGGAAGAATATGTCAACCAACCAAAACTAACCCAAAACCGATACAGATGTTCGAATTAGCAGGCAAGACGCTAAAAAGTATAAGACCTACATTCTTTATGTTCATGAGACAAAAACTAAATAAATCAAACTTCCAAAGATGAAAAATGTAGTATCTGAAATGAAACAGACACCAGATGGGATTAGTGGCAAATTCGATACCAGACAAAAAAGACTGGTGAGGTTGAAGAGATCGCGAAACGAAATACAGGGAAAACAACGACAAGTTACACTAAGAGAACAGATGATCGGTAAGCTATGAAACAACTTCAAGTAGCCTAACGTATGTATCGCTGAAGTCCCCGACCAAACGGGGAGGGGGTAGAGAAAAATTGCTTGAAGATGTGGCCATTTTGGCCACAAATAGCACACATTTGATGAAAGCTATACGCACCCACAAACTCAAGAATCTCAATGAAATCCACGCACGAGAATCATAACGAAAACTGAACCGCCCCATAATAAATCAAAACTAAAGATAAGGAGAACAAGCTTAACAGCGGACAAAGAGTCAAAAACATGAAGGCCTTTTACATCTGAAAAGAAGTCACGCTTCAGAACGACAGCGGATTTCTGGCGGGAAACCATACGAGTGAGTGGGCATTGGAAGACCATCTCGGCCGCGCTCGAAGGGAAAAAGGCAAAACTAGAATTTTATGACCAGTGGAAACATCTGTCAAAGACGAAGCACGTTCGTCTTGTTCCACACATGTGGAAAACCATCAGATTTCCCACACATGTGCAAGCTGCAACATTTCGTGAGCAGCGCGCATCCCCTATAGGCAATGTTAAAAAGGAGAGGCTCTGGGCAGAAGGAAATGATAACCATGGGGGGAAAGACAGGCTTTTTCTCATTTAAACCCCTCTAAAAGGTAACTGACTCTTCAAACAAAACAAATAACATGGGGCGGCGGGGGGGGGGGGGGGGGGCTCATTAAGATACGCAGAAAAAAATACGTAACAGAACTGAGACAGGAACTGGAAATGAGTTATCGCAAGGGTCTCAGCCATCAGCTGGCGTGATGGGACTCGAAGACTGGTCAGAATGAGAGAAAAGTCTTTACTGGAAGGCCTTCAGCAACCACCGAACTAACAAAACAAGGAGTCGTAGTTTTCAAGTCAACAAAGGAGGGAAAATGAATCACAAAATTCTATTTCTCTAAGCAAAGGCAGAAAAGGGTGAGCAGAGACCAGAGGAGACGAGTAGAAAGCCCATAGCAAGGTGACAGATTTGAACCAAACCATGAGCACATTAAACATGACCCCACTCTGAGATTTCTATAAGAAATACGCATTAAAAATAAAGACACAAAGAGCTGAGGGGCACCTGGCTGGCTCAGTTGGTAGAGCAAATGACTCTTGATCTCAGGGTCGTGAGTTTGAGCCCCACGTTGGGAAATTACTAAAAAATAAATAAGCTTTAAAAAAAAAAGGCGGTTAAAAAATACCTGAAAATTAAAAGGATAGGGCAAGGTACACGCGTTAATATGAATCAAAAAAGCCAGAGTAGCTATACTATTTTTAGCAAAAAATTGAAGGGAAGAAAATGTCTCAACGCATTCTATGAGGCCAATGTCCCCCAGTTACTAACAAAAGAAAAAGAAAGGGAGATCAATATCTTTCAGGAACGTAGATGCAAAAATTGTAAAATTTTTTTAATGTTTTTATTTATTTTTGAGATTTGAGACAGAGAGAGACAGAGCATGAGCGGGAGAGGGGCAGAGAGAGGGGGAGACACAGAATCTGAAGTAGGATCCAGGCTCTGAGCCGTCAGCACAGAGCCCGACGCGGGGCTCGAACTCACGAGCTGTGAGATCATGACCTGAGCCGAAGTCAGACGCTTAACCGACTGAGCCACCCAGGCGCCCCAAGATGCAAAAATTCTAAACGAAATTTTAGCAAATCAAATCTGACAGTATATATTTCACAACCAGGGGTGATTTCTATCAGGAACGCAAGGTGGCTTAAACATTTGAAAATCGACGTAGCTCACCGTATTGAAAAGCCATCTCAACAGCTGCAAAAAATAAAAAAGCTTTTGGCAAAATGCAACACTGATCCGTGACAGAAGCACTCAGCGAAGCAGGACTAGAGAGAAATTCTCTCAGCCTGAGAAAGGGCATCTCTGAAAAGCACACACGGTGAAAGCCTGAAAATGTTCCCCCCAAGAACAGGGACAAGACAGGGATGTTTATTCCCACGGTTTCTGTTCAGAAAGAAAACAAAAACAAAACACACGCTGGTTGGAAAGGAAGAAATAACTCTGTCTCTGTTTGCAGAAGACGTGATTGTCCGTGTGGGAAATTCACTGCCATCCCCAAACGAGCCCAGATAACTAGAAGCGACGTCCAGCAAGATTGGAGGGTGCAAGGCAGTGTAAAGCGATCGCCGTGTTTGTGGACCACTGCAGTGAACCTCTGGAAACGGGAATTTGAAAGCGATACCGTGTAAGATATCGACAAAAAAATACGATAGGCTTAGGGGATGTTCAACGAAAGATGTGGATACCTACACTCTGAACGCAGCAAGACAGCACGGAGGGAAATAAAGGCGTCGGTAAAGACAGACGACCTTCCAACGAGGGCCCCCGGAGTTCAAGTTCACACAAGCCTCTGTTGGCCAATCAGGGGGCCAGTGGCACAGGACTTCCCCAGAGCCCACAACCCACATCCCAGCTGGCAGCGGCCGGCTACCTGGGAACCAAGAGGTTCTTCCTGGGGACAAATACTATGATTTCCATTTTGCGCTTGCAGAAAAAAGAAAAAAGTTACCTGGAAGCAAACAGCTCTGGGTAACCCTTTTCCAGAAGTACCCGTGACCAGGTGTCCCCACCCCCTGCCCCGGCCTGGCCGCACCAACACCTTGTTATTTATAAGAAAGAGCCCCAGGAAACAGAACGCGTGATTTTCTGTATTTAAAGGGACTCTCCCTGCTGGCGAACTTTATCAACAGGTACAGGATGGAAATAAAGAGAACAGAGGAAGCAGTTTCCATGCAAAAATGTGGAGGACGTGACAAGCATTGCTAATTTATGGTCTGGGCAGTTAAAATAGCTTTTCCTACCAGGGTAGGAACGGAAGAAACGCAAGAAAACACCAAGCTCCTTACCTAAACCCGCCGAACAGCGTTTCCCACAGAAAGTCCACAGCTCAAGTCCAGGTTGCAAAACCAACAACAACAAAACAAACAAACAAACAAACAAAAACAATGCTTACTCCTAACTGAAACAGATACAGGCTTCTAGAGAACACCTACAGACGGCACGTGTGAGAATGCTTGTCGATCCACACAAATAAACCACACCACGTCAGCCCACACGCCAACGTGGATGAAGTTTCAGGCCGGTGGCACCTGGGTGGCTCAGTCGGTTAAGCGTCCGACTTCGGCTCAGGTCATGATCTCACCATCCATGAGTTCGAGCCCCGCGTGGGGCTCTGTGCTGACAGCTCAGAGCCTGGAGCCTGTTTCAGATTCTGTGTCTCCCTCTCTCTGACCCTCCCCCGTTCATGCTCTGTCTCTCTCTGTCTCAAAAATAAATAAATGTTAATAAAAAAAAAAAAATTTTAAAGGGTTCAGAACCCAGGCATCCGGTGGCTCACTCGGTTAACCGTCCGACTTTGGCTCAGGTCATGATCTCACAGTTGGTGAGTTCGAGCCCCGCGTCAGGCTCTGTGCTCAAAGGGCGGAGCCTGCTTGGGATTCTCTCTCTCTCCCCCCTCCCTCTCTCTCTCTGTCCCTCCCTCTCTAAATAAATAAACATTTAGAAAAAAGGTTCAGATCCCGGGGCCACCAGATTCCGATCTGCTGAATCAGAATCCCTGGGGGCATTAGGGTAAGACAACCTGGAATTTTAGAAACTGGCCCCAAGGATTCCGGGGTGCAGCCACATCAGCCCCGGGGATGAGTCCCCACCTGCCCCGTGGATCGGGGACCCCCGCAGCAAGCCCGACAGGGGCCCCTAGCTGCCACTCCCTCCCCCCTTACAGGGCCGGTAAAAACGTGTTTGTCTTCGTGAAGGAACAACAAAACATCCTCTTTCCTGCAATTTCCAGGTACCGATGCCGGTTCGGCAGCCTTCTGGAAGGCTGAGGCCCTTTCTTCCCACGAGACAACCTTCCTTCGGAAATGGAAGCCCGTTCCTGCCCCGTCTGGTCCCATCGCGGGCTCCCCACGTCTCCTGGGGGACCTGCGTGTCTGCACATCTGCTGAGGAGACGCGCGGGCTCTCGTTGCTTCTGACCGTCCACACAGTGAACAGCCTCAGAGATGTCCTAGGTCCCTGGGGCTGCGGGACACAGGACCGCAAAGCAGGTGGCTGAGAACAGCAGCCCTCTGTTGTCCCACAGCTCTGGAGGCCAGAGGTCCAAACTCAGGGTGTGAGCAGGTGCCTTCCGGGGCGTCTAACAGAACACCTGTTCCGGGCCTTCCTTCCTCCCAGCTTCCCTGCAGGCAGCCTCCGGTGTTGGCTGGCTTATAGACGGCCCTCTCCTCCCTGTGCCTTCACATCCTCCTCCCGCCGTGTGTGGCCCAAACGCTCTCTTTTCATAAGGACGCTGGTCGTACTGGGTCAGGGCCGCCCTCAGGACCTCATCTTAACATAACCGTCTGCAAAGATCCTATTTCTAAGTCAGGTCGCGTTCACAGTACTGGGGGGTAAGGGCTCCAACACGTCCTGAGGTCTCACTTGAACCCGGGAGGAAGAGACAGGGCCGGGGCGGGCATGCTTACCGTCCAGACTAGCAGCCTCACTTCCCCTGAGGCCAGGGTCCCCCGCCCCGTGACGACGCAGCCCATCGTGTGCAATACCTCGCGGCCCCGTCTGCATCGCCCCGTGGGAAATCAGGGCTCAGGGAACCAGGACAAAGTACTCAGTGCTCAGTCGGTTAAGCGGCCGCCTTGGTTCAGGTCATGATCTCACAGCTCATGAGTTCAAGCCCCGCGTCGGGCTCTGTGCTGACAGCTCAGAGCCCGCTTCAGATTCTGTATCTCCCTCTCTGCTTGCACTTCCCTCGCTCGCACTCTCTCTCTTTTAAAAGGTAAACATTAAAAACTAATCGTAATAAACGAGCCTTACTTCCCATCTCCTTGAATCTGGGCCCGTCCAGTGGCAGAACGTGGCAGAAACAGAGCCACGAAACTCGTGCAGCCTTCGGAGCGCTGGCTTCTGTCCCCCCTGCTCGGAAGGCAGCTCCCCCATGAGGCGTCCGTCGGGATCTGAGGAGGCCCCGGGGAGCCACATGGACGGAGGACCACGAGGAGGACCGCCAGCCTGGATTTGCGGAGCCACGTGGTGCCGGCTGACCCCCGCCTGCAAGCCCGACCCGCGGAATCACGAGCGAGCGGAAGGGCCGTTGTTTCCAGCCCCTGAACATTCTAAGTCTGCTTCTTGGCGAGACCGGTGCTCACCGCAAGAGACGACGGGCAGGTCTGGCTCTGCTGACCGCCGAGCAGAGCTGGGCAGCGAGCTGGGCCTCTGACCGGCGTACCCTCGGAGAACAAAGCACGCTCCACCACACATCCTGCCACCTCCGGGAGGCCGCCACGGGGACCACCAGCACCCGGGCTGAGCGACTCCTCGGTGCACGTCAAGAACGGAGGCAGGCGGCCCCCCGTGAGTCCTGCCTCGGCAGGAAGCCCAGGGACACCCACACAGCTCTCCGCCCCACAGAACGCACGGTCCCTCTGCGGGAACAGACCAGGACCTGCATGGGTCCTTCCAGAAACAGAATCCTCTCCCTGTGGGGAGGGGGACTTCTGTGCAAGGTAAGCAGCAAACACGGCTGATGTTTATAGCTGACGTCTAGAAAGGCACACGTTTGTGAAAAACGGAGACAGAAATAACTGAGACCACATGAATCGCCCTGGCAACCAGGTAGAGCAGAGACAAGGAAATTCGTGGTACCCCAAAGTCAAGGCCGAAGAGGTGCAGGGCATGAATGCACCCCGCGGGTACCCCGGGGCCCCATCCATCCATCCACCCACCATCCATCCGCCCACCCCCAGGTCTCAGTGGCCAAGGGCTCACCGTGTTCCCACTCCCCGCGTGGCGCTGGGGTCACTGAAGAGGAGAAAGGCAGAGTTCAGGTCCCTGCAGTCTCCCAGGAGCCCGACCTTTCTGCTCTTGGGGCGGGAGGCCACCCAGGACACAGTGACCACAGATGGAAAGAGGGAAAGAGACAAGACTCTCCCGGCCGCAGGATGGACGCGTCCAACATTCTGGCCCCAAACCGTCGGCCGCTCATTTTCTCCAATACCTTTGTTCTAGGTCCCTGTCCCCGAGGCTCCCTCTTGAACACCCCGTGGCTTCCCCCAGTCTCCCAGCAGGTGCCCTGATGCCTCCACGGGCTCCCCGGGCACCGCCCACTTCCCTCGGCTGCGTGATGGTCTCCCGTCCCCAACCGAGTGGCGTCATGCCGGCACCCGGTGCGTCACAGCAAGCAATCGGTGCGTGTGTAACCGGCGAACCCCACCTCAGAGAATTCCACCCATCGTCACACACAAGCCCACTGATGCCCAGAGAGGGTGAATTACATCTCCGACGGCACACAGCTTGGGGGAGGGGGTCTCAGGGGCACACCTGCCTCCGAAGCCTTGCCTGCCGGACCCGCGGCTTCCCTGGGGAGACACGCGAGGCCAGAAGCCTCCAAGTGGAAGCCTGGGGGCTCCTCCAGCACACAGATCTCAAAGCCCAGGGCCTGGGGCGGGGCTGGCTGGCTGCCTGGTTACGGCCACAGGAGAGCTGAGCAGCCTGACCAGCCACGGACGCAGACCGAGCCTCTGGCGGGATGGCACAGAGCGACGCCTGCCAGGGGGGCGGCTTTCTCTCCCCAGCGGCACGGACCGCGTTTTCAAAGATGCTGCGAGAGGGCAGCCAGCCTCGGGTGCATCCAGGTGCGGCCCACCTCGAGGGCCGCCTGCCCACCGTGAAAAACACGCGACCAGCGAGGCTGGTTACCGCCGCCCGGGCCTCCCGGGAGGTCCGTGCCCAGCAGGGCCGGGGCCGCTTCCCTAGTGCACGCTCCCGTCCAGGCCGGAGACAAATGCTCTATAAACTCCGGGAAAGGCGTGGCCGGCCACAGCTTCGGAAGGCTGCGTTCTCCCTGCACTTAGTGCGCAGGCAGGCCCTGGAGATGTGGGGTCAGTACTCAGTGCTCCGGAGGTCCTAGGGGCCAGGACTCCCCTAGGGGGAACGTCTGTGAAGAGGACGTCTGTGCCCCTTCTCAGAGGAAGGGACAACGGGTGGCTCCTGAAATGCTGGGACCAGTGTGTCGTCGGTGGTTACAAGACAAAGAGCTGATAATGAAGGCAGGGGGAGGGTGGTGCTCTCTACAGGGACTCGAGTTGAGGGGTGTATCAGTCAGCTCCACCGCGTAACAAATACCACAGGCGGGGCTCACACAGCAGACACGTACTGTCCTCTGGTCCTGGAGGCTGGAGCCTGAGGTCCAGGCGTGGGCAGGGCTGGGGCCTCCCGAGGCCTCTCCCCTTGTGTGTGGATGGCCGTCCTCTCCCTGTGTCTTCAGGGGGTCGTCCCTCTGTGCGTGTCTGTGTCCTGACCCTCTCTTCTTTTTTAAAATTTTGTTAACGTCTATTTATTTTTTGAGGGACAGAGCATGAGCGGGGGAGGAGCAGAGAGAGAGGGAGACACAGAATCAGGAACAGGTTCCAGGCTCTGAGCCGTCAGCACAGAGCTTGACGCAGGGCTCGAACTCACAAACCGTGAGATCATGACCTGAGCTGAAGTTAGACACTCAACCGGCCGAGCCACCCAGGCGCCCCAATGATCCCCTCTTCCTACAAGGACCCCGGTCACACGGGATCAGGGCCCACCCCAGTGACGTCACGTTACCTCAGTCACCTCCATAAAGTGCCCCCTCTGCAGATACGGGCACGTTCTGGGGTGCTGGGGGTCAGCGCTCCACCATATGCATTTGAGGGGACACAGCTCAGCCCCCCACAATGCTCTCCTCCGGTGCTCACGGGGCTCCTTGTAAATGGCGGCCGCCTCAATGAGCCCATCGACCAACGCATCACGCAGAACCGCTGCTCGTGCCACAGCTCACGTACGTGACGCTGCACCCCGTGACCGGCGGGGATCCAGTCCCCCTGAACGGAACAAAATGACACTGTGGCCCCCCGAGCTGTCCCCACGGTTAACAGAAGGGCCAGAACCCAAACCTTCGCGAAGACATCTTCACCGACAGGAACTGCGAGGCACGGGTTAACGGAATAGCGCGTACCGACCACCCTCAACAGAAGTATCGGGAAAATCACTTCATCGACCCAATTTTACACTTTCTGCTTTCAGTCATTGCCAGAATACTCACTTATAAATGCAAATGGCAAGGGAATCTGTACTCATTAAGGCTTTCCTTTTCCTAGAGTTTTTATCAAGCCATCAGGAGGCTATCAGCTCGTGCAAGTGACAGGAAATCAAGCCTGCTTCATTAAGTCATACGCGGGGCGCCCGGGGAAACAATGAAGCGCCTTTCGTAAAGCATGACAGCTTCACTGGGGGAGCGTTCCTCACCCAACGTCCACACCCAATTCAAACAACAGCGCACCCCTCCTTGCTACCTTAATAAAGTCTGGTTAGCTGAAAGGTACTGGAAAAAAAAAAAAGGGGGGAGGGGATAAAATCCTTCCTCCCGCCATCGCCTCGCAGGCTCCCGGAGAGACAGACCCTCCGCCAGATCGCACTCACCTCCCGCGTGGCGCTGGGGCCCACGGTGACGGCGGCTCCCGCGGGAGCAACTCAGGAGGGCTTCCCGGTGGGCACGTCCGTTCTGTGGTCGCCTGACCACAGCCTTGCAGCGATGCTAAGCCAAAAGGGACATCTGGTTGATTGACTGACTGATTGATTGACTGATTGATTGACGGATTGAAGGCCAAGCCCGTTTCCCGGGTCATCTGCCCCAGCACCAAGCAGCACGTCTAACCCCTCCTGACTCGGCACGGAGGTGGCACCAGGATAGCACAGAAGGTGGCCTGGGAACTGCCAGCCGCATCTCCACGTCTCCCAGGGCCCCGGCGTGGGGGCCCTGGGCAGGGGGTCCGGCTGGGGGGGCTGTCGGCACCGCCTCCTGCTCTGAGCTCCCTGCCCGGAGGCCCCCCCGTCCTGGCTTCGACCCCACGGCGCCTCATTCCTTTGCCAGAGACGCTGTGACAAAGCACCACGGACGGGTGACAACAGATACTTATTGTGTCTCAGGCCTGGAGGCTGCAGGTCCGAACCGGATGCGTTGAGGGTGCCGGTGCCCGTTTAGATCTGCAAGGAAAGGCCCCCGCCGGCTGTTCCGGCCTCTCTCCTCGGCCTGGAGACCGTCCTCGTCTTCACGCGGTGGCCTCCCCGAGCGCACGTCCGTCTCCAAACGTCCCCTTTTGTGAGGACGCCAGTCACACGGGACCAGGGCCCACCCTAGGGACCTCCGTTTGCCTTAATCGCCTCCGTAAAGGTCCCGTCTCCGGATACGGTCACGTCCTGAGCCTCTAGGGACGCCAGCACATGAAATCTGGGGGACAGGACTCGGCCCAGGAGGGCGCCGTTGGCTGGAGCGCTGGCCCAAGAGCAGGGAAAGCGGGGCACGGAAGAACCCCAAGCCTCACCAGCACCGAGCACGCCTCCCCGACCCCGGGACTGGGCGAGCAGGACGGGTCGGGCAGCTCCAGGGCGAGGCTTCGTTCCAGGTGGTCCTCGAGACCGCGTCTGACCAGATGTGTCCACAGGTGGCTGAGCCCCTCGTGCCACTAAGCGGGAAGCGCCTGTCGAGTCAACGTGGCGTCAGCGCCGGGGGCGAGGGCTGGCGCGGGTCCCCGCGGGGCACGCAGGTGGCCGGCAGGCCCCGTCCGCTGCGACCCTCCCCCACCTTCTGCCCTCAGCTGCCCACAAACCACCTTAACTGAGGACGCCTCACACCTGGAGGTTACTTACCCGCTACTCCTAAGTCGCCTCACGTGTCTAAACTCGAGTTTTATTCGAAGAAGAAAAGCAGAAGCGTCCAGACCGAGATGGGAGGGACGCAGGTGATTTCGAGGCCCAGAGGGTTCCGGGACCAGAAGGCCTCAAGGAGTCGCCGTCACCGGCGTGAAGGATCTCACACAACGGCCCAGGAGTGACTTCAGGCCGGCTGGGGAGGGGAATTCAAAGTCTCAGGAGGGCCGAGGGAGCGTAAAATCTTCACCACACAATCGAGGAACGTGAAACCTCCTTACGAACTTCGACTGCGGGTTCAAAGCGGGAAGGACATTCGAGGCTCCTGCGACGTGAGCGGGACCCCCGCGAGCCAGGATGACCGCGAATGCCACGTGCAGGCGGGAAAACGCAAACGCCGCCCGCCGGGCCGGTCTCTTCCCTTCGCGGGTCGGGGTTCCGTGACCCCAAGAAGGCTTCAGACCCAAAGAGAGAAGCCAGAGGCATCTAACGTGCTTGGTACAGGAAGTCTAGCAACGAGGTTTTGTTTTCACACTGCACCTGTTGGTGAAGAGGGCCTCACGGGTCAACGGTGTTTTCCCAGCCGAATACACAATCGAACCACAACGGTGTAAGATTTTACACTGAATGTGTAAGAACATTTTAAGAAAATCGAAAACACTTCTAGAATGTTTCAGAGAACTTAAGATTCCCCCTGTCTTCAGTATCATCAGATTGCTAAGAATCACTTACATATTTGAAACAGGAGTGTTTGGAAGAATTGAAGGGAATTTGAGTCTGTGAGATCCCACAAAGGCTCACTCTTTTCTTTTTTTTAATTATTTATGTATTTTTGAGAGAGAGAGAGAGAGAGAGCGTGCGTGCACAAGTGGGGGAGGGGCAAGAGGGAGACCCAGAATCCAAAGCAGGCTCCAGGCTCCGAGCCGTCAGCACAGGGCTCGAAGTGGGGACTCGAACTCACAAACCACGAGATCATGACCTGAGCCAAAGTCGGACGCCCAACCAACTGAGCCACCTACGTGCCCCCAAAGGCTCACTCTTAAGGGACTACAAAATCAACTAGCTTCACAAATAGAATAAGAGTTGGAAATTACATTCTCCAGCTTTCAGGAAGTTACGTGTTTGGACGTGTACCTCTAATAACTTAAAGATCAGTCCTAAAATCGTATGTAACCAGAAATTCTCTTTGCCAGGTGGAAAGCCTCCGCTCGGGGACCAAGAAGACACGCTCAGCGGCTGGTGTGGCCCGCCTCCCGCTCTTTCTGCTGAAAAGAAAGATCTGCCAGAAGCCGCCCATTTCTCCGAAGGACCCGTGCTCGTGTGGCGCAGGTTCTGGCCGGGAACGAATCCGCGGCACGCCCCACCCCCTCCCTAGGTGCCTGGACACACGTTTGACCAAAGCCAACAAAACTCCCCACCCGGAGGGCTCCCATTCTCCCGGGAATCACAGCAGACTCGAAGGAGGAACACGTTTTAGTCCGGGAGTCAGTGTTACCCCACACCGTGTGCTTGAACCCCCAAGCCTCTCGTTCTCCTGAGCAAACGGCCGGACCTTCCCAGGATGGGGAGCGCGGGGGCGGGGACACGTTCCAAGTTCAAGACTTCCAAGCACACAACCCAGCCTCCGGCCAGGCTGCACGAGCCGGGTCTGGGAGGCACTGTGTCCACAGACAGTCAGGCCCTCTGTCCGTCCATCCGGCAAACCTTCCCTCGATCGCACAGTAAATCCCGAGGCCGACGGGGTCCCCATCCCGTAAAGTCACCCCCGTAGGCGTCCCACAAATAACCTGATTAACTGGAAGGGAATTTCTGAGCCACGTCTCCCGCCAGGGCTCAGCCCAAGGAAAAGGCATTTAAAGCAAAGCCCCAGCCACGGAAGGTGGGAGTCGGGCCCCTGCTCACGTGGAGTCCGGTCAGGAGAAGCCCAAGTTGGAACACAGGGAAATGACTTCGGATGACGTCCAGAGCTACAGCTGACAGAGCAACAGCTCCAGCCCCACGAGACTCCCTCCCACTCGCAGCACCAGAGAGCCAGGACCAGCTCCTAGGTCCCGCGACGTCCTTGTGCGAAACCCAAAATGCAGAAGGCAGGGTCAGCGGAGGCTGGGTTTTCCGAGGCAGAGGTGGCTCTGTGGGTGTGGCAGTGGATTCCGATGCCCCCGTGCCCCGTGGCGGCTCATCCTGCTGGGCCCATGGTGGTCGGTGACACTCCACCCGGCATTGATGACGCACGGATATCGGCCACCTGCCACCCCACCACGATGCACACAGGGCCCACACGTCACTCAGCCCTGAGGCCCAGAGACCACGATGGGAGTGGGACACTCAGGGGCGGGTACGAGGAAGCATCCAAAGACACCCATGACCGGGGACGTGGAGTGACATGTGTCGCTTACCCCCGGGGCCGTGACCCAGTCTCGGCACTGCCCCTTGCTGTGTGACTTTGAGAATGTCCCTAGGCCTCTCTGAACCTCTGCCCCTTCACCTGCCCCGTGGAGCTTTGACTCTCCCTTCGCAGCATCATGACAGTTAAATCAGACGACGTCTGTGTCGTTTCTGGCTGAAACACAAATGCATCAGAAGTCAGACTCCGGTAAACATAAAGGGCTGATGAAAACGACCTGTGGATCAGAGATCACAAGACACGGCAGTGAATGGGTGTTCACCAGGGAAAAGCCTGGGGCCCGGACCCCAAACGCGATGGGACCACAAGCACAGCTGCAGGCCCGCGGCTGTGCACCCTCCCAACCCTGGGTGACAGCGGGTCCCGGCCATCTCCTCCCTCAGTCGTGCACCAAGACAGGCACTTCCTGGAAGGAAAAGGTGGCCTGGCTCTCAAGGCTTTTTCTAGAAAATTCAGTCTCCCAGTAGCAGCCTGCAGGGGGCAGCTGCAGGCTCAGGGGAGGGGCAGATGTGACCGTCGGCCAACGTGCCCATGAAGCGAGTGGGGTCACCGGGGCCCTGGAAGGAAAGATGGACGTCACCTATGGCTGGGAGACGCAGCCACACCCTGCCCAGGATGAGCAGACACCGTGGCCGTGGGCGGCCCGTGCTGGGGTCGTTGGGGACGGAGTCACAGACGTAAGACATGCGGGAAGGCCGCAGAGCTCCAGCCGGAGAAGCCCTCGGTGGAGACACTGGCGTTTCACTCCAAAGCAGATGGTTCTTCCTGAGGGCAGGCTCGGCTTTGGTTCTCGTGGTTTGTCTGTTTTTCGAGACTGCTTTTTCTGACCAGTTTCAGGGTCACCGCAAAGCTGAGGGGAAGGCCCCGGGATTGCCTGTGTCCCCCTGCCCCACCCCTGTGCCCCCAGCAGCAGCACCCCCACCAGAATAGCATCACCCCGAGTCCACCACGGACATCCGGGGTCCCTCCCGGAGCCGCCCACTCTGCGGTGTAGACAGGCGCACCGGGGTGTTTCCACTACGGGAGTCGTTTCCCTGCCCTAAATTCCTCCGTGCTCCCCCTGCTCGCTCCTCCCCACGCTCCGACCCCTGGCCGCCACCGACCCAGCCTTTTCCAGAAGGTCACAGACAGCGTGTGGCCTTTCCAGACTGGCTTTTTCGCTTAGTACGATTCATCCACGTTTCCTCCGTGGCTTCGCGGCTTCCCAGCTCACCCCCTTTGAGCGCCGAACACGACGCCGCTGTCTGGAGGGACGACCGCCCGCGTGCCCGCCACCTGCCGAGGGGCGTCTTGGCTGCCTCCAGATTCTAGCCATTGTGCCGAAAGCTGTTGTAAACGTCCGCGGGCAGCTTTGCGTGTGGACACAGGGGTTCAACACCTGTGTGTCAACACTGATCCCACGGTGAGACTACCTTGCGTTTCACGAGAAACTGCCAACCATCCCGCGTCCCCGCCCGCGGCGCGTGGGAGCTCCCGCCAGCGTGTCGCATGAGAGATCCGGACCCCGGCCCTTCTCGCAGGTGTGGGGGGCTTTCGGGGGCCTTTTGCGCGCATGGGGGTGGGGGGCGGTTTAATATACAGTTCGGGGGCTTCTAGCTGTGCAGCCACCAGCACCCCCTGATCTCGGGCCAGTTCTGTCACCGCGAAGGGAAACCCCGCGCTGGTTCGCAGTCACCGCCCGACCTGCCCTCCTCCCAGAGCCCCGGCCTCCCAGACGGACCCCGGAGGCCTGCCTGGCCCGTGCGCTTCAGGTCACGTGTGCATTTCGTCGCACGCGCCGTGTGACCTCCTGTGTCTGGTTCCCTTCACTCAGCGCATGTGACACTCCCCCACGTTGTGGCGGGTATCCACGCTTCCTTCCTTCTAACGCGTGGATGGTCGTCCCCTGGATGGATGGACCCCACCTGTCGAGCCATTCGCCTCTTGACGTGCGCTTAGCTGGGCTATTTCCACTTTGGGGCTATTGGGAATGACGCGGCCGTGAGCGTTCACACACGCGTGTTTGCGATTCTCCTGCAGGTACGTACGTAACGTGCTCTCGTTGTCTTGGGAACGGGCCCAGGAGTGGACCTGCCGGGGACACGGGGGCTCGGTGCTTAACCCTGAGGAGCTAGCTGCCTGCTTTTCCCGGAGGGCGGCCACGCTTTAGCCACCAGCGTCGGCGTGGCCGGGATGGCGACTCCCCCTCGCCGGCCACCGCGTGTGCCCACGCCGTGCTCAGCTGCCTTCACCTGCAGCCAGACCACAGAAGGACCTCAGGGCTCAACTACTCGATTGTTTTTAGATCTTTGTTCCAGTGACTAGGACACAGAGGAGAACGTTTCGACCACCCCTCATTTAACAAATATTTACCGAGCATCTAAGACGCGGCAGGGCGGGCCCCCTACGGGCACTGAGGACGTGTCAGTGGACGAATGAAAGATCCCTGCCCGAGCCACCCCACAGGAAGGAGCAATGGTGACAGCTTTGGAAAATTAACGGCCCTTGAAAGTTCCTTCCAAGATTAAAAGCTGATTCCCACATCCCTCCACGGACAGCCTGTAGACTCACATGCATTACTCTTCCCCGCACCAGCCCCAGGATGCCCACAAAACCGTGGCATTCTCAGGCACCACACGGAAAAAAGCATCACAAGTACAAAGTCGCGGTCCCAGGAAGGGGTGCGTCCCCGCCGAGTTTCAAGCCCACACACCCCGTGGTCACAGCTGTACCGTAAGCCCAGCGACCCTCCCCGGTTTTCTTTTTAAGTTTCTTTATCTATCTTGAGAGAGAAAAAGGGAGCACCAGCGGGCGAGGGGCAGAGAGAAGGAGACAGAATCCCAAGCAGGCTTTGGGCCATCAGCACAGAGCCCGACGTGGGGCTGGAACTCACGGGCTGTGAGGTCGTGACCTGAGCCGAGATCAAGGGTCGGAGGTTTAACCGGCTGAGCCACCCAGGCGCCCCAGCGACCCTCCCTGTTTTACAGACGAGAGGCGGCCCGAGACATCTGGGTAGTGAGCGGCTCATGGCTGCCACGTGGGTACCAAGCACCCACGACCCACACGCCGCAGACAGACTCCAGGTTTGGGAAAGCCCCCCACGCCCCGGTCCGAAGGAAAGCGTCATCACCAGAGGGGTAGAAATGAATCTGGGGATGGGCTACAACTAGCATCTCCCTGCAGTCACCTGCACTGAGGAACCTTCTGGAAGCTGCTGAGTGCCTTCTCCAATGCCACATTTCCGGGAGCTTCCCTGAAGGGAGCGGGACGCTGAGCACAATGAGGATTATCTGTGCAGGTGCTGGTTTATCCGCTTGCTGACCTCGCTGCTACGTGAGGGTGAGGCGCGTGCCCACGTGGCCCTGGGCCCGCAGCAGGTGCTTAACCACGGAGTGCCTCGTGAGTGGACGGTGGCCCAGCGGCGAGGGTCCCAGGGGCACGAACTCACTGCCCTGAGGTGTCCCACGCGCGGCCTGGCAGGGGCATCGTCCCTCTGCTACCAGCCTGGGTTGCGGCCTCTGTGCCGGGGACCCCGCCCCTCACCTTGTGAGGACGCTGGTTCCCAGCCTGGCCCCTCGTCTCTCTCCGCCCCCTCGGGGCTCCAGGCAGGTGAGGGAACAACAGCTCAGAGTGTGGACAGGACCCCAAAGCGCACGGTCGGCCCCCTCGGGGGCTCAAACCCAGGTCGCGGCGCCCCACGTGGGAGATGGGCAGGGCTCACGGGTCCCATTTCAGAGATCGGTAGACAGAGGCCAGAGAGGTGAGGGCATTCCAGGCCACGGCCAGGCAGAGGCAGAGCTAGAAGCCAGGCCCCCATCTCAGGAGCCCCTCCAGGAGCCTGCAGCCAGGTGGCCCGCACAGGTGTCCAAGGAGGCCACATCAGCCAGTGCCACCATCCAGAGGGGACCGGCAGAAGGCCACCATAGGAAAGTGCCCGAGTCACAGGTGGGCCAGAGCACGCCCAGGTTGACCCCCAGGGCTCTACTCCTCCGCATCCAGGGCTCCTGGCCCCACCTGGACTGCCACACTGCCAAGTGCATTTAACGGCCACCTTCTCGGGTTAAGACAGAAAGAGCAGAAGGGCAAACAAGGAACACGGGGCTGACCCGGGTGTGGAAGCCACGGCCCACAAGGCCAGGGAGTCAGACGTCCCCAGGACGGCCCGCACCAGCGCTGGGCGACCTTGGCCCTGTCTTCTGTTTTCCCAATTTTCTATAGGGTGGCAACATGCGTGAATTTTTATACAGAAAACATGTGAAAACACCCAGGCCTAAGTGACCCTCGACAGCCGCACGGGGTGGGGATGGCCTTTGGAATCAGTTGGGCCTGGCGTGGGGCCCCTGGGACCTTAGGCCATGTGGCATTGCTGTCCCCCACCTACAGGGCTCGGGACGAGCTTGCTCGCTGAGGATGGGCTCAGTGGGTTATTCACCACTTTGCTGTTTAATCAGCCAACACAGTGGCCACATCAGACATTTTGTACTGAATGGTCTCCGTGGCCCCAGCCCAAACGCTCTCTGTCCCCCATCCAAGTCACCCCGGCTGTTGCCAACTGCCTCCTGGCGCTCGAAGGCTGTCAACGGAGGAATCACAGCCCAGGGAGGCTTGGGCCACTCTCTGTTCCAAGGACCTCTGTCTAGCAGACAGCAGGGGTGGTGTCTATGCAGAGAACAGGCCAACAAGGAGACTGGGCACAGCGAGAACCTGGCCGAGGAGCCCAGCCCTGTGTTTAAGTAACAGCAGAAAGGGGGGCTGGCCCCGCCCCCACGCAGACCCTGCCGGGCGCTCATGTGTCTGGACCCTTCCTCCACAGGCAGTCAGTCCTCCCGCTCTGGGTGGAATCCTCGTACCCTGCAACCTTTGCTCCCTGGGATTCTCAGGGCTGGCTCTTGTCACCCCGAGGGCTCCGATGGGGGATCCCTCCCATATCACTGAGTGATTCTTCTGTCGGGGTCTCGACGGGGGCCTGCGCATGGGGAGGGCCTCCCGGACCCACAGCCCCAGGATCAGACAGGCCCTGAGGGGAGCCTGGGCCCCTGGGAAGCTGAGCTGGTTGGAGACCCTCAAGGAGGAGAAGGTGTGCATGTTCCAAGATGAGAAACTAAATCCGGGGAAGACCAGCTCTCTGGGCTCACCCTTAGTGACTCGAAATTCAGCACCCTCCCAGGCTCCGTGCTGGGGCCATGTCCCCGCTTCAGGACAAACCTTGAGAAGGCATGTGGGGGAAGACCGGGAAGACAGGACTCTCATTGCCCATCGGTACCACGTGGGTGCCCAGTGGATCCTTCCTCCCACGCCGGTGACTCCACAGAACGAGGGAAATAGGGCAGTGGGTGGGCGTGGGCAGTCAGGCAGGCCAAGCCAACTGTCCCCACGAGACCACAAGCCCCCGTGAGTCGTCGGAGCCTGGCATTTGCTAACCACCCGGTCTCCAAGAAGGAAAGACAGGCTCCGAGAGAAGTAACAGCCACGTAAACCAGGGGCTGACACGTGGTGGAACCGGGACGTGGTCCCGCGTGGCTCAGACACGGCGCCCACGCTCTTCGAGGCTGCTGTGGGGGGGAGGGTGAACTCAGCAGGCCCGAGCCGCCCGAACCCGGCCCCTTCCGGAGGCCCCAGGCGTGGCCCCTCCGAGTCCTGGGAATGATCTACGTGATCCAGTGTTTCTGCCACGTGAGGCCTTGGGCCACATCACACGGTTTACGCTAACAGTGTGACTTGGGAATGGGGACCCCCGGCCCACCGGTGCCGGCCAAAGCCTCTGGAGGGGCTGGACGCCGAGGTCGGCCGTGCCTAGGTGACCGACCCCCGGTAAGATCCCGGCCTCGAGGCTCGAGGAGCCTCCCTCACCGGCGACGGTTCACATGTGCGGTCACACGTGGCTGCCAGCAGAATTCGACACCGTCCCCAAGACCCCACGGGGAGGACGGCTGGAGGCTGGCACCTGGTCTCTCCTGGACGGCCCCGTACCCCTGCTGACTCTAACCTGGGTCCTTCCACAACTGTGTTCCACTGAGCTCCTTCTGGAGGCTCTGTGATCCCGGGGGGTGGTCTCGGGGACCCCTGAACGTACCTGTCCTGTCTGTGGCTGTAATCCACGAGCGGGCTGCGTGGCAGGGTGGGGAAACTGAGGCCTGCGTCCATTTACGTTTTCGTAACCGTCAAAGACGCAAATCCAACGGCACAGAGGCGTTCTGTCTGCTGACACGGCGGTCGGAGCACCAGGGCCAGGTGCCCGGCGACGCGTCCCGGGAACGGCGGCCCCGGCGGGGGGATCCCACAGACGGGTAACAGGATCCCGTGCGTCTCCCGTCTGGGCGGCCCAGACAGCTGTAAGGCGAGGCTGTGCGGGAAGGGACCCGAGTCCCCACAGGCAAATTCTCAGGTGACGGGCTCTCCCCGAGCAGACGCAGCACGAGTGGTCTCTCCTCCCCGTGGCGGATGCCGCCACCGCGGGACGGCAGAAACAGGGGGACTTTGCAGACACCCCGGGTGTCTGTCCCGAGCCGGCAGCCCCCGCACTGTTAGGAGAGAGCAGGACTCCCGTGGGTCCCCAGCGAGGCCTCGCCGGGGCCACTGTCTGCTTTGGAGACGGTTCCCATATAAGCCACGTAAGACACACGAGGAGGCCAGCGGTCACCACAAACAGCCCCTTGTCTTTCCACACTGACCACAGAGCCGTGCAGCCCAGGGTCCCAGGGAGGGGGCCGGGGGCAGACGCCCTAGAGACACCACCTCCCCACCGGCCCATCCCTTGCGGAGGATGCCAGGCAGAGGAATGGACGCCTGGACCCGGGGCTGGGTCCTCTGTCTGAGGACAGAGCTGAGCGTAGACAGGAGACAGCCAGACTTAAGCGGTGGAGGCCAGCGTCTGCATCTGGGTCTGCCTCCCCTTTCCTGCGAAGGGAGCCCCCGTGAGGGGCAAGAGGAAGAAGCCAGGAGAGGGCAGACCCTGTGTCCCCACGGTGCCACCGTGCGCCCGGGGCTCTTGGCCGCCCCGTTTTAGGAACCGGGAGTCCGTGGCCGTGTGGCCGGAAGGACCCCGGGCCCTGGCCTCTCGCTGGTGTGGCCCAGCCCGCCGGGTTCTCGCCTCATCTTCCAGACCGGCCTGGACCACGGGTGTCATTCTCAGCAGCTTTGGGCTGTCCAGAACCCACAGTCACAGCCTCTCTCTGTCAGAGGATGCTGACCCGGCCCCAACACGGGACACGGCAGCCCTGCCCAGCCTCAGCCTGGCCACAGCCCGCACTCCTGACAGGGTCCCCGTCTTCGGGCCTCTTTACTCCCTCCCGGAACCCAGCCCACGGTCCGGCGGGAGGCGGGAGGAAGGAGGGAGAGCGCAGCCACAGGGTCCCCAAGGCACCACTGTCCCACTGGATGACCAGTGAGGGCCTGGCCTCACCCCTAGGACAGAATCCTCCCTCGGGGTCCTCCCCACCTGTTTGCTGGAATTCAATATGAGGAGACCCAAGTCGGCCGCCCACAAGTTCCTGAAATGGGGGTGGGACACGTTTGGATTCTCTCTAAATTCCACCAGGAGGAATGTTGCAGAAAAGGGGCAGGTCTGCCGAGGCTCCGTCCCGACCTACCGGGTCACCCCTACGCACACTTGGAAGTCTGGACCAGGGAGGGCTATTCGCGAGCTGGCTGGTGGCCGGGGAGTGTGGAGGGTGTGCAGGGGGCCCACGGGGCCGAACCCAGGGTCATCTTACGTGGTCGCAGAGGTCCGAGCGAGGGGAGACCAGAGAGCTGCCCCTGGGCTGCGGCGGGGGGAGGGGCTCCCGTCACCACGAGGGTCCCACCAGCCCCATCCCTGGGGACCCACGTCTGACTTCGGTCCCCGAGCCCCAGGCCGGCCCGTGTGGGGCTGTCAGCATCCCCATAAGTGACAGCTCCGTGAACACAAGAGGGAGAACGAACAAGTGAACTCCCCAGACCAGCTCAGGACACCTGACCCACTAGGCCTTCGCTCTGACGGAGGCGGGGAGCGTGGAGGGACCCGTCAGTGCAACGTCCTCTGTGTCCTCCTCAACACGCTGGTGGTGCATTCGCAGGTTCTCCTCCCCAGCTCCGATCCCGTCTTTTTTTTAACGTTTATTTATCTATTTTGAGAGAGTGCGTGCAAGCATGAGCGGGGGGGAGGGGGGCAGATGAGAGGGAGAGGGAGAGAGAGTCCCAAGCAGGCTCCGTGCTGTCAGCGCAGGGCCCGACGCGGGGCTCGAACCTACGAACCGCGAGATCACGCGCTGAGCCGGAATCAAGAGTCGGACGCTTAACCAGCTGAGCCACGCAGGGGCCCCTTGAATCCCGCCTTTGAAAGGCCTCGCCACAGACAGGTGCGCTCACGAGAAAACGCCTGATGGGCCTGAACTACATCTCCACATCCGGCATTTCCCGTGCCTTTCATTAAACGGGACGGCGAATCTATTCCGGGAGCGTTAAACACTCCTGTTCGCTGAACTGTCCCCTCGGAAAACACCCAGGGATGATTCGCACGGAAGGTGAGTGTATGCACACGTGGGTGGAAGGAATAAACAGAAAAGAGACGCAGAAGCTTAAGTATTCAGAGCAACTGGGAACCCGCAGCCGACCCTCTCATCCCTGCCCACGCTTCTGACAGACGTCAAGCTGCATGACTCACATGTCCACGGCCACGGAGCCACGGCGATACCACGCAGCTCCTCTCCGTGTGCTTCCCAAAGACCGGCTTGCTACCTAGGCAATCGGGTGACAGCTTGCAATATGATAAACACATCACCAGTCAGAAGGAAGGAAGGAAGGAGGGGAGGGAGGAAAAACGAGACAATCTGGATTCCACCAAACAGAAAGTTACAGAGCAAGGACCTTCCCAGAGGCCAGGACCAGTGCCCCCACCCACCCCCCACCACCAACCCCGTGAGCCGGATTCCTCCCCATCCAGGTCTGCTCGTCCTCAGCCCCCAAATCTGAACAGCTCTGACCAATCCCCGAGGTGGCATTTCCCAGGAGACCAGCCCAGAGCCGGCCTTTCGGGAGGGGGCCCACAGGGACTGCTCATCTCCGGGCTCAGGAGCTGAACAATGAGTAAGGGATTCCTCTGCATCCCTTCTGCTGGCTTCTGGGTTGCCCTTCCCTGAGTTTCAACCCACTCCAGTAACAAATCACAGACAGCCGGAGATTAGAGCCTGAGGGATGTGCTGGGTTTCAGCCCGTCTGAAGCCTGCTCCCCAGAAAAATTTCTAAAGACCTCAAAACGTCTAAAGTTCAACCGTGAAGAAGGCCGCCCTGGAGTTGCAGCTGTTCCAATATCGCTGTATTTTAACCCAGGAGGGGCACGGAAGGTGAACGTGGTAGTGCTCGGTGAGGTCCAGGCGTGGGCAAGGCGTGGCTGGGGAGGCACCTGGATGACCTGGGGCTTGAGCAGGAGTCACTGCGTGGTGGGAAGTGCTAAGGCGGGAGTAGCCAT
Source organism: Panthera pardus (assembly GCF_024362965.1). Taxonomy (NCBI): domain Eukaryota; kingdom Metazoa; phylum Chordata; class Mammalia; order Carnivora; family Felidae; genus Panthera; species Panthera pardus. The sequence continues at coordinate 2,921,427 of NW_026526677.1, read as the reverse complement.
CCAGGGAGGAGGGAGCCCCAGCAGAGGTGAGAGCAGAGGGGCATCGGGATGGACTAGGAGAGGCTCAAGTCCAAGGACGGAAATGGAATCCCCATCCCGTAAACCCTATCCTGTCTGGTGCGGCTTCCAAATTCCAGGGCACATCCAGCTGGGTTTGCACACAAGCACCCCACCCCTGCCCCCTGTGGAGTCCTGGGCAGGTGCTTCAGACATCACAGCTGGGTATAACACAGCCCTGAAGGAGCCCACACGGGAGCCAATTCAGCACAGCACAGGGGCCAAAGGGCATCTCAGGGATGAGAAAGGCTGACTCTGTTTCTCCCTGCGTGTGATCTTCAGGGGGATCCCACCCCCACCCCCTGTGGAGTCCTGGGCAGGTGCTTCAGACATCACAGCTGGGTATAACACAGCCCTGAAGGAGCCCACACGGGAGCCAAGTCAGCACAGCACAGGGGCCAAAGGGCATCTCAGGGATGAGAAAGGCTGATTCTGTTTCTCCCTGCGTGTGATCTTCAGGGGGATCCCACCCCCACCCCCTGTGGAGTCCTGGGCAGGTGCTTCAGACATCACAGCTGGGTATAACACAGCCCTGAAGGAGCCCACACGGGAGCCAAGTCAGCACTGCACAGGGGCCAAAGGGCATCTCAGGGATGAGAAAGGCTGACTCTGTTTCTCCCTGCATTTCTCCCTGCGTGTGGCCTTCAGGGGGATATTTAATCTCAAGCCTCAGTTTCTTATCTGTCAGATGGGCTTAAGGCCACCCACCCAGAAAGGCACTCAGCGTTAACCCCAGACATAAGTGCCAATAAACAGCAACAAACACAACACAATAATGTGAAACAGCCAGAGCCCAAGGGTGCACACGCACATGCACGCACCCCTTGTGATTTAGACAAGGATCTACCACATGTCGGCGTATCACAGGCTAGGGTGATTAAGAAATTCCATGGCGCAGCTGGGATGTCAAACGTTTCATTTCCCCAGATGAAGATATCTTAGGAAGCGAAATGTACCATCAGCATCATCCCTAACAGGGAGGACACTCACCCCCACGGTCTCGGAAAAAGTCGACACGAAACACAGCCTGTCCTTCCAATCGAATCCCCCGAGCTTCGTGTAAAAGTCCCTGTCAGGTGCCGAGTCTCTGCACGTCACCCGGGGCTGGGGCTGGCTGGGCAGGAACTGGAGGACGAGGGCACCAGACCGGACCAGACTGGACACCAGAGGCCAAGCCCACGCCCGCCTGGGGCACAGGGACGGCTCCACACGGAGTGGGCAAAGCGCGTGGAGCACAGGGTGGGAGGCTCCCAAGGGCTGTTCTGACCCAGAAGCCACCCTGCAGGACACGGGAGCCACCTGGCCAGGCCACTCAGGATGCACATCTCACTCCCCACCCCAGGGAAACCCGAACGGGCACAGCTGATCTGCCTTGGAACGACCTGCAGAGGGTGCTCTGGCTTGGGGATCCGGCCAAGCGACCCAGCCTGTGGGTCGGGCTTCCCATGTCACGTGGCGCCTCGCGCGTGCTTGGCCTTCACCGGGTCACGGCGCCCCTCCCGTGGGGGGCGTGTTCACAGGACCACAGCATGCGGCGGGCGTGCACGCGCCAACGCGCACACGCAGACTCGGTTCCTAGACCTGGGACACGTTCCTGGCATTCGTGAACTCCCCGCAAAGCCATCAAGCCCCGAAGCGGTGCCCCCTGCAGCTGAGTGAGCTCCGATTCCAGTCCAGCATCAGCTCTCTGGCTGCGGCCCCTGGGCTCTCAGACGGCAAACGTTCTGGACGCGAGGTCCTCACTCGGGGTCCCCCAGCGGAGCCCCTGGGCTTTGGCTCCTCGGGGAGACACGCTGAGGGGCACCCCCCACCCCGGGATTAGATCCCGTGGCGTGGACTCCTTAGCGGGAGCAGGACAATGGCCACAACCTGCCAGACACTGGACACGGGAGCCGGGTGCCTCAGACCCACATCCTCCCAGGAGACTCATCGGACGCCCAAATAAGTCTGTGGCCCCCAGAGGTGGAAAATGAGCCAGTTTCGCGAGCTTCCAGGGGCCCTTTCGGGGGTGAACCTCAGTCCTAGGGTGCTCCCAGGGCCTGTCCTGTAAACCCACCCTTGGTGATTGGTGGTTGACGCCCAATGGCACCCTCCCCGCCAAGAACGCCCCCCGTTTGGCTGTGAGGCTCTTCTCAGTTGAAAGAGACACGTACACGTTTGTGTTCACACGAATACACCTTTACTTACATCCAGCCTCGCCTGACCTCTCTCTCACTGACCGGCTGTGTCCGCGAGCCCAGTAAATCCAGCCGCACACGGAGAAGACCGGGTCGTAAGTCACTCCACCTGCTTCCTGCCACCCACTCGGCACGGGCTTCCGGAGGAACCGCATTCCACACCTAGACCGGGCCCTCCCTGCTTCAGAGAACTCGCTCGGCAGCCCCACGGCTGGAGGTAAAATACCTCAGGGAACAGAGACGGAACGTGTGGCTGGCCGCCCTCTCTTCCCCTCACGTCCGGGGTCCTCGGACATAGGACCCTGGGAGCGGGCGGCCAGCCTGCCCCCCCCACCCGATTCCTTGGGGACACTGCAGCCTAGAAGCCTCCCTACCCCCGCTCGGGGGAACGGCGCTAAAACTTCAGGCCGAGAGGGCTCGCTGGGACCCCCTGGCGCTCCTGTCTCAGAGACCTGCCCCCTGGGACGAGTCACAGAAATGGAATCACACAGCGTGCGCTCAGTCGATTGTCTTTTCTTCCTCCATGTACTTTTGAGGACAGCTTTGTCCTTGCCCAAAGTCACCTCTGCCCAGGGCTCCTTAAGGTCCTCACCTGAGTCCCTTTCAAAATCTGTGATAGCAACACACACCTGACCCGGCCTGGCCTAGGGTCCACCTCAAAGCTGTTCAGCTTTCTCTAAAGCCAAACAGTATTTGAAAACCACATTGTTTTTTGTTTTTGCAAAACCCCAACTGAAAACACCACGTCACACAGAAAACGGTCCTGAGACTGGAATGCCGAGGAAAATCCTGCCGTGGGTGAGACACCAGACAGCTCAACTTTGTTCCCTTTTCGCCCTGGCTGCCAGGAAGCTCAGGATGAGTACCGTACGTAACTGTAAGGATGCTCGCTTACCCCAGAGGTTGGTCTTAAGGATCCTGAGGGGTTAAAGTGGAGTTTTACTGATGCGGCCTGCAGCAGAATCATTTTGGAAGGAGGCCACAAAGACAGATTCCTACTGAGTTAGATTTCTTGTGCATCCGGTGCTAGAATCTGCGAGATGCCCAAGAATTCTTGGTCCTCAGGTGAGGCCCTGCCGTCAGAGTGAAACAACCCGGCCCATTCCCGAGGATGGAGGAGAACCTTCTGGAGGAACTGATCTGGCGGCCCATTCCCTAGGACGACCACCTGGGGCACCAAAAACCCTCTCTGCTCTCTGATCCCTCACCACACGGGGGGGGGGGGGGGGGGGGTGCCCGCTTACACCCGCAAGCGGGAAGGATCATTTGAGGCAATAACAAAGAACACCTGAGGAGATCCGAATCCCATTCGCAGGTAGGCTAACGCCTCCGAGTCTGTGAGAACTCGCGTGAGAAAGTGAATTAACTGTCACTCTAAAGCAGAACCCTTCTGCCGCTACTTAGGTGACATCCTGGCTACTAACTAAATCGCCACTCGAGGGTCCTTTCCCGCTTTTTTCTGAGACGCGGCAGGAGGGGATGGCGGCAAAGAGTCTGAAACACCCACAGCCCACGCAGGTTTATCGCGTGACACACGGCCCCACGCAGGCGCCGGGGCGTGGGGGGTATGAGGGGCCGTACGTGATGAACGGAGGCCCTTAGGACAGCAGGAGGCCGCTGAGGGGCAGGGTCCCTTGCCGGACGGGCAGCTGAGAAGGAGGAAAAGGAGCCCAGGTAAACCTCGGCCTGACGGAGGATTCTGCCTCCGCTCTGCCACCAGCCCGGGCCCCAGCACTGCCCACAGAAGAGCCACGTCGCGGCGACGGAAGGCCCTCCGCATCCACAACACAAGGACCTCCATCCTTCCTCCAGCCGAGGGGCCCCGGGAAGCTCTTCCTGGGCTAGTCTCCCAGGGAGCAGCCACCCCCGTATCCTACAGGCGGCCAACTGTTACCGTAGATTCACTCCAGCCCTCATGTGGGGCCCAGACCGGCTCCTCCTTTCTCCCTTCCCCTTGTTTGGCAATGCCCACCGTCGCAGGGGTGGCTGCTCTGAGATCGAGTGTTCCCCACCAACAGGGAGCCGATGCACGTTCCCGATGGAGAGACTCGAGGCCCGACCCTGACCAAGGATCTCCAGAGAAACTTCTGCAGCACAGCCGCCCCCTCACAGCCCCCAGCACGGGGACAGGCCAGAGCTCCAATCAACTGGCCAGTGTCCTCCTGTCATGAAGAAACCCAGAAGTCAGAGGGCCTTGGTGCGAGCTGGAGCTCAGGGACGTTGGGTCATGAACGGACCGGCGGGCCTGAGGCAGACGCCCCCAAAGGCAACAACAACAGAGGAGCAGGAACTGGGTGCAGGCCGGGGTTCAAAGCCCGACAAGGGAACAGTACCGGGCAGCAGCTGGAGACAGGAGGATCCCGGCCCTGCCCACTCAGCCAGGACAGCTGGGGCTGGCACGGTCCCCCACGGAGCCCCCCACCACCCCCTGCCAGGAGAACGCCCATCTTCGCCGGCGGAGGGGCGGGACGCAGCTCAGAGCAGGCGGAGGGACGCCGTGGAAGAGCCCGGACAGGGGAAGAGGAGGGTCCAACTGGGTTTCAGGCAGGGCTGGGAGGAAGGGAGCTTGAGGCGCCCCCCAAAGCCGATGGCGACCAGGACCAGGGCGGGACAGTGGCTCCTACGCTCTGCCCTCGCCTGCTCTATTCATATCCCCAGGACACGTGTTCTCACCAGGGTCTCGGGGGGCCAAACAGATCCTCGGGTTTTTAAGTATAAGGTGCAGATACAGAAGAGACACACGAACAGATACGCAGCATTTCACAGCACGAACAATTCATTGGGGTGGACAATTAGGAAAAAAATATCGAAAACATCTCTCTCTCAAATAAATAAGTAAATATTAAAAACAACAACAACAACAACAAAAGTTTGAGAAACATTGTTCAAAGGGATTTGGACCTCCACACTTTCCTTGATGGTCGCCGGTGACAGGGCCAGGGGAGAGGACACAGTGTGTGCTCAGCCTGAGCTGAATTAAGCCGCCCGATGCCCCTGTGGCTGAGAGTGAGGTATGCTGGGTGCCACATCCTCCCCTGAGCATGACAACAACCTCGAAAGGTGAAGTCGGTCAAGGTGAGATCCACACCCAGGCAGCACTCAGCGAGTGCCCACCCTTTAACCACGTGCTGCACGTGAAACAATGCCGACGGAGCACACAGTAGGTGCTCAGTAAAACGGGCACTGGGCTCTAGACAACGGGCTCAGCGCGTGTCTTGACTCTGCAGAACCGAGGTCACGGGCTTCCCTCCACTGTTCCCTGCCCCCAAGCACAAACGGGTGTCCCCGTGACCATGCAAAAATGGTACAGGGACACTCAGAGCACCCCTCTTGTCCTCCATCAACCCTTAGCCACACTGGCTGGGTCCAGTACGGGCACGGCAGCTAGGACATCGCAGAGCAGACAGGAAAAGGCAGAGCTGGGGCCCCAAGCGATGGTCCTGGTAAGTCCCCTCGAGGTCACATCAGCAGGGGACCAGGGAGCAGCTTTGTTTCTCCAGGGTTGAGGACAACTCCAGCCACCCTCTCCCCACCCCTCCCCCCCCGCCAGCCTAACACAAAACCAAGAGCCTGACGATAAGAAACTGACCATCCTCTGGCCACAGTGCAAAAGGGGTGAGGCACACCACAGCAGGACGGTGGCGACCAGCTTGCAGGTGAAAAAGACAAGGAGAAAACGCGCTAACTCACCAGAGGCGCTGGCAGACTGGGCCCTGCAGAAAAGCTTCTTAGGACAGGAAGCGTCTGTGCTCCGGTGAGCCGCGGCACGGAGACTGGAGGGACTTTCAGAGCTGGGAGAGACAAGAAGACCAGGACATGGTCAGGCAGATGCTGTCGAGGGGCAGAATGTGAAATCTCCAAGCGGATCCTGGCGTCTCTGAGCTAAAACCCAGGGGCTGCACCTCTGCCTCAGCCGAGACGGTACAGGTGCGCCTTTCCCCATCTCTCCCACACGGTGCAATTAAAAACCAGGATGTCGTACAGAAGACACACACAAGATTCCTGAAGGGGGAGAGAAGGAGGAAGATTGGCAAGGGACTAGGGACCCCGAGGAACGGCACGGTGGGCAGTTCTCTAGGCTGGGTTTTTGCCTCGTCCAGCCCAGGCGTGGAGCTAAAGAAGTTGGAGACCCAGACGTTCGGTAGAAGCAGACAAAAAGCCACCACGGATGATTGTTCTCTGTAGCCAAGGGACCAGGAAAGTGGCAGCCTAATGAGACAAGGTGTTTACACAATGACCACTCTCCTGCAGCCAGACACCAGAGAAAAAAATGGCACCCACCCGGACCCGCCGCAGCAAAGGTTGAGTAGGGAGCTGAGACCGCCACCCTCCGTAGCTGCAATAGGCACCCCAACCCCCCACTGGGTGGTGTCAAAAAAGCCTAAGTAAGAGCTGGGACTTTTTTCCCCACCAGGTGGTAATGAATCCTCCTCTCGCTCCATGGCATTAGTGTGGGCAACGTGGGGAGACTGGGTTTCCATACCCACTTGGCAGTAACAAGGCACCCCCCCTCCCTCACCCCACTGAGCTGGTGTCAGGAAAGAGCTAATGGAAAGTCAGGACTTTCTCCATCACCACCAGAAATGAGGTCACCCCGCCACGGCATTGGTGGGGACCACATAGAGAGCAGGAGCACCCAACCCCACCAGCAATAACAAAGAACTTCCCCACTGGAGTGTCAACAGAGCCCAAACTGTTGATAAGACTGCTATGTCCACCTGGCAGCAATGGGACAGCACCCTCTCCTCCCTTGAGAGAGCAGTGTCAAAGAACACCAGCTGAAACTGAGGTTTACGAGGATACAGAGTCTCACCAGATAATATGAGAACATACTCATCTCCACCGAAAATCACTCATCATCCCAAGAACCAGGAAGATCTCAAATGGGAAAAGGACAATCCATGGCAGCTGACACTGGGGTGACAAAGATGTTAGAATTATCTGACAAAGAGGTTAAAGCAGTCCCGATAAGAATAAACAATTAGGAACGTGCTGGAAACAGATGAAAAAACTGGAAGTTTCATTTTAAAAAAAAAAACATAAAATCTGAACAAAGAAACAAAGAAGAGCCAAGTCAAAATGTTGGAACTGAAAAATGTGGTCATTGAAATAAGCAGCTCACTGGATGGACTCAACAGCAGAATGGAGGGGACAGAAATAACTGGAAGACAGACCAACAGAAATTACCTAAGCTGCACGGCAGAAAGAAAACATACTAAAAATTAAACAGAGCCTCAGGGACCAGTGTGCCTCTAACCTCATCATAGACCCAGAAAGAGAGAAGAATGGGGAGGTCCAAAAAAGTACTCAACAATATAACGAAGAAAACATCCCCAATTTGGCAAGAGACATAAACCTACAGATTCAAGAAGCTTAACAGGTCCCAAATAGAATAAACCCAAGGAAATTCACACCAAGATGAATCATAATTAAACTTCTGAAAACTAATAACAAAGAAAAATCTTGAAAGCAGGCAGAGAAAACTGATACTTTATTTATAGCAGGGAAACAACTACAGTAATAGTGTATTTCTCATCAGAAACTATGGATGACACACAAAATTTTTGGAGTAACGAATGAAAAGAACTATGAATCTAGAATTCTATATCCAGCAAAAATATCCTATAAGAAAAAAGAGAAAAATCAATACATTCTTGGTCGAAAGGAAACCAAGAGAATTTTCCATCAATAGCCCTATCCTAAAAGAATGGCTGAAGAAAGCTCTTTAAACAGAAAGGAAACAATAAAAGAAGGAATCCTGGAACACTGGGAAGGAAAAAAGAACACAGTAAGGGAAAATAGGGGTAAATAAAATTGGCTTATCTTCTCTCCTCAAATTTTCTAAATTATGTTTAACAATTGAAGCAAAAATTATAATGCAATCTGATTTGGTTCTAAATGCACGTAGAGAAAATATTCAAGACATTTATATTATTATAAGTGGGGGAGGGTGAAGACACATAAAAGGAAGTAAGGTTCATATATTTCACTCAAACTGGTATCACAGTAGATGGTGGTAAAATTATACATATAAAATATAATGCCTAATCACTTAGAAAGCTAAGCAAAGCCCAAAAACAATTATAGATAAATCCAATTGAAATGCTAAAAATATTCAAATAACCCACAAGAAGGCAGAAAAATGATAACAGATATGAAAAACAGAACAAACATAAAACAAAAAACAAAATGGCAGATGTAAGCCTTAACATAGCAATAATTGCATTAAAAGTAAATGTCAAAATATACCAGTTAAATGGCAGAGATTGGCCAAATGGACTAGATTTTATTTTATCTTTTTTTATTTGAACTTAAAAGATTTTAAAAGACCCAATTATATGAGGTCTACAAAAATTCTCTTTAAATAGTGACATAATTGGAATGAAAAAAAAAGACATACGAACATTAACCACAGGAAGGTAGACATAGCTATATTAATAATAGATAAAGTAGACTTGGAACAAAAAACTACCAGAGAGGAACATTATAATTGACAAAAGGTCAATCCACCAAAAAGTATAGCAACCTTAAATGTATACGCACCAAACAACAGAGGAGAAAAATATATAAAGCAAAAACGTATAGAACTGAAAAGAAAAAGAGACAACTTCAGTTAGGGACTTTGATACTCCCATCTCAGCAACTGATAGAATTTAACTAGACAGAAAAGTCAGCAAGGAAGTGGAAGAGCTCAACAGATTCTGAGTGATATTCATGGAACATGCCATTCAATAACAACAGAATATACACTCTTTCAAGTGCTCCTGGAACATATACCAAGATAGATCATATCTAGGGCCACAAAACAACTGCAACAAATTTAAAAGTGAAATCATACATAGTGTGTTCTCTGACCACAACAGATGCAAATTAGAAATCCATAACTGAAAGGTGACAGAAGTCTCCAATACTTTTAAATTAAAACAGCACACTTCTAAACAACCCATGCGTCAAAGGAAGTTTCAAAGGAAACGTTTTTAATACATGGAATTGAATGAAAACAAAAAATAAAATTAAAATAAAATAAAATAAAACAAAATAAAATAAAATAAAACAAAACATTCCAAATTCTGTGAGACACAGCTAAAGCAATAATAAGACAAATTTAAAGCACTAAATGCATACATTAGGAAAGAAATAATAATCTCAAATTCTAAGTTCCCATCTCAAGAAGTGAATAAAAGGAGAGGAAAATAAATCCAAAGCAAGCAAAAGAAGGAAATAATAATCATAAAAGTGGGGGAAAAATAAAACTGAAAAGAGGAAAACAGTAGAGGAAATCAATAAAACAATGAGCTAGTTCTTTGTAAAAGTCAATAAAATTGACAAAACTAGCAAGACTGACAAATTAAAAAACACAGACACTCATTACCAGTATCAGAAATAAAATGGAAGATATCATTATGGTCCCTGCAGCAGTCTTTATTATCAAAAAGATAATAAAGGAGTATATAAATAGCTCTACACACATAAATCTGACAATCCAAAATAAACCAATTCATCAAGAAATACAACCTATCTCAACTCATCCAAAATGAAGCAAGTAATCTGACTAGCCCTTGTAACTATTAAGAAAATCAAATTCATAATTTCAAAGCTCCCAGTTTCGGAAAAAACGATATATCTCCAAATGGTTTCACTGGAGAATTCTGTGAGTGTTTAAAGAAGAATTAATACCAATTCTACACATTCTCTTGCAGAAAATGGAATAGGAAGGAATAATTCCCAATATATTTTATGGAACAAGTATTATTACCCTGATACCAAAACCATATAAAGAGAGTACAAAAAAGAAAACCATAGGTTAATATCCCTCATGAATATCAATGTTAGAATCTCAAACAAAATTTTATCAAACAGAATTCAGCAGTATATGAAAAGAATTATATCCCATGACCAACTGGGGTTTACTGCAAGAATTTAAGGCTGGTTCAATTTTTTTTTTAATCAGTCTGTATAATACACTATGTATCAACAGGCTAAAGAAGAAAAATCATAGAATCATGTGAATAAATTGCAGAAAAAACATTTGACAAAATCCAATATTCATCTATGACAAAAACTCTCCCCCAAAATAGGAGAAGGGGAACTTCCTAACCTGATAAAGCACAATCTGCAAAAGTCCACCAACTGACGTTATTCCAAATAGAAAAGACTAAATGCTTTCCCTCTGTGCTCAGCAACCAAGCAAGGAAGTCTGCTGTCATTAGTCTTATCGAACCTAGTGATAGACACTCTATAAAGTACAATAAGACAAGAAAGAAAATGAAAAGCAAACAGATTGAGAAGAAAGAATTAAAACTGTCCCCATCTGCAGATGACAGGACTGGAGAAAATCCCAAGGAATCTACAAACAAAAACCTCCTAGAAATAATGAGTGAGTTGAATAAAGTCATAAGATAGAAGAAAGTCAACATATAAAAGTCAATTGTATTCCCATATGCTAGCTGTAGACACCAAAATTTAAAATACAACACTGTCTATAACTGCTCAAAACTAATGAAATACTGAGGTATAAATCTAACAAAACAGGCACAAGACTTGTGTGCTAAAATCTGCACAACACTGGGGAAAGAAATCAGAGGAGATCTGCAGAAGTGGAGAACATACCACGTTCATGGATTGGAAAACTCAACAGAGTCAAGATGTCACTCTTCCCAAATCAACATACGGGTTGAATGCAATTCCAACCAAATTCTCAGCATGGAATAAGCAAACTAATCACCATAACCTTAGTTATACAGAAATGAACTCAAAATGGATCATGGACATAAATGCAAAACATGAAACGATCAAGCTTTCAGAAAAACAACATTTTCTCATAGGAGAAAAATCTTCAGGATCTAGGACGAGGCAACAAGTTCTCAGACGGGACGTCAGAAGCACAAGCCACACACAGAAAAATGGATGAACCGGACAAGCTTCTATCTGTGAGAGACCCATTACGCAGATGAAAATACAAATCACAGACTGGGAGGAAACGCTCACAACTTGCGTAGCTAACAAAGGACTAGAGTCTTTACTAGAAGGAACTCCCAAAATGTAATGGTAAAAAGCTAAGCAGTTCATTTAAAACATGAACAGAAGACATAAAGAGACACTTCGTGAGGAAGGAGAGCTAGACGTCGGATGACCACAGGGAAAGTCGCTTCAACGTCCTCACCACCGACGGGATGCGCGTCACACCAGTGAGTACCTGTCAAAATGGCTAAAATAAAAACCAGTGACACCAAATGCAGGTGATGCCTAAGAAACAGGGTCGCTTCCACGCTGCTGGTAGGGATGTCACACAGTGTGGCCTTTCAGGAAAAATGTAGCGGTTTCTTAAAAATCTAACTGTGGAACCCTGTGACCCAGAGTTTGCACTCGGGGCATTCATCCTACGGAAACGAAACACAAAACCCACACCCTAACATTTACGGCAGTTTTAGGCACAACAGCCAAACACTGCCAACAACCCAGGCGTCCCTCAAAGGGCGAGCGGTCAACCATGCTGGTGCGAATATTCCACGGACGCTACTCAGCAAGAGGAGACACGTGGACACACACAACCACCTCTACGGCTGTGCCGAGAGAGGAAAGCCCATCCCGAGACGTGTGAGCTGTGTGAGTGCACTTTGCACACCTGTCAAAACAACAAAATGCCAGAGATGGAGAGCAGAGCAGAGGTTGCGCGGGTGAGGAAGCTGGGGCGGCGAGGGCTCTGTGGCTAACAAAGGGCTCCACGGGGGATGCTCGAGCTAACGGACATACTTCGCTCTGGCCGCCCCGCTACCCGTGTCCTGGTTGTAAGAAGGCAGTGTGGTTTTGCAGGATTTTGCTATTGGGGTGAGCTGAGTAAAGACTATAGGGGGTTAGAGGGGATCGACGATCTCTGCGTTATGTCTTCCAATTCCAATTAGTTAAAACTAAAAAGGTTTATTAGGGGCGCCTGGGGGGCTCAGTCGGTTGAGCGTCCGACTTCGGCTCAGGTCACGATCTCGCAGTTGGTGAGTTCGAGCCCCGCGTCAGGCTCTGTGCTGACAGCTCAGAGCCTGGAGCCCGTCTCACATCCTTTCTGTCTCTCTCTCTCTCTCTCTGCCCCTCCCCCACTTGCATTCTGTCTCTCTTTCTCTCTCTCAAAAATAAATAAACATTAAAATAAATAAAAACAAAAAGGTTTCTTACTTTTTTTTTTTAATGTTTACTTATTTTTGAGAGAGACAGTGCAAGTGGGGAAGGGGCAGAGAGAGGGGGAGACACAGAATCCGAAGCAGGCTCCGGGCTGTGAGTTGTCAGCACAGAGCCCGATGTGGGGCGCAAACCCACAACCTGTGAGATCGTGACCTGAGCCGAAGTCGGACGCTTAACCAACTGAGCCACCCAGGTGCCCCAAAGGCTTCTTATTTTTTAAAGTCCACGTGGAAAACAAAACAAATAAAAAAGCAAGTTAAAGAGCATTACCCTGTGGCCCGGGGCACATCATTCCACTCCCGGGCTATACCTAACACTGACAAAAACCATATGTCCACACAAAAACTTGCAGAGCCGTGTTCACAGCGGTGCCATTTGTAATGGGCGAAAAATGGAAACAGCACAATGCCCAGCAACGGATGAACGGGTGAACCAGGTGTGGTCCATGCACGCGTTCATGGCTGAACACGGTTCAGCCAGGATAAGGCAGGAAGCCCCAGCACCCGCCGCAGCATGGACGGTCCCTGAACACATGATGCTCAGCGAAAGCAGCCAGTCACAAATGACCCCGTGTCACAAGGTTCCAGTTACAGGAAGCGCTCAGAACGGGCAAATCCATGGAGACAGAAAGCAGCTTAGCGGTTTCAAGGGCTGGGGAGAGGAGGGGGACGCCGGCTCGCTTTCAGGGGGATGAAAATGTCGCAGAATAGATTTTGGTGATGGCCGTGCAACCCTGTGACGCCACCAAGCAAAACAGAACAAAACAAAAGCACACCACTGCATTGCACGCTTTCGATGGGAATTGTACGGTCTACGAAACACCTCCCAATAACCCGTTGGAGAAAAGAAACCACTGACTGGGTTGCACGAAATTTTAAAAGCCTTCATTTCAGAGCGATCCTCGCTGTGCCCCGCAGAGTAAGTAAATTATTGAACTATTTAAAAATGTTAGCCTTCTGCTGTCTGCGTCTATTTTTAGAAGTGCTCATCATTTCTAGGGAGATTGAAATCGTAATTGCAAGGCGTCCTGAAGGAGCCCTGCAGCCCCCTCCAAGGGAGATGGCTTGTGCGAAAAGCAGGATGGGGCAGGAAGGTCGCCGTGGGCCAGGTGTCACCCACAAACACGGCTGCCACCCCGCCCCCCACGTCCACAAAGTGCTCCTGATTCTCCTGAGCCTCCAGCTCAGTCACCAGACAACAGGGCAGGTCACCCCGGCTTAGTAACGGTTACCCTGTAAAATTATTCAGGTGCAAAGTTAAAATATTAATTACACCTGCACGGGGACCAGTCAGCGCGCGAAACCCAACCTGGCAGGCTGGTGGTGTGCGTGTGATCTTCGCGATCCACGGGCAACAATAACGGAGTGGCGGGGAGGGATAACAGACGGCTACCACCAACCCGCACGGGGTCCCCGAACCACAAACCCACACAGGGGTGGGGCTCCCTGAACCACAAACCCGCACGGGGCTCCCTGAACCACAAACCCGCACGGGGCTCCCTGAACCACAAACCCACAGGGGGTCACCCCCACAACACACACGGGGGTCTCCGAACCACAAACCTGCACGGGGGTCCCCGAACCACAAACCCACAGGGGGTCACCCCCACAACACACACGGGGGTCCCTGAACCACCAACCCGCACGGGGGTCCCCGAACCACAAACCCACACAGGGGTGGGGGTCTCTGAACCACAAACCCACATGGGTTCACCCCCACCACACACACGGGGGTCCCCGAACCACCAACCCAGAATGGGGGTCTCTGAATCACAAACCCACATGGGGTCACCCCCACAACATGCACGGGGGTCCCTGAACCACAAACCCGCATGGGGCTCCCTGAACCACAAACCCGCACGGGGCTCCCTGAACCACAAACCCACAGGGGGTCACCCCCACAACACACACGGGGGTCTCCGAACCACAAACCCGCACGGGGGTCCCCAAACCACAAACCCACAGGGGGTCACCCCCACAACACACACGGGGGTCCCCGAACCACAACATGCACAGGGCTCCCTGAACCACAAACCCACAGGGGGTCACCCCCACAACACGCACGGGGGTCCCCAACCACAAACCCACAGGGGGTCACCCCCACAACACGCACGGGGGTCCCCGAACCACCAACCCGGCACAGGGCTCCCTGAACCACAAACCCACAGGGGGTCACCCCCACAACATGCACGGGGGTCCCTGAACCACAAACCCGCATGGGGCTCCCTGAACCACAAACCCGCACGGGGCTCCCTGAACCACAAACCCACAGGGGGTCACCCCCACAACACACACGGGGGTCTCCGAACCACAAACCCGCACGGGGGTCCCCGAACCACAAACCCACAGGGGGTCACCCCCACAACACACACGGGGGTCCCCGAACCACCAACCCGCACGGGGGTCCCCGAACCACAACATGCACAGGGCTCCCTGAACCACAAACCCACAGGGGGTCACCCCCACAACACGCACGGGGGTCCCCGAACCACCAACCCGGCACGGGGGTCTCTGAACCACAAACCCACAGGGGGTCACCCCCACAACACGCACGGGGGTCCCCGAACCACCAACCAGGCACGGGGGTTCCTTCTCGGGTACTCAGCCCCTCCTCGCTGGAACTTCCACCCGGCAAAGTCCTCTCCCAAGGACCCTGGACTTGGTCCTTCCGCTCACTTTGGACAAATCAGCAAGCACAAAGGACCACAGAAATTCGATGCAGGAGGCCATCACATCAGGGGACGCATGTGTCCAGACGCCGAAGAGAAGGCAACGCTCCGCACCTGGGCATCACCCTGGACGGGCCGAGCACCGGGCCGGGCACACGCGAGTCAGATCCGCTCTGCCGCACGAGCCCTGGGCTGACCGGTCCTCACAGCTGGTCCCTTCTCTCGACCACAAAATGAGTCATTTGCACCGTGGCTGTCTGAGTTCTAAAGGAGAGAAAGCGGCCGAGTATCGAAGCTGCTTTTAAAGCAACTGCAAACTCAGGGTGGACTTAGGGACCGACAGACCAACAGGAGAGGAGAGACAGCCCGAAACCAGTCCCCAAACAAGCTTGGGGGCTGCGCCCTTGACAAGAGGGAGGGACAAACCAATCAGGGGCTGGGGCGGACCATTTTCTGGAGAAAGAGACAGATGGGGTCAATAGAAGAAGAGCAAATGAGGGCCACCTGGGTGGCTCAGTCGGTTGAGCGTCCGACTTCGGCTCAGGGCATGATCTCGAGGTCCGTGGGTTCGAGCCCCACGTCGGGCTCTGTGCGGACAGCTCGGAGCCTGGAGCCTGCCTCGGAGTCTGTGTCTCCCTCTCCCTCTGCCCCTCACCCACTCATGCTCTGTCTCTGTCTCTCTCCAAAATGAATAAACATTAAAAAAAAGAAAATGGAATCCAGGAAATTCAGGCTCGGAAAGCCGAGTGGCCCGTGAACCAGGAGATATTCAGTGGAGCGAAGGAAATGCAAAGGAACAGGGTGCCTGTTCCCGCCCACCGGGTGGGCATCAGCGAGACGGCACCAGGGTCAAGTCTCCGCGAGGACTGGACGGCTCTCACACTGGCACTGCAGCTGGGCACAGCCCCCGTGGAGAGCAATCAGTTGGGAGGAGAGGATCCGAGAAGGCGGGACCCGTGTACCCCAGGCCACAGAGGCCAGCACCTGTCCCCTAAGGACAGACCCTAAGAAAGAGCCGTCCTGGTCAAGGACGTTCTCTGCAGCACAGCCTGAAAGGGAAACGGCAAACAGCCTGGAGTCCCCAGGAGAAGACCAGAGACCAGGGGTCGGCCGTCCCACGAAATACGACACAGCCGCTAAAATGGGCAAACTAGAGCGACGTGATGAGGTGGGATTTTTTTTTTTCAAGTAGCTATGAATCCCGATGCCACCAAGACAAAGCTTCCAGGGAGCAGACAGTGCCTTAGCCCTCCTCCCCCCGTCCCCCACCCCCCACGGGTGCCCGGGTCCCCCTGGACGAGCTAACATGTCCCAATGTTGGCGGCTTGCGAGGTAAGTAAACAACACATTGCTCAACCAGCCGGTGTTTCGGGTCATGAGGCAACCAGAGAGCAGCCGATTAGTTAATGAGCTACATTCTTCGGGAGACGTTCTTTCCCCTTCTCTGTGTGACACAGCCCTCGGTCCTGCCCTAAACTGGACTGAACCCATAAAACGGAGACAGCAGGCTCCCAGGTAGGAGCACCTTTCCATCTCGGGAACACCGCGAGCGTACTGCACAATTTCCCCAACATACGGGGTCACCCCTGCTCTGTCCCCAGACCTGAGAAGAAAGGTGGGCCCCTTTCCACTGGGTGGGCAAGCCGGCAGGAGAGTCTCAGCTTTGGCATCCCAAGACCAGGTGGGCCTTGGGTTGGTCACTGCTTTAAAACGTGCTTTTTGAAAACAGGGACTTGAACAGGAACCTGCACACCCATGGTCACAGCAGCGTCATTCACGACGGCCAAAAGGTGGGAGCACCCAAGTGTCCATCCACAGAGAAATGGAAAAACAGGACGTGGTCCATCCACACAATGGAGTAATATTCAGCCCTGACAAGGGTGACACCTGCCACAACATGGTTGGACCCGGGGGACGTGATGCTCAGTGAAACAGGCCAGACACACAAGGACAGACACTGTGTGACCCACCCACACGAGGTCCCTGGAGTCTCCAGATTCCCGGAGACAGAAGGGTGGACGGTGGGCGCCGGGGCTGGGGGAGGAGGTGGGCGTCCATGTTTTACGGGAACAGGTTCCATTTGGAAAGATGGAAAGTTCTGGAGACACATGGTGGCGGGGGCTGCACAACAGCGTGAATGTGCTTAGAGCCACCGAGCTGCAACTTAAAAAAATGGTTATGATGGTAAAATTTATGTTATGTATATGTTACCACCACTCACAAAGCGTTAAGTGCACAATAGGGTTTTCACGTCAATCTCTGTTAAATTCTTACAGGACTTACCATGTCCTGATTCCCCCCATCTCCCTCAAGTCTTTGCCCAAGTGCCACCTTCTCAGTGAGGCCCGCCCTGACTGCCCTACTGAAAACTGCAACCATCCCTCTCGCAGCCCCCTGAGCAAGCTCTCCTTTTCTCCGAGACAGCCTAGAGGCTCCTATATTATCTCCCTCACTCAGTGTTTGTTTCCCCTGGCTCGAATGCTGGCCGTCCAGGGCAGGAATATGTGTCTCTGGTTTACTGTTTTATCCCAAGAGTCTAGCTAGAACTATCAGACACGTTTAGGAGACGCTCCATCCCAGGACAGCGGAACCCACGTTCTTCTCAAGTGTGCACGGAACACTGTCCGGGATGGATCACGTGCTAAGCCATAAAAGAGCCTCCATAAACGCAACAAGGATTCAGTCATGCAAAGGATGTTCTCTGACCACAACCGAATGAAATTATAAGTCAATAAGAGAAAAAAAAAATAGAAATTTATGAATATGTGGAAATTGAACACCACATGTCTAAATGACCAACGGGTCAGAAAATAAATCAGAGGGAAACTGGAAAATACTAAGAAGAAAGAAAAAGAAGCTAGAAAAATTTTGAAATGAGTGAAAAAGACCAAATATATCAAAACTTGTGAGATACAGCAAAAACAGTCCTCAGAAGGAGATTTTCAGTTGTAAATGTCTATAATAAAAAGAACAAAGATCTCAACTCAATAACCTATCCTCCCCCCTGTGGAAAAAGCACATAAACTAAAGCCAAGTGATCTGAGGGAGGAAAGAATAAAAAAGCGCAAAATGAATGTAAAAGGGAAGAGAAAAATCAATGAAACCGACAGCGTGGCTCTTTGAAAAGATGGCTAAAATTGGCAAACTGTTAGACTGATCAAGAAAAAAAGCGGGGGTGGGGGGCAAACACTCATTAGCAAACTCAGAAATGAAAGAGAGGACATTTCTGCCAACCTCACAGAAATAAAAAGGACAATAAGGCAACACTATATACAACTGCACACAAAAATGGATAGATTTCGGTGAGACACAAAGTAACCAACATGATGCAGGAAGAAACAGAAGACTTGAAACATACCTGTAACAAGTAGAGACTATTAAAACCACACACACACACACACACACACACACACACACACACACACACACAAAAAAAGCACCAGGCCCAGATGGCTTCACTGGTGAATTCCACCAAACATTGAAGGAAGAATTAAATATAGTTCATCACAAACATTTCCAAAACGGTAGAAGAGAACACTTTACAACTCATTTTATGAGGCCAATATTACCATGGCACCATCACAAGAAAACGACGAACCAATATCTCTTATGCATATACATGCAAAGTGCTGAAAATACTAGCAAACTGAATCCAGCTGCATATGAAAAGGATTATAAACTATGAGTAAATGGGATTGGTCCCGAGAATTGCCAAGTTGGCATACCATCCAAAAATCAATTCATGCAAGGCACCATATTAACAGAACAAAAGACAAAAAGGAGCTAATCATCTCAACAGATGTAGAAGAGGCACTTGGCAAAATCTAACACTGCTTTGTGACAAAAACACTCAACAAACTAAGAATACAAGTGACCTTCCTCAACCTGATAAAGGGCACCTACAAGACACCCACAGCCAACACCGCACGTAATGGCGAAAGACTAGGTGCTTCCTCCTCAGATCAGAAGCAAGACACCAACGTCCTTTCTGGCTACTTCTACTCAACCTTCTGCTGGAGCTTCCAGGCAGGGCAATTAGACAAGACAATGAAATAAAGGCACCCAGACTGGAGAAGAAGAAATAAAATTGTTGTTGCCCACAGATGACATAAACTCATGTGTAGAAAATTCTACAGAATCCACTAAAAAAGGAACAGGACAGGGACGTCCACTCTTGCCACTGTTATTCAACATAGTGTTGGAAATCATAGCCTCGGCAATCAGACAACACAAAGGAATAAACAGCATCCAAATTGGCCAGGAGGAAGTCAAACTTTCAGATAACACAATACTCTGTATGGAACACCCAAAAGATTCCACCAAAAACCTGCTAGAACTGATCCATGAAATCAGCAAAGTCGCAGGATATAAAATCAACGCACAGAAATCGGGTGCATTCCAATACACCAATAATGAGTCAACAGAAAGAGAAGTCAAGAAATCGATCCCATTTACAATTGCACCCAAAACCATAAAATACCAAGGAATAAACCTAAGGAGGTGAAAAATACACACCTGAAAACTATAGGGAGCTTATGAAAGAAATTGAAGAAGATACAAAAAAATGGAAAAATATTCCATGCTCCTGGATTAGAAGAATATTGTGAAAATGTCAACACTACCCAAAGCAATCCTTATCAAAATAACACCAGCATTCTTGAGAGCTAGAACAAACAATCCTAAAATTTGTATGGAACCACAAAGACCTCTTATAGACAAAGTAATGTTGAAAAAGAAAACCAAAGCTGGAGGCGTCACAATCCCGGACTTTAAGATGTATTACAAAGCTGTAATCATCAAGGCAGTATGGTACTGGCACAAAAAACAGACACTCAGATCAATGGAACACGATAGAGAACCCAGAAATGGACCCACAAACGTACGGCCAACTAATCTTTGACAAAGCAGGAAAGAATGTCCAATGGAATAAAAGCAGTCTCTTCAGCAAGGGGTGCTGGGAAAACTGGACAGCGACACGCAGAAGAATGAACCCAGACCACTTTCTTACACCAGACACAAAAATAAACTCAAAATAGATGAAAGTCCTAAGTGTAAGACAGGAAGCCATCAAAATCCTCGAGAAGAAAGCAGGCAAAAACCTCTTTGACCTTGGACACAGCAACTTCTTCCTCAACACATCTCCGGAGGCAAGGGAAACCAAAGCAAAAATGAACTATTGGGACCTCAGCAAAGGAAACAATCAGCAAAACTAAAAGGCAACCAACTGAATGGGAGAAGATATTTGCAAACAACATATCAGATAAAGGGTCAGTATCCAAAATCTATAAAGAACTTCTCAAACTCCACACCCAAAAAACAAATAATCCAGTGAAGAAATGGGCAAAAGACATGAATAGACACTTCTCCAAAGAAGACCTCCAGATGGCCAACCGACACATGAAAAGATGCTCCACATCACTCATCATCAGGGAACTCAAATCAAACCACAATGAGATACCACCTCACACCTGTCAGAATGGCTAGAATGAACTCAGGCCACAACAGATGTTGGCAAGGATGCGGAGAAGGAGGATCTCTTTTGCATTATTGGTGGGCATGCAAGCTGGTGCAGCCACACTGGAAAACAGTATGGAGGTTCCTCAAAAAATTAAAAATAGAACTACCCTACAACCCAGCAATTGCACTACTAGGTACTTATCCAAGAGTTACAGGTGTGCCGTTTCGAAGGGACACATGCACCCCCATGTTTATAGCAGCCCTATCGACAACAGCCAAAGTACAGAAAGAGCCCAAATGTCAACTGACAGATGAATGGATAAAGAAGATGTGGGATATATAGACAATAGAGTGTTACTCGGCAACCAAAAAGAATGAAATCTTGCCATCTGCAACTACGTGGATGGAACTGGAGGGTATTATGCTAAGCGAAATTAGTCAGTGGGAGAAAGACAAATATCATATGACTTCACTCATACCAGGACTTTAAGACACAGAACACATGAACACAAGGGAAGGGAAGCAAAAAGAATATAAAAACAGGGAGGGGGACAAAACATAAGAGACTCTTAAACATGGAGAACAAATGGAGGATTGCTGGAGGGGTTTGGGTGGGGGGAGGGGCCATTAAGGAAGACACTTGTTGGGAGGAACACTTGGGTGTTACACGTAGGGGATGAGTCACTAGAGCCTTCTCTTGAAATCACAGTTGCACTCTATGCTAATTAACTTGGATGTAAATTTAAAAGTAAATAAATGTGCATAATAAATACACATGTTTAATACAATCAAAAAAAAGAATCCACTAAAAAATGATTAGAACATGATCGTCAAGATTACAGAATATATGATCGATATACAAAAAAATGAATAGTATCTCTACAAACTAACAACGAACTATTTGAAAATAAGGTTAAGAAAACAATTTCGCTTATGATGATATTAAAAAGGACTAAAGTCTCAGGCACAAATTTAACACAAGAAATGGAAAATTTGTACTCTGGAAACTAGAAAACATTTTTGAAAGAAACAAAAGACCTAACTGATTATAAAAACATCTAATGCTCATGGGTCAGAAGACTTCACATCGTTAAAATGGCAATACTTTCCGAAATGAGCTACAGACTCAACACGATCCCTGTCGAATCCCAGCTGGCTTCTTGGCAGAAGTTGATAAGCTGATCCTAAACTCATATTCAAGGGACCCAGAATAGCCAAACCAATGTTGAAAGGAAAAAAAACCACTAGGTGGGAGGACTCACCCTTCCTGATTTTAAAACTTACTACTGGGGGGTGGGAGGGTGGGGAGGGTGGGGAGGGTGGGGGGTGGGTATTGAGGAGGAGGACACCTTTTGGGATGAGCACTGGGTGTTGTATGGAAACCAATTTGACAATAAATTTCATATCTTGAAAAAAAAAAAACTTACTACAAAGCAACAGTAAGCAACACGGTGTGGTACTGGTGTAAGAATGGATATATAGATCAAAGGAAGAGACTTGAAAGTCCAGAAATGATGCCATGTTTTTATGGCCAACTGATTTTCAACCAGAGTCCCAGGCAATTCAATCGGAAAGGATCATCTTTTCAACAAATGGTCCTGGGACAGCTGGACATCCACATGCAAAAGAATGAAGTTGGACCCCTTCCTCACACCATATACAGAAATTAACTCAAAATGGATCCTATGCCTAAATGCAAGGGTTAACAGTATGAAATTCTTAGGAGAAAACACCAACATACATCTTCAGGACCTCAGGTTAGGCAAATCTTTCCTAGACGCGGCACTAAAAGTTCACAAGTAACAAAAATAAAAAACAGATGGTCTCCATCAAGAGGCAAGATTTTCATACTTTATCTTTTTTTTTTTAAGTTTATTTATTTGGAGAGAGACAGCAAGAGCGAGAACGGGGTAGCGGCCGAGAGAGAGAGGGGGGGAGAGAGAGAATCCCAAGCAGGTTCCATGCTGTCAGTGCAGAGCCCCACACGGGGCTCAACCTCATGAACCACAAGATCATGACCTGAGCCGATATCAAGAGTAAGACACCGACCGACGGAGCCCCCCAGGCGCCCCAAAATTTCATACTTGAAAGAACGCTATCAACCAGAGAATGGGACAAATTATCATCAAGATGGCACTCGTACAACTTGATAATAAAAGGACTAAAAAAAAAAATTAAAAAGTGAGCAAAGGTTTGGCATAGGCATGTCGCCAAGCAAGGTACACAAATGGCCAAGAAGCACACAAGGTGCTCCCATCATTCGTCAGGAGAGAGAGGCAACTTAAAAACAGCCGGATGCCACCCCACGCCCTCCGGGGCGACCACAACCAAGAAGACAGGTAACAGCAGGGACTGGTGAGGAGGTGTGGCAAGGGGCACCCTCACCCACTGGTTGGAACGCAGAGCGGCCCACCCACTCTGGGACACAGTCTGGCAGGTCCCCGGAGGGGCAAGCATCGGGTTACGACGTGACCCGGTGTTCCCACTTCAGGGACTCATGGGTTCAACAAGCATCTATCCCGGCTTGGGAGGAGTGGGGGCAGGATGGGGGCAGGGGCCCTGTCTGCAGTGTGTTTCACCTCACTTTAAAAAGCTGCCTTTGCCGTCCCCACCTCACCTGTCCCAACACCAGGCAGAGCTGAGTAGGGAAGCCAAGCGTGAGACCCTCCCCCAGGCCCGGGAGAAAGCGCCCTTATCCACCATCACCCAGGGCCCCCCCCCCGGCCCCCCCGTGCCTGGGCCTCCGCTGAAAACCTGGGCGTGAGTTCGGGCCCCGCATCGGGCTCTGTGCTGACGGCTCAGAGCCTGGAGCCTGTTTCAGATTCTGTCTCCCTCTCTCTCTGCTCCTCCCCTGTTCATGCTCTGTCTCTCTCTGTCTCAAAAATAAATAAATGTTAAAAAAAAAAAGTTTCTAATGGGATAAATACCGGGAGCTACAAGGCACAGAAGCAAAAAGCTTCCTGGGGTCCTTAAAAACTCTTTAAGAGGGTGATGAGGGAGCGTGGGGCGGGCTGAGGGACAAAATACGGGCTGGCAACCACCCCCCCCACCACGCCGTGGAATATGTGTTTTATTAAATGGTAATAAATGGCGTTTCCCTAGCAACAGCCAGCCCCTCAGGGTCCTGGAAACCTTGCTTCCAAAATTCCTTAGGGACTTACCCTATCCCTGACCTCCTGCCAGCCTGAGGGGCTGTAATGAGTCACCTGCCCAGACCCCAGTGCAGCTCTCCCTGCCCACGGGTCCTGTCCCCACACTTTAATAAAATCACCTTTTTGCACCAAAGATGTCTTCAAGATTTGTTTCTTGGCCGTAGGCTCCGGACCCCAGGAGCCCCCCACCACCCCAAAACTTCATCGCTTGGACCAAAAACGTGAGAACCCCTGTGCCCTCGCCCACGTGTGGGCCCCCCACGGGGGAGGGCAGGGACAGGTGGCTGCCCGACGCAGGGTCTTGGCCCGGCCACGTGACCTTCCACGGTTAGGTAGACTCCATCTGCCTTGGGTGAGGTGGGGGTGTTACAAGTGTCCATTCCTCAGGGCCGTGGTGACGATGACGTCAGCACCTGGAAAAGCACTTAAGGACCAAAGTGCCCCCTCCACTCGCTACTGCGAGTGTTTTCGTGACAGTCACCAAGATGGTCCACTGACAAAGAGAGGGTGTCCCCACAATATACCCCCTTAACCCAGTCCCAGTGGGCGTCCATTCCCTGAAGCCCCGAGCCGCTGGCAGATCGGGGACAGGAGAGGATCCGTCCCCGGGTCAGCAGGATGCTGACCCTGAGGCCGGGCCTGGGTGCAGCCAGTGGGCCGGCCCAAGTCTAAAGCCCTCGGAGTGAGGCCGAGAAAGAACAGGCCGGGGCCTGACCGGTCCAGGAAAGTCTGAAGCCATCACGGGCGGATGATGCAATGGTGATGCCTTCCAGCCAATCCGGTCTTTTCAACAAACATCCGGGGGGCTCACTCCACACCGGAGCCCCTACAGGACGCTGAGACCCAAGTCCCTTCCTGGGCACCGGTCTGCCTGGGGCCCTGCACAAAGTCCGGGCAAATGCCTGCAGCTGGCCAGGCCCCTGGCACAAGACGGTGGGAGCACAGAACACCATCAAAATCAAGAAGGAGAAAGACTGGGCGGGGGTGGGGGGGGGGGGGAGGGGGCAGGAGGGCAGGAAAAACCCTGGGCGGTGGCAGCCGTGCCCAAGTGCCACAGCAGACACGCCTCTGTGCCCCCCCCCAGGGCGTTCCTGCTCCCCAGGGTCCCAGGAAGGCCTTCAGCTCTACTGAGAATGTGTGACCCTCTCCCTGGGCCCAGGCCCTCTGGGACCCGGCGTGCACATCCCTTCTTCAGGCTCAGGCACCACCACGGGTCCCCGAGCACCCCCCGAGAGCACCTGGCCAGCCCCTCGGTCCCGGCTCCCTGCCTCTCCCCACCCACCAGGGGATCTGGGCACTGTTGCGGGATTTCTCAGCCCAGGGAAGGGGGAGGTCTTATGGGCCGGAAGACCCATGGGTCCCCCAAGTAGGGACACTCTGGGGCAGGACACCCAGTCTGCAGGACGCGGCTCATGTGGAGCATTCAGGTGGCATCATCTGTCACTACTGTCACCTAGGGGTCTACACCGTCCCCAGGGTGGGACTCGCTTGCAAGAACCCTGAGAGTGGGGCGGGATCTGGCCCACTTCTCTCCCTCCCGCTGGGGGCTCTAAACAGTGTGGACCCTCGGCAAGGGGCCAGTCTAAAGGGAACCAGTCTCCTGAGCTGCTCCGTGTAGAAAGGCCTTGGGGGTCCCCTTCCCCAGCAGCCTCTCCCACCTTCTACAGAGGAAAAGGCCTTCAGGCCCTCTGAACCTCGCTGGGGAGGGAGTGGGGGTGGGGAAGGGCTCCCAGTACCAAACAGAGGAAGGCAATTCAAGCAAGCCTTGAATTAAAACACCAGAAACACCCGCTGCCCGCTGGCTGACAGGTACGTGCCCAGTAGAACCTTCCTTTCCACCATTTCTGAAATCCACACCGTTTTATGGTGTTCAAATCTATCGCCTCCTCCAGCCAGACCTCATTTCCGTGTGAGCGCTTTGACGTCACAAGAAAAACTTCTCTAAGTCCACGTGTGTATCTTCTCCTCGCACAGAAATATGCACGAGCGATTAACAAGAGACCGACAAGCTCGAACGTCTATTCCGTTGGGGTAACACTCTGGGGGCGAGGGGCAGTAGCGCTTTGAGAAGGCAAAGGAACGATGAACAGTCCCCGAAGCCGCTGAGCCCATTGGCCAGGGTCACGAGCTGCCACGTCGCGGGTGGTTTGGACAGAAGACACCGCTCGAGTTGGCCAAGTTACTTTTTCAATGCCAGTATTTACCTCCCAGGCGAGGTTCTCCATTCTCAGCAAATACTAGAACCTACCGAGAACAACTTTAGATGTTGACTTAAAAATGTTAAAAATGCACGAGGCGCGTGGTTGAACGGCTCCGGTCCGAACCGGGAGTGGGTACAAAGGGGCCCCGGGGCATGATTCTTTCATCTTTGCTGCATATTCGAATTTTTCACACGAAAATGGTGCAGGAAACATCGGGGGGAAAACATAGTTTTTAAAAACAACGCTTTTAGGGAGCTGAGAGGCAAAAAAAAAAAAAAAATTTCTTTAAAGAAACTTGCCCCCCCCCCGAAAAAAAAGAGGTTAGAGTGGGAGAGAGGCAAAGCATGAGAGACTCTTAAAAACTGAGAACAAACTGAGGGTTGATGGGGGGTGGGAGGGAGGGGAGGGGAGGGGATGGGTATTGAGGAGGGCACCTTTTGGGATGAGCACTGGGTGTTGCATGGAAACCAATTTGACAATAAATTTCATATACTGAAAAGAAATAAAAGAAACTTGCCCAGCCAGGCTCAGCCACTGCAGGGATGTGCCATGATTATCCACCTAATGGATGCCTCCCGGTGAGTCTCCTCAGTCACCAGCCCAGGACCGGCCCACCATCCTGCCGGCCGGAACCCTGAGCGTTGCCCGAAATGTGCTCTGAGGAACCCTGAGGGTGCAGACCCTCTGGGAGCGCAGGGCTCCTGCACCTCTGGCCTCAGCCAGAATGTCCGGGGGGCCCCCAGGAGCACCCCCCACGCCCAAGGTCCAGCATTTGAGATCTGCAGCTTTAACATTAGGAGCTCATGGCCTCATTCAACGCGCACCCCTCACCGAGCCACCCTGAGAGTCCTTGGCAAACCCCACAAGGACAATTTTCCAGCACCGTCCCGGTCGGTCACTGGGCACAGGCCCCACCCCCTCCCCGCACTGCCATCTGGCAACCCTGCTCTCCACTGCAGCTGGCCACAAACTCCTTGCAGCCCCACAGGCTTTTAGGGGTTTAATCTCCCAGAAAGGGACACGTGCCTCAGCTGGCCCATCCCTGGGCACACCCAGGGCCCGGATTGAGCGCCCTGGCAGGCTCTCGCATCCGCCCCAGCACTGGGCTCACCTCCCCCGGCCCCCTTAAGACTGGAGACCCCTTGAGGGGTGGGAAGGCCCGTGCTACGTGCATCCGTATCCCCCAAAGACCGGCCTCGATATTTCCACTTGGGGCCAAAGACGTGAGCCTTCACTGGCCACTTGAAAACATTTCTGGGGTCTGCTTCCAAGCAAAATCAAAGGGCCCATCACACCAAGAAGTCCGATCAGAAGATTGTAGCTCTTTTTCAGGCCGCAGCTACAGGAAGAGTAATTGTCCAACCGGATGAATCTTCCCACTGGGTAATCCGTCCCCTGGCCGAGGGTGGGGGGGCGGTGGGGAGGGGGGGGCCTGAGGGCTGGGCTCTCTCTCCCGGGCAGTTTGCTAATCCCGGCTGCCCCACGCCCTGGCTGTGTGGCCCAGGGCTAGCGACTTCGCTCCTCTGAGCTCCAGGCTCCGATCCATACAGCGAGAATAATCAACCCCATCTCTCTCTCTCTCTCTCAAGTTTCCCGAGACCTGAATGAGGTAATGTGTAGCAAGAGTGCAAAGCAGTGTCTGCCAGAAGGAAAGCACCGAGCACGTGGGAATACTGGCTGTCGCTGTATACTGGCTGGCACCGTCCGCATGTCCCCACTCTGGGAGCAAGAACGTGGCCATTTCTGCCGAGTTCCCGCTGCAGCACAGGCAGAGAGATGATCAGACCTCCTCCAGGGGTTTTTATCTCCCCAGTGCCCCTCCTCCTCCAGGCTGGGCTGGGGACCCTCTCTGTGCCCTACAGCACCCAAAGGTCACTTCTATCACAGCCCCTGTCCCGCTGTGCATTAACCCTTCCCCCGCTAGCCTGGAAGCCCCCGGGGGCGGGGGAGGGGGACAGCCGCAGTGGCCAGCTCCCCGCCTGGTGCTCAGCAGCCGTTTGAGCTCACTCAGTGCAACGTGCAGAGAAAATCTGATACGGGCTAGGTCACCTCGGACCATCAGAGAGCGGCAGGCCCCTCACTGGGTGGGAGGGCCAGGTGCAGGGGTCAGGCCACAAGGGTCACGCGGCCGGGGGCCTCCAGGCTGCAAGCCCTACTACGCCCAATGGGTCCACGGTCTCTCAACCAGCACCCAGGCGAAGGGCTGGGGACTCCAAAGATTTTTTTTAAACTGGCTCGTGTTGGGGGCGCTTTCCTGCCCACCTCTTTGCGAACTCCCCTCCGTCAAAGCAGAGAATTAGTGAGTTTGCAGAGATCACTTTGAGGACGGAAGGTCACACACGATCCCCCCCTGGGGCTGAGGACAATTGGAGGCTCCCGGGAAGGCCGCCGCTGTTCATTTCCTGGAGCGTTTCCAGCCACGCCCCTCCCTCCCGCTGCCTTCCCAGGGCGAGGTTCTCAGCTCTGCCAGCCTCCGGCTTTACACAGCAGGAGGGGGGATTTCCTGAGAACGAGAGTTCAGGGGTCAGAGGGTAGACCGCAAACCCCAGCCTCACCCCCAGGATTCCTTTGGAGCCGGAGGCAGATCTCGGCCTCCTTAGCAGCTCAAGTCCCAACCTGGGCCCCCATTTGGGGAACCCCCATCACGCACCAGAGCCGACAAGGACGCCAGAACACTCTAAATTAGGGCTCTGACACATTTGAGAATAAAGCCAGTAAGG
Source organism: Panthera pardus (assembly GCF_024362965.1). Classification (NCBI taxonomy): domain Eukaryota; kingdom Metazoa; phylum Chordata; class Mammalia; order Carnivora; family Felidae; genus Panthera; species Panthera pardus. The sequence continues at coordinate 2,892,822 of NW_026526677.1, read as the reverse complement.
TAACGAATTACTTCTCCATAAAAATCAGGTTTTCTAGCGTTTTCCAGTCTATCGGGCGGCTCCCGGCGTGTTTTTCTTAGTTTCTCGGCTTTTTCTTCCACCTGTGTCCCCATCACTGATGTGAGTAAAATATGACACTATCTCAGGGCTGCTTTATCTTCCCCAGGTGGCCTTCTTCACATCTGACCTTTGACCCTGGATGCCCAGGGCTCCCTCTAGCTAGCCTGCCCCCACCCCAGAGGCCTGGACCAAGTCACCAGCACAAGGTGACCCCTGGACCTCAGCTGGGGGCCCTGAAGGAAAGCCCCCAGGACACTCTCCTGAATATGAATCGGGCTTTTTCTCTAGCAAATCACACTCGCAGACAGAGGCCGGGAGGACACCCCTCTTTCCCAACGGACAGCTGATTTGTTCAAAGCAGCCAAGCGCTGCCCACTGGGACCTGCCTTTAGAGGCAAAATCACATTATTCATCAAGCATTCCTGTTGATATCGAACGGTTACAGCGCCTTCCGTAGGGGCCCAATGTGCCTTTCCACCCAATTTCTCCTTCTTGGAAAACCAGAAATTTCCCAGCAGGGGAACGGCACCTGCTTCCTTTAGAGGACTGCTTCCCAGCAGCCTTACGTCCAGCTGCTCTCAACACAGCCTAATTCCTGTGCAGACAAGGGTCTCCGTCGGCCTCCTTAGGGCTACTGGCTCTCCCTTCTTAGCCACTAGGGCAGTCACCTTCACTTTCCCTCCTTAGTCACCCCAGACCCCCGCAGTGGGCACTAATCTCCAGGCGAGTGCAGCCTTGTTATTAGGCACGAGTGGCGAGAAAGTTCGGGACTCCAAACGCAGCGGCTTCCCGGGGCGGGGGGTGGGGGGGTGGCTGTTCTGGATGGTCGGAGCCCCCCAGCACCACCAGCTCCCCGCTAATTATCATTTAATGCAGGACCCCTGGATCAAGGCTGAATCCCGGGCCGAGCATACACTCCTGCCCGGGTCAGTAAAGTCGAGGGGCAAGTCCCAGGTGGAGGTCAAAGCACCATCCCCCAGCGGAGGGCTTCCGAAATTACCTCTCTGCTTCTCCAAACTTAAATTAGAGGACTGACCTCATTAATTCGAACTTGAGTTTCAAACAAAAAAGAGGTCACGTAACCATCCAATTTACTGCCTCCAATTTCCACGTGGAAACCACTTCATTTCTGGAAGGCCCCTGAGGACTCCCAGGACCGTGCCCACAGCTGCCGCCCCCACCCCCCAGGCCCCCTCGCGAACCGCGACCTAAGCGGCCCGAGTGCCTTCCAACCGCCCAGGGTCGCTTTAAAAGCTCCTCCACGAACTCCATGGCCAAGAGCACCGGCCTCACCCCATTTGGACGCCCCCAGCCCCATGGAAACACTAAACCTGGCCTGCGTGCACGCCCCTCGCATCCCGCGCAGAGCGGTGGAACCCGGGCGGCGAGGTCCACCGCGGGGCCGCACCCTCCGAAACCGAGGTCCACCCCGGCCCCCGCGCCCTCCTTTCCCAGGCGGCGAGGTCTACCGAGGGGCCGCACCCTCCGAACGCGGGCGGCAAGGGCCACCCCGACCCCCGAACCCTCCGAACCCGGGCGAAGTCCCCCACGGGGGTCGCACCTGCTCGCGCAATCCAGCGGCCCCGGCCCAGGTGGCGCGTGAGCGGTCGGTGTCTCCTGGCGCGCGCCCCGCGCCCCGGCAGCCCTGCGGAGGCTCTTGGGCCGCGGGCTGCGCGGGCGGAGCTGCCCGGCCGCCGGGAGGAGGGATGCCCGGGCGAAAGTTGCCAGGGAAACTTGAGCAACTCGAGCGCGCCAGTGCCAGCCTCCTGCATAATTCACGGGCGGCGGCGGCGGGCCGCCGGGGCCCCTCACCTACACCAGCCCGGTGCCCCCCCACCGTATCCCGGCCGGGGCGCGCGGCGGGCAGAGGCTGGACACAAAGCATGGGCACTGCGCGACCCCGGGACCGGGGGGGGGCCCAACTTGCGACTCCCGGGGCCTGCGCGGGGTGCGCCGGCCTCGGCCTCGCGGAGCCCGCTGCTCCAGCCGCGCGTATCTGGATGGGGGCTCTGCGCGCTGGCTCGCGGCTGGGTGACCGCAGGAGGGTCTCTGGGGACCCTGCCGCCGCGGCTTGGGTCCCCGCCCCCCGCGCGCCCCCTGGCGGCCCCGAGCCCGCTCCTCGGCCGAGCCTACGGACTCCAGTCCCCGGGCCGGCGGGTGGCGGCCGAGGGCAACCAGACCCCGGGCAGGCGGTGGAGGTAGGTCTGTGCTGCCCCGGCGGGAGGGGGTGCGTGCGCCGGGGGCACAAAGGAGTCGCTCCTACTCTCGGCGCCCACTCCTCTTCCACAGCTTTTGAAACCTGCCCCTACTCCAAAGGAAGCCGGGGGTGGCGGCGGGGGGAAGGTGTCTTCACCGAGAAGCGACCCCACCAGGACGCGAGGAGCCCCCTTCCCGGCCCCCCCCACCCCCACCCCCACCCCGTGCCCAGCTCCGAAGGGTTCAGTGCTGCGCTTAACCGGCAGCTGGTGCTCCCGTAATCCAGACGCACCCGAGATGCAGCCGGGGAGCAGGGTCGGGCGCCCGGGGGCCACCTACTGTCCTTCCCGGCCGCCCCCGCCCCGTGCCCCGCGCCGCCGCCGCCGCCGCCGCCTTACCTGGTCCCGGGAGTCGGGCCCGGCGAGAACCCCCGGGGAGGGCGGGCGTCCGCGCGCACCTGGCTCCGCCGCGGGGACCCGAGCGGCGCCGCGCCCAGCCCGGCCGGAGTCTCCGGAGCCGCCGCCGCCGCCGCCGCTCAGGTGTCGGGGGTGGGGTGGGGGGCGCCCGGCCCCGCCCCGCGCTGCCGCCCGGGCGGGGGGCTCCTGGCGGGGGCGCTCGGCGGTCCCTCCCCCCGGCCCCGCGCGGGCGGCAGGCGCCGGCGAGGGTGGGGGAGGGGTCCTCTCGCCGCCCGAGGGCGCGCGCGGCCCCGGACCCGCGAGCGCGGCCCGCCCGCGACCTCTCCCGCACCTGCCGCGGCCGCTCCGGCCCCGGCGGCGGCGGCGGCGGCTCGGGCGCGGCGCGCGGGGTCTGTTGTGGCAACCCCGGGAGACGGCGGGCGCCCGGGGCCGCCTCCGCCCGCCGCCCCGCCCCGCCCCGGGTGGCGCGGCTCGCCGCCCCCCTTCCGCGAGAAAGCCCTCGGACCGCGAAGTCCTCGGCGCGATTATCCCGAACGCAGCCGGCTCCCGCCCCTGAGTGTTTTGTTAATAGGATTGGGAAGCACGGAGGCCGACGGCGCGGCTCGGCGTCTGCAGAGCAAATGAAAACTTTGTGCCTGGGCGAGACGCCGCCGGCTGCCTCGCGGGCCACCTTCCACCTGGGCGCCTGACTTCCGGGGGCCAGCCGCCCTCCCGGCCGAGGAGCGATTCGGGGCGAGGGCGGAGGGGGGGGCGGGGATACACACCCGCCGCTCAGATGAAGCCCGGGGGTCAGGCACCACCCCCCCCCCCAGGGACCCCCGGGGATCCTGTCATTAACCGGGCTCGGGGACTGCCAGGTTTGACGAAACCCAAAGGGGGTTGTCACCAGCCCCGGCCCCTGGCTCCTGGCTGAGACACTCCCTATTGGCTAATAACTTCTGGAGCCCCCCCCCCCCAAAATCCACTGGTAATTACACCAGCTATGGAGGCTTCTGTGTCCTGAGTTCTCCAGTGTTCTGGAAGGGAGAGCCATTCCTGCCCGAGATGTGCAGTGTGAGTGGGGTAGGTGCTGGGGGGGGGGGGGGGGGGGGGGGCGGCAAGCACCAGCTTCCAGGCTGTGACTTAGACCTGGCTTTCAGGAGCCAGCCTTCCATTCTGCGAAACCCCACCGCTGTCTCCCCGGGAGGAACAGTAAAGACTCCATGAGTACATTTACATTTTTATGTGTCTATGTTATGATACGTATACTTTTTAAAGCCAGTCTTCTAGAACACGCCTCAGAGAGTTGCATGGGCCAGTGACTTCAACACACCAAAGGCAAAGTTAAATATTTGCTCTAGATACTTTTTTTTTCCCCTGCTTGCATAATTGTCCCACATTTCAAAGAAGTCTTTAAAAGCACTTAGGTTAGAAAAAAAAAAAAAAAAAAGTTGTATTTGGGGCCTAAATATTTCAGGACACACGTGAAGTAAATACTGTAGCTCTTCCGGGGCTCCTGGCAGATGTCTTTCTCTCCGCTGCCTCCTTAAGCATGAGCCTTAATAAAATGTTTGTTGAGTGAATAAAGGAGGCCATCCATCAAATAATAGTAATCCTTAAACAGGAAGAATGAGGCCCTGGCAGGACCCGACAGGCATCATTTCTTTGACTTGTAAGCAGGGGTAGAGGGGGGGCTTAGAGAGTGGAGGCGGGGGTTACCTTCCCATAACTTACATCAGACCCCTTGACCCCAAACAAAGCGTGTCATCTGAACATAGTGTGTTTGCCCGCAATTCCAACTCAAAGTCCCCAACATGTCACCTCCTCCACCCAGATTCCCAACCCCCCCAGATGCTCCTCCCAGATTTCTGGGGCCAGCAGAGAAACAGCCGGCCATCATTCAGCTGTGAACACATTTCCGTTGTCCCCACAGAGGGGTCCCAGCGCCAAAGCCATTCTGCCACCTTCAAGAGACACTTCCCCAGGGATCCAGGCCTCTGCCAGCCTGTCCACCCAAGGGGACACCCCTAGCCACCCCTCCAGTGGGATCCGTTTGTTGCCTGGCAACATCCTTCAAGTCTCGAAGAGCCTCTCATGAAAGACTCGGGACACGCGGCCACCGCCTTTTTGAACCCCTTCCCGCTCACCGGGAGGGATTTTGGGTTTCAGGGTGCACCTTCACCCCTGACAGCCCGTCCCCGCCGTGTGCTGGGCCTTTGCACGGCACTGAGCCTTTCAGCCGTCTTGTGTATGGGGGGCGGGGGGGCCAGGACAGCACGAGTCACAGAGCAGAGGGGAATCATCCTTTTACTTCTCGATCTGGGAGCTCCCGGTTTTTGTTTCTGTAAGCTGCCTTTCCCTGGGTCCCCCCCCACCCACCCCGACAGGTCTGATATTGCTGGAATGAGCTTGCGGAAAGATACGCCGTTTTCCATCTGACAGCTCTTTTTTCCTGTAAAACCTGAAGCCATCAGCCATCAGTCACGGTATTTATGGCTTGTCCACTGAGCACAGAGCACCCGGGACCTCCCAGAAAGAAGAGCTGTTTTACAGAGCGCTAGAAACTGGGACACCGTACCGTTACAACATGCAGAACATAACCAACTTCTCTGTCCTGGGGAAAACATTACAAGTATTGTGTGGCTTAGATGAACCCCGATGCTCGGTGCTTTCAGCAGCAGGCCTGTCTGCCTCCAGAGCCGCTCCTGGGTTTGGGACCTAGGGACCGGCACCCCCCAGCGCAGGGTTCTCAGGCTGCCCAGGCAACGCCACCCTCCAGCTTCCAGGTGGGAAAGCTGAGGCATAAGGAGGCATGGGACTTGCCCAAGGACATGGGGTCAGAGCCAGGTGAAGGCGGGTGAAGGCAGGTTCTCCAGCCAACAAGCTTGCCTCACTCCCCCATCCCTGCCAGATCCCCACGCTTCTGCAATGTTTTTCAACACGTTTCCCGCTCCAGCGAGAGATCTACTTCCCTCGGGCGACCCCGCACGTCAAATATTGGACAACTCACTCACGTCTCCATAATTTTATGACAGCTTCCAGCTCAGTCACAAACCTGATCCTGTAAATACTCCCAGATCTTACAAACCCCCCCACTCCTCTGCAGACGTGCGTCCCGCATCGTCCTCCTGCCCCTCGACAACGAATTTTGCTACTCTCCATTAGTTCCCATGGATTTGTTTCCCACCAATTGGTTTCAAAGGCTTCCTGAGACTTACTTCTCTCATCATAAGAGATGGGGATGCTAACACGGGGAAGGCGAGTTTGCTCCTGCTGGAATCTGAGGCCGCAGAGGGGCTGGTCAGGAGCTTTTCCTGCTGGGCGGGAGGAGCACGGGGGCCCCCAGGGAAGGAGGAGAGGGGCTGGGGCTGTGCCCTCAAGGCTGGCCAGACTTCTCCTGGGTCCCCTGCTGGTGCCACAGCAGCAGGAGGAGTGCAGGCGGCAGATCCAGGGGCAGCTCTGAGTCCCCGTGGGCACAGCATGGGAGGCTGGGAGGGGCGGGCTCGGGGCCACCAGCCGGCCAGCAGTCCTGCTCAGGGAACATGTGTGGCTTCTGAGATGTGCCTCTGGGGCCTCCCTCGCTCACAGCGGAGACCTTAACAAAACACTTTTATTTGGGAGCTTCCTCCTCCGGGGCCCCTCTCCCTCCTCCCTCGCTCCTGCATCCTGGGTCACCTCTCCAAGACAGCAGGCTGCACCCAAGTCCTTGTTTCGGGCGAAGCTTCACAGGGGAACCCAAAATAAAGTGCAGTCTGGTGTGTCGTCGATGAAGAAGGAGTCCCGGCCGAATCAGGCCACGGAGATGAACAGACCTGAGGCAGCCGGAAGCCACGCTCAGGAGGGACAGGGCGCCCCGACGTGGGCCACACCAGCAACCCGACGCGATTATCGCGAAACCAAACCCATCAGAAGAGCCCATTATAACCGGACTCTTGGGGTTTGCTTGGCAAGCAAACAAATAAGCAAACCTTCATGATCTCCAGGAGACGATACCGCAGAGCTTTGAAAAACCACATGCATCCCAAGAACGGTCGAATGCTTCCACGTTAGTGAATCTGTCAGGAGATACGCCTGGCCAAAAACACTTCCTAGTTAAAAAAAAAAAAAAAAGTAGTTTGGAAACGTTTTAAGATTGTTCAGTATCCAACCAAAGCCAGCATTGTGTCCCATGTGAAATGCTAAATAAATCCCTCTCATTCAATCCAGACACACGATATGGGAGCCTACTAACATTACCAGTACTATTTCCCTGGAAATACCAGCCAATGCAATCGAACAAGAAAACTCAGTAAGAAAGGTTAAGCATTTTTATTTTATTTTATTTTTTTTTACTTGGAGAGAGAGAGAGAGAGGCAGGGAGGGGCAGAGACAGAGGGAGAGAGAGAGAGAGAGAGAGAGAGAGAAAGAGAGAATCCCAAGCAGACTCCGTGCTGTCGGCATAGAGCCCGACTTGGGGCTCAAACTCACGAACCGTGAGATCACGACCTGAGCCTCAGCTAAGAGCCAGACGCTTAACCGACTGAGCCACCCAGGCACCCCAAGGTTAAGCGTTTTTACAAAGAAGGCAAACTTATCATTTGGGGAGGCGCTATGATTTTCTGACTGGCTAAACTTAGGTACTCCCCTATCCTATCTCTTTCCCGGTTTCCATACCTGTAATTTCCATTCCTGTAACATGGGAAGAGGAACCACGCAGAGTGGCTGTAAAAGGTTAAGTTCGTGAACCTATAATCTACTCGGGAGCGCGGCTCGCTGTCTCCAGCGTCACTGCGTCTGCTGTTCTTAAACGGAGACTGTCAATACCGTAAAGCTACGATTCTCCTGCTCGACAGCATTAAACTCAGTGCGGCCCCATGTTGGCCCGCGGTCTAGCTGAAGAAATAAACATGCAAAAAAAAAAAAGCAAAGCTGCGTGTGTCCAGAATATGGAAAAGGCAATCCAATTAAAAAGAATTAAAAAGGCAATCCAATAAAAGAATGGGCAGATCTCACCCAAGAGGCCATCAGAACGGACTGGAAGCATATGAAAACGTGCCCAATGTTGTCAGTCGGCAGAGACGGAATAAACCCACGATGAGACTGCTTCTCACTGGCTAAGCCGAAAAAAGCAGGCGGTATCCGACACGGGAGAGGACGCGGGTTCTCGCACGCCGGGCGCCGCTGGTGGGAGACGTGTGGGGACAGCCGCCCGGGGAAATGGTCCCGCGGTATCTGCCAGGACCCAACCCCTCTCCTCGGGGGGCACGCACGCCCAGCAGCAATGACGGTGTCCGTGCCCCAAAGGGGAGCGCCAGCACGCTCACTGCACTCGACAGAGATGGGCGTGAATGAATGGCGCCGTGTTTGTGCAAGGAAAGCCCATCCGTGGCAAACAGGGGATGTACCATTGCCGCGTGTGCAAAAGCACGAGCTGATCTCATCATTAGCGCATTAAGTGAAAGCACATACCGTATAATTCCGCTTGTATAAGGTTGGAAAACGGGCAGAAACGGTCTGTGGTGCTGGAGGCGGGCACCTGCAGGGAGACCCGGAGGACTTCTGGATGCCCGGAGTGCTCTGTCCCTGGGGCTGGGAGCTGCTTATCTGGTAGGTTCGCTCTGGGAAAAGTTCTGGAGCCCTGCAGGTATGATTTACGCCTTTTCCCTCGCTCTGCTGCTCTGTAATCAAAATCGACTGCAGAAGAGCAAAAAACACCTCCAAAAGGAGAGCAAGCAGAGGGGGCCCCAAATTAAATATCCTGAAAAGCTCCGGTCATTACCAGCAGCACGCCGATGCAGAAATGAAACCAACCTAGCAACGGCGTCCAGTCCGGTCTTGACACAGATATTTTTCTCCTTCACTCATATTTCCGCTGCCCCCGCACCCCGTTGACTGCCTGCTCACGTCGAAGCTAAGATACGGTCTGTGTGCTTGCAGAGGGTCTGGGGTCCCCGTCCGCCTTGACCTGTTGCTCCCGTACAGAGCCTGGCACGCAGTGCACGCCAGGATGCTTTCGGAGAAGAGAGAAGGGCGGGAAGGGACGCGAGGGAGGGAGCCCGGGATGGAAGGCAGTCTGTCGCGAATGTGCTCTGTACAATGTAAAGGCAAGAGAAGGAGTGGACGATAAACGGTGTTGTAACACAGGCCCAGCGATCTTTGAGAAAGGCGGCTGAATCTGTAACCCACTCCTCGTGGCAAGGACAGATGACAGATGGATTCAAGATTTAACCACCAAACGCCGAGTGATGAAACTGCAGGGAAAGCCACAGACGATCGTCCTCAGAGTCTCCAGGCAGAGGCGGCTGGGAGGCCTTTCTAAACGTTTCGGGGGTTCTAACGGGACAGTTGAGATCAGACCACGCGGGAGTCAGGGCCTCTCACCGGACAACAGCCCAAGAAATAAAACCAACCAAAATGAAGGGTGAACGGCCAGAGAAGATATTTAACGCTACCCATTAAAAAGTTAATGGATTGGGCCGCCTGGGTGGCTCAGTCAGTTAAGCATCTGACTCTTGATTTTGGCTCGGGTCGTGATCCCAGGGTTGTGGGATCGAGCCCCTCATAGGGCTCTGCACTGACCTTGGAGACTGCTTGAGATTCTCTCTGTCTCTGTCTCTCTCTCTCTCTCTCTCTCTCTCTCAATCTGCTCCCCCACCAAGGGCTTGCTCACTCTCTCTCTTTCAAACAAATAAATAAGTAAACGCATATCCTAAATACATAAAGGATACTTACAAAACAAATATCTGTTTAGAAAGTAACAGAAATCATCATGGGGCGCCTGGGTGGCTCAGTCGGTTGGGCATCTGAGTTCAGCTCAGGTCATGATCTCGTGGTTTCTGGGTTCGAGCCCCGCGTCGGGCTCTGTGCTGACAGCTCAGGGCCTGGAGCCCGCTTCGGATTCTGTGTCTCCCTCTCTCTCTCTGCCCCCACTCACGCCCTGTCTCTCTGTCTCAAAAATAAATAAATATATATTTTTTAAAAAGTAATGGAAATCATCAAAAAGCCTAATTAAAGAACGGATACATGACAGAAATGTAAAAGTTACTTGAAAATGTTAAAAGGCGTTGAATCTTTTCAACAAATGCTGGAGTAATTGGATGTCCACACGGGAGGCAAGGGAACCCTCACACTTTATAAAAAACAACAACAACAACAACAACAACAACAACAACAACAGCAACAACAACAACAAAAAACACATCACCATGGAGCATCAGTCAGTGTAACCCGTCAAAACTACACAACTCTTAGAGGAAAAGGGGGGAGAAAGCCGTTTTGGTTTGGGGTCAGGCACAGAGGTCTTAGTGACGACAGCAAAAGCGTGAGCCACGGAAGGAAAGAAAATGGGTAAACTGGATGTCACCAAAGTTTAAAGCTTTCGCTCTTTGAAAGACACGCTATAAAGAGAATGAAAAGTCACGTCGAGGACCGGGAGAACATCCTTGCAAGTCGCGGATCGGACAAAGGACTTGCATCCAGAAGATTCCGATCACCAGTTCTCAGAGCTCAGCGGTGCTGGAACCGGCAGTCCCGCGCGAACGCAGATTCGGGCAGCCCCTCCCCCAAAGAAGCGTTCCAGCGCTCGCGGAACGGTGCTCCTGGTCGCTAATCATCAGAGAAGGGACGGGACTCGGGGGAACACAGTGCCGGCCAAGGAGGGGATGGACGGAGGGCACGATTCACGCACCTGCTGGGGATGGACCCTCACCCGTCCACGCGAGCACACCGACCCCTCGGAAAGCAGCTGTGCTTAACGTACGCTTTTATGTAGAGACGCGTCTGACCCAGGCGTTTCTCCAAAGAAATCACGCGCTTGTTCTCACACCACAACCTGCACGACTATCTGTGGCTCTAGGACCCGGCTCCCGAGCCCCTCGCATCCCCCAGCCCCTCACCCCTCTTGCACCCAGCCCATCCCATGCTCAGCCGGTGCGCGACTCCTGTCCTCCGTCTGTCCCCTCCAGCTCTGCACCTGCTCTCTTGTTCACGGTCCACGGGGCTGGTCCCCCCTGCAGGAACTCTTGGGCTCCCAGCCTCCCCTGACCCGGGTCATACCCCTCCTGAGGCCCTCGGGGCTCTCGGCCTTCTTGCCCCACCCCCAGCTCTGTCCTCACCCTTCAGGGAAACTTCCAGTCCTGCTTTTCTGCCTCTGTCTCTGTCCTTGTCTCGCTTGGCAGGTCGGGCCTCCAATCCTCACGGAGCCCCCCACCCCGCTCTCCTTCCACGGGGCTGGAAATCCTGAGGGTCTGTCTTGACCAGCTTGGGGTCCCATTCCCAAGGTGCCCCCACCCCCCCGATCTGCAGAGTGCCCACTGGATGTTGGAGCCCGGGGTGGGTGTTGGGTCACAAACGGGCCTGAACGTGGAGGGCAGGCAGAGACCTGGGGGCGGCGGGGGGGGGGGGGGGGAAGGAGGGCAGGTACAAGCAAGTCCCCTTCCAACGACTCCGCAGAGAGGCCTTACCAGGGCTCAGCCGCTGTACCGCCCCGCGTGCCTCATCCCCGCGTTGCTCTCTCAAGGCTGAGTCCTTGGAGCAGCTCCCACGTTGGCACTTTCCAAGGACTGAGGGTGTCAGGAGCCTCCGATCGCCCAGGGCCAGCTCGAGGGGCATGTCCTCTCGGTGACCTCCTCCAAACCAGGTCTCTGAATTAATTTAATGCAAGAAACCAGGTCTCTGAATTAATTTAGTGGTCCCCACCAGGGACCACGGTGTGCAGGGGGGCGAATCCCACCCACGTTCTGGCAGGAGCAGCTCAGAATGAAACACAGAGAGGAGACCGGCTTTTGCCGCCTTCCCGTCCAGAGAACATGTTCCTTAAATATGCAGGAGGGTCACGCCACGTGGCGCCTGAGAGGGAGAGAGAGAGAGAGAGAGAGAGAGAGAGAGAGAGAGAAATGCTTGCGGACGGACCACACGTATCCGGGGCCGCCGTGCACTAGCCGAAAACCCCAGGGTGATTTAATGTGTGAGAACCGGGAGAGCCGATTTTCTCCAGGAGAATCGACTTGTAGGCATCCACGGCTCCGAAGACGATATTTTCAAAGAGACACGTTTTTCCGTGTTAAATGAGGAAGTGACCGATACAGCGACGCATTGGGCCCGTGACCACTGTCCGGGAAGCAGCCGGGGCCACCTGGTGGGTTTCCCACTTCAGACAGAGCCTTGTGGTTCTGTCCTTCGCTAGGCCAGAGTTAAGGGGATTAATTCCAGCCGGAATAGGTAAAAAAAAAAAAAGTCAAAAGAAAACGTCACACGGTAAATTATTTGACTTCCTCCGACGGGAGTCTGAACGGCTTCTCTGCCTGGGGCACAGGGTTCCAAGTGCACTGGTTCCACAGGAGAGGCCACCCCGTAGGACACATGTGAGGCAGAACAGTGGGATGGTCTCCTTAAAGGAGATGCAGCTTCTCGCTCTAGGCGGGGCCTGCGCAGAACCACAGGGTGTGGGTCAGGGTCCGCCATGTTTTAAGAAAGCTCGGTGCCTATGCAGTGGGGCTGGGTGTGGGGTCCTGAGACAGGAGGCCGCTTCAGGGGCCGCGCTGGCTGGAGGCAGGGGGAGCCCCAGAATCCCCACCGAGGGGTCTGGGCCCTGCTGCTGGCCTGTCCCCCACGCAGGGGCACCGTGAACCCCCACCCCATCCGGGGCAGGCCCGCTATAACAGGTAAGCCGGGGTCACGGCAGAGCTCACGCCTGGCAGGCTGACACTCACCGGCCCGCAGAGCGCTGGGCAGGGTCACCCCCGTCCTCTGTGCCTGACCCCTGCCATCTTACAGCGGTCCATCTGCCACCTGCTGTTATCTAGGTGACCTGGGTCCCCCCCACCGAGAGGCAGCCTGTGCACTCCAAGGCAGCCACGCGCTGGGAACCTCGTTTGTTCTCAGAGACCTCGTTTCTTCATTTGTGAAATTCCTGCTACAGATGGACCTCAGGGTGGGAGCGGCCATCCGCCATCTCGACGGGGGCGGAAGCTTGGAGCCTGAAGGGCCGCGAGAGGGCACAGCCCCCCGTCACCAAGGGCCCCCTCCATTATCCCACTGCATCGTCCCAACAGCTACCCGGTGCCCCCACGGGGAGAGGGGAGGTGTGAGGAGAGCGTAGGGTGCGAGCGGGGATGCTATCCCGTCGGACCTCTTGTATGCGTGAATATCACGGAATTACGGTGACGACTTCATTATCACGTATGAGCGTTATGTTCTTGTTACATTGCTAGGAACGTGGTGACATTATTATGTATTATGATTATTAAAATAATAGAGTGAAAGGACACCAAACCTTTGTCCGGGCAGACAGCCCAGATGCAGAATACAAGCGTCGTCTCACGGGGAAAACCACCTGTGCCCTGTCTGTGTGCACGGCCACCCCCACCCCGACCATCTTACTCCAGGCCCATCTCTGGGGTGGACGGAGGCCTGAGTCTGGGAGGAGGGAGGGGAGAGGGAGGGGGGCTGGGCCAAGCTTCTCTGATTCCAGAATTGCTCTTACTGGTGTTACGGGCCCTGTCAGTTGACGCTAACTGGCTCCCTGCAAGTTTTTGGACCTCGAAACCACCGCGCCCACACCCCCTCCGCAAAACAAACACGAAACGGTGTTGTTGTCGTATCTTTGGCAAAACGGGCCGGTGGAGGGATGCGTTTCAAGCCTGGAACGCGGAGAACGGGGAGCCGTCCTGAAGGAGGCGGGCGAGCCTGGCGGGTGGGTCCGGCGTAGAGCTGGCACCCGCCGTGGGATCTGGCGCCCGAGCCCCGGTTCCATTTGCACCAGCCACGTGGGGCTGGTGGGCTGGCTCAGGCACGCGGAGCCCCAGATTCCTTGTTTGTCAGATAGGGACGATGATAGTGTGTTTCACTGGGTTTTATGAGGGTAAAAATGAAACGATGCATAGAAAGCGGCTTAGCGCGGAGCCTGCCGCATAATAGATGCGAAGTGAGAGCTGGCGATCGTCGGGAGAAAGGCTGCAGAACCGGATATTTAATCTAGAAATAGAAGCCTTGGGTTGGCACCCAGGGCTGCCACCAAGTCCCCAAGAAACGGGGTGTGGAAGCGAGCATGACGTGGCCCAGCTCCCGGGGGCCACGTGCCGTCCGTGGAACTCGGAGGCGGCAGTTTGGGTTCGATCCACGGACCTTTCGGCGACACGAGGCCACATTGCATTCAGAGCACACTTTCGAATTCAGGGATTTGGGGGTTGGCGCATGTGGAAGCGGGAAGGACTGATTTTCAAGCAAGTTTCAGAATTCTGAGAACACTTTTTTTTTTTTACAATAGTAAAACAAATTGATTTTTCACTTACATTTTCAATTAAAGTTAATTGGATTTTTTACACGCCAGTGAAAGCCCTGCCGCCCCACCTTCTTGCTGATGTCTCTGCCAAGTGGATCCGTTTCTGCCCTGACCAGATGTCCGTATGTACTCAGGAAACCGCCGTTCCACGTTCTGGGAACAGTGGTCTTTCTGGACATGTGCACCTGCCATGCTACCCTGGTCCTTCCCGTCCACAGCGAGCGGTATCTGCTGTCCACACGGTGACCCTGTGAGCCGGGATTTCCCCCTGAATGACAGGGCCACTCCTGTGTTGTGGCAAACATTCATTTCAATATTTGCTGCACAAAGGACAGGATGTCTCTGTGGTGCCTTTGGGGAGGCGTGTGGCCCATGCCCTGGGAGCCCACTCGGGCTTGCGTGGGAATGCTGGAATGTGTCCCAGGGCCACTCACTCGGCCGTAAGACACGCTCGTGTAGAGCTGGGCTGGCTGCCGTGGGGTCCCTGTGCGGCTGGACATGAGAGAGAGGACCTAAGGTCGGGGCACCTGGGTGACTCGGTTGAGCGCCCAACTTTGGCTCGGGTCATGATCTCACAGCTCGTGAGTTCGAGCCCCGTGTCGGGCTCTGTGCTGACAGCTCAGAGCCCGGAGCCTGCTTCGGATTCTGTGTCTCCCTCTCTTTCTGCCCCTGCCCTGCTCATGCTCTCTCTCTCTCTCTCTCTCTCTCTCAAAAATAAACATTAGGGGAAAAAAAGAGGAGTTAAGGTCTTCTAACCCTACGAGGGGGGCTAAACCCTACGAGGACAAAAAAGGTTTCAGCTGGACCCTGGCTCCACCTAGAGATCCTCCTACACCCCCCTCATTAGCCATGATTAACACTCTTGCTGAACGCGTGTTTGTGTTACGGGCCCTGGCGTTAAAGGTTAATTGACTCAGTAATAACTTAATTATGAAATGTGCATTACAAGGAATTATATAACCGGTCCTTCACTTCATGACTCCTCTCAGCCTCTCTCTGCGTGTCCCCTGAGTGCCTTTCAACGCTGATGCTGCTGACGGTTCCCACTAAGAGCACCACAGGCCAAGAGGGGCCCATCTCTCGCCACCGTAAAAGGCGCCGAGGAAAAATTCGGATGGAGCCTTAATAACGATGGGATGGGAACACAGAGACAACGGTGGGGAATGCAGTTAATTAGAGAGCTGAGGGAGCTTCAGAGGCTCGTGCAGGTATGAGTTTTGGCTGCCGCACGTGTGGTTAAAAATAGCAAATTAAAAACTGAACACACGGTTAAGAAAGTAAGGGCAGCTTGTGTAGCTTGAGGGTCCCCACGAGGAGCCCTGGGCGGGACGGGGTGAGGGCTCCATGATCGGGGCCGGGTCATGTGCGTGCCCAAGAGAGGGCGTGTGTGCCCGTCGGTGACCCGGCGAGGTCAGAGCTGAAACGCTGTCCTACTCAGAACTCTGGCTCGTTCCACGGAGCCACGAGGCTCCATTCCGGCACTTTGGTGGAATTTTGCTGTGACCTGTGTCTCTGAGTCCTGAGAGGAGTGACAACCAAAGCTGCTGTACAACAGCTTGCCCAGCAAACCGCCAAGAAGGTGCTGATGATAGTTGCACGGCGGCCGCGGGCTCACGGGGCCCCACAGGCTCATCCTACGACAGCCCCCGACGCTGGGGCGTCGCCCCACAAATTCCAGTACAGAGCAGGGAGCGTGAGTCCAAAACGTGTCAGCTGCACAAAGGGACCCGCCTGCAGGGCCAGGAGGCCTGTGAGCCAGCCGTGAGCCCAGTCTGGGGACAGCAACATTGTTGTCGGGGGTCCCCCACTGCATTTCTTGCAACAGTGACCCCATCCCACACCAGTGATGGAGGACATGTGGGCCGCCAACAGGGCGCAGGGCTGGTCATAGATCAGAGCGTGAAGAATATTGCAGACCAGGCTTGAATTTTCTTCTTTAATGTCAGAGATGAGGAAGTGTGTGCGTGCGTGTGTGTGTGTGTGTGTGTTAAAAACCTGGTTGGAGAGTAAACCTTCAAAAGGGGAGAGAGCCGTGGTGCTGGGGGCAGGTGGGAGGGACCTGTATCGGCCAG
Source organism: Panthera pardus (assembly GCF_024362965.1). Classification (NCBI taxonomy): domain Eukaryota; kingdom Metazoa; phylum Chordata; class Mammalia; order Carnivora; family Felidae; genus Panthera; species Panthera pardus. The sequence goes on along the minus strand of NW_026526677.1, from coordinate 2,876,839 downwards.
GACCAGCCGAGTTGCTCTGTGACCACAAACATCCCCTGATTCCAGATGGCTCATCGCTGTGACAGTCTGTTTCTCGCTCACCATTGAGGGTCTGGGGGACTCTCCAGAACAGCTGTCCTCCACACGCCTCCAAAAGTGTCACAGCACAGGAAGAGAGAGCCTAGAGGAGACCCCGCATCAGCTCTGCAATGCCTTCACGTTCTGTTTCCACTCGGGCTTTGTTGGCCAAGGACTGTCGTGTGGCCGTGTCGGACCTCAAGGGGACAGGGTTCAGGACAGTGGGGAGACCCGGAAATGGGACTGACGAGCCCCCGTAAAGCCAGTGGTGAGACCACATTTTCTATAGACACGGAGAGTCACCTTTCCTAGAGACTGAGGCACCCACCATGAATGGATCACCAGGAACTTCTCCTCCCCGAGAGCACACAGTCTACTCCCCTCCCAAATCAATAAGAGAGTGTTAAAATCACACGTGTGCACGCACACACAGACACACGCACTCTGAACCTTCTATAGTGTGGAAGAGCCCGGTCTTAGGGTCAAACAGATCTGAATCTGAGTCCTGCCTGGTCCCCACCAGCAACTTCTAAACCTCGGTCCTGTCATCTCTCCCACGGGGATAATGACGACCACCTCCTCCGGCTGTGGTGACAAGTCGGCGAGACAACGTAAGTGAAGTAGCCGTCATGTGTGCTCTGAAGATGAGTTGTTATTAGCTCTTACCGTTGCTGGTATTAATGACACATAAGTGACATTCCGCTCAGTAACGTATTTCAGGTCCAGAGAACGGCGCAGAGCAAGATTTCGGGAACCATTGCACCAACCACAAGGTACTGGCTCAAGTGGTGGGTCTGACGCCCCTGTCTGTGGCTGCTCAGCAGACCCCCAACCCCTTTGCTGTTTCTTTCCACGCAGGGCACAGATTGGATCGTTTCGCGAATAGCTACCGGTCTCCGGTGTCCCACCCCAGCCCGCCGCCCCTCCAGGGCCCGCGCGCACTCCCCCACCCCGCTGCTCCGGTGTGCTTTGTTCAGTGGAGTCTGGAGGGGACCGACCATTCTTCGTTGGCGCAGGTGCTGGCCCCTCACACCTCCTGACGCCCCGGATTCGGCTGCTCTGCCAGCCTCAGCCCCGGTGGGGCCCGCAGAGCCACAGCCAACCCCCCACCTGTGAGTAAGAAACACATGTGTGGGGGAGGGGTGAGAGCCAGCATGATTTGGGGGTTGTTTGTTACCGGGGCAAAAGCTGACTGATACACTGAGAACGTGAGGCACCTGGGTGGCTCAGTCTGTTAAGTTCCAGCTGTTGATACTGGCTCAGCTCTAACTTCGTGGGATCGAGCCCCACGACGACCTCTTTGGATTCTCGCTCTCTCCCTCTCTCTGCCCCTCCCCCACTTGTTCTCTCTCTCTCTGTCTCTCTCTCTCTGTCTCTCTCTCTCTCTCTCTCTCTGTCTCTCTCTGTCTCTCCCCCCCGCCAAAACAGATAAATAAACTTTAAAAAGAAATACACTTAGGGGCTCCTGGGTGACTCAGTCAGTTAAGCATCCAACTCTGGCTCAGGTCATGATCTCATGGTTTGTGGGTTCAAGCCCCATGTGGGGCTCTGTGCTGACAGCTCAGAGCCTGCAGCCTGCTTCAGATTCTGTGTCTCCCTCTCTCTGTGACCCTCCCTCCCACCCTCTCTCTCTCTCTCTCTCAAAAAATGAATACAAACTTTAAAAAAATTTTTTGGAAGAAATACACTTAGAATGCGCCCAGGCCTCGGGCCTATGGCCGGATCACAGACTTACGCTCGACTTTAGCATCGAATGAGATAGATTCGTTAATGCAGAGCGGTGTCTCCACTGTTGTAGATTGAAAAATGGCTGGTTCGGAAATACTTTTGTTATCGTATACGTATTCTAAACCTCGCCAAGCCAGCAAACATCCATAAATACATAAACATGCGTGAACACACATACTAAAAACTTAATGATATTTGCCTCTTGATTTGGGGAATTAGGGGTGATTCTTCACAAATATTGTTTTGCATTCTTTTAAAATTATGACATTATTACATAGAAGGTAAAATATGATACACGGGATAGGCCATGAAAAAAAAAACCCTTTCTCCTACTGTAACCCCCAGTCCCACTTATCAGAGACAATAGTTTCTTGCTGTCATTCTAGAAATATCCCCCGTATTTTCAAACAGTCCCAATGCAACAACTGGCCAGAAAACTACAGTTTAAGATCAGGCTCTCAGTACACAGGCGTAATGTTCTAAAATAATATTACAGTCAGGACTAAATCCTAATGTACTACACGGAACTAATCTGTTTCTCATTAAAATTATGGATTAAATTGTAATCCCCACATTTCTAGAAATAAGAAACACAAAGTCTTTGTACCCTTGTTTACCTTATCGTAAGGTTTGTATTTGGCCTTGAAAAAAAAGAAATCTCATTTAGTGCAAGAATTCAGACTTATTTATTCTGTCATTACGTCGATTGTTAAATCTTTATTAAAGGATTTTAAAGAAGGGAAAACATTTCCTACAGGTCTGGTCGGTTCTCTGGCACTTCTGGGCCTGCCCCTGCAGATTAAAAATTCTTCTGTTCTAGTAAGATTTGCAGTTAAGAGCCGAAGCCACGTGAGTGGAAAGAAAGTAAATGGCCATATTAGGTTTTCTGGAAGTCTATTATGTGTTCATTTCGATGACACAGATACGTTATTCATGGAGGCAACCGAGGGAGAAAAAGTTAAATAGAATTTGTCACCATCAGTGCATGAACCAGGCATATGACCACTGACACGTGAGGGGCAGACGTCCTTCTTCTGGTCGTGCCTCTCCCGGTTTGAAAAGAGTTAAGTCATTGAAATCGGCTCATTTGTCTGTGGAATGTGACCTGTCCTGGGTCAGGGGAGGCCCCGGGCTCCCGGGAAGGCGGTTTCACCAGCTGAGATGTGAAAGTTAAGATCCCAGAGGAAGGTATGGGTGGCCCAGCTGGGGCGGCCGGGTCCTGGTGAGGGTCTAAAGTCGTTGGTTCCTGACATCGTGCCTTCAGTGCCCTCTTTCTGGCACTTTCTAGATGACCCATCATCTCCTGCTGGCCTCCCCTTCCCTGGGAATCCCACCCACCCGTCTCTGCCTTGTCCTGGATCTGGGAAACCAATGGGTGGGAAACAGAGAACAGAACCGAGTCAGACCTGTGGCCACTCCAAATAACGACGCGTGGCGAAAGCCAGCTCAGAAACAAACTGGAGAGAGCCCATACTGCACGGCTCCATTTATTTAAAAGTCTAGAAAATACCAGCAAGATCTACGGCGATAGGAAACAGGCGGTCGCCCGGGGTCGGGGTTAAGCGAGGGCACTTTGAGGGTGAGGGGCGGGCTCGTGACGGCTGCGTGGACGTGCACCCCTGCTTCTCACGTGGGGACGATTTTGTGGCTCATGTGACACTATCCGAAGACATTTTCACTGTCACAGCTGGGGGGCTGCTAGCAGGTTGAGGCCAGGGATGCTGCTAAAGATCCTGCAAGGCAGAGGACAGCCCCTGTAACAAAGAATTCTCCAGCCCAACTTGCCGGTGGTGCTGAGGTCGAAACCCTGGGGTGTGGATACGTTGAAACGTACCAAATTGTACGCTTTGCAAGTGGGCAGTTCAGGGGCGCCTGGGGGGCTCAGTCGGTTAAGCCTCTGACTTCGGCTCAGGTCATGATCTCACTGCTCGTGGGTTGGAGCCCCGCGTGGGGCTCTGGGCTGACAGCTCGGAGTCTGGAGCCTGCTTCGGATTCTGTCTCCCTCTGTCTCTGCCCCTCCCCTGCTCGTGCTCTCTCTCTCTCTCTCTCTCTCTCTCAATAATAAATAGGCAATAAAAATTTTTTAAATAAATGGGCAGTTCATGGTATCTCAATTCCACGTCAATAAAGCTGTAAAATGAAAGTGTAGGCTGGCCACTTGCCTGACTGGGTGACAGTGGATTTGTCTCGTCACCGCTCTGAGCCGGTTTCCCCTCTGCAGCATGCGGGGGGGGGGGGGGGGGGGGAGGGACAGCATTTACCCCCCAGGGCCGCTGGGCATGAATTGAGACCCTCAAATGCAAGCTGTCCCCCGTCTCAGGCACGTGGAACCGACTTGAGCCTCCAGGGGAGGAACGTGACAGGTCATCCATGGAAATGACATTTCAGCTGGGCTCCAGGCCTTAGAAAATCAGTGGACCGAGTGAAAACAACCTCTGAGTTTTTAGGAGACAGTCCCAGGCCCGTGGGGCTGGGGTGGTGGAGAGATGGGGCTGTCACGTCACCTGTAGGTAACAAGGACTTGGGAACGACCTTGAGGCCTGGCTCTCGGTCTGGCCCCCGCAGGAAGTGTGACCCTGATATGATTTATGTAAAAGTACATACGCTGGGTTGGTTTTTTTTTTTTTTTCTTTTTTTGGCTAAAGGTTATTGTTCACTGGGCTTCAGCCACAAAACCACTCAAGAAAATTGAAGAGACTCGAAGGTCTCAGGAAGCCCACCTCTCCCAGGCCACCCCCGAGTCTGGGACCCCAGAGGCCCGTGTCTGCAATTCCGCTGGAGACCGAGGCATCGCGGCATCATCCCTGCCGGGCCCCCCTCGCTCCGAATCAACTGCACCTTGAACAGGAAGGTGAACGGGAGAGCAGCTTAGGAGACAGGAGTGGGGAGCCCTCAATCAGCTCTTTGTTGGCCTGGGAGGTGATGCCAGAACATAACGCCTTTGTGTGGGTGCCGATCCGGTTCCCGGACCCGTCGGGATCCAGCGGTGGGGGAAGCGGGGTTACTTTCCCGGCTGTGCCGCCCGGTGGCATCCTGGGGCACCCCGAGCGTGCGAAGAGCTGCGTGTGCCCCGGACACAGATGGCAGGTGAAGCCGTCCCCTCCAGGTCTGCCTGGCATCCCTGGGCACCACCCACCCCTCGTTCTCCCGCCTGTGGCTCTGACAACAGGGCTGGCCTAGTCTGGCGGGGTCCCTCTCCCCAGCTGGATGGAGGGAGAGGCCGTATCTGGGTCACTCTGAAACCTCAGTACCGGGTTCAGCGCCTGGCCCACTGACGTCCTCAAGTGCTGTGCGCTGAGTAAATGCGCTCAGGAAGGGTCGAGCGCATCTGGCTTTCTTAAGGGGATTTTACAGCCTCAAGTATCCGCTGGTGGATGGCCAGCCGCCCGGAGAGGGGATGCCAGCTTCTCAGCGCTCCACTCGGCCACCAGTGTCTCCGGGCCCTTCCAGGACAAGAGGTGCCATTGAAGCTGACGGGTGCCAGCTGCCTGGTTCAGAACAGGCCGGGCTGGTCGGGTTGGTTGTGTGGGGCAAGAATCAGGAAGAAGGGGCTGTTTTTCATAATCCAGCTTGTTTATCCAACAAACAATAAAACAGGGCACGATTGTTCGGAGATGCCGGACGGAGTCCATGAGGGAGACCCCACCGGACCAAGAGGTCTGTTCAAGAATGTGCAGAGCCTGGGAAACACAGAGGGGGGCCAACTTCGAGGGCACGGGGATAGGGCCCAGGGCCGCGGTGTGCCCGAGCGGCTGGCACTGGCTCGGAAGAGTAGACCGCGCGTTTTGTCCCAACTCTGTGGCCGACGACGTCACGGTGTGTGAGGATCAATTTTACGTGCCAACCGCACCGGGCCACGGCAGATGTGAGGGCGTTTCTGGATGAGGTTAGCATTCGAACGGGTAGACTGAGTCAAGCAGATGGTCCTCCCACGAACCTGAGGGGGTGGGCCTCATCCAATCAGTTGAGGCGAGGGCCTGACGAGAAACAAAAGGCCGAGGAGGGGGAAATTCTTGCTCTCTGCCTGTGTTTGGGCGGGGACTTGGGGCCCCTGGCTTTGAACTCAGATTTGGACTGGAACTTGCACCATTAGCTCTCTTGGGTCAGGACTTATAGTATCTGCAGGAGCTAATTCCCCATAATTATTGCCTTCTTACACACACACACACACACACACACACACACACACACACACACACAAGCCCTGTTGGTCCTGCCTCTCTGCCGGCTGCTGACTAACACCCCGTAGTACCTGAACTTGTCCACGCTGGGAGTATTTACACCACGGGAGACAGCAAGTGCCACAGATAAGCCCCCAGCACCACATCTCCTGCCACTGCTGATTGTCAAACACTTACCAGCAGTATGCCGTGACCCCCACCGTGGCCCAGGGAACGTCCCTGCCTCCTAGAGACTTCCTCAGGCCAAGCAAGGGCCACAAGCCCCTGTCTAGGCTCCCATCTGTGGTCCCCGACTCCTGAAATAGACCCCGGCTGTACCTGGGGCCACGCAGCACAGACAGGAGATGTCCTTTCCTCTGGGGCCAAGGTGCCCCTTGCCTGTGTCGACCATCGTGTGCCTACGCTCTGCTCTGTCCGTGCTGGTCCCTTACGCGGTCCCCGTAGCATCTCACGGCCCCTAACTGCGTGACCACCTCTTACTCCTCCCTGTGTCCCCAGTGCCAGGGACAGAGCTGGATAACGGCAGGTGCTCAGGGCACGATGAGTGATGGAGCCCTTCCGCCTAGGACGGTCTGAGCCAAAGAACGTCCTCCACAGAGATAAACTGGAAACCCACACTGTGCCCTTGCCTCCCGAGGAAGGGCTGCTAAACCCTCCACGTTGGAAAAGACCCTGTTAGCTCCAGGTTCCCGGGGCCGCAGAACTCACCCCAGTTGGTTTAAGAAAAAAAGCTGAGTTATTTCTTGATTCGCGAATCTGGAAAAGTGAAAGATGCATCAGGACAGGGGGCCCCCAGGTTCGGTTGTGTCTGTGTGCGTCTCGTTTCGCCGCGCTCGGATGAGCTCCCTCCCGTCATTCCGTCCAGGGGGTTGCCACCCGAAATGGGTTTGTATCAGATAAGATTACATCAGTGTCAGATGACATAATCCCTGCTGGGGGGTGGTCACCCCCCTTCTGCTGCTGTAGACGGCTAAGATGTTGGGGTCACGAGCTCCTGTCCCAGGCAGCTCTGGCGGCCGTAACTAAGCACCCACACGCTCGTTTCCCGAAGTTCTGGAGGCTGAGAGGCCCAAGATGCCGGCTGACCTGGTGAGAATCTGTTCCTGGTGCGGGGACGGCCACGTCCTCGCTGTGGCCTGACGTGGTGGAGACAGGCAGAGATCTCTCTCTTCCTCTTCTGCTAAGGCCGCCATCCCATTGGCCGAGGGCCCACCTTTTGGACCTCGTGTAACTCAAGTTACCCCCCGACGGGCCATCTCTCCAAATACAGTCCCACGGGAGATTCTGGGCTCAACGTATCAGTTTGAGGGGCACGGTCAGTCCACAGAAGGCACACAGCATAACTTCCTGTGTGCTGACCGTGCCCCCAGTGGAACGAGCATCTCTCTCCCCGAGACTTCCAATGAGATCCCTGAACCCAAGGCCCCTTTGCACACGTGACCGTGATCAGACGCCTGTGCATCTCTGAACCGATTGCTGTTTGGACGCCCAGACACCCGCCAGGCCAAGCAGGGACCCCCTGCCGACCTGTGCTGCCAGAGAGAGGTCAGCCCGTGGGAACCGTAAGCACGGAGGGTCCGGCCAGGCTGCTTCTGTAGGAGGACATGACGTGCCCTTTCCAGGAAGAAGGCTGGATTGGGGCAGCCTAAACCAGCACACCTCTGTCACACGTTTATGTTTTCCAAGCCCCGAGTAGGAACTCCAGGGTTCCTGAGAATGGACGAGACCTGGGCCCTGCGGGACCCCCCAGGGAAGCTCTAAAAATAAGACGTGGAAAGAGACAAAGGGGACGAGGCAGCGAGCTTGAGCTCTGGTGGAGACAGCGGCACGCGGCCCAGGGAAGGACGCACCCAGCCTGGGTCGTCTGTGTCCCTCCCCACCATCCGACGGCGGGGTGGCCCCCCCATCGTCCCCTTATCCTGGGGGCTCTGGAGGCAGGGGCTGTGCGAACCACCCTCCCCTATACTCAGTGTAGTTCAGAGAGCCCTCCTGTCCGCTCCCACCCCGTGCACCGTGTCAGGCCCACGTGTGGGATACACGAGCTTTTTTCACTCGACGGTGTTACTTATTATCACGCAGTCCTGTTGTACGGCCGTCACCCCATCCGTCCGACTTGCTCATCCCCCAGACGGAAGCTCGGTCCCCGTGACACAGCGACCCCCATTCCCCTCCCCCAGCCCCTGGCACCCGCCGTCCACGCTCGGTCTCTGTGACTCTGACTCCTCCAGGGACCTCGTGTTCGTGGGATCGGACAGTATTCGTCCTTCTGTGTCTGGCTGTTTCTCACTCAGCATCATGTCCCCGAGGTCCGCCCCTGCTGGAGCGGGTGTCAGGATTTCATTCCGTTTTTTTTTTTTTTTTTAATTTTTTTTTCAACGTTTTTTATTTATTTTTGGGACAGAGAGAGACAGAGCATGAACGGGGGAGGGTCAGAGAGAGAGGGAGACACAGAATCGGAAACAGGCTCCAGGCTCCGAGCCATCAGCCCAGAGCCTGACGCGGGGCTCGAACTCACGGACCGCGAGATCGTGACCTGGCTGAAGTCGGACGCTTAACCGACTGCGCCACCCAGGCGCCCCCGGTTTTAAGGCTGAATAATATTCCAGGGCGTGGACGGACCACACGTATCCGCCCATCGACCGACGGATACTTGGGTTGCTTTCACGTTTTAGCTGTGGTGACTAGGGCTGCTGACTGTGGGCGTGCAAACATCTCCGTGCAAACGCCTCGTCACTGTAGCCCCTGTGGAAAACAGCAGGGAGGTTCCTCAACACGCTACAGGTAGAACCGCCCTATAATCCAGCAATCACACGGCTGGGCATTTGCCCAAAGGATACAAAGACACTAATTCAAAGGGATACACGCACCCCAGAGTTCATAGCATGACTTACAGCAGCCAAATTATGGAAACAGCCCATTCGTCCGCGGACGAATGGATAAAGATGTTGCACACACACACACACACACACACACACACACACTGGAATATTATTCAGCTATCAAAAATAACGAAATCATGGGGCACCTGGGTGGCTGAGTCAGTTGAGTGTCCGGTCGGCTCAGGTCATGATCTCGTGGCTTGGGCTCGGTGCGGACAGCTCAGAGCCCGGAGCCGGCTTCACGTTCTGTGTCTCCCTCTCTCTCTGCCCCTCCCCTGCTCAGGCTCTGTCTCTGTGTCTCTCTCTCTCAAAAGTAAAGACACATTAAAAAATGTTTCAAAGAACGAAATCTTGCCATTTGGGACAACACGGAGGCAGCTAGGGCGCGTAACGCTAAATGAGAGAAGTCCGTCGGAGAAAGACAAATATCGTGTGATTTCACACGTATGCGAGATTTAAGAAACAAAACCAGCAAGCAAAGGGGAAAAAAAGAAAGAGAAAGAGACAAACCAAGAAACCGACTCTTTTTTCAACGGCTTTTCGTTTTTTTTAATTTTATTTCAATCCGAGTTAATGAACGTGTAGCCTAATCATGGTTTCAGGAAGGAAACAGACTCTCAACTGCAGAGGCCAAATTGAAGGTTACCAGAGAGGCGGGGGTGGGGAGGGTGGGTCTCAAAAAATTTTTAAAAATTAAAAAAAAATAAAAAGTAAAATCCACCAAAGAGGGGGAGAAAGACAAACCACAAATGTCTCTTCGAGACCCTCCCTGCTTTCAATTCTTTTGAGTATATATTCACCCAGAGGTGGGATTGCCGGATCCCATGGTAATTCTGTTTTTTTATTTTTTTTTTAAGGTGTCACCACAGGAGTCTCCTTGGTGGCTGCTCCCTTCTACAGTCCCACCAACCGTGCACGATCTCTCCACATCCTGGCCGACACGTGACATTTTCTGCCTTTTTCATCGCGACCTTCCTAACGGGCGCGAGGCCACACTCACGCTGAACCGGCTGCCGCCGGCGCACCTGACTCTGGAGTGAGTTCCTGCCTGGTTCCCTCCGCTCTTTGACGGTGTTTTGCTAACCCAGCCGCTGACTGCCGCGCACCTGACTCCCACAGGCGGAGCGGGGTGGCTCTTGGGCATAGGTCCCTAGTGGGGAGGATGCAGGGACCGTGTCTCCCCAGCGAGCCTTTAGGAGCCCGATCGCTGGGTCAGCCCGGCCGACTGCTGGATCGCAGACCTGCACGGTCCTGCCCCGTCTTTTCCAGAAAGGCACACTCGGATCTGCTCCCCACCCCCCCCCCACCCCGCACAGTGGGCTGGAGGGCTCCTGCCTCTCCACGTCGTGCCCGCGCTTGCCATCAGCCAAACCCTTGAACTTCTACAGCTCCGTGGGGCGTCAGGGGAATCCCCGTGTTTTGATTTGCGTTTCTCTGGCTCCCGGTGGATTCGAGCAGGTCAGCACCGATGTGTGCACGTGCCGTGTCCCCTTCGGTGAGTTGCCCGACGGGGTTGCCTTTTCCCCTTTACGGATTTGCCTTAGAGCATCATCTCTGCCACTTGTCACGGAAACAGGGGAACACCGGTTACTTTTGACTGAAAGCAGACGTGCCGTGACAGGCACGTCCTGTGTGCATGGGAGGATCGGGCCCCGGACGGCCACGGTGTTCCCAGGCACGGCGTGGCGAGCTTGGCCTGTGGCCTCCGAGATGCAGGCTTGGAGGCCGGGTGGGCTGGGGAGGTGACACGGCGCCCACGTTTACTGTTCCGATGGAGCCGTGGGCCTGACCTTTGACATGCTCTTTGCACACTCCGTCGGGGGTCCGTTCAGCTGTTGCGGCAACTGAGGGTGAGTAAGAGGGTGCCTGCGGTCGCCGGCGGGCAGTTGGCCCCTGCCGGAACAGCCAGGTGCGTCTGGCACTCGGGGCCCGGCTCCCGACGCCGGGGGACGCGATGCGGGATCTTTAAAGGCTGGATCTGAAAGCGACCGGATCACGGGACTCCAAAACCGTCTGTTTTCAGTCTCAGTGCTGGGACGGAACCCCCACCCCCACCCCCCTCCCCGGAGCATCAGCAGGTGCCTGAAGGGCTGGTGGGGGGGCTGCGGCTTGGAGCGGTTGTTCCATGAGACCTGTCCCACCGGTCCGTCCCCTGTGCTCTGCCCACGGGGGACGCCGGCCACGCCCACCAGGGACGGGATGGGGTCCCCGGATCGGGACCCACAACGGACCCACCCATCCCTGAGACTGCGTTACGCTGGGATTCCAGGACTCCCCGCTTGTCTGTTACGGGAGAAAGAGCAGAGGGCAAGTCCGTTGGTGACACCCCGTCCTGGAGAGGGGAGGCTGCTGGCTCCTCCCCTCGGTCTCTGGTCCCACAAGAAATCACATCCACCACCCGCCTGTCTCCGGAGCGAGCCTGCCAGACAGACAAGTTCAGTATAAGCGTGTCCCAAACACGTCGTGCCATATACTTTCACTAACAGATGACTCATTGCTTATCCAAAAGTCAAATTTGACTGTACATCCTGTATTTAAAAAAAAAAAAAAAAGGATGGGGCACCTGGATGTTTCTGTCCGTTAAGCGACCAACTCTTGATTTCGGCTCGGGTCATGACCTCACAGTTCGTGAGTTCGAGCCCTGCCTCAGGCTCTGTGCTGACAGTGCAGAGCCTGCCTGGGATTCTCTCTCTCCTTCCCCCTCTGCCCCTCCCCCACTCATGCTCTCTGTCTCTCTGTCTCTCAAAATAAATAAACTTTAAGTTAAAAAAAACTATGTCACCTTTTTTTTAATCTCTTTTTCTTATGTTTTATTTGTTTTTGAGAGAGAGAGACACACACACAGAGCTTGAGCAGGGGAGGGGCAGAGAGAGGGAGACCCAGAATCCGAAGCAGGTTCCAGGCTCCGAGCCGTCCGCACAGAGCCCGACGCGGGGCTCGAACTCACGAACCGCGAGGTCATGACCTGAGCCGAAGTCGGACGCTTAACCGACCGGGCCACCCAGGCGCCCCATAAGTCTTTTGTTTAAGTGGTTTTGGCTCACGGCAAGAGTGAGCAGAGAGCAGAGAGTGTGCCCATGTCCCAATACCCTCCGCCCGCCCCCCTACACGCACAGCCTCCTCCGCCGTCCACGTCCCCGCCAGCGTGCCACATCCGTCACAGGCCGTGAATCGCCACTGACCCAGAGTCGATGGTGGACATCGGGGTTCCCTCTTGGTGGTGCACCTTCAGGGGTCGGGACAGACGCATAACGACACGTGTCCAATGTGTCCACCTGGATACGCGTGGGCCCGACCCCCAGCGGCCAGTGTCCCAAGAAGAGAAGAAAGGAGGAGACACACAGGAGCGGGTGACATGAAGGGGGGCCCGAGGCTGGAGGGAGGGGTCTCCAAGCCCAGGAACAGCAAGGATGACGCTCCCACCAGCACCCAGGAGCGAGGCCTGGAGCAGAGCCCCCCTCGGAGCGTCCGCAGGGCACCGGCCACACCGACCCGTTGGTCTCTGGCGTTTGGCCCCCGGAACTGGGAGAGAGTCCGGTTCTGTTCTTTGAAGCCACGCAGCTTGCTGTTGTTTGTCACGGCAGCCCCAGGACACTGGCACGGCCTGTGACGAGGGACAGGAAGTCGACACGTCAAGTGCGGGACGGCGGGGGCCCCCCTGGCAAGCGTGCGTCCTCCGGGACCAGCCCGAAACCTCTCCCTGGAGGTACTCCCTGGAATGAAACGTGCGTGCTGTTCATCACAACAGGAAAGCTAAGGAACGAGGAGGGAGAGGCGGCCACCCGGCACCCATAAAAATATGAAAAATGTTGTATTTCACGATTTTGCCTGTTCTGCCATCCAGACTCTGTGATCGATGAAGCCTTTCTCTTTTTTCTGCCCAGAAAGAACACGCTGTATAAGCTCAGGTTTCTAGGGACCAGAGAAGGGCAGAACGACATCGTCTCCCGCTCTCCCCCGCCAGCGAGGCCAGCGGCCCCAGCTTCCCCAGCCACGGCCCCCGGCAGCATCCCAGACCCGAACTGGTGTCTGCTGACCCCGGGAGGGCTGGGCACTGCGGCTGCCCGGAAAGTGGAAGACACAGGGGCTCACGCTGCCAGCTCAGGGAAGGTTCCGGAGAAAATGCTGGCGGCATGGGGCCTGGGGTCTCTCCTGGAGATAAGCCTTTTTCAAGACTGCATTTTCGTCAGGAGCATTAAGAATGTTTCAGCCTCTGGCGGTGTGGGAGGGGGACCGGGCAGGGGAGGGAGGGAGTGGTGTTGGGGACGCTGAGAGCAACTGAGGGGTCCCCCCGACCCTGCCCTGGACTCTGCCAACACGCTTTGCTCTCGCAGCTAGCTGCAGGGCAACCTTACCCGCAGTGAGCCCAGCCTGGAAAGTTCCAGGGCCGTGGCCACGGCAGAGGGCGGTGCTGGCCTGAGGGGCCGCGCCAGGGTGAGCTCCCCCACCTGAACCCACCCTCCGCCCCCAGGTGTCCTGGAGCCCACTTCCTCCATCACTCCCCCTGCAGGTGGGTTGTGACCCTGACAAGTCTGGTCAGGAGACAGAAACCGCAGGAAAGAGAGCTTACCCGAGGGGGTGTCCCTGTAGCCGCTCCCTGGGTCCCACTACCCACAGCCAGTTTGTGGAGGTGAAGAGAGTGCCCCCAGGGCATCACGGCCCCCCCCCACCGCTGCATCCCACAAAGAGAAGCCGTGGGAGCCGCGGCTTGGACTCTGACCTCCCAGCTGGAGACAAGGGGGGGCTGCAGGGTGGGCGCCCCTGGGGGCCCCAGTGTCTGACTCTGCCTGTGGTGGGCAGTCTGCAGACTAGCAGCTGAGCTTTGGGAAGGAGCAGAGCGTGGAGGTGCTGGGAGCCCCCCCCTTAGGACTGACACAGCCCTGCCCCTGGGCTACGCAGCCTCCTCGCGGCCTCCTGTGCCTACACGAATTCCAGCTTTGCTGCAAAGACACCCCCTCTTGTTTCTGCCCAGCAAGCGTCTCGCAGCTAATATCCTCCCTACAAACGAAGGCTTTCTCACATTCTCCCCAAAACAAGGAGCCGTGGGAGCCCCCCACTCAATGCGTCATCTCTGACAGTGGTGACGGAGCACCTGCGGGCCACGCCGGACGTGTCTCAGACGCCGTCGCAGCCCGCGTCCTTCCCTACGGCTGCTGTCGGAAGCTGCACCCTTGGGGGCTTCGAACGCGACGGATCTGTATGTGCGGCTTGGGAGCTCAGAGGCCCGCGGGGAGCACGCAGGGGCTGAGACCAGCAGGGTGCGTTCCCTCTGCAGGCTTTTGGGGAGACGTTTCTCCTTGCTCTTCCGGCTTCTAGAGGCTGCCCCGCTTCTTGGCTCCTGGGCCTTTCCTCCGTCCCTAAAGCCAGAAATCGTGCGTCTCCCTCTCCGCTCTCCTTTCCTGAGTCCCCAAGGTCTTGGCCAAAGTCTGACGCAGCAAGATGATCAGTAAATGCAAGGCGATGAATGATCAATGCAGGTGCGCACAGGTCCGTCTTTGTCTCTGCTGGCAGATGGGAAGCCCCGGAGAAGGAGCGTCACCTGCAGGGCTTCCCGATCTGATCCCAGCGCCATCAAATCCACGTGCCCGGAAACCGGCCTGTCAAAGATTAATACACGTCTTCCACCGGGATTCAACTTCTTCAATAAAGAAGTCAGGACGTTAACACATTACGTCAAGCGACCATCGAGGATGCGTAACCCAGTATGGATCGAAGAGAAGAACGGGAAGGAGGGCGTCTGTGCAAGGGCAAAATCTGTTGTAGGAGGGGCACGGGGGCCCCCCGGTGCATCCTAAGCCCTAACCCCAGCGCCTGTGAGTGTAACCTTATTTGGAAATTAAGTTCAAGATGGAAAGGTGACCAGTGTCCGTATGGGAATGGGGCGGACCCAGACACACGGGTGGAGGGCAGTGGGAAGCCAGGGAGAGCCTAGAGCGAGGGGTCCGTAAGCCAAGGGTCCTCCCCCACAGCTTCCAGAAGGAACACGGCCCCGCGGACACCTTAGTTTGGGCTTCCGGTCAGAACTTTGATAGAATCAGCTTCTGGTATTTTTATGCCATGCAGTCTAGCCACAGAAAACGAATACATGTGCCTACTGGGCCCTAGACCAGCTATAATGGCACAATGAGGGACCCGCTGGGGGCTGTCGGGCAGCAGGGGGAATCCTGGGGAGGTGGGCTCAGGAGGGTGGTAGGTGCCTCCAGGAAACACCCGCCTTTCCAGATTGTTCTTCTTGCTGGGGGCCGACTCGGGCCAGTCCCCAGAGGCCAGATGGACCCAGGCCCAGAAGGGGACAGCCCAGGGCTGCGGGGGCCCCAGTTTGGGCTCAGAAACCGAGCCTACAAGCAGGGCACAGTCGAACCCCCGGTCAAACCGAAACCTGCCTCCAAGAACAAGGATTTTCAGGCAGATTCAGCAGGCAGGAGGGCCTGGGTCCTCACAGCCCCCACGACCGGACGCAGAAGAGACAGTGGAGGAAACAGTTACCGTCCCACGAGGCGGACCCGACAGTGAGTGAGCCCACAGCCCCACACAGAGAGCAGAACCGACAATCATCCAGAACATTTTCTTCTGACGGAGGAACAAGGAGAAAACAATGGCCATGACCTCCGTGTCGGGGAGAAGGGAAGAATTACCACGGGAACAGTGGGGAGAGCTCCTGCGAGCCCGTCCTCCAGAACGGGATGGAGGTGGGGCCTGCGTGGGGGCCCTCTCGTCCTCATGAGACAAGGTAATCACCCCCACCATGCCACCCCGGTGCAGACGCTCCTGCCGGTCCCCTGGCAGCCAGGAGTGATCACAGCAGCATCTGGGCAGCAGCAGAAACTGACGCCCGAGCAGAGGCCCCACCGGGCTTCCTGGAGGCAGATGTGCTGGGAAGGGGTCTGCAGGATCTTGACTCCCACCTGCGAACCCTGTTCTGTGTCCCCGTCATCTGTTGCTGGGTAGGAAACCACCCCAGAAGGCCGTCGCTTAAAACGGCACCATTTATTTTTCTCTTCCACGCGTGACTGGGGGTGACTGGCTTCGCCCAGGGTCCCTCGTTTGTTCGCAGCCAGCTGGCGGCCATGCAGCGGCCCCTCCCAGGGCTGGAAACCCAGCCCGCCCGCCTCCCGGTGCCCTGGGCTCTCCTGCAGCATGGTGGCCGGCTTCCAGGGGGAGGCAGGGGCAGGCAGGGGGAGCCGGCAGAGGCCCGGTGAGCCTTCTGATCTAGCCTCGGAGCTGGAGTCCCGCAGACTGCATCGGCCACATTCTTTCCTCAATAAGCCAGTCACTAAGACGACCATTATTCAGGGGATGGAAATGAGGCTGCAGCTCCGGAAAGCATAAGAATGTTGAAGAATGTGCAGACATGATTTGAGGCCACCACCCCCCCTTTATGCTCTGATTCAGCGGGAGGAAGAGAGGTGGACAGGCTCCCGGCTCTAAAGCCCTTACTGTTACAGACAGTACCCTGAAAATAGCCTCGTGGGACGGGAGAGCCCACAGGGCAGTGGGATGGCCTGGGACCTGGTCCCCGAGCCTCAGTCTCCCCATCTGTGGGGTTGGCTGAGCTGGCAAGCAGTAGTCCTCCACGCAAACCCGGTTGTCTCTGCTGGGGGCCTATGTTTGTGCCCACCCACGCCACAGCGAGAATCTTCCTCAACTTGATTGCGGCCCCACATTCTAGACGGTTGAACATGCGTACCCGAGAGTTTCATTCGCGATTAGGTTTTTATTTAACTAAGCCAAGCTCTTGATCACCTGCTCCGAAAGTGGCCAGAAGCCGTCTCTGCCTGGTCGCCACCAGCTTCCCCGGGCGCAAACCTGCAGGGCTCTGTGCTGGGCGCTGAGGGGCTGAGTCAGGCCCCACCACTCCTCCCTCTGGTCACCTCGCCCCGCAGGGACGTCCCCAAGCAGCCCACCACAGCGTGGAAGGGTGGGGGCTCTCTCTGCCCCACTGCCCCAGCAGGCAGGAACTGCCCCCTAAAGGGCCTTGAGGTGACTGGGGGGTGCTGGAAGCCAGCGCAGGGCAGCGTGGGGAGCGGGCCCTCCCTGCGCCTCCCACACCTGCAGTTAGCTATGACGGCTGGGAATTGAGGGGACCCCACACTCATATCTTTTGCTCTGGCTAATGAGCAGTTTGCTGCAAATCAGCTCCTTCCCCGCCTTGCACTGGCCCGTGAGCTGGCAAAGGAGTAATCTTGGCTCATCACTGACTGATCTCTGAAGCAGCCTGTTCGAGGGCTTGAGCGTTCCATGCTGATCCAATATGGCGGCCTGTGACTCCACAAGCCTCTGTTACAAACCCAACCTTGACAGGCCTTCAGAGCCCCTCCCAGGGGAAG
This sequence comes from Panthera pardus, assembly GCF_024362965.1. Taxonomy (NCBI): domain Eukaryota; kingdom Metazoa; phylum Chordata; class Mammalia; order Carnivora; family Felidae; genus Panthera; species Panthera pardus. Next base: position 2,859,667 of record NW_026526677.1, on the reverse strand, counting down.
TCGTAATCCAGTCTCTGTGCCTATGCCCCCAAGTCAGGTCAACAATTGCACCCTGCAGACGACAGACACACTCCCTTGGAGGGAGAATAAGGCTGACTGGTGGAATCATCTAGAAGGAAGAGGTCGGCTGGGTAAAGCCCTGCAATCCTGCCCTGCTCGGTGCCACAGGTCCACCCTGGTGGGCAACAGTGAGGCCGTGGGGATGGTGGGTGTGGAGCCCCCTGCGGCTCCGATCTGGAAGGTGGTTCCTAACCTTTGACCCTCGAGGGGAGGGCTGGACTGCTGGTCAGGAGCCCTGGGTTTTAGCCTCCCCGGGGGAGTCCTTGAGTGAGCGTCCTTGAGTGAGCGTCCTTGAGTGAGGGTCTTAACTTCTGCCATCCATTCCAAATTCCAGAAGCCATCGGGGATGCTTCCTGTTCTGCAGGCATCATTCACTGCCCTGCGGGAACGGGGGATTTGCGCGAGCCTCCCCGGGGGAGGGACGGTCACACATGATGGGACGTACAATTAGTTAAGTTGTGCAGACCCTCCATGGCAGCCCAAAGGTCCTAGGAGAGCGTTCACAGCAGACGTTCACCGGCCGCCCACCAGCACCCACTCCCCACTTGCTAACCTGGACCCCGTTGGCCCCTGGGGCGGCCCCGGGGACCGGCACTGTGATCTCGCAGCGGTGGGCACGTCACCAGACCGGAGGCCGGCAGCACAGAGCGTCTCCTCTGCTGTAGCAGTTGGCGTGGAGATGATCCAGTCAGGACGGAGACGGGGACTTTGCTCAGCGGCTGGGAGCCGGCCCGTTTAAACACCGGAAGGCCAGGTGCAGAATCTCGCCCGGTATGAAATGAAAATGTAGGGTCCCCCGTTCAAAAGCAGGAATAAAGTGCCGTTAAGGTGCTAACGTATCCAGTTTTCCCTTATTTCCCCAGTCTCTCTCTTGACCTGTCTCCTGATGGTACTTTTTAAGTCACAATTTAATACTGTTGTAAGCAGAAAAAAAAAAAAAAGAAAAGAAAATTACATTTAAATTTGTGGCACGGATTTTAACATTCACCTTTTCATTGCATGATGCCAGGGTTTTTTTTTTTTAATTTTTTTAAATGTTTATTTATTTTTGAGAGAGAGACAGAGCGCGAGCAGGGGAGGGGCAGAGAGAGAGGGAGACCCTGAATCGGAAGCAGGCTCCGGGCTCTGAGCCGTCAGCCCAGAGCCCGACGCGGGGCTGGAACTCACGGACCGTGAGATCACGACCTGAGCTGAAGTCAGAGGCACAACCGACTGAGCCACCCGGGCGCCCCACATGATGCCAGTTTTAAATGCAAATACGAGAGCATTTCGCTTAAGCACAGAGTCACAGAATTCCCAGTTTGTATTTTGCAGCTCATGCTCGTGTCTGTGTTTTGTTCTTACAAAAGGAACTAACACAACTGTTTTTATTTCGCTCCTTGCTTTGTGCACATTCTGTCAACGCTCTCTGCTCACAGCTGATTGATGAGCGAAGGGGATTGAAGACTGATCTCTCCTTTGCCTTCGACGTCCCCAGCATCCACGGCTAACTAACGCAGGAAGTCCTGTGAGCAGGGGAGACGGGATAGGGGGCTGAGGACTGAGCCGTGGCCCCTAAATTCATGTGTCAAAGCCCTAAGCCCCAGTGCGACTGTACTTGGAGATCCAGACTTAAAGGGACAACTCAGGTAACATGGTAAGGTCACCAGGGAGGGCTCTGATCCCGTCTGACCGGGCTCCTTGTAAGGAGAGGGGATCAGGACACAGACACAGGCAGAGGGACGACCCCGTGAGGACACAGGGAGAGGACGGCCGTCCACACACAAGGAGAGAGGCCTCGGGGGGACCCGGCCCCGCCCACGCCTGGACCTCGGGCTCCGGCCTCCAGGACGGGGGACAGTGAGTCTCTGCTGGGTGAGGCCCCTAGGCTTGGGGGGTTGTTATGGCAGCCACAGGAGAATCACACAGATGCCTGGGTCGCTCGGTGTTAGAATGCCACGTCTGCCACTTCTCCAAAGAAGACCCCCAGATGGCCGACCGACACGTGAAAACACGTTCCACGTCACTCATCATCCGGGAAACGCAAATCAAAACCACAATGAGACACCACCTCACACCGGTCAGAATGGCTCACATGAGCAACTCAGGCAACGACAGATGTTGGTGAGGATGCGGAGAGAGAGGGTCGCTTTTGCACTGCTGGCGGGAATGCAAGCTGGTGCAGCCGCTCTGGAAAACAGTGTGGAGGGTCCTCCAAAAACTAAAAATAGAACTACCCCACAACCCAGCAATTACACTACTAGGTTTTTTTCCAAGGGATACAGGCTTACTGTTTCGAAGGGACACACGCACCCCCATGGTTACAGCAGCCCTATCGACAACAGCCAAAGGATGGAAAGAGCCCAAACGGCCACTGATGGATGAATGGGTCAAGAAGATGTGGGATATAGATACAACGGAGTCTTACTCGGCCATCAGAAAGAATGAAATCTTGCCATTTGCAACTACATGGACGGAACTAGCCGGTATTACGCTAAACGAAATTAGGCAGGGAAAGACAAATGTCATATGACTTCACTCATATGAGGACTTTAAGAGACAGAACAGACGAACATAAGGGAAGGGAAGCAAAAATAATGTAAAAACAGGGACGGGGACAAAAACAGAAGAGACTCTTAAATACAGAGAACAAACAGAGGGTTGCCGGAGGGGCTGTGGGAGGGGGGATGGGCTAAGTGGGGGAGGGGCACTAAGGACTCTACTCCGGAAACCACTGTTGCCCTATATGCTAACTAACTTGGATGTAAATTTTAAAAACTAAAATAAAATAAAAGATATAAAATACTAAAAAAGTAAATAAATAAAATAATAGGGGCGCCTGGGTGGCTCAGTCGGTTGAGCGTCTGACTTCGGCTCAGGTCATGATCTCAGTTTGTGAGTTTGAGCCCCGCATCGGGCTCGGTGCTGACCGCTCAGAGCCTGGAGCCTGTCTCAGATTCTGTGACTCCCTCTCTCTCTGCCCCTCCCCTGCTCGTGTCCTGTCTCTCTCTGTCTCAAAAATAAATAAACGTTGAAAAAAAATTAAAATAAATAAATAAAATAATAAAAGCTAGTCTAGCTTCACACCCAGGCGTCGCTCGGGGCCTCACAAGGGCTGGACAAGAAGGGGTGACGCGGGTGGTGGGCGTCCCCTGGCCCACGTCTCTGCGGGGACACGTGCCCTCTGCCGTCTCCACAGGCATCGGCTGCAAACACGGCTCAAGACAAATCATGAAGGATTTCAAGGTGCTGACGGCGGCCGCTGCCGGGTCCGGATAGAAGACGTGAGGCACAGAAACCCGGACCCCAGGACCGGGCTGAACAGTGGGGGGAGCGGGATGGGGGGTCCAGGGAAGCGACGTCCTCCGGGGCTCTGCTCTGTGCTTCCAGCCACCAGAGCCACTTGCCTGAAGCGCTCTGAGTCGGGGCGCCTGTTCCTGCGCATGAAGTGCCGGAAGGACTGGCCCCCGGGCCTCAGTCTCCCCATCTGTGCAGTGGGGACACCGGGTCCCCACCCGACCTGACCGCGCGAGGCCAAAGCCAAAATGTGGCGAGGAGAGCAGGGCTCTCTGTGCCCAAACACAAGCTAAGGATTCACCAGACCATCACGGTGGCCGTTGCCTTAAAGAGCAGGGAAGGGCGCCCCTGAAACAACCCTTCTGTCGTCTTGTCTATCTTGTGACCGTGCGCCCGGCCCCACCGTGAATTCCAGCGCCTGCTGACTTGGAACACTGACCGCCCTTCGTGTGTTAGGAGGGGGACCCCAGGCGGCCCCCAGCTACTGCCCCGGGTCATTCTGGGGTGCCGTTCGGACCACCAGCAAGGTGGATGCAGGGACTTGGGACCTGGGACCCCAGATCAACATTCTCAGGAGCGTTTCTGGATTTCACGCCGCCCTGGGCGGTTTCCTTGAAAGCACTTGGAACCAAAGGACAAAGACAATTTGCCTCCTTTTCTGGGGCTGACAACTTAGCACACCCTGGGGCCAGAAGTCTGAAATCCAGGGGTGGGCAGGGCGCTCCCTCTGGAAGCTCTGTGGGAAACTGGGTGTGGGGTATATGGGCACTTTATTATCTGCTCGATTGTTCTGGAAAGCTAAAATTTCTAACAAATAAAGTCTATTAATTGAAAAAAAAAGAAAAGAAAAGAAAGGGGATCCTTCCTGCCTCTTCCGGCCTCTGGGGACTCCAGGCGTCCCTGGGCTTGAGGCCACGTCGCTCGGGCTCTGCCTCCGTGGTCACCCGGCCGCTTCTTTGTGTCTGAGTTTTCCTCTTCTGTCCCTTGTAAAGATACTAGGCGTTGGATTTAGGGCCCGGTCAGGTGATGCCGGATGGCGTCACAACGAGATCCTTAATTGGAGGACATCTGCAAAGACGCTTTCCCCAAATAAGGCTGCGGTCACAGGTTCCAGGAGTCAGGACCCGGACGTGGGTTTTGGGGGCGCACTGACCCCCCAGTGATAAACAGAAGCCCCGGGAGGAGGACTCCCCTCCCCTCCCCAAACCCTGGGGCCCGGCCGCTGGTCTCCACCTCTCCGGCAATGTCAGAAACACCTGCCCCGAGGCTCTCCGACTCTGCAAACAGAGCTCCCCGAGGACCACTGATCTCAGACAGGCTTCCCCGACCCTCTGGACGCCCCCCATGCGTGACAGTCAGCAGTGTCCTCCGATACCGTCACACGTGCCCTGCGGGGTCAGGGTCCCACCCACTGGCCGTGTCAGGAATAGTGGAAACAGGCTGACGTCCCGGAGTCTGAGGGAGGGCCCTGCACTCACCAGCCGTGGGACCCTGTGCGTGTCCTGGAATGTTCCGAGCCTCGGGGTTCCATAAGAGGGCTACGCACACGCAGGGGGTTTGTTGTGAGAGCCACAGGCACCGGGTGTGAGAGGCTGTCGCTCAACAAACGGCACCGTACGTTCTGATCTTGCATATTTTCCGAAGTCGGGCCTGCCGTGAGGGCTTTGTGCGCCCCGCGCCGTGCACAGTGACGGGCACGCGGGGGGCTCGCTGGGACGTGTCACCACGTCCTGTTAGGAGCCTCTTGTTAAGAGGCAACCCAGCCTCGCTGGCCTGGCCTCCTGGAGGTCTAGCCGCTCACACCAGCCGCTGGGATTGACGCTGCCCTTTCTCCCGACAGAGACCGAACGCAAAGCTGAGGACGCCCCTCCCCCAGGGAGCTGGGGCCTCCTTACGATCCTCGGGCTGCCAGGGGGGCCCCTCCCCTAACTTGCCCTCCATTTGCATCTTGAGAAGATGCTTCTGGAATGCTACGGCTGGCTGGGTGCCACCGTCCCCGGCACAAACAACCAAAGCAGTCCTGGGAACTGGCCTCTCCCCAGCCGGCACCCCAGACGGGCAGAAGCGCTCTGAGCAGGCCATTCAGGACGACGTTGGACCAGGGCCACACTCGTCTTAAAGGTCCCCACGCCAGCCACCCGGGACGTGTGGGGTAGCGTGGGGTCCACGTCTCCAGTTATTCCCTCTGGGGCGGGGTCAAGAAAGGAGAGAAACGTCGTAGAGGATTAAGGATTCCTTAAAAAAATCCACTGCAGGGGCACCTGGGTGGCTCAGTCGGTTAAGCGGCCGACTTTGGCTCAGGTCATGATCTCGCGGTCCGTGAGTTCGAGCCCCATGTTGGGCTCTGTGCTGACAGCTCAGAGCCTGGAGCCTGTTTCAGATTCTGTGTCTCCCTCTCTCTGACCCTCCCCTGTTCATGCTCTGTCTCTCTCTGTCCCAAAAATAAGTAAACGTTAAAAAAAAAAATTTAAAAAAAAATCCACTGTATTTGTGCGTCATGGGTGTTTTCTTCCCGCCTTTTCTTGAACAGCTGGCACAGGGTCCATCCCCGGAACAGAATTTTAAGTGCACGATACCGTGCTGTGTCCAGGCACGATCGGTACGACAGTCTCCACCACGTTTCACGGGAACTGGACGTGCCCTGAACCACAGCTTCCGATTGCCCTCCCCCTGGTGACACTCCCCGACCCCCTGTCCCTGGGAGTTTGACTATTTTAGATAACTCACGGAAGCAGAATAATGCAGCATTTGTCCTTCTGTGACTAACTTATTTTACTTGAGCCGGTGCTCAGAGCTCCTCCTTGGTGTTACAAACGACAGGGTTTCCTTTTTCACGGCTCGGTAATATTCCACTGTGTGTATCAACCGCTTTTGTTAATGCTTATTTATTTTAGAGAGGGAGAGACAGAGTGCAGAGCACAAGCGGGGGACGGGCAGAGAGTGACAGGGAGACACAGGATCCGAAGCAGGCTCCGGGCTCCGAGCCGTCAGCACAGAGCCCGACGCGGGGCTCGAACCCACGAACCACGAGATCATGACCTGAGCTGAAGTTGGACCTACTGAGCCACCCAGCCACCCCATCCACGTCTTTTTTTAATCCATTCACCTGTTGATGGACGTTTAGGTTGTTTCCGCACCTTGGCTGTTGTGAATCGTGTTGCTTTGAACATGGCATGTGAATGTCTCTTTGAGATCCTGATTTTAATTTTTTTGGATAAACGCCCAGAAGTGGGATTGCTGGATCGACGGCAATTTCGTTTTTAATCTCTTGAGGAACCTCCATAGGGTTTTCCGCCGCGGCTGCACCCGTCCACCTCCCCACCCAGAGGAGATGAGGTTCCCAATTTCCCCACGTCCCCCCCCGACACTTACCCTTTCACAACGGCCATCCCCCCAGGTGTGAGGTTGTATCTCCTTGTGCCTCTGATTTGCATTTCCCTGATAATCAGCGATGTCGAACGTGCCTGTGGGCCATCCGCGTGTCTTCTTTGGAGAGATGTCTGTTCCAGTCCTTTGCTCATTGTTGAATCGGGTCATCTGGGCTTTTTGGTTATTGAGAGGTAGAAGCGATTTATATATTTGGGATATATAAATATATATATATTTAACTTCTTCCCAGGCATACGGTTTGCAAATATTTTCTCCCGTGCTGTAGGCTGCCTTTCAGTTTGTTGATGATTTCCTCGGTTGTGCAGAAGGTGTTTTCTTCCATCTTTGGAGTGTTGTCTTTCAGTCACCAATATGCCCTTAAGATTCCTCTGTGTCCCTTCGTGGCTTGACAGATTATTCCTTTTTATTGCAGCAAGGTATCCCTGTGTTCTGATGTGTTCCAGCCTGCTTACCCACCACCTACTGAGAAATGTCTTGGTTGCTTCCAGGTTTTTCACGATTAGGAATAGAGCTGCCATAAATATCCATGCACGGGTTTTTTGTGTGTAGACCTAAGTGTCCTGATCATTTGGGCAAAGGCAAGGAGCACAACTGCAGGATTGTCTGGGACGACCATGTTTAGCTGTGTGAGTAACTGTCAAGCTCCCCCCGAATTGTCTGCACCATTTGCATTTCCTCCGGCAAAGAATGAAACTTCCTCCCCTCCCACATCCTCACCAGTATTTGGACGTTGTCAGTGCTCTGGATGTAGCCATTCTAAAGAGTGAGAAGCGGTATGTCTCTGTTTTCATTTGCCTCTCCCTACTGAAGAGTGACACTGAGCACCTTTTCCTGTGCTTTGATATGGACTGAATGTGTGTGTGTTTCATAGCGTTTCGTAAGTTGAAGCCCTACCCCCACTGCATTGGAATCAAATAAGGTCAAGAAGGTGGAGCCCTCATGACAGGATTAGCGCCCTTACAAGAAAGAGGTAGAGAGATAGATCTTACTCTCTCTGCACGGAGGAAAGGTCATGTAAGGACACAGCCAGAAGGCGGCCGTCTACAAGCCTGAAAGACGGGTCATGCTGACCCAACCATGCTGACACCCTGACCTTGGACTTCCAGTCTCCAGAACGGTGAGATATAATCACCTGTTGTTGAAGCCCCCCCACCTCCAGTATTTTGTCCTGGCAGCCTGGGCTGACAGATGAGTTCATTTGCCATCTACATATCTTTTTTGATGAGATGCCTTATCAGATCTTTTGCCCATTTTTAAATAAGGTTATCTTTTTTTTTCTTATTGTTATCTTTTTTAAATTCTTTGTATATTTTGGATACAAGTCCTTTATCAGATATGTGTTTTTGCAAATGGTTCCCTCTGATCCGTGGCTTGTCTTTTCATTCTTCAGCAGAGCAAGCCTTTTTTAATTTTAAGAAAACTCGGTTTATCTATTTTTTCCCCCATGGATTATGCTTTTGGTGCTGCATCTAAAAACTCATATCCAAATCTAAGATCGTGTAGATCTTACCTATGCCATGTCATTGACCTATGTATTTATTCTTTCACCGAAGCCATCCTGTCTTACTTTCTATCCCTTTTTCTTAGTCCTCATGTTCCAAAGAGCCTGTTTCTGGTGCCTGTGATCCTCCCGGCCCTGTGACCCGGCCCCGCTGCGCCCAGACCCACGATGCACTTACGCGCCGTGCTCTGTCCAAGGGGGCTGCTGCCTCCAGCACTTTCTGAAGAGGAAACACGTCCTCTCGTGTTGCTCTTGATCAGGCTTGTGTTAGCGATTCCAACCTCTTTGTCTTTCCACATAAATTTTTGAATTGGTTTGTTGACATTTACAGGACAGTTTGCCAGGATTTTGATTGGGACTGCATTACATCTACAGATCAAGTCAAAAAGAGTCACTATCTTAATGTATTAAGTCTTTCAATCCATTAACACAAAATATCTCTCCATTTACCTATCTCTCCACCTTTGTTTTCTACAAAGAGAATCTGAACAGAGTTTGTTAGATTTTTATCCAAGTATTTAATTTTGGGGGTGCTGTTTTAAGCGATATTATTTTTTAATGTTTCTCTCTTTGAGAGAGAAAGAGACAGAGAGCGAGCACGAGTGGGGGAGGGGCAGAGAGAAGGAGAGAGAATTCTAAGCAGGCTCTGAGCTGTCACTGTGGAGCCCAAAACGGGACCCAATCTCACAAACCGTGACATCATGATCTGAGCCGAAATTAAGAGTCAGACATTTAACTGACCAAGCCACTCAGGCATTCCCAAACGATATCATTTTTTATATGTCAAATTCCAATCGCTTATTGTTATAAAAGACATCAGTTGACTTTTGCATATTGATCTTGTATCCTGTGATTCTGCTTCTCAGTTCTAGGAATTATTTTTGTAGATTCTTTGGGGTTTTCTACATAGACAATCATATCATCTGAAAATGAAGTTTTATTTTTTCTTTCCAATCTGTATACCTTTTTATTTCTTCTTGTCTTATTCATTAGGTAGAACTCCCAGTATGACATCGATTAGGGGTGGTAAGAGAGAACATCGTTGCCTTATTCCCAGTTTTATGGGGAAAGCATTCAGGCTCACATTGTTAAAAGTGATACCAGTGTGATTAGTGTAGGTTTTCTGCCATATGTTTCCTTTATGAGGTTAAGGAAGTTCTCCGCTATTCTTGCTGTTTTTGTCTGTTTGTTTGTTTTGAAGACTTTTTATCATGATCGAGAGCTGAATTTTGTTGAATGTTTTTTCAGCATCTATTAATGTGAGCATATGTTTTTTTTTTTATTTAGTCCATTAATATGAAAGATTGCACCGACTGATATATGGGTGTTGAAATGGCCTTCCATTGCTAAAATTAATCTCACTTCTCTGTGACATATTATCCTACCATTTGATGGATTCAGTCTGCTAATGCTTTTTTAAGGATTTCTGTGTCTAGGTTTATGAGAGATATTGGTTTCTGGTTGTCTTTTCTTGCAATGACTTTATCTGGTTTGGGCATCAGGGTAATGCTGTCCTCATAGAACGAGTTGAGAAATGTTCCTTCTGCTTTTATTTCCTGAAAAAATTCGTGGAGAATTGGCATTATTATCTCCCCTAGTTATTTTGTGGGCTTTGTGGGCTTTTTAAAAAAATTATCTGGGCTTTGTGCTTTCTTTTCTGGAAGGTGTTAAAATATTGATTCTATTTCCGTAATAGATGTAGGTCTGTTCAGGTGACTTAGTTCCCCTTGTGCAAGTTTTGGTAGCTTGCGTCTTTCAAGGAAACAGATTTCAGCCATCAGATTTAGAAGAATAGAGTTATTTACAGTATTCCTTGATTATTTTTTTTTCGTATCTGTGAGATCAAGAGGGATGATTCCCTTTTCATTTCTGATGCTAGTAATTCGGTCTTCTCTTTCCTCTTGGTTAGCCTGGCTGGGGGGTTATCAGTTTTACTGATATCTTCCAAGAACCAGATTTCTGTTTCATTGAGTTTTCTCTGTTACTTTCCTATTTTCACTTTCATTGATTTCTGCTCTAATGTTTATTAGGGTTTGTTAATAAGTCTTCTTTCGGCTCATTTTGTTCTTTGTCCTCTAGTTTCTTCAGGTGGACCCCGAGATTATTGGTTTTTTTTTATCTTTCTTCCTTTCAATAGACACATTTAATTTCCCTCTAAGCATGGCTTTTGTGTCTCCAACAAATTGTGATAAGTTGCTTTCTCGTTTTCATTTAGTTCACAATATTTTACCTTTCTACTATGCTTTTTCTGACCCCCAGATTATTTAGAAGTGTGTTGCTTAATTACCAAATATCTGAGAGTTTTCCAGCTACCCTTCTGTTATTGGTAGCTAGGTTAATCCCACTGTGGTCTGACAGCACGCTTGATATGACTTCTATTATTTTCAATACGTTAACGTGTGTTTTATAGCCCAGAGTATCACCTGTTTTGGCGAATGTTCCATGTAAACGTGTATTCTGCTGTTGCTGAATGGAGTAGTCCGTATATTTCAACGTGATCGAGTTGATTGATAGTACGGTTCAGACCATCACTATCCTTCCTGATTTCCTCCCTGCTTAATCAATCGGTTCCCGACAGGCGGACATTAAAGTCTCCAACTATAATAGCATATTTGTCTATTTTCTCTTTTAGTGCGATCACGTTCTGCCTTACTTTTAAAGCTCTTTTGTTAGGTGTATACACAAGTAGGATTGGTATGTTTCTTGAGAAATCGATCCCCTTATCGTGCTGCAGCGCCCCTCTTTATCCCCGATCAATATCCATGATCTGAAGTCCGCTTTGTCAGAAATTAACCTACCTACTTCAGCTTTCTCCTGATTGGTGTCCTTGCAGCATTTCTCTCTCCCTCACTTCGCTTTTTTCCTATCTGAATCTTTGTATTTAAGAGGTATTTCTTGTGGACCACACATAGCTGTGTCTTATTTTTTCTTTTTCTGTATAATCTACTCTGGACAATCTTTTTAATTATTTTCTTTTAATTTTTTCAATGTGTGTTTATTTTTGAGAGAGAGAGAGAGAGAGAGAGAGCACGAGCAGGGGAGGGTCAGAGAGAAAGGGAGACACAGAATGTGAAGCAGGCTCCAGGCTCCGAGCTGTCAGCACAGAGCCCGACGCGGGGCTCGAACTCACAAACCATGAGGTCATGACCTGAGCCAGAGTCGGACCCTCAACCTCCTGAGCCACCCAGGTGCTCCTATAATATTAATTTTAAACTAGTCTAAGTTCATGTTCAAATGCACTCTAGTCCTTTGTGTCTAGTCTAGATACCTCATATTATTACTTTAAGCAGTTATCTTTTAGAACAATTAAAAACAAGAAAAAATATTTTCTCGCATTTTCACATATTCCTTCTCCTCTGCTCTTCCTTTCTCTGTGTAGATCCATGTTTCTGACCTACATCATTTTCTTTTTGCCTGAAAACAATTTTTGCAGGATAGGTCTGCTGGTGATAAATCCCCCAGAGTTTACCCCCCGAGGAAACCTTTACTTCTCCTTCACTTTTTTCCCCCTGGTAAACAATTTTTCTTTTTCTTCTCTTTTAATTTTTATTGTGGAGCAGTTATAAGTTTGCGACAAAATTGAAGTACAGGGACTTCCCCACGCGCGTGAGTGTCAACACCATGAGGGTGCATTTGCTACCAGCGATGCAGCTGCATAGACTCAGAATCGACTCAAAATCCAGTTTACCGTACGGGGTGCCTGGGTGGCTCTGTCGGTTAAGTGTCCCACTTGGGCTCAGGTCATGGTCACGACGGGCTCTGTGCTGACAGCTCGGAGCCCAGAGCCTGCTTCGGGTCTGTGTCTCCCTCTCTCTGTTCCTCCCCTGCTTGTGCTCTATCTCACTCTGTCTCTCAAAAATAAACGTTAAAAAAATTTTTTTTTTATGTAGGGTTCCCTCTCGGTGTTGTACATTCTTTGCGGGTGGACAAAAGTATGACAACATATATCTGTCATACAGGGTACGGTCACTGCCCTGAAACTCCTCTGCTTGGCGGTTCATCTCTCCTCCCTGCCCCATCCCTGCCAACCACTGATCTTGTGACTGTCTCCACAGTTTTGCCTTTTCCAGAACGTCTTAGAGTTGGAATCCTACAGGATGTGGCCTTTGCTCATTGACTTCTTTTACTTAGTAGGATTCATTCGTGTTTCCTCCAAGTCTTTTCACGGCCTGATGGGTCATTTCTTTTTAGTGCTGAATAATATTCCATTGTCTGGACGGAGCACAGTTTATCCATCCACCTGCTGGAGAAGCTCTTGGATGCTTCCAGGTTTGGGCAGTTATGGATAGATCTTCTATACACATCCAGGTGCTGGTTTTGGTATCGATGGAAGCTTTTAACTGCTTCGGGTAAACACCAAGGAACACAACTGCCGGTTCACAATATGGCAAAATTACGTTTGGCTTGGCAAGAAACGGCCAAACTGTCTTCCAGAGCAGCATTCCCGCCCACGGTGAATGAGCGTTCCCGCTGCTCCCCGTCCCCCCCCCCCAGCATTCGTTGCTGTCACCGTTGTAGAGTTCTGGCCATTCGAATAGGCGTGTGATGGCACCTTGTCGCTGGGATCTGCATTTCCCCGACCACGTAGGATGGGACGCGTCTTTTCACGGGTTTATTCGCCATCTGAGTCTCTTCTTTGGTGAGGTGACTGTTAAGGTCTTTGGCCCATTTTTGAATCTAGTTCTTTGTTTGCTGTTTTAAGAGTTCTTTGTATACGTTGGATAACAGTCCTTTACGGATGTGCCTTTGGCAGGTCTTTTCTCCCAGTCTATGGCTTGTCTTCTCATTTAAAAAAAAATTTTTTTTAATGTTTATTCATCATTGAGAGATACAGACAGAGCATGAGCAGGGGAGGGGCGGAGAGAGAGGGAGACACAGAATCCGAAGCAGCCTCCAGGCTCCGAGCTGTCAGCACAGAGCCCGATGTGGGGCTCGAACCCACGAACCGTGAGATCATGACCTGAGCTGAAATCAAGAGTCAGACGCTTAACCGCCTGAGCCCCGCAGGCGCCCTCGAATAATTTTTTTTAAGAAGAGATAAGGTCTGTGTCTAGATTCGTGTTCTCGCACGCGGACGGACGTCCGTGCTCCAGCACCGTGTGTTGGAAAGACTGGTGTTGCTTCATTGTACTTCCTTTGCTTGTGCCCTCGATCCATTTGTCTACTTTTGCGAGACGACGCTGTCCTGATCCCAACAGCTCTGCAGTAAGTCTGGAGGCTCAGTGGTGCTCGTTGCCCACTTGTCCCCTCCATGTTGGGTTGACGCTTCTGGGTCTGGTGCCTTCGTATAAACTCTAGAACCGTTTTGTCAATATCCACAAGATAACTTGCTGGGATTTCGCTTGGGGTTGCGTGGAATCTATAGATCAGTTTGGGAAGAACTGACATCTCGACAATATTGGGTCTTCCCTCCCATGAACGTGGGACATGTCTCCATTTATTCAGTCTTTGGCTTTGTTTGTCAGAGTTTTGGTGGTTTTCCTCGTATAGATCTTGTACATATTTGGTTGGACTTATACCTAAGGATCTCTCTCTTTTTTTTTTTTTTTTTGGATGCTAATGTAATGGGATTATGGTTTTTTTAATTTCAAATTCAACTTGCTCATTGCTGCTGTCTAGGAGAGCAACTGACTTTTCATGGCTTGTATCTTATAATTGTGCTATCATCACTTTTTAGTTCCAGGAGGGGGTTTTTTTGTTGTTGTTAATTCTCTTGAATTTTCTCTCCTTTACTTTTAGAGGATACTTTCGCTGGATAATCTTTTGCTGGAATTCCTTTTAAAAATTTCAACATGTGAAATACTTCACTACACTCTCTTCTTGCTTGCATGGCTATTAATGAGAAGTTCGCTGTCATTTTTATCCTTGTGCCTCTACAGATACGATGTCTTATTCCTCCGGCTTCTTGCAAGAATTGTGCCGTGCCTTTGGATTTCTGCAGTTTGAATATGATAGGGTTAGGGGTGTGTGTGTGCGTGTGTGTGCGTGCGTGCGTGTGATTCATCCTGTTTGGTGTTCTCTGAGCTCTTTGCGTGTGTTTGTGGCGTCTCTCACTAATTTTGGAAAGTCCTCTGTTGTTATGAGTTCAAATAGTTCTCTGTTCTGTTGTCTCCTCTCTCTCCAATCTTGTAGTCCGACAACTCTTAGCTGCTCTGTTCTTTCTCATTAATTTTTTCTCTTTGTTTTCATTTTGGGAGGTCTGTGTTGCCCGATCTCCACGTTCAGATTCTTCCCTAGACTTCCCTGCGTCTCCTGACGAGCCCACGAGCCCTCTACGTTTCCATCCCCGCGATTTTCACCTTCCAGAACTTCCTTTCGATCGGTTCTCGGAGGTCCCATCTCTGTTGACATCACTCATCTGCTTTTACAGGCTGTCGACTTTTTCCATCAGAGCCGTTAGCATTTTAATCACGGATAAATTCCCCGTCAGGTGAGTCTAACGTCTGCGTCCCATCGGAGTCCTGCTCTGATCATTGCTTTGTCTTTTCAGACTGTGACTTTGCTGGCTTCCTGCCCAATGCGACAACTCTGTGCTTTTCTTTCAGACCAGCCCCCCCCACCACTGCCCCCACCGGTGGGTGGGAGGGGGATCTTGTTCCTGCAGAGCTCAAGGTCAAGGCAGCACAAGGAGAACGGGCTTTGAAATCAAAATCTTCCTCCTTCCACTTGATTTGGGGAAAGTCACGTAACCTCCCTGCCTCAGTTTCCCTGTCTTCAAAGCAGAGGTTAAACCACCTCCTGGCTATGGGTGCCTCTGGGCCAGGCTGTGTGCAGAGCAGGCATCTTGAGCCCCAGGGATAGTGTCGGACCACGGTGGTGGCCCCACAGGGAGGCGTGGGGGTCCAGTGGGACCCCCGGGGGGGTGACCTGGCTGCCTTTCGCCCCTTTGTGTTGACAGTTTCTGGAAGGACATTCCCCCTTTTCATCTGCAGCAAATTACAGCTGCTCGGAGAGAAACGACCAATGTAATGTGAACACTCATCACAGCGACAGGGCTGGGGGCAACCAGTGACCTCGAGGTTACCAAGCTTGTCGTCAGCAGTCACGTGAGCCAGGCCACAGACTGGACGGGTCGGACGCGTGTGACCGCTGTCGAATTAGGCTCCAGAGCGCTGGATTTGGGACAACGGATCTGTTTCCGGGGGCCCTTAGCCGCTGTGCTGGGCGTGCTGGGGCTCACCTGCTGGAGATTCCCCGGCTGGGAAGGCCGACCGCGGGCCCCTCCCCGAGCTCTGGCCCCCACACCCCCCTGCCCACCCGGAGGCCCCCATCCCTGAGGCCGGGGTCCCCACCCGAGGTGAGGGTGCCTGTTCCCACAGCGCCTCGGGACACAGAGCCCTCTGAAGCCACCGCCCCCTGGGAACAGACCCCGGCCCCAGAGACCCGAGGACGGGGCGTGAACTTGGATTCTTCTTCCGTCACACATGCCCCCGGCAGGTTGGGGAGGAGAAATACGACCGTTTTGTGACCTGCCACTCCGTCCAGTTGCCGCAGATCCGACTCTGAGCCCAGAAGTGTACAGGAAGTCGCACGTCTTCTTTGACGGAGAAGTGACCCCAGCTCGAGCCCGACCTCCTGTCCGGGGTGCAGGTGGACGATGCGATCTTGGCCACCGGTCGGGGGGCACCTCCTTTCCCCCGCGCCGTGGCCCCTGCTGCTGTTCCTGGGGTGCCGGCGAGGGGCTCCGGGAGGCCCAGGATGGAGGAGCCAGCCACCCCAACCCCAGCTTCCTCCCCGCCCTGGGGGAGCTGCGCCCCTGCCCTCTCACCCCACCCCCGCAGGGCACAGCTGGCCTTCTGTCACGATCTCAAAAGCAGCTTCCCGTTGACATTCAGGGGTTCCTGAGTCCTGCCCTGGGCTTGAGAACGCAAAGGGTCTGGGCCGGTCAGGGCCGAGGGGAGGACCGACGGACACGAATGAACAGAGACAGACAGACGCGGGGTTCCTCTGTGCAGGAACACCAGGCGAGCGCTCGCTGTGGCTCTGGTTGTCCCACGTCTATCCATCCTTCCGTGGCTAAGGGCACACGACGTCCTGGGAGAGCGCCCCACCCTCAGCCCGCCCGGCCCGGACTCCGCCTTAGGTGTCACAAAAGTCATCACCTGCCCCAGATGTGTGGCCGGAGTGCGGGCCACGGGAGGTGAATGCCGGGGTCTGAGAGCGAGGTGGGGCAGGGCCGCTCCCTCCGGAGGCTCTGGGGGCGGGGGGTCCCCCCTGCCTCTTCCAGCTGCTGGGGCTGCAGGCGTCCCTGGGCTGTGACTGCTTCCTCCGCCTCTGCCTCTGTGGTCACGTGGCCCCTCCGCCTCTGCGTCTCCAACCTCCCCCTCCTTGCTCTCGTAAGGTCAGTCATCGCATTTAGCCCCCTGTCCCCGTCCCCGACGGTCCAGGGTGGGCTCTACAGCACAGAGATATTCTAGGTGTAATTGCACCTGCAAAGACCCCTTTCCCGATAAGCCCTCACTCACAGGATAGAGGGTGGGACGCGGACGCATCCCCGGCCACCGTCGGTGGCCCCCTAACGCCCCCCTCCCCTGCCCCCTAAATGCTTTGTGGCCCTGGCCCCCCTGCCCGGTTCCTGTCTGCTCTTCTCTGCTGAGGCTGTAAGGACGCCCAGTGCTGACCCCTCACTCTCCTCCCCACCCTGCCCCCCGACCCCCCATCCCATGTGGTGTTTCCAGATGTTTCCACATCGGGGTACCTGATGCGGCCATCCTCAGGGCTCTCCCTCATTTTCCCCAAGTGCAGCTCTGGGCTCAGCCGGTGGCCTCGCTCCCCCCACCGAGGACCACCTTCTCCATTTGTCGTCCCCCTCAGTCCCCACCAAGTCCCACACGGACCCGTCAAGAGACCCTTCCCTCCGTTTCAGCAGCCGTATGCCGTGCCCTCTGCAGACGGCTGCCCTGATCTGCCGAACACCCAGGATACGTTCACCGCATTCCCTTCTTAAAATCTTCACGAAGCTTCTGGCCTCTCCAGGAACACGGTCCAAATTCCTTGCTGTGCCTGTCAGGCCCCACAGGCCCCCCCTTCCTGCTGTTTGAGAGTCTCGCCTCCCCCCCACCCCCGGGCGCTGCTGCTCCTGCCTCCTGGACGCGCCTCACACAGGCCAGCCTCTGGGCCTTTGCACAGACGTTCTGCCTGCAGAACCACGCTCCCCACCTCTGCAGGCTCCCGGCTATTCGGGCCCCCGTCAAAGGCGCCTCAGCAGAGCCGCCTGGCTCTTCCCCATCACTGCACCTGCTCACCTGCCTCCGTCCCACACAGTGGCCCTCGCGGGTGACGGTGACAGGTTTCTTGGGTTTTTGCAGACTGTCACCTCGCCAGCTGGCAGTTCCACGCGGGCTACCCAGCGGGTGCCCGGTGGGCTCTCAGGTGGTAAATGAGCGAGCGAGTGAGCGGACACACGAGTGAATGACGCGGCCGGGCAAAGCGGTGACGGTATAGGGGACGGGTCAGGACGCGGCAGGTGCAAGATCCCACGATTCAAGGGAGCCGCCGTGGGATAGCTCCTCCGAAAGCCCAGGGTTCAAATGTTCTCGAGCCCCTGCTGAGGGCCTGGCGCTGCCCTGGGGGGTGGGCACGCCGCCGTGAGGACGGTGGGCACTGGCCTGCTGGGAGCAGACGGCCAGCATGTGAGGGCACGGGGGACAGGGACACCCCCCACCTCCAGGTTCTACCCGGTGAGGGGGCCATCGCAGCGGCTTTGCAACTTTGCCGCGCGTTGAACTTGGCCGCGCAGAGCAAATCTCCCGCCGTTTTGCCCACCACTAAGCTGGCCCCCCACCAGGCCCCCACCTCCAGTCGACCCCTGGGGTTCCACGTCCACTGGGGTAACCGCTTCTCGCCCCAGAGAGCGCCTGGGGCAAGGGGTGGGGAGGGAGGCCACCTCTCAGAAGTGGTGGGGTGACCCCCTGAGCCCACAGCTGGCCTGGGGTGCTCTGGAGGCCCACGCGTGCCCGCCCCCCTCTGCCCTGCGCTGGGCTCTGGGAACATCAGCCTGCCTCCCCCAGCCGCCGCGAGCCATCAACCGCCCCAAGCCCCAAGCGCCGTCCCCCTGCCCCGTCCACTTCCTGCCTCAGGGGACGGACGAACGGCCGGGTTGGTAAACGCACGCAGAGGGGCTGCTGGGGGTCGAATAACGTTCCTGATAAAGCTCTGTTGAAGTCCTAACCCCCAGGACCTGTCGACGTGACCTTTGGAAATAGGGTCTTTGCCGATGTGACCAAGTGTGGGTGAGGTCATCGGGGTGGGTCCTGATCCCCTGTGACCCGTGTCCTCTGAAGAAGAACAGCTGCGTGCAGACACAGACGCTGTGGACGGCCACGGTCACGAGAAGCAGGGACAGAGGCCTCGGGGGGGGGGGGGTGGGGAATCTCCCGCAGAGCTCGAGGGAGGAACCCACCCGACACTTCCGGAACCTGAGACAGTAAATTCCTGCTGTTTTAAGCCCCTGAGGTCGTCCTTTGCTATGGACGTCCTTCGGTCGTCCCGTGCGAGCGGCCCGTGGGCACCCTGTCCTGTGCCTTCACCTGCCGCCCCTCCCGGGAGGGACTCTCCTCCCTCCCCCGTCATCCCTTCCCCCAACCCCTAGGCCAGGGGGCCCGGCCAACCCCCTGCTCTTACAGTCTGGCACTCACGGAGTTTACCGACCAGCCCCGCGTCTCCCGCACCCACGGAGCCCGCCCGGACCTGCTTCCGTGGAGATACGGGCACCGGCCCCCCCTTTCCCCAGGGAGCCCACGGCACGGCGGCCGCTGACGCCCCGGAATCCCTTCTGGAAGCCAGAGGCTGGACATCCCTCAGACGCCCCACCCCTCCGCAGAGCGCCTCTGCCGTCTGGCCGGGGAAAGCCACAGGCCTCGCCATCTGACTCGGCAGCCACCAGCCACCCACCGGTGGCGATTCAGCGCTCGAACCGTGGCTCGTGCCGTACATACAGGTGACAATACAATGATACATTGGCTGAAATAAAATACATTAGTTGAACATCTTTTACGTGTTTCTTTTTTTTTAAGGCAGCTACCAGGAGCTTTTACAATATGCACGTATTACATCTGGTCGGTGCCGGTGGAGGAAAGAGAACGTACGCAGAGAATCTAAAGAAGGAAAATCTAAAGAAGGTAACACATTTCTCAGTATTACCTGGTTGGAGGGGGGCACGTCCCTGGGGCCTCCGGAGGGAGCGGGTGGGACTTGGGGCCTCCGGCATCGGGGGGATCCCGCTGGTGCCTCATCCGCCTTGTCTGTGGGGCTCGGCCACCATGGTCCTGCCCGAGGCGCAGAAGGTGCTGCCCTTCCGTTCCAGTTTTCCCAGGCACCTGTCGGGACCCCACGGAACTGGGAAGGCCATCCTGGGCTCGGGCACCTGGGCTCGGGCACAGCGGGCCCCACCCCATGGAGCCAGGTCCTGCCCCCAGGAAGCCGAGCCCGGACAAAAACGCAGGCAGCCTGCTTTGCAAATGCGGTTCGCGTCCTTGGAAGGGCCAGGAAGGAGCGGGTCTCCCGCAGCACCGTCAGATGCCTGAAGGCTGGTTGGTGAGGAGGACCGGGGGCAGACGGGCTCACCTCCTGGTGGCTTGCTCGTTGGGGTATTAAGGCCACGTGTGTCCTGCTCCTGGGGTGCCCGCAGATACGGCCGCTCCTTTGTCCGGCCTTCCCATCTGTGCGTGACAGATGTGCGGGGCCTGAGAGGCCGTGGGAGGGGAGGGTCTCAGAGCTGCATCGGGCACCGCCCCCCAGAGGCCTGCTCCCCAGCCCTTCCTGCTTATAGCCCTGACGTCAGGGATGCCCCTTAAGTGGTGAGCGTCCCAGCAGGAGAGGGACGGGGGCTGGGAAAACCGGGCTGCAGGCGCGGTGACCCCTTGAGTCCCGCGCAAGTTGAGGAGTCGGTGGGAGGGTCACGGACACGGAGGCGTGGACACACAGGTGCCCAGGCTGCAGCACGGGGGGGCGGGGGGGAGGTCCACTTCAGGGATGGGTCCCTGAGGGCAGGCGCGTGGACCTTCTGCCGTCCAAACGCTGTGTTTCCGCCCCGGACGTGTGTCCTGCGGAGAAACATACATGTCAGCTGAGGCGCATCTGCAAAATGGGTTTGCTCTGCTCTCCTGGCTTCTGACTGCCAAGCTCAGCACATCGGGGCCGCCGGGGTGGGGGTGGGGGGCCCCCGTCGTTGGCCAGCCCAGTCTGCCCAACTCCCGGATGGAAGCAGGTGCGGGCAGAAGCCCACAGCAGCCTCTGAGACCACCTCCCTTCCACCTGGTCCAGGAGACAGGTCACAGGACGGCAAAGGTGCCCCCCGCGTCCCCACCCTCAGGCTGGGTTTCTGCTCCCCCCATCCCCCACCTAACAGAACAGGCTGTGCGTGTGCTGACTCTATTTTTAGCCGAACCGTCCAGGCCGTGCTCCAAGCAGCACGTGCCCAAGAGCATCACCGAGAGTATTTCCACTGCCTTTCTTGGCTGCCACCTGCTGTGACTTCCGGTCTGGCCCAGCCCCTCCTGGCTCGTCTCCCCTGGCTGCTCCCCAGATCTGCACGGTGATCTCTGTCTCCAGGCTGTGAGGCTGGGACCCTGCTGGGACCTGGTTGTCCATCCTGACCGCTGTGGACGGGGGAACCGCCTAGCACCCAAGCCTTGCCCCTGTTCTCCGGGATCCAGCCCGGGACCCTCTCCGGCCCCACTCGCCGGGCCACTCCGGCGAGGACAGTGGCTCGAGGGGGGAGGGGCTAAATGGGTAAATCATGAGATGCTAACGAGAAATCTAACCTCCAAAACAGCCACCAGTGGCCGAAGGAACATTCCGTTTGTAAACAAAAGGGACGGATTGCAAAAGGCAAGGGCAGGGGTGCTGTTTCGCAGGAAGTCAGATCACGTCAGTTCCGGGGATTTAAGAGGACTGGGTGTGTACAGGTGGGTACCTGAGGGGGGAGCTGTCCTCCCCACGTGACCCCGGGAGCACCTGGTGGCTTTCTCACCCGGGAGGGGCGGGGGCAGGCGAGTCGGGCCATCGGCTCTTGCCGCCCACCCCTGCCTCCAGCTCCGGCCTCCGCCACGCGGGGGTCAGAACCACGGGCTGCACCCCCAGGGCCGCCTGGGCTCTCGCCCCCCAAGCAAAGGCGCTGGGATCCCCGAGCCGAGATCTGACGTTATGCTAACGCACTCTCTTTTTCCTGGGAAGACAGTTCCTTCCACCAAACTCTCCGTCACCCCGCAGGGGCTCCAGCTACTGAAACGAAGGCAGAGACAAGCTCCCCCCCCCACCCCCCTTCGTGAGCATCGCTGTTTGCCCGGCGGGAGCTGTGAGATTCCCCCAACCGCGTCTCCGTCTCTTGCTTTTAACTTGATGTACAGAGAGCTGTGCCTAATTCACGTACACAAGCTGATGCGTTGGGAGGTGAGTGTGCGCCCGCGAGGCCGTGGCCACCGTCTACTCCACGACCCCACCCGGCACCTCCAACACTCCCTCCCTCCCTCCCGCTCATTTGCTATCGTCGCTGTGATGATTATCACCTCGTGATAACACTTGACGCGAGATCTCCACTCTCCGCCGCTTCGGAAGGACAGAAGTCCATGTTGTGGACTGTGGGCCCCGCACCGGACAGCACGCCCAGGACTCAATGACCCCGCAGAACCGACGCTTTCTGCCTTTTGACTCATTCTTCCTGGCTCCCCTCTACTATCATCTGTTGGGTGCAGGGAGGGCAGGTGGGCATTTGCTGCTCGAGCCCCAGAAGTTGGGGGCGGGGGGCGGTCATAAGAGAGAGAGTCTCGGTGAAAGAACGGCCCCTCGGCCCCTGCGCCCCTCGGCGGGCTGCCCCTCCCTGACCCGGGTGCCGGCCCGGGGCCGGACCACCCGTTCCCTCCCGCATCGACCCCGGGAGCGGAGAGCTGCCTCTGGGCCACCCGTGCCCTGGGGTTCGCTGCTCTGCGGGGCCCTGCAGGAGCCGGGCCTGGTGGCACCCCACTCATCGGTCACTGGGGCCGAGCAGCAAATGGGACCATCGACGGCTTCCCTAGACTCTTAGCCGCATTAAGGACGTTAAAGGCACCGCGGCTCGATGCCGCGGCAATGACTCAGGAAGATGACTCGGGCAATGACTCGGGAAAGGACGGGCCAGCGCTTCCCTTCCCTCTCATCTCATTCAAGCTCAGTTTGGTGTTCAGACACACCCGAGGCAAACGCCGCATCTCGACGTGGAGATTTAGAAGGGGAAGGTACGAGATTATGCGATTTCACGATCGGAAGCATCTGCATAAATCTGCGTATCATATGCATTATCACAGTGGATCCTAAGTGCCATAGTCCGTTTCTGTCTTACCGTGTTTTTTATTCATTTCCTGCAGACGACACGACTCCCATTACCTGGTGGCTCCCATTCCAGTGGGATGGCCCCGAGGACGAGCTGGCGAAGCTCCCTGGGGAAGGAGACTGACCCTGGAAGCCAAGAGTCAAGGTGGGCAGGGGTCCCCGTGCTGACACAGTCCTTTTACCAGAGTCCACGCCACAAGCCCTCCTACCCGGAGTGAACAGCTGGGAGAGCGGTCTTGGCCCCACGAGGGACACTGCTTTGGTCATCCCCTTGGTGCCTGGTCCCTGAATCTGTTAAACGGACACGGTTTCAACACGTGCTTCCATTCGCCCTCAGGAGAGGCTGTCAGGAAAAGTTCGCGGCCAGGGACGAGGCTGATCAGGAGGCTGTCCTTGGAAAGGCTGACTTCTAGAACATTCAGCTAGTGCCAGCTGCGCAGCCACCTGTCGACGCCAAGGAAGCCAGTGGCCAGACCGCAGGGGCGCCCCAGCCACGGCTGCGCCCACCCGCCCACGGCCGCCCCCGGCTCTCCCTGGTGTACAATTGGAGAACGCCGATTTGCACACGGCGTCCGAATTTGCATTCAGAACCCCAGCTGCAGGGGCACCTGGGAAACGGAGTTTTCAGCCTTCTGGCCTCTGCAAACACAGGAATCCTCCCCAGCAGGCAGCTGGGACAGCAAGTTCACCAGGCCACCCACACCTGGGGAGCCAGGCACCGCCAGGACCGCGAAGGGGTCGTGGCCATTCTGCTCCCTCGGTGCTTGGAGCTTTGAACGGACCAGGTCTGCCGTCCGGTACGGGAGCAACGCCGTGCGGGGTGATGGGCAAGCGGGGCTCCGCAGCCAGACCTGGGCTCACGTGTGGACCCCACCTTTGCTGTTACCCCAGACCCTCCACTCTCACCAGGCAGGGCCGGGCGCGTCTCTCCAGAGGGCTGTTTACGGGAGGCCTGGAGGAAGGGATGCCAAGGTCACCTCCCCGGTGTCGGCAGGCAGCGAGGGTCCAGCACAGGTGAGCGAGGGTGGACGGACAGACAGAAACAAGGACCTGGGGGTCGGCGCGGCACTGGACAAAGGGCTGGTCTGGTATCGGAAGCCTGGGGTTGGGGCCCTTTCAGAGTTGTCCTGAAAGAAGTTTCTTCCCCGCTCCTCCCCGCTGCGAGACAGCCACTGGATCCCACGGCTAAAAGCCCTCCCAGCAGGACGGCCTTCGCACCAGACGGAGGGGGCGGAGAGCCGGGCTGGACCCCGGGACCTCTCATCCGTATCCGCCGGGCTGCCCACGCTGAGCAGGGCCTAGATGCTAGTGATCTCCTGCCAGCCGGGCCCCGGGAGTCCCCTCCTGCCGGCCCATTAGCCAGCCCTCCCTACCGTTCTGTCTCCCCCCCCTTCCTCGCCGTCGCTGCCCTGGAGGACTAGCCCACCGGGTCCCGGGCAGGGTCGGTGTGAGCTCCCACCTGGGGGTTTGTCCTCGGCCGGGGGTCGGGAGCCCTTTGTGGTTCCCCAGAAGCTTGTCGGACGGTCCTCGCATGGAAGCGGCTGTGAGAGCCGCCAGCAGCAAGGCCTGGCCGGTGCATGAATCCCCATCCTTTCCCGTCACCTGCAGCCCCAGGAACCCGGTCACCGCAGCGGGGAACTCGCTGCCTCCCTCATCCTGTGGCCACCTGGACAGAGCGTGAAGCAGGGACAGGGCCACCCCCTCAGTCACACGGACTGTGGACGCGCGGTGGGCGAGCGGCACAGGCCTGTCAGCCGCCTCCACGAGTTACAGGCCACTTCAGTACCAGAAGGTTCTTCACTCAGAGAGGGGCCGGCGGTCCCCAGCGGTGGCGGAGGCTGAGCCAGATCGGATGACAGGTGCCGGCCTCGGGACCGGACAGTAAACAGATACTCTCCGCTTGGGAGGGGACCAACAGCGCAGGGGGGGTCACCAGCCTCCCCAAGGTCAGGCGTGCACCGCGGGCCTCAGGGAGCCGGCACCCAGTGGGCGCTCGCCTGTCGGAGCCGAGGCTACGCTGAAGGGAACCTCCAGCCCGAAGTTCGGCCCCTCCTGGGGCTCACTCTCCTTGCCTGGGGGCCGCTTTCCGTAGAACCCAGTTCTCACGCTCCCCTGAGACGATAGCTCTCCAGGGTCGAAGGTCCCTGCCTTTCCTTGCTCCCGAGGCCACTTTTCCTGCACCCACTCCTAACACCCTGCCTCCCTTCCGGGGTTTGTGCCGGAAAGCGAACAGGCTCGCCGTGTTCGGGACTCCGAGCCCGGAGCCCAGCTGGGCTCTCGCGGCCACTGTCCTGGGCAGAGCTCAGGCTGAGCGGGGGCTTCCAGGGAAGCGGGGGGACGGAGGGGGGACGAGGCCAGGTGAAGGATGCATCTGACATTACGGCTGCCCTCTGGGGGTGGGTGCAGTGAGCGGGGTGACGGTTCAGCTGCCCAGCTGCCAGCCCAGCCCTCTGGGAGGCAGAGGGCTCTGCTGATTTTAACAGACTAGACGCCGCAAACCCTCGCTGTTCCAGAGCCTACACAGAACCCGGACATTGGAGGACAGGCCTGGAACCTTCTGCTCTGTGGCCCAGGACCACCACCGGCAGCTGGAAGAAGGCTCCGGGGAAAACCTTGCTATTACCTGGCTGCATTTACCAAGCGCGTGCGACAGAGATGCGTCGCTGGCTGCGGAAACCTGCAGACAGGTCCCCAGCTGGTGCTGAGCCACGAGTGAAAATGTGATAATGTGAGCAGAGGCCCAGAGGTCTTTCTCGCTAATGTCCTTTCGTGTTCCTGGGGAAAGTAACAGGAAATGCCGGACATACAAATGGGAGAAAGCCTTCCGAGCCACGCGCACCTCCAGGAACACAGCAGCAGAATGGCAGCGCGCAGGTGACGAACCCCTCCTTCGGGGTTTCCCTGAGGAGCTTCCCTCGGTGGCGCGAACATCTCTCATCCAGACTGGACGGTTCGGGGAACGACGGCGGTGCCATCAACAGTGAGGCCGGGGCAACAGGTGTAAGGCGGGACCGGCCTGGCAGACGGGGACGCGTGGCTGCCGGGCTGCTCCGCACGGTCACCGATTTGCGAGGACGAGCGGACATCAGGCGAGAAGATGGGGTCTTGCGACGTCCTCGCGGGACCGACGCGTCTTTGCGGCCGACTTACAGGCAGTCTCGCTGGAGCCGCGTCTCTGCAGGCTGAGCTCTGGCTGTGCGGCACCCGGAGGTCAGAGGGGGGAGCGCCCCGTGGCCCCCCACCCAGCCCACCCAGCAGCCAGGGTCGCAGAGGGGCGGCAGGTGAAATGCAACGGGGGGAAGGGGGCTTCAGACTCGGGGCTGCCTGGGTTCCCTTCGGTTTTCCACCCCACGGTGCAGCGCTGAGCACAGACGACGGTTGCTGGCGGTGCAAACTGGAAGCACCCGGCCCCTCGGGGGCCCACCTTCCTGGGCGCCGGGCCTGGGAACGCGGCCGGATCCAGCCAATCCGGTGTACGTGTCCCGAGCCACTCGGCCAATCAGACGCGCCTGTCCCGACCTCCCTGGCCAACCTGATGCACCGCCCCGAAGCTTCCCAGCCAATCAGATGCATCTGCCGTGTATTATTTGGCCAATCAGTGTGCCCCGACCCGGGCCCGCCAGCAGGTGTCCCGGCTGGGACGTCCAGCACGGGGGCGGGGGGGTCCGGTGCACGGCCTCCTCCCCTGCCCGGTTCTGCAACTCTGGCCGCACAGCTTTGGGGCAACGCGCCCCTGCCTTCTGACAATGTCGCGTGCAAGCCTGTATTTTTCTAGTAAATGTCTACTCTGCTCACACCCGTCGGCGTCCGTTTTTCTTCCCGCTTACGCCTAAAGAGCCTTGGGTGTCTTGCCGTCTGAGCTTGAGTAATTCCGGCCACTCTCGGAGCCCTACCCGAATCCCCACCCTGCAGGGTTCGGTGAAGACGTGCCCTTGACGCGGAGCGGGTCTGAGCGGGGGCTCTGCTGACAGAGCCAAGCGCCAGCCCGCTAGACTTCTTATGAACTGGTCTCCTCTTTTCTGTGAAGAGCTTCACGTTTTCAGAAACGAAAAGCCAACCTTCAGAAACAGTCTGTCGCAGGCGGTTAAGCTCCCCCATGAAAAGCTTGCTGCCCAGATGGGGCTGACTGGTAAAGGACAGGACGGCCGGTTCCGTTGGCGTCTCTGTTTTCATAGCCCAAGTGTGCCCCATGCAATATTCAGGACACGCTTATACTAAGCGATTATTGGCCGTTTTTCTGAGATTTCAAAATGCCTTGTTGGCCGCCCAGCACCGTGGCCTCCTCTGGGAATTCGTGTTCTGAATCCTCATCGGGAGATGTTTCCGTCGCTTCGTGCGGAGATCTGCGGGCAGCTAAATGGCTTTTAGGCAATGCGTCCCTGAAAGCCGGTGGCGTTTGCCCCAGAGCTTATTAAGACCGGCCGAGTCTTCAGCGATGAGGCACACGCACACGCGGTCGTGTTCCAGAATCGATGCCCTCTTCAAATCACGAAATCACAAGCGTTGTCACGTACCCTGCCGTCGGGAGTCCAGGACGCAGCCTCAACACCCTTCCGGGTCATTATGGTTCGTTTTCATGTTCCAAAGAGCCTGTTTCTGGTGCCTGTGATCCTCCCGGCCCCGTGACCCGGCCCCGCTGCGCCCAGACCCACGATGCACTTACGCGCCGTGCTCTGTCCAAGGGGGCTGCTGCCTCCAGGACTTTCCAAAGAGGAAACACGTTTGCGTGATAAGCGTCAGCATCCTCCTTTCCCTTCAGACAGACAGGAAGCTTCTTCTGTGTTCTCATGCATCACCAGAGAAGGGGGGAGGGAGACGGGCTCCCGAACTGTGCGGCCCGCACGCCTCGCCCTGGGAGGCACCGCGCACGGAGGGTACAGCCCAGGGGCCTCCAGGCAGGTAACCTGGAGCCTCGCGGAGTCAGAAAGCACCCCCAGCCTGCGCTTCCCCCCCGACTCACAGGATTCCCGGCTGTGACCCCAGATGTTTCTCGAGCTTAAAGGAGTCCCCATCCTCTTTCTCGGGCTCTCTGGGGGACCACTGTGGATGCTTGGCTGTGGCCTAAAAAGGCAGTGCAGCGTTTTAAAGGGAATGCCTGGGACACAGAGGTCGTCCCAGAGCGCATTTTGGGTTCATCACTGTCACGGCTCACTGGGCTCTGTGACCGTGTCCTGAAATACATTCCAAACACAAGTCCCCACCGTAGCTGACTTTGGGGCGGCGGGCTTTCCAGGGGCGCCTGGGTGGCTCCCTGGATCGAGCGTCCCGCTCTGGGTTTCGGCTCGGGTCAGAATCTCACGGTTCTTGAGTTCGAGCCCTGCATCCGGCTCTGCACTCTCCCTCTCGCTCTGCCCCTCCCCCACTCACACTCTGTCTCTGTCTCTCGAAAATGAATAAATGTTAAAAAAATTAAAAAAAAAAAAAAGAAATACAATATAGTGGGGGCGCCTGGGTGGCTCAGGCCGGGGGTGGACCCTGGACCTCGGCTTGCTCCCCGGGGGCTTCTGCTCGGGGTCCGGGGAGACCCTGAGTTTGAACTGCCAGGCGGGGTTATGCGGCGTTGGGCAGGCGCCCCCGCCAGCCCGTTCTGCCGTAGATCCCGCGGGAAGCGTCGCCACCTCGCAGAACACGGCCCAGCCCCTGCGGCTGCTGCATCGAGAGCGGCTTCCTCTCCCCTCCCCCCCCTTCCTCCCCCTGCGCCCTCCCCAACCCTGATCTGGAGGCTCGCTCTGTCCGGGTTTGCTGGACTTGGGCAGAGGTTTTTTCTGCAGGGAGCCACAGTCAGCTCCAGGCCGGGATGAAGGGTCCAGCGCCCCATCCATCCTGCTCACCGTGTCCCTCCCCCCAGCCCGAGAGCCCCTTCCCCTGAGTGCCTCCCAGGGGACGCCGAGCACCTCAGAGGACTCACAGCGTCCCGAGCCTCTGCTCCCAGGGAGAGGGTCTGCGCTGTCTTCCCCACCGGGAAGCTGGGGCTGAAAAGTCCGGTTAACGGAGAGTAGCCGGCAGCCGCCGATGCTCAGCGGGATGGCCACCCTCCTTCGCAGCCCCCCCGTCGGGGCGCCCCCAAAGGGCGAAGGATGCCGTGACTTAAAGGAGGGAACCAGCCGTCCGCCGTGGCCCGGGGAGAAGGGGCCGGGGCTACGGGGGACACTTCCCCGTGGCTCCCCCTTGGCCTGCAGGGAGGGACACGGGCTGCTCTCAGCCCACCCCCATGCGTGCCGAGAGCTGGGGACGGGACCCCCGGCTCTCTGCAACTCCAGGTGTGGTCTGTGGACCAGCAGCTCCGCGTCACCGGGGAGCTGGCCCGAAAGGACAAGTGCCAGCCTCCCCCAGCCCCCAGGAGCAGCGCACAGCGCCTGGACAATGTCTGGACAGTGTGGCATCTGAAAATGAGCAGCAGAGGCAAGGATGTCATTCTACTCCTCCAACGGCGAGGGTTCGGACGGACTAGACCACAGGCGGGATACGGGGACGCGGAGGGAGGGAAGGCTACAGTGAGGGTGTTGATGAATCGAATGCGGCCCCTGCCACGCGAGGGCTCGTGGGTTAATTGGCTTATACCCGTGACTTCCACGAGTCTCCGGCCACGGTGCCTCCCTCTCCTGCCCGCGATCGTCTCTGCTTCCTCCCCCTCACCAGACTGCCGCTCACGGTGTGGCCGGTCGTCAGCAGTCACCTGGGAGCTTATCAGGAAAGAAAATTCACGGACCCAGCAGCAGACCCATGAGGCAGAATCTCCGGGTGTGGGGTCCAGAAACCTGGGTTTTAACACACTTTCCGGGCGATTCTTAGGCACACTGGTTTCTCCGCACGCGGCAGCAGCCCGGGGACCGTGTGGCGACCCACGACACCTTCTGGTGCCCTGCTCGGCCGTCTGAGGTGCACGTGTTGGCGTGGTGTTGCCCCCCGGGTGTCGTCAGGATGGCCACGTCGCTTGTGGGGCTGATGTGTGCTTCTGGCAGCGACGGGGGGTCCCGGCTGCTCCGCCCCTCGCGGCCCCGGAGCTCCAACCTGCACACCCACTTACGTGCAGCTCACGGTCCTTGTCACGTGGCTCCGCCTGGAGGGGGTGGCAGCTGGGAAACCGATCGTGGGGTCGGGGAGGAAGAGGGAGTAGGGGCTGCTCCGAGATTTATGCCTCGAGCCACTAACTGAGCCGGGAGCCCGGGAAAGCGCAACGGATCTGAGGGACCCCACGCTGTCCCGTTTGAGACACGTGCCAGGTGGCCCCGTGGCCGTGTCGAGGGGCCAGACTTACCAGTCCGGGGCCCCTGGCAGAGGGTGGGGCTGGGGACAGAGGTTAGTCGTGAAGCCGGTGGCCGGACTGGCTGGAGGGAGGCTGGTGGACGGAAAGGCGCGGGGACCGGAGGGCACATCGGGGGCCACGCTGACGTGCAGCCATCAGCAGCAGAAGACAAAAGAAAGGCCAGGAAAGCAGGAGCGAGCACGAGCGCTGAAGAATAACGCTTCAAAATGGCAAACCCGTGGCTCTCACGGGTGTAACGTGAGGCCGGAAGGTTGTGTTTAAGTCGTTAACGACTGAGGGGACCAAGCAGCTGTTGCGAGCAGTTCCAAAGAGATCAGGCGCGGAGGGGAGTCTGGAGACGCTGTTCCGTGCGGGGCAAGAGCCGCTCCGCTCCGGCCACCGTCCGTGGACAACGTCGTTTGCGTGGTTCTGTGTCCCACAGGATGGTCTCCCACACTTGTCTGCGGCCTCTTAAGCAGCTCGGTGAGGGCAGCGGGGACCCAGGAAGGCACGCTGGACAGCACGGTCGGGGACACTGTGGCATCGTCGTCGTCGTCGTCGGTTGCCCCTTTTGAAGCCGCCCCCGATTTCTCCCGACGCGGGACCAGTGGTGGCTCAGAGGCCGCACGGAAGAGCGTTTCCAGAAGGGGGAGATGGCGGCGTCCCGTGGGGTCGAGGAGAGACGGCAACCGGCGGGTGGGTGTGTCGGTGACGCCCACAGGGGGTCGGGCCCGCGGGTGGGAAGGCAGGGCCGCTGTGGGTGCTGGAGCGCCGAGCTGGGTCAGCAGGGGACAGACACCCTCAGGGCGCCGAGTCCGCGTCCTCTGTCTTCCAGGCCCAGGTCCCCTTCCTGCCCTGTCCCCTCCGCCCCCCCCCCCCACCCTGGCCCCAGAGCCGCTGAGTCCCTGCTCTGCGCCGGCTCAGAGGGAGGACCCCCGGGGCTCACAGCTATTAAGAGGCTCACCAGAAGTTTCTCTCTCTGGTCTCAGCTCCAGACTTGCCCCTTTCAGCTGCTCTGGGGTACACGGCTCATCCGAGAGGACAAGGTGCTAGAACACGCCGGCACGCCTCCCCCCCGGGAAACGCGCTGATCTGCAAACATGTGACTGTGTCTGCCTCCCCTCCGAGACTCAGCTGCCACACGGACGGCTGGCCTGGCGGGAAGGGGAGAGGCCAGGAGAAAATGCCAGAGGACGGGAATCAGAACAAGGATCTGTGCAGCTGCATTTTCTCCCCACTCCTCGAGGGAAACTGAGGCCTGGGGGGTTGGAGCCTGGATCCGTGTCTGGCTGGCTGCACGACCCCGCCCCCGGCCCATCGTGGCCTCCCACGGGGGTCCAGGGCTTGGCTGGTGTCACCCAGAGCCTGGAACAGCGTTAGACCGTCGGGGGAAAGTGACACAATAGGGAAGTGGGAAACAGGTGCGGCTCTGCTTGGAGAGAAGGAGCGACCTGGGCGGGGGCTGCGTCCCCGCGGCTGTCCTGCAGCGACCCGCCAGCTCGCTGCGCGTGTCTGAGCACGAGAACGTGCAGGTGCGTTCCCCGGGCGAGGCCAGGACCCCGGGCCGGCGGGGGCTCGTGGCCCCCGGTTTCTGCCACAGTGAGACCCAAGCCCCAGCCGACATTGTCACCGACCCGCAGCCACGAGTTGGCAGCGTCCCCGTGGCGGGCAGCCTTGTCCAGGCGAGCCGCCGGCTGGGGATGACAGGGCCCGGGAGGGGCTGGGGGACCTCAGAGGCAGGGGAGGGGCCGGCGGCCAGGTCTCCGTCTCCTGCACGGGGCCCACAGTCGCCCTGTGCCCGGTGCGCAGATGACAGCCCGCCTCTGCAGCTCTGGGCGGCCCGTGAAGAGGGTCCACACACACACGGGTACGCACATTGAACGGTGCTGAGGGGCGGGTGAAGACAATGACCCCCAGCCCTACCCGCTCCTCAGAGACATCTGCTTTCAGTGCTTACTTAAGTCCTCAGCGTTCGTATCATCAATCCCTTTTCTTCTTTAATTTTGTGATGTTTATTTATTTTTGAGAGAGAGAGAAAGAGAGAGACAGAGCGTGAGCAGGGAAAGGCAGAGAGAGAGGGAGACACAGAATCGGAAGCAGGATCCAGGCTCCGGGCCGTCAGCACAGAGCCCGACGCGGGGCTGGAACTCGCGAGCCGTGAGATCATGACCTGAGCCGAAGTCGGGCGCTCAACCCACTGAGCCACCCAGGCGCCCCTCAAAATATTTTTATTTTTTTATTTTTTAACTTTTTTTAAAATTTATTCTTGAGAGACAGAGCCTGAGCAGAGGAGGGGCAGAGAGAGAGAGGGAGACACAGGATCCAAAGCAGGCTGTAGGCTGTGAGCTGTGGGCACAGAGCCCGACGCGGGGCTCGAACTCACGGACCGTGAGATCGTGACCTGAGCCGACGTCAGACGCTTAACGGACTGAGCCACCCGGGGGCCCCCGGGTCATCTATACTTCTGAAACAAACACTGCTTTCTGTGCAGCCCTCGACCTGCCAGTTTTAGGCGATATCTACGGAACAGTTATGCGTCTCCCTGCCTTTCAGCCAGCAGTTTCTCTCCAAGCGGTGGCCCCCCAGATTCTGGACAAATCATTATTCAGGATTTGCCTTATTTATTTATTTATTTATTAGGGGGCAGAGGGAGAGAGAGAGAGAGAGAGAGAGAGAGAGAATCCCAAGCAGGCTCCGCACTGTCAGCACTAAGCCTGACTTGGGGCTCGACCTCGGGAACTGTCGAACCGTGAGATCGTGACCCGAGCCGAAATCAAGAGTCAGACGCTCAACCCACTGAGCCACCCGGGGGCCCCCATATCGTTTGCTCTTTCCGTCAAGCATGATCGGTCGTGTTTTATTTTTCCATCCCGGCCCCTGACATCCAAGCCCCCTCACTGGGGCCGCGGGGGCTGCCTCTTCCTCTTGTCTGTCTCCGGGCCAGCTGCCTTCTCGCTTTTCCGCTGCCAACCGCCTGCTGCGGTCGTGCTGTCCTCCCTCCCAGAACGCGAGCCGTCGGGAGCCCAGGCAGCGTCCGCCGCGGGCCTTCGCCCAAAGCCCGGGTTTGATCAGTATTTGGAGACTCGTGATGGGCGGCGAAGGATCCCCAGAAACATCCGCTCCCGCACAGCGCTCTTCGAAGTGCAGAGGCTGCTTGTTCTCGTGGGTTTGGGCGGCCACCGGTGTGCACGCGGCCTCGCCCCAACCCAGGCTCCCGGCAAGGTCTGGGGTGAGGGGGAGCAGTCACCTAAACACCCTGAGTGCTAGAACTCGTCAACGTTCGGCCGCTTTGCCTATGTAAGGCTTGTCTGAAGCAAGACCGACCCTCCACCCGGGTTTGGGGCCCTACCGGCCAAGCACGAGCGGAGGCCTCCGCGATCTCACTCGTCTCTGCCAGAATTTGCCCAGACCGCCCACTCTCCTGCTGGCAGATTTCACGCCACGTGAAGTCAGGGCGCGAGACCCCCCTCGGGCTGGCCAGTCCCGACGTCCCGTGGAGGGGCCAGAGGGGCCATCCTTGATGACTTTGCCAGACTATCCTGCCCCAACGCTGCTGTCTTTAAAGACCATTTAGCCAATTTTATTTTCCCCTCAACGAGTTTGAAGCACTTGAAGAAAGATTCCATTGTGAAAATGTCACGGGATTGGGAGTTATTGTCTTAGCTTATTACCGGCTCTCTAGACGAGAGTTTCAGGCTGTGGAATTAGGGCCTTGCTATTTTTGATGTCCTCATTTCTCAAAATAGGTGGTGTGTGAGCAGATTTGCTGGCCCAGATCGCCCACCGGGCCCTTGGGTCTGAGAGCCCCTGCCGCGACTCTCAACCCCCTGCTCGGCCCGAGTCTGCGCCAGGGGCTCGGGGCGCCCCCAGCTTTCGCCTGCACCCCGTGGGGCCAGACGCAAGGTGGCCACTCCTCCCAGGATCTTAGAAGAAAGAAACCGCTTGGCTTTTTTGACTAGTCCGTAGAACGACACAGAAAACACAGGGTTTTCTGATGAATGTACAGGCACGCTTAGAAGGCTTTCAAGGTCTAGCGATGGATTTGTAGTAAGAACACTGTGCTTCCTTCACACGAGGCTCCCTGCCGCCTCCTAAGATGATGGGGCTGCCCTGGGAATCAGAGAGTGGCCTGTTGACAGAGGTAATCAAGTGACACCAGCATGGTCACATGCAAGGGAATGACAAAAGGGTCCCAGATCGAGCTGGCACTTGGATAGAGCGGGCCCTAAATTCCTGTCCAGTCCTGAGGGCCCTAAAGGCTGAAGGGGTCAAGGGCAAAGTTTACTCAGGCTCAGCTACCCTCATCCGTGTCCCAGCTCCCCGATCCCCATGGGGACCACAAAAAGCAGGCGCTCTGTATACTCTCCCATTCGGTCCCCACTCCTCAAGTGACCGGGGCCCGAGGAGGGGGACTCAGTTCAATGACATCAGGGTGCCCTGAGCATCTACCCAGAACTAGGCTGTGTGCAAGGGGCATACGGTCTAAAGCGGGAGTAGGACAAGCAGGTGGCCCTGAGGGTCGCCCTGTGCCCTGGGCAGGGGTCAAGCCACTCCTGCCTCCCAACAGTTCTCTGTGGCCCCTGAGGTACCAGGCGGAGGGAGGGGCCGGGGTTTTTATAAGATCAGCCAAATGCCGAGGGAGTGTTTGCTCGTCCTGCTCTGCTCCCCGCCTTCTTAGGAAGCCCTTGCTTCCTTGATAGAACACACACGCCTCTATTTACTTTCTGTATCTGCTGAGATGCTGTCGTCTGAGTCCCCCACCTGGGAGCCCCACAGGAATGAGGACTGTGGCAGTTTAGCTTCCCCGCGGCCTGGGGGAAGCTCCACATGCGTTGAGTGGAGGGCTGAGTGGGCGAGTGCCCTTTGAAACAGAGGACTTGAAGAGAAGGTCAAGTTTGACCTCAGATGTTTCTCTAGAGTATCAGCCTCTCCAGGACAGCACCAATTCTGTGAATCTCGCTCTGTGTTCTGGGGGGGCATGCTGCTGGCCTCTTTGTCAAGGAGACTCCAGAGACGAGATGGGGGTCAGGGGTGGAGGTGGAGATGGGGGTGGGATGGGGCGTGGGGGTGGGAGGGAGAGGCATGGAGGTCCCCGCTTGGCCTGGCTGCAGCTGCATCATCAGTGACATTGAGGACAGTCCCTTCCTTAGTCTAATTTCCCTGTCATTTCCTCTTCAACCCAGGGGTTACTTAGAAATGTGTTGCTAAACATACAAGCACAGGGTTTCTAGTGTCTTCCAGTTACTGAGTTCTCTGTTAATTCCAAGGTGCCACAGAGGGCAGTTGGGATGTGCTGGGACAACTGGATATCGGGAAGCAATGAAACTCAACCTTTACCTCCCATTATACACCAAAATCAATTCAAGGGATGCCTGGATGGCTCAGTTGGTTGAGTGTCCCACTCTTGATTTCGGCTCAGGTTGTGATCTCACAGTTCATGAGATTGAGCCCCACATGGGCTCTGCACCGACAGCATGGAAACTGCTTGGGATTCTCTCTCTGTCTCTCTCTGTCCTTCCCCCACTTGTGCATTCACTCTGTCTCTCTCCCAAAATAAACATTTAAACAAAAGAAAACAAAAGAAAAACTCAATTGAACGACACATCACATCTGAATGTATAAACAAAAACTGTAAACCTTCTAGAACAGACACCGAGAGGATATCATTGTGACTTTGAAAACACTTCTCAGACAGGACATAGAAAGGAAATAGCAACTAGAAAGCTAAATTACTAGCCTTTATCAAAATTAAAAACTCTCTTCATCAAATCAAAAGACACCACTAAGAAAACAAAAGGAAAGGAAAACAAATCACTGACTTGGAAAAGATATTCACAAAATATTTATTAAGACCATGGACTTGCATCCAGCATATATAAAGAATTCCTACAACTCAATAATAAAAAGACAAGCAACCCAAGTAAAAATGGGCAAAACATGTGAACAGACACTTCACGTGGCTATCTGGCACTCCATGGGTGTTTGCCTTTCTTTTGCCTACTGAGCATCTTCTGGCTTCTGGTGTTGGCACCTAGTTTTCTTGGTCAACCACCCTTCCTCTGTCCATGTGGTTGGGTGGAGCTCACTCTCCCTTCTGGTCCCTGAAGGAGGCCATCAGAGCTTCACATTCCTCTACTGCAAAGTCTGCTCAGAGATGGGCACATGATCCAATCAGAGCCAGGGAGAGGCCATTCCAGGATTTTCTTCAGAACCTTGGGAGAGACAGTCTTTTGTCCCGTAGTCCCAGAGCGGCCGGTGACCAGCTTGCTATGCCACGGGGAGAGCCAGCCTACAAGTGCATCTGACATAGAAAAGGGCAGAGCCAGGATGGGGAGATTCCAAAGCTGCTGCTTGAATCCCTGGATCAGGCCTAGCCTGAAGTCCAGTGTGGTAGATTGCAAAAATGGCCACACATTTCTTTCCCTTCCCTGTAAGCATGCTTCTTTGCATTGTGACCTTTGAGTCCTCCTCCAGTCAAGAGATTGAGTCTACTTCTCCACCTGCTTGAATCTGGGCTTGGCCTTGTGACTTACTCCGGCCAAGGCAGTGGTAGCAAATATGACACAAGCAGAGGCTAGGAAAGAGATTGTGTGTAGGGCTGCTCTCTCCTACTGTTCCTGGGCCAGCCTGCTAGAGGACAAGACACGTACACGGCCCTTTTGCCCCATCACCCCTCAACCACCAGCACCAACTGACAGCCAGAGCCAACCGGCCATCTCATGAGTCAGGTCCTCAGTTTAATTGCCCCGGCTAATGGCCAGACTGCCCAGCTGACTCAGCCTCATGAGTAATAGTACGATGGTGTTTGTATTATCATAGTTTGGGATGGTTTGTTACACAGCAGAGGCTAACTGATACACAAGATCAATGTCTGGACTTTTCAGTTATACAAGACAGAGGAATCCCTTTATTTGCTTTGGCCTTGTTTTGTTGGGTTTATATCCCTTTCATGGAGCAAACTCCAAGTCTGAGCTGTCCCTGCTCCTCCCCACCATCCTGCCAAGAGTCTCATGCAAGCATTTATCTGAAGCTGTTTTTGAATCTACAAATATATGTGAGTCTCTCTATATATTTGAATCAACAACCGTATTGAGATTAACCCAAATCTTACGCAAGGTGTGGGTGCCTGTGGACCGAGTAAACAAAAAAGAATATTCTACCTTTGTGTCTAATGCCAGCTCTAATCACACCTGATCTTTTCACTTGCCATCCACCACCATCCTGTGGTTTTAGGCCGACTTCTGCTTCCCGACGCCTTCTAGAAGTTTCTCCCCATTGGCTGGTGGTGTGTGCAGACTCAGAGGTGACACGTGCGTGTTCTCGCCCAGGTCCTCTAAGATGACCCACTTCCTCCTCAATTCTGGGACAAGCTGGTGTCACCCATTAATCATGGCGACCTCACTGAGCGCTCACCTGCCTCTGCCTCGGAGCAGAGGGAGTGCCGGGTCACACAGGAGCCGAGAGCCTGGGAGTCTTTCAGGCTTGTGATTGGCGGCCTCGCCTAGTGGGTGCTTCACCCTCGGTGGGGCAGCAGCTGGGCCTTAGACACTTCCAGACAGTTGTTCTGTTTCCCTCTCAGAGGCGGACCCCAAGGCTGGAATAAGGAGGATGGGGACTCTTTCCTGGTGCCCGCTGGTCTTGGGGGCCCAAAATGAGGGACCGGACTCTCCCGGCCCAGCAGAGAGAGTCTTCTGGAGCTGGACAGTGGAAGGCTGAGGCTGGTCTCATCAGGAGATGCCCAGCAATACCTGCCCTGGGGGAGTACAGCCTGGGTCACGACGCTGAGGCTGCACTCGGTGGGAACAAATTGGAAGGCCACTAGGGTCGGTGCCAGAATGACCACCTGTGCCCTGGGCTGCCATGGTGTGCTGCACTGGGGGTCTGCACCCGCCCCCTGTCTCCAAGTGGCCCTTCGTTGGTAGCTGTCCACTTTGAGCGGACGTCCACAGCAGCAGCCCAGAGGCCACCCAGCGGGGCAGTGGTGGCCCCAGGCCCTTCAGGAGGCGGAGACGATGGCCAGCGTCTCCAAGTGACGGCTGACACGGGGCAGTCACTGCCATGAGGGAAGACCCTACCGCAGGCACTGGGAAGGCCAGGAATACAAGGAGAAGGATGCTCCCGTGTGGATTAGAGTGAGTTCCCGGGGAGGGCTGCCCAGTCCCTGTCACCGTTGGCAAGGCCAGGCTCTCCACCAACAGTCCCCTGTCCCTAACGGACTCTCCTCTGCCTCCCAGCCCACCAGCTCACCGGTCTGTCTGGTTCCTGAGCTGGACCCATGAGGAACCTGGGCTGGGAGGCAGGGCAGAGCCAGGACCATAACCCACGGTGCCTGAGACACGGGAGAATCTCCATAGTCACACCCGGGATACAGTGGGTCCCCCCCACCCCCGCAGCCTGCACCCTGGCTGTCCGGGGAGAGACAGCATTCCCAGTGGTGGGATGGGACAGCAGGGCCCTGCAGGCTTGGCTACAAGGGGAGGGGTCTTTCCTGTGGCTGGAAATTCTGGGGCTGACCTCAGGATGCTTTGGGGATGTAGGACCATTGGGACAGGGAGATAGATGCGTGCAGTGACCGGGAGCAGGGTCTGGAGACCAGAGGCTCCGGGGTCAAATTCCAGCCCTGATGTTGGCCCCTGTACCCACAGAGTCTCCTCCTGGGGGCTTGCCTTTCAGGATGCACTATAGGGTGGTATTAGTAACTCCCCATGGGGACGTGTGGGGGTACAATGAATTGCATGGCAAGTACCCAGCTGAGCACCTCCCGGTATGGGGCAATCAACAAATGGGAGATAATACAACCATCACCAATCTCATCATCGTCACCACCGTCACCGCCACCATCGTTTTCACCGTGCTCCCTGTTGGTACAACCGGTCTTGGAACCATCACTGAGCACAGTGATAATAGCCAGCGTCTCTGGGTGCACGAGACACTGTGCAACTGACAGAGCATCTGGTTCCCTTTGTTGCCGACGTCACACTAAGGGAGCACGGCGGGTGACGCCCGGCGTTTGGAGGACTGAGGCTCAGCGAGGTCGGGCTCCTGGCCCCGGGTCACCCAGCTGGTCAGCAGTAAAGTCAGGACCCAAGGCGTCGGTGCCATTTAGAGGTGACCTATCTTGGGCCCGGGCCCCGCTCAGCCTGGACTCCGGGCAGAGCGTCGGCTGCAGCAGTGGGGATTGTCTCCTTCGCTCTGCCTACCATGAGCCCCCAGTCTGGGCATGATGAAGTGTGTCATCAGTGGGCACAATTACCCTGATCCGTGCACACCACAGGCTTCATCACCACATTCATAAAGGGGAGCCTTGCACTGGGGGAAACATGGCAAAATCATCCCCAGTCTGCAGAAAGGCGGTGAGGAGGGTCCCTGGGGTCAGAGGTGGGAGGGGGAGCCTGCACCGAGGGGGGTGATCTCCTTCACAGCATCTGTCTGCCCATCTGCATCCAATTCTGGTCTATCTATCCCTCATCTACCTACTTACCTACCCACCACCCGCCCATCCACCCTCCCAACCATCCCCCCAACCATCCCCCATCCATCCATCCATCCTTCCAGTTAGCCAGCCAGCCAGCTGCCCAGCCACCCCTCTATCCATCCACCCACTCATCCATCCATCCATCCATCCATCCGCCCTCCCAACCATCCACCCACACAGCCACCCATCCATCCATCCATCCATCCATCCTTCCAGTTAGCCATCCAGCCAGCTATCCAGCCACCCCTCTATCCATCCACCCTCCCAAACATCCCCCCACTCCATCCATCCATCCATCCAACCCTCCATCCATCTACCCTCCCAACCATCCACCCACTCATCCATCCATCCATCCATCCATCCTTCCAGTTAGCCAGCCAGCCAGCTGCCCAGCCACCCCTCTATCCATCCACCCCCCCAACCATCCACACACACAGCCACCCATCTATCCATCCAGCCACCCACCCATCCATGCACCCAATCTATCCCTCCATCCCACGTGCCTCTACACGGGGTTGGGAAAGAGGTCGCCGAGCCAAAGTGAGGCCATCCGTGCAGGGGTTAAGAGACCCACGACCTGACCCCTCAACCCGAGGCAGGTGGTGACCTCAGTGAAGAAGAAATAGACGCCCTGAGCTTCTCACTTTGCAGGGACACGTGACCAGAGGGCTTTGGAGGTGTGGTTCTCACAGGTTTCCTTCTGGGGAGCGAAGTTAATTAAACCTGGAGCCTGGAAAGGAGAAGCTGGGATTTCTGGGGCAGGTTTGAACCCTCATCCTCCTCCATGGTCTCCTCCAGAGACCATCGTCTGCCTCGGATTTCCTTGGCTGTTCACCTGCATACCTGCCTGGAGGCCATCTGAGCTCATGGCCACGAGAGCGCCCACTGGGGCTCATGGGCCCCACCCTCGGGCCCAAGTGCTGGTTCGAGGATTGTGGGGGCCGTGGAGCACCGGGTCTGAGACCGTCCTCTGCCGGGGCTCTGCCTGATGCTGGCCGGCGGCTCAGCGGGAGGTGACAGAGGGGAGGGGCCTGTGTGTACCCCTTCCAATAATTAAACTATCTTTTAAGACAAAGAGGCCTGAGGCCTGAGGGTCCTCTCGGAGACCCCACGACCGTTTGGGAAGTTCCACGGGGTGCCGGCTTCATCAGGTTGATGTGCGGCTGTCCGCCGAGAGGCAGAAGCGATTGGACGCCCCCCCCGATCGCCGGTTGCTCCCCGACCCCCCAGCCAGGTTCCCCTGACCTCGAGTCTCTGCTCAGAAGCGCAAAGCGCCTCCAGCCGGGAACTGCAGGTGGCTGCTGGGCCAGGAGAAGGGCTGGGACATCTGCCCCCACGTCCTTGGTAGCTGGGTGACCTTGGGGGCCTGAGCTCTGCATCTTCGTGGGGTTAAAGGGGTCTCCGTGCATTTCCTGGCAAAGAGCAGGCCCTCGGGAGCTGTGGTGTCCTGCTCTGGCTGGGGTCTGAGTGGACAGGCCCATCCGCCGAGCCCCGGTGTGGGCTGGGGGCTCCGAGGATCCCCTGGACCTGCTGGCCGAGCCCAAGGGGCCCGCAGCTGGGAGAAAGCCAGGGTGCCATCAAATCCCGGGGCCCTCCTACAACCACAGTGAGAGGGACCGCTGGCCGAGTGTCGCCGTGGTACACATTTCACACGCGTCCTTCCTTTTCAACAGCACTGCAAAGTCCGTCCCGTTGTCCCTGGCTCACCGACGAGGACGTGGGTCCGGGAGCTAAGTCCAAGGCCATGCCGTGCTGCCCGCGAGTGGCAGAGCAGAACCTTGGCTCAGAGCGGACGTCCCTCTCTCTCCACGCACACGCTGCCTGCCTTCTCCTGGGTTTCTGCTTCTTTGTTTCCTGGGACCCTACTGGCTCAAGCCCTCTGATCCCGGGAGGCCCAAACCCCTTCGTCCCCAACCTGTCGATGGGTGAACGGCCCGGGGGCTGGGAGGCTGGCGCTTGAGCCAGGAAGCCACGACTGACGTGTAGGACGGCCGGAGTCAACACTCTGCTCCCCGCCTGTGACGACAGACGGCTCCCCACTCAGGCCCAGCTCCCTGTGGGAAGGGCTCTGTCGGGCGAGTCACGTCGGGCTGGCGGTGTCTGCCCCACAGGCCACGGGTGTGGTCCGGCCTTGGCACTGGGACGGCCTGCGATGGATCACACGCTGCCTCCCGGGCAGGGCTGGGCCGTCCCGGCCCCCGGCTCACCGACCCCGCCGCCGAGGCCAGGGCCGCTCCGGGAGGGTGCGGGCCACGGGGTCTGCCCCTCAGCCGGGGTCCGGCAGGGGCTGGGCACAGCAGGGGGCCCTGGACGTGGGGGACGGGCCTGGCGGTCTTGGGATTTCCTCTCAGGAAAGGATTCAGGCCCGGCGCTCCGCGAACCCATCATCACTGCTCTGTGTGTTTCAGAGGAAGATTCGAAGCTACCGGAAGATTCCAGGCCGCAGTGTTTGCTGCAGTCTGGAGTGTTGACCGGGCCCACCACGGAGGACGCACCCCTGCTGGCACACGCCCGGCCCCACACGGCTCACGTGGCCCCGGTCTCCGGCTCTGGACGCCGCGTCCCGCCGTGGCCTCGTCCACGGCCTCGTCCACGCTGCCTGCAAGTCGCTCTGAGATGCAAATCTCACCATTTCGCTTGCCGCCTCGTCAGGGTCCTCGCGGGGTTTTACCCCGAAATGGTTCAAGGGCGGAGACGTTAACGAAAGCGTGGGGTATGGAAGTCGAGGCAGGGCCAAGGGCACAAGCTGGGAGGCACCCGTCAGGGGCCACCGTCGCCACACTGGGGGGCGGCACGTGGCATCTGGGGCCTCAGCGCCTCGGAAGGAGCTCCATCCGGCGCCTGCCTCCCTCACCTCACTGACCGGTCCCCCCGAGACTCCAGCCACACGAGGGGGAATCTCGGTGCCGGGCCCCCGATGGGCTCGGAAGGCCTGCCGAACGCGGGACACCACACAGCACAACAAGCGTGGGAACTGATGCTCACCGAGGGACAGGCCCCCCTGTCCCACACCTTCTCTGCCGGTTCCCACCCTGCACCGTGCTGGGGCCACCGCCCTTGGTGACAGCCAGGGAAACCAAGTCCCGGCAAGGCTGCGACTCCCTGGGGTGCTCTGCCATCCGGACGCCTGTGGGGAACGTGCTCGTGCAGCCCACCCCCCTCTCTAAATGCCCGGAGACAGCGACACACGCCCCCCACGGGCACACAGGCACCCCCTCCAGGGGCCACGCCGTCCCCTGCACACACACGCTGGCGGAAAACAGCACTGCCGACCTTCACCGCTTTGCAAAGTCAGGCTGGAGCGCCACCTGCCAACCTTGCGTCAGGGCGACACCTACCGGCGGCCGCTTCTCACTCGCGCACAGCCCTGGACCTGAGGGTGCAAACTCGCAGACCCAGGTCCTGCCCGGGGCAGGGGCTGAGTTGCCCGCTGGGCCATCTGAGTCTGCGTATTCCCACGTGCCCCGAGGACGCGGCCCGCGTGGCACCGAGCTGGGGGGAGTCTCCCGGCACCGAGTATCTACCAAGAGGCCACGGAGCTGGCGGTGGGCGACCGTGCCTGGTAGCCCAGCCCCGTTTCCTCCTCGCGGCGACTCCAGCGGGCAGGCCTCATGGCCTTGCTTTGCTCTTCGGACCCCGGTTTGGGAGAAGCAGACTCTGTCCCACGTCTCGGGCCCGCGGGGAGGGGGTGGCAGCCCAGAATGGGAACAGTGGACGTCCGGGCCCGTGCTGTGTAGACGCGGCCTAACGGCCTCCCCCGGACAGGGGCTCGGAGAGCGTCGGGCGCCGTGAGTTCCTGAGGGCAGGCCCTGCGGCCCCACGCGGGACGCACGGACTCGCTCAAGGACGGTGGTGAAGGGGGCCGGGCAGCCCGGCAGGAGCCCAAGCGGGCATTTTCAGGAGGTTCGCCGAACACCACCTCTCATGAGGTCCCTGCGGTGGGCGGGGCTCCCCCCCAACCAGGCGGTTGGGATGCACAGATGACAGATGGACGGGCCGGCGTCCCCAGACGTGACAGCACCCCAGGGGAGGTGCCTGGGCCCCCCTGAGGTGAGAGGATTGACAACCCGGCTCCCTAGGAGTCTCCGCTCCAGCGGGAGGGGCCGACCTCCCACGTGGACCCCAGTCGGAGGCTCGCAGCTGCGGGACCAGATGCCCTGCGAGGGTGCGGCTGCCCAGAACACACAGGGATGATGTCACAGCCTCCCGAGGCCGGAGCCAGGTGTGGGCTCTGCCCCCTCTAGCCTGCGGCCTGGGTGCCGCGCAGAGGACAACACGTGATTCGCAGCCATCACCCCGGGACCGTCGCCTGAGCCCCGGGCCCCGCCGGCCACGCCCATCTCAGAGGCGGAAGCTGGGTCTCAGAGGACAGGCACCGGACAGAGCTGGGACTTGAACCCAGGCCTTCGGATGCCCCGTCATGTGCTGGCTTGATTATACCCTAGGCCGCAGCTGTCCCCGAAGAGGGACAGTCCACAGCTGGGCCGTGACCACTCGGGGCCCGCCACACGCCGGACAAAGGCTGGGGCTTCCGGGCCCTGGCCCGCCGAGGGGGGGTAGGCCTGAGTCGGGGGGCCGTGCGGGCAGGCGCACGGCTGCAAAGAGCCGCCCCCGAATCTCAAAGCCCAGAGCTGCCTCTCCCACGTCAGGCTGCCTTCTGC
The DNA here is from genome assembly GCF_024362965.1 of Panthera pardus. Lineage (NCBI taxonomy): Eukaryota > Metazoa > Chordata > Mammalia > Carnivora > Felidae > Panthera > Panthera pardus. The sequence goes on along the minus strand of NW_026526677.1, from coordinate 2,815,751 downwards.
ACTGACTCCGGCCTCAAACCTCAGGGTCCCGGGACCCTCCTCGTCTTGTAGAAAGCCGTGGAAGGTGCCGGGGAAGGCAACGTGCCGGCCTGCGGTCAATCCTCTTGATAAAACATGCCTCACTCACAAATCCTCCTCTGGGCAAATTGTGCCCTCCTTCGGTGCCCGGTCAGCCCCTTGACAAAGGAACCGGCTTCCGCTGGGCCTGCAGGCCCTCCCACCCTGCTTGCCTTCACCCCCCAGTGGCCATCACCCCCCACCTTCTGTCGTCCCACCTGCCCTCGGCCCCCTCCTGTCCTTGCCCCCCAGTGGCCATCACCCCCCACCTTCTGTCGTCCCACCTGCCCTCGGCCCCCTCCCACCCTTGCCCCCCAGTGGCCATCACCCCCCACCTTCCGTCGTCCGGCCTGCCCTCACCCCCCAGTGTCCATAGTCCCCGCCCGCCTTCAAACTCCACCTGCCCTCGGCCCCCCGTCCTTGCCCCCTCCAGCCCTTGCACCCTCCGAGCTGGGCAGCAGCTGGAGGTCAGGTAGCAGCGGAACGACCTATGTCTCTGCGAGGGGAGCTGCAGCTCCGTCAGGGCAGTTGCGGGCTCTGAGCAGGTGACCGCCCGCCCGCCGTCCCCACCCGCTGTCCCCGCAGTGGCGCAGGCAGGGAGCAGGCCGCCCGCTCACTCAGGCCAGTCAGGCTCTGCGATGGGGAGGGAAGCGAGAGGACATACAGTGACCCGACGCTCCAGGCCGCCGGAGTCCCCCTAAACTCTCAAAAAGTCCCTGCGGTTCCCGACGGCCTCGTCCAGTCTCCCTCCAGCACCTGCACCGACGCTGCCTGATTGGGGTTTGGAAACGTTCCGTCATCACAAGGAGACCTCAGCTGTGCTCACAGGCATCCTGGCTGCGCTCCGATGGGGGCAGGGGGGACCCGGCTCAGGGCAGGGCGGGGGGACCAGGTTAGGGGATGGTGGGGGGGACCCGGCTGGGGGCAGGGGGGGTCAGGTTAGGGGATGGTGGGGGGGACCCGGCTGGGGGATGGGGGGGACCCGGCTGGGGGATGGGGGGGACCCGGCTGGGGGCAGGGGGGGACCAGGTTAGGGGATGGTGGGGGGGACCCAGCAGTGGCCAGGGGACCAGAATTCACGGGATGAGGGACACATTTCCCTGGACTCCTCTCCGGAGGGAGAATTAATGGCGATTTAATTGGCGAGGGATTTCAGTGTCTCACCTTAACACAAAGAGCTGTATTGGGGAGGGGGGGGGTACTAACTGCACATTTTAAAGACAAAACGTTTTAAAGCCGCTTCTGCGTTGTAGCCGTCGTTGGCTGTTCGCGCTCTGCTCCCGGACCTCTGGGGGGACGGGCCTGTCATTCAAGCACACAACACCGAACGGCTCACTGCAGTCACCTGCCGTCCGTTAGGTCCCACTCGAGTGACACTCTGTGCCCTGTGACCGTCACCTGCCCATCCCCCTCCCCCAGCACCTGGCGGCCACCATGTCGACTCTCTGCTTCCACAAGTTGGACTTTCTCGATTCCACATATAAGTGAGAGGGTGGGGCGTCCGTCCTTCTGCGTCCGGCTCAGTTATCTTATCGCAGCGCCCTCCAGGCCCATCCGTGGCGTCACCCAGCTTGTTGGAGGCGTGGCCCCTGCCGTGACTAAGGCTCGAGGTCACTCCTCGGCCCGTTTTCTCTCGGAGAGAGTCAGCCTGGAGCAAGAGGGTGAGGGCTCGTGTGCGCACCGAGTCCTTGCCTCCCACCCCCGGTTGCCGGGGAGCTGACATTGTCAGCCCGGGTGGCCAGCCGGCAAATGACAGGTGACAGCTCTGACAGGTGCCCTGACGTCCCCAAGGTCATGTCCATGCTGAAAGGCGGGGCTAGAACTCAAACTAACGAAGAGTCAGTGCCTACCACGCCCGTGCCTCATCCCCTGCGCCCCCGTCCTTGACCGTGATGGACAGTCCGTCAGACCAGGCAGCCTCTCAGTTCGCTCGGAGCATGGCTTTTTGTGCCAAAGGCCTCAATCTGCACAGCACTGGGACCATCAGCCACTGTTACCCTCTTTTAGACCAGGAAGAAAGTTCCAGAAGACTGACGCCACACCGGCGGTCCGGGCCCTGCTCCGAACGCAAATGCCATTCCGGGTGTGATGCCTCAGCTGAAAGCGGAGAATATTCTGCCCGTTACCACTGCAATTCTGCCTGGCAGCCATCTGGGCACAGGGGAGGAGTAACGGCCCCACCACTCGGTGGTTTAAAAGAACAACCGTTCATCAGCTCGTGACCAGGTGCCCCAGGGACAGGCTGGGCCCCACGGGCTTCGCTCCCTGTCCGAGGGCGGCTGCTGCTCCGTGGGTCCACACCCACCCGCGTTTGGACTGGCCGACAGGCGGCTGGAGTTAACGGGGTTACGGGCCCGGTGCCTCCACCAACCCGGGTGTGCCCACCGTCTACGCGCCGGTGGCTGTGGCCTTTCCAGAGACGAGCCGGTACACAGGCGCTTTGGAGCCCCGGCTCGGGTCACGCTTGCCGTTGTCCCGGGCTCATCACAGGACCGACCCGTGTTCAAGGGACGGAGACGTGGGCTCTGCCCCCGGGGGAGGGGCAGAATTTGTGGCCATTTTTGCCGCCCGCCACGGTGGGTGTTCACAGGCATTTTCTGGGGTGCTTTCTCGTCCTCTGCTCGCTCCACCGGTGGCTGCACGCGTCTCTGTGGCCGTAATGGCCCCATACAGCCACGGTTCGTTTCCTGGGGACCCTCCTCCGTAGGCAGAGGTGGAGTCCCCGGGCAGGACCTGCGGCAGGCGTGTCTGCTTCCCCAGCTCCTAGCACAGGACCCGGTGAGGTTTACGCTGTGCGTCTGTTTTAAACAAATCACTGAATTTGTGGAACTGAATTAAAGGTGAAATGGCTGCGGGCGAGTGCGTTAATTAGACCCAAGATCTGAAAGTCCAGATGGGCAGGGCACAAATTAGCAGAGCTTTCTAGAAGCATTCTCCTCAAAGCTCCCCGGACGCCCGCCTTGACCCAGCAGAACTTCCCGAGGATCACAAATGGGTGAGGCCTCCGGGCTTTCTTGGGTCATGGCCCCAGCGAGAAGCTGATGAAAATGAGAGCCCTTCTCCCAGAAGATGCGCCCCTCCCTGCGTGGCACCTGTCGGGGCTCGGTTGCGGAAAACAGGGTCCACGCCAGCCGGTTAGAACAGAAAGGGTTCACCGTGGGTGACCCCAGGGCGAGTGGAAGCGTTAGCGGGGCTGAAGAAACGGGTTCTGAGCTGCAGATTCGGGAGCGACTTTGAAAGCAAAACTGAGCCAACAAAGCCCCTTGCTCTTCGCTGACCCGAAGTCACCTGCTCAACCGGGAAGCTGCGAGCTTTGTCCTCCGGCTCCAGAGGCCGGCCACCACGGCCACCAGAAGAGAGTCTAGAGACAGCTCCCAGAAGTCACCAGCGGCGGTTGTCCCCCTGCCTTCTGCGTACTTTCAATTAGACGAATCCCAGCTGGACCACTTGCTGCAAGGCCTTCTGGGAAACGCAGACCAGGAAGACACCAGAGGGAGCTGGGATGGGGGCCCCAACCTCTGTTCTCCATCCGCTCCCCACTCTCGCTCTTTTCCCAAGCAGCGCCTGCTCCCCAACGACCTACCGCGGCAGAGCAACCCCAAGTCAACAGCTGGGGGATGCGACGGCTGTCGCGAGTAAAAACCAGTGTGAAATCCTTGCTTAGGACGAAGCAGGCAGTATGGCAAGGACGAGATGAAGTAGGTCTGAATTTCTGAATTCGGTGGCGCCCTGTGGATGGTGAGGGTCAGGGTTACGATCTGTTTTATTTGGAGAAACGAGCTCCAGTCATCCGCCTTTCTGAAGAGTGCCCCCTCCTAGACGCCCAGCTTCCTGCTCCTGGCCAATTGGAACAGCTGCCAGCTTTCGTCTAAATTTCCCCGGGAAGAGGGGGAGGGGAGGCAGAGAGGACCGCGGCCCATTTTCAGACAACGCGCCAGGGACCGCCGTCAGGGCGCAGACACGGGGCTTTGGCAAATGGGCACCTGCTAAGGCTTGAGCTGGCCAGGGACAGGGATCCTCCATGGCCTCAAAGGATCATGGAAAAGGCTACTGAGGGGCCCCGATCTGGGCCGGCTTGGGGGAAGGGAAGTTCTAGAACTTTCTACCCTCTCTCTGAGCACCTTAAATACACTTTGGGTCAATATATTATGTCCATCTGTTAACTAAACATGACAATACACTCGTTCTTTTGTGCCATGCATTTACAAAGACACTTTTGTAAATGCATGCAAATGATGCATTTACAAAGACACTTTTTAGAAATCTCTAAATCTTTACAAAATAGATCCTGCTTTGTGGCGGAGACACATAGGAAGCATAACCTGCAAAGACCCACTCAGATATCAAAAGGAAACGTTTATGCCGGGGACGCCCAAAGTGGGGTCCCCGGGCCGGCAGCATCGGCATCGCCTTGGGAACCTTAGTTAGAAGGGGATCTCTTGCTGCTCAGAAATGCTGGGCGTTGGGGGAGGGGCAGCACTTGGTGTTTCAACAAGCCTTCCGGATGATTCTGGTGCACGTCAGGTCGCAGAGCCGCTGGTTCGTGCCAACGCCTAGTGCGGCAAAGCTCTGACAAAATGCCCTGCACGTGCGGTTTCGCAGAGATGGGGACAGAGACGGGGACAGAGAGACATAAGGATAGAGATAGACATACGTACAGGCATAAGGGTACAGATGGAGATGGGGAGTGTGTGTGTGTGTGTGTGTGTGGCAGGGAGGGAGGACTGGAGCCCAGGACTGATGCGCAGAGAGAACCTCAGAGCTGACGTGAGCTGCCCGAGCTGGGCCAGGGCTCCAAGTTCCCCCTTCTCCATCATTCCATCCTCCTTCAGAAAGGACGCTGAGAGGAGGAGAAGCCGATGATTTCTCAGCTGCGTCACACAGACGTTTTCATTAAAATTCAGGCCTCCATCCCGCTGGAGCATCCCACAAAGGTTGTCGTGCGCTGAGATTGGGATCTCGCCCAACACGCTGGCCCACGGCACTCTGGGATCCACACCGTGCTGGGGACAGACCGGTACCCACCGCTGTCCTGCTCTTTACTCCTGACCTCGGACCGGCCGGCCGGCTCACCCCCACGGCAGGCAGGGAGCAAACGGGCAGACTTCGATACCACTAGTCAAGTCAGCTTGACTGCTACACGGCATGGTTTTTAGTTTTAAATCAGCCATTTCCCTCCTAAGTTGTCCCCTTTCCCTCAAGCACTGCGCTTGCAGAGTCAACATCGTCCGTAAACAGGCAGCCTCGGAGGTGGGGCAGCCTGGATGCACCCCGACTTCGGCCGGCGTGTGTGGCCATCTTGACCGTCGCCTGGGTCTGACCTCTTTTGGAGACATGGAAACTGAGGGCTTTTCTCTTCACCAAAATTCAGGAAATCAACTGGTTTTGGTTCAAAACGCCAAGTCACTTTCGACACGTTAATCCAGGATCTTACGCAGGATCTCTTCAGCTTCCTGTGGTGTCGCGCTTTGCGTAAAAACGAGCAGGGGAGCAGTGACTTTAACAGATGACATAGGAATCGATGACAGTGTTGTCTTTGTTTCCAAGTAGCATAAGACGTGTAATTGCCAGGTTCCAAAGGTAATCTCCCTTTCTCCCCACGTCTGAGAAACTTGAGTATGACATGGTCCCCGAGCACCCTGCCGCTCTGTGAAGCCGCCCCCAGAAACTCCTCTGCACCTCAGAACATTCTCTGCACCTCTCTTTAAAACCATAGCATCTGGCTCCCAACAACTCTTGGTAAAGATTTGGTAATAATGACAGTTTCTTGAGCATGAATTACCCACAAGGTGATTTTCTGAGCCTGTTATTTTCCCCATTTTGTGGATGAAGACACTGTGCCACATAGGAAGTTAAGTAACTTGTTCAAGGTCACAGAGCCTATTTGAACCAGGCTTCAGATACACGCGGTTTGACTAAAAACCTGTATACTTACACAGCATGGCCTCAGTATTTAACAGATGAGTGAAGAATGGAGGAATAAATAGGTAGATGACTGATGGATGGATCGTTGGTTGGAGGGATAGTTGGATGGATAGATGGATGGTTGAAGAGATGGATGGATGGATGGAGATGGATGGAGTGATGGGTAGATGGTGATGGACGGATGGATGATGGATGGACGGATGATGGATGGATGGATGGATGGATGGATGATGGATGATGGATGACAGATGGATGGATGGATGGTTGGATGGATGGATGGATGGATGATGGATAGATGGTTGGATGGATGGATAGATGATGGATGGATGGATGGATGGATGATGGATGGATGACAGATGGTTGGATGGATGGATGGATGGATGATGGATAGATGGTTGGATGGATGGATAGATGATGGATGGATGGATGGATGGAGATGGATGGAGTGATGGATAGATGGTGATGGATGGATGGATGGATGATGGATGGTTGGATGGATGGATGATGGATGGATGGATGGATGGTTGGATGGTTGGATGGTTGGATGGATGAATGAAAATAAAAACTAGGAAGTAGTACCCTCAGATCATCTCTAGCCCAGCCTCTATATTCCTGAACAGCCCCCACTCAAGTACACAGACACAGGTTGGGCTGGGACCAGTGAGTGCACCCAGAGCTGCTGGGGCATCCTGCATCAGTTGGGGAGGGGCGCACTGCACTTGAAATTGTAGTTTGGCTAGGAAACCCTGGGAGTAGCAGAATGGCCCCAGTTGAGCCTTCCTGCAATCTCCCTCACTGCCCCTGCCCAGGTCAGAGCATCATGATACCTGAAGTCACTCGTGGGGAATGACTGCCCCTGGGGTCTGAGCTGCCCGTACTGTGTTACACGCAGTAACCCAGCCAAGGATTAGGACCAATTCTCCAGGAATAGGAAAGTCATCTGGAGGCTGAGTTTATTGTGATTTACCCTAATCCCTCAACTGGCTTTTAACAAAGCAATGTTCAGCATCCAATTAAATTGTAATGGACTATTAGGATCACTAATTGTTGTGTATTTAATAGGAGAAACTCACTCTTGAGTGGTTATGATTCATCGCATGTTGGATGCTGATAGTTACACTGCTCTGGAGAACACAGGCAAGCCAGATTTCTGGGTATGTGTGTATGGAACCTCTTATTGAGGACTCTTGAGGAACCTATTATTGAGGACTATTGGGGAGTCTATTAAGAGGACTCCCCTCTTGTCAAGGGGATACAAATGTGGATCGTTTTCCCAGTAGTTGCTTCTGACTATGCTGTCAGACCCTGTCTCACCCCTGCTCTTTCTTGTTGAACAGCAGGGAGTCCGGGGGAGAGCTCACCTGATTCTGTTGCTGTTCAGATACTTCTGGTTACTGTGGAGAGGATACTGGGGCCAGTCAACTGCCTGGGATTGAGCCTTAGGCGTATGGCCCCAGGTGCCTCCGTGTGTGTGTCCTCTAAATAGGGATAACTGTAACTCCTCCTTCTTCCATGATTGCAGTGCAGACTGAGGGGGTAACGTGTAGAGGGTTCTCAGGACAGGGCTGGCACAAAGCAAGTTACGCTTTTATTAGGGATGAGACAGCCTCATTATTTTTTTCTGCAACTTGGTCCTATTTGTTTTAGGATTGTTAATGTCCTGTTTGATTCAGGCCTTTCTCCCTTAGTACCCCTCTCCCACGACGTTAGCCCTGACTTTTGCTCAGGCAAAGTAAGAAATGGATAAATGGATGTTTGGATGGGTGGGTGAATGGAGAGAAGGGGAGATGTTTGGATGGATGGATGGATGGATGGATGGATAAATGGATGGATGGTGGGTGGATGGATAGGTGGGTGGATGAATGAGTGAGTGGATGTGTGGATGGATGGGTGGGTGGGTGGTGAGTGGGCAGATGGATGGATGGGTGGACGGGTGGATGGATGGATAAATGGATGGATGGACAGATGGATGGATGGATGGATGGATGGATGGATGGTTGGTTGAGTGGGCATATAGATGGATGGGTGGATGAGTAGATGGTGGATGGTGCATGGATGGGTGGGTGGGTGGTGAATGGGTGGGTGAGTGGGTGGATGGATGGATGGATGGACAGATGGATGGATGGATGGATGGATGGATGGTTGAGTGGGCAGATGGATGGATGGGTGGATGGGTGGATGGGTGGATGGTGGATGGTGGACGGTGCATGGATGGGTGGGTGCGTGGTGAATGGGTGGGTGAGTGGGTGGATGGATGGATGGACAGATGGATGGATGGATGGATGGATGGTTGAGTGGGCAGATGGATGGATGGGTGGATGGGTGGATGGGTGGATGGTGGATGGTGGACGGTGCATGGATGGATGGGTGGGTGAGTGGATGTCACATTTGATTCAAAGACCTTCTTCTATGTCCCCTTCCCACTGCCCAGCCCTGACTTCTGCCGGGGGAGCAGCTGAGTGAGGAGGGCAGAAGGGTTTGTTTATATCACGTCCCATCCTCTTGGCTGCACTGGGTGCTCCAATGTGCATAGGGTGGAGGCGGAGAGAAGAGATGGCTCCTTACCTGACTGTCCGGGGTGAGGACGCCATCCCACCCTTGGTCAGTGTCGCTGCTGTGGTCTGTGGTCTGGCTGTGGGCACTTGTTGCGTGACTTCCAGGAGCTCCCACCCCTCCCCTTCAGGGGTCCCTGCCAGCAGCTCCTTTGGGAAGGAGGTTCCTAGTTCCATCACCTCTCATTCCTGGCTGCGAGGGCTCCTTGACCCTCACCTTATTTTGTGGTACCCAGGAAGCCCGAGTTTCCACCTCATCCATGCTCTGAGCCCGCTTGGGGCCCCAGGCTCAGGAACGCCCCTCCACCCGTACCTCTCAGGGCACCAAGGGCCGTGCTCGCCTGACGTCCCTGGACACACAGTGGGCAGGGGCTGAGAGACACCCAACTGGAGAATGTGCCCCTCTGCCCTTTCAGACATGTCCAGACCACGGGTGACTTCCTGGCCCCAGGGAAGGGGAGTTCCCAGACCACGGAGGCCATGGCGGGGGGGGGGGGGGGGGGGAGGCGCATGCAGGTGGTCTCAGACTTCCCCGAGCCCCACCCCCCAGGTGGTGGCCCAGCGGCCTGGGGTTTTCCAAGCCCAGAGAGCTGCTTCTTAGCCACCCCCTGTTCATGTGGAAGACCCTGACACCGCTCTGCACCATGACCAGGAGCCATTGTCTGGACAAACCTTCTGGAACAAAACTCCACTGCCCCGCTGGACCTCCTGGAAGGTTTCGGTAGCCCCATCTTGAATCACGCCGGGAGGTGCTCCCCGGAGCCTCCGAGAGGAAAGGGAATGGGCCGCCTGTGCCGGGGCAGGGCTGGGAGCTTCCAAATGGGGCCCCCTGGGGTGCCACGGGTGACCTTACACCGTCCACACCTCCCCCTACATCCCGCATCCACGTTCTGTTCTGAGAAAGCAAGCTCCGAGCAGCCTCTAGGGACAGGCTTGGAGGCCATCAGCCGAGAACAGCTGGGGGAGCTTGGCCAAGGGGAGAGACGACCAGAATCAGAGCCTTCCTTGGAGAGCCCGCATCCCCAGCCCCAGGACGTTGGCTCTTTCTGCCACCTGCAGGCCTAGCCGCCTGGCCACCCAGGAAAAGAACGGCCCTCGGCCAATGGGACACCTGACAGATCGCCCTTTCTGAGGCACAAGCGTTAATGGGGAGACCACACGGAAGGTCGGGAGACCCCACGTCCTGCTGATCTCTGGACGCGGGTGGCTCTCATCCTCTCTGAGCCCCAGCGACCCCGCCCCGCCTGGATTCTGGTGGCACTCTATTCCTGGTTTAAACCCCCCTCGGCTCTTTCTTCCCCAGGAGGACTTTTCGCCAGTCAGGTGAGACGCGCCTGGCAATGGACACTTGGGCAGTGATTTGTTTCTCTCCCGCCACATGGAACACGGGGTGGGAACCCACGAACCTCTCTGAGCCTCACGCCAGCACCCCCTGCACCCCAAAACCTCCCTTAGACACTCGCTGAGTTCAGGGGAGGCAGGGGCAACGCCTCTTATCTCTTCGTGCCGAGCACCAACATATGGCGCCCGGTACACGTCGGTGCTCCCAAACTTTAGCCAGAGGATCTGGAGGGCGGGTGTGGGAGAGGGACGCGGGGACGACAGAACGTTCTTCTGTGCAAGTCGGCTGTTCTGGCGGCTGGGGTGTGGGGCAGAGACGGCCCTCTCGGCCAGGCTGGCTTCCGCTCTGGGGAACCTGCACGGGCTCACGGTGCTGATGGCAAAGACGTGGAGACGCGCGGCTCTATCGGACCCTTCCGGAACAAAACCTCGCAGGTCCCGCTCGCTGGGTCACACCCGCTTTCGCAGCTGGCAGAACAGTGACTGGAGGAGGGGACCCGAGTGGTTCAAGGCCTCACAACTAGAGTGTGCCTGAGTTAGGACTCAGACGTGGGTCCTCTTGACTTCGACCCACCCCACCGCACGAACCCTCGCGGAGGGGGGCTCTTGGAAAGAACGAGAACGAGGGAGTGGATGAACGCATCCAATCCTCACGCTCTAAAGCTGGGTGTTTGGAAAAGCACATCTGAGACTAAGTCCAAGCGCAAAATTAGGGTTCACGTACACAGACAAGGAAAAGGTTAAATATCCCCAACAAGTCACGTGATTGTGTCCCAGACCTCGTCTGCTCTAAAGAATCAACTTTAATTATCAACTAGATTAAACAGCAGTGAGATTTACTGGCCTCTCAACTAATGAGTCCTCAGGTGGAGTTCAGGCCTAGCTGGTTCAAGCAGCGCTGTGGTGGATCTCAGTCTCTCTCTTTTTCTTCCTCCTTCCCCACCCCAGCTTCTTCTGTGATGGCTTCGGTCTCAAGCAGTGTCCCCTTCACCTCGATCGTTGCTAGCAGCTTACACTGTCATCGAAGAGGCTGGTATCCTCATGGAGGGAGCGGCTGCCCAGCAGCCATGTCCTGGAAGTAAGTCTCCCTGGCCTGTCTTGCTGAGCTTTCCCTGGGACTTTTGAGTCAGGCTTTGGTCATACGTCCACCCTGGAAGGGCAGGGTGGGTATAAACCTCCCCCAAGCCACACCCAGAGGAGTATCCAGAAGGGAGAAAGAGTGCAGGACGATAAGGGTCCAGACCAGCTGTACCCCAAGCCTAATGCCTGTGACGTGCTGGGACCATGCCACTGGGCCATGCTGGGAAGGGGAGAAGCCGGGGCCGGGGCGGGCTGCCGGCTGTCAGGAAAGGCTATTGTCTGCACACCTCGCGGAGGAGCCTGTTGGCAGAGAAGACACCCCGTGCGTTGTCCTCTCGGGCCGGGCCGCGCTGTCCCGTCCCCGCGTCCGGATCCTCTTTGGCGTGCCAGTGGAAGCTCGCGGTTTTCTTCCTGTGAGTCTCCCACGTCTTACGCGCCTGGCTTTCCTCCCCGGGTGTTGTGTTATCTTTCCCGAACGTTATTTCCTAGTTGGCTATGGCAGATCGTACCTTGTATCGCGCAGGGTTAGCTGGTTCCCGGGTGATAAAGAAAAGCTCAAGGAAAACGTGTAGAACAAAAAAGGGCAGGCGATTTTTTTCATCTGACTGAGCTGGAAGCCCGAGGTCTGGCTGGCTTCAGGGCTCACGTGATAAAACCAAGCTTCAGTGCCTCGGTTTCCCCCCAGGGTGTGTCCCCGCGTGTATCGGTCCCGGAGACACCAGCTGCTTTAGCGGCCAGCCCACCGTGTCCACGGATCACCCCAACACCAGTGTGCTGAGTGTCTAAGGGTCTCAGTGCTTCTCCTCCGGGCAGGGCTTCTGGGACCCGGCCTCCAGCCATCTTCACCCCACGGCACCCAAGGTCAGCTGAAGGTCGGTCCGGTCTAGCCCGCGGGGAGGGAGCTTATGCGTCTACACTGGAAGCAGTGAGCGTCAAAAAGCGAACGGACAAACAAAATGGGGTCCCTCCGTGCAAGGGGGCGTCCTTCAGCAGTAACAGGGAAACAATTGCTGATCTTCACACCACGTGGATGGACCTTGAAGACACACTCGGTGAGAGAAGCCAGTCCCCGAAGGCCATGGGCCGCGTGATTTCTACTTATATAAAATATCTGTGAGACGAAGATCCACAGAGACGGGAGGTAGGGGAGGGCGGGGAGAGTGAGGGCTGGTGGCGACCGGGTTCTTTCCGGGGTCATCAGAGCGGTGCTGGTGACAAGTTCCGTGAACACCTCAAACACCACCGGGTTAGACGCTTTAAGTGGGACGCTTTCACGGCACGTGAGCTGTTAGTGAAGATTCTTTTTTAAGGGTGGGCCGAATATGCACACTGTCAGACAGACATCAGAGTTTGTCGCCAGCAGGCCCTCGCGGAAGGGTCTCGCACGGGAACAGAACCTCGTCCAGTGAGAACACGAACTAGAATACGGGAGGAGGGACCGCAATTAAAGCGCCCCCCAGAGCCCTGCCGACGGGACGCACCCCCAGCAGTGAGCGAGGGGGCCCGGCCCCCCACAAGCCGCCCCGGAGACGCGGGCGTGCCTCTCCACTTGGCAGGCGTCGAGCATAGCTTGCTCACGTTCCCCTTGTTCCCCGTAGCCGGTGCAATCTACAGTCCACCCGATTCCGAAGAAATCTCCCCGTGAGTTTGCACACCGGCCCACGATGTTCTCATCTACCTGCGTTTCTCCCTTCTGTTCATCTCTGTCATTCTTTCACTCATTCATTTGTTCAACAAGTAACTGCCGACCGTCTTGGGGGACAGTGTGCCAAGACTCAGCAGGGAACAAAGCCCCTGCCCCCGCAGAGCGGGCGGTGCGGCCGGGGACAGACGATTCACAGACAGACAGACGCTAGGTGGGGGTGATAGGAGCTCCCAGGGGTGAGTAGGGCAGAGTGGTGGGGGGTAGGGCCGTACGGTCAGGGAAGGGGCCCCGTACCAAAGGAAGTTTCAGCACAGACTTGAGCGCCGTGAGGAAGCCAGTCGGCAAGCAGCTGTCTGGGGCCCCCGTGTCCCGGGCAGCAGGACTGGCACGTGCAAAGGCCCCGGGTTGGGAGTGAGTCAGAGCAGCGTGCAGAGCAGGGGAGTGAGGGGCACAGTGCAGGGAGCATGACGTCACAGAGGCGGCAGCCGGGCAGGTCACACAGGCCAAGACCCAGTTGAGCCTGTGTGTCTCCTTCTGGGACGAGGGGCCACGGGGGACTGTTTTGCTTGTTGTGACAAAATATACACGGCACGGATTTCGCCGTCTTAACCGTGTCTAAGTGCCCGGCTCACCTGCACGAGGTGCGTTCCCGTTATTTCACGACCGTCACCAACATCTGTCTCCAGAGCTGCCCCTCGTCCCCGCCTGAACTTCTGTTCCCGCGACACACGGGCCCCCGGCCCCTCCCCCCGCCCCGGCGCCCATCCGGTCTCTGTCTCTATAGGTCTGACGACTGCACGGACCTCGTAGGAGTGGGATCTCGCAGCATCTGTGACGGGCCCGGTTCCCTCAGCGTCACGTCCCCAGGGCTGTAAGCAGGTGCCAGAATCTCCTCCCTGGGGCTCACTACTGTTGCCTTGTGTGGATGGACCCCGTCAGCAGGCGATGGACACGGGCGGCGTGGAGGCCGTGTGCACACGTTTCCCTGCTTGCGGTGCCTCCGGGCGAGCACCAGAGGCAGGACAGCTGCTCGCGTGGTGATTCTGTGCACGAAGCGTCCGACTTGCCCACGCTGTCGCCAACGCTTGTTTCCTGGGGTTTTTGTTTTCTAATAACCATCTTGGTGGCTGGGAGGTGTGTCGGTGAGGCTGCAGTGAGTGTCTCCTAAGCCACGAGTGCCGTGATGGCACCTGTGTCCCAAAGACCGCACGGGCCGCTGGGTGGGAGGGGGCGGCTTGTCGCCAAGCCCAGAGGAGGCGGTGGAGGCATGGCCTCTGGGAGAGCAGCGGCATGTGGGACGTACTTGGACTCTGGATGTTGTTAGCGGGTAGAATCGACAGAATTTGCCAATCTTTTATGTGGGCCGTGGTCGTGAAGCATCAACAATGACTTCGGGGGTGCGGGGGGTGCCCGGGGGACTCAGTCGGTGGCATGTCCGACTCTTGGTCTTGGCTCAGGTCATGATCTCATGGTTCATGAGTCCGAGCCCCGCGTGGGGTGCCGCACTGAGAGTTCGGCGCCTGCTTGGGATCCTCTCTCTCCCTCACTCTCTGCCCCTCCCCCACTCGCGCTCTCTGTCTCTCTCTCTCCAAATAAATAAGTAAACTAAAAAAAAGAAAGAAAGAATTACTGTAGAGGTTCTGGCTGAGCAGCTGGGTGAACGGCATGGTCATTCACGGGGACACAAATGAACGCTGCGATCAGGGGCGTGTTAATCCCGAATGGGAGATGTTCTTGGCGTATTCTAGGTCGAGAAGCTCTTGGCGTATTCTAGACCGAAATGTTCTCGCCGTATTCTAGATCCCATCCCCTTCGCTTGCTGAGTCTTGAAGCTACATGCATCGAAAGACGTAAAAAGATTTACATCTCAAATACAGCTGCTCCTCGCCCTTCGTAAGTGAAATATCTGATTCTTCTAATGATTTTTCTTGGATTTTATTTGACATCTGTTTATTTTGTCCCCAGTCCCCTGGCATGACCCTTTCCAGCTTTCCTTTGTAAATTCATGCCACAAATGTGCTGTTCACTGTTATCTCCCATTGGTTACCCCCAAGTTATTTAAAGTGATTTTTTTTTAGGTTTTTAACTTTTATTTATATTTGAGAGACAGAGAGAGACACAGCATGAGTGGGGGAGGGGCAGAGAGAGAGGGAGACACAGCATCCGAAGCAGGCTCCAGGCTCCGAGCCGTCAGCACAGAGCCCGACGCGGGGCTCGAACCCACGGACCGCGAGATTGTGACCTGGGCTGAAGTCAGACCCTTAACCCATGAGCCCCCCCCCAGGGCGCCCCCTTAAGTGACGTTTTAAAGTTTCATGCATATGGTACAAAAGTCAGAATATGAAAAAGGGCAGCGGCCCGTCTGCCTCACGTCACTTTGGATTCAGTTGTCCGCTCACAAGTAAGAAAAGTGTTCCGTAAGGGGTTACTACCTGACAAGTACCCTGATTTATACCTTCAAGCACCACTGCCCGGAGCGGGGAGGAGGTCCTGCGTGGCTGTGCGCGTCTGCGGAGGGGGGTGGCAAATTTTCTGGGTCTTTGCCGCCAGAGTATCTCCTTACTTACGTGTGCCTACTTACTTACATCACTTATGTGATGACACCCAGTGCTCATCCCAAGTCCCCTCCTCAGTGCCTGTCACTCACTTAGCCCATCCCCCCACCCAAAGCCCCACCAGCATCCCTCAGTGTGTTCTCTGTATTTAAGAGCCTCTCATGGTTTGCCTCCCTCTCTGCCTTTGTCTTATTTTTGCTTCCCTTCCCTTATGTTCGACTGTTTTGTTTCTCAAATTCCACATGAGTGAAATCATAAGAGATCTGTCTTCCTCTGACTAATTTCACTTAGCATCATACCCCCTAGTTCCATCCGTGTTGTCACAAATGGCAAGATTTCATTCTTTTTCATCGCTGAGTAGTATTCCTCTGTGTGTGTGTGTGTGTGTGTGTGTGTGTGTGTACACACTACATCTTCTTGATCCATTCATCCATCGATGACCATTTGGGCTCTTTCCGTACTTTGGCTATT
This sequence comes from Panthera pardus, assembly GCF_024362965.1. Classification (NCBI taxonomy): domain Eukaryota; kingdom Metazoa; phylum Chordata; class Mammalia; order Carnivora; family Felidae; genus Panthera; species Panthera pardus. The sequence goes on along the minus strand of NW_026526677.1, from coordinate 2,800,125 downwards.
GTCGATAGTGCTGCTGTAAACATTGGGGTGCATGTGTCCCTTCGAGACAGCACACCTGTATCCCTTGGATAAGTACCTAGTAATGCGATTGCCGGGTCAGAGGGTAGTTCTATTTTTAATTTTTTGAGGAACTTCCATACCGTTCTCCAGAGTGGCTGCACCAGTTTGCATTTCCACCAGCAGTGCAAAAGAGATCCTCTCTCTCCGCATCCTCGCCAACATCTGTTGTTGCCTGAGTTGCTCATGTGAGCCATTCTGACAGGTGTGAGGTGGTATCTCAGTGTGGTTTTGATTTGTCTTTCCCTGATGATGAGTGATATGGAGCATCTTTTCATGTGTCTGGTGGGCATCTGGTTGTCTTCTTTGGAAAAGTGTCTGTTCATGTCTTTTGCCCATTTCTTCACGGGATTCTTTGTTTGCTGCTGTTTTCTCTCACTGCCTCTAGAATTTATTCATCACCTTCCATGCTCGGAAGTGTCATCAGGCAGCGTCTGTGTGTGGGACTCTGCCAGGGCTCTGTCCACATGGAAAACGTGTCTTCAGTGGGGGAAATGCTTCTGCACTGTCTGTGGTTCCTTCTCCCCTGCAATGCTCACCCTCTGCACCCCTACAAGGTTTATCCACAGATTTGAACTCCTAGTCTTTGTGTAATGACCTTCACCAAGTTAATTAGCCTCTGTTAGCTTCAGTTCCTGAATCATGAAATCAGCCTTAATAAACCAATCTCACAGCCGGGCATGAGGATTAAAGCCACCAGAAGGACACCAACCCCTTGCCGCCCCAACAGTGCCCTCCTGAACCAGAGCACGTGCTTCATCCTTCCCATTTGGGGTGTCACGTCTGCAGAAGGATGGCACTTCCCAGCCCCTGTGGTGCTTGGGGGCCGTGTGACTTGTTCCGGACAATTAACTGTGGGCAGATGTGCCCCGAGTCCCTGTCCGGCTGGAGTGTTTCATTGCCAGTGAAAGGCCCACCGGGCACTCTTGTGCTCACCCCCAGTAAATGACAATGTTCCAGACGGGGTCTGCTCTGTGGGTCAGATTCTGCCGTGAAGACAATCTAGGAAAGAGCCCCGCTGGCCTTCATCGGACATGCAGCGTGAGTGGGAAACAGACTTTTGTTTACGGCACTGAGCCCGGGGGGTGTCCCTTGCTGCCACACATTCAGCCATGCTGACCAATCCACGGGGGTCGGCAGAAATCCCCTCCCCTTCGTCACCTTGCATCAACAAAGCGACCGCCCGTGAGCGTTTCCCAAGATGTTGCCAGCCTTGCCCAGACTGTCTGTCCTTTATTGACCAGGTTGATGGAAGTCCTGGGAGGACTGGCCACCCTCACGTTCGAGCTGGTTCTCAGCACTGATCAGCCCGGCCAAGGTGGAGTTGGCATTGGTGGGCCAGAAGACGGCATCCACAAAGCCACAAATCAGAAGCTTCTCCTGCTGATGACAGAGGAACCGATGTCCTTATACTCCTGGCTGGTGACCCACACGTCCTTGAAGGTGGAAAGCGAGCACAGGATGGACCCCCCCACCCAGGCGCCGTACGTAGAGTTGGGGCAGGTGGATACCTGGATAGGGTGGAGGAGGCAGAGAGAGGGGAGAGCAGGAGAGGGAGGGGAGGGGGGCGGGGCAGGGGCGGAGGGGTCAGAGGAGGGAGAGAAAGAAGCCAGAATCAAAATACTCCTCCAAACTTGAGGTAAACCTCCCAGGCACACCTCCCGGACGGTCATTTCTTCCCTCCGTGCAAATGCAATGCATTCCAACCTTTACAGGTGCTTGTCGGTGCACGTGCCGACTGCCCGTAGCTTCAAAGCACGGGACAAAAGGAGCAAGAGCGGGAAGGAGTCACCCTTGGCCCTGAGACTCACTCTGAGATCTACGGCACATCTCTGAGTTGGTTAAAGTCCATGTGGGAGGCATGGGTGCTTTGCAGAAAAATTAGAAAATACAGATAAGCAAACAAGAATCACAAACAACCTCGAGAAACCCCTTGAACGTTGGGGTGCACAGCCCTGGAGACTCGCACCGTGCCTCGCTCTGACTCCCGCATCGACACCTGCCCCCGCGTGCGTTCCCCGCACCTTGGATTCGGAGAGGCGGCAGCCTCCAAGCCAGGTCAGGGCACTTCTGGGCTGGGAGGAGCCAGACATCCGTGCTCCCATCGCCAGGGGGGGACCACTGCTCCGCAAGGTTCGAGTCACCTGCGCAAGGTCAGACAGTTGTCATCCTGACGTGCTCACTGCCTTTCCTTGACGCCCACAGACACATCAGGAGAGGACAGCCTTGTTTTTGTAAAACGAGAAGGCAAACGCACTGCTACAAGGATCCGGGGGGAAAGGGGATCTGGGGCGAGGACTTGGAAAGTCCAGGTGGCAGTGGGGTGAGGGAGGATGAGTCACCAGAGTCGGTTACCGTCCTTCACCGGCTCTGGCACACCACAGAACCCGGCCTGGGGCGAAAACATCGGCTGCTGTTGGTGAAGAGAAAAAACGCTGCCGAAAGGGTGAGTCAGGAGCGGGGGACAGAGCACCTTCAGGGTCAGGCATCAGGCAGAGAGGAGACAGTGAGTCCCAGGCACCGACACCCTCCGCCCGTCTTTGCTGCCACCCACAGGCTGTCACTGGGAAGAGTCACCTGTGACCTCTGCATCTTCTCTGAACACACACAAAAGCAAACAAAAGCGTGCCCCAAACTGGGACGGTTCACGCATTCAGGAGAACGCAAAACTACCAACAGAAAAACGGCCAAAGGGTTGACATAAGCAAAAGGTTTAAGAAAGTTTAGAAAAGAAAATAAAAGAGGGGGCGCCTGGGTGGCTCAGTCGGCTAAGCATCCGACGTCGGCTCGGGTCGTGACCTCACGGTCCGTGAGTTCGAGCCCCGCGTCGGGCTCTGCGCTGACGGCTCGGAGCCCGGAGCCTGCTTCGGATTCTGTGTCTCCCTCCCTCTCTGCCCCTCCCCTGCTCACTCCCTGTCTCTGTCTGTCTCAAAAAGAAAATAAAACATTTTTTAAAAATGATACAAAAAAGAAAATTAAGAGGACAAACTCCCGACAGCAGGGAGACCTACAGAAGTACTCACCTTCAGCAGGAATTAAAGAAACGCGAATTAGAGCCATCGGGTGCTTTCCATCCGGCCAGTTGGAAGAGCTTTAAAACCAGGGCCTCGTGCAGAAGGGGTGAAGGCGGGTGGGAGGCATGGGCTTCCGGTGGGGGAAGGCACAGGTGAACTCGGCCACCGTGGCACTGTCATCGGGCTGCCTGGTGGCAGGTGCCCCCCACACCCGCAGTGAGCACAACGTACCCGCTGGGTCTCACCCCTGAAGCTAACGTGACGTCGTGTGTCGGCTACCCTTCAGTTCCCAAAAAGGCAAAAGCAAAGAAAAGCCTAGAAAAGCAACCGACGTCCCCGTGCCCGAACGAGCGGACGGGCGCGAGCCGCTGTCCCCCTGTGCCAACCGGCCCGGAGGCCGCCGGCTCCCGGGCACAACCTGGCCATCTGTTCAAGTAGCCTGACGCCGAGCACACGTTTCTGGCTCAGGAAATCCACGTGTACACATGGATTGTAAGGCAGAAAAAAAAAATTGTAAACAAATAAGGGTAAATGGTGAGCAGAGCTTTATCCCAAGAATCTTGTTAGGGCAGGATTTGGGTTGTCGGGAGGAAGGATCGTTTTGAAGGCTGGCCCGTGGGAACCAGCGGCTCTCGGAAGCGGTTCTCCCCCTTCAGAGGAAGGACCGGGGGGGGGGGGGGGGGCGCGCCGTGGAGGTTAAATGCGCTGCACCCCCTCCCTTCCAGGGAGAGTCCAGACGGGAGGGCATCAGGCGGTGGCAGTGAAGGGAGACAGGTGCACCTTCGAGCTTCATATGGAGGAGTTTTGGGGGGCTGGAGGGCTTCCCTGAGGACTCAGAAGAGGGGTGGGTGGAAAAGCTTGGTCCACACGTCAGCTGGGCCGCCGGCAGGGCGGGACAAAGCCGACGGCCGGACAGATCCCCGCTGCGGGAGTGGTCGGGACACAGTGCAGGGAGGTAGGAGGTCACACGCCCCTGACTTCCGTTCGGGACTAAGCTGTGCCGTCCCTTCTGATTTAGTGACCTCACTGCAGGCCACGGCGCTGACGCTGAGTGCCCCCGAGAGCCGGCGCGTGAAGGGCGCGGGGCCTCGCACGAGGGCCCGAGGGGCCAAGGTCTGGGACGGCGGGTAAGATGAAATAATGGGGCCGCAGGCATCCGCAGGGAGGAGGCAGGCCCGTGCCAACTCCCCGAGGCCACGGACGGCACTGAGCACGCGATCGTGGAGGCCGACTGCAGACTCAGGAACCCTGTGTGGGCGTGCCTCTCGGGCACGGAAGCCGGCGGCGACAGCTACTATTTCGTGGTGAGGAAGCAATGGAAGGGATGGGCGGGTCACAGCGTCCCGCCCTCCTGCGCATGCTGTGACACGAGTAGAACAGGGCTCCGACGTGGGAGACCCTGTGCGTCTCCGGGTTTGCCTTTCCTGGGAATTCACGAATCTTCTCTGTTGTCCCAGTGACTGCCGGCCGGTGGCAGGGGTGGGAAGGGAGGATGGACCCACGCTGCCCAAAGCACGGATGGCCACCCTGCGCTCACTCTCAACGTCACCGTGGCCCACCAAGTCTGGCCACCAAGTCCGGCCACCAAAGTCTGGCCACCAAGTCTGGCCACCGTATCCGGGCACCACCAAGTCCGGCTGGGGAAGGAGGGAGGGAGGGAAGCAGGTAGGCCAGGGGGCAGGTGGGGCTCTGGGCAGGTAGCAGAAGACACCGAGAACTGAGCCAGAAAGTTCTCTCAGAGCCCCCCACCTGCCAGCAGGCCTGAAAGCCGGGCTGAGGCGTGAGGTGGCTGCTGGGGAGCTCAGGGACAGAGGGACTCAGTCCGTCCACACTTCCCGCCTCTGGACCCTGGCGGGTGTGCTGGTGGCAGAGCCTGTGGGTCTGCGGGGACATAGCGGCTCAGTCCCTGCCCACGCGGTGTGCCGAGTGCCCGTACCTTGACCTGGCGGGGGGGGGGGGGCGGTGCAAAGGGTAGTGGTGAGCGGGGGCCTCGGGACACGAGGGGGCTGGCGTCTCCGGCAGGGGCTCCCGAGAGCTGCAACGTAGGAGCCCGTTGTGGGGGCCCCCGCGCGGCAGGTCGGGGGGGCCCGCGGCCTGCCTGAGGCCCAGCTGACATGGGACACCGCGTAGAAGCAGAGGCCGCGAGGCCAGAAGCAAGCAAAGAGCAGGCTGCAGGAGGACAGCTCAGTGGAGGCGGCCCAGGGTGGCCAAGGGGGAAGGAGGCCTTTATTTAACCCCCATGGCGTGGGTGGGTCTGTCCCTCCAGCCTCGGCCAGCCAGGCTGGGCTTGTGCCCAGTTCATAGGGAGAAAAAAAGAAAAGCAGTTGTGAAAACCGGGGCCAAAGAGAAGTCAGTCTGACCAGGACATTCTGGGGAAGGGACAACCAGGGGACCGACCGGGAGAGGGCCAGTGGCCGCCGGGGGCAGGGGCGGGGTGACCAGGCGGGCACGGGAGCCCCAGGGCAGGGAGCGACTCCGTCAGACCGTCGGGGTGGACACCCGCCACCACACGTCCCCTCAAACCGGCAGAGGGTGCGAGCCCGGGAGGAGCCTTCCGTGAGCCGGGGACGCGGGTCGGCAGTGAGGCACCGATGCCGGTTCCTTTGGGCGACAGACGCGTCACGCTCGAGCTAGATGTGTGTGCAACGGGCCGAGGCGGGGAGTGCGTAGAACTCTCCCCTTTCTACTCCGTTCTCCGTAAAGCTAACACTCCTCTAAAAGGCAGAGGCCATTAACTTAAAGCTGAATATATACGTCGCGCTTTTACAGGGTGCCAAGACGACGGGGGAAGCCGGCGCAAGGCCGGGGCCGGGCGGGGTGACGGGCTTCCTCGAGCAGGGGACGGGCTTCGGGCCTGCCTCTCCCCCGGCCGCCTGAGCCCGTCCTCCTCCCGTCTACACCCCTCCCTGGGCTCGTGGAGCCCGCCAGAGCCCCCGGCCCAGCTCCAAACTCTGTAACATCCTTGATCTGTTCTCCAACAGGCACCAGAGCACCACTTGTCTCCCCGAGCCACGCACCCCACCGCAGGGATGGCTGTTCAGGCTGCCTCCTCCCTGGCGACCCTCGCCCCTCACCCCTACATCCCCGGCCCACCTGACACCTGCACCTGACAGTCTGCGCCCTGCCCCCAAAGTCCGCCGTCCAGCCTGGCTCTGCTCAAACCTCCCCGTCCTCTGGGTACAAGCCTCACACAGCCCTTCTCCTGTCTCAGCCCCGGCCAGCCCCTCGCAGCCCTTCCTTCTGGAAGCCTCTGGGCCGCCCCAGGGGCTGTTCCCTCTGTGCTTCCTCAGATATCCCCGTGGCTCCCCTGCTCCTTCCAGAGGAGACCCACCCTGACCACTCACCCCTCCTTCCTCCGTGGCTTCCCCTGTGACTTATAGCCCCTCCTAACACATTTATTCCCTACTGCGTGGATTCGTGTTGTTTATGGCCCCCCCCACGCCCCCGGAACGTAAGCGCCAAGGATCTTCCACACTTCTGTTTACTGATGCTTCCCCGAGCACCTGACAACGTGCCTGGCACACCAGAAACCCTGTTATTCCAGAAATATCCGTGGGATGAACTCAGGAAGCCCCCAAAGGGTGCATCGGGGGGACCGTACCTTCACATTAATTGTAGGGGAAACCAGGGTGGATATTTCTCTCTGCATCCGGAACCACAGGCCGGAACAGGAGCCGGTACCTCCAGACAAGATGATGTGGCCGAAGAGAATCTTCCAGAGGGCGGGGCTGCAGGAGCTGATGCTCTGGAAGGCCTTCATATGGATGCCCAGGTCGTTTCTCCCTGTCGGGACGGGCGGAAAGAGACAGAAGTTTGGGGGCCAGAGACTCGGCCGGCTTCACCCTTGTTGGGATCTCTCCTCCCAGCTGCAAGCACAGGGTGGGGGGGGCGGGGGTCACGGGCTCCCCCCGGATCTCAGCTCCGAGGGCAGTGGGCAAACATCAGCACCACCGACCACAGGGCCCTTATGTGTGGGGCTCAACGGCTGACGGCTGAATACACAAATATTACTTCTCCTCTCTCATCTGAGATGATTTATATTCAGATGTTACTGACAATTATTAACCTTTAATGCCACGGCATCTATTACTTTCTGAACAGATTTCTGCAGAGGCAACGTCCTTGCTCGGGTGGCCTTTGAAAAATTATACTGATGATTCCTTTTTTAAAAAAAGAAATTATGTTTTATTGAGGTGAAATTGGCATACAACATTATATTCGTTTCAGGCGTACGACTTAATGATTCATTATTTGTATATATTGCACAACGATCGCCACAATACGTCTACCTGACACCTTCTTGACTCATCATTAGTGCATAGACATAAACACAAGTATGCAGAGAACAGCCCTCAAGGACAAGGGCGTTTATTCCGGTGTGTTCAGCACTGACAGCTTCTGGGAGGGGTGGCGGGGGTGCCTGACGATTACTCCCTCTCCTCACCTGGGATAGGACCTACCGCACAGCCTCGGGATAAAGAATGAAAAGGCTGATTTGCCAGAATCATCGAGAACGTGCCTGGCCCAATGAACGTGAACGCGGGCCGCCGATGCTCGGCTCTCATCACAGGGTTGGCCGTGTTCACGCTCACTGAGGTCCCCCCAGATGCGGAGGAGAAGGGTCACGTTGTGGGCGAGAAAATTCATCCGACGATGGTTTCCTTTATCCAACTTAATATTTCGGGGGGCATGGGCCATGTCTGAAGCCTTTATCCCCTGCAAACTCCAATGAGGAGAGCAGAGGTAAACTCAGCTCGCCCGCGCCAGATGTAAAAGCCACATCCTGACGAGGTACTAAGCCTAGGTACTAATCCTGGGGAAGTGGTTTTGTCCCTCTTGTTCCCCTCCGTCCCTCATAAATGCAGCGAGTTATTTTCACCAATGGATTCCAGGAGACGGCTGGTTTTCCGTGACGACCTGGAAACCTTCCCCATCAAGGAATTTTACGATCTATCCCATTGTTCCTGTTCTGCCATGCCCGCCAGGGAGCTTAGCCGACTCAGTACTCCTCCAGAACCGCGAGGTCACTGGGGCTGCTCCCATAGTCTGGCTGTTGTCCACAGTCCCGCAAAGGACAGGCGGTATGCACGCATGGGAATATTCCTCAGCCACAGAGAAGTATGAGATCTTGCCATTCGCAGCAACGTGGATGGAGCTGGGGGGTTGTAATACGAAGCAAACACGATTGCTCACTAACTCGTGCGCCTGGAACTAACACCACACTGCATGTTACCTGTACTAGAACTTTAAAAAAAAAACAAAAATCTCTACATCAGCCAAAATGTTTCCGGTTCCCTCCGAATCTGTGGTTTTCGCCCTTCTGTTTTGTCTCCATTTGCGTATTTCAAATTATTGTGTAAGCAGGCAGAGTAGGAGTCACACAGCGGAAGGACAGTGCGGGGTCCAGCCGGGGACTCAGTCACACCTGACAAGTGTTTAGTGCTCTGCACTGGGTTTCCTCGCCTGTAACGTGAGCCACGTCACATGGGGCAGGACTGAAGGCTGCAGGCCCGCGTACAAGGGTCGGCAGAGTCACAGGCATACAGTAGGTGCTCAATAAGTGATAGTTGCTCCCACAGGAATGAGAAATGGGCACCTACTCACTACTGAAGACAGCGCCCCCCTTGTGACTGCCGGGCTCCGTCCCCCGTACAGCGGCCCTACTGTGTGCATCTGGGCCCACCCCTGGCCCCTTCCCACCACTCACCCATGAGGTCCGCCCGGAAAAGCACTTCGGGGCAGAAGAACTTCTCCTGCCCGAGGGTGACCTCCTGGCCATCGGGCAGCTGAACTTTCTGGGCGTAGGAAGGCGAGTCCGTTTTTGCTTTTTCCTTGTCAAAGTCCAAAGCCACGTAGCAGTATTGTTCTTTTATGCTCCGGACGTACTCCCGGTCGCCTACGGGGGGAAAGGCCAAGGGCCAGACAGAGAAGGGCGTGACCCCAGATGGTTCACAGAGGCATCCCGTCCCCAGGGAGCACCTTCCTGAAGCTTCAGCTCCTCGCGATGGGGACGAGGCGGCACAATCACAGCACCTGTTCCCGCTTTCATCTCCGATCCCAGCGCCTCTTGATCTGTAACGTACACCGGGGGCCTGGGCTTGTGGGAGAGAACGGCAGAGCAGGGGTGTCCTGAACCGAGGTGCAAACATTTGGAAACTGCCTGCGTGTTACGTGTTGATATCCTGGGCTGGAAGACCAAACCCGATCTCATCACCTGTTAAAGCAGGGGCTGCTGTTGGTGCCCCGATCCCCACCTGCTGTGAATGTTGGTCGCGAACAGCTCAGAGCTGCCCCCTCCTGCTGACAGCTGCCCCAGCCAGCCAGGCCCCCTCACCCCGGAAACATCTGGAAGGTCGCACCCCTCCCACCTTCTGGGTGGCTGACACAGAGTAACTATTCCGTAAAGCTTAGCCCATCGTCGTCATCATGTCACCGTGACCATCACCATCGTCACCCTCCTCATCATCATCCTCATCACCATCATCCCCACTGTCATCATCAGTCACTAGGTGTCCCTAAACATAGGTAAAGTTATTTGTAAGACTTGAATCACGGTCAAGTAGCCTTAGCTTTATAAACTGAGGGCTGCAGGTTGAACAGCCAAGAAGGATATTACACCCCAGGGATTGGCTCACCTGGACAAGAGTGGCAATTTCCTACCTGTGCTCACCAACGAGTGCCCACCGTCTGTCAATAGTTGCAGGAGATACGAGGTTAGGTCTTGGCCTGCCATGTCCATCTGGATGGTTGACTGATGCAAAGGACAGCCATCAATGATGGGCACAAAGTACGTCATTCCTTCTCCAGACTCAATGGCTGTTCCTAGACAAGAGAACATGTTGGCATCATAACACAGGGTGCATGATATCCCTTACCAATGTCAAGTCTCCAGGAAGAGATAATAAGATAATAAGAAGATAAGGCAAAGGGTCTGAGGAATAAACTTTCTTCTGTAGGGGGCTGTGCTAGGATAAAAAGCCTATCTGGATCAGACCAAGCAAGGGCCAAGGGTTTTGGACAGAACACCTGCAAATTTTCTTACTCGACCAGACACACAGATGTTAGCAACAGTTGTTAGCAACAGTTGTCAAAGGGTAAGAGGGGGAGAATATTCTGCTCTTAATAGCTCTCTCCCTAAAAAACTCGGGGCACAACTCGATTGTCAGATGAGGCTGGGTGTGGTGAAGGAGGTTTACTTTTTAGTTAGCAAGGCAAAGTACAGGTCTCTGTGCTAGTCCAAAAGATGTGATGTGGTCACGGGGACACAGGTTTCACTTTGTGTGAAAGCATGACATGGGGCCATTAAGAGCGGACCAGGGGTCTGGGCGGTAGGCTCTTTTCACATGTTGGATTTGGTAACCAAGGCCTTCACATTTATTTTTTTTAATGTTTATTTATTTTTGAGGGAGAGAGAGAAAGAGAGAGAGAGTGTGAGCAGGGGAGGGGCAGAGAGAGAGAGGGCGACACAGTATCCGAAGCAGGCTCCAGGCTCCAGGCTCCCAGCTGTCAGCACAGAGCCCAACGTGGGGCTCAAACCCATGAACGTGAGATCATGACCTGAGCTGAAGTCAGACGCTTAACCACCTGAGCCACCCAGGCGTCCTGAGGTCCTCACATTGGAAATGAAGCTAAAATGGGTCGAGAAGACCTCCGTGTCCAGGTAAGCTATGGAACAAGGAGGGGGTCCCCCAACACACCCTGAAACACCTAAAACAGAGAATAAAATACAGGAAACAACAGTTCTCAAGATATCGGACATCAAGCAACAAAGGACAGTCTCAGTGGTCCCTGAGAGACAGGACGTGACAAGAAAAGAACACGGCAGACCATGATCCCTCATGAACACAGACACAAAACTCCTAAACAAAGTTTTAGCAAATATATACAAAGGCTAACTCATCATGACCAGATTGGTTTTATCTCGGGAATGCGAGGTTGTTTTAACATTCAGAAATCAATCAGTGCAATTCACCGTGTTAAAGAACTAAGAGAGAAAAATCCACATGACCATATCAGTAGGGGCAGAAAATGCATTTGACAAAATCCACTATCCATTCGTGATTTAAAAAGAAAAAACCTCTCGTCAAACTAGGAATACACGGTAACTCCCTCGAAAGGATGTCTATGAAAAAGCTACGGCTGACAACACACTTAGTAATGTAAAATTGAATGATTTCCCTCTGGGGTCAGGAACAAGCCACGGATGTCTGCTCCCACCATTTCCATTTCTACTCAGTATTGTACCAGAGGTTCTAGCCAGAGCAATGAGGCAAGGGGGAAAAAAAACAACAACAAAAAAACAATAAAAAGCACCCAGTTTGGAAATAAAGGAGTTAAACTATAGACAACAGGGTTGCCTAAGTAGAAAATCCTACCAGCACCGATAAAAGAGTTTAATGAAGGTGCCGAGATACAAATCATTATACAAAAGACACTTGTTTTCTGTATACTTGCATTGAACAATCGGAAAGTTAAATAAAGATACCATTTATGATACAATCAAAACATATAAAATACTTGGGAATGAATCGGATGAAAGATTTGCGTGATGTTTGCACCGTGAACCACAAATCACTGCCCAGAGAAATTAGAGAACCCTTAGGAGATACTCCATGTTTATTAGAAGACATCGTTGTCAAGATATCAGTTGTCCCCAGAGAGACCTATAAATCCAATGCAGTTCTAAAAAAAGCATCTTTGGGTTTTGATCAATGTCTATTTATTTTTGAGAGAGAGAGTGAGAGAGAGCAGGAGAGGGGCAGAGAGAGGGGGGGACAGAGGATCCCAAGCAGGCTCCGCGCTGACAGCAGAGAACCCGATGCGGGGCTCCAGCTCACGAACCATGAGATCGTGACCTGAGCAGAGGATGGATGTGTCACCACCTAAGCCACTCAGGTGCCCCAAGATGCTGTTTTGATAGAAATTGACAAACTGACCCTGAAATGCATACGGAAATGCAAAGAACCTGGAATGTTCTCCGGAAAAAAAAAAAAAAAAAAAAAAAACATTATAAAACAAGAGACCAAAAGCTGCCACACTAACTTCTTATTCCAAGACTTAGACATCAACACAAGGTGGCATCAGCCCACAGGTGGATGAATAGATCGACGGGACAGAATACAGAGTACAGAAATAGGCCCACACGTACACGGACAACTGGTTTTCCAGAAGAAATGCACAGACGCAATTCAATGAAGAACACAGGGTCTTTTCAACAAGTGGTGTGGGGCCAACTGGACATCTATACGCACACCAAATGGTACCGCGAGATACTACCGCCCTCCTGCTTCAAGGGCCACGATGACAAAGACCGGCCACGCCAATCTGCGGGGGAACCGCACGCTCACGCGGCTGGTGAAATCCCAGTGGAGCACGCAACCACGCTGGCCGCTAGTTTGGCGGATTTTTTTTTAAGCTAAAATACACTTAGCATTTGGTCCCATCGTTTCACTTCTAGCTGTTTTTACCCAAGTGGAATGAAAGCGTGTGTCCACGCAAAGACCTGTAGGCAAATGTTCACGGCAGCTTTATTTATAAGAGCTCCCAGCTGGAAACAACCCAAATGTCCATCCGGAGGTAAAGAGATAAGCAAACTACAGGGAGTTCACACAACGGAATACTGCTTGGCGAGAAAAAAAGAAATGAACTACTCTCCAAATAGTTATGCTGCGTAAAAAAAAAAAAAAAAAAAAAAAAAAACCTTTGAAAAAAGGGTATATACCCAACAACATTTAAAAACAAATTTTTTAATGTTTATTTTTGAGAGAGAGAGACAGAGACAGAGCGTGAGCAGGGGAGGGGCAGAGAGAGGGAGACACAGAATCGGAAGCAGGCTCCAGGCTCTGAGCCATCAACCCAGAGCCCGACGTGGGGCTCGAACTCACGGACCGTGAGATCATGACCTGAGCTGAAGTCGGACGCTTAATCGACTGAGCCACCCAGGCGCCCCCTATACCCAACCATCTATACAAATTTCTAGAAAATGCAATCTCATCTGAGGACAGACTAGAGCAGAGCGTGGGGAGTGGAGGGGAAGGGTTTAGCAGCAACAAATATGTTCATCATCTCGACTGCGCCGATGGCCGCACGAGCGTATCCACGCGTCAGAACCTATCCCATTGCACAGCGTGGACACGCTGACTTTGCCGGGCACAAATCCCACCTCAGTAAAGCTGCGGAGGAAGGACATGCGCTGAGTGGAAGCAAACTGCTGGCCCGGGAGGGACACAAGGGGAGTTAGGAGCAGGGCCACTCACCGGAGGTCTGGCCGGAGGCGTATAGAGAAAGGACTCCCAGGTTGGCTAAGTACAGGGCGGGCACGTTGAAGGTCTCAAACAGGATCTGCGGAGAACAAGAACACTACCGTGCTAACGGCCAGGCCAGAGGCTGGAGGAGCGGGTGGGTCTTCCCTTAGCTCCCGGGCTCACAAAGCCGACCGGTAGGAGGCACTTGGCTGCCCCAGAGATCCAGGCAACGGGGCCAGGGAGCGTGCCACACTTGACCCCAGCTCTGCCCTGACGAGCCCTGTGACACCGTTTCCCAGCCTGTGACGCAGGCTCACGTCCTTCCCGGGGACCTTATGGCGGGGGAGACCTTAGTCACGAGACTGATGTGAGGGCATCGCAACATCTTGCAGACCACCGTGTTATCCCCACGGGGATGGTGCTGACTTCCCAGCGCCACCATTGTTCTCTCCACGTCTTCGCCCCTTCTGCTCTTGGAGGGTAGGCGGACCTTACGCAAATCCCAACGCTTTGACCTGGGATGGTCCGTTGTTTTGTAATAATGGCGACAGCAAAAGCTCACCGTTGGCTTGGTCAAGAACGCTCTCCTGGGTACTGCCCGTACATAGGCATGAACAGGGGAGACACAGTCCTGATCCTGCCGCCCGCGGCGTCCCCCCAGAGGTATGTGACACCGTCCTCCCCTGTCCACATGGGAGACCAGTGGACAAACATGTTAGGGGGCAGGTGTCAGGGGTGCGACATGAACCCGGGCTGCCAGACGCGACGAGGTACTGCCTCTGTGACGCTGGCTGAGCGAGCGAGTGATTTTCCTGCAAGATGGTGCCACAGGAATTTAAAGGTCCTTTTTTTAAGTTTATTTAGTCCGAGAGAGAGAGAAAGCGTGAGTGGGGGAGGGGCAGAGAGCGAGGGAGAGAGAGAATCCCAAGCAGCCTCCGCACTGGCGGCTCAGAGCCCGACTCGAGGCTCGGACTCACGAGCTGCGAGATGGTGACCCGACCTGAAGTCAGATGCGTCCCCGACTGAGCCCCCCCAGGCGCCTCAATTTAAAGATTCTTTTGAGGGTGGGACCAACGCGGGGTCACTCGGACGGTTGAAAGGCAGACTTTGTTGCAGCTCCAAACCGGCCAGGCGGGGCCACGGGAGGGTGGCACCCGGGGGACAGGATGACAGCCAGCTGGAGCTGTCGGGGAGCACCTTGTGGGCGGCCGGCAGGGTGGTTAGCTGTCTCTGGAGGGAGCCCTGTGGGCTGGCTCCCTTGAACAATTTCACGGGCTCCTGGGCCTAGGGGCTGTCCCTAGCTGTGGGGACAAGCAGGGCAGGCGAGCAGTGGCCCTGAGCGGGACAGGACAATAAGGGGAATGGTCGGGGTGCAGGCTGCTTGGGGAGTGATCCGGCCGGCCTCTGGCCAAAGACCCCAAAACCCAGTAAAGCCAGCATTTGAGACAACGATGTTCCACAGAGCCGGGTCCACCACTGAGCGTGTGACTCCCCGGGGGGGTCACTAAGCACGCGTCTGGGGGCAGCCGCCCGGGGGGCTTAGGGGACTGACCCAAGAGAAGCGAAAACGTGAGTCCCTGCAAAGACTGGTTCACGCCTATTCGCACCGGCTTTATTCACCACGGCCCCCAAGTGGAGGCCACCGGGATGTGCGTTTGTAACGTGACATATGGAAGGCCAGGCCCGGACACAGGCACCACCTCGAAGGACACAGGGCAGGGGGGCAGTGTCTGGGAGTCTGTGCTACTCTCTGGTGCCCCCGGAACTTGCATCCTGGTGGAGGAGTGGCGGGTGTGGACGGGCAGCTTTTGCGATCCCACTAGAGACCCCGCCCCCTAAAAGCACAAAGACAAAACCCAACCTCAGCTCCCCTGGCCTGAGGTGAAGCCGGAGGTCACAGAGCTTGGAAGGGTCTTTGGGTTCCTGCGATCAAAATCCCATTTTGCAGATGAGAATTCCGAGGCCGAGGAACAGGAAGCAGCATCTACTGAATGCTCAACAGCCACTAAGCCCCCTGACACGCATCTCACGACTTCGATTCATTTCCTTTCCGCGATACCCCCAGGGTGACACCATTACCATCCTTCTGATGGGGAAATCAGGACACCTTGAGGATGCATATTCCTCCCCAGGTCACCCGTGCTGGGAGAGCCTGGGCCAGAATCCGGGTCTTGAGGCCAAGCTGGGCTTTTCCCTACACGCTGGGCTGCTCCCCGCATTGGCCTCTCTGCTGGGCCATGGCCCCAGGCATCCTGCTCACACACAGACTTATTCCGGGAGAAGTCAGCCCAGCCCTTCTCAGTCTGTCCCAGCCTCCGGGAGGAGCCTGGGAGGCTGGCGTCGGGACAGAGGGACTCTGCAGGGAAGAGCCCACAGATGGGGAAAAGTCTATTTTTCCGCACGGCGGTGGTGTTCCCTGTGCCCGGGGGGCGGGCCACCATTGCTGGCTGCCCCCCGTCTTCCTGCAGAAGCTTCCATCCTTCTTGACCACTCTCTGCCCTGGACTGTAGCCACGGGCCCCCCTCTGTGGGCGACCCCCTGGGTTCCGCCCGTGGGGACCCTGGAGAGAGGTCTGAGGGAGGCGGAGAGGGGAGGAGTACAGCTATCCCCCTGCTCCTTCGTTGTTGGTCCCTCCGAGGCCACGGCTCCTGGCAGAGGCCCTCTCAGGGCTACTCACCCCCCGGGCTCTGTCGGGCTTAGCAGGCAACAGCTTCCTGATACTAGCCCAGAGCTCTCGTTCACGTCCCTCTTCTAGAACGTAGGCTTGCCTTTGTATATAATCTCTTTGGTAAAGTCTCATCAAAATGACCCCACGTGAGGGTCCCTTTGGTTTCCTGCTGGGACCCTGATATAATTAGGGGGTGAATTCAGAGAGACCCAGGGCAGGAAGACAGGCAGTGGACCCCGGAGAGGTGGACAAGTGCCGGAGACAGGCTGTGTGGCACAACGCTTTGTGTGAGGGTTAATTTTACGTGTCCGGGTTGCCTGGGCCACGGGGAGCCCAGACATTTGGCCAATCATTATTCTGAGGTTGTCGATGAGGATGTTTTTGGATAACATTAACATTAATATTGACATTGGATAATAAACATTAACATAAATCGATGGATTGAGTAATGCCAATTACCCTCCCCGCGGTAGGTGGGCCTCGTCCAATCAGTTGAAGATCTGAATAGAGCAAAAGGCTCCAGCCTGCTGACTCGCCCTGCAGACCCTGGCATCTGTCAGTCCCATAATCGTGTGAACCAATGCCTCAAAACAGATCTCTTTCTACATATACACGTGTGTGTGTGTGTGTGTGTGTGTGTGTGTGTGTGTGTGTGTCCCACTGTTTCTCCGGAGAGCCCTGAGACAGTTTGGAAGTGGCACATCGCCCTCGGGTGAGGGACAGTCCTGCTTCCCTCTTCTCTCTCCAGCTCGCTGGGGCTCCGATGGGCACATGCTGCTCTCAGCCTGGATCCCTGCTGTTTCAAAGCCGTGGGCTCTGTGCCCGTGTCCACGTGGAGACCAGCCATGGCCCACTTCTGCGATCCACCTGTCCATGTGCAGAGGAAGACTCGTCGGCCCCCTCGGGGCTTTGTGTTAAATGAGGCGGCAGCTCACGCCCGTGCCGTGATTGATGGTGCTGTTTCTGGGCCACGGCACAGGCCTCCTCTGTGGGCAGGTGGTGCTGGGGGCCGCTGGCCCGCCCTTCGGGTCACTGCTCACTGCAGGGGACACCATCGGGCTCTAGGGGCTGTGGGCCAGGTGGCAGAACCTTGCCATTTCCTTAATTAGCTCCTGGACGTCCTCATTAGGCAAAGCCTCATGACGCATCTGGAACCTGGACAGCCAGCGGCGGCCCTGCGGCCCCTCCCCACCT
Organism: Panthera pardus; assembly: GCF_024362965.1. Lineage (NCBI taxonomy): Eukaryota > Metazoa > Chordata > Mammalia > Carnivora > Felidae > Panthera > Panthera pardus. The sequence goes on along the minus strand of NW_026526677.1, from coordinate 2,782,948 downwards.
GGACCTCACTCCAGCCCTAAGAGGGCTCTGCTGGGGGGCACTCTCCTTCCTTCCCCGCCCCGTCCTTGACAGCCTCTGAGAACCAGCTCAACCCAGTTCAACCTGGTCGATCCGATCCACACACACCACCAGCTCCTTGCCGGGGGGCAGGCCCAGGGGGAAGGTGGGAGCTCTCAAGGCAGGTTGGAGCTCCAAGCAGGACAAACCGCACCGAGAGAGCAAGGCCGCAGGGTCAGGCCTCGAGGGCCCAGCGGGCCTCCCAGCCACCTGCCCTGCCTACTTCCACCCCTAGACCCTCCGATTTCCTCCTCTGTGCAAAGGGACTGTAACTGCCCAGCCCATAGACTGGCTGCGAGGTCCAAATGCTCACCCACTTGGTGACCCCTTGGTGAGCTCTCCCGTGGCACCTGTCATGCCTGCCGCCAGGGTCAAAGGGGACAGATCTCTCCCGTGTCTTCATCTCGCTGAGCAAAGGGATGACGCCCTGAGGGGGTCCCCGAGGTTCAAGGCTCAAGGGGAGGCCAGAGCTGCCCTCCCCGTGGCCTGTTCCCTGACCCGCCCACCACGTGGCCCCTTACCTGTGACATCTTCTCTTTGTTGGACATTGTGTTTAAAGGCGGCTCCGTCACCATGAGAGGATGCTGTTCCGGGGCGACGCGGAGCACCTGGTAGAAGGAGTGATGCCAGATCTGTGGAGAGAGCAGGAGACGCGGTGAGGCACGTCCGTGAGCCACGGCCGATCTTCTGGAAGTGCGATGGAACCCGTCTACCCTGCAAAGTGGCTTCCGCAGTAGCTTATGTGATTCACAGCAGGAAGGACAGAGCGGCTGCAGACGAGACAAGACACAGAAGCTCCGTGCGTGTGCCGAGCCTGGAGTCGGGACGGGGAGCAGACAACGATGTGTGAGGCCTAGTCCTCGTCTGACTGGGCAGCAGACATGGGCCCCAAGACACAGAGGGGGGAGTGTGGCACCAGGCGTGGGCCCAGAAAAGGAACTTGACTCTGATGTGCTGTTTCCTCATCTATAAAATGGAAAACTTTCCCTTCCTTGGAGAGGGTCATGAGGACATCGTAGAGGGTCTGGCACAACGTTTGTAGAAAACCGAGCGTATTTGTTTCCTGTGGCCGCCGTAACAGAGATCACAGCCCAAGTGACTTAAACAACAGCCTCCCGGTCCTGGAGGCCGGAGCCCGAAGTCCAGGCGTGGGCAGGGCCGGGGCCTCCCAAGGCCTCTCTCCTTGTGTGTGGACGGCCATCCTCTCCCTGTGTCCTCACGGGGTTGTCCCTCCGTGCGTGTCTGTGTCTTGATCCCCTCTTCTTACGAGGACCCCGGTCACGTGGGATCAGGGCCCACCCCAGTGACCCCTTTGAGGAAGCGGGGGAGAGGGAGACACAGAATCTGAAGCAGGCTCCAGGCTCCAAGCTGCTGGCACAGAGCCCGACGCGGGGCTCGAACCCACGAACCGCGAGATCATGGCCTGAGCTGAAGTTGGGTGCTTCACCAACTGAGCCACCCAGGCGCCCCTTGGTCACCTCTTTAAATACCCCATCTCCAGATACGGTCATGTTCTGAGCTGCTCAGGGGCAGGACTCCAACATAAGAAACTGGGGGACACGACTCAGGCCACAGCACCTACCGAGTGCTTGGTGCACAGTAGGTGCTCAACAAGCAATGAATAATGCTCCTGCCTGCCTCTGGGGAGGAGGCTCCATGGGGAACTGAAAACAGAAGTGAGGGGAAGTTCAATGGAGGAAGGGTTTCAGGAAGGGGGGACGCGGAAACACACGGCAACATGGCGCCCATGAAACCCAAAGGCCAGACGGGTGGGCTCACAGCTAGATGTCCAGCCACTATGGACTGGAGCAGGGAAGTGACACGATCAGATGGAGAACAGTCACTCGACAGGCCGTGTGGGGGTGAACGTGGGGTGGGGGGTGCAAGGTAGGAGGAGGGGTACCATGGGGGAGGATCGTTGCAATGACCCCGGTATTTGGGCAAGCGTTGAACCAAGAACTTGAACCAGCTGAAGACACACCAGAAGTCAGCTCCACTGGGTCAGCCAGGCAGCTGAGCCTGCACCAGAGAGGGGAGGGGAGGGTGGAGGCTACGGCCCAGGCAGCCCGGGGCCCAGGGGCTGGTGGGCCGCACACTCCAAAGACCTGTCTACACCGCTTCGGTTTCTGTATTCCCTGTGACATGCTAACGGAGGGCTACAGCCAGAATCAGAGCCAACGCTTCAGCCGTGTAGACAGGAAGTGTCTGTGAGCGACACTCCCACAACCCCTTCAAGACGACCCCAATGAACACACACCTCCTGACATCCACACCCTGTGCAGACCTTTCCCCCGCTGAACCAGGACTGGCTCGTGCGACCCACAGAATATACCAACAGTGAAGGCGTGTGTGGCCCGTAGGGCTACATCATAAAGCCATCGCAGCCTTCACGTTGGCCGCCTTGATTGTTTCCTCCAGGGGAAGTCAACCACCGTGCTGTGAGGGCATTCCAGGGCCCCTGCAGAAAGTCCCCAAGAAGGACCACCTTGCCAGCCCCATGGAGCACCACCATGGAAATGTCTGCTCCAGCCCCGGTCGAACCTTCAGATGATGCACCCCCAGCTGACTCCTGACTGCTGCTCCATGAGAGACCCCAGGCCAGAACCACCCAACTGAGCCGCTCCCAAACTCTTGACCCACAAAAACCGTGAGAGGAAGTAGATGGCCATCGGTGTTTTAAGCTTCTAAGTTTGGGGGTGATTTGTTATGCAGCGTAGATAATTAATACATCTTCCTAGGCAGCGTGCAAACTTCAGCCGTATATGGAGACCCTGATCAGAACCTTCGGTTGCTAAGACAGAGTGGTTCAAATAGCCATATCGAATACGTCTGTATTGCACTGACCTACGGAATTTTTTTCTTATGGTAAAATGTACATACCATAAAATTCACCAATTCAACCTTTTTAAAAAGCGCACAGCTCGGTGGCACTAAGTATAGTCACACTGCTGTGCAACCTTGAACACCATCCGTCTCCAGAAATTTGTTACCGTCCTCAACCAGAACTCTGTCCCCATTAAACACTAACTCCCCATTCCCCTTCCCCCAGCCCCCCGGTGCCCGCCGTCCACCTTTCTGTTTCCACGAATCGGACGACTCAGAGTCCTCGTATGGGTGGAATCCCACAGTTTTTGTCTTTTTCTGCCTGGCTCATTTCACTCAGCCTCATGTCCTTAAGGTCCGGCCGTGTTGAAGCGGGTGTCAGAACTTCCTTCCTTTTCAAGGCGGGGTGATAGTCCGTTATGTGCGCAGCGCATTCTGTTTATCCATCCATCTGCCGATGGACACCTTGGCCGTAGTGAATGTGGGTGTGCAGACGTCTCTTCCCGCCCTCGTCTTCGATTCTTTCATGTTTTGGAACCTCCGTACCGCGATCCGAGTGGCTGCACCATTTTACGTTCCCACCAGCCCTGCGTGAGGTCCCAAGGCCAACGCTTGTCATCTCCCGTTTTTCTGCTTGTTGCTTTAAACAGGCGTGGAGTGGATTAAGGACTTTTTAGCCATTTCCTCGAGTGCATACAACAGCACTACACGCAAGAAAAAATTATACCCCTTTCTTACAGGTAAGGAAACAGAGGACCAGGGAGGCTGGTGACTCGTCCAAGATGACACAGATGATAAGTCGTGGAGACAGGATTCAGGCTCGGGTCTCAGACCCCACGACCCGTGTGGTTCGTAGCGTGGTGTAGCGTCCACGGGGACCAAGAGAGAGGCCCAGAGAGGCCCGGATGCCAGGGCGCCTCCCCCCCGCCAGTGCCAGGGAGCAGATATGCCCCCCCGAACGTCAGTAGGGGCCCCGTGGACAGGTCCCACCCCAGCAGGAGCCGCAGCCTACCTTCTCCATGTTGGCCCAGTTCGTGACGGTTGCCCGGGAGATGGGGTATTGTAGGCTAAGTTCCCCTCGCTTATGCTGAGCCTCGTCTCCGAGGAACCAGTCCTCCTCGCCCATCCCCACCAGCGGAGTCTGAAAGACAGGCCAGGACAGGTCAGCTCTCGAGGGTGACTCACCTCCCCTCGGCTTCCACGTGCTGACGCACGAGGAGCAACGGCGAGGAGCCGTGACGTGCAGCGGGGGGACCGCTCCAGGTCACGGCGCTGGCGGTGGTGGCCTTCTCAAGCTTGCGTGCCATTTCAAGATGCCACTAAGACGTTTTAGCAAAATGACCTGCAAGGTCAAAGTGCCCCCGGGGGCGCCTGGGCGGCTCAGTCGGTGAAGCGTCCGACTTCGGCTCAGGTCGTGATCTCGCGGTTCGTGGGTTCGAGCCCCGCGTCGGGCTCTGTGCTGACGGCTCGGAGCCCGGAGCCGGCTTCGGATGCTGTGTCTCCCTCTCTCTCTCTCTGCCCCGCCCCTGCTCACGCTCTGTGTCTCTCTGTCTCTCGATAGTAAATAAACGTTAAAAAAGAAAAGAAAAAAAAAAGAAAAGTCATTTAAAAAAAAGTGTTCTTCAGGACACTGGCCTTGTCCACTTTGCGGGTGGGAAACCCGAGGGGAACGGGGGTGGGGGGAGCCGTGGAGGAGGGCACGGTGTCGGGCAGGGGCACCGGCTGCTGCATTCACCCTGGAAACCCGCCGGGGGAAGGGTCTGCAGGTGAATTTAGTTTGTCATCCCTTAAGAAGACGGACCTAACTGCTTTCGTGGCAGGGTGAACCGTTTATTCCGTCATCCAGAAGGGATTTGCCGGTTGGTCCGTGTGTAAATCTGCATCTGCCAAAAAGCAGACACCAACACAGCACAAAAGGTGTGAGGGTCTCGCTAGGAACCCACCTATGTGAGAGAAGACGGGGGCGCCCGACCAGGCTGTGGTCCAAGCCCGAGCCTGGGTACAGGACGGAGGGCTGGATGGGTGTCCTGGAACAGCGGGCAGTCGGCGAGGCCACCGGGCAGCTCCTGAGCCGGTCGTCCGGGAAGGGAGGCGCGTGTTTCCCGAAACGGGTCTGTCTGGGGATCGCTGCCATGCTCAGCAGTCTGTAGGAAGCGTGGCCTTGTTGTCACGCAGCCGTTGTGCCACGGGGATGCTGGGCCGCGGTGGCGGCGTGGATTTCAGAGAGGCCCGCTCTTGAGGCTACCACAGCTCACGTGCGCAGAGCTCTTTTGCCTGAAGAATTTCTCTCTAGGAGGAGGGGTTTGGGCTGGGGGACAATCCGCGAGACCCCGGCAAGCCGCTGGCCTTCTCCGCGCCGCACCCCGTCTCCTTCGGATGGAACGTCTCCCATTCTGCCTTCCTTGCCGCGGGGCCGTCGGGGAGCAAATCAGAGAGACCGCCGATGGGAACGCGCTTCATCACCCGAGTGGACACGCGGGTGTGGACAGTCCACGCTGCCCTGCCTCGGAAGCTTCTGGCTTGGCCAAACCTTCCCGAGCGAGGGGAGCAGGGCGAGGGATGCCTGCGGGGCGGGGACGAGCGTGTCACGGGGTCTGAAGCCACTGCTTCAAATGCCCGGCTGGACGGGGCTGGGGTCGCAGCGGCCGCTCCGGTGGCCGTGGACCGAGTGCCCCTCCGGGGCGCGGGGCCTCCCGCCAGGGTTCTCACTGCTGGCTCGCCGCCAGACCCAAGAGCACGGAGGGGCCGCGGGGCTCGTATCTGGAGCGAAATGTGAGCCCACGCAGAGCATCCCGGCAGGTGCTGACTCCTCTTGGACAGAGAAGCGTCCCTCCTACTGCCCGGGGCTGGCCCCGAAGGCGGGGAGGGCGGCGGCCCAGCGCCTCACCGAAACAGTGCTCCCGGCTCAGTTCCACCCTTTACTGTAATTCATTATGGCCACTCGTCTCTATTTTGGCGAGGAATTTGACCTCTCTCCCTGTGATTTTTTGCTTTATTGCGTATGTAACTCGTTTTACCTACAATCCTGCTTCTCATTGTCCCACTCTCTGCACAGCTAACAGGGATCTGTCCCTCCCCCGGGGCGGTGGGAGCTTTCACGTTGCAGGACGAATTATTGCACCTGCTGGGACCACAGATGCCACGCCAAGGATTTCAAAACAGATTCTCGAAGGACTGGATGCGGGGCAACGGTTACGCAACGTTGGGAGTTTGAAAGAGCCGGCAGGGAACACGGAGGGAGCCCGGAGAGTACAGCCCCAGGGCCGCTGGCGGGCCGCGGGGAGCTGTGAGAGGGCAGGACACAGGGCAGAACAGGGCAGGAACACGGAAAGGAAGGCCCGCCTCCTCCTTCTACCTCCCAATCTGCCTCCACGGGGAGCCGGTGATAGGGGCGTCCCAGCCCGAGAACCGCACAGCAGGATGATGTCGGGGCCCACGGACAATAGGCAGAACCCAGCTGTAGTGGGTTGAAGGGTGGCCCCCAAAAGATGTGTCCACATCTAAGCCCCGGAACCTATATGGATGTGACTGTATTTGGAAGCAAGGTCTTTGCAGATGTGATTAGTTTAAGGGTATTGAGGGGCACCTGGGGGGCTCAGTCGGTTGAGCGTGCGACTTCGGCTCAGGTCATGATCTCAGGATCTGTGAGTTCAAGCCCCGCGTCGGGCTCTGTGCCGACAGCTCGGAGCCTGGAGCCTGCTTTGGATTCTGTGTCTCCCTCTCTCTCTCTCTGCCCCTCCCTTACTCATGCTCTCCCTCTCTCTGTCTCTGAAAAACGAATAAACCTTAAAAAAAATTTTTTTTTAATTTAAGGATATTGAGGTGGGATCATCCTGGATTATTGGGGGAGGGAGGGCTAAATCCAGTGACAAGTGTCTGCATAAGAGCCAGAAGCAGGAGATGTGAGACAGAGCGGAGGCTGGAGGGGCATAGCCACGAGCCCAGGGGCGCCCGGAGCCCCGGCAGCTGGAGGAGCAGGAAGGATGGTCCCTTAGCACCGGCGGAGGGAGCTCAGCCCTGCTCACACCTGATTTAGGACCTCCGGCCTCCAGAGCTGGGACACAATAGGTCCGTGGTCACCGGTCATGGCCGCCCCAAGCAGGACACTCACGTTCCTCACCGCCGGCACCCTGAGCATCATCCCCATCCCCGTTCCACACCACGAGGGGCCAGACTCCGGGCCAGGCATTCGGGCACCGCCTCACTGAAGCTTCCCCCGGATGTGGCACGTGTGTGTTCGTTCACCCCGCCCTGTGCACGGGGAGTCAGAGCTCCAAAGGCAACTTGCCCCCAGTGACACAAGTGCGGAGGCAGGGCCGGTGTTCGGATGTGGGTCTCCTGACCACGCAGCCCCCCACGCTTCACCGCTAAGCCCTGCGATCTCGAAGAAACGGGCCGGCCAGCCAGCCGTGACCCACCTAGGGAAAGGCAGGGACTCTCTGGCTTTCTGCCCCCCAGCATGCCCCGGTAGGAAGGCGGGTCTTAAAACTCGAGGCCTGCTAGAAACATCGCCATTGATTTGCTCCAAGTGATGTAGAGCCCAGGCGTAATCACCCCGGGACCCGGACATGTGGGGCTCCCCACGTGACCAAGGTGCCCCCTCTCACGGATGGGTAGGCTTCCCAGGGAGGAGCACGGTGACTCAGCACCGGGGCCTTGAAGGCAGGTTGGGGGGGGAGGGGGTCCTGCCTCTACTGCTCGCTCACACAGGGACATGAGCACGTTTCCTCTCAGAGATGCCGGCCCGTCTTCGGGGAGAAGGGCCCCACGGCAACTCGCCGGTAGGGCCACCAGGCTCATGTCAACTCAGCGAGTTACAGTCGTTATGTGAACTGAGCGTCTCACAGCTGCTTCGAGTGGGAGAAGTTCCAGGACGTGGCAGGGCCCTCGGTGGCGGGAGGGGGGCGGGGGTGGACGGGGGAGTGGCCACCTTGCAAAGGACACGCAGGTCTGGCTGGCCGAGCTGGAGCACGTCCTATGTCCTATCCGCTGCCCCCGGGGAAGGTTCAGGAAGAGGTGCCTCCGGCCTGCACGTGACTTTTGATTGGTCTGCGCGGGGTTTGCAGAAAAGTGAGTTCTCCTCGAGATCTTGACGCTAAAACCTGAATTTCTTACACACGGAATCAATCACCAGATGGACCAGCAAATCCGGTCCTGAGAACAGGCCCGGGGGAGCCAAACACGGAGCCTCAGACGCGTCGCCCGCGCCCCAGGCAGCCCTGGGCACAACGAGGGTCAGAGCAACTCACGTCGTGTCGAAGTTTCCCGAGGAGGGTGGGGAACACGGCCAGGGGGGTTTCCATGCCCGCAAAGCCCACCTTGCTGAAGCCCGAGCCATAGTCGCAGACGAGGGGCACGTCCATCGTGATGAGCGCGGCCTGGACGGGCTGCGGGAGACACGACAGGGTGATTCGAGCGTTTGCGAGGCGCCCGACGGCGGGGCAGGTGCCGCCTGGATGTGGGGCACGACGGCGGGGGGAGGGGTGGACGTGGGCTCTGCGCTCACGGCTGTGCAGTCGCCCCTCCCCCAGCCCGGAGGGCCCCCCCACCCCAGCCGGGTCAAGTCACCGTCTGGGTGCTGAGGGCAGTTTCTGGAACTAGTGGGCTTTCAAAATTCTGTTTAATTTTTTTTAATGTTTATTTAATGTTTATTTATTTTTGAGAGACAGAGAGGGAGCGCACGCACGAGCAGGGGAGGGGCAGAGAGAGAGGAGACACAGAATCCGAAGTGGGCTCCAGGCTGTGAGGTGTCAGCACAGAGCCCGACGTGGGGCCCGAACTCACAAACTGCGAGATCGTGACCTGAGCTGCCCTGAGGGCCCTGGCACCTCTGAGCCGGCCATCAGCCGGATCAAGGACGCCCCCGGGGGTCTTCTGCTTTAGGCCCCTGCGGTTCCCCCTGCCCCGCCCCGTCTGGATCATCACGGCTGTCCCACGTCACGTCTCCCATCCGAACCTCGAAGCCCGGCTCCCACGCGAGGTGCGGTTCATCCGTCATCCACTCCCCTACAGAAAACCGCGCCGCAAACCCTGCGGTCACGAACAGAGATGGCCCGGGTCCACGCCTCCTCCTTACGTAACGTTCGTTCGCGGACGTTTCGGAGACAGCTACCTGTTTTAGTGAGTGACTAATAACCCGCCGCCCAGTGTGAGGCAGCAGGCCCCCCCCAAACCCCCCCGCGCACCTGTCCCCACCGAGCCTGCTCCCAGGGGCGCCCATCGCCCTGAAGTGTGTTGACAATTCTCCTACTTCCCTCTACTGGTCAGCACACCTGGATCAGTCCCGAAAGACGACACTGTGCTTCCCTGCTTTTGGCTTTTACGTGGGTGGAATAGTCTCCCTGGACGTTTCTTCTGTGGCTCCGTCTTTGGTCATTCCTGCATGGATGCACGTGGCCGTGGTTCGCGTTCCGCACTGCGTACTATTCCCTATTCCTCTGTACGTGCATTTGAGCCAGGGGGTGTGTTCGAACAGCAACAGTCCCTTCATCTGCAGGAGTCGTGAGGCGTGCAGGCTGGGGCCGGAGCTGAATTCAGGGGAGACCCAGGCGAGGCTCAGCCCCACACGTGCCCTCTCCCAGGATGCACCTTCCCCCCCAGACAGAAGCTGGTCAGTTATTTCAATAATGTGGCCCCAAGAGTCATCACCTTGCTCCCCTAGGATGTCATGCTTCTTGGTCTAGAAATGAGGGCATCCCACTGCCATTTAAAATGAAGCAGTTAGGGGCACCCGGGGGGCTCAGTCGGTTGAGCGTCCGACTTCGGCTCAGGTCATGATCTCACGGTTCGTGGGTTCGAGCCCCGCGTCGGGTTCTGCGCTGACGGCTCGGAGCCTGGAGCCCGCTTCGGATTCTGTGTCTCCCTCTCTCGCTGCTCCTCCCCCCCCAAATAAATAAACCTTAAAAAATTATTAATAGAATAAAACGAAGCATTTATTTGGTGAATGCTGCACGTCAGCACCGCAAGCCTCCAAGGACCACGGTGTCAGCAGAAGGCTTCTGGCTCAGTCTCTCCCGCCCAGGATCTCAGGTCCTGCACCCCGGTGTGTGCACAGCACAACCTGGGATGGGGCCCACCCTTGAGACTCTAGAATTTACTCTGCGGCGCCTCATGCCAAGCTGCTTCCTTTCCCGGGTGCCCGGGGAGTCCCCTGCTGGCCGTTTCCCAGACCACAATTCTCACGGAGCTGGTTCCCAAATCCGAGAGCCAGAAAGGTAACGGTGTCACGTGCTTTTCCTTCTGAAGCAAAGTCGGTATTTTCAAGCCTTTCAATTTAGCCCCTTAATACAATACATAGTAACTTGACCGCATTTCTTAAAATAGGTTTTAAGCACCGTGGTAAAATACATTTGGACTAAACTAAACTATCCGGTTCTGGGTCCCGCGGGAACACAGATGTGGTCTCTGTCCTGTTGAAGTGATGAGTCCGTGGAGTGCAGGGCTCCGCACGCTATGGCCCACGGGCCAAATCTGGCCCGCTGTCTGTTTGAGTAAATAAAGTTTTATTAGGACACAGCCATGCCCGGTGGCGTACATACGTCTGTGGCTGCTTTCTCACTGCCACGGCAGAGTCGAGTAGTTGACAGGGACCCCATGACCCATGAAGCGCAAAGTATTTCCCACTGCCATTGACTGAAAAAGTTTGCCTGCTCCTGGACGAGCGGGGTCGACAGAGAAGCCTCTGCCAACAGGCCGTCCTTGGTCACCTGGGTGGCACGGTTGGCTGAGCGTCCACCTCCTGATTCTGCCTCCGGTCACGATCCCAGGGTCATGGAGGTGAGCCCCGCATCAGGCTCCGCACTGAGTGAAGCCTGCTTAGGAGTCTCTCCCTCTCTCCCTCTGCACCCCTCCTCTGCTCTCTCTCTCTGTCTCAAATGAAAAATTTTTTTAAAAAAAAGCTTCCTGTGTGGATTTCACTGCCCATTGATCCACGCGCTCAAAAAATTGTTGCAGACCTACTATGTGCAGGCCGTTATTTCCAGCCCAAAAAGACTCCCGGTATTTTCAAGTTCGGAAAAAGACCCACAGAGATTTCCGGTCCCAGATGATTTTAGAATTGCACGCGGCCACAGGAGTGATTCGGTTCCATTCCACCCGGAAAGAAGTCTTTTTAAACGCTGGAGGAAGAAGGCAAAAGGAAGCATCCAGAGAAAACACAAAACTGCTAATTGGTAAATGGGAGAAACAAACCCCCAAAGTGCACGCAGCCTAGGATTCTTCAGAGCCCTGGGGCTTTGGAGAAGCTTCCTCCTTCTCACCTTTGTGTTCCCTGGGAAGAGACGAGCTATCTGCGGGGCCTGGTGCCTACTCAGCAGTTTCTGGTGGTGCCCAGTGACATTTTCTCTGTTCAAAAACGAGGAAGAGTCTGGGGAGTCTGGGTGGCTCAGCGCATCAGCGGTGGAACATCCGACTTCGGCTCAGGTCACGATCTCGCCATTCCGTAGTTCGAGCCCCACATCAGGCTCTGTGCGGACGGCTCGGAGCCTGGAGCCTGCTTCGGATTCTGTGTCTCCCGCTGTCTCTGCCCCTCCCCTGCTCATGCTCTGTCTCTCTCTCAAAAATAAATAAATGTTAGGGGCACCTGGGTGGCTCAGTCGGTTAAGCGTCCGACTTCAGCTCAGGTCACGATCTCACACTCCGTGAGTTCGAGCCCCGTGTCAGGCTCTGTGCTGACTGCTCAGAGCCTGGAGCCTGCTTCAGATTCTGAGTCTCCCTCTCTCTCTGCCCTTCCCCTATTCATTCTCTGTTTCTCTCTCTCTCTTAAAAATAAAAATTAAAAAACAATTTTTTTTAAAAAGAAGAGTCCCGCAGACCTTAACTGAGCAGTGAAAGCATCTCGGTGAACGCAGAGCTGCTGAACAAAACGCAGTGAGAAGCCACCTGCCACGCCGGCACCCACCAGCCTCCCTGGCCCTGTTCACCCGGGAAGGGGCGTTCCGTCGACGGCAACCCTCCTACAACACGCCCGTTTTCCAGACGCGCAAGCAGCCCTCGGGGAAGCTACCAACCTGCCTGCCTCCTTAGCCAGGGATGCTGGTGTGAGGGGTCTTCTCCTGGCAGCCTGGGCCATCACGACGCAGCACAATGGCACTGTGCTGTGATGCAGGGGTGGCCTTGGGGCCCTGCACCAACCCGGACAGCAGTCCTGGCCGGAGATGGCCCCGCACGCTGTCTTTAGCTGTTACGTTTGCCGTCGTGCTTTTCCTGGGCCCTGTCCTGGTTCAGTTGCTCTGGAGCCTGGGGCCTCCACGGAGCTGTCCTGCGGCAGGGACCCCAGCCCCCAGCCTGACCTGCGGAGGCCGCCGTCTAGGATGGAGAACGGTGGGAGCTGGTCGGAGGGCACGACTGCCGGACAGAGCTGCGCTCGGCCCCTGGCAGGGAAAGGTGTCGCTCTGGAGGAGGGCCCGGCGTCCTGGCCCGGACGAGGCAAGGTGGGAAGAGGCTGCGGGCCCCCTCTGTGGGCACTTGGCTGGAAAGGACGGTGCGCGCCCGGAGTGGAGGGGAGCGGGCGTGGCCCAGCGTGGGGCTGGCACACACATCCCGTCGTGGCGGGTAGGGCTGAACAAACAGGCGGTTGGCTTTCTGGAACCCGTGCTGACTCAGGGGCACGGTGACGCTGCTTCTGCCGGTCGGCAGGCGGCCGCGGGCGCCACGGGGGGCGGTCAGCTTAACAGCCTTGCTTCTGTGTGTCGAGGGTCCCGCTGCATGTCTGCAAACGCCCCGGATCGGCCACCCGGATGCCAGCCCCCATCACCGGCGCCCAGAACCCGACTGGAGGAGTCCCCTTTCCCTCCAGGTCGCCGCTCTGAGCGCTGCGGGCTTGGAAACAGAATTCCACGTACAGGAAGAGATAAAAGGTTACGAACAAGCACCTGAGAGCAGAGAGGACTCACAGCTCGGCGGTTAAGCTCAAGGGTCCTGACGCGGGAGGCACGCTCTCAGCTCTCGAGGGGCCTGGAGAAAACGACGCAGACTTTGGAGCTGGGTTTCCTCCCACAGGAGAGGCAGGAACGGCGAACCCCTGGGGTCCGGGTGAGGACTGCGTGAGTCACCGCGTGGAAAGGCCTTGGAGGGCGTGTGCCCCGCGGCTAGGGGCGGTAAGGGTGCGCGGGCTCTGGGCCGCCCTTCTGTCCGTCTGCACAGGGGCTCTCTGTCCCTGCTGCCAGCTCCCTGTGCCCCCAGGGGGTCTCCACAGAAAGCACCTGCAGCAGCTGCCGGCCCCCTGCCCGGCTTTTCTCCAGGGGCTCTTCCCCCAATGGTAAGACATGCAAAGCGCCAGGATGGTGACATTACACAGCCCACACGTCTCGCCCAGATTCCTCGTGTGTGTGTGTGTGTGTGTGTGTGATTCCACGTGACTGTGTTGTAGCAAGACCTCATGTGTCCACCCCCGCGGTGCAGTTCCAGAACATTCCGTCACAAGCGTCCCTCCTGCTGCCCTTCAGAGCCACCCCACCCCACCCCTGACTCCTGGTCACCACGACCTGGTGCTACGGTTCCATCATTTTGTGACAAGAACCGCGTAGCACGTAACTCTGGGATCTGTTTCCTCCCTCTGTGGAATTCTCTAGAGATCCCTCCAAGTTGTGTGCATCGACCGTTACTCCTTTTTATCGCTGAGCTGTATTCCGCACGGCCAAGTCGGTTCGGCCGCTATGACAAGATACCACGGGCTGAGGGCTTGAGCAACACGACTTATCCTCACCCCCTGAAGGCCAAAGTCCAAGGTGAAGGCACTGGCTGGCTCGGGGCCTGTTCCCCGGCGTGCAGAAGGGTGCCTGCTCTCTGTGTCCTCACAAAGCAAAGACAGACCTCGTGTCTCTTCCTCTTCCTATAAGGACACTAATTCCGTCACGGGGCCCTATCCCCACGACCTCATCTGTCCCGAATTACCTCCCAAAGGCCCCATCTCCAAATACCAACCCATTGATGATGCGCTAGGGTTTCAACATACGGATGGGGTGGGGGGGAGGGACACAGACACTCAGGCCACAGCGCTTCAGTATGGACGCACCAGCTAGTTTGACCGTTGGCCGTGGAGAGACTTCTCAGCGATTTCTGATTTATTTCAGAGTCATTTCTCTGGGATAAATACCCAAAAGTACAATTGCTGGGCATATTGCCTATATTTAAAAATTAATAATGGAAGGAAAGTGCAATTGCAGAAAACAAACAGGGCGCCCCCACGCGTCCTGCCTTTAGGAGGGGCTGGCGGGGACAGGGCACTGCGGCACCGCCCCCCCCCCGCCCCCCTCCCCCCGCTCCCGTCCAGCCGACCCTCCCCAGGAGCCTCTTTCCTAAGAATTGTCATGAAGATCTTTCCCCTTGATTTATGTCTTAGGATTTGCAGTGTTTCTCCTCACTATGCAGTCACCTCTCCGGGCCTCCGTGGTCAGATTGCGAGAGGCAGGCGGGGGTACCTCCAAGGCTCGGCCACCTCTCACTGTGCCTCCCACACTCTTACTGAGCCGGCCACTGGCTTGTCCCTACGCCCTTTCTTTATCTCTAGCTCATCAAGCGACATGCCTTCAGGACTACCTAGCTCCTGCAGAAGCCAGGCGGGAGCTGTAAGCACTGGTGAGCCCCTGGACCCCAACACGAAGGCGCTCGGAGGGCAGGGTGACAAGGCCCATGCCTCGTCGTGGAACTCTGCCACCAGCCAGGTCCCCCACTTTGGCAGGTGTCTCCTCCCCAGGGGCCCGCAAGTGTCCTGCCACTCGCATCCTGCGTAGCCCCCGCCCTCCCTCCCTGACTTTTGTAACAAGAGCAAACTAGAAGTTCACCCTCCCCAAGCTTGTGCTCCGGGCTGTGGTGGGGGAGGGGCAGACAAAGTAAGCCGGTGATGGATATTCTGTGCCTGGAGTGCAGGTTCCGTGAAGAAAAATAAGGCAGGGGCCCGGGGATGAGCGTGTCAGGAAGGTCTCACTGCGAAGGGGACATTCGGGAAAGTCTCGAGGCCCTTACGGGAGCCACACGACGTCTGGGGAGGGGGCTCCAGGCGGAGGGAACAGCCCGTGCTCAGGTCTATAAGCTGCAGAGCACTGGGGGCCCTGGAGGACATTGCTGAGTCAATGCAGGCCCTTCAAACGACCTTGGCTTTTATTCTGCGTGGCGGTGACGTGCTCTGACTCGTGTTTAACAGGACCAGTCCGGCTCTGGGGCTAAGAACAGACCAGGCGGCCAGGCAAGAGGCAGGCAGGCCAGCCCTGGGGTTGCCACGGCACCACTCCAGCTGAGGGCGGGCGGAGGCTGGGGCTGGGGTCCCGGGGGGTGGCGGGAGGTGGTCAGACCCTGGAGGCAGTTTGCAGGGGCGGCCTGTAGGACTGGCCTCTGACTGGATGGGGGGGAGAGAAGGGAGTCAGGGACGATTCCATGTTTGGGTCCAGGAAACTACCAGGGCAGACTTACCAGCCCTGAGAGCACATTCTGGGGGAGACGTCAGGAGCTGCTGATGAGTGGAGCTTGAGACGCCTTCTAGACACCCAAGTGAGGTGTGGAGGGTGTATCTGGACATGTGCACGGGGCTCAGGCAACAGGCATCAGAGAGGGACCCTTGGAGGTCCCAGTGTTTGGGAGGTATGTAAAGTCTTGAGACAGGTGAGGTTACCTGGCTACCTGCCTGTCACCAAGAGCCCTTCTGAAGGATCCCTGCTCGTCCAGGTGGCCATACTGACGACCCTCTGCAAACGCCCCCACCCCACCCACATTCTGAGGTGACGGAAGCTGTCTGACGTTTGCAGGGTCCTCTCTGGTGACTCACGAGAGGAGGGACGCCAAGTTTCTGGAAGCCACGCCCGTCCACACCCATCCCACCCCTGTCCCCCAGTCACTGTGGTCTTCCCAAGCAACACCCAGGGCATGCTTTGCAAACACTCCCTCATAGATTTGAAGATCGGCGTTCGGTAAGGGGCAGGGGGGTTCTGTGCGTTAAGAGCAATCTGCCCTTCCCTAGAAAAGCAATACGCACAGCAGACTCACGCCTTAATACTGCACGGGGTATTCTACTCCACATCCAGAGACTCTGACTGCATCGTGGCCTGACCTTTTTTCTCCTCTCCTGACCTAACTGGCAAACAACACTCACTTTCAACAGAACCCCTCCTGCAGACGAGAAAGGTACGAGCCCATGCCTGGGCCCCTGTCCCTCCCGGAGTGGCTCTGTCCCGTGCACAGCAGCACGGAAACCCAGCCCAGACAGCTGCCGGAAGCACATCTCCAGGGCAGACCCCACCTCCTCCCTTGCCCGGATTCCCTCTTCTCCCTGGCCCGCTCAGGACGGAAGGTCTACAAATAGCTCAGATCTGCCCCAGTCACAGGCAGCATCCCTAATCCGTAATGCAACCCTACAGAGGAGTTACCGAAAAATAACATTTAATAAAAACAGGAAAACAGATGATCAAATCAACCCACCACCCCACCACGCAGCTCTCAGGAGTCTTAGCATGTGGGTGCATACATGTCTTTCCTGCAAACATCTCATGTAAACCTTGATTATAATCACGCTTGTAATTTCCAGACTGAATGGGAAGGCAGTGGAGGAGGGAGACCCTTAGCTCACCTCCCCCCCACCCCCCTGCCACCTCCACAGACACACCAAGGTTGCAGCTACCCATAGAGCAACTCTCTCCTTGCAGAACAGCTCGGCCACAGCTAAACATGTGCAGAAAAAGCCACATCAGGAAGGGTAGTGGGGCAGAGACACAGGCTGGTTGGGAACAAAACCCCCAGGGCAGGGACCCATCTGTGGGCGGGGAGGGTGGATACCTCGGCTTCCAGGTTCTTCCTGGGGAGCCAGGGGTTCAAGCCCCGCCTCCAGTACCCCGCCAGGATCTGCACTGGAAAGATGAGCCCCCATAATGTCTGGCTTTCAAAATCAGCCGGACTTGACTCTGGGAGAGCCGGAGGGCTACAGAAATGTAAGACCCTAGCTTCACAGGGCCAGCGTGCAACGTCGCTCAGTCCAAGACCCAGCACAGAGGCGGGGGCCATTCACGAAGGACATTTATCGACCAATTTTAGGACATGTTCTGGAGGGGCGGGGATCTGCAGGAACTTTCTCCAGGAACGGAAGCTCTGGTGGGCTACCATTTTCCTTGTCCCTTTCAGCACCACTGGCCTGACGCTGGTGGGTGCGAATTCTGACACTCTCCATCTATCTCGCTAGCGCCGCTCACCCTGCCCCTGCATCCCCTGCACACAGGTCCCTCCAACCTGCTCACCCCAGCAGGCACCCCTCCAATGTGGCTCCCGCCCCTTCTTAACTGGTGGCCAGTTAAGACCGGTGTCCCCCCACAGCAACTGCTGCCCTGCCACTGCCTGGACCAGCGCGCCTCCAAAGCCACTCCGGCCCCGGGAGGAGGGGGCAGCCCCGCCCACCAACCCACCTGCAAAATCGCGGCGGGTCCCGCCCACCAGCTTGACCGCGAGGTCGTGACCGGCCCCGCCCACCCTCGCGGGCGCACTTGCAAAGTCGCAGCCGGCCCCGCCCACCAGCAAAGACGAGGCCGGCCCCGCCCACCGGCTCACCAGCAAAGTCGAGGCCGGCCCCGCCCACCAGCATGCCTGC
This sequence comes from Panthera pardus, assembly GCF_024362965.1. Taxonomy (NCBI): domain Eukaryota; kingdom Metazoa; phylum Chordata; class Mammalia; order Carnivora; family Felidae; genus Panthera; species Panthera pardus. The sequence continues at coordinate 2,765,502 of NW_026526677.1, read as the reverse complement.
AGTCGCGGCCGGCCCCGCCCACCAGCCCACCAGCAAAGACGAGGCCGGCCCCGCCCACCGGCGCACTAGCAAAGTCGAGGCCGGCCCCGCCCACCGGCGCACTAGCAAAGTCGAGGCCGGCCCCGCCCACCAGCATGCCTGCAGTCGCGGCCGGCCCCGCCCACCAGCCCACCACCCCACCAGCAAAGTCGAGGCCGGCCCCGCCCACCGGAGCGCCTGCAGCAAATGGAGCCCAGTCACCACCCAAGGATACCCCTGGAACACCTGCTTCTGGTGACCAGGGGGGACTGCGCTTCTGAGACCCACAGGACGCCCCCCGCAGCAGGCCACCACCTTCCAGCCCAGGAGATGTGGCTGAACTACAGAGACACGCACAGCGAGGCGGACACAACGAGGCGACGTGGGGATTACATTCCACACTGAAAGACAACTCACTCAATTAACCTCTCGAGCTGACTTAAAGGGGCAAGGGGCGTACGTATAAGCCTCCGTGCACACATGCTGAAACTGCCTTCCAGAAAGGCTGCATTGTCAGTGCGCAGTGCTGGCCTCCTCCCAACCTGAGCAGAGCCGGGCTGGGGGGGGGGGGGTGGGGAGGTTGATGAAACTTGCCAGTGGGACCAAGAAGACCAAGTGTCGCACGGTGTTAACTTTTACTCCTCGAATCACTGGAAACACCGACCGGCTTCTCTGATCTTCGTGGCTCGTTTGCAGTTTGCATTTCCTGCCACTCATGAGCTCACTTTTGTCTCGTGCCCGGCGGCAGGATGGGAGGCAGAGAGGCTGGAGGGACCGGGCCGCGGGCCTGGGGACGCTGGAAGACGCGCAGGGGCCCTCCCCGAGAGACTCCGGAGGAGTGGGGCCCCGCCGGCCTATGCCTTGATTTTAGTCTTGTTAAGACTCCTTTCTGAACTCTGACCTCCAGACCCGTGAGAAAATAAATGTGTGTCGTTTTCAGCCACCAAGCTGGAGGCCACTGCAGGATTGGAAAGGTTACTGCAGGATTGGAAACAAACATGGCTGCGTTTGAGCGTGGCCTCTGCCTCTCGTTGGTTGTGTCACTGGGGATTGGCCGCTTCAAACCCTGAGCTGCTCTTAGCACCGTCAGCCCGCCAGCCCCGGGGGGCCTCCCCCGGGGGGCAGAGGCCCGTGCTCACAGGGACCAGAAGGCAGGCAGCTGTTAACATTTCACGGCACACCGCGGGGGCCAATACGGCGGGTTCCAGGAGAAGGGCCGCTGTCTTCCAAGGCCCAGTGGGGAGGAGGATGTGCCACGTTTAAGCTCGTGGGCAGCGGCCCCTCTGGATGAGGCCGCACAGGTTCCGGCGGCCGCCCTGTCCTGGGGGCTGCTGACGCCCGGCGAGGCCCAAGGGAGGCAGACGGACCCCTTTCCAGAGCGGCGCCCCCTCCCACCTCGCCACCGGCCACGAGCCTTCACCATCCCTTCTGTGCCGGCCCCCCTGGGGCCCCGGGCCAGCCCACCTGGCCGTGGGGGTCCAGCAGCCCCTCTCCCAGGGAGGAGGCAGAAGGCAGGCCGTGTTCCCAGAGGCTTCGCCCCTCCTGAGAACTTCCTGTGTCTTGTAACACAGTGGCCCCCGTGGTCCAGTCTCACGGCTCACAGAGGAGGGGTTCCCAGGCTCACCCTGCCCTTGCCTGGAGAAGCAAGCTGGGCCTCTTTTGCATGACGCAGGGGCAAGAAGGGTCACGGCCCAGCCTCACAACTGCTGAGCACACAGAACACGGATCAGCACAGCCCGGCTTGGGAGAGCTACCACGAGCGAGACTGGGCTAGCGGGCAGGGGCAGATCCAAGACTTGGACCCACAACTCTTCTGCAAACAGCCTGAGAAGCCCTCTCGAAGCAAGCCATGGAAATAGTAATTGCCTACTTCTCAAATGGGAAGCCAAGGCACAGAGAGGGTAAGTCGCCTGATCTAGGTCACACAGCCGCTCCACGCCGGACCCAGGGTCAGAGCTCACAACCAGCACGCTCTAGCCTCTCTGAAATGAATCCACTCCGTGTGAGAGGAAGAGGAGGGTCCGCTCTACTCAGGGCCATCCAGGAACAGGACGCCTGGGCCTCCCCGCAGCCCAGGGCTGGAATGAATAGGTGGCAGGGGTGGGGGGGGTGGTGAGCAGCAAGGTGGAAAACCACCCTCCAAGCTGGCCTGGGGTGGGGCCCGAGCTCTCATCTCTCACCGGTTTCGGGCTGTTGGGGAAGCCACCAGCCTGTTCTGCCTGTTCCTAATGGAGGCAGGGGAGGCCCCACCCGGCCCCGCCCACCGCCCTGCTCACACATCCTTCCCGGCTGGTTTCTCCAGGCAGGAGGCAAGCCTGGTGCCTGCTTCCCGGCACCTCTGCCCACTCCACGCTGGGATTTCTTCCTTTGGCCGGCGGTGGGGGGGAGGCTGGCCCCGGTCCCCTAAATACCCACCGTGAGTGCCCACAGCCCTGAAGCAGTGCCCCAGCAGCTCATCACCCCTCTACGTACCGGAAACGGAGCCCTCACGTCCGGTCAGGCCCAATCGGGAGACAGAAACCACGCAGAAGTGTGGGCAGGGCAAGTTTAATATAAAGAATCACCAAGTCAACGAAGGCAGTAATGCTTAAAGAGTTTTCAAGAAAACCCTAGGGTCCAGGGCAAGCGCCCAGGGTAAAACAATTCACCTGGAAGACATCCCCCTCTTCAAGGCTGGGATTCAGATCTCGCTGCAGAAGGCCCCCTGGATGGTACACAGGTTCTCTGGGTCGCCTGAGCCGATGTGTGCAGTCCCCAGGCACGCAGGCAGAGCCCTTGCAGAGGGCCGGCAGGCCGAGGCTGGCGGCCGGATGCTCAGAGGGCCGGACACGGGGAGCCACGGCCGGTGCCGGGACCTCGGCATGCTCTGGGCGTGCGCCTTGGCTGTCCCCCCACTGCCCCCCCCCCAAGCCGTGAGAGACCAGGGAATGAAACGGAATCACCGAGACTAGAAACAGAAGCCCCCTTCTTGGTGCGGCGCGCCCTCCAACTGATTCAGAGAGACTAAGTGGCAGGGAGCCGAAGATGTCCGGGCAGCACAGGAGCTCGGGCTGACGACACGGAGGACAGACGTTGTCATCGCGGGCTGCCCGAGGTGGGCGGGGGGCCCCCAACCTGCCCGCGGAACACCCGTGGGAAACGCTGGTCACTTCTGCCGGTGGGCGCAGGCCCTAGAAACCCCCAGGGCTCGCCCAGGGACAAGGGGAGGGGACGCACCAAGCGACACCTCGCAAGCTCCTGGGGGGAGGCGGGAGGCAGCCCCGGCAGGCCGGGCTCGGGGCCCCTCCCACGGGGCGGGGCTTCAGAAGATCCCGGGCAGCAGGCGGTGAGGCACCGCGGCGGTATAACGCGCCCAGGTCGCTGCCGTACTTGCTGGCACAGCGGTGCTCGTCCCGGAGGCAGCGGTGGGTCAGCAGGACGGTCATGTAGATGATGTAGAAGTAGTGGCAGCAGGTGGCCCCCGCCGCAGGCAGGCAGTACGCCAGGCTGCCCATCAGGTCGCCCGTGTAGTTGAGGTGGCGGGCCCACGCCCCAGAAGCCCGACACCAGCAGCTTGCTGTGGTGCCTGCGTCCGTCGGCCGACGTGTAGGAGCACTCGATGACCCTGGGCTTCCTGCCCCAGATCAGGCAGCGGCCGTCCGTGCGGCGGAACAGGTCCCTTTTGATGGTTGGCCATCCGGAAGATGTAGTAGCCGAGCAGCCCCAGCAGCAGGACGCCCGCGGCGTGGGGGGGCGGACAGCTGCACCGGGTGATAGACCAGGTACAGGCCCTGCGGGGGCGAGAGGGGGCAGCACGGCCTGGGTTCGCATCCCCCGACTAGCCGCCCCGCCACCCCACACGCCGGTTTCCTCTTCCGCGAGTAACAGCACCCGCCGCGGCGCATGGCAAACGGATCCGCGTACCTACCTGCCTTCCCACCTGTCCGCGTACCTACACGCACACGCACCCGCACACGTACATCATACGTAGCCTAAGCGTAACATACGATAGAAGTGTCATCTGAATGTAATTTTATGACGGTCCACTGGATGCCACCTTGGCGAGGCCACGGTGCTCAGATAGCTGCCGTGAAGGTATTTTTTGAGATAAAATAAAACTCAAACTGGTAGACTTTTGAGTAAAGCAGCTTGTTCTCTACCCTGTAGGTGGGCCTCATCCAATCAGTTGAAGGCTTAAGAAAAAAAAAAAAAAAAAAAGGCCAACCTCCCGCCAGAACCAGACTAGATTCCGCCAGCAGACGGCCTTCAGACTCCAGCCAACTCTAACATCCTTGGACGGCCAACCCGCTGGCCGCCCTGAAGATTTCGGACTTGCTGGGCCCCATGATCACATGAGTTAGTTACTGCTTCTCCCCTGTGTGTGAATATGTGTATATATGTGCAAATATATACACACATACGTATACAGGCATACATTCAGTTGTATGCATACACGTAGATGTGCATAAACACCCCATTGGTTCTGGGGTGTGGAGAGAATTCTAACGCAGCTGTGATGTGATATGACACATGTGATATATATGATATGATGTGATGTGATACATATATGATGTGATATATGAAATGATACACATACAACATACAAAGAGAGGCCGAAACAAGGCCTGGTTCACAGTGAGAGACACAGATGTGTGATCGCACACACTCATGATCTATGCACGTTTGTACATGAACACGTTTGATCTGTTATCGTTCTGTTCACAGAATCGGGGAGCCCGGGAGCGTGCGAGCAGCCAGGTGGAGACACGGGTCCCGGCAGACGGCGACGGGCACTCAAGGGAGGACCTGGAGTTATAGACGGCACAGGGGACGGGGCACCCGGAGCCCCAGCCCAGCTCTGCTGCGACTCCCCTGCTTCCCCGGGGGCCCCTGGTTCCGGATGCTGCACAGAGAGGATCAGCCAGTTCACGTCACTGGGCCTCGCGACGACCGGCTGTAAGCACGGAACCCCTCGCCCGTGCGGGCCCGGCGCAGGTCACCGAGCCTTCCCACCTTGGTTCCTGCCACTCTCGCGCAACCTGCCCAGGCAGCCACCCTGCTCGCTGCCGGCTAAGCGAGAGCCTGACCACACCCTCCCTCTGACCCCGGACGTCCTCACTCACATGAGCAGGTGGCACCCGGCCAGGGTGTCCAAGCTGCCGCAGCGAGCGCAGCAGAGCCGGGGCTCTCGCGGGAGCTGGTGAGGGCGTGGGAGCCTGATGCGAGGGCCCGCCCCCCCACACCCCCCCGGCTGCCCCCGAGGCAGCCCTGCGTGGTGTGCCGGGGCGGGCGGATGGGGGTCAGCGAGCCGAGCAGCCCGGCCACACCGCCAAGCGCCGCTCCGGTGCCCCTGCGCTGCCTCGCCCGGCCCCGACACGGCGCTGCCCTCCTTTTCCAGGGATGTCTGGGGCCATTCAAGGCCACCTCCCCCGCCGGTGTGAACCCCGGTCCCTGCGGCTCCCCAGGCCAGGCCTCTCCTGAGGACTCCAGACTGCTGTTCCTTGGCACAGGGTCTCCCCCTCAGAGCCCTGGCCCGACGTCCTCCTGAATTCTCCGTGCAGTGAGACGGCACGTGCCAGCCCACCCATCTGGAACGTCCTCACCCGCCAGCCTCGCCGTCCCGCTCTCAGCCAGGCCGTGGTTATCTCCGGGGTGCGTTTTGCCCAGCTGCCTAGTGGCAGGCCGGGGGCTCCTCCTGGGCCCTCCCTCAGGAGCCGATGACCCCACTTCTCTCCAGCACCCCTTCCCTGCACCGGGCTGCCTGCTGCCTGGCCTCTCCCACCAGCCGTGAGCCCGAAGCGGGCAGGGCCCACACATGTCTCCTTTGCTCCCACGTCCCCATCACATGCCTGGTGCCACACAGACCCTCGTGAAGTATTTAAGGAACAAAAAAAGGTAAGAAATCCTCTTTTCCTCTAAGCATTAAGATTTGAATAAGTGTGAATATGAATACCACCCCCCATCACCCAGTTCAGGACAAATTATTCCTTTTTACCGAAAGTCTACACCCTGTCATCTTTCTTAAGTGTCATGGGCTGACCTGTGTCCCCCCCAAATCCCTATGTTGGAGCCCTGACCCCCAGGACCCCCAGAATGTGAACCTATCTGGAGAGTGGGTCTATTAAGAGTAAGCAAGGTGTCACGGGGTGTCACCGGGGTGGGCCCTGAACCCGTGTGACCGGGGGTCCTTGTAAGAAGAGGGGATCAGGGGTGCCTGGATGGCTCAGTTGGTTAAGCATCCGACTTTGGCTCAGGTCATGATCTCACGGTTCATGGGTTCGAGCCCCGCATCGGGCTCTGTGCTGACAGCCTGGAGCCTGCTTTGGATTCTGTGTCTCCCTCTCTCTGCCCCTCCCCCACTCAACGCTCTGTCCCTCTCTCAAAATAAATAAATATTAAAAAGAAAAAGAAGAGGCGATGAGGACCCCAGGACACACGCAGAGAGACGACCCCGTGAGGGCACAGGGAGAGGACGGCTGTCCACGCACTAGGAGAGAGGCCTCGGGGGAACCCAGCTCTGCCCACGCCTGGACCTCGGGCTCCGGCCTCCGGGACGGGGACAGTGGCTGTTGTCCACGCCTGTCCATGGTATGTGTCCCGGGGCCCAAGCTCACTAATGCACCAAGCCTCCTTCTTCCTGGAAACGGGGGCAGCCTCCCACCTCCAGCCTCGACTGTCCCCCACTTGTGCAAGAGGGGATCTCAGCACGTGCTTGGCTGTGTCTGCTGAGGGCCGCCCTGGGCGTGCCTGGGGACCAGAGAGCTGCAAGCCCCACCGGGCCGGCCACCCCGCTCCTCACCTGCAGCGTGTTAGAGGTACGGCAGCCAGACGCAGTCCCCCCAGCCCAAGTACCACCCAAAGTGGTCGTGGCAGATGTCAATGGTTTTCAGGTACCAGGCTTCGTTCCAGAAGAAGTCCAGCACGTAGATGGCCTACAAAACAGGACCCGTCACGTGCCGGCCACGGCCACCAAGGGGGCCCCCGGGGAAACCACGCCCGCGTAGATGAGGAGATGGCACGCGGGGTGTCCCCGAGCTCCTCGGTGACGTGCTCCACGGGGCTGGGACGTGGGGGGGCCCGGGAGGCCAGCGAGGGAGCCCTTAGCCTGAGAGAGCCTGCCGTCTAAGCGGATGAGGGGCCCACAGACAGTGACCGAGAGGGACGCCCAGCAGTGCCCCTGCCGGTGATGCCCAGGCTGTGGCGCTCAGAGAGCAGGTCGCACACCGTGGAGGCACTGGGGACAGCCCACGGGGAAGGTGCCCCACACGCCAGGGCCCACGCCGGCATGGAAGTCCTTTGCCCCGGCCGCCCCTGCAGCCGGCACAGCCAGGTGGCCAGCGGCCTCTTACGCAGGTGTGGAAAAGGTGAGAATGAACCCCTCACACCCCACCTGAGACCCACGGGGACCACGTGGGGGAAGACGCTTCAGAGGCCACAAACCGTGGACGTGGCCAGGACCACCACATGCTTGAGCTGTTAACAGGCGTCTCCCGGGAAAGAGGCCCCGAGCCCCAGTGAGGCCGCAGGGCCGGCGCGGCGCCCGGCAGACAATGAGGGACCTTTCGCTGCGTGCTCGCTAGCCCGCTCCCCAGAGACGCACGGGCAGGGGGCCGACTCCCTTCTAAGAGCAGTGGAGTGAGGTTCTTCAAGACGCATCTGGCTTTCAGGATTTCCCGGGGCCCAGCAAGCCTTGGAGCTCCCTCCCCGTTGGCCGCAGACAGGCTACCTGCAGGACGTTGACCAGGACCATGGCGTTGGTTCACTTGGCCATAGAGCTCCCGCTGCTTGGCTGCAAAGGACAGGTTGATGAGGGTCCAGGCAACGATCCCAGGGCGTCCGTTGAAAAACAGCTTGAAGTCGAACCACTTCCCGATTCGGGGGTTAAACTCAATGCCCATCATGTAGTCGTAAAAGAAATTGCCTGTGAATTTGCTTGAAAATAGAAACAGCAGATACGTTTCGCTAAGGAGCCCGTCTCGCGACAAGGGGCCCGTGTGTGCACGTGGACAAGGGTGTCGAGCCTGGCCCTCGCGTCAGCTCAGGGATGCGGGCAGCCGGAGGACGCACACCGGTCCCTCTCGCTTCCCAAGGCCTCCCTGCTCTCCCTTGGCACTCGGCTACGGCCCGGCAGAGCCACCCCGAGACCTGGCACCTGAGATGCTCGCCGGTCGTCCCACGAAAGCGCACACTTTCTGCTTAAGTCTTCCCTCAACCAGCTGGGCTTCTCCCCACCCTCCTCCAGGCCCCCTTGAGGCCTGGCGTGGCTGAGCTGCCTAACTAACTAGCTTGACTTCACGAAGATTTCGTTGCATAGCCAAGCATGCAGTTTGCGGTGACTCCCGGGGCCCGGGGCCCCACGGGCAAGTGAAATTATAAATCCCGCCCAGGTAGAGAGTGAGCAAGGGTGGCGAAGTCCAGAGCAAGGTGCCTGGCTTGGGGGCCCACCACCAACCCTTGCTGGACATTCGTTGCCCTGGTTTCCTCCCCCACAGCCCTCCCCCAGGGGTGACCAGAGAATCAGCCAAGATGACTGATATGGAGACCCTCCTCGCGAATAACTTGCAGACACATAGGGGTTTCTGTGTTAATGGCAAAAACGTTTTCACGTCCATGTGCCTCGGTTATGTTAAGTAAAAAAAGCAAAATATACAAAATCTACAACAGGTGATTGATTATAAAGCAGCAAAGACGATTAGCATGAGCCACAGAAGATCAGCCTCATTACCTAATTACCACACAGACCACAAAGCACCGTCATCCAGAGACATTTCCCAAGAGCAAGAGTTAAAGGAAACACATTTTTCTTTTATTTGGGCCCCTAAATGTATTTGGGACTAAAATGTAGGCACCCAAGCATAAGAATCTTGTTTGTGACTGCTTACACCCATCTACAGGAGGAACCCAACCAACATCTGTTGTTGGAGGGAGGGATGGATTGGAGGGATTGAAGGAGCCAGGGATGAAGGATGGGGGTGGACAGGTGGATGAACAAGTGGGATGGATGGAATAGATGGACTGAATGGGTAGATGGTGGTGGGTAGGTAGATAGATGGATTGATGGATGGATGCATTAGGACGGATGGTGTGGGTAGGTGGGTTAGATAGGTGGGTTAGATGGATGGGTGGATGGGTGGATGGGTGGGTGAATGGGTGGTTGGATGGATGGATGATGGTGGATGGATGAGTGGGTGGATGGGGTTAGATGGATGGGGTGAGTGGATGGATGGATGGATGGATGGATGGATGGATGGATGATGGTGGATGAATGGATGGATGATGGTGGATGGATGGATGGATGGATAGGTGGGTGGGGTGGATGGATGGGTGGGTGGATGGATGGGTGGGTAGGTGGGTGAATGGGTGGACAGGTGGATGGATTGAATGATGATGGATGGATGACTGGGTGGATGGATTAGATGGATTGGTGGGTGGATGGGTTGGATGAGTGGGGTGGGTAGGTGGGGTGAATGGGTAGATGGATGGATGATGGTGGATGGATGGGTGGAATAGATGGATAAAGAGCTAGGTGAAGAGAAGGCTGGCTGTGGGGAGCACAACTGTCAAACCCAAGACTTCCATGAGAAGGCACGAACCAGTAGGGCTCTCCTGGGAAGTGCTACACTGAAGCCACCGAGATAACCACACTCCTCACTAAGATTGTTTCGGGCCACACTCATGTTCCCAAATGGAAGCAACGGGCTGACTTCCCTGCTCCCATGACAGCCCTACAGGTGACGACTCGGCCAAGATGGACTTGGCCACCTTCAACTGCATGCTTCCTAAGGCAGAGGAAGGCCCCCAGACACATAGAAAGGGATGTTCCCCAGAATCAAGCGGGTTCCATCAGGCTCCCCCTTCAAGGATTCTCAATCCTCGGGGCTTCACGACTCCTATCCCAAGGTCACAGAGAAAGGTTAGGGGTGGAAGCATCCGCATCCCACGTTAGGCTTGACCAGCCGCCGAAGAACGTACCAGTCTTTGGCATTGGTGGGGAAGAAGTAGCCCTTGATCATTGCGAAGGTGGAAACCGCGTAGCCGAGGATGTTGGCGCACCACAGCAGCGGTATCCAGTTGTCGAAGATGATGGTGGGGGAGAACAGCGACAGGAAGTGCGAGTTTGCAAACCAGAGAAGGTGCGTGATGAGCCACGCCTGCAAGGCCGTTGATTTCATACTTGTTAATAATCCCTGCAGAGCGACGATTTAAAAATCAAAGCGTTTCCGCTTGAAAACGGGCGGCCAGCCCAGGCCCTACTTGCTTTCTGGGCCTCGGCTGCTGCTCGGGGGCCCGTCTGGGACACCCAGGCCAAGGCCCGGAAGCCGGTCAGCTTCCCCTACAGCTCGGGGCCCCGGGTCAAAATGCCAGCAGCACACATCACGCTGTTAGTCCGGGGATTAACTGCTCCTGCTTTCGGGGTCCTTGGACGAGGGAACGGGCAGACTCACCCTTTGGTTCTGATTCTCCCTAGTGAGCTCCGGCTGGGGGGCCAGTGGGTGGGTAGGTGGGTGAACGGGTGGATGGATGGATGCGGTTCGCTAGGGAGTGAGGGTGCCCCTAACATACTTGTCAGCAAGCACCACAGCCTCCCCGCGGCCCTGGGGGCTGTCTGCAGGCAGGGACAGGGGTGGCCGTCCCCCCCTGCAGGGCTCTTGGTGACCTGAACAGGAGCCACCCCTCCTGGACGCCGCTGGTGGCTGCGGTGTTCTCGGCGGGGAGATGCTCCAGGATCCCAGCTGTGACAACCGGCCGTGGGGCCGGGGACCACTCAGCCCTCTGTTCACCGAAGGGCCTGATGTTCCAACTCACGGACGGGTCAGTCCCAGGCTGCCCTGAGACGATCGGGGCCCGGGGCCGCGGCAGTGGCCGAGCAAAATTCACACTCATTTTGTCACTTTGTCACACTTTCAAGTGTGAGCACACCTGGGGACGGGAGCCGCCTGGGAGAGGGCAGGCCCCATGAGACAAAGAGGCAGGGAGAGGAGAAGGGAGGCCTGCGGGCTCAAGTTACCTGCGGGGGTCACGGCGCCCTCTTGAACGCCTCCCACGTAGCCGGGCAGAAACTTATGGCAGAAGTCAGGCAGCGCCGAGTACAAAAGCACCTGCGGTGGGGATTTTAAGCTGCTTGACCCATGGCCTGGGGGGTCTGCTTGACCCTTGCTTTCGTTAACCGACGTGACCCGTGGCCGAAATCCAGGTGACGGTCGGGTACTCCTTCCGGAAGAGTGTGTGGCTCTGGAGCCCTGGCGGCAGGCAGGCAGGCCGGCCGGGGGCTCTGGAGGGGGAGGAGCCCCGAGCAGGAAGTTCATTACCGGCCCAAAGCAGCAATGCAGTCTCCCTGCAGGAGAGCCCACGAGCCCTTCCCGCTCGCGTTTCTGGAGCCATTTAAAAATTTGCAAGAATTCCCGGCCGTACAAGTCGCCCTCGTGACACGTTTTCAGTGTCATTTAGCGCATTGACACAGTGAGCAAGCACCACCACCCGGAACACATTCACCACCCCCATTAGCAGTCGCTCCCCAACCCCTCCCGCTGCCCCCCAACAACCATTAACCCACTTTCTGTCTCTACGGACGTTCGCACCCTGGTGTTTCACATAAATGGAATCACAGCGCCCTGGGGCCTTCCGTAACTGGCTCTTCTCGCTCAGCGAATGTTCTCAAGGTCCACCCACGCTGTAGCACAGGTGAGCGCTTCCTTCAGAGGGCTGCGTAACGTTTGTTTTAGCCGCTCGGCCACTGATATCTCTACTTTTAGGCTTCTGTGATTCCTGCTGCCCCTTCTCATCTTTTCACCCAGAGGGACTAAGAGACCAGAAATGAGAGGGGCTCTAAAGCCCAAAAGCTGGCACCCTGAGGAGAAACCGCGACGAACGGCTGGAGCTTTCCTCTAGGGCAGAAAACCCGGGGTGTGGAGGGAGCCTTCTCCTGCCACCTTTTCCCTGGATTCAGATGATAAACAGCTCTCCCTGTTCACCAGGTCCTCTGTGCAAACAGCTCCTTCCTGGTGAACTTCTGGTCCCAAAGGCCGGTGGGGTCACAACGGAGTCGAGGACGTCCTTGGCCAGGACCGTGTGGCCACCTGCTGGGAACACAGGCCTTGGCTTTGCCGAGTGGGGTCTCTCGTAACCGAGAGCGTACCTCTGGGGGCCAGAATGCTCCTTCTCAGGGGCTACTGATAAGATACACTTCCCGTCGTGCATGGAGCTTCCCCGGGCCAGCCCTGCCTCACACCCTCCCACAGGGTCTCGCTCCCTACTTCTCGGCATGTCCCTGCAGGGCTGCACACGCCCCTGAACTACGGGGAGGCTTCCACCGAAGGTGCGTCAGACACCGTGATGCCCTGCCGGGTCCCGGGAAGGAGAACGCCAACCCGAGCCCAGATCCCATTTCCCGGACCAATGGCCAGGACTCTCCCGGCCGGAGGGACGCCGCACGCCCGCCGTGCCCCAACCACCCTCCAGGGAGGCTGACCTGGAACGTGACCCACAAGGCGTAGAGCTGGGCCGCTTCCTTTGTCACGGCCGGCGTCTTGGCCCAGATGTCTGCGAGATGAGCGCGCCCGGTGGCGACGTCCACCACGGGGGCAGTGAGGGAGCAGCCGTACTGGTCGCACGCCATGATGAAGTAGTATACGATGAAAGGGGCCAAAAGCAGCAGAAAGAGGACGCTGGCCAGCGAAAACCAGTCCACCTCCCTGCAACAGCAGATGGCAGGCGGTCACGCGGGGGCCCCCCCTGGCCGCGTGGCCTCCTCGACAATGCACCGCACGTGCGGACGGGTCCCATTGTTTCCAACAGCCGTTCGCTCTCGGTGCAAAGGGCTCCCCATTGCCTGCAGGAACCACTCAATGTGCGTGCTCCACCGCCAGCTCCGGGGAGACTGACGGATCTGCGGACATCCACAGGAAGCCCGGAACCCGGAATACGAACGCTGGGAGGCCTTTCGCGACCCACAAGGCCAGAGGCTCTCCGGTTCCGGGCCGCGGGGGCCACTCACCCACTCCCGAGTCCCCACGCTCTCCGATCCAAGGAGGATACAGACAACAGGATACTGCGCCACCAGAGCCAGCCCTTTTTAGCCAGCTTTTCATTCCTTCTCCAATCCCTTACTTTACAAAATGGGCGACGGCTTATCTGGGGCTTATCTGGCTTATCTCTCGTTAGTCTTAATGATAAAACTCGTGTTTTTGATAGGTCCGTAAGATCCCAAGGGTTGGCCACCTCTCACTAAGATCTCGCTCCATTTTCTAGTTGGGAAGACTGTCAAGGCCTTACCAGGCACGGCCCCACTGCCCCTGAGTGGCAGCCCCATCGTTGGCAAAGCTGTCCCGACTCTTGGTTTGGGGAGCGTCGGGCTGGGACTTTGCAGCCATTGGGCCCTGAGGAAAGAAGACACGTCCTACTCAGATCGTCCCACAGAGAACAGCCACCATTATCTCCCACATCTGCCCCTGTTCGTAACTTCTGCAGGACTGGCTCTTCTACTAGCCTACTCGCTACCTTGTTCTAGATGGCAAGTTCCAGGCAGGGAAGAGATCATAGACTGCACTTCAGTCTCTCTCTCCTGGAATCCACAATAACCTCCCACCTGGCCCTCCTACGTCTCTCGCTCATCTTGATTAATTCTCCAGGTTGCGGCAGAACGCCCTCTTACCGCATGAACCGGGTCAGCCATGGCTCAGAGGCCTCTTGCGATCTGCTCCTGCCTGCTTTCCCCCCTACCCCCACCCCTTTCTCCTCATACCTTCCAATCCAGGCACACGGGGTCTTTAACGCCCCTTGGATATGGTTCATCTCGTTCATGACACCTGCTGCTTCTGCTTAGAACTTAATTTACAGGTCTCCTCATTCGGGGCTTTTGTAAAATGGCCCCTCCTTAGTGTGACTTTTTATATTTCCTGGAGTTAATGGGCGCCCCACTTTTTCCATTTGCGAAGATTTCTATGCGTCTATCGCTAATGTTTTTTTGTGAATGCTCTACCACAGCTAATGTACATACCAGCAACTTTTCTACATATTCAAACAATAAAATTTATCATTTCCATGCCCCCTCTCCCCCATAGCCATTCATCTTGAACCAATATACAAGCCAATCAGTGCTTCTACACTGCCTGTAGTCCCCTGTTGAGGCACTCTACCTGCTACTTTATTTTCTCATGTTCTCATTATGTAGAATTCTTTAATTTATTTGAGTGCATGTCTATTGACTGCCTCCCTCCGTTAGAATGTAAGCTCCCCAAGGGCAGGAACCACGTGTCCTATCCATTGCTCTACTACCAAGTCCTAGGACAGTGCATTCAATAAATAATCACTCCAAAAAAAAAGGTGAAAGAACTGAACTTGTCCAAGGGGAAAGCAGTGACATCTACGCTTCCAGAATAAGTTCTAACAGTGAAGTTTCAAAACATTGGAGGTAAGAAAACATGATTTTAAAGACTTTTAGAGAAAAGCTCTAAAAGAGGGGCGCCTGCGTGGCTCATTCGGTTGAGCATCTGACTTCCGATTTTGGCTCAGGTCATGAAATCATGGTCATGGGATTGGGCCCCATGTTGGGCTCTGCACTAAGCATGGAGCCTGCTTGGGATTCTCTCTCCCTCTTTCTCTCTGCCCCTCCCCCTGCCAAATAAATAAACAGTAAAAAAAAATCCAGGATTAAGAATCGTATCAGCAACCATTGGATTCTAGAAGACAATGATGGAAAACTTTAAAAACTTTGAGGGAAACTTATTTGCAACCTAGAATTCCATTTGCAGGTTAATTATTATTCGGAGAAGACACAGGATCCAAGAAAACTACAAAAAGAAAGCCGAGAGAAAGGATGAGGGGATGAGAACTGTGCAGTGCACCAGACAGTAACCAGTCCACCTTGGTACAAAATGAATGGCCACAGCAGAAGGGAGAATGGAAATGATGAATTTTATTGTGTTAGAGTGTGTAGAAAAATTATGGATATATATGAAGCTCTGTTATAGCATTCAGGAAAAAAAATAATGACAGATGCATAAAAACCTCAGTAAGTGGAAAAAGTGAGGCAATCACGAACTCCAGGAAAAATAAAAAGTCATACAAAGGGGAAAAACAACAACACACACCATAATTGTAGTACGTTAGTTGGCTTAACAGTAAATACTAGCAACTTTGTCATAACAACGTAATATCTGGCTACGGGCTGGTAGATGTTTGGATGGAGAAGGACATGTGAAGTTGGGAGTGACAAAAGCAAATCATTTAAAAATAAGCGGGTAAAAACAGCAACACAGAAGTAACTACAAGAATGAAAAGTATTTGCTTCTGGGAACGAAGACTATGGGATGAAGTGGGGAGCTGTTTATTCTATGCATCAGCCTTTTAACACTAATTTCTTTTGGAAAAAGTGAGCATGAGTTACTTTAATACAAAGGTACATTCATTAAAAAAAAATTTCAGCGACAAAAAGCATTTTCATTTGCAGTGGGGAACTGTACCCGTTATCACTTAATTTTCACAGGTTAGTTTATGGAATGTCTGTCTATGATGTACAAGGCAGGGTGAAGAACTCTTTATGGACCTTCCAACTCTATACCCCCAAAACCGAATACAGAGCCTGGTGCATGGCAGTCACCTTGATTAAACATGGTAGAAAACTGCAAAACGGCCAGAAACCTATAGGCTCGGAACTAAGTGTGGTAGGGGCTTCTGGCTGGCTCAGTCAGTGGGGCATGAGACTCTTGATCTCAGGTTGAGAGTTTAAGC
This sequence comes from Panthera pardus, assembly GCF_024362965.1. NCBI lineage: Eukaryota > Metazoa > Chordata > Mammalia > Carnivora > Felidae > Panthera > Panthera pardus. The sequence goes on along the minus strand of NW_026526677.1, from coordinate 2,749,776 downwards.
ACCACGTTGGGTGTGGATCCTACTTTTAAAAAAAAAAAAGAACTAAGTGTGGAAAGGCCAAACAGAAAACGCTGCTAAAAGGAAAAAGTGTATCTTCTACAGGTTAAAATAAGCCCAAATAAGTATTTTTTGAGATTATAGAATTCATTCACCCAGGAGTCCCCTCAGGCATAAGCAATGAATCCTATAATAAACGTGTAAGTCATATTCTTGGCAAAAGGTATGTGGAAACAGGGGAGAGGGAGGTATTTGGGGTATATTTTATTTTATTCCTAAGACTCACAGACAGGAGTTGATGAACCAGCTGTCTACTTTTTCAAAGCTAAAAAGTCACTGTCTATGCCCATGAACAACGGTGCTGAGACATGCTTACCTCCAACCTCTTGTGTAGGGATTTCACAACAGAATTGAAGTCTTCCTTCTTGAATGGGCCGCTCTAAAATCTCTAGACTCTTATGATTCACAAGGCCTGCTTGACCCTTCTCAACCCACTGAACAAAATCCTGCAGGGACACAAAGATGATAAATACACCAGGTTGCTGACATTTCAGGACCGAAGGTGGATTAGGACCCACACAGTATTTATTCAAGGCCTGTTGGAACCAAGTGAGAAGTACAAGGTCAGTGTGCCAAGGTTCAAAAGTGGAAGATAGCCCACACGGGAGGGGAGGAGGAAGGGAGTACTACCACCCAACTTCTTTGCCTGGTACACACAGTACCTGGCAAATGGTAGGTACTTGATGACAATGGGTGGCACTGAATAGAGATCTCCATGGAGGAGTCACCTCAGACATGAGCCTTAAGCCACGTATGCCTCTGCAACATTTCTAGAAGCTTGCTCATGCGTGCATCAGCCCGAATCAAGCCCCCTAGAGTTAGCACATTCCATTGGTACATTCTAGGAGCCAGTGAGAGCCTAAGAACACAGAGCAGCAGCAAGAGTGACCTGGGCTCGGAGCCTGGCCCTCTGTACACTCACGGGACCCAGTGACCTTCCTGAGTGTCTGGGGTCATGAATGCCTATGCGCATGAGGTTCTGTTATTAAAGCTGGATGAGGGATGGTTAGTGTCCCACACTAAAGATGAGCCAGGGAAATGGATGGGGCTTTCCGGCACCCTGGTCAGCTCTCTCAACTGGTTTTTTAGTTCCACGGGCCAAAGCTAAAGGGACATCGCTCCTGAGGGTCTGAGGATGACGCAGTAGAAGTGCCTGACCGCAAGCTTCTGACTGCCAGGCATTTGTGGCAAAGACATCCACCCCAAATAAACATATTGCTGCTGCTTGACCCAGCTACCAGCAAAAACGACCAGAGAAGGAACCAGGCCACTCCCACCCTTTCAGAAAGCCCTAGAAGACCAAGATGGCTGACCGCTGCAGGATTCACTTCTTCCCAAGCCCTTATTCCCACTCTTATGTTTTAACTGGCCAATAAAGAGCGAACCCATGAAACCTCAGGCCTCCACCCTTGAGCCTAAAGGCGGCAGAGCCCCAGATCTATACACACACACACTCTCTCTCTCTCTCTCTCTCTCTCTCCCCACCCATGAGCTCACTGTGGCTCTGGGCATTCTGTGTACCCTCCAGGACCTGTGAGTGATAAACCTTGCTCCTCGGAGCTCCCCAGTGCTTGTTGCTAAGGTGGGTCCTGCAATTATAAGGACCCAAAGGATGATCCAGCCATGCTGGTGGGGAGGGGGGACTCGCCACAGTAACATGAGCCCAGGAGGGTGCCTCGGGCATCCCCGCCCACAGCATCACTATCTATGGGCTGAGACCCACACAACAGATGACTTAGCAGCTTTTTGGCATCTTGAAGACCCCATAAATTCCTATGAGTAGATGTTGGGTGGACAGGCAGGTCTACCCGGCCTCTGGAAAGAACCGTCTTTGCACCAGGAGAGCAGCTAATCACCCTCTCACAGATTCTGATCTTTATCATCCGTTTTCATCTTAGGTTCAGTTTGGGCATGTCTGTATTTCTCAGTCTCTATTACTCTCAGACTAACAAATCTCCAAACCAGACCCGGTGCTGTTCAGACAAGGTTCCAAGAAACGCTCTTGGCCGCCTGCTAGGATAGTACCTGGCACTGCACCCAGGAAGATTAGCTGTTATCAGCAGTTATTCTGAACTTTATACCCGGCCTCTCACGGCCCCTGTTTCTCATCGCCCATAACCCAGCCATTCATGTATCTTTGGAAAAAACAAACAAACAAACCAGACTCGGACTTCAAGCCGTATCACAAAGCTGTCATCATCAAGACAGTTATGGTCCTGGCACAAGAACAGACACTCAGATCAATGGAACAGAATAGAGAACCCAGAAATGGACCCACAAACGTATGGCCAACTAATCTTTGACAAAGCAGGAAAGAATATCCGATGGAATAAAGGCAGTCTCTTCAGCAAGGGGTGCTGGGAACACTGGACAGCGACACGCAGAAGAATGAACCCAGACCACTTTCTTACACGAGATACAAAAATAAACTCAAAATGGATGAAAGACCTCAATGTAAGACAGGAAGCCATCAAAATCCTCGAGGAGAAAGCAGGCAGAAACCTCTTTGACCTCGGCCGCAGTAACTTCTTACTCAACACGTCTCCGGAAGCAAGGGAAACAGAAACAAAAATGAACAAATGGGACCTCATCAAAATCAAAAGCTTCTGCACAGCGAAGGAAACAATCAGCAAAACTAAAAGGCAACCGACAGAATGGGAGAAGATATTTGCAAACAACACATCAGATAAAGGGTTAGTATCCCAAATCTATAAAAAACTTAGCAAACTCAACACCCAAAAAACCAAATAATCCAGTGAAGAAATGGGCAAAAGACATGAATAGACACTTCTCCAAAGAAGACCTCCAGATGGCCGACCGACACATGAAAAAATGCTCAGCATCACTCATCATCGGGAAAATACAAATCAAAACCACAATGAGATACCACCTCACACCGGTCAGAATGGCTCACATTAGCAACTCAGGCAACAACAGATGTTGGCGAGGATGCGGAGAGAGAGGGTCTCTTTTGCACTGCTGGTGGGAGTGCAAGCTGATGCAGCCACTCTGGAAAACAGTACGGAGGTTCCTCCAAAAACTAAAAACAGAACTACCCTACGACCCAGGAATCGCACTACGAGGCCTTTATCCACGGGATACAGGTGTGCTGTTTCGAAGGGACACACGCACCCCCACGTTTATAGCAGCACTATCGACAACAGCCAAAGGATGGAAAGAGCCCAAATGGCCATCGACGGATGAATGGATAAAGATGTGGGATATAGATACAACGGAGTCTTACTCGGCCAACAAAAAGAATGAAATCTTGCCATTTGCAACTACGTGGACGGAACTAGCCGGTATTACGCTAAACAAAATTAGGCAGAGAAAGACAAATGTCATATGACTTCACTCATATGAGGACTTTAAGAGACAGAACAAATGAACATAAGGGAAGGGAAGCAAAAATAACATAAAAACAGGGAGGGGGACAAAAACAGAAGAGACTCTTAAATACAGAGAACAAACAGAGGGTTGCCGGAGGGGCTGTGGGAGGGGGGATGGGCTAAGTGGGGGAGGGGCACTAAGGACTCGACTCCGGAAACCACTGTTGCCCTATATGCTAACTAACTTGGATGTAAATTTTAAAAATAAATTAAATAATAAATAGATAAATAAGTAAACTGGATATGCATCCAAAAAAAAAAAAAAAAAAAAGACTCCTCAACATTTTATTAAAAAGAAAGTCGCCGAATTGCGCTCTTCTGAGCGGGTCATTTTCCGCTACCAAGAGGATACAAAAAGGTCCTCTTCCCCCCACTGGGCCGCCCCTCGTTGCCCGCGTCTTAAATCTGGGCACCCGTTGCGGCGCCTAGTTCTTTACTCACGTTGCTGCAGGAAGAGCTCAGGGGGGCACAGAGCGGGCACCCCGCCCTCGACCACCCCCGCCGGTTCACCTGTACGCACAGCTCCTCGGCCCGCGCACGCCCCGCCGACCCGCGGGACCCCACCTGCTGCACCGCCCCGGCTCACCTGAGCGCCCGGCTGCGAACCCGCCCGGGTCGCGGAGTCCCGGCCTGGCAGGGCCGCCCCGAAGCCCCGCCCCCAGGCTGACGCCTTCCCACAGACGACCAATCGGCCCCGGCGCGGCCGGCGGCCCCGAGACCCGCGATTGGCCGCGCGCCTCGCCCCACCCCCTGAGCTGACTCCGGGCCACCGCAGGCGCCACTCGGCGCCGGCGGGCCGCGAGATTGACGGCCGAGGGCCCGCCCCGCGGCTGGCGGGCGAGGGGGCGGCGCGAGCGGGACCCCGCACCTGCTCCGGCCGCGTCAGATAGGGACGGTGTCAGATAACGAAGGTGGTGTGGCGAGGATGCGCGCAGGGCGGGAGAGGTTGAGCGTGTACCGGTTTGACTTGGGGGTGTCGGAGGGGGCTCTGCTAGGAGGCCCGGCGGGTCTGGTTTCCCCAGAAGTGAGGGAGACGCAGTTCAGGGTCGAGATCACCCTGCGAGGTGGGAGGGGAAGAAGCGGCAGGGGTGGAAGGAGGGAGAAGTTGAGCTGCGACGCAAGATGGCCTTGGGCGACCAGTGCAAGGTGGCCTTGGGCGACATGTTTGCGCACGGGGACAGCTCCGGTGATAACAGCACACCACAGCCGTCCTCCTGGACAGGAATGCCCAAGCCACATGCTCCTGCGTCTGGAAAAGGGCGCAGGGCCACCCTTGCAAGGACATGGCCTTGGGAAGGGCAGCTGTGCGACTCGAGCAGCCCCTGGAGGGGTGGGCCACAGAAGGTGTCTGCAGGCCAACATTTGGGACGAAGGCCTCTGTTTGCATCCGGATCTGACTGGCACACCTCTGTGTCCCTCATAGTGACAGTTTTTTTTTTTCCCCTGCAGTTTTTTATTTTGAAAAAATGTCAAACATACAAACCAGGTGAACATACACTAGAGTGAACACCCATATACCTAGATTCAGCAGCTGACAACAGTTTGCCACAATTTATTTCTGTCACCTCTACCCCACTTTTTATCCTCAACTATTAATTCGCTGCAGGTGACATCCTCCTCCTAAATACTTCAGCATCCATGTCTCACGTTACCAAAATAAAATGCATTACCCTCAGGAAATTTCGCATCAACCCAATGCTATTATCTAATGTCCATATTCAGCTTCCCCCAATTGTCCCCATAATGTCCTTTACAGCTATCAGTAAAAGTCAGTATCCAATTGGGAATCACCATGCATTTAGTTGTCAAGGCTCCTTAGCATTCCTTAATCTAGAGCACAGTCCCAGCCTTTTTTCCTTTTCTTTTTTCTTTTCTTTTCTTTTCTTTTCCTTTCTCTCTCTCTCTCTCTCTCTCTCTCTTTCTTTCTTTCTTTCTTTTCCGTGTGTCTTTTTGGCCCTTTCATGATACGACGATTTTGAAGAGTCAAAGAGGCAAGCTTTTCTCAGCTTGTCTCTCAACTTGGATTTGGCTGTTTTCCTCACCCTTGCATTTAGGTAGTGCATTTGGGGCAGGACAACGTACTAAAGAGATGATGCGATGTCTTCACGCACCATGTCAGGAGGCCACGGGATGCCCCTGCATCCCATTACTGGTGATCAGGTGGCTGCGGCCAGAAGTCTCCATTTTTCCTCCGGTAATTAATAAATAATCTGTGGAGTGAGACTTTGAGACTGTAACTATGTTGCTCCCAGATAACCTTTTAGCCAGTCACCTTGCATTTAATAAGGACTCTTGCCTGAGTCATTTACTTCTTGTAAAGGGGTGATTTTCTAATTTCATCATCTTTCCTTCCACATTTATTGACATTTTTTGGGAAAAGATTTCCCTCTCTTAATTTCTTGGTCAGTATGGACTAATGGGTTTTACTGTCTGTACTGTCATTAATCTTTTTTCAAAAGAGGACATTATCTTTGGATATTGTCCCATATTTAGCCAGTGGGAGCCCCTTCAGAGTGACTCCTTTTGAATTTTTTAAACAAATTTTAATGTTGATTTGCTTTTTGAGAGAGAGAGAGAGAGAGAGCACGAGCAGGGGAGGGGCAGAGAGAGAGACACTGAATCCAAAGCAGGCTCCTGGATCTGAGCTGTCAGCACAGAGCCTGTCTCCGGGCTCTAACTCATGAACTGGGAGATAATGACCTGAGCCAGTTGGACACCTAACTGACTGAGCCATCCAGGCACCCCTCTTTTTTAAAAATAACATGTCCCCATCATTCTTTGAGCACTTCCTTATTTCCTGCAACAACCAGATGTTGGAAGTGTATTTCTTTCCCACCCTAGGCCTGGAATCAGCTGTTGGGGGCAAGAGATCTTGGAGCAGAAGCCTGAAAAAAAACAGGGGTTTCTGAGAATGAAAGCTACCAAGAAGGAAGGGTTAGAGTGAGGATTAAATAAATTAGCATGTGCAGTTCTCAAGTTCCCAAATTGTCTAGTATAAACAAGTGTTACTTTATAAAATGCTTATTTTGAGAGACAGAGGGAGGGCGCTCAGGTAATCAAGGGCAGAGGGAGAGGGAGAAGCAGACTCCACGCCCAGCGGGGAGCCCGAGGCTGGACTCCATCCCACACACCGTGAGATCACGAACTCGGCCAAAATTAAGAGTCCCACGCTCAACCTGTTGAGCCACCCAGGCGCCCCTGGGGTGGGGGTGGGGGAATGTATTTTAAATGTGAAAACGTGTGTATGACAAAGAAGCGACGGAAGTCGAGAGAAAAAGACGGATTGTTCGATCAGTGATGGTGAGAGTTATTCACAGGGAAAAGGAAAAAAACAGCTGGATTCGTACCCCAAAGGCATTCAAGAAGGAAATCCGTTAAGTGAAAGCTGGCTGGTGGTAAATGTGCGGGAAGCGCTTCAGGCGAGAAATGTGGCAACGGCGTGTTGCTTAGCCCAGAAGCCGCCCAGAAGCTGCCCGTAGACTCCAGGGAAAGGCCAGGGGGCCGCGAAGGAGACACCGCGCGCGCCTTGGCGCAGCGCCGCGAACGGTGCGGGAGCCTCCCGCACGCAACGGATCGCTCGTGCTCCGGGCCCACCATGCAGCGCCACACCGCAGAAAAACCATGAAAACAGCGTATCTAACACTAGGAGAGGGAAAAGCCGAGTCGCCGAGGCACCCGGGCTGCACTCCGTGGGGGAGGTGCGGAATGAAACGGGGAACCGCGCTCCAGGACCCAGCGACCGCCGCCCCCCCGCGCTGGGTCGCGGGCCTGCAACCCGGGGCGCGGAGGGGGCGGGCCTCCTTTCTGCGCAGGCGCGGCCGCGGGAGGGCGGGGCGTGGGCGGGGCCTGCCGCCGGGGCTCCGCCGTCCAGAGCCCGCTAGTCCCGGCCGGACCCGCGCGGCGCCCGGAAGTGCCCGGGACTCTGCCGCCGGGATGGGTCGGAAAGTGACCGTGGCCACCTGCGCGCTCAACCAATGGGCCCTGGACTTCGAGGGCAATTTGCAGAGGATTTTAAAGAGTGAGTCTGGGGGCGGCGGGGTGGGGGCCGGTCGTGGAACTGGGGGGAGCGAGGGAGGACAGTAGAGGGGAGCGGAGGGGGACCAGGGTAGGGGGACGGGGGTTGACGGGAAAACCGGGAGGGGGGACGGGGTTGGGGGTTCGGTGGAACTGGGGGGACGGGGTTGGGGGGGCGGGGGGACGGGGTTGGGGGCCGGCGGGATGGGGCGGGGGCAAGGTCCAGGCTTGCCGGCTGGCTCGATTCTGTTATTTGCAGTTGGCTGCTGGAGAGACAAGTGACAGGGGGAAAGGAAAGTATGCTTTATTCAGGAACCCGGCAACCTGGTGGACTTATGTGTCAAAGGCCATCTTCCCCATGGGGGTGGGGAGCCGGAGGGTTTTGAAGGGGAAGGTGCGGGAGAAGCAGGTGCCTGGGGGGGAGGGGCAGTCGCATGTGGACATGACCCTGGGCACACTTGCTGGCATCTGCGGCCGCCGTTTCCGAACGCAGTCGGGCCTCAACTTCTGGGAGAGTCCGGTCCTTTTCTCCTCAAGGCCAGTGGTCTGCAGGTCTCAGGACAGTGGGTCAGTTCTGCTACAGACCGAGGACTTAGGTCGCAAGCAAGGAGTGCATGAACTTGAAGCCAGTCAACCCTTAAGACCAGCGGGAAGGCTGTTACAGTCTCTGGTGCCTACAGATCTTCCTGATGGGCAGACTTTGGGAGAAGCCGGCCCCAAGAGGCCGGCAGAGTAAGGGGTGAGCCTGCAAGCTTAGAGACTAGGGTGTGGTTGTCGCGGGGCCACCATCTCGTTGGTGCTCTTTGAGGGTGGAAGGTCCAGCGGCCCACACCTGCACGCGAAGGGGCCGTCCTTCACGTGACGCCAGCCGTCTTGTTCTGAGCCGATTCCCGCGAGAGGGCTCGCTAAGAACAGCCACAACGGAATGGCACCAATGACAGCATCTTTTCAGCCACCTGCCTCCAGACCGTCATCCTTTTTTTTTTTTTTTCTTTTTTTCCCAACATCTACCTGTTTTCATCTCCTCGGGGCTCAGAGCATATCGGGTTGGAGCAAGGCGGTCGGTGGCCAGAGCAGGGTCTCCTTTCTCTTGGCCTCTTGTCCGCAGGTGCAGTTGGGCGCTGCTGTCCCCAGGCAGGGGTTGCTGGTGCCGCCATAGGCTGTGCTCCTTGGAGGCCTGCCTCCTCCCTGCACACGGTCTTCCACATCCACTTGTTAATAAACTACCAGGGACCGACTGCTTCCCCCTCCCCCTCCCCCAAGGGGCTAAGGATCAGCATCTTGCTTCCAAAGGGTGTAAGCGGGATGTGTAGGGGGTCTCGTCCTTGTCCTTGGTCCTTGGCTGCCTGGGGTCAGAGAGATCACCGAGTGCTTTTGGTTGTGGTCTGGCTTGCAGCTGTGTTTTATCTGCCCTTGAACACGTTGCAGGTACTGAAGTCTTTCTGTCTCTGCCTCCATGTGTAGGTATTGAAATTGCCAAATGCAAAGGAGCAAGATACAGGCTTGGACCAGAATTGGAAATATGGTGAGACTGGCACACACAGACTCCCAGGGCGGGGAAGGCAGAGGTATCCACATCAGCTCCCACTGCTGCTTTCTCCCGCAGCAGAAAGGCAAGGAAGGGGGTGGGTGTGGACAGGTGTGGAGGTGCAGGGCTGTTTAGGGGCGTCAGAGAGCCGTGAGCGGGCCTGCTTCACGTCACCGAGCGAGGGCGCCCGGGCAAGCCTGGAGCCCCGTGTCGGGTCGTGAGAGGAGCTGAGATTCAGCAGCCCGGGCTGGGCCGCTCTGTCTGCCGCCACCCTTCCCAAGTCCTCACTCTCATAGCCGGCCACAAACAGGTTTCACTCACCGTCTCCACATCTTTCCGCAAGCTAGTGTAGGCGACCCCTTCTGCCCTGCCTTTTTCCAGTGATCGGGAAGCTGGTTCCTCCTTGTCCCTTCTTCAAAAGTAAGCAACTGGTTGCCACACTGCAAGCCGCGGTTCATTTGTGACACACGTCAGCCGCCCTCCGTGCTCCTCTGTGTTCCCGTTTTGTGTGTCCAGGTCCTCGCCGTTTGTGGAATCAGAAGTCCCTCCTGGGGGCTGTGTCGACAGAAAGTGTCTCCTCGCAGGCATCTTTGTGTTAGTCCTTGAGGCCACGCCTGTCATTTTTCTAGCTAGCTTGATTTCTGTCCTTGGACTCCTGACTTCAGCTCGGGTGGTGTTTCCCATAATACGCAAGAGCGTTTTCACCTGCACTGGACCTGGTCTTTAAGATGCTTCTCAGCCGGCGGCCAGAGCCCTGGGGTCCTGCGTTGTCCGAGTGACTTCTCCTGAGCTCCTGTCTCGGTCTGTTCTTCCCACTGGAGGGTTGTCCTCAACGGCCCTGTCCCCCGGGTGCAGTCGCTGCTCAGATACCTCCAGGTTACGTCCTCCTTTGCCCTGTTCTCTCCCCACCCCACCCTCCGGTCTCCAAATCTGGACCTGTCATTTTAAAAGGGGGAGGAGTTTAGCTACAGGATCCCAGGGCAGCATACTTGCATCAAGCAGGGATAAGGGCCCTGCTGAGCTGGGCTCCCAGTGGTTTCTAGCCTGCCGAGCAGGCTCACAGTTATTTGCAACAGTCTGCAGAGAGGAAGCTGGGGCAGGAGTCGAGCCAAGTCCGTTCACTGGGCACGCCGTCTTCTTGTCTCTGGTGCCAGGCAGCTCCCACCCCAGAGGGACACTTGGAAGGAGAATGAGGGGCCAGTGCCACTGCGGCAGGCTGCCTCGTGGGTCTGGGGCGTCCTTCACCCCAGAGGCTGGCTGTGTCCTCTGGGCCAGTTTTACAGGCTTCGCAGATGGAAGGCTGCCCACCCAGAATGGGCCGGGGGCACCTGCCGACAGCCCCCGCTATGAGATGCCCCTCCAGTTGCCGGCCGGCCAAAGGGGCGAGGGGTCAGCCGATGGCTGGACATCAGGCACGTGACTTCTGGCATCGCGTTGCTGTTTGGTAGCCTGTGTGGCCCGGGAGCTGCCAGGCCATGAATCCCATGGAGCAGGATTCTGCCCTTGGAAAGGAAAGGCTAGCCCAGGGCTTGAGCCCTCACGGGACATCTCGTCGACCTCGTTCTCATGTCACCACCGTGGCTTTTCCTCTCGGAAGCAGAGGCGGGGAGGCATGCTTTCCAGGCGTTCGATACGCAAGTGCCAGTTTGGGGGTCTGCGTCCGTGTGCGCAGTTTGCCCAGCACTTGGCACGTCGCTTCCAGGCTGCTGCGTGGTAGGCGGGAAAGCCTTTGAACGCCTAGAAGCAGTTTACAGACACTCTGCGCGTTGTTACTGGCCCCCCCCCCCCCGGCTCCCGGAAATTGCCTCGATGCCCGTCTTCACCCTCAACGACGTCCCGGAGCGCCGCACGCGTCTCCTGGGGTGCTGTAACGCAGCTCCCCACGCCGGGGGTGGGTTTCGAACAACCGAAATTTGTTCTCTTGCGGTTCGGGAGAAGTCCAGACTCGGGGTGCTGGCGGGGCCCCACTTCCTCCAGAAGCTCCAGGGCAGGATCCGTGCTGCCTCCTCCCGCTTCTGCTCCCAGCGCCTTGTCCTGTGGCCGCGTCCCTCCGGCTCCACACGCGCCCCCCCCGACCTTGTCCTCCTCCTGTTGGATACACGACCTGCCCAGGACATCTGGGCTCACCTCGAGATCCTTAACTACTTCTTAAAGACCCTTTTCCCTTATACGGTCACACTCACGGGTTCTGGGGGCCAGGATCATGGACACACCTTTCTGGGGAGGGGACACCATTTGGCCTGCTTCCAGCACAAGTGTCTGTAGCAAGAACCAGGAGTCGCTCTGTGAATGGTGTTTTGAACGATATTAACGATCTTAGCTGCTTGGAAAGACATTCCTGTGGACCCAGCCTTGTTTCTTTTGCTTGTAGATCAGTGTGATTTGGGCTGCATTAAAAGTTTAAAAACTTTCACGGGCAGACACTTGACGGGAGAGAATTTCTCATAGTAACTGAAACTGAAGAGAAAGGGCCTGGGATTTCTTCATTTCCCGTGAAACGCATCCTCTTCTGTGGCAGCGGTCCCAGCTCTGCTTGCGCCGTGGAATCAGCCAGGAGGCTTTCAAAAGATCCCACTGCCTGGTCGCGCCCCTGCACATCTGACCCAGTTGGCCCCGCCCCCCTCCCCGCCCTCACCTCCTATGTCTCCAGGTCTCACCTGGCTGTTCCCTTCCTCTGCAGCGGCTACGGGTGCTGGGATCATTATTACGAGTCGGACACCCTCTTGCATTCGCTCCAAGTCCTGGCTGCCCTTCTGGAGTCTCCAGTCACTCAGGATATCATCTGTGATGTGGGAATGTAAGTGCTGGTTCCAGGGGCGCAGACGTACATGGGGGCGGGTGCGTGGGGCGCAGGTTCCGAGGGGCACAGGCGTATATGGGGCGCGTACATGGGACGCGGGTTCCAGAGGTGCAGGCGGACGGGGGCCACGTTCCAGGGGTGCAGGCGAACGAGGGGCGGGTTCCAGGGGTGCAGGTGTAAGGGGTGTGTGTTTCAGGGGTGCAGGTGAACGAGGGGTGGGTTCCAGGGGTGCAGGCGAACGGGGCCACGTTCCAGGGGTGCAGGCGAACGAGGGGCGGGTTCCAGGGGTGCAGGCATAACAGGTGTTGGTTCCAGGGGTGCAGGCGTGGGGGGTGTGTGTTTCAGGGGTGCAGGTGAACGAGGGGTGGGTTCCAGGGGTGCAGGCATAACGGGTGTGGGTTCCAGGGGTGCAGTTGTGGGGGGTGTGTGTTTCAGGGGTGCAGGCGAACGAGGGGTGGGTTCCAGGGGTGCAGGCGTAACGGGTGTGGGTTCCAGGGGTGCAGGCGTGGGGAGTGCAGGTGCACCATACGCGAACCCACCGCTTCATTTTCCACGTCGCTGTGACACGAGCTAGGGCCTAGCGTAAGCAGCACACAGATGGGATTTTTAACCCGCTGTGTCCACGTTTATCACGATCGGTGGCGGTACGTGGACTGTATTTGTTCCCTGTTCTGTTGTTGCCGTGACAGATGGTGGCAGAGCGAAACACAGAAACAGCGCAAAAACTTTGTCTTGTGTTTCTGGGCGTCGGAAGTCTTAAATATGGGTCAGCCTGGAGGCTCTCGCGGAGAGAGAGAGGCCAGCAACCCTCGGGGCCTCCTCCGCCCTCGAAGCCAGCGGAGGCTCGCCTCGACCTCCGCTTCCGTGCACATGTCTGCACTCTGACCCCTCCCCGGGCCGCCTCCCCCTCTCAGTGTCCGTACTTAGTCATCACTTCTGCAAAGCCCCCCTCGCCAAGGAAGGTGAGGAATTGGGCCCGGGGCCGTCCCTGGGCTCCTGATCCAGCTGCCACGGGGGCTGGTCCCTGCGGTTGTTCTAAGTGGCCTGGCCATCTTGTCCTCTTGTTTTCCCTTGTCTGAGGTTGGTTTTCTGTGCTCTGCTTTCTTCTGTTGGCTTGGCGTTTATAATCCTGTTTTCGCTCTTAAAATGTTAACCACCAACTTATAAAGATATGTTCCTTCGAAATCTAGCATTTATCTGGGCCTATAAGCTCCTGAACAAAATGTTCCTATCCTTGATCTGTGCAGCCACGCCCCCGCCCGGGGCCAGCAGAGCACTGGCTTCTGGAGCTTTGCCCCTGACCTCCAGAGGGGAGCACCCCAGGTGGTCGGGGCGGGGTCCAGACCGAGTGGCGGGGGAATCTGTTCACCCCCTAGGAGACCCGCCTTCTAGAAGGGGCGCAGGCAGCAGGTCAGGAGTGGTCTGAAGGAGAACTGGGAAGGCACAGGGCTGGTGGGTGAGGCCGGGAGGGGACAGAGGTGAAACGGTGATGGGTGTGTGCAGAGAGCTAGGGAGGAGGCCACTGACAGGTCTGAGAACGTTCCAGGAGGAGGAACACCCGTGAGAGGGGTTGACTGTGTTTCCTTTAGAAGAGCCCTGGGGGCGCTCTGGGGGGATTCGGCCGGTTAGGTGCCCGACATCAGCTCAGGTAATGATCTCCGGGTTCGAGGGTTCGAGCCCCACGTCGGGCTCTATGCCGACAGCCCGGAGCCTGGAGCCTGCTTCATATTCTGTCTCCCTCTCTCTCTGCCCCTCCCCCATGTGCTGGCACACACTCTCTCTCCCTCCCTCCCTCAGAAATAAACATTAGAAGAGCCTCTTTTGTCTCAGAGCCCAAACCGTGGCAGAGCCCTTGGCTCGTTTTTAACTTTGAGAAAAGCCACAGAGGGGCCCTGTGGCCCTCTTCAAGGGCCCGAGGAAGCTTCGCACTGAAACAGACGTGTGGTTCTGCCATTCACAGACGCGTGTGTGTGCCTTCTCTCCGCAGGCCCGTGATGCACCGGAACGTCCGCTACAACTGCAGGGTGATATTTCTCAACAGGTAGGTGGCCGCGGGGAGCGGGGAACCCGCACGCCCCACCCCAGACGTGGCCCCTGGAGCCCTGTGCTAGGAGGCGTCTTCTGGAAACGCCCGGTCGTTGGTGAGGGCCGATGCCCCGGGCAGGTGACGGCACTGCTTCCCCTGGCCCCTGCCCAGCACTGCCACCTTCAGGGGAGAGAAACCTCAGGGCGGGGTTTGGGGACACGTGGCCCTGTTGGCCAGAAGTCATCGGAGGGAGGGCGGTCTGTCACGTTCCCCTAAAGGCCCCTGGACGTCGGCTGCTCGCACGGCGTGCACCTGCCGGGCCTCGGCTGCTCTGTGGTCGTCCGTCCACCGTCCGGGGCGGGTGGACCCACGGGTGCCCCTCGTGACCGGGTGTTCATCTCAGGGGCCGCCTCGGTTTCCCGCCTGTAGGAGGATCCTGCTCATCAGGCCCAAAATGGCCTTGGCAAACGAGGGCAACTACCGGGAGCTACGCTGGTTTACCCCCTGGTCCAGGACTCGGTGAGTCACGGTGCCCGGCACCAAGGGGCATGGTCTGTGACCGCCCTGTGGACGCTTGTCTCGGGACTTCCCTGTGTGTGGCCTTGGCCCAGGTCACGGGGGGAGAGACGTGAGAGTCTGGGACAAGTTCCTGCCATTTAGGTACCGCTGGTTTTTTTTTTTTAATGTTTATTCATTTTTAAGAGAGAGAGGGAGACAGAACACGAGCAGGGGAGGGGCAGAGAGAGAGGGAGACACAGAATCCGAAACAGCCTCCAGGCTCTGAGCTGTCGGCACAGAGCCCGACACGGGGCTCGAACCCACAAACCGTGAGATCATGGCCTGAGCCAAAGTCGGACGCTTGACCGACTGAGCCCCGCCCCCCAGGCGCCCCTAAGTACCGCTATTTGATGCTGCTGCTATACAGATGACCTGTCACAGACCACAGAAATCTCGCGGGGCACCTTGTATCTCCAGTTACCCCGTGTGCCAGGCTTTCTCGGCCCCAACTGGTCGCTCTGGGACTGCCGTCCGTGTGGCAAGCTGTGCAGCGGCTGACCTCCCGGTAGCTACGTCCCTTTGTGACAACTTCAGGTGTCTGTAGACGTTGCCAGATGTCTCCCGGGGGCAAGACCGTCCCCGGTTGAGCAGCCCTGCCCTGTCCTCCCGTTACGGTTGTTGCTTTTCATTTATCGTTGCTGCTGCTGCTGAAACAGAACTTCAGCGTTAGATTTTCGGATGGTCAGTATTTTTACGTGGGAAAACGGGATTTTTGTACTTGCCACCCGGTTCCGGCACGGGCACGTGGGGCTTCTCTCGCCCGGGCTGGTGGGCGTCCGGCCTCACTCGTCTCTGACGAGTGGCTCGTTCGCTGGGACACGGCTTCCAGTAGATTCTCGAGGTTCCGCGTCCCCACCTTGGGTTCGATTCCTAGATCGCGGCTCTAACACACGAGGATATGCTCTGGACAGCCGGGTGGGTGAGCACAGAGTTGCGCTGGATGTCCACGCGGTCACCAACCCAAGAGCTCACCGAACCCGGAACCGCGTTCTGCGGGGTTTTACGGAGGCTTCCTTACCCAGGCCTGATTGGTTACGTCGTTGGCCTTTGGCCCCTGAGCTCCACCCCCAGCCTGGCTCTCTCCCCAGGCCTGGGGACGGGGACGGAAAGTCCAGCTCCCCGACCCGCTCCCCAGGCAGCCGGTGCCCCTCCCTGGGGCCCTTCTCCACGCCACTCACGACACAACGACGTAACGAAGACACGGGTGGCCCCTGTCGCGGGAAATTCTAAGGGTTTCGGGAGCTCGGCTCCAGAAAGACCGAATGTGCCTTCTCATCACAAATCACAAAGTCGCACTTTCTAAGTAACGGTCCGCGGAGGGTGGACTTTTGGCACTTTGCCCGCCCGCAGGTGTTGTCATTTTTCTCTTCCACGTGATGAGCAGTTTTGCAGAGTGGAAAACAAATTATTGGTTAGAAATAATGCTCCTTCCTAGTTTCGGAGGTATCGTGTGAAGGATTGCCTGGAGGCTTGTGCCCTCGGTGAGGGGTCACCGTGCGGATTCTTCTTCGCCCTTGGGGGTATTTTCTGTGTGGACACTTGCAGAAGCTTGTCTTCGTCTTTGGTGTTTTAAAATTGTATCCTGTGGGCCCTGGTGCGGGTGTCCGGGCTCCCGTGTTCGGCTCTCCAGGGCCCCTGTGTTTGGGGGAAACGTCGTGTCCTTTCTGGGCGGTGTCTGCTCTGTTTTCTCTGTTTTCTATTTCTGAAATGCCTCTTGATCGGAGATCAGACTCTCCCGGACCAGCTTCTCTATACTTGTCGTGACCTTTCTTTCCCACGTCCTGGAAGATTCCATCCCTCTACTTTCTTTTTCTTTTTTTATTTTTTTTTTTTCAACGTTTTTTATTTATTTTTGGGACAGAGAGAGACAGAGCATGAATGGGGGAGGGGCAGAGAGAGAGGGAGACACAGAATCGGAAACAGGCTCCAGGCTCCGAGCCATCAGCCCAGAGCCTGACGCGGGGCTCGAACTCACGGACCGTGAGATCGTGACCTGGCTGAAGTCGGACACTTAACCGACTGCGCCACCCAGGCGCCCCCCATCCCTCTACTTTCTATTCTCTAAGAGCTCTTTTTCGTTTTCTCATACTTCCTTACATCAAGCATCATTTCTCTTTGTTTTTTAATGTTTATTTTATTGTTGGGAGAGAAAGAGGCAGAGTGCACGCGGGGGAGGGGCAGAGAGAGAGGGAGACACAGAACTTGAAGCAGGCTCCGGGCTTGAACACAGAGCCTGACGTGGGGCTCGAACTCACAAACCGGGAGATCACGACCTGAGCCGAAACCAAGAGTCGGACGCTCAACTGCCTGAGCCCCCAGGCGCCCTGAGCCGTGAGTGTCTTTGACGTGAGTGTCAGGTTTTTGATTTCAGGAACATTTTCTAATTTCCCATCTTCAAAGGATTTCGTTCTCTCGCTCTTGTCCGGGAGCCTCCGCTGTGTGCGGGTCACGTGTCCCTGGATATCGTACGTGTCTTTCCTCTTCTCTGCCCGCTTGTTTGTACTTCCTCCGGGGTTCATCCCCCTGAGTCCGCCCTGTGCAGGAGTGTGCCGGAGGCTCCGGTCTCGTGCTGCTCGGGGCTGCCCAGATCAGCACGTCTTTCCGATTCCTTTCCCAGTTCACAAGCTCACTTTTTATCTTTTTCCAGCATCCGATCATCTCTCGTTTGAGACTTTTTATGGGGTCGTGCTGTCTCTGAATTTACTGGGAGCGTGCCAGCTCTTGCCCGGGGTCGGGGAGGGGGCGGGCGTGTGGGTCTCACGGTGACTCCTTCAGCCTCGCTCATTTCCTTGAGCCTGTGGAAGGGGCGGCGGATGCCGAGCCGGAGCGACCAGCTCGCATTTTGGCAACATTAAGACCACCTGGGAGCTGTGCCAAAATGCAGACGATAAAACGGCTGGGTTACTGTGGCCCCGCCCTCGTAATGGACCCACGACAGGTTCAAAGTGCAGTCCCAGGCCTCTTAAGAAAACAAAACAAACAAAAACCTGGTGCTCGACTGCAGAGACTTTAAGAACCTACTCGTTCTCATTATGTTCTTAGACGGACCCCAGATCTAAGCACAGGGGTCGCAGGGGCTCTTGTTGCCCCCGGGGGGCAGAGAAGACTTGTATTCAGCACGGCCAAGGGTGGTTTCTTGGCGGGAGTGCGCTGCTAGGACCTTTCCGGACGGCGTTGGCTGAGAAGCAGGGGCGTCCAGCCGGAGAAAGGTGCAGGCTGTGCGAACGGTCAGGTGCGGGGCCCCGGGCCGGCCTGAGCCGAGCCTCGAGTGACCAGCTACGGCAGCAGCACGGGACTCTGACGCGGCGTCTTTTGGCTCTCGGTGAACCTGTGAAACGCACCGGCCGGGTACAAGGTGAGGGCGGGCCTCGGGGCAGAGAGTAGGAGAGCGGAGGTGCGCGCGCCTGTGCCCTGGTGGTCCTGCTCCGGGCTGGTGCTCAGTGCATCTTGCGGGGGGTGCAGGCAGAGGAAGGGACGGGCCTCGGCCGGCTCCTCCCTCTAAAGTTCATCTTGACGCAGCGACACCGTGGCGGCAAGCCCGCCAATGGTGGATCGCAGACTCGCTGTGGGGCGGCGAGGCGGCCGGGAGGTCCTGTCCCCGGCCTTGGCGCGGGACAGAAGGCATCGCCCTCCAGCTTCCCAGCTTTGTGGTTTACTTAGGCAACGACCACTGAGGTCACCGCGGGAGGCTCCCGTGAATTCTGAGAAGGGAGCAAGAGCCGCAGCTCACAGATCGTCTTCGGGCGGCATCCCGTAACAGCCCCTTTGCGGTCGGACTCGGGAGGCGTCGCTTCGTGCCTTCTGCCTTTCAGCGTGGCACCTGGGGATGCCTTGTCCGGGAGCGGCGTGGGAGGTGTTAGACTCGGTCCGTCTTACTCCGTTTGGAGCGTAACTTTATCGTTTAGGCTTGTGATTGCGTGTTGGGCGAGCGCGGCGTGATCTTGACTCAGAGACTCCGATCGGGGATTCCACCCGGATCGCCCCCTCTTTGGAGATCATGCCCGTGACGCGTGTCTCGGGAGTGCCGGGCACCAAGGCCCCGGGAAGCCAGCCGGCGGGAGCTCACTGGGCACCACGGTGTCACCGAGTAAAATGCACAGCATCTTCGCCAACACGCCCGTCCTCGTCTTTTTATCTTGAACGGACGCTCGGGGCACCTGTGCATGCCCTACAGTCCTTTGCTGCCACATCGGTTGGAAGCTCCCGGGCCGATTTTTGTCCCCGTTCGGATGCCATCCCTCCCCCGGGCCTTAGACGCTCATCCTCAGATCTGTGCTGTTCCCTCCCAGGCAAACAGAGGAGTATTTTCTCCCCCGGATGCTGCAGAGCCTGACAAAGCAGGTGAGTCTCTGGGGACAGAACCTGTCGCTCTTGGAGGCCGTGGTATGCCCTGGGGGCAGGCCCCTGTGGGCCGAGGCCACAGCGGCACCTGGCTGGCGTGCGGGGAGAGGTTCCTGCACGAGGAGGGAGGGTGGCGCCCCCGAAGCCCGGCCTGTCGGTGCTGCCTCGTTCCCGCCCGGCCCACCGTGCTGGGGCCCCGGGGGAGCTGGGGGAGGGGTCCCCGCCCCACCTTGCCGGGGCTGGTGCTTGGGCCTCCGGGTCACCCGGGAAGCTGTGGGGGGTGGGGGGCTGTGAGGGTTCTAGTTATAAAACCCAAGCAAGACATTACCTGGCTGCCTGCTCGTTCTGTGAAGGCCCAGCTTCAGAAATCTCTTGTCTTTTGGAGCTGGCTTGGGCCAGGCCTTTAGAGCTTTGATCTCCAGCCTTAGCCGGGGGGCCTCGTCCAGCCTCTTCCTAGTGGCAGCTGCTGGGGTGACAGCTGAAACCCTGTTCTGGCCACTTCCCACGGGTGGTTGGAAGCCAGGGGCACAGAGCAGGTGTCGGGGGGAGGCCTGACTGGTCTGGTTTCTGTCCGAGGTCCCATTCTGGTGTGAAGTGTGTTAATTTGCTCAGGCTGCATAACACAGCACCAGAGATGGAGGGCAGGGGGTGCGGGTTGTTGTTAAACAGCAGATACTTGGCTCCCGGTCCTGGAGGCCGGAGCCCGAGGTCCAGGCGTGGGTGGGGCCGGGGCCTCCCGAGGCCTCTCTCCTTGTGTGTGGCCGGCCGTCCTCTCCCTGTGTCCTCGCGGGGTCGTCCCTCCGTGCGTGTCTGTGTCCCGATCCCCTCTTCTTACAAGGACCCCGTGGTCACCTTGATCACCTCTGCAAAGTCCCGGCTCCAGATACAGTCACGTTCAGAGGTGCTGGGGGTCAGGACCCCAGCACAGAAATTTGAGTGGGACGCAGCTCCTCCCAGGCCGCCAGGTTCTCCGCGCCCCTAATTACTGCCCTTCCGGCAGCTCATGAGGGTCCGGACTCTCTCAGTGGAGGGCCCGGCAGGGGTTCCGCTGGACCTTAGCGACGGACCCGAGCTGGACCAGGGGTCCCTCTCCCCTCATTCCTCCCAGTTCCAGCTCCATTTGCCTCTTGGCCGTCTCTGCCTCTTCCCTGGAGGACGGCGGCTGCCTGGCCGCTGGGCGGCTGCCCCCATTCAGGAGCCAGATTACATCACCGGCATTGGGTTTGATTCTTGAGCCAGGCTCCTCGAGGGGCCGGCTTGGGCTCAGCACCCCCTGTGCGGACACTCCGGGACGGGCACAGCCAAGGTTGGGCAGGGGCGCTCAGCCGGGTCCGGTCACCTCCCACGTGTCCCGGAAACTCATTTGACCGTGAAGTGTAGCAGCGGGCTAGTTTGAAAACCCTCCTGACCCAGAACACGGAACGCACCCATGAGTGCGTTTCCCCGTGTCCGTGTGTGTGTCTGGCGGGGAGCCCGTGTCTGAAGCATGTCGACACAGCCCTGACCGGGAGCTGCACCCCATTTCATCTTGCGGGGTCCCAGTGTGTCCTGGGGGCCTTGCCGGTGGAGATGACTGAGCCCTTGTGGGGTATGGTCTGAAGTTGCACGGATTTGGCTTGGCGGTTGACCAAGGGCGGTGGCTTGAATCGGCCCCGGTGACCGCCCGCGGATTTGAGTTCCGGGGCGTGTTCGGGAACAAGGGAAGGGCAGCGCGGGACCTGCCACACGTGGACACGTTGGGCCCCGTGGCCCTGAGCCCTGGCCACCTCACGGCAAGATGGCGTGTGGGTCCCGGCCGTCCCCGTGGGCTATTTGCCAGGTGCCCGGTGGCCAGCATGGGGTCCCGTGTGAGGGCTTTCTTCGCAGCCACGGGGAGCAGGGCCAGGTTTACGCCGTGGTTCTTGCCTTCGGCAGCCGAGGGTGTCGGACTCGCGCACACGCATCGGGGAACCCGACCCAGCGTGCTCGGCCGTGTTCCCTGTCTCAGGATCAGTTCTCGCCGCGTCTGTAGCTTTGGGATCAGGAGAGGGAGCCAAGTTGGACCAAGACAGCAAGTCAGGGCTGTCCGCGTGCCTGAGAGCGTCCCACACCCGCCTGACCGGTCAGCACACGGAGGCCCCGGCGCCTCGTCTGCCCCGGCCCTGGGATGCCGCCATTCGTGGCTTGTTAACGTGGCTCTTGATGACAGACACGCTTGCTTCTGGCCCTGCCACTCAGGAGCGGGGTCACTTTTCTCAGGTTTCTCGCATGACCCTCGGGTCATTCCTGGCACAGGTGGGACGATCCGGTCACACTGTCGGGAGCACGGATGATGCCGAAAAGGGCTTTGGGCCTTGGCAGGCGTGGAGTGACCCTGGACAAACGAGACCCTTTATTCCTTTCTTTTTTTTTTTTTTTTTAAATTTTTAGAGCATGTGCACGACAACGGGAGAGGGGCAGAGGGAGAGAGAGAGAGACAAAAGCAGGCTCCATGCTCCGTGCAGAGCCTGACATGGGGCTCAGTCCCACGACCCTGGGATCATGACCTGAGCTGAAATCAAGAGTCAGGCTCTGAACCGAATGAGCCACGCAGGCGCCCCAAGACCCTTTATTCTTTTTTTTTTTTTTTTAACGTTTATTTATTTTTGAGATAGAGAGAGACAGAGCATGAATGGGGGAGGGTCAGAGAGAGGGAGACACAGAATCCGAAACAGGCTCCAGGCTCTGAACTGTCAGCACAGAGCCCGACGTGGGGCTCGAACTCATGGACCGCGAGATCATGACCTGAGCCGAAGTCGGCCGCCCAACCGACTGAGCCACCCAGTCGCCCCAAGACCCTTTATTCTTAATAACGATGATGGCGACGGGGATTTGTGCCCATGGAAACTTCCGGAGTGGAGTGACGGCTTGCCGGGGCCACAGAGGGCCCTGTGGCAGCTCAGAGCACAGCTCCTGCCTAGTGAACGCTGTGACCAGAGGCCCCGGGGGTCAGCAGGGGAGATGCCGGGCCGCCTGGGTGGGGAGTGCTCCCCAGCTGGGCAGGGACTCACTGGGGCTGGAAGTAAAAGGGCAGTGAGGTCGGGACGCAGCCCAGATGGGACGGCCAAGGGGTCTCGTGCCCTCCTGTCCCCTGACCGCAGGAAACCGTGCCCTTTGGAGACGCGGTGCTGGCCACCCGCGACACCTGCATCGGGAGCGAGATCTGTGAGGAGCTCTGGACGCCCCACAGGTCAGCCCCGGCCCCGGCCTGGCGGGTGGCCGCAGGTGGAGACAGCGGGGCTGGGCGGGCGGGGCACGCGGCCCATCCTGCCGTCAACCGCCGTCTGCCCGCAGCCCGCACGTGGACATGGGCCTGGACGGCGTGGAGATCTTCACCAACGCCTCGGGCAGCCACCACGTGCTGCGCAAAGCCCACGCCAGGGTGGATCTGGTGACCATGGCTACCACCAAGGTAGGCGCTGGGCCGCCATGCTGGGGCACGCGTGCCGCGGGCCCGTGCCGCGTCCGTCCCGCACACCCCCGAGTCCCCGGTGCCCACGCAGGGCCAGGCCCGCACGACGGACATCGGTGCCCGCAGTTTCGGCCGGCGCTCTGCAAACGGGCGCTGACTCGCCCTCTGGGGCCTCACGCGCCCGACCTCCCCTGACCCTGTGAGGCAAGCAGGGCACCTCCTGCCCCGGCGTCAGGCCCCTGGGGCCCGAGGCACCATCGAGGGACAAGTGACGCGCTGGCCGCATGCTCAGTGGTTCCGAGCTGGAGCGCAGGGAGCTGTCCCGAGGCGCTGCCCTTGCTGGGCAGCGTGACCCCGCGAGGGGCGGGTTTGGGTCTCTGTGCCACGCTGTGGGGTTTGTCTTCCGTGACCCCCCTCGTCCCGTGTCAGAGACGACAGTCAGTGCCTGAGGGGTGCTGGGGGGCAGCGAGGGGAGGGGCATTGGGCATGATGCCTGGAGGCTGGGAAGGCCGGCGGGTCACTGTCCCGGGCCCTACTGTGCACCCCCCTCCCCACCGTGTGCAGGCACTTTCTCTGTGGGGAAGGGCGGGGGGGGCGGGGGGGTTCCCTGCAGGGCGCCGTTTAAGGCCTTGGGAGGGCCGAGGAAGGGACGGTGATCTCGGTGCCCCCTGCATTCTCCAGAACGGCGGGATCTACTTGCTGGCCAACCAGAAGGGCTGTGACGGGGACCGACTGTACTACGATGGCTGTGCCCTGATAGCCATGAACGGCCACATCTTGGCGCAGGGCTCCCAGTTCTCCCTGGACGACGTGGTGAGAGCGAGCTCGCAAACCCCAGGGGCATCTGCTCCTTTCCGTGACCGAGCCCTCGTGCTGGGCTGTCGTCTCCGGGCCCCCCCCCGCCACGGCCGGCTCCCGCCCCGCCCGGACAGATGAGGCCACCACAGCGCGAGGGTCACACGTGCACGGCCTGGGGGGAGGACCCGGCCCCACGGTCACCCTCGGGGGCAGGCGAGCAGGCAGGTGCTGTGGGGGGCAGGCTGTGTCGTGCCAGGAGAGCTGGTGAGCCCCGGTCCCCCAGGGAGTGAGCAGGCACCGCCTGGTCCCCGCAGGAGGGTGTCCCTCGGCAGGGGCCTCGTGCGTAGAAGCAGGTGGAGGGGAGCTCGCTGAGGCCACTTGACACAACCCGCTGGCTCTTCCCCACGTGTCCGGGCCATGTGTGTTAGCCGTGGGCCTCACAGCGCCCTGGCCCCGAGGCTCCCCCGGGGCAGGCCTCCCTCCGTGGGCCGTCTGGTCTCCCTCGACACGCGAGCGGGCTGGGGTCAGGCACGTCTGTGCGGGGAGGCGTGGGGCGAGCTCAGAGTAGGCGTCGCCGCAGCCCTGGGGCGCGGGGGGCGGGGGACAACCAGGAAGGCAGGCTGAGACACCTGTCCCGTCCTGCCCTGACCGGGCCGACCTCTGAGAAGCTGAGGGAGACCCGCCCTCTGCAGCGAGGACGCGTGTCCGTGCTGTCTGTACGCCGACAGGTCTTTCAAGTTCAGAACAAAAAAAAGGCTGTTCTCACGGGAGACGGACACGAACGCCAGCCGTGCGGACGCCACAAGTGACCCTCGGCTGTGCGGGCGCGAGGGGTCCTCGCGCGGCACCACCCGTGTTCGGGGGGTCGGGTGGAAATGCTAGTTCGGGGGCAGGTGGGAGCGGAAGACAGGTTCGCAGGGACGCGGCAGCGTGAGCTCGTGCCAGGTCGCGAACCCTCCCGTTCGCTTCCTCTGCACTCGGCTCGCTGAGGGGACGCTGGTCCCCTCGCCGCCCCGCTGGGGTTAGGAGGGAAGCAGGTGTGAAACCGAAGTCACGTTTCAAAGCGGAGCGAGTGAACTCCGTGATGCTCTCCTGCTGGGGGGAGAGGGGCGGGAGTTTGGCAGAAGGGACGCTCCCTCCCTCCCAGCTGTCCCCCAGGCCGTGCTCGCCAGGTGACAGCACCCCCACAGGCCTTCAGGTGTTCAGCATTAGCCACGGTAGAGGCGGGTCAAGTTCGTGCAGAAGGCGCCACTCTTCTGCGTCCCACAGGAATGCCCCGCTGTCTTCATGCCGGGTCGGTGTGGCCGGGACGGATGGTGGACGTCAGGGCCACGGGTGCCCTGCGCAGGGTTGACTGGCAGTGGAGGGGGCCACCTGTACCGGGAGGAGCAGGTTCTGGGCCCTGGCCAGGCCTCGGGGCTGGGACCCCAGGGGTCTGCATTTTGGGTGGCTTTGGCGGCCTCTCGCTTCGGGAAATGATGGAAGGACAAACACAAGCCCCTTTTTGCTGGTCTTTGTGGCACGTCCAGAGTGGCCCGAGCCCGGTGCTGACAGCAACAGTTGCCCACGGGGCCGGTGCAGGAGCAGGGTGGCCACGGCCGTCCTGTGTCCCCCTGTGCCGTGCCGGTTAGCTCCCACTGTCCCACACTTGTACGTGAAGAGACAACGTCAGAGTGACATAATCTGATCAGGAGTTATTTTCGTAGAGAAAGGAATAATATGACAAAATGAAATTAAAATTCTCTTTTTTGCAATTTTTTTGAAATCTTATTCTTTTCCTATTTTGTGGTCTTTTTTGACTCTTCATACTCCTGTCTCACCTGGGTTTGAAGGCAGGGAAGTGTCACCCGCTGTCACACAGCAGCACATCTAGGCAGGGGCACTGGCGTGGACTGCCGAGGCTCTGACCACCCGTCTGCCATTGTCCGGCTTGTCCTTCCCCTGTGTGGGCTTGGAGCTTGGGTTGCCTCTCATGGTCACAGGATGGCTGCAGCAGCTCCAGCCATCCCGTCTCCACACAACCACGTCCAAAGCAGCAAAGGGGCCCTTGTCTCCCATGCGTCCGTCTAAGAAGAGAGAAGCTGGCTCAGAGGTCCCGGCCGATACTGATCAGCAGAATCCTGTGCCGTGACGAGGGGACCGCTGCTAGGTGTCCCACTTCACTGGAGGTTCTGGGGGCAGCAGCGAGAGGGCGGGGCTGCGGGTCAGCGACAACACTGGCCGTCCCCTCTCCCCGGGCCCCTAGGGGCCCACAGCTCCCCAGTCCCTGCCGCGGAAGGTGGGGCTCGTCGTGTGCAGTTTGGCGCGTCCGCGAAAACCGCCCAGTTACCCAGCAGTCACGCTTTCCCTTCGAAACCCCCTCCTCCAGGAAGTTCTCACCGCGACGCTGGATTTGGAGGACGTCCGGAGCTACAGAGCAGAGATTTCATCTCGAAACCTGGCGGTGAGTTCTCGTGGACACACGCGGGACGCTTGACAAAGGCCCCGGAGCCCTTTGTGGTTTTTTGCGACGGCAGCTTCTTGGGATGTTCCCCGGCACCCCGTGATTCGGGGGATGTGGCACGCTCACGGGGCCGCACCGCCATCGCCTCGTCGGTGTCCTGACAGCGGGGGACCTCCTCACCCCAAGGAGACTTTCCCGTGCCCGCCCACCTCCACTCCGCATCCCGCCCCCAGCCCGGGCCCCCCACCTGCCCACTGTGGGCGTTTCACGGAGACGAGACCATGAACCTGAGGCCCTTCGTGCGGCTTCTGTCCCTGAGCAGGCCCAGCCGCGTTGTGGCGGGTGTCCGGGCTTCATGCCTCTTCCTGGGCGGGACGACACTGTGACCGTCCGTCCGCCGAGGACACTCAGATCGTCCCCACGCCGGGTCCGTGAGGAGTTCGCTCTGTCGACATGCATGCGAGTTTTTGCGCGGGCGTTCTTCCCGCTTCCCCCGGGTGTGCGCCTAGGAGCGCGGCCGCCGGGCCGCACGGTCACTCTGCTTTAATCCCCGGAGGGGCCACCTCAGCGCACGAGGCTTCCGAGCCTGCCACCGCCCGTCTCTCTGGCTCCAGCCGCCCCGCGGGGGTGGGGCCGCCGCTGTGGGCTTGAGGTGCCTTCCCACTGGCTGACAGTCTGTCCCTCGGCCGGCCCTAGTGGCCTGCGAGGGGGCGTCACTGTCGTGAATCTCCGTCGGCAGGCCAGCAAGGCGAGCCCCTACCCCCGAGTGAAGGTGGACTTCGCCCTCTCGTCCCGCGAGGACCTGCTGGAGCCTCTGTCCGAGCCCCTCGAGTGGAAGTACCACAGTCCCGCCGAGGAGATCAGGTGGCTGCCCGGACGCACGCGGAGGGGTCGTGCTGTGCCCGCGGCCCCTCCCCTCGCCCGCTGCAGGGGCCCAAGCCAGTGCCGACGGCTGGTCCTCACCGCCGGCCCGGGGCGGCTGCTTGGTTAGGAGGAGGCCGTGCTGCTTCGGGGTCGAGGGCGCTGATGCCGCAGCCGGACGGCCTGGCTTCCCCTCCCCCTCCCGGCCCTGTCGCTCCCTCGTGCGGGGGGCTTTGGGCACACTAGCCCCGCCCTTTGCTTTTGCGTCTCGGTTTTCCTGTTTTAAAACGAGCCAAAGGCATCCCCCCTCTCCCAGGGCTGTCTGGGGACAAGAGGGCATTAATTCTCACGAGGCGCTGGGCCCAGCCGCTGCTGGCCGTTCTCACTGGCCCCGCTCCCGCCTCGCCAGCTGCCCCCGGGTAGATTGCGGACGGGTCCGCAGCCCCCGGCCCTGACGCTTCCCATTCTTCTCCAGCCTTGGACCCGCCTGCTGGCTCTGGGATTTCTTAAGACGCAGCCAGCAGGTAAGATTTCCAGTGTTTGCGTTCGGTTCTGTGGGGGGCTGGTGGGTTTTTCCCCCGACGCGAGCCCTGCTTCGCTCTGCCTCGGTCAGGAGCTTAATCCACGTTAGCCAGACGCCAGAGCGCCCCCCGGGGGTTTGGCTCCGCCTTTGGGGTCCCGTCTGATGACGTCCAGAGGGAACGGAATACACGTCCCACTGGTTCTGTGTCGTGACGTCTGTAACTTACCGGGGTTTAGTCCTAGATGTGCATCGCAGCGCGAGGTCTGTTTTCCCTCTAGAATAATCCATCCAGAACGCGCGGCCCACGGCGAGAGCGCTGACGCCCGCACGTTCTTGTGGGTGCCCGTCAGGGTTTGCAGGTGGCGCTGGGCCGAGGTTTGGGCGCGTCGCTTCTCCGAGGCCCTGCCCACACCCGCCTCTGGTTGACCCGTTCCAGGCCGGCTTCTTCTTGCCCCTGAGTGGTGGGGTGGACAGCGCGGCCACCGCCTGCCTCGTCTACTCCATGTGCCGCCAGGTCTGCGAGGCCGTGAATAACGGAAGTAGGTGGCGTCCGTTGGTCTGAGCGAGGCTCCGGGGCTCAGAGGACGGGGTGAGGCGGACCCCGGGTCCCGGCCGTCAAGGGTGAGGGAGGCGCCGCCGATGTGCTCAGATGTCGCAACAGGACCTGGGGACAGCAGGCCAGTGAAGCCCCTTCCCGGGGCTCTGGGCCAGGGCGGCCGTGGCCGTGTGCCCGCAGCGTGGCCTGGAGGGAGGAACACGGACGGCCTCGGGGTCAGGCAAACCCGGGTCGAAAGCCTCCCCCACGCGCTCTGTGTCAGACATCCCCGTGGCGTGCGCGCCAGAAGAGCGAGGGGGTTGCTGCGTAGGAGGGGACGGCCCCCGGGGCGGAGGAGAGGGTCTGGGCCCTGAGCACCGCCTGCTGTCTGCGGGTTCTCAGATCAGGAAGTGCTGGCCGACGTCCGGACCATCGTGGACCAGCTCGACTACACGCCCCGGGACCCCCGAGAGCTCTGCGGGCGCGTGCTGACGACCTGCTACATGGCCAGCGAGAACTCCTCCCGGGAGACGCGTGACAGAGCCGCGGAGTTGGCCCGGCAGATCGGCAGGTAGAGGGGCCGCTGGCGCGAGCCTGGTCCTAGGGAAACCGTGTCTGTTCCCCCCGCCCCCCGTAGCCGCGTCGGATTCCCACGCCTCCGTCCCCGCCCCCTGCTGGCATCCCAGACACCGGCCACCGGGGCTGATGTGCCCCCCGGTGTGGGAGCCCGGGACCCCACTCGCGGCTCTGGGGAGTGGGCTGGCGCTGTGAGGGCCCGCCCCCCTCTTCCCTGGGCCGGAGCAGGGTCGGGGAGGGCATCTCTCCGGTCAGGGAGACTCGGTCCTTTCAGAGTCCTCTGTTCTCAGCCCAAACCGGCCCCCACCCAGCAGTGCTCCTGGGCGCGTCCCCGGAGGAACTGAGAGCGGGGACTTAGGCGTTTTGCCCCCGTGTTCACGGCAGCGTCGAGCACGGCAGCCGGAACGTAGGAGTGGCCAGGTGTCCCTTGGCACACGAGGCAGTGAGCAGATGTGGTCCGTGCCCACGACGGGACGTCGTTCGGCCTCAGAAAGGAACGGGCTTCTGACACCCGCTACCTCGGAAGGACCCCCGAGAACGTGGTGCCCAGGGGAACAGCCCAGCCACGGCACCACGTACCGTGGGCATCTCCGTGGCACGTCCGGACACAGGGCTCCCTGGGGGGGCCGGGGGGGAGAGTCCTGAGCTCCACAGGGGTGGCGTCTGCGCCACACGCGGACGCACCGGGTGCCCCCGGCCCTGCGCACACCTGCCCTTTCCCCTCACAGCCACCACATCGGTCTCGACGTCGACCCCGCGGTCAAGGCCGTCGTGGGCATCTTCAGCCTGGCGACGGGTAAGAGGCCTCTGTTCGCGGTTCACGGAGGAAGCCGCCGGGAAAACCTGGCGCTACAGAACGTGCAGGTGCGCCCCCAGCCCGGCCGGCGTCACGGGGCCCCGCGGGGGAGGCCGGGGGCGTGCGCGCATCTGCGAGAGCGACAGGCTGCGGGTGTCTGCGACGGTGGCACGGGCGCGTGCGCGTGTGTGCGTCTCGGTGCACGTGCTGGTGCACCTGTGAGAGCACGACGGCGTGTGCTGGGGGGGGAGGCGTGTGGGCACAGGCGTGGGTGTGTGAAAATGCGTGAGGGCATGTGAGTGCGTGTGTGTGGGCATGAGAGTGTGTTAGTGAACGTGGGGGCGTGTGCGTGCACACACGTGAGCGTAAGAGGGCACGGGAGCGTGTGTTAGCGTGAGGGCGGGGTGTGTGCACGCGCGCGTGCGTGAGCGTGCACGTAAGGCTCCTGCATCTTCAGGGATCGGGCTGCCGCAGGGGAGCCGGGCCCTGGCCGGTGGGTGGAGGGAGAGAGGGACCCTGGGCCCCAGCCACCGGGCTCTGTCACATCTCTGTCCCTTTTCTCGTGGCCACGGTGGCCTTCCCTCCTCCAGCAAAGCCGGCTGTGAAGGGGGTGGAACGAGTGGCCGAGAGTTCTTTGCAGCCCCATCCTGCCACCGAAGCTCCCTCCGCACCCCGGCTCCGGGTCCTTCCGTCTTTGATCGGGGGCCGCTCGGTGCACCCAGTTATCGCAGGACCCTGTTTCCTCTGGACGCTGGAAAGCTCCCGTGTTACTTGGACTCTTTCTTTGGAGCTGCACGGGGAGCAGGGTGCCAGTGTGTGTGTGCCCCATGCTCGGCACGGGGTGACGTTTGCCGCTGTGTCACCCAGGCTCGGATACGGATGGTCGTGGCCTATCTGTTTGCTCAGCTGAGCCTCTGGGCCCGGGGCGCTCGCGGTGGACTGCTGGTGCTCGGATCGGCCAACGTGGATGAGAGGTGCGTGTGCCCGACTCCCGAGCACCCAGGTCTCCGAGGGTGAGTGCTCCCCAAGGCGGCATGTCCAGGCTCCCTCCAGTTCTCACAGCATCTGTGAGACACACGGTGGCGGGGGCGGGGGGAGGGGTCACGTTACCCCGCGGCTCAGGGCGTGTCTGGCACCCCCAGGACGTCATCACTCCCGAACTTCACGATGACTCAGGTATGGAGACGGGTCGACACTGTCTCCCTCTGGCTCCCCGCCACCGTTCCCGCTCGGGCCAGCTCCGCCTGGCTTGGGCTCTTCCGCGGTGCCGGGTCTGGAATCTGTCACCCCTCCTGCCCCACCCCGCTCGCTTTCACCCGCCCCCCCCGGGCAGTCCCACCACGTCTTCCGCCCTTGCTCTGCGTCCAGTGTTCACTCCCAGCCAGAGAGCCCGTCTCTGACGTGGGCTGGAAATAGTTTCTCGTGGTCTTTGCTGGTCAGGAGAACTCGGAGCCTCCTGTTCTCCAGGTACATTTCAGCTGATCTTCAGGGTGAGCGGTGGAGGCTGGGAGCGCTCCTCCTCCAGCTTCCGTCCCCACCTCTCTCGGCTGTTCTTGCTTGCTCCTTGTTAGCAGAAGGGGTTCGAGAACCTTGTCTCTCATTTATTCATCTGGTCATCCATGCATCAGTCTTTCCATCCGTTTGTCCACCCATCTCCCAACCCGTCCGTCTGTCCACCCATCCATCCACTCACCCGCCCATCCGTCTACCCACCGATCTATCCACTCACTCATCCGTCCATCCATCCATGTGTCCATCCATCTATCCATACGTACACCTGTTCACCCATCCGTCTATCCACCTATCCACCTGTCCGTCTGTCCACCCACCCACCCATCCATCCATCCATCCACTCACCCGCCCATCCCTCTACCCACCCATCCATCCACCCACTCATCCGTCCATCCATCCATGTGTCCATCCATCTATCCATATGTACACCCGTTCACCCATCCGTCTATCCACCTATCCACCTGTCCATCTGTCTGTCCACCCACCCACCCATCCATCCATCCATCCACTCACCCGCCCATCCGTTTACCCACCCATCCATCCACTCACCGCCCATCCATCTACCCACCCGTCCATCCACTCATCCATCCATCCATCCATCCATGTGTCCATCCATCTATCCATACGTACATCTGTTCACCCATCCGTCTATCCACCTATCCACCTGTCCATCTATCTGTCCACCCACCCACCCATCCATCCATCCATCCACTCACCCGCCCATCCGTCTACCCACCCATCCATCCACTCACTCATCCGTCCATCCATCCATGTGTCCATCCATCTGTCCATACGTACACCCGTTCACCCATCCGTCTATCCACCTATCCACCTGTCCATCTGTCTGTCCACCCACCCACCCATCCATCCATCCATCCATCCACTCACCACCCATCCATCTACCCACCCATCCATCCATTCACCGCCCATCCATCTACCCACCCATCCATCCACTCATCCGTCCATCCATCCACGTGTCCATCCATCTATCCATACGTGCATCCATTTACCCATCCGTCTATCTGCCTATCCACCCATCCATCTATCCATCTATCTGTCCACCCACCCATCCATCCATCCATCCATATGTCCCTCCATCCATCCACTCACCCGCTGTCCGTCTACCCACCCATCCATCCACTCACTCATCCCTCCATCCATCCACCTATCCATATGTACATCCATTCACCCATCCGTCTGTGTGCCTATCCACCCATCCATCTGTCCATCCATCCATCCATCCATCCATCCACTCACCCACCCATCCGCCTATCCATCTATCCATCTGTCCACCCACCCATCCATCCATCCATGTGTCCCTCCATCCATCCACTCACCCGCCATCTGTCTACCCACCCATCCATCCACTCACTCATCCATCCATCCATCCACCTATCCATATGTACATCCGTTCACCCATCCATCTGTCCACCTATCCACCCATCTATCTGTCTACTCACCCACCCGCCCATCCATCCATCCATCCATCCACTCACCCGCCATCTGTCTACCCACCCATCCATCCACTCACTCATACGTCCATCCATCCACCTATCCATATGTACATCCGTTCACCCATCCATCTGTCCACCTATCCACCCATCTATCTGTCTACTCACCCACCCGCCCATCCATCCATCCATCCATCCATCCATCCACTCACCCACTCATCCGTCTACCCACCCATCCATCCACTCATCCGTCCATCCATCCATGTGTCCATCCATCTATCCATACGTACGTCCACTCACCCATCCATCTATCCACGTATCCATCCATCCATACATACATGCATATATCCATTCACCCATCCATCATTCCATCCATCCATCCATCCGTCTTTCTATCCGTGGCATGAGTGTCTTAATCTTTCTATATCTTGCTTGTCTGCAAGTGTGTTTTCTGTTAAACATTATATTGGGCTTTTGGATCCTGCTTCCTAATTATGACAATTTAGAGTTAGCACCCTATGGCTGGTGAAAATTCTTGCCATTCCTGTGAACATTTTGTCAATTTTCGTTGCTTTTCTGCTGCCTTCGGTGCTTTTGTAAGGAAATGATGTCTCAGAACAGATGTGACAGCTAGTGTGTATTCAGAGCCTGAGTAGTTGACAACATGGGTGTGTTCTGTTTTGTTTGCTTCTGAACAAGAGTGTGATCTATTATGTAACTGCATCGTTGTACCGGTTTCCCTGTTACAACTCTTGTCCATCGCATTTCATGTTTTAGCAGAAAACAACGATTTTTTCCAGGGTGGGAGTGGGTTTCTGGGTGTTACGTGTTCCTGGATGTCAGTTTAGAAAGTAAACACTTCTGTCTGACACCTGGTTCTCGTGTTCGTCTCTTCCCATCACATTTCGCTGCCAGACCCTTTCCGGGAGGTATTTGGAAGTCTGTCTACAGCTGCAGGAACTTTTCTCGTATTTTACTTCCAACGGTGTTTCTTCCATTGTGTGTGTTTCTTGTACTTGTGGGGCCGACTGTCCCATGCAGCGTCCCCATCTACGATCTCCCCGTTGCCTGCATCCCGGGGTAGAGCGTCAGGTCTGTCCCCTCTGTCACGCTGTTCTTTTTCAAAGTGGTTTCTGATTCTGTGTCTTAACTGCTTCTAAGCTAACTTCGGGTCTGTTGCATTGCGGTGTGCCTGTTCCTCAAGGGATGTTGAACGTCCGCCACGTGTTGGGCATTCTTGGTGCTGTGAACACAACAGAAAAGTAACTGTGGTTTTACTCTAGTGGAAGGAGACGGGTGATAACAACACTTAATCGTGTGTGTAGAGTGGGGAAAGTCTACAGAGAAAAACCAGGGCAGGCAGAGGGAGAGTTTGGGAATTGAGGTTGTTACTGTGGTGGACAGGGAAGGCCTGTCTGAGAAGTTGGCTTCCAAAGGCCTCAGGAGCCAGGAGAGGAGATGCGGCCCGGATAACGGTGTGTGCAAATGTCCTGTGGTGAGAGCCCCCCGGGACAGAGGGTGGTCGTTGTCTCTCTGAAAAGCCCTGTCTTGTCTGAAGGAGGTGCCGGGATCCCAGCTGGGGCAGGTTGGAGGAGAGTGGGCAGTGGATGAGGGACCAGGAGTCAGTTCTTTCCAGAAGTGTGCACCACAGGAGAGGGGAGGGGCAGGGTGGTAGCTGGCAAGACCAGTGGGACGAGAAGGAAGGTGTTTCCTCAAGAGCTGACGAGAGAGGTGTGGCAGGGAGGAGCAGTGTTGCTGACGCAGGAGGGGGGACGCGGCTGGAGAGCTGTCCCCGTGTCCCGAGGAGGTGAGAGCAGGTGGCGAAGCGAGAGGTCGGCTTTATCGGGAGCCCAGCGGGTGTGTCCAGCAGAGTGCACGGCGCAGACGCGGGCCTGGGTGGCGTGGGGTCGGGGCCGTGACCGTCCTCGGTGAAGCAGGAAGCAGAGTCACCGGCCGAGCGACGACGCACAGCAGGCGTTGGGTGTTTGAGGGGAGCTGGTGACGAGCGGGACGGGTCGGGGACGAGGCGGGCGGCCCGGCAGCGGGGACGCCCTGGAGGCAGGGTCGTGCCGCTGCGCACGCACGTGTGTGGGGCAGGGAGCCAGGCGAGCCCGGCAGGGAGAGGGGGGCAGGGGAGCCGAGAAGCGCCAAGGGGAGGCGGAGGCGGCGGGAGCGAGCTGCCGTCCCTGTCCCGCGATCCGCTGGCAGACGGGACTCTGCATCGGGCACACCCGGGGCTGCGGTCGACTGCAGCCGGAGGATGGAGGAAACCAGGCCCAGGCTTCCAGAATCCTCTCCCAGTGGACCCCCCCCCCCACCGACCCCCGGCAACACGCGTGACGGCACGTGGGCAGCACCCACCGCCAGCGAAGCTTGTCAGAGACCCCGCGCCCAGCGTTGGCCCTGGGGGCCGGTCACACGGCCACCCTGTGCCTGGCGCGGACCAAGCCTCGGCTCCCGGAAGGAGAGCAGTGCTCAGCATAAAGTGGTGTTTGAACCAGGAATTTGGAAACCGCGGCCACGGTTTCCAGTAGGGAATGGCAGGAGCACCCCAGATCCCTGGTGCTGGCCGAGCACCCGCCCCACAAGCAGGCCTTTCCGAGACGGCTGTGCTCACGTGCGTCTGCGCAGAGCCTGACCGACAGGAGGCTCTGAGGTCTGGGGGCACCGTCACCGACAGCAGGAGGCTGGGGCCAGGTCGGGGCCGTGAATGGCCAGGGGCAGGTCAGAGGTCAGTGATGAGCGCAGAGGAGGGCTGGAGGAGCCGCCAGAGGCGGTCAGGACAGCCTTGCAGAGAGGGCGGCCCGTCCTGGAGGGGCCGGTGAGTCCAGAAGGCTCCACAAGGGGGCGTGCCACGGGCCCCTCCCCCGCGTCTGTAGGTCCCCGCTTCCCCGGGTGGGGGTCTCGCCACCACCTGCCACGGCCAGAGTAGGCGGGAAGCCGTGTGACTGCAAACCTCCTTCTGCTGCGGGAGGTGAGGCGGCTGGTCCCCGTTCCCCCGTGGCCGGTCTCTGCGTGGGGTCTAGTCGGGGAGTGCGCTGGGGGGCACGCAGGTTGTAGGGACTTTTCCTTTCCCTAAACGAGGTGGGACGACCCTGCAGGGTTTTTCAACCGGTGCAGCGGGTCCGCGGTCCGCTTCCTCCCACCCATGCAGCTCACGCCTGGCAGGGCGGCCTGGCGGGGTGGGGCTGGGGGACGGCGAGCGGGCTTGGCCCCTGGTTGTCTTGCCATCAGGGGGAGAACCGACGGGCTTTGCTGGTGGACCGGGTCAGGTGCGGTGCCCAGGCCGACCCAGCAGCCGAAGGGATGGGCGTGTGTGTGCTCAGATGTCCAGGTGCAGAACCGGGTGGGGAGGTCGAGGCCCAGTGTCGGGAATGCGGCTTTGTGGACAGCCGTGTGGAAGTGTGTGCTGGGCAGTTACACGGGATTCTGGAGAAACCCAGGGGTGAAGCACACCTCTGCCCCGGGGAGTGTACTGATGGTGAAATGCCATCAAAGCTACAAGACCAGCTGGGCCACCGTGGGACTGAATGTTGACAGAGGAGGAGTGGGTCCGGGGTCCCCCAGGTTCCTATGCGAGGGGGCTGCAGATCAGGGGGTCCCACCCAAGAGGAGGAGCCAGCTGGCAGGAGAGGAAGGGGCACCCAGAGCCAGGCAGAGAGGCCGTTCGGGGGCTGATGGGTTGTCGACCAGGCGTGGGGGGCCCGGGGGCCGGCTGCAGGGCCGGGGCGGCTTCTGGAGGGGCCCGGCCCGGAACCTGGCAGTGAAGGCTCGAGAGGGAGCGGCGGGCAGTGGACGTGGCCCCGAGGGTTTCGGTTTGCAGGGCACGGGGACATGGGCCAAGAGAGGGCGGGAAGGTGGGGGACTTTGGGCTTTGCTTACGCTCATGGGAGCAGAAGGGGTCGGCTGCTGGAGTTGACGAAAGTGCCGGGGGCCTCGCTGTCCCGGCCCTGGAGGCATCAGCCCTGGGCTGCCCTGGGGTCCTCGGTTAACCTTCGTGATCTGCTGAAGACGCGTCTCCAGAGCCTGTCACGCGGGGGTTGGGGCTTCGGCATGTGGATCTGGGGGCACACGGACGTTCGGTCCGCGGCAGTGACTTCCCCAGAAAAGTTGTCACTTGAGCTCAACCGGTGCGCGCGCTCAGGCTGGAGCTCAGGCGGAAGCCTGTCTCGTGTTTAACGCGTAAACGTGGCCCTCCCGCCCCCAGGGTGCCCTCCTCCCTTCTGGACTTCGATGCCAAGAGAGAGACGAGGCCGGAGCCTTGCTGGGTGGGTCTCCTGGCCGCCCCGGGCACCGCACCTCCGGACCCTCCCCGACTCTGAGCTGCTGACAAGCTCCCGAGGCAGTGGGGGAGGCACACAGTAAGAGGGACCCCTGGGGTGCGGGGAAGGGAGCCCCGCCCAGGGCAGCACCAGGGACTTAACGGTCCCTCTCTGGTGCCCTGGGGGCCTCACACCCGAGGCCTCGCTCCTTGGTAGGAGTCAGGAGAAGCTGAACAGCAGGAGAAGGTCACTTGTGTGGGTGGAAGCTGGAAGGGCCAAGTGCTCCCGGGACTGGGGAGGACGGACAGGGGGAGGACGGGCAGGACCAGGGGGAGGATGGCAGGACCAGGGGGAGGACGGACAGGACCAGGGGGAGGATGGCAGGACCAGGGGGAGGCCGGGCAGGACCAGGGGGAGGCCGGGCAGGACCAGGGGGAGGACGGACAGGACCAGGGGGAGGCCGGCAGGACCAGGGGGAGGCCGGCAGGACCAGGGGGAGGACGGACAGGACCAGGGGGAGGACGGCAGGACAGGGGGAGGACGGCAGGACAGGGGGAGGACGGCAGGACCAGGGGGAGGACGGCAGGACCAGGGGGAGGACCGACAGGACCAGGGGGAGGACCGACAGGACCAGGGGGAGGATGGCAGGACCAGGGGGAGGACGGACAGGACCAGGGGGAGGACGGGCAGGACCAGGGGGAGGACGGGCAGGACCAGGGGGAGGACGGGCAGGACCAGGGGGAGGACGGCAGGACCAGGGGGAGGACGGCAGGACCAGGGGGAGGACCGACAGGACCAGGGGGAGGACCGACAGGACCAGGGGGAGGACGGCAGGACCAGGGGGAGGACGGACAGGACCAGGGGGAGGCCGGCAGGACCAGGGGGAGGACGGGCAGGACCAGGGGGAGGACGGCAGGACCAGGGGGAGGACGGGCAGGACCAGGGGGAGGACGGGCAGGACCAGGGGGAGGACGGCAGGACCAGGGGGAGGACGGACAGGACCAGGGGGAGGCCGGGCAGGACCAGGGGGAGGACGGCAGGACCAGGGGGAGGACGGCAGGACCAGAGGGAGGACGGGCAGGGGGAGGACGGCAGGACCAGGGGGAGGACAGACAGGACCAGGGGGAAGACGGCAGGACCAGGGGGAAGACAGCAGGACCAGGGGGAGGACAGACAGGACCAGGGGGAAGACAGCAGGACCAGGGGGAGGACAGACAGGACCAGGGGGAGAATGGCAGGACCAGAGGAAGGACGGGCAGGGGGAGGACGGCAGGACCAGGGGGAGGACAGACAGGACCAGGGGGAAGACGGCAGGACCAGGGGGAGGACAGACAGGACCAGGGGGAGGACGGACGGCGGGGGGGGAGGCTGTCCTTGTGCCGGTGTTGAGCGTGTGCTTGGGAGCATTGACGTGTGTGCCTGGCGACACCGGCAGGGGCGGGACCCTCAGAGGCCACCACCAGGAGGTTCAGGCGCGAGGGGCAGGGTGAGGAATGGCCTTGGTGGGGGGGGGGGGGTGGGCCTGGGGAGCCAGCGGAAACCTGCCACCGTCCAGAGGGCAGGCGAGAGAACACGGTGGAGGGAGGGTGTCCCGCGGCCGCCGTGACAGCGGACTCTCGATGACAGCGTCCAGAACAGGCCTCGGGTTGTGGGGAGGGCTGGTTCCCCCTGGAGGCTGGCGGGAGAATCCGTTCCCTGCTGTCTCCAGCTCCTGGAGGCGCCCAGCTGCTTGGCTGCCCCCCCCACCCCCCGCAAAGCCAGCGGGCAGCCTCCCTGCGTCTTTCCCCCTCTGCTCGCGGCCCCCTGACTCTGGCCCCTGCCTCCCTCCTACACCACTCAGCACGTTCGTGACTTCGTTCAGGGCCCACCTGGTAATCCAGGTCAAAACCTCCCCGCGAGGGGCGCCGGGGGGGCCCCTTCGGTTAAGCATCCGACCCTGGATCTCAGCTCAGATCAGGGTCTCCCGCTTTGTGGGATCGAGCCCCGCGTCAGGCCCTGTGATGGCACAGAGCGGGGCCCAGTTGGGATCCCCTCTGTCCCTGTCTCTCTCTCTCTCTCTCTCTCTCGGCTCCTCCCCCCTCACATGCACTCACTCGCTCGCCCTCTCTCGAAAACACCAGCACAATCTCGCCTCAGGGGCCTCAACTCCATTGTGCGAAGTCCTTTTTGCCCACAGGTCACACGTTCTCGGGTTCTGGGTATAGGACGGGGTGACTGGGGGCCGTCTTCCGCCCGCCGCAGGGGTATCTGGGAGGGGTGCTGACAGGTGTGGAGGGGGCCCTCCCTCCTAAGGACCTCACCCCTCGGTCCCACGTCCCGCCGGCCCCGGCTCCGCCCTCCAGACGCGCCGCTCCCGGCTGGATGCTGGCCATTCCCGAATCGGTCTCCTGGCCCCGACGCCTTCCCGGGCGGCTCGAGTGCCTCCCCCGGTCGCCTGCCGCCTCCGCCCTTTGTGGACCGACCGCTGCAGCAGGCCACCCTCCTCCGAGACCCTCCAGCCCGCCGAGCTCTGGCTCCGGGCGTGTTTGCCCAGGACCGGACCCCAGGCGGGACGCGCAGCGCCTCGGCTCAGCCGCACGGACGCCGTGTGCTCTGTCCCCGCAGCCTCCTCGGCTACCTGACCAAGTACGACTGCTCCAGCGCGGACATCAACCCCATAGGCGGCATCAGCAAGACGGACCTCAGGGCCTTCGTCCACTTCTGCCTCGAGCACTTCCAGCTCCCCGCCCTGCAGGGGTGAGTGCCACCCTCCAGACGGGCCCTCCGCGCCCGGCACAGCCCCCTCCCACGCCTCCCTGCTGCCTGACCACAACAGCCCTGCCCTCAGCGGGCACTTGGGGTCCCGCGGCCAGGCCGGCGCCTTCGGGCGGGGGCTCCCCCAGACCCCCTGGCCGTGGGGCGGCGTCTGGAGACCATTCTGGGGATCCCGGCGGCTAGATGCTCCCGGGCACCCTGCGGCGCCCAGGCCAGCCCCACAAGAAAGCATGACCCGTCCCCACGTGCAGGGCGCTCGGCGGAGCAGCCCCGTGTGGGGGCTCCCGCCGTCCGCCCCCGCCCCGGGGCGTGGAGCCCCCCGCATCCACAGCCCTCTCCCCGGGCAAGCCCAGCACCGAGGACGGCGGTGCGGGGTTTTCCCACCGGGCTCACGGGTGCCCAGGCGGCCGTCGGGCCTGATGTCTGTATGTCTTGGCCGCAGCATCCTGGCAGCACCGGCCACCGCAGAGCTGGAGCCCCTGGCCGATGGACGGGTGTCCCAGACGGACGAGGTAGTGGCAGTGGTGGCTCGGTCACCACGCTCCCTCCCCGTGTCCCCGCTTCCTCGTGTCCTCCGGGTGCCTCTGCTGCTTCCTTTGTGCCGCGGGGACCCCTCTCCCATCTCCAGGCTCCTGGCCGGGGATCCCCGCGCCCACTGCCGGTCCTTTGACGTCCGTTTCACTCGGGCTCCTTGAGGCCGACACCTGGGACGGGGGGTGAGAGGGGCAGGTCCCTTGCGGGTGGCGGGGGCGCCACCTCGAAAGAAGCACTCCGGACCCCTCTGTCCGGGCCGGCCCGCGAGCCGTCGGGGCTGGTCGGGGCCGCGCTCTTCCTCCTGTCGCTGCCGGCTCCTTCGTCACGAAGATCGACTTTGCCTCTTCTTCCGAGAGTTTGTGGTTTCAGCTCTCGTATTCAAGTCTGCGACCCGGCAGACTTCGCCGCGTGTGGTGCGGAGGGGACCCGGCTGCAGCCTCGTGCGTGCGGACGGACGGACGTCTCTCCCACCGACTGTCCGGTGCCCGTGGCGTGGAGAGGTGCTTCCGGGCTCCGTTGTGCCGTGAGCGCCCGTCCCTGTCCCGGTGCCACCCGGCTTTGCAGTGAGCTGTGACACGGGGAAGCGTGAGTCCTCCGACGGCGCTCCTCTTTTTCGGCGTGATTCTGGCTCTTCTGGGCCCTTTGAGTTTCTGTATGAACTTGGAGTCATTTTCTGCCACGCCCGCAGCTTGGCTTCTGTGGCAGTTGTGTTGAATCCGTAGCTGCCTTTGGTGGCCGTTGGCTCTGTGACCACATTAGGCCTTCTGAGGCTCGAACGGGGGTGTCCTGTTTGTCCAGGGCGTCCGTGTCCGTCAGCAACATTTTGTTGTTCTCAGAGTGTAAGCGTAAGTGGGCCTGGGGGCCCAGTCGGTTCAGCGGCCGACTTCGGCTCAGGTCACGATCTCGCGGTTCGTGGGTTCGAGCCCCGCGTCGGGCTCTGTGCTGACGGCTCGGAGCCTGGAGCCTGCTTCCGATTCTGTGTCTCCCTCTCTCTCTGCCCCTCCCCCGCTCACGCTCTGTCTCTCTCAAAAACAAACATTAAAAAATTTATTTCCAGGTATTTTATTTTCCTCATTCTATCGTAAATGGAATTGTTTTCCTAATTTGATCATTGGGTGGCTCATTGCCAGTGTACGGGAATGACTTTCCACACTGCCTTTCTGTCTCAGTCTCACTGGTCTCCCCTCCAGTCCGTACGTCCCCTCTGTCCGCGTGCTCGAGGCTTGGCGTGTGCCTCCTCCCGCGTGTTGTCAGAAGGCGGAAGGTTAGGTCACTGATTTGAGATCCTTCTCTCTCTCTCTCTCTCTTTCTTTCTTTCTTTTTTTAAAAATGTTTATTTTGAGAGAGAGAGCAGGGGAGGAGCAGAGAGGGGGGGAGAGAGAATCCCAGGCAGGCTCCGAGCTGTCAACACAGAGTCCGACCGGTGTGGGGCTCGATCCCACAAACCGTGAGATCATGACCTGAGCCGAGATCGAGTGGGACACTTAACCAACTGAGCCCCCAGGCGCCCCGAGATCGTTTTCCTTCTGAATGCAGGTGTTTACGACCATAAACTCCTCCCTCACTGCTGCCCTTCTGTGTTGTGTAAGTCCAGCCACATCGTTTTCTTTCATCCCCAAGTATTTCCTAGTTTTCCTCATGATTTCTTCTCTCGCCCCCTGTTTACTCCAGAGTGTGTGGTTTAATTCCCGCCTATTTGTGAGTTTCCAAAGTTTCTTTCTGTCACCGAATGTGCAATTCTCTTCCTTTCCGGTTGGAGAGCATACTTTGGGCGATTCAGTGTTTTAAAATTCATCGAGGCCAGTTTTCCGGCCTGGCGTTTGGTCTGTCCTGGAGAACGTTCCATGTGCCTCGAGGAGAACGTGTGCTCTGTGGTTGTTGGGCGGAATGTTCCGGAGATGTCTTTTAGGTCTAGTTGGTTTCCAGCGTTCAAGTTATCATCTCCCTGGTGGTTTCTTTGTCTAGTTTTGTACGTTATGGAAAGTGAGGAATTAAAGTCGCCAATGATCACGGTTGAATTTAAGGAATTAAAATGTCATTGCCGGCAAATATTCATGTCCCGCCAAAGAGAGCGGTAAAAGAAGTCCACAGCAAAGACCCGCTAAGCACTGGGACTTGGTGGTGAACCGGCGGGACGTGGCCATTTGTGTGAGTCCCTGGGACAGACAAGCGGGAAGTAACCATGATGGCCCCCGGTGGTCCCAGTGCTGCCGTCGACCCCGGTGACCCGATGGTGGCGGTGTCCCTCGGAAGGGGTCAGGACAGGCTTCCCCAAGGAGGTGACGTCGGAGCTGAGGCCCGAGGGAAGGCCAGGGTGGGCAGTGGGGAGCAGGAGGGAGGGCCTGGTCCTGGGTCCTGCAGGCCCCGGTCGGAGGGGAGGCTGTCCCTCTGTGCCACGAAATGCCAGCGTCAGGGGACCTGAGAAGTGCTGGCTTGTGTGAGCCTCGGTGTGGGGCTGGCTCTCGTGGGGCGCCCTGGGGCCTGGGGGGGGTCGGCCTCACCCCCCAGGGCCGCCGTAACCACATGCCGCGGGCGGACGGCTTACACAGAGGCACCACGTCGGTGTCGGCAGAGCCGTGCTCCCCCCGAGGCTCTGGGGGACGGTCCGGCCTCTCGGTCCCGCTTCCGGGGCTTCCCGGGTCGTGTCACGTCGCCCCAGCCTCCGCCTTCATCCTCACACAGCTTCTCCTCCGCGAGCGTTGTTCCAACCCCATGTCCGGGGCAATCTCGCCTCGGCCTCCTTCGCTTAGCTGCATCCACACAGACCTATTTCCCCAAATACACACCCAGTGTGCCGCCCCCGGGGCCTAGAACGCGCACAGGT
Source organism: Panthera pardus (assembly GCF_024362965.1). Lineage (NCBI taxonomy): Eukaryota > Metazoa > Chordata > Mammalia > Carnivora > Felidae > Panthera > Panthera pardus. The sequence continues at coordinate 2,707,764 of NW_026526677.1, read as the reverse complement.
CTCCAGCCGGGGCCGCTCTCCTGTCCCTCCCAGCCCCCAAAACCCGGTCTGGATCTTTTCTTCCGAAGGCCCGCTGTGTCGCTGGCGGTGAGGGGGAGCGAGCCCCCGCGTCTGCCCCTGGCCTTTGGGGCCACGTCCCTCCCCCCGGGCGTCCAGTGCCGCGGGCCCAGCGGTGCTGTCCCCTTCCTCCGCAGGAAGACATGGGCATGACGTACGCGGACCTGTCCGTCTACGGCAGACTCCGGAAGGTCGCCAAGACCGGGCCCTATGGCATGTTCTGCAAGCTCGTCAGCCTGTGGAAAGACGTGTGTTCCCCGCGGCAGGTACACCGTGGGCACGTCCCACGGAGCGAAGCCGGCAGGACGGTCCCCGCGCAGGGACCGTTTGGCGGGAGTGAGTCAGTGCAGCGTGGCCTCCAGGGGTAGCCCTCTGACAACCCCCAGTTGTCTCTTACCCTGAGCAGGGCCCGACGCCCCTGCCCGCTGTCCCGCCCGCGGTCAGGCCCGTTGGGGCTCATGCGGTGGTTCCCACGGAACCGCCTGGAAGCCTCGTGCGGTGTATCTTCCCGGGCCCCTGCCGGGGTCTCCTGACCCCGCGTCCGGGGGCGCTGGAGTCGGGAGCCGACACGTTACAGCTCAGCCACCCGTGCTCGTCCACTGCCCCCAGGGGCGGGGTGGGGGGGGGTCCCGTGGAGCCATCAGCTTGCGCCTTGCGGCGTGACGCGGCTGAGGGCCCCGGGCCTTCGCAGCCTTGCGAGCTCGAGGGTCCGCGTGTTCCTTGCCTACCAGGTGGCTGACAAGGTGAGGTGGTTTTTCTGCAAGTACTCCACGAACAGGCACAAAATGACCACGCTCACGCCCGCGTACCACGCGGAAAGCTACAGCCCCGACGACAACAGGTTCGACCTGCGGCCGTTTCTCTACAACACCAGCTGGCCCTGGCAGTTCCGGTGCATAGAGGCCCAGGTGCGTCGGGCGACGAAGGGGCTTCTCCGCGAGCCACAGCTGCGGGGGGGGAACGCCGGCTCGCTGCCGCTTTACGTTCGCGGCCGCGCTTTTTGCGGCCCTGGCGTCCGCAAAGCGCAGGTACGTTTCGGGTCGGCGGGCGCTGTGCCTGGTGCTGCGTCCCTCGCGTGAGTAGCCGTGGGCACCTGGGGCCAGTCGCCGCCCCTCGCGGACGACTCAAGGGTCCAGATGGTTTCACGCCTTCTGAAACCACTCTGCCCTTCCTTTCTGTCTCTGGTTAATTGATGGAGCGAGGAAGGATTAGTAAAACCAAGTGTAAAAGCAAGCGTGGGCCCTTCCCGCCTTCTCCTCTCCAAGGCCAAGCACGGGAGCAGGGCCAAGGGCACTTCGGGCACAGGTAGTAACGGCCCGAGGGAGGGGCAGGCGGCCAGCAGGGAGCCCTCGGACGCACAGAACACGATGTGGTGATGATACGGTGTTGAGCCAGAGAACGCGGCGGGCTGGGAGGACACGCTGTGTACCGGGTGGCCGAGGCAGGCGCCCCTGCAGATGACGTATCTGGAGGGTGGACCCCGGGTCACACTGCACGTCCGGGCCGCGGGCGAGGGGTCACCCCAGGGACAGCGGGCCTTGGCTACAGACATTTCTGCTTGTCGTGCCTGGGGTGGGTTCTGTGCCACTGGCATCTAGTGGGCAGAGTGCAGGGACGCTGCCGGCATCCTGCCCGGGACAGCCCAGCCCCAGACGAGGAATTGGGGGAGGCGGGGCTTGGCTCCCCCGGGGGCACTCAGTGGTGGGGTCCCCCAGATCAGGAATGGGGTTTGGAGGCCGTGCAGCCAAGTAACGGGCCAACGTAGACCCCTCCGAGGACGCATGTGGGCAGATGCAATTCTCCATGGTGTCCTCGTCCGGCAGGGACCCCCGCGATGCGCTGAGGCGCGTCCTGCCAGACTTGCCCAGTGCACGTGCTCTGCACCCTTCCCACGTCTTTGCACACCGCGGGGACTGCCTCGCAGCTGCTCGTCCAGTCCCGCGACGGCCCCCCTAGCTGGGTGTGAACCGGCGTGTTCCACAGCGTGGTTGTTAGCGTCCAGCCGTGGACGTGCGCGTGGCTTCTCCATCTAGGTGCTGCGGCTCGAGAGCAGAGGCTGTCAGGACCTGGATGGCGTGGACTGACGCCCCCCCCCCCCCGAGGCTTCCACCTCGCCGGTGACGGTGCACCCAGAGCGGTGTGCCAGCGTCTCCCTCCACGCCTCGAGGGGGCGGGATCTTGCTCTGGTTCCTTAAAAAAGACTCAAATAAAGAGCGTGTGATTTCTGGGACCTGAGTCCGTTACCTTGTGGGGTGAGGGTCCTGTCCTGGGCCCCCCTCAGTTCCACAGCCTCCCTGGTGCCGAGCGAAGCCCGGCTGGGAGGGGCCCCGCACCACCCGGGAGGGGGCAGAGGCAGCTTGGGGTCTGTGCTGGTCTGCCCCTGCCCAAAGCCTTACCCGGGAAAAGAAACTCGTTAGCAAGGAAAGGAATTTTTCGGTTAACGTGCAGAGCAGTGCAGGGCTTGGGGCGGCTTCAGGTCTGGCTGGATCCAGGGTGTGCACGTGTCCTTAGAACTTGGTTCTCTCCTCCCCGCTGCCCCGCTCGGCTCCTCTCTGCCTCCGCGGGCTTCCTTCATGCCGCACATCAGGGTGCTTTGGCCCCAGCCTCACAAGCTCCCATGTTTGATTCCAGCAGGAAATTTGCTCGGTTGGGTCAGGTGCCCATCCCTGAACCAGTTAGTTAAAGCACCAGGGTCCCCCCCACCAGAGGACCAGGAGGTGTTACAGAAGCAGGAAGAATGAATGGAGACTCCCAAACAGCACACGCCCCTCCCGTACCTCCCCCTCCTGGGCTCCGATGGCTGTGTCCTCACCTCCTTCTAAGGGGACCTTTCCTGGGCTGCTGCCACGGGCTCTGGGCCCACGAAGCCTGTGGGTGGGCCTTCCCCTCACCTTCCCACAATGACAGCAAGGCCGCTAAATATTACTCAGGCTGCACTGAAGGTGTGGGCCCCAGTAGGGGGGGTGACACATTTCTCCCCTTTCCCAAGGCCGCCACCGTGAGATGGTGTCCATGCCTGGAATCCAGGACCCCTGCAGACCAAGGAGCAAAACAGCCACTCCTCCCCACCCCCCAGAGGCCCTTTATCTCGTGACGTAAGCCAACATACAGACGACCTTTCACACAGCGAGGCAAAGCCGTTTACTGCTCGTGATCTGATCGGTATTCCCCAGAAGCCTTGGCCTTGGAGACCCAAACCCCGCTCTGAGTGTCTGAGTCCCCTTAAATCCATATGTTGAAGTCCTAGCCCCCAAGGCGATGGCGTTAGCAGGCGGGGCCTCCGGCAGGTGATCGGCTCATGAGCGGAGAGCCCCTCGCGCCAACCAGCACCCTGGCCCCAGAACCGGGAGAGATTGGCGCCTGGTGATAACGAGACACCATTAAGGTGACTCTCCTAAAGCAGAGAGGCAGTTTCGTCTCCGGGGAGAGCTCGGTCCTCCCCCCACCTGGGAGGATCCAGAAACAAACACCCGCCGGTAACGCTGTTCTTGGCACCGACGTGGCCTCCGTGCACCGGTGGGTGTCGCCCTCACCCGGGGCTAGTTTCCGGCACAGCTGGTGAGCGGGCGCTTTTGGCCCGTGGGGGTGGGGACAGATGGGACCCAGGAGATGTGAGCGTGGGGTCAGCAGCTGAGGCAGGGACCCTCACATCACAGCATCACCCTCTTGAGAGGACGGCTACCAAGGGTGACACCCTTAGTTTGGGCCTTGTCACCCCACAGGTGTCGCGGGCGGGACTGGCACCTTGCTGACCAGGTGGAACATCCTCGGGCCCAGTCACAGTGTCCTTGCAGTTACGGGGTGGCGTCCCCCAGTTACAGGGTCATGTCCCCCCAGAGGTAGGGTCGTGTCCCCCCAGTTATAGGGTAGTGACACCACCCCCCCCCCCCCCAGTTATAGGCTGGTCACCAGAGCTCAGCTAATGAGAAGCTGGCGGTCCCTCTCGGCAGCCAAAAGCCCGTGTCTGAGGGATGCTGGCTTTCTTCAGCCCCATCACAGACCAGACCCAGCCTGCTTCCTAGAGAAGATGAGACCTCACCTCAGACAGGGCCCACCCAGGATCTCAGGAGACTCCTCACGTCCCGGGGACGCTCCTAAGAACCACGAGCCCCTAGAGCCTTTCTTGCCGCCAGAAGGTCCTGAAGCCTTGGCCAAACGTGTCCCTCGACAACAAAAGGGATGTAAGGGACCTCATGAAGACACAAGTCTCCCGGCACCAAGGGTTTATTGAAGCAGCCAAGCCCAGGACCGGCCTTGTGTGGCCCATCCAGGCAGAACTCGGTCCACTAAGATTCGTTTTAGTGGAATTCTGAAGACCAAAGTAGAGTTTGGGAAGACATCGCATCCAGCAGGGTGAATCCCTCAGAAGTCTGGGAAGAAAAAGTGTCATGAGGCCCTAGAACATGCCAGAAAAATGGACGAAGGACAAGGGCACGCCATTTGCAAAGGACCGACCCGCGCCCAGAAGAATTTTAGCGGCGTTACTTGTGCAAAGCCGAAAACTTCCAGTATTGTCGCGGTCAGGCAAAGCCTGGAAGCAGCGACTGTCTGCCGTGGCCAGGCGTGACTCCATCAGTCCCCTCGACACACTTCGGAAGGTCAAGTTGGCAGCGGGCTGCAAAGGGCCCGAAGATGTGCCTTTTCACGCGGGGAGTCTGCTCTGGCAGTCTGTCCTCGGTTTTCCTATAAAGGGGAGGCTGTCGCAGGACTCGGCCTGCCGGGGCTTGACCCGGGGGCTCTCCTTCCTGCTGCCGGGGAGGCGTGACTCCCACCAGGGCATCGCCACCCATCAGGGGCCGCCCTCTCTGTTGGGCGGGGCCGGCGCCTCTCCCGGGCTCTGTCTCTTCCCCTGGGGTCCTCCAGAGACCCCCGCGAGGGGCGCCTTCGGCGGCCGCCCCCGAAGGCCAACGATGAAGAAGTAAACGGCAGGGTTCGCAGTGCTGTTGACGCAAGACAGGAGGACGCTGACGTCATTGAGAGCCTGGCTTTCCACTTTCCACATCAGGAACCTGATGACGCTGAGGGGCACGCCGCACAGAAAGAAGACCAGGGCGGTCAGCAGGACAACCAGGTAGAGCCTTCTGGGCAGGTGAAGGCGGGCGCTGTCGCGGACTTGGCGGAGTAGCAGCAGGCTGGATGTGCCCATGGTGACAAAGAGGACGACGACCCACACGTCCGTGATAGCCACAAGCGCAGGGCAGAAGCGAGTGGTCGGGCTGGACAGCTGGCCGCAGGCGTGGCCTCTCAGAATGTTCATCAGAAAGGTCAGAAGCCAGAGGAGGGCGCTCACGCCGGCCGACAGGTGCCTGGGGCAGTGGCACCGGTACCAAATGGGGAAGAGGACGGACAGACATCGCTGGAGGCTGATGGCGGTCATGACACCCAGGCCGGTGAAGTAGGACGAGAACCTGAGGACCATAAGGATGCCTGGAACGTGAAAGCAGCGGCGGAGGAAGGGCTTCAGGATTTGGCGTGCGCAGAACACAATCTGCAAGCACAGATGCATGAGATCCGCCACGGCGAGACTGAGGTTGTAGACAGAGAAGGCGTTTCTCCTGACGGACGCGCGGATGAGCCAGATCACGGCCCCGTTTCCCACCAGCCCGCAGAGGGCCCACGACCACCGTGATGGACCGGAGGAGCACCTGGCCAGTCATCCCCGCCCCCGGAGACATCCCTGTGGAGTCATTGCTGGAACGGTTGACGGCCTCGCAGTAGCGGTCCATGCTGGGGAGGCCGGAGCTCAGGAGGGTCCTGCCGTGCTCCCCTGACCGGCGGGCTCTGGGCGCTCCTGGGCAGGCAAAGACGGAAATGCAGAGTCTCAGGCACGTGAGGAAGTGCCCTGCTCCCCCACCCAGGCCTTCCGTCCCCTTGTCTCTGCTTCCCCTTCCCTCTATCCCCGCCCCCAACACACACAGCCCCAGCCACAAATGTCCAGCTGTCCCCGGCTCCCCCTAGACCCGGACGGGACAAGCTCTCGGCTTCACCCCCATGGGCTCGGCCCCTTGAGCATCAGCGTGCGCCCCTCTTTGACTTCTGCCTCCGGGAAACCGATTTGCTGGATGTCCCCTCCGGGTCAGGCTCCAAGCAGAATGCAGGGGCAGGGGCGGGGGCAGAGGGAGTTGGGGGAACCTGGAATCTGCCCTCAAGGAACCTCGGGTAACGACCATTCACGGGACAGTGTGATAAGGGCCCGAGCACTCACTGGGGAGCAAGAAGGGGCGACCACTTGAGGACACTGTAGTGGTTTTCAAGAAGGGAGGGGGTGTGTGAGGCAGAGAAACCACTGGAGGAAAGGCCAGAGGCCCGGGGGCAGAGCGCTCGGCATGGCCGGTTGGTGCCCAGCAGTTGGGGGTTTGAGGGAGAGGACGTGGGCGGGGCCGCTTCGGTCCAGGCGGCCAGCTGGGTGAGCGCCCAGGCGGCCCGCACACACCGTCGTCGGCAGTGGGAGCCGTGCCCGAGCCCCTAGGGGGTCTCACACACCGCCTCTGCCTCAGGGTCCCAGAAAGGCAGACAGCCACCCAAAAATGCTCTGCGGGCCCCAAAGGCGGTGAGTTTTAGTGTCCCCGGAGCTGTGGGGGACAGAAAACGGCTCCCCCCAGAGACACCCGCGTCCCGATCCCCAGAGCCTGGGACTAGGTTAGGTTGGCAACAGAGAAGGAAGGTGGCTGATCCAGTGGCCTTCAAGTAGGGCGGCGGTCCCGGGCCATCCAGGCGGGCCCCCAGGGCAGCCATGGGGTCCTTCTAGGACGGAGGCAGAAGAGGAGCGTCAGAGAGGGTGGCACCGTGGAAGCCGGGGTCAGGAGGCCGTGTCACGGGCTCTGGAGAAAAGTGGCAGGGACCGTGAGACCGGGGACGCCAGTGGCCTCCGGGAACCGAGAGACGTCAGGGAGCAGATGGCCCCCTGGAGCCTCCCGAAGGAATGTGGGCCTCGCGGGGGCAAAGCCCGTGAGACCCGCCGAGGACCTGGGGCCTCCGGAACCGCCGCGTGGCACGTGTGTGCTGTTCGAGGCGGCTGCACGTGGCGGGAACTCACCGCGGGGCAGTCGGGACGCCCGCGGTGACCCATCGGCCGCTGGGGGGGGCGCAGGCTCATGCCTCCCAGCGCCGGGTTCCTCAGCTGCCCCTCCCTCGATTTCCCAGCCTTGCCTTGGTCCTTGCTCAGGCTTCTTCGGCCCCTCTCCTCTCTCCTTCCCCCAAATGCTGCTGTCTTCCCGGCCGCTTTCCTCGAAAAGTGCCTTTTCTCTTTGAGATGCCTTTTCCCCCCAGCTGAACGGCTGCCCTTGTAGCAGAAAGCAGCCACGGGCAAGCACATCGTGTGTGTGCTCTGAGAATGCCTCACTTCCGTGCACTGAAAGTTGAGTTGCACGTGATTTTCACGGCCACGAGATACTGTTTTTTGAAAAAAATGATCCCGGCCATTTCGGGGTGCCTGGGTGGCTCAGTCGGTCGGAGCGTCCAGCTCTCGATCACAGATCAGGTTATGCGTGACCTCAGAGCCCGTGGGATCGAGCCCTGCGTCAGGCTTCGTGCTGAGCACGGAGCCTGCTTGAGATTCTCTGTCCCCCTCCACCCCTCCCCCACTCGTGCTCTCTCCCCCCCTCCTCAAAATAAATAAACATTAAAAAAAAAAAGAAAAAAGGAAACGAGAATTTCCCAACCGTTTAAAGACGTAAGACCCATTGTTGCCTCACAGACTGTACAAAGACAGATAAGTGGCAGGATTTGACCCACAGGCAATAGGTTTCCAACTTCCCGTCAGTGGTGATAAAGATCATGATGTCATCTCCTCGCAGGGTTTTTGTGAGGCGGAAACCGCCGAATTCTTGTAGGACACTTAGAGCAGTGGCTGGCACATAGTAGGTCCTCTGTGAGCGAGAGCTCTTACTGTGACCGCTGTCAGGATCCTCGACTCCCACCTGTCCCTCTCTGTCCGACATCCAGGGCACCCAGCGTTTCTCAGCTCTGTCCCCATGGCGCCTCCAGTCCACCTCCGCGTGGTCAGTCATGCTGTGGTCACACTGCGTGTGGTAAGACTGCACTTCCCGGGCCCGTCGTGCTTGGGTAAAGCCTGGGTGGCTCGGTCGGTTTGAGCATCCTCCTCCTGATTTCGGCTCAGGTCACGATGCCGGGGTCATGGGACCGAGCCCTGTGTCAGACTCTGCACTGAGTGTGGAGCCTGCTTGGGATTCCCTCTCTCTCTCTCTCTCTCTCTCTCTCTCTCTCTCTCAAATTAAAAAAATAAAAAGAATCCTCAGTGGAAGGTCCCTTCTGAATGGATGACTTAGTTCCCGTCTTGGGACCTTCCAGAGCTCCCCCACCATCCCCCATGGCGACCAGCAATACAGTGGCTGTTCCATCCGCCCGGGGCGCCAAGTAACCGTGTCTTGTAACAGGCATGGCATGTGAGGAGAAAACAGAGAAGGAAAATGAAGCAAATAAAAAAAACGTTTTAAGACCCTGAGATTTGGGGATTGTTTGTTACCAGGACATAAGCTGGCATGCGCCGACGGATACGATTTCCTTCCTCCCACTCCCAGCTCCCTGTCCTGCGTTCACACTCTTGGCCGTCTCTAGCGGCGCCCCGCCCCCACGGATGTCTCCCCCCATCAGCACCCTAGTCCTGCCCTTCCCCTCGTCACACCCTCAGAGGAGGCCTCAGGATAACGACGGCCCCCCGCCCCGCTCGCAGCCTGCAGGCCTAGCTGCGTCTTTCTGTTCTGACCCTCCCGTCACACTCTCCGCGCTCCGGCCGCCCTGGCTTACCTACAGTGCACGTCTGTCCCATATTCCCTGCCGTCTCCGTGACTTTGCATGATGCGCGACCTATACCTCCCTGCAGCCCTGCGGGATCTATGGCCACATCATCCGGGCTCAGCCTGGGAGCCGTCTCCTCCAGGGAGCTTTCCTTAATGCCTCCCTGCTGGCCCTATCTTAGGCTCGTGTTCCCAGAACACTTTCTTTCATCATTGGACCGAGTCTGTAAAGACTCCTCAGTTCAGGCGTTTTAAGACTGAAAAGCAGGCTTTGAGGGAAGGAAGTGAGGAGAAGCTCATGAATTCGTTCTTAGTTACGTTGTTTGGGCTGTTGGTAGCCTGTCCAGGCGGCCGTTGGACACGTAGGTTGGAATTTTGGAAGAGCCGTGGTCCAGAGGTGTGAGTTTGGCCAACATCGTGGCGTAGTGTTGGCCGAAGTCTCTGAGGAGGGTGACCTCCCAGAGTGGAAGGGACCGGCCGGGCTGGGGAAGAACGCCACTGGGTGTGGAGGCCGAAAAAGGACCAATGGAAGCCCAGTGGAGAGGAAGAAACGGGAGAGGGTGACATCCCAGGATCTGAGGGCGGAGCCCAGACCTAGAGGGGATCACCGGTGCAGCCACAACGTGAACTTGTGACACAAATTAGTGGCGGGGCGCCTGGGGGCTCAGTCGGTTAAATGTCGGCTTCGGCTCAGGTCATGATCTCAGGGTTTGTGAGTTCGAGCCCCGCGTCCGGCTGTGTGCTGACAGCTCGGAGCCTGGAGCCTGCTTTGGATTCTGTGTCTCCCTCTCTCTGCCCCTCCCCTGCTCGCTTGCTCGCTCTCTCTCAAAAACAAACATTAAAAAAATTTTTAATTAAATCATAAAAAATAAATTAATGGCATGAAGAATTTAGCATAGTTTAAGTTGTCTTTGATTCTAGATGTATAATGTGCTGGAAACAACATTCTAATCAAGCAGAGGACATATCACTACACGTCAATGTCATCAAAGAAAACTTTTACTTTGCTCACCAAAATGTCCCGGGGTGCTGTCTCCGGGGGGACCCGCTCCCGAAGGCTGGTCGGCGGGCCTGGTGGCTGGAGGACGGTCAGGCCTCCGCCTTCACCGTGACATGCTCGTCCTGGGTCCTAGGCCTCCCGTCTAAGGAGCCGTGTGACCGTCGGCCTCCGTAGCTGTCCAGCTGCAGTCCCCACGTGCCGTGGAGTAGTCCTGCCCCAGCGATGGCACACGTCACTCCATCAAGTGACCGGGTGAGAATGCTGGGGGAGGGGTGGGTGGACAGGGTGGGACACGTATCGGTGAAAACTGGGGGAAAGCCCACCGGAGAACCGGCCAGAGGGTGCAGGGCCGGGGCACCGGTGCTCCCCGCTGAGATGTCGGACGCAGGGAGACATGCTGGGCTCGAGGACCGAGCGATGGCTGAGCAGGGAGGAAATTGCGGGCAGAGGCAGGGGACACCGTAGGAAGCACAGGGGCTCCTTGGCTCCACTGCGGCCCGGGCTCAACCTTCGGGGGGACACACAGCGACAAGGGGGACGCGCCAGAGGGCTCTTACCTTGACGCGGGTGCAGGAGCCGGCGGGAGGGGGCGGGCCGGCCTCGGTGTTATCAAGGTGCTGCAGGCCCTGTGTCTTCCTGTGGGGTGGCCACGGCCAATCAGGTGCAGGCACCATCTCGGGAGGTATCTCGGTATCTGTTCTGTGTCCCGGCATTTCCTCCCGTGCGGCCTCGCCCCCGCCCTCACCGTCACCTTCCCTGCGTTCTCGGAACCGCTGTCCCCCTCCGATGCCTTCTCTCCTACAAGCCTCCGCGACACGTTTCCAGGGCGCCCATCGTCTCGGGCGACCTTGGAGACTTCACAGTAGCGCGCGTGTGTTGGAGGCGAAGCCGTCCCTGAGGGCCCCTCGCAGTGAGCTTGGTGAGACGGCCCTGCAGGGCCACCTCGCCGCGTGTGGGGTCTAACCCCCGGTTCGCCCCCGGGCATCCCCGGGCAGGCCCCAGCCTCCCATCCGCGCTGGCCCCCCGCCCGGACGCCCCGCACACGAGCACCGCATGCTGCATCGGCGGCGTGGGCCCGCGGGGCGCAGAGGGGCCTCCTCCCCGCCGTCCAAAGTCTCCAGCTGCGTCAGGGGCGCTGAGACCACACATTCTTCCTGGGAACCACGTCTGTTTGTGCCGCGGGCGGGTGGTCCTTGGACAGGGCCAGAGAGTGGCAAGGACAGAGGACAGTCCCCCCGGCTCTCGGGGGAGAAGGAGAGGCGGGCGCACCCCTGAGCCCCTGGGACAGATGCGCCCTGACATCACTCCGCCGTGCTCCCCAGATGCCCGTGGGAAGGGCTTTCCCACTGCTCAGTTCTCCTTTCCCAGGAGGAAAATGTGGCCTCACACGGGTGTATGCGGCAGAAACGGGAAAGGGGAATTTGAAAGCCCTTGTAGACGCCCTTCTGCAAAATTGGAGCCACTGTTTCTCAAAATTACGCCACGTGCTGTGAAATTGTGGCTGCTTAAAGGTTATTTACGACGTGGAAGCCGACGCCGTATCCGTGAACTCCTCATACTCTGTTAGGTGAAAATGCATTGATGTAAATGGCGCTGTGATTGGATCTTTCATTCATGTGTGGTTTTGTGACCTCATCCGTGAATTATTTGGCAAGTTCGGGCTCACGGAGTTCTGCAGGTCTTTCAAATACTGACCCGTCTCACGATAAACTCTGTCAGCGTCTGTCTCTACGTCACGTTTGTTAACATCACCGCGAATCTCCTCAGAAAACCCTCTCTTACGTAGGCGGCAGGCTTATATGGTTTTCAGAATCGTAACTGTTTCCTCGAAAGCCCACACGGGACCACTGGTGATAAAAACGCTAGATGTTTTCCTTGAAATGACGAGGTCACTTTGCTCCCCTGAGAAAATTCCCTCCAGCTCTCCGACCCTGAAGAGTCCAGAAAAGACGGTGATCCATCGAATACACAGGGCCGGAGTTGTTGGGTCATCGGCCCCAGCAACTGCACTGTGCTCGCGCCTGGGAAAACCACCGCACGTGGACATACGGTGGGACGTGTACGTGTGTGCACATGTGCCCGGTTCGACCACGGCCAACACAGGAAGTCACGTCCTCCTGATTTCACGACGTGAAGACTTCTCACCACTCCTATCAGGGATCCAGGACGTTCCTGAGCGAAGCCGGCTCCTTCGACAATCGCTGCACGGCCGTGACAGTGGCACGGAGCACGTCACCAGAGCGTGTCCCCCGGCCGTTTTACCCACCACCGCGTCTGTGTCCGTCGGGGCAAAGGTCAGCAGAGCTGCTCCGGGAGAAACCCCGAGGCTTGAGGCGAGTATTCGACATTTTAAATATTTTAGCACCTGGGACACCTGGGTGGCTCAGTCGGTTAGGCGTCTGGCTTCGGCTCAGGTCATGATCTCACGGTTCATGAGTTCAAGCCCCACGTCGGGCTCTGTGCTGACAGCTCGGAGCCTGGAGCCTGCTTCGGATTCTGTGTCTCCTTCTCTCTCTGCCCCTCCCCCGCTCATGCTCTGTGTCTCTCTGTCTCTCAATAATAAATAAACTTTAAAAAAAAAATAAAAATAAAAAAAATAAATATTTCAGCACCTTTTTTTTTTTTTTTTTTTTTTTTTTGCTGTCAAGCATTCATAGAAACAGGACCTTCTTCCGTAATTAGTTGCGGCCGATATGACACTAATACGAGACATTCGGCCGTATCTGTAGATTTGTCCAGATGGATGTGAAGTTCGGGTACTAACTCCGTCTTTATGTTGAGGCCAGATCTTTAATTTAGCGAGTTACCGTGTCACTGGAAAATGGGGAGCGCCAGGGTTCCCCTTCCTGACCCGTCACGCCACGGGCATTCTGCAGGGTCGGGGGGAGCGGGGAAGGGAGGTGAAGGCCAGCGGCCAGCGGGTGAGAACAGACACCTGCAGTGTTTCCTCGAAAGAAGTGGGGACAGTGCAGGCAGGGGAGGCAGGTTCTCAGAGCGGCACCGGAGGGCGGGACCCAGGGCCCAGAGCCGACCACGAGCCCGGGGAGGGCGAGAGGGTCTGCGTGCTACCGGGAGGGAAGGGGGCAGTGAAACATCCCACAGAGAACCCCCCCCTTCCCACCTCGCCTCCCAGCCCCACGTGGCCCTGCCCTCGGCCCCTCGTCCGGGGGCAGGCTCACCTCACTCTGTGTCGGAGCGGACTGTTCCAGAAGGGATCCAGAAGCAGGACCCTCGGAGAGACCGGCGTGCAGGGTTCAGCGGCCACGCTGTTGAGAAACAAAAACCCGCCCACATCGCCCGCCAGGAACCTGAAGCGTGGTCCCGGGGGGTGGGCCCAGGCACCGAACCCTAACCTTTCCAGGCCGTCCCGCTGTGCGCGTCTGGGTCCCGGTCCCCTCTCCTCGCAAGGACCCCGGTCACACGGGATCAGGGCCCACCCCGGTGACCCCACGTTGCTTCGAAGAGTCGCCTCCGTGAAGACCCGCCTCCAGATACAGTCCCGTCTCAGGTGCTGGGGGGTCGGGACGCTGGCGGGCGAATTCCGAGCCAGACGCCACACGGGGCTTGCTGAGCGCAAACGCGGGGCTGCCTTCCAGGCGCCCGGAAGCTGCGGCCGACGGTTGCGGCACCGTCGACCGTAAGCACGTCATTGTCAGAGGCGCAAAACCAAAGGCGCGTGAGCAGATGCGTGGCTTCAGAGACGGTCCAGAGAAGGGCTCGGAGGTCACGCGTGCAGGACCGGACCCAGCGTGTTTTCTGTCGTCCGCAAAGCTAAGGGAAGTGTCTCGAAGGTCCTCTCACACTTGCAGTAACAGCGCGGTCCGTGAGGCGGCGTTTGGAGAGCTGCGGGGTGCCTGTCGACGTGGAGCGAGCGGGTTGCAACTCAAATAGTCACAATAAATAAACAGAATAACAGTAATTTGAAAACGGAAGCGCGACACACACGTACAGACGGAAGAGACCGGGCTTCCCATCGTCAAATAAATCCAGACCCCTGTTGCCGGGCCCAGGTGGCTGACGGGCCACAAGAGTTGTCTCGACTCCTGGCTTAATCTGTTCAAACCGCACTTCCGGTTTCTGTCCTCGAGGTCCGCATCCGAGCGGCCACAGAACCTGGAGCCTGAGCCGGGGTTCTGGAAGCCGCAGGGGAAATAAACGGGAGCCCCATGTGGCAGGAAGTCGCTGTCGTACCTGCAGTGGTTACCCTGTAATGTCCAGAGTCCCACAGACCCTTCTAGAGCCAAGGAAAAGGGTGTGAAACTGATCAACCCGTTTTTTGTGTTTTTTTTTTAGTATTTTAAAAAATGTTTATTTTTGAGAGAGAGTGTGTGTGTGAGCAGGGGAGGGGCAGAGAGAGAAGGAGGCACAGAATCGGAAGCAGGCTCCAGGCTCCGAGCCGTCGGCACAGAGCCCGACGTGGGGCTCGAACTCATGAACCGCGAGATCGTGACCTGAGCCGAAGTCGGACGCTTGACCGACTGAGCCACCCAGGCTTCCCCATTTATTTATTTTTGAGAGAGAGAGAGAAAGAGAGGGAGGGGCAGAGAGAAATGGAGACAGAGAATCCCAAGTAAACTCCACACTGTCAGTGCAGAGCCCGACGCGGGGCTCGAACCCACGAACTGTGAGATCATGACCTGAGCTGGAGTCGGATGCATAACCGACTGAGCCGCCCAGGACCCCTAACCACACCTACTATTAAGAAACGCACACAGGCTCTCGTTCTGTCTGCTCCAAGAGGCAGAGGCGAGGCAGCGTATGGGACGATCTACAGTTTTCATCCTGAACCATCCTTCCTCGAGGATTCAGGGTTGACTGGGAAGTTTCCGGAACATATTTTTCAGTTGCAAAGCATGACGCGTGATGTGCGTTGCTTGTGGAAAACCAAACGTGTGTACTTGAACTGGGAAGGAAGGGGGGCTGAAGCTGGCCGCTCTCGGGGGAAGTGTGTCCGTCCGTGGAAGCCTCGGACCCGGGTCTGGCGTTACCTCCTTGCTGGTTACACGGGTCCGCGACACGTGGTGGCGTCCGCAGATCTGAACCCAGACGTGGAGGGAGCGCCTGTGCCCTTCACGCGTACGACGTGTCCTCTGTGCCTGCTAGGTCCCCAGCAGCCCCCTGCCCCATGCAGTCCGTCGCTGGTACCACCGCAGGTCAGAGGGAGGGAGGTGAGAACTTCCGACGTTTAAGAACTTTCTCTCCTTCTTCAGTCTGCGTGCCTGGGACCCCCGTCGGCACTAGAATTTAGATGTCCCGCAATCTCCTCTGTGTCACAGGTGCTGTCCCCAACCAGCACGCTCCCTGCTGCTGGCGGGGTGGGGGCGGGGCGCGTGCCCTCGCGCACTCCTGGGGGCACAGGTACCCGCCGGGCGCTCCTGGCTTCAGAGGGCTCCTGCTCGCGCACCAGCTTTCCACGCCTCTTCTGTCTCCTGGGAGCCTCTTCTGGGAGCTGTCCCTTTTCCCATGTTCACGGGGCCCCCGACAGCCTGTGTTCCGGCTCCTGGGGTGAGGCTGGGAGCGGGTCCCGTGTCCTGGGCGAATGCTCTCACCCTCTCCTATCCAGACAGAAGTGCCATCCCCGTGATCAGGAACCTTCAACACCCAGGCCCACGGCCTCTCCAGACTTCTGCCTGAATGTGGGTCGGAAGGGCCCTGGCTTTATGTTGTGACAAACTTGGTTGTGGTCCTGGTGGCCAGGAGAGCAGGTGTGGGCAGATCCTGGGGACTCGGGGGGGCCCGGGCTGTCTTGTAGGGTAGAGACCCCTGCGTAGCCTCCCGGTGCTCTGATCGGAGCGTGCGGGGAACCTGGGAATTCACGATTTGGGGGCACATCACCCCAATGTCCCCTTCCAAGTCAGAGTCCCATTCTGTCCCAGTGTGGTCCCTGATCCTGGCACGGCTGGCCTGCCCTGATGGGGAGTTTCATCTCTGGAGCTCAGATGCCAAAGGTCCTGGGTCTGAGACCCCCACTTCTGTGCCCCGGGCTGCAGAGGGGAGGGCCTTCCACTCACCAACTAGCTTTGGCTACTCGGCTTTCAATGCTTCCTTTAAGTGGATTGTGGATTTAATTGCGGGTTTATCCCTCAGCCTTTCGCAAATATGACTGGATAGAAACAGCCCCCCAGCCACACTGTGTACAGATTCTGCCCCCCGCCGCCCCCCATTTCTCAGACACCTGACACGCCGCACCAACAATCCATCCTGTCCAGGGTCCCACCCACTGCGGGGAGGTCTCCCGATTACGCTGCAGTCTGGCCGGCAGGCAGCGGGTGACCCTGCTCCAAACCCCGTTCCCAGCATTGGCTCCCTGCCACAGCCCTGGTACCAACCGTGGCCGCCTGGGGTCCCTGGGGAAGCAGGCTCTGTGACAGAGGGCAGCGTGTAGGAAGTTCCTCAGGGGGTGCTCCTGGGGAAGGAGGGGGAGGGGAGGGAAGGGGAGGGCACGGCAGGAGAGCTGGAATATTCTGCAGTCTCCACGGAGGCCACAGCTACAGGCAGCTCAGAAGCTGGGTGGCCCCCTCAGCGGTGCCTTGATTGGAACAGGAAGGCCAGACTTTGCCCCCAGGGCCACACGCAGGCCGCCTGGAGACGGGCATGACCTTGGGGCGGCACCCTCTCCAGCTGGGTCTGTGTGTACGGGGCTGACGGCTGGTCAGGGAGACAGTGCTTCATCCCGGGAGGGGTCTGGGTGGTGCATAACATCCACGTCAGGGTCTGCCCTAAAGAACCGAATCTTAAAACCTGACCACCAACAGGGGCGCCTGGGGGGCTCAGTCAGTTGAGCATCCGACTTCGGCTCAGGTCACGATCTCACAGCTCGTGAGTTCGAGCCCCGCGTCGGGCTCTGTGCTGACGGCTCGGAGCCCGGAGCCTGCTTCCGATTCTGGGTCTCCCTCTCTCTCTGCCCCTCCCCCGTTCATGCTCTGTCTCTCTCTGTCCCCAAAATAAATAAAAAACGTTGAAAAAAATTAAAAAAATAAAATCTAAGTTCCTAAATCTAATCTAATCTAAGTTCCTAAAACCTAATCTGAGAGTTCTTCCCCGGGACACGCAAAGAGACGTAACGTTGTGATAAAGCGTGAGAGCCCACGGGGCGGGGGCCGTGTGGTCAGTCCCCTAAATCCTGCAGACAGCCTGACCAGGAAGGCGGGGCTCCGGAGCCCAGGGGCCCGTCCACGGCGCCGTGACCACCGCTCAGCCTGGCTTCCTGGCGTCCACCCCGCCCCTCGGGAGGGCTGGCGGCATACGCGTGCTTTCTCCGAGCCCATCTGAGCAACCGGAGACCCACCCCCGACAAACACAGTCACTCTCAGGACGAGAGGCTAGTCAAGAATACGTTTTGTAGGTGGTCTCGGGCCAAAGTTTTCAGTGAGGTCAGCTCTGCCTCTCAAGGAACGTTGGCCTGTACGGGTCACCAGAACTCACACTCTCTGTCTCTGTTTATTTTTTAAAAATTGAAGACGAGGGGCCTCTGGGTGGCTCAGTCGGTTGAACATCTGACTTCAGCTCAGGTCACGATCTCACGGTTCGTGGGTTCGAGCCCCGTGTCAGGCTCTGTGCTGATGGCTCGGAGCCTGGAGCCTGCTTCGGGTTCTGTGTCTCCCTGTCTCTCTGTCCCTCCCCTGCTCGAGCTCTGTCTCTCTCTCTCTCTCTCTCTCTCAAAAAAAAAAAAAAAAAAAAACATTAAATAAATAAATAAGCAAATAAATATTGAAGTGTAACTGACATAGGATGTCCTGTTAATGTCAGGTATACATGAGAGTGACTCAGTATTTTTATACGTGACGGAATGAGCCCCTCGATAAGGCTGGTTGCCATCTGTCCCTTTAAGTTCCTGGAATATTAATGACTTCCTTCCCTGTGGGGCACCGTGCATCCCTGCAACTTCTTTCTTTTTTTTTTTTTTTAATTTTTTTTTTAAACGTTTATTCATCTTTGAGACACAGAGAGAGACAGAGCCTGAGCGGGGAAGGGGTAGACAGAGGGAGACACAGAATCCGAAGCAGGCTCCAGGCTCCGAGCCGTCAGCACAGACCCTGACGCGGGGCTCAAACTCACAGACCGCAAGATCGTGACCTGAGCCGAAGTCGGTCGCTCAACCGACTGAGCCCCCCGGGCGCCCCTCGACTTATTTCTTTTGGAACTGGGAGTTTGCACCTGTCGGTCCCCTCCGCCGTTTTGCCCACCGCCAGCCCCTCCCGCCCCCGGTAACCACCAGGGTGTTCCCTGTCTGTGTGAGTCCGTTCATGTCTCCTGACGTTTGTTGGGGCAGATTCCACGTGTAAGTGACATCATACGGGGTTTGTCTTGCTCTGTCTGGGCTCTGCTAAGATCTCATTGTCGCTAGGGCTGAATACTACTCCGTTGTGTGTATGTGGCATCTTTAACTGCTCGTCCGTCGGTGGACCCCTGGGTCCCTCCTGTGCCTTGGCTGTCGTGAATACTGTTGCAGGGACACAGAGACACTGACATCCCTTTGGGTGGGGATTTCCATTTCCTCTGGATAAATACCCCACAGAGAAGCTGCTGAGTCTTATGGTCCTTCTGGGTTTTCATTCTCATTCTCTCTTTCTCTGTCTCCCCGTATGGGTTTCTCTCTCGTTTCCTCTCTGTCTCTGTCTCACCCCCGCCCCCCAGGACGTCCCCCATTCATCAAACCCAGGATCAGGGTCAGCGAGTGCTCTTGGGGGCACGCTGGTGACAATCACGTCACCGTGGGCCAGGAAACGCACATCCTGGAGAAGGCGGAGTGTGTGAACACACATTCGCCTCTGAGTTCTGACTTCTCGCTCATATGTCTTTCTCAACATCATTTCCTCCCGACGTTACACACGGAACCCTCAGCCGGGAGGACGCATCGCGGCCGTCTGAGGCCACACTTAGGGACGTTTCCCCGTCTTGCTGTTACACACGCTGCTCCTTAATGAAATCTCGAAGACGTCGAGCCAGGTGAATCCCACACACGTTTGAACTGTGGCATTTGGTCTCAGGGTATTTTGCTCTCGTTTGGAAGGGAGACGTAGGTGTGTTAAGGTTTGTAACAGGGGGAGGTGGGAGGAGGAGAAAACCTCAGAGACGGGGTGCACCTGCCCGTGGCCGTGGAGGTTGGCTGGGGTGGGGGACAGCATCTCACCAGAGGAGGAGCCTCAATCTCTTTTAAACCCTTTTTTAATGTTTATTTCTATTTGAGAGAGGAAGACAGAGCACAAGCAGGGGAGGGGCAGGGAGAGAGAGGGAGACACAGAACCCGAAGGGGGCTCCAGGCTCCGAGCTGTCAGCACAGAGCCGGACGCAAGGCTCGAACCCACGAACCTCGAGGTCACGACCCGAGCCAAAGTCGGACACTGAACCGACGGAGCCCCCCAGGCGCCCCAGGAGGAGCCTGAAGCTTGATCTCAGCTCGGGTGTCCGAGAAGCCCCCCAGCCCCCGGAGCCTCAGTTTCCCCACCTGCTGAGCATGTAAGGGGCACCGCTGCCCCTTACGTCCGACCCCTCCCCCAGCCCCTGCCCTCTTGCTGTCCTGTCCCTGGCAGCTGCCTCGCTGTCTTCTGAAACCACGTCCGTGGGTCCCTCTCAGGGCCACCTGCCACAATGGTCCCTCCACAGGGGAAGCTGGCCGTGCTCTGAGCCCTCAACCACACGCGGTCTCTGCAGGCACGACCCCTCCTGAGGACGGCACGGTTAGGGGCTTTACTATCTAGAGAGGTGACGGTTCTGCTCCCTGGCCCTCTGTCCAGACCTCCGGGCCCGAGGGGGTCGTGGACGGCGGGACAACCACACTCCAAGTGAGGCGCCCGGTGGAGGAAGGAGCCCGGGGGTTGTCACTCCTCGAGCAGCCTTGCCTGACGTGCGCATGGTGTTCGGGCCCCACGGTGGGACACGTAGGGTTATCCGAGCTGGTTCTCGGGGCCCGGCCGGCTCGCGAGGGACGTCCGAGACTCAGGGTCCGTGGATTCGTGTCTCAGAGCGGGACGGGTGGATGTGCAGTTGTACTAAGGGACACGGTGGGGAGAGAGCGGCCTGTGTGGGGACCACCCGCCGGAGCCGCGCTGCCTCCCGCCTCGGGCCCTCCTGCCCGCTGTCCCCTGGCTGGCCCGCCGTGCTGTGAGAGCCCCGACCCGCGTGACATCCCCTCCTGGAGCGTGGCCGCTGCTGCCGTGCCCCTCCCTCCCTGCACGACGGCCGTGATGACTCAGCACAGACTCATGTTTCCACACCCGACTCCCTGCCTGACGCGTGTCTCTTCTCCCTCGCGTCGTGTCTGGGCCTCCTGGCGGCCCTTGGCCACGTGGGTGTCTTCTTCCCGGTCGGGTCCAGGGGTCTCTGCCTGAGGCACACGGCTGTCGGTGTCTGGGCCCTGTCCCTTCGCTTGAGCATCGCGACTTACTCTGTCCGACTCGCTTAAAGACTTAAAGGCATTCGTCGTATTCCTAAAGGCTCTCGGCGTCTCCTGTGGTGTCTCTTTCTCGGTCCGGCCCGTTACAATCCTGTGCCGTCCTGGCGGCGGGAGCCCGCCAGGGTCTCCCCGTGACCCAGGCCTCGGCCACCACGTTCCTCCCCACGGGCGGCCTCTATGTCTCCGGCCCCTCCTGGCCTCACCCTCCACGGTGAACGGCGGGGCCAGCCCCGTCCTCAGCTCGTCCTGGGGAGCATCGGGGAGGAGCGGGGAAGGAACCTCTCCGGTGGGCGTTAGCAGACGAGGCCGAGGTGCCCCGGGACAGAGGGGCAGCTGGCACAGACCCTGTGGAGACGCCGGCTCAGCTCGGCACGGGGACCCCCCTCCCGCGGAGCCCGGGGTGGACTCGGACAAATGACGTCCCCGCTCCGAGCTGGGTGCTCCGCAAGGCGCCCGCACAAACCCAGCCCTTTCTGCCCCCGCAGCTGCTGCAGCACGTAGACAGTGTCACCACCGAGTGCGGCTTCCGTGGGCCTGCAGAACAAGCCCGTGCTGCTGCTGGTGGCGGCCGGTTGTGGGGGGGGGCCGCTTCCCTCCCGCCCGCCACGCCCATCGGACCGGGCCGCAGCGCCAGTGTCCTGGGGCCGCGAGGCTTCCCGGCACCTGCAGACCCCAAGCATCACGGGCAAAGCCACCGCGGCTCCGTCCGTCTCCCAAGGGCCAGGCTCGGTCCTTCCACAGACTTCCTTTCTGTCTCCCCTGACGCGAGGCTTGGCTCATCCGCGCCCCCCCTCGGTTCTCTGTCCACATGGCGCCCCTGCACGCGGGGCTTTGGAACCAGACTGACCTCGTTCCAACTCTGGCTCTGCCCTTCGAGGCCGTGTGGCCCCCGGGGGTAATCACACCGCGGCTCCGGTGCCTATGCTACGAGGGGAGGGTGCGGCAGGCACCTGATACGCAAGATCGCTGTGAAGATGAATCAACCTTGTGAGCTCGTGGGATTTTATTTACAAGATGCATCATTACGTACACTTTATTTCAGCCGTAACGCGTTTAATTGTGTCCATTCAGGTGCGCCTGTAAAGGCTGGAGCTGACGTTCCAGGGTGTTGTTTTCTCTGTACTGGTTCCTTGCTTTAAACCCTGGCTCTCGGGGCGCCTGGGGGGCTCAGTCGGTGAAGCGGCCGACTTCGGCTCAGGTCACGATCTCGCGGTCCGTGAGTTCGAGCCCCGCGTCGGGCTCTGTGCTGACGGCTCAGAGCCTGGAGCCTGTTTCGGATTCTGTGTCTCCTTCTCTCTCTGACCCTCCCCCGTTCATGCTCTGTTTCTCTCTGTCTCAAAAATAAATAAACGTTTAAAAAATTTTTTTTAAGAAAAAAAATAACAAACCCTGGCTCTCTGCATCTTTTTTTTCCACGGCGAGCAAATCACAGGACCGACAAAACGTTTTTATTAACGTTGGGTTTGCGTTTGTCTGATGGGTTCTGTCCTCCTTGATGATAGGATAGCACATGATCTCTCCTCTCGGGTGTAATTTATGCATACATTTGTAACACTGTTTGATTCCTACGTGTGCTTACGCAATCATTTGCACTTGTCCGAAGCAAGGAAGATCGGCTAAAACCTTGTGTTAAGACAGGGGGCTCTTTATTCCCGAATCCCACAGTCTGTCACTGCGTATTCTGTGATGCTGACATTTCACGAGTGTGTGGAGGAGACCCTGGCGGAGGCGACAGGGCGAGAAATGCCCCCGAGGCTGTCCCCGGAGGGTCCTCACTTTCCCATTTCCATTAACTCCTTACACTCGAGGGGATTAGTTCTTTGTCTGTTGCCGTAAGTGTGAATAACATGTCTACTGCCTTCATTCTTCACTGGACTTTGCTTTTTGTTATTAGTTCTTATAATTTTTTCATGTTTATTTATCTTTTTTGAGAGAGAGAGACAGAGCGTGAGCAGGGCAGGGGCAGAGAGAGAGGGAGACGCAGAATCCGAAGCAGGTTCCAGGCTCCGAGCTGTCGGCACAGAGCCCGACGCAGGGCTCGAACTCACGAAATGTGACATCATGACCTGCGCCGAAGTCGGTCACCTCACCGATTGAGCCACC
Source organism: Panthera pardus (assembly GCF_024362965.1). NCBI lineage: Eukaryota > Metazoa > Chordata > Mammalia > Carnivora > Felidae > Panthera > Panthera pardus. The sequence continues at coordinate 2,685,452 of NW_026526677.1, read as the reverse complement.
CAGGTGCCCCTGTCATTATTACGATTACTGTTGCCCATACAGAGCATTTTGATATATTTGAATTTATCAGCCTTTCATTTATGGCTTGTGTGTTTTGAGTTGTATTTATGCAAGTCTGACATACGTAAGACAATGTAGAAACTAACCTATATTTTTTCATCATGATATTTGCATGGCTTCATTTTTAAGCCTTTAGGTATTTGATCCATTTGGATTTTTCGCTAGGGGATGGTGTGAGGTGTGGACCGGACCTAAACTTTTCTTCTCAGATTTGCCAGGTACTTGATCTTGTTCACGGGTACCGTCCGCTCGTTGGCGGCTCTGTGGTGTAAGACCTAGTCTCGCAGCCCCCCCGAGGCGTGCCATAGGGCGTTGCTGACTCGAATGGACGCACTGTGCCTCAGGTCTCCAGGACTCGCTCACATCCTAACGAGTTTGTGCTCCCTGGCCCCCCACCCCACCCCCGTTCTGCTCTCTGTGTCCGGGAGCTCAGCTTTTTTTAGATTCCAAACAGAAGCGTCATCGTGTGGGTCTGTCTGGCTGATTTCACTCAGCACGAGGCCCTCAAGGTCCATCCGGGTTGTCAACAGTGGCAAGACTTCCTGCGTCCCCACGGCTGAAGAAGCTTCCGTTTCGCGTATGCCCCTCATCTTCCTTACGCATTTGCCCCGCTGATGGCCACTGAGGCTGTTTCCACGTGTTGGCCGTTGTGAACAGGGCTGCAGCGAACACGCAGCGCGTTTAGGCTCTTACTGCTCTCCGCAGACGAAACAGTGCTCTCCGTGGTACGCGTCACAGCGTGTCTTCTGCCGACCGTCTGGTTTACCCGGTCCCGGATGGAAAGGGCGGTGGCATCTACTCCGGAGGGATGGGGAGACCGTGGCACTTGCACGCCGTGGCTGCTGTGAACCGCCCCAAGGCAGAGGCCACGAAGTGGACCTTGAAGGCAACAGGTGCACGTAGCTAGGAAAACGGAATACTCACAGCAAAACCAACGGACCTCTGAACGTGGTGATGTGATTCTTCCCGGGGAATTTATAAGAGACAAACAGAAGTGGTGAAGAAAAAAGTCATCCTGACCTTCTTTAAGACGATAACGAGGGGCGCCTGGGTGGCTCAGTCGGTTAAGCGGCTGACTTCGGCTCAGGTCATGATTTCACGGTCCGTGAGTTCGAGCCCCACGTCGGGCTCTGGGCTGACAGCTCAGAGCCTGGAGCCTGTTTCGGATTCTGTGTCTCCCTCTCTCTGACCCTCCCCTGTTCATGCTCTGTCTCTCTCTGTCTCAAAAATAAATAAATGTAAAAAAAAAATGTATTAATAAAAAAAAAAAGAAAACCTGGTCAATGCAGAGAGCGGCCAGTGCTGAACGGGACTCCCTCACAGAACAAGTGCGCAGAAAGGACACACTCTGTGTACCTGGCACCAGGACTCTGGGCTTCCACAGAGAAAACCCCAACACGGCTCTCCTCTCCCCCATACACAAAACTCAGTTCCAAGAGGAACTGAGAGCTACACAGCTTTTGGAGGCAATATAGCTCCAACGCTGGGGAGGGAGTGGTGCCCTACACAAGATATAAAAACCCTAAGAAGAGAAGAAAAGGATGGATGGATTTGAATATTGTCAAGGGCAGGCTTCATTTCAACCAAAGACGCAACAAATAAACTGAAACACTAAACTGTGTAGTTCCAGAATATACTTTTTTTGAGTCTTTTAATTTTTATTTGAGTTTTATTTTTTTAATGTTTAGTTTAGTTTTGAGACAGAGACAGAGGTGAGCAGGGAGGGGCAGAGAGAGACGGAGACACAGAATCGGAAGCGGGCTCCCGGCTCCGCGCCGTCGGCACAGAGCCCGACGCGGGGCTCGGACCCGCGAACCGTGAGATCGTGACCCGAGTCGAAGTCAGACGCTTAACCGACTGAGCCACCCAGGCGCCCCTGGTTGTTTTTTTTTTAAGTAAGCTCTATACCCAACATGGGGCTCGAACTCAACGACCCCAAGATCAAGAGTGACACGCTCTTCTTACTGCGTGAGCCAGGCACCCCAAGAATATACTTACAGTGCAAATAAGCAACAAAGGTTTTTTTGCCCCAAATCTATAAAGACTTCCCTTAAAACAGTCAGCAAAGTGTATTGGTTCCTGACAAACCGCGCTGCAGGAAGATGGAACTAGGTGGGTCTCTATTAATCGTGGCTGTGAGCATTCACTATCAAAACAGACAATAAGGAAGGAAGACACATCATCTTCGGAAACCAATCCAGATAGAGTATAAACGTCCGTGTCCGCGCCACGGAACGGTAGAAAACGACGACGTAAGAGGTCGTCTTCGCCTGTTTCCTGTCGGAAAACATCCTCCTTAGATACGATGCAAAAATCAAGAAGCTTCGAGAGAGGAAACACCGCGGCGGGGTGGAAAGCCAGGCCACGGGCCGTGAGAGCCACTGGGGGTAGACACAGATGAGAGGGGACGGCCCCTGAGCATCAAGCAGGACAGCAGCGTCCCGAGGGCACAGGCAGACGGGGGAGGGGGGGTCCCCGCGGTTACATCCTCGGGGAGGCTGCCGAGGGAGCCCGGGGGCCACGGGAAAGTGCGCACGGGTCCCTGGGCACTGGGGGCACTTGTCAAGGTTGCTGGGATAAGAGAAGGCTCGTAAGGATGTGTTGTCTCACTCCTTTTCCTCCAGGTGTGGGATTTGCTGCCCTGAGGTTTTTACATTGCGGGGAAAGTGTGTGCTATGAGCTCACAGCAGGTTTGTGGAGGTGAAAATGCATATTGTGAGCCTCAGGGCAGCTGTTTAGAAGGCGAAGCGTATAGATATAGCTCCCAGGACAGTGAGAGACCCACAAGTATGTCCAACTGACTTCCTGCAGTGTTTTCAGCCAGTGGCCCCGGAACCAGTAGACCTCCGTAGGCAAAAAATTAATAGAAACTAGCCTCCGCCTCATACCTTAGATAAAAAAAAAAAATAGCTCCAAATGGATCAAAGACTTTAAAGGAAAAACTGTAAATCTTTTAGGAGAGAAGCAGAGGAGAAATCCGGGGGACCGAGGGCTCTGTGAACGATTTTGGACTCAACACCAAAGCACAATCCATCAAAGGGCAAGCCGGTCAACTAGATCCCACGCTTGCCCGCAAAACACGTGTCTAACAAAGGCCTTGTGCCTGGAATTCAGAACTCTCAAAACTCAACAGCTAAAAAAAAAACCCAGTGCAGGGGCGCCTGGGGGGGCTCAGTCGGTTAAGCGTCCGACTTCGGCCCAGGTCATGATCTCACAGTTCGTGAGTCCGAGCCCCGCGTCGGGCTCTGTGCTGACGGCTCGGAGCCTGGAGCCTGCTTCGGGTTCTATGTCTCTCTCTCTCTGCCCCTCCCCTGCTCGCACTCTGTCTCTCTTAAAAATAAAGAAACATTAAAAAAAATTTTTTTAAGGTGCAGATGTAAAGACTACAGATGAAAACGGCAGCGTGTGAGACGCAAAGGACCAGGGTTGATGGCCGATCAGATGCTGCGGAAGCAAAGCTAGCAAACCCGAGGAAAGGGCAGAGAAGAACATCTTGGAAAAAGTAAGAAGGGCATCAATGCACTGAAGGAAGCAGGTGGACTGATATACCCCGCCCTCCCCCCACCAAGTCCCCGAATGAGGCCAGGGCGGGGGAGACAAAAAGTAAATGTTTCCAAAGCGGAGGACAAGTTACAAACACCCTAGACCTAAGACACCCCAGAAAATCCCCCCGTGTTTGGGAACGAAACAGCACACATCTCAACAGTCCATGTGTCCCAGAAGAAATCAACAGAGAATTTAGAAAGTATTTTGAACAGAATAGACGTGAAAACAGAGAACAGTATTTGTGGGATGTCCCCAGATGAAAACAGAAATGCATAGCACCCGTTGCCTTGCAGGTAAGGAAGAAAGGTCTCAGACCCAAGACCACAGCAGCCCCCTGAGATTTCCACCTTTTCTCCAACGGTGGCGAAGAGAAGCGAGTAGGCGTGTCCGTGCAGGATGCCCCGGGGACGCCCGCTCGACGCTTGTTGTCAGACGCGCGTACCCTGTGCCTCCGCCCCGATCCGAGCTCCTTCTGCGGAAAATCTCCCCCACGCGCAGCCCTCCTACACGCACCAGGTGAGAGGCCTCGGGAGGGCTGGCCCTGCCCACGCCTGGACCTCGGGCTCCGGCCTCCGGCGCTGGGGGAGAATGAGTCACCGTCGCGCGAGCCCCGGTGCGGGTGCTGTCACTGCAGCCGGAGCTGACCAACACACGGTCGGTCCTCGCACTGGGCTCCGTAGGAAGAGCGCCGGCCGCGGGGACGGGCACGCGTGACGTGTGTGCACGGCTTAGAGGCCCTATGTGCTACCGGCCCTCCTGCAGATGCTCGGGATGCACCGTCTGACGGAGCACAGACTCTTCTCTGGCCCAGGACCCCTCCTTCATCACCCACCCACCGTGTCCGGACGTTCCGTGGGCTTCTGCCCGAAGCGAGCAGCGCAGAGGCGGCGGACGCATTTTTTGAAAGGATGGTTCCTGGTTGAACTTCATTCGTAGGTGGCTTCCAAAGAGCCGCAGGCGACTCTCCGTCGGGTTAGATGGAGGGGCGCTAAAGTCACCGTATTCACACATGTCCTGCGCCCGCGTCCCCGGCACGGCACCGAGCCAAGCATCTAGAAGAAGGGCCTCGTGTGCAGAGCCTGCCGCCTCTTCTGTTTGGAGCCGGACCCCGTACAGGGGTGGCCCCCAGCTCCCGCCACCGAGTGACAAGCCTGGCCGTGGGCGACGCAGCCCGAGGCCTGCATTCACCCCTGCGGCAAAGGGCAGCTGAGCAAGCCGGGCCTCTGTGGACTCCAAGCGACTTGCTTGAAATTAACGAGACAGCCGGTTGATCGACCCATGGAAACGAATGGAAGAGAGCACGATGCCTTTTACTCGCGGCCTGTAAGGGCTCAGCGGCCGCAGAACAGAACTGAGACCGTCTGGCCCAGCAAAGCGCCGGGGACTCGGCCCGGCCTCAGGGAATCCGGCGTGAGGGTCTCAGACCTGCGGGGACGTCCACATCGTGCTCACGGCAGTTAGGACAGGAGCGCGTGGGAGCCGCTGGAAGGCCGCGCGGTTCCCTCCCGACCCGCGTTGGCTGGGGGGGGCCCGGCCGGACCCCCGTCTGGAGGTGGACACGGGATGGACGTCGGCTTCTCCCGGAGCCCCTCCTCTGTCCCGAGGCTGCCACCGGGACCGGAGTGCCCCAGAGCCGGGCAGGCCGGGGGGCGGGGGGTCACGAGATGCAGACATAGGAAGTCTCAGATAAAGGCCTGGCTCCGGATTTGCAAGTGGCCTCCACACGGGAAGACCCAAGGGGCCCAGGGGGCTTGGTCACTGCCTGGCAGGACGCCGTCCAAAGCGGAGGTGCCTCCGGCACTCCCTGACCCCAGGCGGGACTTTGGCCTCCGGGGATCCTGGCCTCTGCGGCACCAGCTCCTCGAGAAGACGGCCCAGGTAACAGGAAAGACAGAGCCGCCTCCTTTCATCTCACGCCTTCTTAACCCAGGGGTGTATTTTCCTGCAACGTCCAACCTCAGGATTTGTGCCGGGGGGACGGGGGGCCCTGACGAGGGACAGGACGGGAGGGGTCCCTTAGAAGCGGTGTGAGAGTAGCAGGACACCCAGGGCCGACCTTGGACCTCCTTGGTTCTTCTGATTCAACAGCTTAACTCCTACGCCCATGTTTATTTCTTTTTTTGTTTAATGCTTATTTTTATTTTTGAGAGAGACAGAGAGAGACAGAGAGAGAGCGTGGGGGAGGGGCGGAGAGAGAGGGAGACCCAGAATCCGAAGCAGGTGCCAGGCTCTGAACTGTCCGCACAGAGCCCGATGCGGGGCTTGAACTCATGAAACTCGAGATCGTGACCGGAGCCGAAGTCGGACGCTCAACCGACTGAGCCCCCCAGGCGCCTCTGTTGGTGGTCAGATTTTAAGACTCGGTTCATTAAGGGAGACCCTGAGGTGGACGTTGGCAGTCGGGGCAGGTAGTGGGGGGCGGGGGGGGGTGGTCAGACAGTCGGCAGCGGGGGGGGGGGAGGGTGTGGGGGTCAGACAGTTGCATCACAAGCAGGGCCACTGACCCGAGGGGACTTTGTAATCCCGGCGAGGTTGGGTGGGGGGAGTTTCAAACGCGGAGCCCGTCTGGGGCAGGGCCCTCCAGTCCTCCTGAGACCCCAGCGGGGCACTGTGTGTGACTGCAGCCCTCAGGGCCGCCCGTGGGGTAATCGTAGGCATACCACAGGCTTCTATCTGCTCTCAGGAGTCATTCCAGAAGCTTCAGGGATCCAGAAACAAGGTCTCTGCGGCTTGGAAAGAACCAGGAAGCTCTCAGTATTCTGAGACCGCAGGTGACTTCGTAACCGTATCAGCTTTGCTGAGGCTCTGCTAACACAGTTCCACACACGGGGCTCGCACTGCAGAGAGCTGTCCCCATCCTGGAGCCCGAGGTCCAGGCGTGGGCGGGGCCGGGCCTCCCGAGGCCCCTCTCCTTGCGTGTGGACGGCCGTCCTCCCGCTGTGTCCTCACGGGGCCGTCCCTCTGTGCGTGTCTGTGTCCCGATCCCCTCTTCTTCTAAGGACCCCGGTCACGCGGGATCAGGGCCCACCCCGGTGACCCCGTGTTACCCCGATCACCTCTGTGAAGTCCCCGTCTCTGGATATGGTCACATTCTGAAATGCTGGGTGTTGGGACTTCAACATGAGTTTGGGGGACGCAGGTCGGCCCGTGGCAGCAACCTGTAGGCAGATGGGGACCCTGAAGCAGGAAGCAGGCAGCTCCTCCCCCGGGTTATCGACTGCCACACCCTCAGCCTGGATCAGACCACCTGGTCCAGCCCAGACGTCGGCTTCCGGAGGAAACACTGACCCCCTCCTCGGTTTCTAGCAGGGTGGCCGGGGTCCGGGTTTTCCCGGGACCGTAGGGACTCCCAGGATATGGGATGTTCAGAACTCCACGCAGGGAAGGACCGGACAGGCCGAGACAAACGGCCCACCCTCCCTGAGAGAGCCAACAGAGACCCCCAGTGGGCAGTCCTGAGCCAGGTGGGGCTTCCCCGTCCGTCGAGGCCACTCCGGTGCACACGGGGCCCAGGGCTCAGGCGTGTGTCTTCCTCGGGACCGCAGGAGGCCCCTTCAGGGGCCCCAGAGCTCCCCGAGAGTGACCGACAGGCGGAGGGCCCTCGGCAGGTGCCAGACCCGCGAAGGTAGCAAACCTTCGTTTCCTCGGGGTGTGCCCGGCCCTCCCTGGACCAGCTCCACCTGGGACGTGGATTCCGCCCTCCGCACGCGGCAGATGAGGCGGGGAGCCAGGGGGCCCTGTCCCCGGAGGCGGTCCTCTCTGTCCAGGTGCCGGTGGCCGCGTGCGGGGTGGTGGCCAACAGCGTGGGCTGCCGGCTTCTCCGCCCCCACGTCCAGGGCGGCCCCTACTTCCCGCACCTGGCTGTCGCCGACGGCCCGGGCCTGGGCATCGAGGCTCTTGCCCGGCCGGACAACACCCTGGCGCTATGTGCCCACGCGGCTGTGGTGCTGGACGTGCTCGACGCGGCGGGCCTCTGTCTCCTGGTGGCCGCGAGCGCTGAGACCTCCCCGGGCACCTGCTCTCCTTCCTGGTGTCACCGCCACCGCCCGAGGCGCACCGCGGCGGCCGTGAGCTCCCTGAGCCTGGCCCCTGACGTCCTGGGGCTGCTGTCCGTGTGGCCCTTGCGGCTCACCCAGCCGTCTATGTCCTCGCTCTGCACCTCGACTGGAGACGGCGCCCGGGGTCCCTGAAGACCCTCCTCCGGCCCTGCCGAGTGAGACAGAGGCATAAGGGGAGGGGGCCCCTGCCAGCCGCAGGGTCGGCCCCGTCACAAAGCCGTGTTCCTCTGGCCAACCACACCCGCGTGTGCTCTCGCGGCCACCGCGTCACAGCCGCCTCCTCTCCCCGTGACCCCCCCCTTCCCCAGTGCCCATGGGAGACCCCCTGGGAGCGGGACGGGAGGCGGAGCGGCGACCCGGGTCCTCCGCCCTCCCTGTGTCCAAGGTTCTGGCCCCCCCGGCCCCGCCCATCCCTCCCATCCCCCAGATGAGGGCTGACTGCCCCCAAATCTGCCTCCCCCTCAGCCTCAGTTTCCCCATCCTTGCCTCCCTGGAAAGCCGGGATCACACGACAGCATCAGAAGAAAGCCGTGTCTGGCTCGGGGAACTGAAATCCAGGCCCACGCGGGGGGTTGACCAGCTGTTCCCGCTTTCTCCAGGTTCCTTGGTTCCAAGTCCCCTGCACCCACCGCCCCAGAGCATCCCCACACTTGTCCCCTTCCCTCCACCGTGACCACTAGGCGCATGTCACCAGCCCCTCTCCCCCGTGGCCGGAATCTCAGCTGAGCCCCGTGACCAGCCTTGGGCTCTGTCTCCGACAACGACCCCCAACCGATCCTCTGTGCCCAGCACAGCCAGGCACCCCGGCCTCCACCTGCTGCAATAGTTAGGTTGCCCAGGATGGCGACAGTGCCCTGAGCGCGGCCCCAGGTGTGCCTCCAACGTCATCCCCTTTGCCCAGAAAACACCCTCCCTGCTCAAGCCCTGCACCCCCCGCCCCCGCCCGCCCCTCTTCACCGGTACAAACCGCAGTCTCTCCTTTCCCTTCTTAGAGATGCCTCTTTGGAGCCCCGACCCCTTTTATGCCCTTCCCTGTCACCTGTTTCCTTGCGGAATGTTATGTTTTGTTTATCATGTACCACGTATTGGGGTCTGTTTGTTTCGGACCTTCCCCGCCTGGACTTGAAGCGACAGCAGGCAGGGACCACGCCCTCTCTGTTCCCCCTGTTGGCCGGTGTTCCCAGCAAACAGCAAACTGCCTGCACCTGTTACGTCTCAGCAGAGCATCAGCCGGCGGAACTGGTAAGTCACGACCCACCACGCAGGGCACGTACTCCCTGAGGCACATCGTCCTTGTAGCCAGGATTCCATAATCACGTCCTTGGGGATCCCCCCCCCCGCCGTGTTTTTGGCATTGGTTTATAGCATTTTTTAAACCTGGTTAGGAGATACCACTTATACGTGACTGTTCAGTGAAACCCATACCGTTGTCTTCGTTGCCTAAATCTCAACCAGGTTTGTAAAACGTGCCGAACATATCGGTGAGCGGTGTGCCCTCTTTCTTTCATATACACGAATGACGTGCGTGCTAACGCTGTTCTTGAGATGTTTGGATTCGAACGATCCTCAGAGCAGAGCCTGGGTGGCTCCGTCGGTTAAGTGTCTGGCTTCAGCTCAGAGCACGACCTCACAGTTCGTGAGTTCGAGCCCCGCGTCGGGCCCTGCGCCGACAGCCCGGAGCCCGGAGCCTGCTTCGCATTCTGTGTCTCGCTCTCTCTCTGCCCCTGCCCTGCTCATGCTCTGTCTCTCTCTCTCTCTCTCTCAAAAATAAAATAGACATTAAGATAAATAAAGAAAAGAAAACCATTCTCGTGATGTTGTTATTCAGATCGTACTCTTTTCTTAACGGAACAAAGGCCCAAAACAGAGCAGGTCAGGTCAAAGCGTCCTACTGACTTACTTTCTATCACCCTAGCGTGTGTCACAGACTCAGACTTACACGTTGATGGTGCCATTTGATGACCGAGTGGCACAAACCCCGATCCAGGCTGGCGCTGTGGCTAACCCAGTCCCTCGGACCACACAGATCTATTGTCTCATGGTTCTGGGGGTGGCAAGTCCAAGATCGGGATGCCGGCACGCTTCCTGGTGCGGCCCCTCCTGGAATACAGGCGGCCCCTGTCTTGCTGCGTCCCCTCAGCCAGCGAGGCGCCCCCACAAGGGCACTAATCCCATCACGGGGCCCCACCCCCTTGACCTCCTCCTAACCCAACCACCTCCCAAAAGCCCCATCGCCAAACACCACTGCACTGGGAGACGGTAAGCTGCCATAGCCAAACGCCACGGATAGGGGGCGTATTTCCTACGGGACGTCCAGCCTCCAGAAGCCTCCAGAAGCCCACGGTGTGGGCGCGGCTGGTGTGCGGTGAAGCCGTGTCCCTGGCGGGCAGGTGCTGTGTCCTCACACGATCGTCCTTCTGCAAGCACGTCCCCGGTGTCTGTTCCTCTTCCTCTGAGGACCCCAGTCACGCTGGATCAGGCCCCCCCGCCCCCAGGACCTCATTTTGCCCTAATCACCTCCTTACAGACCCCATCCCCAAATACAGTCCCACGGGGCAGTCGGGGCTTCAGCATATCAAGCGGGGGACGTGCAGGCTGGCTGGCCTGCTCACCGTCTCTCAGCCCTGCTATTGGCCACTGCTCAGGCGTGCACGTGCCTCCTCCTTTCCGGTCACTTCTTCTTCCACACAAAGTGGACCGGATGCTCGCCGCTCTGTCCACCGTGAGAATTTCCCCTCCTCGCTGTCTTTTGTGGACACCCCTTGGTAGGGCTATGCTGAGCTGTTCGTGCGACACCTGGACCGTCATATCAACGTACCCGTGGACAAGACCCAGGTCTTCCTCCTCCACCGTGTGGCCCAGGGACCGCCTTCGAGTCCTTAAGAGTGAGCTAAAGTAGAGGCTTTGGTGACATGGAGGTCTGAGCCACCTGTTCCTAAAACCTCCTGGACCCACGGGACCTGCTCATGCCCCACCCCAAAGCACCGCATCGGTTGAGGACAGGTGGCTGCCTGCCCGGCTGACACAGGACTCATGGAGTCTATCGGTCTCTAGCTCAGGGTGGGCGGCCCAGGCACATGGCCACCCGCCAGCGGGCAGTCAGGCCTGCAGCCTCTGCGGCAGCCCGGGGACACCCCGGGAGCTGCTTTCCAGATTTTGATATACTCTCTGCCCCAGAAGGCCCGTCCCTGCCCCAGAAGGCCCGTCCCTGCCCCAGAACGCCAAGGCTCTACCCGCAACTTCCTGCCCAGACCGGCCTGGTAGAACGGAAGGAGAAATCCCCGGGACCCAGCACCGCATCCCCGGCTTGCCAGTTGCCGCGCTCCAGAGCAGCGAGGCTCGAGTGACTCCCCACCAGCCCCCGAGGGCTCCCGCTGGTCCACTCGCACGGCTTCGGCCTTTTGCTTCCAAGCGGGGCCGCCCTGGGGTTGTGATTTTCAGCGCTCGTGAGGCTGAGCGCTTTTTCCCACGCACGGACCGTGGGTTTCCTTTCCTGCGGACGCCGTGAATACCTTGGCCCATTTTCCCACCGAGCGTCGTCTTCTTTACGGGGGTATCAGCCTTTGTTCACTGTACTCGTGGTAAGTCTCTCCTCTCAGTCTGCAGCCTGACTTGCTTTTTATTGGTGGTTTTTAATACACAGCAGTGTGGATATCTAGTGTGATGGATTTTGTCGGTCTTTTCCTATATTTTGCCATTTTTTTTTCTTTTGCAATTTGCGTGAGGCCACTCGGGACATTCTTCTATCGCCTTCTAAAAAGGTTCAAGGTTTTTTTTAGGCTTATTTACTTATTTTGAGAGAAAGAGAGGGAGCAGGGGAGGGGCAGAGAGAGAGAGGGAGAGAGAATCCCAAGCAGGCTCCCTACCGTCAGTGCAGAGCCCCGTGTGGGGCTTGAACTCCCGAACCGTGAGATCCTGACCTGAGCCGAAATTCAGAGTCGGAGGCTTAACCAACGGCGCCAGCCAGGCGCCTCTAAAGACATTAAAGTTTTGCCCTTCGCCTTCAGGTCTCCACGGAGCGCGTGTGCAGTAAGGTGTCGCTCAAGGCCACTTCTCCCAAACGGATAACCAAGAGCTCCGCCATCATTCGCCGGAGCGCCGCCCCTCGGCCCACTGATCGGCCGGCCTACCTACCACATCTCATTTCTTTAGGGGAGGGTCTGCCCCTCAGCCTCCCTGAGGTCTTGTCTGTTCCTGCTGCCACCACGAGTCTCGTAGGATCCGCGGGTCCTAGATCTGCAGGTCACGATGAGGTACCCACTGGACTCCTGTCTCTTGTGGCCGCCAGATGTGGACGGGGACGTGGATAACGCTGTCACTCATGCCTGGAAGACACCCCAGAATCCCCCCCATAACTCCCACTGCCCCACGGAGGCAACAGACTGCGGTCCACTCACGGACGAGACACTTAAGGCCAGTCTCCAGTCCCCGTATAACAAACGCTCCTTCAAATGGCCTCAAGCGACCCACCCATCTCGTTATGGGTGGATTCCCTTGTTTAGGAGAACGGAGCACGGGAAGGACGGGTGGCCTCTGATTCACCGAGTGCCGGGCCGGCTGCAGCCGGAAAGACTCGGGCGCTCCCACGCCGAAGCCACCACGACACGAGGGAGCCCAGCGAGCGGAGACGCCCCCAGCTCGAGGCTGCGTCACCCGGAAGCTTCTCCGCTCCCTGGCTGGCGCCGTGGCTGGGCTCGGCTCGGCGGGGACAGTCGGCCAGCACGCCTCCACGTGGCTCTGCCTTCCTCGCCGCGTGGAAGCCTCAGAAGAGGCCCCTGTGGAATCGAACTGACACGCTGCCTTCGGTTCCCTCCGGTTGATGTTCTAGGCCGGCTGCGGTCCATCCCGACTCACCGTAGCCTTTCCCCAAGGCAGCGGCCCGGGCCATGCTTTCGGAAGCTGCGGGGGCTCCCGATGTTGCTGGCAAGGCAGTGAGGGTGTCAGTGTCTGGGCTTTGGCCCCACCTCTGAGGAGCCAGTTACCTGGGAGCCCGGGCCTCTCGGGGCCCAGACCCAGTGCCCTGGGCTACGGACGCTCGTTCTTCCGCATTTATCTCTGAGGGGCAATAAAACGACATTTGCTTCTTAAGGCAGGATGGGTTTTTCCCGGCTTTACGGCCAGCCAGTGGCCAAATCCTGTAAATTAGGGGGCACCAGGCTGACTGCTCCCCAACCACTCGTGTTGACAATTTCCAAACCGGCAGAAGAATTACAAGACGAGTATAAAAAAGCACCTGAACATCGTTTTGTAGCTTCACTTACTGTTAACGTTTTGCCCTCGCTCTCTGTCTCTCTCTCTCTCTCTCTCAATGCTTTGAGAGTAAGTTGCCCACGTCTCGACACCTGACAAATCTATTATTTTATTCTTTTAATGTTTTTTATTTATTTGAGACAGAGAGAGACAGAGCACTAGTGGGGGTGGGGGGGACAAAGAGAGAGAGAGGGAGACACAGAATCCGAAGCAGGATCCGGGCTCCGAGCCGTCAGCACAGAGCCCGACGTGGGGCTCGAACCCACGGACTGCGAGATCATGACCTGAGCTGAAGTCGGTTGCTCAACCGGCTGAGCCACCCAGGTGCCCCAAGAAAGACTTTTTTAAATGTTTATTTTTTTTTTTTTTTTTGAGAGAGACAGAGTGTGAGTGGGGGAGGGGCAGAGAGAGAGGGAGACACAGAATCGAAAGCAGGCTCCAGGCTCCGAGCTGTCAGCACAGAGCCCGACGCGGGGCTCGAACCCACAGACCCTGAGATCGTGACCTGAGCTGAAGTCAGATGCTCAACCGACTGAGCCCCCCAGGCGCCCCAACACCTGACAGAGATCTAAACACTGCAGCATGTGCCCCCCCCAAGTCTGTCCCCCAGCCATGGCCACGGGACTGCCACACTCAGGGAATCTGACCCAGATGCGGGGTTCTGACCCAGGCGGCATATCTCCGATTGTCCCCAAATGCCACCTTCGCAGGTCTTATCTTTTGTCGTCACGGCCCCTCAGCACCCCTCCATCTGTAACGCCTCGGCCACCGTGTCTTTGTCATTACGGGGCCCCCCTGGAAGAGCCAGGCCCAGCGTTGGGTGGTATTTCCTGAAAATCGCTCCGTGTTCTTTCGGTGACCCCCAGCTCCAAGAGAAGAGTCACCTGGTTCTCAAGATCAGCTTTTGCACAATACCCGGGCTGCCCTGTGTTCTTTCCACTCTCTTTCCATGTGTCTCTCTCCTCTTGCCAATGTTGAAAACATCCAGGGGCGTCCGGGGGGCTCGATCAGTTAAATGTCCAACTCCTGGTTTCAACCTGGGTCACATCTCACAGTTCATGAGATAGAGCCCTGTGGTCGGGCTCTGCACAGCCTGGAGCCTGCTTGGGATTCTCTCTCCCTCTCTCTCTGCCCCTCCCCGGCTTGCTCTCTCTCTCTCTCTCTGTCTCTCTTTCTCTCAAAAAAAAAAAATTAGTTAAAAATTTTTTTTAAATTGAAAACATCCAAATTGCCCAAAAACGTTGAGACAGGCCCAGACCGACAGTTCCTCAAAGCTAAAACTCGTTCCTGTGAGAACAGACTGGCGTAACTAACTAACCCAAATAGCCCAAGTCCCCTAAGAAGGTCACAGAAGGCCGGTGTCAACCATTCCAACCCCAACCGGCAGGAAAACATACTATTTTCCGTTGGTTTCAATTGGCGCATCTCCAGAGACGACTCACCGAATGGCGGCTTGCGAGCTTGACGTGCTGGGTGTGGGGCCACAGCGACCATCCGTAGACCCTGACGAGGAGCCTTACACGTGCGTGGTCGGTCAGGCCAGCTGAACACCACTGGCGCGGGGGATTGAGAACCGGACGGCCGGCTGCTGTCCTGTGGCCCTTTCCCCAGCCTCTCGAACTTCACCCCGTGTTTGTGCCGTTCGGCCCTCCGCCCAAACCCGAGGGCGCCTGGAGCTCCACGTGCCTGCGCGAGCGTGTGCACCTGTGCGTGTGTGTGCACTTGTGAGCGTGCACCTGTGTGTGTACCTTGTGTGTGCACCTATGCCTACGTGGGCGCTTGTGCGTGTGCTCCCGTGCGTGCGTGTGCACCTGTCTGCGTGCCCGGGCATCTGTGCGTGTGCCTGCAGCTCCCCACCTCCGGCACCTGGACGGTGTGAGTCCTCTGTCGAGTGGAGAGCTTGCAAGGCGGGCAGAGTTGAAACTTGAAATTAGCAGAAAGGAAGGCAGTTCGAGAAAGAGAAAATACCCCAAGGATGGCCGGAGGAGTCTACACCAGCGGTCACACACAATTCCCGGATGGTACGCTGAGGAGAGCATTGGCTCAGTGGACAAAGAGTTTTTCATTCCTGATCCTGCCCCTGACCTTTGACAGGCTAATTGACTTTCTGGGGCCTCCCTTTACCCATCTGCCACGTGGGGTCACAGAAATTCCTAGCTCACGGAGTGATTAAGACCATGCATTCATCATTACAAACCACTTAGGACAGTGTCCCTCACTGTCCTGGGGGTGAATCTCCAGTGACCCTAGCACAGCAAAGACACGGTGATGGGGCATAAGGGAGCCATTGTCCCCACCTGGTGCTTAGTGGCCCTGGGGGACCATTTGTGCCGGGAAGTCTGGGGTCTAATCCCCCCACTCAACTCTGGGCTGGCCTTCCGACCAACGTAACCCAATGGAGTGGCATTCGGGACATCCAGGATGAAGTCACGAGAAGCGTCGCGGCTTCCCCTGGGTCTCTCGAACCATCGCCAGTTACCGGAGCCGTCACTCGTCACTCGGCTGGGAGGGGCCCTGCCGCAGGCGCTGCGGGTAGGAGCTCCCGCCAACGGCCCCGGCCGGGCTCCCAGACCGTCCGCACCAGCGTGAGAGCAAACCATCCTGGACACGCAGCCCCGGGAGCCTTCAGGCTCCAACCCAGCGGACCATCTGTCTGCCATCGCGAGATTGGGGGCCGTCCAGCTGGCCCGGCCAACTCGCAGACCAGAAGAGAGGGTGGGGTCTAAGGTTTGGGATGCTTTGTGACATAGGGACACATGGTGACACATTTCCCAGCTGGTTCTAGAGAGACATTGTGGAGGGCACACGGCCGACCCTGGCAGGTGTGCCCCGAGAGCTGGCCTCTGGCGGCCAACAGAGGGAGCGGCCTCACCCTGTGGGTGCGACCGAGGGCGGGAGGTGTCCCAGAGAGCGGCCTGTGGATGACATGCTTCCCAGGCGGGTGAACTCCCCCCATTGATTCCACAGTTTCAGAACCGTTGTTAACAGGGCAAACTGTACTCCTGCCCATGAGCGATGGGGGCCCCACGAGAAGATGTTCGTTCCCCTTCCAGAACCTGTGAACGTGCCTGCTGATCCCATAAAATCGCAGCGAAATGGCTTGAACCATGATCACCAGGCGATACGGCGAGAAATTAAGAACAAAATAAAAACAGGGAAGGGTCCTTCTCAGGAACATTTTTGAACAAACAACTCTTGAACGAAAAGGAAAACCAAAGCCAAAATTCCAAGTGTCCAAAGCATGATGATAACGAAAGCACTTTGTGTGAGAATCTATGAAACGCATTTAAAGCCGTGTAAACAGGAAAATCTGTACTTTTTCATATTCGTATCAGTAAAACTATGAACGAAAGAATTACAATTCTCCATGGAAAGAGAAAAAAGAACAACAAAGGACAACAAAGGAAATAACAAAACAATCACAAAATAACGAAGGAAAGTACCAGAAAAAAGAAAAGCAGGAAAGCGGTGTGCAGGGCCCCCTGGCCCCCCTGTGGGACCCCCCCCCCCCCCAGGGTCAGGTCAGTCCCACCCAGCTCTCTGCATCAAACACAGTGGGACGGGCTCAGGCTCCTCTCTGGAAGGGGTGGGACCTCGCCCTCCCTCCCTGCACCCCTCCCCAGCCTGCGGGCTGAATTCCTAGTCCTCCTGGCCCAGCTAACTCTGACACCTCCCCCTGCCCTGGGGCACTGACCTCTGGGTCCACGTTGACTTTGGCCTTTAACTCCAGAAGGCTCTGGGTAAGGGATGGGCTGCCCCTCCAGCCGGAGCTGCTGGCCAAGCAGGGGGCTGGGCTTCCAGGCTCCCCCAGGCGAGGGCAGCCTTGTCACCTCCCTGCCCGCCTGCTCCCGCTCTGACCTCACGTGGCCCCATCTCCTCCAACCTCAAGCAAAGCCAGACCACACCCAGTGTCCTGACACAGGCCGGGAGGGGGGACAGCTCAGGGCCCGAGGAGGCCGGGCCCCAGGAGCCTCTGGAGCTGTTCTGGCCGGGGCGGTGCTCCCACGAACAGGCACATCCCTGGGCTGGCAGCCAGTGGTTCCCAGGAAGGGTGTGGGGGCCCGTGGGGAGGGCTGCTGGACGGACGCCAGCCTGGGCTTGTTCTCGGGGCTCCGTGGGCCGCGGGGGCCTCTGTGCAGCCGTCCTGCCCCCCACCCGCTCCGTGGGCTCAAGACGGCAGGCTGGGCCAGGTTCTTGTAGTGAAGGGATATTTTCTAGAAAAAAAGCCTAATTCTTTCCGACTTTTCCTACAGCCATTAGAGCTACAGTAAAAGCAGAAAAGCCGCCCCGTCCGGTCCTCGTGTTGGGCACAGATCAAACGCGTGACACACAGGACAGCGCATAAACCACACGGCAATCGACAACAGCTGTGGTTTCGGGAGACAGCGCACACCAGGGTCCACACTGCAGCCAGCACAGCCGAGGGCTGGCCCAGGGGTCTGGTTTCCGGGCCTGGGGGGTTCCCAGCCCAGTGGGCTGCCCCCTCCCGCCCCGGGAGCCTGAGCCGGACCCGGGTCCACTATTCCTCCTCTGCATCTCCCTGTGTTTTACGCGTTTCTGAAGCTCTGGCTTCCGGGGCCTTGCTGACCTACAGGGACTGTCCCCTTCCCCCCCACCCCCCACCGCCCCGGCTTAGCCCATGCTGAGAGATACTGACAAGTGCAAACCAGCCCATGCAGAGCCCACACCCCCCCACCCCCCCCCACCGCCAGACTGGGCTCTCACACTCCAGGGCCACCGTCTCCTGCCCTGTGTCAGACCGCAGGGACAGCCCCTGTGCCCCGGAGCCCCTGAGTTATTCCAGCTGCCGGTCTGCCCTGCCTTGACTGGTCCAGCTAACGCCAAGGTAAAGACTCTTGCCCCCACATCCCCCTCCCTCTGCCTCCTGACCAGCCAGGTGCTTCTGGCTGTGCTCCCAGCGGCCAGCCCTTCCTCTGACAGTCGTCCCCTGTTGTGTGGGCCTCACCATTCTGGAGAATCAGGCCCACGTTAGCACGCACCCTCACTACCGAGCCCTTCCACAGACCTGCCGGTGGGTGTGGTGCTGGGATGCCCCCGTCACCCCCGCTCCGTCCCCATCTCGCCATCTGCCCCTGGGGGGCCTGGGCAACCTCGTGTCCCCATCATGTGACTAAGGTCTCACCGGCGCCTACAGGCTTAGAAACGGAGGGACAGCGAGGCTCGCCGGCCTGCCTGCGGCCTCCGAGCTGGGCTGGGCTGGCGCCGTGTGAACCTGTCCCCTGCAGACGTCACAGATGGTGTCCTGCCCCCCACTCACCCCGCGGAGCCTCTGGAGTGGCACACTCAGGGGTTGGACAACAGCAAGAGACGCTCAGGAAAGATGCGTCTAAACAAACAGCACTCGTTGTTTCTGGTTTCGGCCGGACTCCGCGGGTCGAGAACCCGAAGGCTTCCAGAACCGAGCACCCTGTGCGCACAGACACCGAACGGCCCAGCTCCCCACCGCCCCGCCGCCCCGGGAGGTCCACACCCCTCCGCCGAGCTATCCGCGATTCCCGGGCCTCAGGGTGGCCATCGGCGGGGTAGGCGGACCGTGGGAGAACGTGAGATGCCCCGTGGGCAGCACGTGTCGCACAGCAGCATCCTGTCCCTGTCCCGGGGCAGCCACAACAGAGGACCACAGACGGCCACTCACAAAGGACTCTGGTCTCACGGTCTGGAGGCCACAGGTCTGACTGAATCAGGGTGTCGAGGGGCCGCGCTCCCTCTGAGGCTCCAGGGAGGGTCCTTCCTGCCTCCTCCAGCTTCTGGGGCTCCAGGCATCCCTGGGCTTGTGGCCGTGACCCTCCAGCCTCTGCCTCCGGGGTCACGTGGCCCCTCCTTTCCCTGTGCCTCTCTTCCAAGGGCAGAAATGCTGGGGGCTGGGGAGCCAGCGGCCCAGCTGGGGCTCTCGGGCTGTAGGACACTGGCTCCCCCGCAGGTCACCTGTGTCACGGAGATGAGCTTGAAGCCCTTCGAGAAACACTAGGACGCACGGCATCTTTGCGACATAATTTCTGACACGGAGCCAGGAGCTCTGGGAGTCTCCAGCAATTATAGACCACGGGCCGTGGAGAAGGAAATTCCTGGTCAGGAACGTTCCAGGCTGTGGGGCTCTGCAGGACGAAACTTGGAAAAGCACTTTAGCCCCTGAGAATCTGCTGATGACTAGGGCCCCAGGGACTGTGGTTGGCGGGTAGATGAGAAGGGGGGGCGGTCCTTGGGAAAGGGGGACCGACCGACCTCTGCGGACCACCCACAGCAACACCTGCCCATCATGGGATCCAGCCCCAAGCCGGGCCCTGAGAGGTATGTGAACAGTCAGTCCAAGAAGGGGGGCAACTGAGGCACGGGGGTGTTAGCTCCTTCTTTCAAGGCCACACAGCCTCCACACAGGGCCCGTCACCAAGGCCCCCACCCCGGCTTTGAGGGTTCAGAGCAGCACTCGGCCCCACCTACCCTGCAGCAGGAGCCCCAGGGCTCGACCCCTGCCCTCCCGCGCCCGCCCAGCTGTCCCCACAACAGCGTCTTCCTCCCCCTCCCCCTCAGCCGGTGCAGGCAGGACAGCGTCCCCGGGGCCATCGATGGACAACACCCCTCAGACTTAGCAGGAGTGTGGTCCCCCCCAGTGGGAAGCCCGGCGCAGGGTGCCTGACAGAGGGAGGACGGCCCCGCCATGTCTGGGCCACACGGGTGTCCCCGTGCCTGCAGAGACCTGCCCCGCCCATTGCTGACCTCTGCCACCACGAAGAGCCCCGCACGTCTTTCGAGCCCCCCGCCCCCAGCAGCCACCATCACCTCCGTGCCCCGTGCCTGGCACATCTCACCACCGAGTCTCCTGCTGAGGCCAGAAGGGCTGGGCATCCCCCGGGGGCCAGGGGGGTGGCCCCCGGGCTGGGCCTGTCCTCCCGGGGTGACCCCTGCCTCCTGGGGCGGTGCCCTGGCCTCCCTCGGGGCGATGCCAGCACCAATGTCTGTGCCTCCTTCCAGGGCCTCATGTTCGGGCTCTGGAGAACCTCCAACAGCGCGCTTCTCGACCGCACTCTGGCCGTCGGCCTCGGAGGGCTGGTGGGGGGCGGGCTTGTCCTCTGGCACCTCGGCTTCCGCGTCAGAAAGGGCCCCCTCTCCGTCTACGTCCTCCGCCCGGCCGCCGCGGACAGCCTGTTCCTCTGCTGCCAGCTGGGCTTGTCCACCGTCCAGGCCGCCCTGGGCTCCCGGGACAACCTGTCCTTCGCGGGCTTCTCCGTGGGGCCGGGGCTGCTGGCGGCCTCGGCACCGAGTGCAGCTGCCTGTCCCACGTCTTCGCCACCTGCTGCCCCGGCTGCCGGCCCAGACGCACCTCGGGCATCGTCTGCGGCCTCGTCTGGGCCCTGAGCCCGCCGGCCATGCTGAGGCCCGCCAACGCCTGCGGCCCGCTGCGGCCCGCACCAGACCCCTGACCTGCGCAGGTACCACGCGGCCAGCGTCGCGTGGCTGCTGTCCCCGGCCTGCACGGCCTGTGCGGGGGAGCCCGGCGCCCTTCCTCCGGGTGAACTGCTGCTCCCAGCACCCGCGGCCCAAGCTGTGGGGCTTCACTCCGGGCTCCGGGCTCCTCTTTTGGGGCCTCCCGCTGGTCTTCTGGAGCCTGTGGCCCCTCCTCAACCTCCTGCGGCCCCTGTTCGGCCCGCTGGCCACCCTCCCCGCGACACCAAGCCCTTCATCTGCTTCACCGCAGGCCAGCAGCCGGGCAAACGCCAGCCGCTGTGCGTGGTTCTGCAGAGGTCCCTGAGGGAGGAGCCCGCGCGGGGGGCCAGGGGCCAGTCTCTGCCTCAATATAGGGCCTCAATATAGGGGCCGCCCCAGCCCCGGCCAGACCCTTCCCGGGTGACCACCCCCCCACACCCCAGGTCCCCCAAGGGCTGAGGACAGAGTGAGGCCCATGGTCCTGACCCCTGTTGCCCAGCGCGGCCTGTAGAGCCCCGGGGGTGGGGCGGGAGGGAGGGACAAGGAGCCGCAGCGCCCCCCTCCAGCTCGGGCCCCCACCGCACACCTGCAGCAGCGCTGAGGACGGGCGCCCCCCCACCCCGCACGGCCCGGGAGGGGGGCTGGAGGGACAGGAGCCCAGGCGCTGGCTGTGCCGCGCTGTCCGCCACTACGACGGTGCTGTCGCTTCTTCCTCCGCGGGAAGGTCGTGGAACCCGGCCTCACCCCAGCCCCCCACCCGCCCACGACCGCCCCGTCCCGCCCCGTCCCGTCCTCCGGGCGGTTCCCCATCGGCCGCCAGATGGCGCTGCGCCCTCAACAAGCGCGCACTGAACGGGCTCCACGCGGGAGGGTGGCCGCGGCTCGGCCCCCTGCCCTCCCGGCCCCACCGCCGGCTACCTGGAGGGTGTTCTGGCCCCCAGCCCCCATCCTCCCCGGTTTTCTGGCTCATCCCCCACCCGTTGCCCCAGCCCTGCCCGCCCCCTGCAGACCCTTCCCTGCCCGGTTTGCCCTGGGGCTTTCCTCTGGAAAAAATGGGAGGGACAGGGACAGACCGGGAGAGACAGGGAAGGACAAGGAGGAGAGACGAGGGAGAGACCGCGAGAGGGGAGAGAGGGGAAGGAAGGGGGGAGGAGGAGGGAGGGCAGGGAAGGGGGAAGGACAAGGGAGAGACAGGGAGGGGCGGGGAGGGAGGGAACTGAAGCCAGGCTTTGTAGCTTTCAAAGTGCAAATCGCTTTAAGTGTTTTCTGAACAATTAAAAAAAAAGAAAGAAAGAAAAAAGATAGTCCGTGGTCATTGTCAAAACGTTCAAGCCCTGCAGAAAATACTGCAAAGATAAATCACCAAGTGTTTGGACCCAGGGGAGGCATGTTGGGTGCGAACGCTTTAGCTGTGTTCCTGGAGACCCACAGAAACTTCAACCGTGACCGAAAGGAGGTCGTTCCATACATGCTAATTCTGCGCCTGTGGCAACAAAGCATTTTACAACTGCGGGAGATTTGTCTTAGAAAGGAGTGCAATTTTTTCACCAGAAGATTTCTGTGTTGCTCGGTTTCGGGGTGGTGATGCGGGGGTCTGGAGCCGACGGCCAAGAAAGAATTCTTGAAGATGTCTTCGGTGCGGAAAGGCGATTTTATTAACGCGCGCGGGGACAGGGCCCGCGGGCAGGACTGCACCGGGGTGTGAGGCTCCTTAGACACAACAAAGTTGGGGAGGTAAAGTCAAAAGAGAGGCCTCCAGAGGGACTCGGAGGTGCTAAAGACAGCTCCTAAAACGCACGAGGCCCGGCTGTTGTCCAGCGAAGGCTCTTTTCCCTCTAGGAAGGCATTAACAGTAGGACCGTGGAGGGTTCCAGAAATGTCAGACTCTGGATTTGCCTCAAGTGTGTCAATGGGCTGCAGGTCGTAAGGAAACTTCCTTCCTGCCTTTGTTCCCACATCACTACGGAGGGGAGGGCGATGCTGTGGCTCCAGGAACCTGAGTCTGGGTTACCGGGGACCCGACTATTGGCGAGATTGCCTTTTTCTTGTAATGCACTGAGATATTTGTGAACTGATGGGAACTATGCCTTGCATGACTGTGATCTCTGTCAGCCAGCCATCTCTTTCCTTTCCTTTGTCCTTGGGCCGCCGGGAGTGCCCGAGGAATGTCACCTGGTGGGGGGAGGGAGTGCTAGCTTGTATTTTCCCCTCAGCCCGCCTTAGGCTCCCTCATCACTCCCTATGGGAACCTGGGCGAACATCGAGGAGTGGAAAGACGAGAGGCGCCTGGGTGGCCCAGTCGGTCAAGCGTCAGACTTCAGCTCAGGTCGTGATCTCGCCTGTCCCGAGTTCGAGCCCCGGCGTCGGGCTCTGTGCTGACAGCTGCTTCAGATTCTGTGTCTCCGTCTCTCTGTCTCTCCTCTGCTCGCACTCTGTCTCTCTCTCTCTCTCTCTCTCTCAAAAATAAACATTTAAAAATTAAAAAAGAACAAAAGGAAGTGGAGAGATGAGAAAGTCACCGGTCGCCACCCGCACCCCGGAGACACTGGCCTTTGCGGGTTTTCTGTGCCTCCCCAGGAAGCCAGGGCTCGGCCCCCCTTGATTCCAGCAGAGGGCGCCAAGTGCGGACAGTCAAGAATTCTGGAGACGTTTTCGGTGCGAAAAGGTGGTTTTATTAAAGGGCGGGGAAGGGACCCTCGGGCAGAAAGAGCTGCACTGGGGTGAGGAGTGATTGATTCTATACTTTTAGGTCGGGAGGGGCAGAGATCAAGGCAGTTTCCAAAAGGATTTTCACATGTGAAAAAAGACAAGATCCTGGAGGTCTGGCTTTTCTCAAGCTTTTGGCCCCTAGGAAAGCATAACCTCGAGGCAGCGGTGACTTCCTAGGGGAAGGTCCCTGCCTCTCAAGTACGCGGCGTCGGAGGGCTGCAAGTTGTAGGGGACTGAATTTTAACTTTATCTACATTTCTTTCGCCTTTGTGCTCCTCAAGTCTAAGGGCTGGTGCTGCAGCCCTGGGGAGGGAGGGGGCGAAGCATCCAGAGCCCCGTTCCGTTCCGTGGGGGAGGCTGCTTTGGGGTGGGATGCGGAGGGCTGGGGAGGGACTGTCCATTCTGGTGACCTTTCCTGCCAGTCCCCAGAGAGGGGTGTGGCCTCCTTGAAGGCCTGAAAAGGAGATGCGAGAGGCAGGCCTTTTCAGAGGTGGGGTGCCCCCAGATCAGCCCCTGGAAATAGCTGCAGGGGGGGCCCCCTGTGGGGCCCGTCATCTGTGTGCCTGTGGCGGGGACAGGAGGGGACAGGAGGCAGCAGTGTCTAGAGCACGTGATAAATAGCCCCGTCTAGAGAGCTGGGGATCGCGGGGTCCTCTGGCCGGGGACCCTTCTGCAGTGGGGATGCCAGCCTGAGCCCAGACAAGCCGGCGAGCGGCTGTCACCCCTCTAGCTGGGTGACCTCCAGCAAGTCGCCCAGAGCCCCAGTCTGCGTAGGGGGCGGAGAAGCAAGGAGGGCAAGGTGGCTCGTCGGGGGAGAGGCGACCCCCTGACCTGCAAGGCCAACCACATTGCCTCCCATATGCAGCAGAGCTCCGGATGTCCCCAGCCAGCCTGACCCCACTGTAAGGGTTAAATTGTAGTGTAGGGCTAACCTGTAGCCTTAAGAAATAACAGCTTTGTTTTAACACTGTAGATTAAGAGATAACAGCCTTGTGCCATCAATCAAGGGAACACAAGTTTAAGGAAAATCAACTGGATTAGTGTTTGATTGGATTGGGGCAAGGGCGTGTCTGAACTGTTTCCACCCCCCTCTGGGAACTGTTTCTCTGTTCTGCTCCCAGGTGATGATAAGGACGAGGTGGTTGGCTGTAAAAACTCTGTACCCCGGCTGTTCGAGACCGCACTCTGGTCCCGATCGGTTGGCCTTGCCTCTCATTGCAATAAATTTTGTCGTGACTGTCACTGGCGCCCTACTGTCTTAATGTTAATGCTTTGCTAGAGGGAAAAACAACCTTAGCCTGACAATAGCTAGGCCTCCAGGATCCTGGGAGCCTTCTTTAGCATATGAAAATCTCACTGGAATCTTCCCAGTTTCTCCTCCGGGTCCTGGGGCAGCTCTCCCTGCCCACGAGTCCTGTCCCGTGCTTTAATAAAATCACCTTTTCGCACCAAAGACATCTTCAAGAATTTTTTCTTGGCCGTCGGCTCTGAACCCCACCATCACCCCAAAACCCCATCACCCAAAACTTCATCACTAAGCACTGGACAGAAACCCAAGATATGGATGAACTTTGGTGTGGCCCGTGTCTCCCAAGAGGTTCGGGGTCTGAAGAAAGGACGGAGATAAATATAAATACGGTACAAAGACAGCAGGTGAAGGTGTGCAGAGAAGTGTGCAGAGGGTTTAAGGAGGCACCCCTTACCCCAACTTACGGCCATTGCCCTGGTATCATAAGCGTGTTCCTTTCTACTCCCAAGTGTCCCCGTGTGGATGACCAATCACCTGGTTGCCCTAGTGTTAGGGAAGCATGGAGGAGGGTCACATATCCTCACTCGGAAAGCAAGGGAGGCCTCCAGGGGAAGGAGGTATCACACGGGCAGCGAGGGGGGAGGAGGAAGGGGCTGCCCTTGGTGGGGGGAAGTAGGAGGTCTGAAACATGGCACCTACAAAGAAAAAGAGAAAGAAGGAGACCCCCTTGGGAGGCTTCTGGCAGCTGGGCCCCCAGGAAATGGAGCAGGTGTATACCAGACAAGGGACAGAGGACCCCCCGGGAAAGTGGGCACGAGGTACACATGTGGCCTTCCTCCCAAGTCTGCCTTTCCTACGGTTCATCTGGAAGTAAGTGTGGCTGGTCTGAAACAGTGGTCAAATCTCAGTGGTTTGGTTTCGCTTTCCCAGATATCCAATCGTTCTAGCAAGAGCTGTTGGCAAGGTTTCCCTTTTCTCGTTGAATCACGTTGGCTCCTTGATTGTAACTCAACCAATGGTATATGGCAGACCCCGTGTTTCGCTGCTCTGCTTGGCTAGTCTTGTGCCAACGCCGCCCTGTCCCAATTACTGTGGCGTCACAGGAAGTCATGACATCAGTGGTACAAGCCCTACCACGTTGTGTTTCTTTCTTGAGACTCGCATTTCTGCATAAATTCTAGAATCAGCCTGACAATGTCTTCAAAAGTCTACCGGGAAATTTATTGAGATTGCATTAAATCTGTTCAATTATTCTCTAAAATTCATGGAGTTTTCCACTTCTCATGCATGCCCCCCCCCCCCCCCCCCCACACACACACCATTTATTTCGGGATTTGGTTTCTGCCAGCTGTCCTTCGTAGTGGGTCGCCTGTACATGTTTGGTAAAATCTATGCCTAGGCACCTGGGGTTTTGTAACGCTATCTGAAGTAAGCCTTGGGTTTCATTTTCCAACTGTTTGTCGACAGTTTATTGGTTTCTTATACCGATCTTGATTTTTTACACGATCGAACGGCTATCCTACCAAATTACTAAATGTACGAATTCGTTCTAGTTGTCTCTTTGAAGACACCTTAGGGTTTCCTAAGAACAGGGTCACACCATTTGCAAATCGAGATAGTCTCCCTACTTCCTCTCTGGTTTGGCTAAGCCATCCCACACAACGGTGAACAGAAATGGTAGATGTGGGCCCCCTCGCCTACCCCGGACTCACGGGGAAGGTGTTCAATATTTTACCGTGAAACACGACGTCGTCTGTAGGACTTTTGTTTATGGCCTTTGTCATACTGATATAATTCCCATCCATTCCTAGTTTTCTGAGGGTTTTCCAAACCCACGATTTGGGTTTTTATAAATCGTGCAGGGCTATTGAATTTTATCACATGCTTTCTTCATCTCTTAAGACAATCGTATGGTTTCTCTCCTTCCGTGTACTGATGTGGTGAATTACGCTGACTCAGTTTCCAGTGCTGACCTTGCACTCCTTGGATAAACCCCACTTGGCCATAGCGTCTTGTCCTTCTTACGCATGAACGGACGTGATCTGCCAATACTTT
Organism: Panthera pardus; assembly: GCF_024362965.1. Taxonomy (NCBI): domain Eukaryota; kingdom Metazoa; phylum Chordata; class Mammalia; order Carnivora; family Felidae; genus Panthera; species Panthera pardus. The sequence continues at coordinate 2,659,082 of NW_026526677.1, read as the reverse complement.
GATAGGGGTATTTGCATCTATGTTCATGAGAGGTGCTCTCTCGCTCGGTTTCTTGATAGTGTCCTTGTCAGTTCGGGGCATCAGAGAGAGCTGTTCTTGCTCCCATCTCTGTAAGAATGTGGGTGAGGCCAGTACCCGTTCCTCTGGGGAGACATCCGGGGCTAGAGTTTTTGTGGATGGTTTTTGGTTTTTTTTTTAACATTTATTCATCTTTGAGAGACAGAGATCTCTCAAAGAGACAGAGCATGAGCGGGGAAGGGGTAGAGAGAGGGAGACACAGAATCCAAAGCAGGCTCCAGGCTCCGAGGCATCAGCACAGAGCCCGACGCGGGGCTTGAACTCACAAGCCGTGAGATCATGACCTGAACCGAAGTTGGGCGCTCAATCGACTGAGCCACCCAGGTGCCCCTTGTGAATGGAGTTTAAAACACAATTTCCCAGGGTGGCTGGGTGGCTCAGTCGGTTAAGCATCCGACTTCGGCTCAGGTCATGATCCCATGGTTTGAGAGTTCAAGCCCCACATTGGGCTCTGGGCTGACGGCTCGGAGTCTGGAACCTGCTTCGGATTCTGTGCCTCCCCCTCTCTCTGCCCCTTCCATGCTAGTTCTTTGTCTCTCTACAATAAATAAACACTAAAAAAAAAAAATTAAAACACAATTTCTGTTTCTTTAACAAATAGAGGGGCATTCAGTTTCCTTTTCTCTCTTTCCGCAGTTTTGGAAAGTCTTATCCTTCAAGCAATGCTTCCATTTCACCAAACAGCAATTTAGCCTAGCGTTGGATATGACTGCATATCATAGGTCTGTGTTGTCTCTTCTGTGCCTCCTGCCGGTACTTTCTGTCTCCTCTTGACCCTTCTTGGTTAGGGTTTTATCAACATCGTTCATCTTTTCATTTGCTGATTTTCCCTGTTGTTCGTCTGCAGTCTCTTCGATGGACTCCTGCTTATCCTCATTTTGTCTTTCCTTCTACTCTGTGGGTTTTAATTTGCTCTGGTTCTTCTAGCTTCTCGAGTTAAGGAGCTTAGATTTTTTTTTTTTAATCTTTCCTGCTTCTGGGAATGGGCGTTTAAAAAGCCACGGTTTCCCTTCAGGCACTGCTCTCTCTGTGTGCCTCCTGAGAGTCTCCATCCCTTATCATTTGGTTCCAAATATTTCCTCATTTTCTTTGTAATTTTTTTTAATGTTTATTTATTTTTGAGAGAGAGTGAGAGAGAGGGAGAGATACAGAGTGTGAGTGGGGAGGGGCAGAGGGAGAGGGAGACACAGAATCCGAAGCGGGCTCCAGGCTCTGAGCTGTCAGCACAGAGCCCGACGCGGGGCTCGAACTCACGGACCGCGAGATCATGACCTGAGCCGAAGTCGGACGCTCAACCGACTGAGCCACTCAGGCACCCCATGGCCAGTAGGATTTTACATAAATTAAGAAGAAAATGTGCATTTATTTATTTTTAGCCATGCAACATCGTCTTTTATTATGTATGGGCTTTTAAAATTATTCCCTCAGTCTCTCCATACACAGGCAAAAATAAGTATAATGTTTAGCATATTGGAACTTGGAAATATTGGTCATTGCCTTGATAAGGGAAAAGTATCCCCAAAGCATGCTTGACCAGAAGGGCAATTCATCTGCCAACCTCCAAGAACATGGAGATGAACACGATAGACAGACTGTCCCCCGTCGGAACCTTCATCCACCGCCATTCGGTAACCCTTCTTCGGGCCCAGATCAGCAGCGCGCTTCTGGCCAACGATCGTTCAATGTCTGAGAAGACTTCCACCATCTTCTTCTGCTACAGAAACCTGGGATATGTTTCTTGGGTATCTCCAGAAAACGTGTTGGTGCTCGAGGGGAAATGTCGTGGAAAGGAAGGCACTGGTCACCCTCAAAAAATGGTTTGGGCTGGGATTTCCTTGCGAAGACCTTTCCAAAGATCTTTCTCCCCGGGGAGAAGCCAGAAAGTGCATTTATGGTCACCGCATACTCATCATCCCCCGTGCTCTCTGTGTTTACTTTCATCCGCATTATTCCTCTCCAGCCTGAAAAGCTTTCTTTTGTATTTCATGTCCAATGACTACGATTTCTCTCAGCCTTTGTCTATCTGAAAATGTCTTTTCCTTCCCTTTGTCTTCAAGGATATTTTTATGGAATATTAAACTTAGATTAACAGGATTTCTCTCTGTTGTCTCTCTCTCTCTCTCAGCATATAAAAGCATGTTCCGTTTGGAAAGGGCATTTGGCTCCCATGATCTGAAGGGATAAGTCACACTTAATTATTATCATTGGTTCCAATATCGTACATCGTTTTTTTCTGGGTGCTTTTGGAATTTTTACCTCTGCATTTTGGCAACTTGGCCACAAAGCACTTAGATGGGGTTGTTTTTGTATTTATTCTACTTGGGATTCACGGAGCATCCCCGATAATGCGCACCCCCCCCCCCAAAAAACGGCTACCCCCTTTGTAATGTAAATACTCCACAGGAAAGCGAGGATTACCAGATCAGACTTTTTTTTTTTTTAATTTTTTTTTTAACGTTTATTTATTTTTGAGACAGAGAGAGACAGAGCATGAACGGGGGAGGGTCAGAGAGAGGGAGACACAGAATCCGAAACAGGCTCCAGGCTCCGAGCTGTCAGCACAGAGCCCGACACGGGGCTCGAACCCACGGACCGTGAGATCATGACCTGAGCCGAAGTCGGACGCTCAACCGACCGAGCCACCCAGGCGCCCCTACCAGATCAGACTTTTTTAAAGCGTACAACTACGTGCTGCCCATAAGAGGCACACTTTAGATTCAAAGGTGCAAATAATTTGCACGTAAAGTGATTTATGACGCAAACACTAACCCAAAGAGACCTCAAGTGGCTATACTAACACCAGACAAAATTGAGTTGAAGTAAAAAATTGTTGCTGGAGACAAACAGTGACCTTTCTCTGCTGATGAAAGGATCGGCCCGTCAAAAACATACAACGATTCCAAACACTGGTGCCTGTGGTGTGCAAGCAAGCCCCCTGAGAGACATCCAGGCCCCAATCCCTGGAACCCGTGGGTGTCACCTTACACGGAAAAAGGGACTTTGCAGTGCGACTAAGTTCAGGATCTTGAGATGAGGGGCGGGGTTATCCTGGATTGTCCGGGGATCCCGATGGGGACCAGGGTCCTTAAAAAAGGGAGGCAGCAGGGAGAAGGCGGTGGAAACGGAGTCAGAGAGAAGACGCACCCACAGCCGTGCCGATGGAGGACGGCCTGCGAGCCAGGGAACGGGGGCTCCAGGAGCTGGAAAAGGCAGGGGACCCGAATCCCCTGAGCTCCCAGAAGGAGCACGGCCCATCAGCTTAGACTTCTGGCCTCCGGAACTGTGGGGTAGGAAGTCTGTGCTGCTTTAAGCCACAAGGTCTTGGTGACGTGTTACAGCAACCACAGCAAACTGATACAGACTGTCCCCTGCAACTCCTGCCTGCTTCTACCGCTCCCCTATGTCCTCAGACAGTTGGTTTTCATTTTTTATTTTTCCAGAGGTGGTGGCCATCGAATATCAGGAGGATGGGTCTGCGATCGGCTCTGGTGCCATTGCCAGAAACAGAACTCCCTTTACCCTTTCTTTTTTCTTTCTTTCTTTCTTCTTTCTCTCTCTTTCTTTTTCTTTCTTTCTTTCTTCTTTCTCTCTTCTTTCTTTTTCTTTCTTTCTTCTTTCTTTCTCTCTCTCTCTTTCCTTTTCTCTTTCTTTCTTTCTCTTTCTTTTTCCTTCTCTCTCTTCTTTCTTTTTCTTTCTTTCTTCTTTCTTCTTTCTTTTTCTTTCTTTCTCTTGTGTTTCTTCCTTTCTTTTTCTTTCTCTTTCTTTTTCTCTTTCTTTCTTTCTTTTTCTTTCTTTTTTCTTCTTTTCTCTTCTTTCTTTTTCTTTCTTTTTCTCTTTCTTCTTTCTCTCTTTGTCTTTCTTTTTTTCTTTCTTTTTCTTTCTTTCTTTTTCTCTTTCTTCTTTCTCTCTTTTTCTTTCTTTCTCTTTCTTTCTTTTCCCTTCTTTCCTTTTTTTCTTTCTTTCTTTAATTGAGGAGCCTGGTGACTTAAAAAAAATTTTTTTTTAATGTTCATTTATTGTTGAGAGACAGAAAGAGACAGACCGCAAGCAAGGGGAGGGGCAGAGAGAGAGGGAGACCCAGAATATGAAGCAGGCTCCAGGCTCTGAGCCGTCAGCACTTGAAATGTGAGATCCTGACCCGAGCTGACGTCAGACACTTAACCCACGGAGCCACCCAGGCGCCCCATCACCTTAACCTTTCTAAATGAAAAGAATAATGACGATTCCGAATTTCAAAACGCGTATGTCCCAAGGGTTGCGCAGAGTCGCTACATGGGGTTCGGCATGAAGCAGGACTGACTCAGGTCTCTCCATCGGCTCAGATGCCACAAAAAAAAATGCCACAGACTCGGGGCTTAAACAACAGAAACGTATTCTCACAGTTCTGGAGGCTGGAAGTCCAGGACTGAGGCGTCAGCAAGGTGGGCTTTGGGTGAGGCTTCTCTTCCCGGCCTGCAGACGGCTGCCTTCTCACCGTGCGCCTGCAGTGGAGAAAGCCCGACATCTCCCGCGGCTCTTCCTACAACGGCACCGATCCCTCCACAGGAGCTACACACACACACACACACACACACACACGCACACACACAACCTGACCACCTCCTAGAGGCCCACTGAACCCTGCCACGCTGGGCATTCAGGCTTCACCATAGGAATTCAGTCTGTAGCAGCTGGTTGTAGGCAGGAGGGAAAGAGGAGGGACCCAGGCCTATGACTTATGGGTAAATCGGCAGGACGTAGCCCCAGAACGGAGGCTGGAGACCTGGCTTCCTCCTTCCACTGGCACCTGTAGGTGAGCGTACCCCCCCTTCCCAGAGAAGGGGCCCCAAAGGGTTGGCCTCGCTCCTCCCAGCACGTGCCTCTGTGCCCTTCTGGGGCTGAGTCTGCCGCGCTGGGCTCTGTGCAGCACTCGGGATGCAGGCCTGACCCGGGGCAGAAGCTGAGGGTTTGCAGAGCTATCGCAGGTGTTGGAGCTAAAAGAAAACTGTTCTCAGGCCCAGGGAGGCCCTCCGCCCGGACCCGTCCTCCCTCTGCACCCTCGTGCGGTGCCCTGGCATCCCGCCTACCGGCCGACCTCTGCCAGCCAGAGCCTCCTGGGGACCTGTGTGTCAGCATCTGACCGCCTCCTGCTATCCTAGGCACCCGGCGGGGGCTTTGAAAGAGACCGGGCTTCTCCAAACACCCTGTCTGGAGCTGCCGACAGGGACACTGCACACCCTGGGGACCGCCCAGCATCTCTGCTGGGCAACCGGGACCCTGCTTGGCCCAAGAGCTCACCAGACACAACACAGGGCAGGCCCCATGCGCCAGAGGCCAGCAGCTGGTGAGCTTCAACCTTACAGATGGGTACCTTTCCTGGCATTCACAGGATTAAAGATTCTTGTTTAAATGTTTTTTTATTTTGAGAGAGAGAGAGTGCACGCACGGGCAGGAGTTGGGGAAGGGCAGGCAGAGAGAGAGAGAGAGAGAGAGAGAGAGAGGGAGAATCCCAAGCAGGCTCCACACCCACACGGAACTGGAACTAAAGAACCGTGAGATCATGACCTGAGTCGAAATCAAGAGCCAGATGCTTAAGCGACCGAGCCACCCAGATGCTCCAAGGATTAAATATTTTTAAATCAGTCGTCAGCACTTACCAGTTGGGGAATTTCACATCAAAATCGGGTTTCTGGCCTCCCCTGAACGTCACCCACGTTGCCACCTGGCCACAGAGGGAGGCTGGGAGGGGCTGGTTTTCTGCAGGTGCACCTGACGCTCCCCCGAGGACCCCTTCTTTGCTGTCACCCTGAGCCCAGACCACTCCTCACCGATCGCAGAGGAAAGAGAATGGGTCTCTTTGCTCCCCTTTGTTTTTGGGTGAAAAGTGGGGAAAACAGACCCAGAAACCCCCAAGGAACACACAAGAGAGGGCTCATTTCCTTGTGGGTGTGATGAGCACTGCTTTGTGTTTGATGTGCAATGGAGAGTGTATGGGACTGAATTCCCCTCCAAGGATAAGAACCCCCCCCACCCAGACCCCTTCTTTGTACAGACGGAGAAGCTGAGGCCCAGAGAAAGTGGGCCTTGCCTCAGGTCACATGGCTGGGCAGTAACAGAGCCAGGCCCCCTCCCACGGATGTGTGGGCACATCTGTGACGTTGGGAGCCACATGCCTGGGGGGGGGGGGGGACACTGAGGGGAGCTCTGAGGAGGACGCTTCCCGCCTCAGCCCTGTGGGGCCTGTTAGACACGACCCGCCTGCCTTGCAGACAAGTGCGGGGCCCTCCAGCGAGGGAGCGACAGGTGGCCCGTGGCCTGGCTGATGGCCTGTCGGAGAGGGGAGGCCACTGCAGAGACACCGATTAAGGACATTTGGCGGCTTCCTGTGGGGAGCCAGGCCCTGTCTCGCCAGAGAGACCCGGGAGCTCTGAGCAGACAGATGGAGAGGGACCCCTGCAGCCAGCACGACGGGCCTGGCCAGGCTTTCTCCTCATTAGCGTCTCATCAGGACACTGCTCAGCATCTGTGCCCAGGGAGGAGGCCACCCCCCCCACAGGGCAGCCTTTCCAGAACGGTACTGCGGATGGGGCTTTCTCCCTAAGCCAGAATATCATCCCCGCTGCCCCTCGCGGGGTCTGAAGATCCACCCTTAACATCACGCTTTGGGGGGAAGGTGGGGTAAACTGAGGGCAGAATGGAGATTGGCTCCCGGGGCTGGGCTGGCCAGAAGGCTCAGGTGGGAAGAGGAAGAGAGTCTCCAGGTGAAATACGGCTCCGGCCGCCATGCTGACGGGGACTGGGGGACCCGCTAGGCCTCCAGGAGACCCTGGGGCCAGGAATGCCACCTCCCACTGGGGGCCTGACGGGGCACCCTTTCTGCTTCTCCATTACGTCATCGGCACCATCACCATCGTCTTCACCATCACTCCTTCCCCCCCCCAAGGCATCCCCAGATCCCTGTCAAGGGTGAAGGGAGGAGGAAGAAAGAGAACCGCCCACACCTCCATGCTCCGCCTCTCAGCTCATGGCCGCCCTACACCCACCTCTGGGCGCCTGGGCTCCCTCCCCAGCCCCGCGCGCGCACACACACACACACACACACACGCACACACACACAGTCTTCTGCATTGGGCAGGTCTCTGAGTTCCCGCGACCTGACCTCAGCCACCTCTCAATCCTAGCCTGAAACTAGCCTACTCAGCGGGTACACTCACCTGTTCGCAAGCTCAGGCAAGCGTGGGGGGTCAGGAGCCTTGTTTCCAATGCGATATTCCCTGTTTTAGGTAAAGGCCTGTTAGGTGCTCGGGAAACACTAATAGAAGGGGGGAGAAAGGGAGGGGAGAGGGGAAAGGAAGGGGAAGGAGGGAAGGGAAAGAAGGAGGAAGGAAGGAAGGAAATGGAGGGGGGGGAAGAGGGGAGGAAAGATATCTGAAGAATCAAGCAGACTTTCCCTCTTGGCCGAGACTCACAAATTTCCTGGAAAATGAAAGCTTCCCAAGCCACACGCAGCTTGATTAAGGGCCTCTGCCAAACCCTGCGGTTCCGTGAGGTAAGTTTTGTTCCCTTCCCCAGAAAGGACAGAATGTCTGCCCTTGCAACAAAAGGCAACCAAAATGGAAATGTATCACCCTGCCCTTCCCGTTCGTCGACTGGCAGGCTCCCTGCAAACCGATGGCATCCTCAGCATGCACTGGAACAAGGTCACTTGAGCTCCACTCCACGGACTCCCGACTCCCGGGGCCACATCGCAACGAGGCATGGCTCCCAGAGAGGGCCTCGGATGCCCGCAGGAGTCTGATGGTCACGCATTTGTCCTCCTCGGCTGTGCTCTGGCCCAAGGAGTGGAGGTCCCACCCCTTGCCCCTCACACCTGCTTGGGGTGCCCCCTTCCTCCTTGGGGGGAGTGGGACATCAGATGGCCCCATACCCCACGTTGTCATGGTGACATCCAGAAGGTTCTAGCTGGCTCCTTCTGGCCTCTGGCACACAGGGCTTCTGTCCTGGGGTCTACGAGGAAGTCTCAGGGGCAAATGCTGGGAGCCCCTCGCTCCGGCTGATGTGTGCAGAATATCCTAGAATGCCCACAAGATGGATGAGACGAAAATGAACGTGACAGATACACCCAGGGACGAGCATCTCTGAAGCCAGGGCAGCGCTGCTTGGTGTCTATGTGGGAGTGAAGACGTTGTGGGGCTGGGTAGGGGGATTGTCAGCCTGTACTTCTCAGGGTTGGGTGTGGGGTGCCCACCCCTGCTCCCGGGATTCCAGGCCATCGTGATGTCAGTGTTGTTCCAGGGTCCTTGGATATTATACTGGTGGCTCCGGGCATTGCCTCCCACCAGAGAGGCTTTGGGGGCAGGTCCCGGCCCAGACCAGGGAGGGCTTGGAGGCTGAGGGAGGGGCGGCTCGCAGAGCCGGAGTCTGGGTCTCAAGAGGCCACCCGGCACCCCCGAGCCACAGCTAGTCATTGGGCGTCGCCCCCTGGAAGGGCCTGGGGACTTATAGCCACGGACCTGTGCGGGGACAGGCTGGAGTTCTCCACCCCTGGAGGCAGCTCCAAAACTTCTTTGCTTGTGTGGGCGAGCGAGCTCATTCCTTGGGTTCGAACCCACCTCCCCAGTCCCGCCCCTGCCCTGCTGCCCGTCTCCTGGGGGATCCTGGCCCCTCACTGCTCTCAAGACGGGAAGTCACCTGCCTCGCCTGCCGCGTGTCAGTTTCATCTTCTGCCAGCCCCTCTACGTGCACACACACACACACACACACACGTATGCACACGCTCTCCCAGCCCCCCTCACCCCGAGGGTCTCCATGAGCCTCATTAAGCCACAGCTGTCCCTCCCCTCTGCGGCACATCAGACGTGAGGCTGGGGTTCGCCATCATCTGAGACATCCTGTCAGTGACCGGGATAATTGAGCCTCGGGAGGGACCCCGCGTCCACATCTGTAGAACGGGAGCTCGCCACCTGTCGGGAAGCCTTCTCGTGGGGATCAAACGAGAGAAAGAATGGTTTGCAGTGTGTTTATTGAGCACTTACTACATACCATCAACTCGGCTACATCTCCCTGCACAGATCATCTCCCCACAGCCCCATGAGGTCCGGTAAACTGAGGCACCGGGAGGCTGAGGGACCTGCCCAGGGGTCCGAGGGTGCTGTTCACCAGGCCACACGGGGCAGAGGTGGACGGGACAAGCTCCAGCCGCTCAGAAGGTGGACTGAGCCCACCACCCTCCCCCAAGCCCGCAAGGGGTCACCTGCATGTTGGGGACCTGCCGCTCTCCCAATCCAACCTCCCAGAAAAGGCTTGTCAACCCTCCCTCCCTCCCTGCAATGCTGCAGACGTTGTCCTGGGCAGGGCTGGCAGGTGAGGGGTGAGCAGGGCTGGGCTGGGCAGGGGAGGGTGGACAGAGCAGGGATGGGCAGGACCAGCCTGGGCTGGGCTGGGTGTGGTGCTGGGAAGGAGCTGGATGCCCCAGGGGGGTGGGGAATTACCCTTAGGATACAGGAGGGCTCTCCGGTGCCCCTGACTTGCTGTGTGACCCCAGCGGTCGCCCACCCTCTCTGTGCGCCAGGAGGAGGAGAGGCCACGGGAGGTCACGAGGGTGCCCTGACAGGAGGGTCTTCTAGGCGGTTCCCACTGTAATCCCTCAACCAACCTGCCCGAGAGAAGGCGAGGCTGCTGGGGGTGTTAGGTAACAGCCCGGCGTCACCTCGTGTACCTCGGAAGGACGCAGCCACGCTGGAACCAGATCCGCCTGGCGCCCGGGAGGCAGCTTCAGCAGCCGGTCCTGCTGGTGGGGCTGGGGCAGGAGGCGACAGCTGCGAGTTCTGGAGAGTGCAAGCGGGGGCAGCTGTGAGTACAGCGAGGATGCTGACCTCCACAGCCCCCGGGAGCTGAGGTCCCCTGCGGTCACCCCCTGACCCTGCCGGCCACCGCACCCTGCCCCCTGCCGCACAGCCCCCGGGACCGCCCCCCGGCCACCCGTCAGACACTCCCTGTGCACCTTGGCCAGCTCAGGAGCGGCAGGGTCCCCTCCAAGAAGACCCGGCTGGGGGGCCCGGCGTCCGTGGCATTGGCTGAGCCATCTGGCTGGCACAGCCGGGCCGGCAGGCGGTGGAGCAGAGGAGACCTGCCCGGAGCGGGGAGCGAGCCTGCGCCCTTATGCCTTGCTGCACGGTGAGTGCCGCCCGGGGAGGGGGCGCCCCCGGGCCCGCGGGGAAGGGCCACGCGGCAGGTGGGGGTGGTGGGCGCTGTGGATGCTGTGGACGTGGACTTGGGGAATCTGGAGGCGCGTGGGGAGGGGGCCGGAAAGCGGCACGTGGCGGGAGCGCCCGGTTTTCTGCCGACTTCTTCCAAGTTCCCTGGGGGCTGGCGCGCCCGCCAGCCTGGTGCTGGCTTTGCCCGGCGCCCCCAGCCGTGCCGGGCCACCGGCGTCCCGCGGCCGAGCCGAGTGGGCAGCGGGACCAGGGCGGCCGCACTGTGCTGCATTGCACCCACATCCCGGGCGCTCGCTCGCTCGGGCCGGCGCCACCTCCAGGGGACCTGGGCCGGCGGCCCCCTTCCCGGGCGGGGACGCCTGGCAGGACGGGAGCTTGGGGACTTCTGGGCAGACAAGCGCCCCCTTCGTGGTCACTTGGGAAGCGCGCCCGTCCCTTCGCAGCAACTTTTGGAGGCTTTGCCCTCAACAATTTCTTTTTTAAAAACCAGACTCGGGAAGGGGGGCATGGGCAGAATGGAGGACCAGGCAGAGAGGTGCTCAGGGAGGTGAGGGGGAGTTCCTGGGCCTGGGGGCAGACTGTGGGGTCCGCGGGGTCCTCTTCCCTGGCCCCTGAGGCTGGCGGGGGATGGGGGGGGACCCTGTGCAGAGCCGGTTCTCCGGGACACCGTGCGGGGCCCGGACGCCCCTCGTGCTGGAGGAAGCCTGGCCTCAGGCCTGAGATCTCAGGGGGAGCTGACCCCCAGCCTGAGGTCCAGGGACCCCCATCATCACGGGGGAGGGGGGACAGCGCCGGCCGATGCTCCCGCGTGGGACAGCTGTAGGTCACATTGAGGTGCTGGGGGAAGGAGCGAACCCAGCCCCCTCCCGGCTCCACGTTTGGGTGAATTCCTCACTTCTCTGAGTTTCGTGGCGGTGGCATAGATGTGCCAGTGCCAGGGCCGGCCGGTGCCCGCTGGGTGCCCAGGAAGGTCAGCGCCCGCGCCTCCGAGGCCTCCACCAAGGTGCTCCCTCCTGCCTTTATGTAACGAGAGGCGGCTGCAGCCAAGGCACGCGGTTCAGAACACGGGGCAGGGGCAGGGGGCGCTGTTAGCACCCTCGGGGCAGTAGCGGCCCCTGGGGACCCTGGGTGGGCCGCAGGGGCAGAGCCTTCTGGGCTGGAGGTTTCTCCGGGGCAAAGCAAGTCCGCAGAGCTGGCGGGCCAAACGGGCTCTGCATGGAGGCGCTGTGGGGCCCGGTCCCCGTCGTCGACCTTCCTCCCAGCTGCGTGTCCCGGGCCACACCCGCATCCGCTCTGTGCCTTGCCTTCGCTGTCTGTGAAATGGGATGGTGGTACGAATACTGGTGCGGGCCTGGCCAATCGTGTGAGAATTAGGCGAGCCCGTGTGTGGGGGGGGGAGGGTGGCTGGCACATCGTGACCTCACGCTTTGCGTGCATCAGCTGTGGTCACGGGCCCTTTAAACAATCGTGAGCTTTGCTTTATTTAACTTTTTTTAGAGAGAGAGAAAACGAGCAGGGGAGAGGGGCAGAGGGAGAGAGAATGTGCTCAGCGCGGAACCCGGCACGGCGCTCGGTCCCATGACCCTGGGATCGCGCCCCGCGCCGAAATCAAGAGGCGGGCGCTCAACTGACTGAGCCCCCCAGGCGCCCCGACAGCCATTAGCTTTGCCGTGTGTCTTCTACTCGCCTTGGAGGGCAGACACGTCTCAGGTAGTTAGGGGGCTCCTGAAAGGCTTGTAGGGACGAGGCCCTGTGCCCACAGGCCGGGTGCTTGAAGTCCCTGTGCTCGGTGAGATGCTCTGGGTACGCGAGGCTACACAGAAGGCTCTCTGGGGGTGCCTGGCGTCTCTCTGGGCTCTGACCCCAGGGCACCTGCCCCCACGGCCGGGCTGAGCCCCCATCCCAGCAGGTAAGACCCGTCCACCCGACGCCAACAGGGCAGCCACCCAGACCTCCCCGGGGAGCTTCCTGGCCTCCACGGCAAGGGGACATCAGGTCTGCTCGGCGCCCCGTCCCCTGAAGGGGCCCCAGGCTGGGCGGTGACCCTCTTAGGAGACTGTGTGCCGCTCCCAGGGCCGGACCCTACCCGCTGCCCCTCAGAGCACGCTGCTCTTGGTTCCTCGACATTCCCAGGCCTCCGGCTGGCTCCTCGCCTTGGCCGCCTGCGTGGAGGAGGTGAGGAGAGGAATACCAAGCAGGCGACTCAGGCCCCAAGCTCCTCGCCCGCAGCCAGGGAAGGAGGAGAGCAGAGAGAGCAGAGGGAGCCAGGCGTTGGGCCCGGGCCCCTCCCCGCCACCCCCCGGGGGTCAGAGCCTGGCCTCTCCCCACAAGGAGGGGCTGCGGGGCCACTGGAGGTGTTCCTACGACCTTTGGGTGGAGCCTCCGGCTGGTGAGATTTAAGGTCTCTTCTTCCGCAGGAAACCGGTGGCCAAGGGCAGGGCCGAGGTGGGGGGGTGGGGGGGCTGGGAGCTGGCGGGAGTCAGAGGAAGAGGTGAAGGTACTAGATATTTTGGGGGTGCAGTTGGGCCCGTGTGAGCAATGGGGGGGGGGCAAGCCTCCTGGCTGGGCTCCTGCCTCCCTTCCCAAGGAGCCACCAGGGACTGAGACCATCCGGGTCCCACATGGGCCTCCTGTCCCACCCCCAGCCCCCACCGAGGGCTCGGCAGGGGTCCCTCCCCCTCTCTCTCCCCTGGGCGAGGCCAGGGCAGGCAATGATGCCCAGACCCTGCCAGCCAGAAGAGCCCGCTCTCTGCCCAGCCCCAGGGTGACCCGGGATGTGTCCCAGGGCCCTTCTGGGCCTTGATTTCCAGCTGGCAAATTTCACATCTCAGCTGGCAGACTGAGTCAGAAGAAGCCAGCGTCTTCCAGATGGCAGGCCTCAGCTGTCCCATCCATCCCTGTCACACACACGTCCGTCCTCCAGACCCCTGCCGCCCCGAGCCCCGGGTCCCTGGCTCTCCCCCTCCCATCCCTTGGGCCGCGCCGGCTCCTGTGTCTCTGGGCTCCTTCCCCAGCTCACGGGGGCCCTGAGGACTGGCTCAGCAGGAGGCCGGCTCCCACCCTGGGAAAGGAACCCACCGCCTCACCAGGGAACCCCTGAGAGATCGGCCCTTCCGTCAATCGGCCTTGCTTGCTTGCTCCAAGCAGAACAGCCGGGGCCCGCCGGGCCCCATGTGGGATGCACGCCCCTTCTCTGACCAGCGGCTCGTCTGTCTGTCCGGCCATGGATGTTTTCAGCAAGCATTTATGGGCACTGTCCTGTGTAACCTCCTTCGGGGCCAGGAAGGGCAGGGAAGAGCTGCACACGGCCCCCATCCGGCCCCCACGGCACCGCGGGCCCCGGAAAAGAGCTGAGCAGATGGGGAATAGAGCAGTGGGGCACGCGGAGCACAGGGCTCTGTGATGATCGCTGTGACCATGCCTCCCTCCTGCTTCCTGAGGGCACTGTCCTGGGGGCCTCCTTGAACCCCCACAACTCCCTGTGAGTAAGGGCCCCATGACCCCATTTCACAGCCGGGGAAACGGAGGCACGCGGCAGTCATATTGGTCAGCTAGTGCCGTGGAACAAATTGTCACAAATAAGCAGCTTAAGATGACCCCCAGCTACGGGGCGCCTGGGGGCTCTGTCGGGTCAGCATCCGACTCTTGATTTCAGCTCAGCTCACCCTTCCACGGTTCGTGAGTTAGAGCCCTGGGTCGGGCTCTGTGCTGACAGCTCAGAGCCTGCTTGGGATTCTCTGTCTCCTTTTCCCTCTGCTCCTCCCCCCCCCCCCGTGTCAATAAATAAACATTTAAAAACAGAACCGACCCCCAGATAGTTTCCTGTGCTCAGAGCCCCACAGACAGAAATCACGTTGCCAGCTGTGCTCCTCCTGATTCGGGTTATTGGCCGAATTCGATTCCCTGCAGCTGTAGGACTGAGGTCCCGTCCGTTCCCTCGCGGACTGCCAGCCGGCCGCCCCGAGTTCCCTGCCACGGGGTTCCTCTACCTGCAAGCCGGCCATGGAGACCCTCTCTTGTGCAGAGGCCTCTCTCACTCAGGAGCCCCCCCCCCTCCCCCGGGTCTGACCCCCGGGGCCCAGCCCTCAGGCCCGCCCCCGGTTTCCCTTTCCATGAACCCAAAGTCAACCAAGCAGGGGGCTCACATCACTGTCGCCAAGGCATACGACACAATCCCAGGAGCCACGTCTCCTACACTCACAGGCTCCAGGCCCAAGAAGGGTCTTCGGGTCCCCCTCAAATTCCGCCCGCCCCAACGTTCGGTAACTTTCGAGGTCAAACGGTTCGCGCGGGGCAGAGTGGCCGTCACCAGCCCAGGAGGCCCAGTCCCGGGGAATCAGCCCACCAGGGAGGCCGGGCCGAGGCCACCAGGCACCAGGAGACACATGCGTGCGGGCAACTGGGGGCCACGGCAGAGCACGGAGCGTGGCCTGGAGAGCCGTGGAGGAGGCCTCGGAGGTGTGCAGGGAGCAAACAGCCCAGCGACAGGAGTGGGGCCGCCTCCAGACCCAGCGTGCGGCTGCCCGGACGAGGGGCCGAGGGAAGCCCCCGGAAGGTGTTGGACGAAACTGAACAGGGGGGAGACGCCTCCCTCCCTCCGAGGCCCTGCGAGGATCTGCGGTGGTTGGGGGTGCAGCGAGGCCCTGGAGAGGAGGCACAGTGCCCTGCAGATGCGGAAGTTTGGGAGCGAGCAGGGAGGGGCTGCTGAGAGTGGGCCCAGCTTGACCTTGGGCGGGCTGGTCAAGTTCCGCCCGCCTGCTCGCCGTCTGTCTGCCCAAATGGCGCCCAGGAGGTGGGACCTTCCTGCTTAGCTCCCCAGGGGGGTCGAAAGGTGCACCCAGGGCTCCGTCCAGGGCACCTTGGTAATAAGAGCGGGGCTGAGCCAACTCGAACCCGCCACCTGCCGGCCCACCTGCAGAGCAGACCCGGCTCCCAGGGCCCCTGCAAAGAGAGGGAAGCCAGGCCCCAGGCCCGGGCTCCGAAGGCCCCGCACCCTGGGAGACGGTGGAGCCACAGCCACATTCGCTCAGAGCCTCCTGCCCGGGGCCCGCGGGCCGCCCCCACCGCTATCCGGACACTCTGCAGCCTTCGGGAGCCACGGGCCTCGGCTCGACGTCCTTGTCAGCTGTGTGAAGGAGAAGTCAGGACCAGCAGGCCCTCCTGGCACAGACGGGGCCTGTCAGCTGCTGAAATCCCAGCTCACCCCTCCCCGGCCCCGGCCTGGCAAGGCTGTCTCCTCTCCCTCTTCTTGCCCAAGCTCCTTCTCATTTCTGTCGGCCCTGCCCGAGTTCTCTGCAACATCCAGAGGGTGCAGGGAATACGGGTGGGCGAGGCAGGGGTTGCTGCGGCCGGTACATCAGCAAGGAGGCCTTGCAAGGTGCCAGGCGCCGGGCTAAGCGCTTCCCACAGATGCCATCGCCGAATGCGGGGCCGGACCGCCTTGGTGTCCGCGCCGGGAAACCTTCGAGGGGGTCTGGAGATGCTTATGGGCGGCACCTCGCCGCAGGGGCTCGGAGTCGAGCCAGAAAGTCAACAAAGTCACGAGAGCTGGGTGGGTGGGGAGGGGGGGCAGGGGGGCCAAACGGGTGTGCGCAGGAGGGACAGGCGCTCCCCGAAGCAGGTGGCGAGGGCCTGGGCCCACGGCCTGCTGGGATCCTGAGCTGGTGAGCCCCCCACCCAGCCCCTCTCCTCTGCTGCACCTCAGATGTTTCCTCCTTTCTCCAGGCCGGAGAAAAGCCACATTTGGTTTGGCCCCTCACAGGCCAAGTGATCAAAACCTGCGGTCAGGGCCCTTCTGACGCCTGCTGGTCACCTGTCACCCCCTCACGAGCCCACCTAAGACCCTTGTCAGGGCCCTGGGGTGCCTCAGTCTTCTACCTGCGCCCCTAGGTGCGTATCAGTGTCCTGGGACGGCTGTAACCAAGCCCCCAGACAGGGGGCTGAACAGCAGGCATTTAGCGCCTCCCAGACCTGGAGGCTGCAGGTCTGAGATCACGGCCTAGGTAAGGCTGCTTCCTCCCGGGGGCCGAGGGGAAGTCTGGTCCAGGCGTAGCTCCCGCTTCCGGCCGTCGGTCCTAGGCGATCTCTGGCGTTTCTTGGCTGGTAG
This sequence comes from Panthera pardus, assembly GCF_024362965.1. Classification (NCBI taxonomy): domain Eukaryota; kingdom Metazoa; phylum Chordata; class Mammalia; order Carnivora; family Felidae; genus Panthera; species Panthera pardus. The sequence continues at coordinate 2,642,702 of NW_026526677.1, read as the reverse complement.
ACGCATCACGGCATCCCCGCCTGGTGTCCCGGGCCGGCCGCTTCCTGCAGGTGAGTGTAGCCGGTAGGAGTGAGCGCCCTCCCTAAGCGAGCCCTCCGCCAGCCCCAGCCCCGCACGCCCACCCACCGGGAGGCTTCCAGCCTGTTCTCGCCCCGCCCGGGCATGCGTGAGATCTTCCCTGCTCCCCACTTCTCCCTGAGCAACTTCCTTCTTTCCAGTGACCAGCAGAGGTCACCGTGGGGTAAGGGTTCGCAGAACTGGCCGCTGGAGATTCTGTGGGATGGCGCGATCCTTTGGATCGTTTAGGTGCAGAGCTGCAGGGGGGAGGCGGGTGCAGGGGGAGCAGGTGGGCGGGGCCGAGGCCAGGCTGGAGCCAGAGGCTGCCTAGTTCACAAGGTGCGAGCCCCTTGACAGGCAGGGGGGACGGCTCTGTGCGCTGGTGAGTTGACGACGATCGCTGTGAAGGACAGGGCCGACGCCGGCACCAGTCCTCACCCATCTTGACCGCTGAGACACCACGGAGCATTAATGGAACGCCTACTGTATGCCAGGCACAGGGCCCTGCTGTTCACGGGCATTCTCTCATGGAACCCTCCTGAAAACCTGGCCAAGAAGGGGTGTTAAAATTTCCATTTTACAGGAGGGGGGAGTCTGAGGCTTGTTGAACAACCTGCTGGGCCGTCTGGCAGAATAAAGTTTCAGAGACACCTGACCCATCATCCTCACCTTTCCCCACCCCCGCCCCATGGCTATTCTTTTTTTATTTTATTTTATTTTTAAAATTTACATCCAAGTTAGTTAGCATATAGGGCAACAATGATTTCAGGAGTAGATTCCTTAGTGCCCCTCCCCCATTCAGCCCCTCCCTCCCTCACAACCCCTCCAGTAACCGTCTGTTTGTTCTCCATATTTAAGAGACTCTTACATTTTGTCCCCCTCCCTGTTTTTATATTATTTTTGCTTCCCTTCCCTTATGTTCATCTGTTCTGTATCTTAAAGTCCTCATATGAGCAAAGTCATATGATATTTGTCTTTTTCTGACTAATTTCGCTTAGCTTCATACCCTCTGGTTCCATCCACGTAGTTGCAAACGGCAAGATTTCATTCTTTTTGATTGTCGAGTAAGACTCCACTGTATGTATATCCCACATCTTCTTTATCCATTCATCCATCGATGGCCATTTGGGCTCTTTCCATCCTTTGGCTGTTGTCGATAGTGCTGCTATAAACATTGGGGTGCGTGTGTCCCTTCGAAACAGCCCACCTGTATCCCTTGGATAAATGCCTCGTAGTGCGATTGCTGGGTCGTAGGGTAGTTCTATTTTTAGTTTTTGGAGGACCCTCCACACTGTTTTCCAGCGTGGCTGCACCAGCTTGCATTCCCACCAACAGTGCAAAAGAGACCCTCTCTCTCCGCATCCTCGCCAACATCTGTTGTTGCCTGAGTTGCCCATGTGAGCCATTCTGACCGGTGTGAGGTGGTGTCTCAGTGTGGTTTTGATGTGTATTTTCCTGATGGTGAGTGATGTGGAGCATCTTTTCATGTGTCGGTCGGCCATCTGGAGGTCTTCTTTGGAGAAGTGTCTATTCATGTCTTTTGCCCATTTCTTCTCTGGATTATTTTTTGGGTGTTGAGTTTGCTAAGTTCTTTATAGATTTTGGGTACTAACCCTTTATCTGATCTGTCGTTTGCAAATATCTTCTCCCATTCTGTCGGTTGCCTTTTAGCTGATTGTTTCCTTCGCTGTGCAGAAGCTTTTGATTTTGATGAGGTCCCATTTGTTCATTTTTGTTTCTGTTTCCCTTGCTTCCGGAGACGTGTTGAGTAAGAAGTTGCTGTGGCCGAGGTCAAAGAGGTTTTTTGCCTGCTTTCTCCTCGAGGATTTTGATGGCTTCCTGTCTTATGTTTAGGTCTTCCATCCATTTTGAGTTTATTTTTGTGTCTGGTGTAAGAAAGTGGTCTGGGTTCATTCTTCTGCGTGTCGCTGTCCAGTTTTCCCAGCACCCCTTGCTGAAGAGACTGCTTTTATTCCATTGGACATTCTTTCCTGCTTTGTCAAAGATTAGTTGGCTGTACGTTTGTGGGTCCATTTCTGGGTTCTCTATTCTGTTCCATGGATCTGAGTGTCTGTTTTTGTGCCAGGACCATAACTGTCTTGATGATGACAGCTTTGTGATACGGCTTGAAGTCCGTATTCTTTTTTTAAAAAAATTTTTTAACATTTATTTATTTTTGAGAGACAGAGAGAGAGACAGAGTGCGGGCAGGGGAGGGGCAGAGAGAGAGAGGGAGACACAGACTCTGAAACAGACTCCAGGCTCCAGGCTCCAGGCTCTGAGCTGTCAGCACAGAGCCCAACGCGGGGCTTGAATCCATGAACCGTGAGATCATGACCTGAGCCTAAGTCGGATGCTCAACTGACTGAGCCCCCCAGGAACCCCTCTCCACAAACCCCTTTCGGATCAAGATGAATAAGGTTGTGCCTCCCAGTAAGAATGCCGAGCTTCTTAGTGAAAGATCCCAGATAAGCTACTGGCAATCATTCACACCCTTAGTGTGAATTAGCAGGGAGAGAGCTGTTCCGACCAGGTCAGAATAGCGCTCAGAGCCCTGGGTGTCCAGGAACCATTAAGCATATCCAGAGAACCCCATACTGGGTTTCGGGAGGGGGGGTCCCTAAGTAAGGGAGTGCATCTGCAGGAGAGCCCCAGAAAACAGCAATACCCCGCTGGCCCTGCAGAGAGAGGAGCCGTCACCCTCACCCCTGCCCACCCGGGGACCAGGGGGCACGTGGCAGGGCTGCAGAGACGGGCCCCTGGTTCTGCCGGAGCACAGCCTTCCCTCTGCCCATCTCAGCAGGGGCCCCTGGCCAGCCTGGAGGCAGGGCAGGGGACAGAGGGGCTGCGGAGGCGAGGAGGGTGCCGCGGACAAACCAGAGTCCACAGATGCATGGAGCTCACTTGGCCCGCTGAGAAGACTCCATCCCCGGGGCCCGTACTCGGGGCTGGGGCAGAGGTGCCCACTGGGAGGGTCCCCTTTCTGCCGCTCCTCTCTCTCACCAGGAAAGGGGTGGCCTGCCCTGGGTTGGGGGGGGGCAGGGATCATCGTTCCTAGAGTGCCCCCATCTTCCTTAGCCTGCTGTTTGTCAGGAAGGCTCAGACCCAGGGTCCCTAAAGACCTACCCTGGCTGGAGGCCAGACAGTGCAGGAAACAGCACTCGGGCCAGGGGGAAGGGGTGGGGTTGGCTGCAGGCCTGGGCCACGCACCGCCCCCCCCTCCGCCCCCGTCCCTGAGACGTGGGACCCCCTGCCAGCTGCACCCGGACTGTGTCCCTAGGGCTGGGGACTCGTGCTCACTCTGCACAGGGCCGACAGCCGCCTCCTCCATCCTCCCCACAGGCCCGCCCTCAGATGCACCAGCCTCTTCCCCTCCTCTCCGGGGGCAGGGGGGACCCCTGGTGACTTTCTGGGGTCACAGACCCCTGGCGGGTCCGCCCTACTCCTCCCTTGCGTACCCCCGCCCCGAGCCCAGAGCTGGAATCCCAGCAGCCCACAGGGGTGGGGGGAGTATACCACTCACAGTGCTTTGCTCCAAATGACCTATTTCTAAAATAGAGAGGCGTTTGTGCGTGTGTTGGGGGCGGGGGTCATGTACCCACACCCACCGGACCTCCTGCTTCCGTACAAGGACAGCAGCCAGATCCAGCCAAGCTGTCCCTCCCTCCCTGCTCCTTCCATCCCATGATCCTTCATGGGTAAGTGGCGGGGGGAGACCTTCGCACCCCAGAACCTGCGCGACCGGCATTCTGTTCCCTGGGCCCTGGCTCGGCAAGTGAGCCAATTTGAGCTGAGCTGTCTGTGGCCTGCCTGTGGCTTTGGAGGTTGGGGGCCCCCCCCAAGGGACCCAATTCGTCTGCCTGGCTGTGCATTTGCGTCACCTGGGGTGCTTGTAAAACCCCACCCCCTCCCACCAATTACCCAGGAGCCCCTGGGAATGGGGGTTGGGGGGGAGGCCCTCTCCTACTCTGCACCTCAGGGTCCTGGGCGGGCTCCTAGGTGTCAGGGAGGGGCTTTATGGAAGGAGGTGGGGACTCCAGAGCCCCGACTTGGAAACCGGGTCGGAAATAAGAGGGGCCGAGTGACCCCAGCGCGGCTGTCTGGGGAGCCACCCGCCGGGAGCAGATTCATATCTTCGTGATCGGCGCGGACAAAACCTCCCTGTCCAGAACCCGAAGAGCAAAATTCCCCAGGACCGAGGACCTCAGAGTCCCCTCCTTCTCACAGGCTGGACCGTGAGCCCCGCCAAGCCCCCAGTCCTCTCAAGAGCCCGACAACCCACACAGATGGGGCTCCAAGGGGACTCGGGGGAGGTGAGTGAGCCAGGGGATGTCCGGGAGGGCTTCCAGGAGGAAGCGAGGCCAGAGCCCAGAGCTGAGGGAGGGGTGGGCTCACGAGTAAAGCGGCCCAGCCTGGGAGCAGCGCGTCCCTGCGGAGGGAGGATGCCAGGCACACGCCAGGCTGAAGGACGTGCCTTTCCGTCGTTCTATTGTTTCCCCCTTCACATTCTTGGCCCACGTGCAGTCGAGTCCTGGCGTCAGCTCCCGCATTCACACCCCTTGGCTTCGTTCGAGAAGCCGCGGGTTCCCAGACGGCCCGCGGGGACCGCTCCCCGCCTCGCCCAGAGCCATCCCTCTGCACAGCCCTTCCGACGAAGCCGGGCCGGGGAGTGGGCCCCGGATTTGCCGCCCACGGCCCACGTTTTGAGCCCCTGATGGAGCAGACGAGCTAATCTTCTGCGCCACCTGCCTCTCCTCTTATGGAACCGTAGCTGCTCCCCAAACCGCATTCCACGGCCACCGTTTTCCGGACCTCGTGCTCCCATTTATGTTGACGTCAGCCGGACCTCGTGAACACCCGGGATCGGAAGGCTTCGAAACCCGTGGTTCCCTTTCAAGCCACGTTTATTTTCGTTAATAAAAACCTTCAAAGAAGAAACTCGCCCTCACCCACACCTGCATCGTGGAACCCAGAGCTGGCAGGATGAGGCAGTCACAGCCCGGCTTCCCCAGACAGCGGTGTCACCCGCGCGGGAGGCTGCCACCGCCGGCTCGCCCACACACGCATCAAGAGTCAACGGTGCGATCCCCTCCCACCGAGACAAGCTGCAGCCTCCGAATCCTGGAGGGAATGCACTGGGCCCTGGTTCTGCCCCTGGCGTCGTTCAAAACGGGGAAGTACTTTTGAGCGTCCCAGCTGGAGCTCAGGTGGGCTTATGCAGGTTACAGTGCATTGGGATCCTCACCTCCTATGATATACACAACATACCTCTGTTAACGTGACCTAAGTGTGTGTGTGTGTGTGTGTGTGTAGCTTCCGTATTGCGTGCAGTAACAACTTAATGAGGATCTCCTTCAGACAATATTTGACTTTATTAAGAGCCCTGGGTAGGTCCTATAGTGTTAAGGTCAAATGCCCTCCAAGATGCACCCAGAATAGCGTTTTGCGGCCTGTCTGGGCTTCCCTTAGACACAAAATAGGCCATCACTATGGGCTTTTGTGAACATTTGTTTCTTCCACATCTCCCCTGGCTGCAGTGCACCAACCACACTCTCCGTGGACGCCTGCCTGGGCTCGGGGGGAGCTGCTTTGGGAGCTGCGGGAAGGGCGCTGCTCCTCTGACAGTCACCATCTGTCCTGAGGGGCATGAGGCAGTATCTCCTTGTGGCCTTGATTTGCATGTCCCTGGGGACTGGTGATGTCCTGCATCTTCCCATGTGCTTATTGGCCATTCATGTGTCTCTTCAAGCCCTTTGCCTGTTTTCAAATCGAATCCGTTGTTGTTGAGTTGTAGATCTTTATGTATGCTGGATACTAATCCCTCGTCCGGTGTGTGCAGAGATTTTCTCCTTCTGTGGGTCCCTTCTCACTCGGCGGGTGGTGTTCTGTGATGCGCAAAAGTTTTCAGTCTTAAGTCCAGTTTGTCTACTTTTTCTTCTGTTGCCTGTGCCCTTGGCGACACATCCAAGAAATTGCTGCCCAACCCAGGGTCATGAGGCTTTTCCCCCTGTGTTTTCCTCTGGGTGTTCTTTCTATAGCTCTTACGTTCGGGGCTTTGATCCATCTTGTCTTGAGTGAATTTCTGTACATGGTGTGAGGTAGGATCCAACTTCACTCTCCTGCTCGTGCGTGTCTGGTACCCCCAAGACCATTCCTGAAAATCCCCCCATTGGACGGTCTTGGCAGAATCTGGCAGAATCTTGCCGATTGTTCAACCACGTGTGAGGGTTGACCTCTGGGCTCTCATCCATTCCATCAGTGTGTGCGTCTGTCTTTATGCCACTGCCGTGTTGCTTTGATAACGTAGCTTTGTCAGAAGTTTTGAAATCAGGAAGCGTAGATCCTTCAGCTTTGTTCTTCTTAGTCAGTATCGTTTTGGCTGTTCGGGGGTCCTCATGATGTCATATGAATTTTTGGATGGATTTTTCTATTTCTGCAAAAAAGTCATTGGGATTTTGCTAGAGACTGCATTGGGTCTGTAGATTGCTTTCAGGAGTATTGAAATCTTTTTTTAATGTTTATTTACTTTTGAGGAGGGGGAGGGGCAGAGAGAGAGAGGGAGGGAGAAAGAGAGAATCCTGAGCAGGCTCCATGCTGTCAGCGTGGAACCTGATGCAGGGCTCGATCTCACGACCCTGGGATCATGATCTGAGCAGAAATCAAGAGTCAGGGGCGCCTTGGTGGCTCAGTCGGTTAAGCGGCCGGCTTTGGCTCAGGTCATGATCTCGCGGTCCGTGAGTTCAAGCCCCGCGTCGGGCTCTGTGCTGACAGCTCAGAGCCTGGAGCCTGTTTCAGATTCTGTGTCTCCCTCTCTCTGACCCTCCCCCGTTCATGCTCTGTCTCTGTCTCAAAAATAGATAAATGTTAAAAAAAAATTTAAAAAAAAGAGTCAGACGCTCAACCAGCTGAGCCACCCAGGTGCCCCAAATCATACTGACATCTTAATGGGCAGTTTCTTTTTGCCCTGGGCCCTTTTCACCTGCTAACCAGGTTTGGGGTCTGAAGGGAGAGAGGTCACTGCAGAAAAGCAGATAAACAGCTTGTCAGAGTCTAGTCCTGTGTGGCCTGTCACAGCAGCCGCTGGTCACCCTGGCCCAGGCAAACCGATGCCATATTCATTAAGATTCAGTTCCCCGGTCACACGGCGGTATTCCAAGTGCTTGGCAAACCACACGTGGCTGGTGGCCACCAAAGTGGGCCACAGAGCTTACCAGACATTCCCATCATTTCACAGAGTCTGGCGGAATCGTGTCGGTCTAGATTTTTTGTTTTTAAGTTTCCTCCCTTTATTCCAGGAAATGAACAATAAAAAAGACATGAAATCATACTATCACGAGTCTGAGAATAAACATCAATTGTGACTATGTTCTCTCTTTTAAAGCAGAACTAGGGGAAGGTTTTTGTTTTTTGTTTTTGAAGAGCCCTATCAGTTAAATTGTATCTAAATACACTTCCTTAACTAGGGGAAGGTTTTTGTTTTTTGTTTTTGAAGAGCCCTATCAGTTAAATTGTATCTAAATACACTTCGTTACTTTGACACATCGAGACTTAGAAGGGTTGGGAGGGAAAGGTCACCCGGAATCTATCTCTTGTCGAGCATCCTGTGGCTGGGCTATGCTGCTCGCTTGACATTGATTGTGTGTTCTGTCTGGAGCTGGAATCGGAAACTGGGAAAACAGATCGATTTAGGGACCAGAGAGCGGCCACAGGAGAGACATTTGCACTAACTGCAGAGACGTGGGCCGGTGTGCTCTCCCTTTAATACGTCTGATGAGCGAACCCACCAGTCCCTTGGGTTACATGGGGTCGAGCAGGTGAGTGTCCCATTTCAGGTGTCCCTGAGTTAGGGAATTATTGGGCTGAAGCAAGACACTTGATAAAAATACACAGTGGGAAGAAATGGCGTCTGCCAAAGAGAAATCAACGATCAGTTGTCAATATTTTAAGGGTGAGACTTACGACGGTTACCAACATATATTCCTTTTCCGAGTGTAATCGGCACGCAGTACTCTTTTTTTGTCTTAGGGGCGCAACATTGCGATGTGGTGTTTTCATACGTTAGGATGCGATCTCCCTGGTAATCCAGGCACTGCCTGTCACCTGACCGGGGCCACTACCTTGTTGACCGTATTCCCCGAGCTGCGCCTTACTTCCTGGTGACTTATTTATTTATCTTACAACTGGAAATTTGTGCTTGTTGTTGTTATTGTTTGTTTGGTTTTAACCATATGCACTTCTTTTTGCTTTAAAGTTTATTTTTATTTATTTTGAGAGGTCTAGAGAGCAAGCGGGGGAGGGGCAGAGAGAGAAGGAGAGACAGAATCCCAAGCAGGCTCCACGCTTTCGGCGCAGAGCCCGATGCAGGGCCGGGTCTCACGAGCCGTGCGACGGTGATCCGAGCTGAAATCGAGAGTCGGACGCTCGCCCGACTGAGCCACCCAGGCGCCCCTAGAAGTCTGTTCTTTGCAGGTCCCCTTCTCTTACTTCGCCTGCCCCCCTCCCCTCTGCTCTGGCAAACACCAGTTTCTTTCCTGTGGTCGGTTCCTGTTTGGCTTTGTGTGTTTGTTTTGTGTTGTTAGGGTCTATGTAGAAGTGAACCCTACGGTGTTTTCCTCTGACTTATTTCACTTACTGTAATACCCTCTGGGCCCATCCGTGTTGCTGCGGATGGTAGGATTTCCTTTTTTATGGCTGAATAATATTCCTCTGTGTGTGTGCGTGTGTGTGTGCGCGTGCGCATGCGTGCGTGTGTGTGTGTGTATAGCATCTTCTTTATCCGTTCATCCATCGGACAATTAGGTCGTTTCCATATCTTGGCTATTGTAAATAATGCTGCAATAAACAGGGTTGCAGACAGCTTTTCAAATTAGCATTTTCTTTCTTTTTCTTTCTTCTTTTCTTCCTTTCTTTCTCTCTCCCTTTCTTTCTTTCTTTCTCTTTCTTTCTTCCTTTCTTTCTTTCTCCCTTTCTTTCTCTCTCCCTTTCTCTCTCCCTTTCTTTCTTTCTCTCTCCCTGTTTCTTTCTTTCTCTCTCCCTTTCTTTCTTTCTTTCTTTCGCCCTTTCTTTCTTTTTTCCTTTCTTTGTTTCTCTCTCTCTCTCTTTCATTCTCTCTCGCTTCCTTTCTCTCTCTTTTTCTTTCTTTCTTCCTTTCTTTCTTTCTCTCTCCCTTTCTTTCTTTCTTCCTTTCTCTCTCTCTTTCTTTCTTTCTCTCTCCCTTTCGTTCTCTCTCCCTTTCTTTCTTTCTCTCTCCCTTTCTTTCTTTCTTCCTCTCTCTCTCTCTTTCTTTCTTTCTTTCTCTCTCCCTGTTTCTTTCTTTCTCTCTCCCTGTTTCTTTCTTCCTTTCTTTCTCTCTCTTTCCTTTTCTTTCTTTCTTTTTTTCTTTCTTTCTCTCTCCCTTTCTTTCTTTCTCTCTCCCTTTCTTTCTTTCTTTCTTTCTTTCTCTCTCTCTCCCTTTCTTTCTTCCTTTCTCTTTCTTTCATTCTCTCTCGCTTTCTTTCTCTTTCTTTTTCTTTCTTTCTTTCTCCCTTTCTTTCTTTCTTTTTTCCTTTCTTTGTTTCTCTCTTTCTTTCATTCTCTCTCGCTTTCTTTCTCTCTCTTTTTCTTTCTTTCTTTCTTTCTTTCTCTCTCCCTTTCTTTCTTTCTTCCTTTCTCTCTCCCTTTCTTTCTTTCTCTCTCCCTTTCTTTCTTTCTTTCTTTCTTCCTTTCTTTCTCTCTTTCTTTCTTTCTCTCTCCCTTTCTTTCTTCCTTTCTCTCTTTCTTTCTTTCTCTCTCCCTTTCTTTCTTTCTTCTTCTCTTTCTCTTTCTTTCTTTCTTTCTTTCTCCCCTTTCTTTCTTTCTTTTTTCCTTTCTTTGTTTCTCTCTCTCTTTCTTTCATTCTCTCTCTTTCTTTCTCTCTCTTTCTTTTTCTTTCTTTCTTTCTTCCTTTCTTTCTTTCTCTCTCCCTTTCTTTCTTTCTTCCTTTCTCTCTCTCTTTCTTTCTTTCTCTCTCCCTTTCTTTCTCTCTCCCTTTCTTTCTCTCTCCCTTTCTTTCTTTCTTCCTTTCTCTCTCTCTTTCTTTCCTTCTCTCTCCCTTTCTTTCTTTCTCTCTTTCTTTTTCTTTTCAGATAAATACCCGAAAGTGAAATTACTGGTCACACGTTAGTTCTATCTTGTTAAGTTTCTGAGGAACCTCCATGCTGTTGTCGCAGTGGCCGTGCTAACTTGTATCCCCCCCGACAGCACACGAGGGTTCCTTTTCCTCCACATCCTCGTCGCCAGCACCTGTTGTTGTCCGTGTTTTTGCTTGTGGCCACTCTGACAGGTGCGAGGCATTTCCTTGGTGAGGGGTGTCGGGCTTCCTTTCCCGCGCCGGCAGCCATCTGTGTGTCTTTGGAGAAACGTCCGTTCCGGTCCTCTGCCCATTTTTAAATCAGGTTACTTTTTCTTCTTGATAGTAAGCGGTAGGTGTTCTTTATATAGTTTGGATACTAACCCCTGTCGGATGTCCGATTTGCAAACATCTTCTTGCAAGCAGGGGGTTGCCTTACCGTTTGATTGGTGGTTTCTCTCGCGGAGCGGAAACTTCCGTTGGCTGTGATCCCGCCTGTTAGTTTTAGTGTCCGCTGCTCTTGCCTGGGGAGACTGGCCTGCAAACATTGCCAAGACCGTCATCAGAGGAGCTGGTGCCTGCGCTCTCTCCCGGCCTCACACTTAGGTCTGTCACCCGCTTGGCCCGGCCTGTGCGTGACCTAAGGTAGGGGTCCAGCTCCATTCCTTGTGCGTGGCTGTCGTCCTGGGCCTGGCTGAGTGTCTAGAGTCCCACGGTCGAAATATAAACGTCCCCAATCTGCACGGGCTGAGGCTCTTCCCACAAAATAAGGCCTCAAATAAGAATCAAGGCAATTATGGTCAGTTGTTGGAAGGGAGAGTTACAACTCTGCCAGACAGTGGGGGGGAATTCAAGGAAATGGTTTTCGTTAGGAAGCAGGAAGGAAGGAGAGGGAGTGGGGGCCGCTGGTTGTGCCCACGAGAGGCCTCCTCTGGAGTCTACCTGTCCCCCAAGGGGATACAGGAGCCGCGGGCCCAGCCAGGCCCTGCCCGCCCCCCGGCTGCCCACCCCGCTGCACACGCCCACGCCGGGAATGGTGCCAGGCCTCTGGCCGGGAGCTGCGTCTGGGAGGACTGCCCCACGATCGCGGCCAAACGCCCCTGGAGAAGACCAGGTAGAGGACACTCAGGCCTGCAGTGACAGACGCGTCTCCTCTCCCAGCCCGGATGAGGCTGGGGTCATTCCCCGGCCGGGCACGCTCCCGGTTCTAGGGACACTTCCAGAAGCTCTGAGCCACGGACGTTCATGTGTGTCCAGCCTGCCCTCCGCGGCCCGCGGTATCTGCGGCTGCCTTGACCTGCGCCGGCCCCACGGGGCTGTCACACCAGCCTCGGCGGATGACCAACCTCCATCGTCCCCTGCCCCCTGGCCACGTTCTGGGAGCCACGCCTTTGAGGGCTTGGGTCCCCCGGCCCGGGCCTGGCAATAGGACCCCGGGCCCGGCAGCATCTCTGGGAAGGTCTGGAGCTGGTCCTGCATGCGGGGCCCTCTCCGGAGCCCTCGCAGGGCCTGGTGTGTGCGGGCAAGCCGAGCCCGTCCTACTCACTCCTTTTTGATGTTCGGACCGTATTTACTTACTTTCACATTGTTGCTTACCACTTACGTATATACCCTTTTCCATCGTTCCCCGACACGCTTTCGTGACGTGTGATCACACTCTGTAAAGTTCGCCCTTTTCAGGGGGTAGCGGTTTGAGCTTTGCACACGTCTGCCGTAGTTTAAAGACAGTTCCGGCAGCCCCCAGAACCTCCGGGTGTCTCCTCGCGGTCGGTGCACCCCCACCCCCAGCCCCGGGCAAGACCGATGTGGCTCCGGTCCCTACACCTCACCTTTCCCAGAACGCCACACGCATCACGCCGCACGTAGGCCTTTCCATCCACTTGCAGGGCATTGGGACTCATCCATGTTGTCGGGCCCGTCTGCACTCTGTTCCTTTGACTAGCTCTCCGCTGAATGGACGTACCACAGTTGGCTTATCCCCTCCTGTGAAGAACACTGGGTTGCTTCAGTCTTGGGCAATTATGAATCGAGCCTTGTGTGGGTGTAGGTTTTTACTGAAATACCCAGACGTGGGATGGGCAGGCCCCACGGTCAGTGTGTGCTTTCCTTTAGGAGAAACCGCCAAACTGTCATCCCAGGCGGCTGCACCATTTTGCACACGCACACACACGCACACACACACGCACTTTGCCGCCCCTGCGAGCAACGTGTGAGGGCTCTGCTGCTGCACAGCCGGGCCAGCACTGGGGCTCCTCGCCTGCGTGGTGGGGGTTCCAGCCACTCTAACGGGCACGTAGGGGCATCTCATGGTGGCTTCCGTCTGTAACACCCTCGTGAGCAAAGCCTTTCCGTAGCCTTATTCGCCACGGGTACGCCTTCTTTGGTAAGACGGTTGCTCAGATCTTTTCCCCCTTTTTATTGGGTTGCTTTTATTTTCTTAGTGAGTTCTGACAATTCCTTATATATTCCGAATACTGGTCCTTTATCACATACGTGTTCTGCAAACATGTTCTCTTAGCCTGTGGCTTGTCCTCTTAATGTCGTTAAAGTTTTCTTTTAATGTTTATTTAATTTTGAGAAACAGAGACAGAGCGCAAGCAGGGAGGGGCAGAGAGACCGAGGGAGACATAGACTTTGAAGCAGGCTCCAGGCTTCGAGCTGTCAGCACAGAGCCCCCACGTGGGGCTTGAACTCATGAACCACGAGATCATGACCTGAGTGGAAATCGGACGCTCAACTCATGAACCGCGAGATCATGACCTGAGTGGAAGTCGGACGCTCAACCGACTGAGCCGCCCAGGCGCCCCTTGTCTTCTTACTCTCTTAACAGTGTCTTTGAAAGAGGAGAAGTTTTGAACTCTGATGAGGTGCTGAAGTCCGATGTATCATCTTATGCTGGTACGGATTGTGCTTTTGGTATTATAGCTGAGGAACCACGGCCCAACAAAGTCACAAGGAGTTTCTCCTGTGTTTTTCCTTGGAGTTTTGTGCTTTTATGTCTCCGGGTCTAGGATAGATGCTGAGTTGACTTTTGGTTAAGGTGAAAGGTGTGGACCACGGCTTATGTGTGTTTATTTTTGCACGTGGCTGTCCACTTGTTTCAATGCTGTTGCCGAAAAGATTCTCCTTTCTCTGCCGAATTGCCTTTGTATCTTTGTCAGAAGTCAATTGACCATATACGTGTGGGTCTGTTTCTGCCCCATTGACCTCTGCGTCTGTTCTTCTCCCAATACTGCAATCTTGATTTCTTTACCGTTAGAGTAAGTCTTAAAATCAAGTGGTGTGAGTTTTCCAATTACATTTTTTCAGAACAGGTTTGGATATTCCAGTTACTTTGATTTTCTGTGTACATTTTAGAATCAGCTTGTCATTTTCTATATGAAAAGATTCTACCGGAATTTGGACTGAGATTGCATTGAATCTATCGATCAGTTTGGGGGCAAATTAACATTCAACAGTATTAAGTGTTCCAGTTCATGAGCATGGTATGTCTCTCCATTTATTTCTTATTCAGTGTTTTTTTTTTTTTTTCCCCATCAGTGTTTTGCATTTTCGGCAAACAGACTTTTTACATGTTTTGTTAGATTACATTTAATTTTTTTTTTAATTTATTTATCTTTGACAGAGACAGAGTGTGAGCATGAGCTGGGGAGGGGCAGAGACAGAGGGAGGCACGGAATCCGAAGCAGGCTCCAGGCTCCGAGCCGTCAGCACAGAGCCTGATGTGGGGCTCAAACTCCGGAATGGAGAGATCATGACCTGAGCCGAAGTTGGACGCTCAACTGAGCCACCCAGGAGCCCCTGTTAGATTACATTTAAATGTGTCAAGTACTTTGGTACAGCAAGGGTAGTGGTGACTTTGACCATAATGGTGGTGGGGGGATGATGGTGGTGGCAGCAGTGATGGTGACGATGACGGAGGTGACAATGGCGATGGTGTCGATGATGATGATAATAGCAGGAGAGGAGTGGGTGGGAGTGGCCAAGCCTAGATCCACGTGTCCTGACTCCAAAGCCCAAGGTCATTCCAGCCATACTGAAATCTTTATAATCCACCTTCCAGCCTCATCGTTATCAGTGGCTTTCAAACCTTTTAATCTCAGGATCCTTTCCCTTTCAAGGAAAATCAACGGGACCACAAAGAACATTTGCTTCTATAGATTAGTTCATCAACGTTTACTCCAATTAAAAAATACATTTAATGATTCGTTGAAAAATAACAGTGACAAGCCCATTATATTAACATAAATAACGCGCTATTTATCTTCTTAAATAGCGCGTTGTTCACGAAGACTGTATTTCCCAAAATAAAAGTATTTAGTGGAGAGAGTGGAATTGTTTTACGTGTTTTTGAGAGTCTTTCTAATATCTGGCTCAACGGAAGCCAGCTGGATTCTCACACCTGATCCCGTGTTCAATCCATTGCCACCTCGCATGGCTGTAGCCTCTGGAAAATTCCCCGTAAGCTGCAAGAGGACACAGGTGAGAGAGGCGAGTAGCATCGTAGCGAGTGTTGTCATGCTTTGCACGGCTGGAAGGGTCTCAGCGGCCCCAGGAGGGCTCCAGGTTCACGCCTTGAGAACTGCCGCTCTAGATCCTCCGAAGCGAGCGTAGACATTGTCAGCGGCGGGGTGTCCTGGTGTTCCTGCAGGGACACCAGAAGGGCCCCGAGCGAGCGACCCGTGCTCTGAGGCTGCCCTGCCACGTGACCCGCGTGACCTTCCCTCCCCGCGTCCTCTGTCACCTGTGCGTGCTGTTGCCGGGCTTCTCGTCTGCCTCCTGGTGCGCGAGTGCTGCCTGCCGACCGAAGCCAGCCCCACGCGAGAGAGTGGCGGGTCAGGCCGTGCCCTGGCCAGGGGAGCAGCGTCGGAGACGGCCACCAGGCCCGGCGCTGGGAGTCTGCAGAGCTGCCCTCCCGGGGACAGTGTCCGCATCCCGAGACGAAGCACCTCCGTCGGGCACCCAGCGGCCGCTGTGGCCGCGAGTCCCGAAGGCGGATCTTGCCCGGGAACCTTTTCTTTTAGCGCTCACTGTCCGTGTGTCCCGAGGCAGCGGCCCCGGGCCCTCCCCGACAGAGAAGAGACGATTTGCCAGATTCCTCATGGTTCTCGCAAGGGCAGGCTCTAGAAAGCCGGCTCTCAGCCCCTAAGTGGGCTTGCCAAATCCCTTTTGGCCGGCTCGTGATGACAAGACCTAGAGCGCGGGCCCCAGGGAAGGCTCAGCCTTCAGTGCTCCAGGAAAAGCCCTCGCTGCCCACTCCCTCCTGTCTGGAACCAGGTAGGGAGGGCAGGGGATAGGCGTCCAGCCTGGATCTGCTCTGGTCAATGCCTTCCAGGACCCTGAGGCTGTGTCCTCAAATGGAGACTCAGAACAAAAGCATTTATTTATTTAGAGAGGAAGAGAGAGAGAGAGAGGAGAGCACGCAGAGGAGGGCAGAGGGAGAGAGAGAGAATCCCAGGCAGGCTCCAGGCTCAGTGTGGAGCCTGATGCGGGGCTCGATCCCACGACCCTGGGATCGTGACCTGAGCCGAAATCAAGAGTCGGACGCTCACCCGACTGAGCCACCCAGGGGCGCATCGGAACAAAAGCATTTAGAAAGGGAAAGAAGGTCCCGAGCCAAGGACTGGCTCGCCCATACAAGCACTGCGGGTATTTGACGGGCAAACGCAAGACGCCTGAGGTTACCTGCTGTCGTGGGGTGACGTGTGTTCCCCAGGAAGACAGGTCCACGTTCAAACCCCCAGGGCCTGAGTCTGTGACCTGATTTGGACATAAGGTCTTTGCGGGTGTCATGAAGTCAAGGGCTTCCTGCTGAAATCATTCTGGATGATCTCGGTGGACCCTCAATCCAACGACTGTGTCCTTATGCGAGAAAGGAGAGGGAGATTCAGGAAAGCGACACAGGAGGGCGGAAGGTCGGGGGCCGACGGAGGGACGCATCCACAGGCCAAGGAGCGCCGAGGACGGCCACCGCCTTCTCCAGCTGAATCCGGCTTCCGGATGCTGCTCTCGCCCCGAGGAGAGGTCAGCAGCAGGCAGAAATGTTCCGGCCCAGCTCCAGGAGGGCCCTGCAGGAGCCCGAGGCCGGGGGCGAGCCAGCTGGCCCCGCCCCTCCAGGCGCTGCCGACCCTCAGGGTGCTTCGGGGCGACCCCGCGAGACTCCCCGGGCGCGTCACCCCACCTCTCAGCCGTGCCCACCGTGGTCCTGCCCCCTTCTCAGTGCTCAGTGCTCTGGAGGGTGCCGCAGGCACTGACCCCACGCAGGAGGGCCAGACGCAGAGTCTGGACATTTATAGGGGGTGTTGCCCTATAAATAGCACCTTCTTGTTCCTCCAGGTGTCGCCGAGAGACGGGAAATGCCACGTCTCTATTACCGGCAGGCGTGGGTCTCCATCAGGGGCTTAGGCGTCTTTCAGGAGGATGGGTACGCGTGTAACCCAGCGACGGGCAGAGGCAGGGGAGCAGGGGGGCACGTGTGAGCGCCACCCAGGCAGCAGGCCTGCTCAGGACCCCCCAGCACAGCGGCAGCCCTCCCCTCTCCTCCCCGGCATTCCGCAGGCCGATTCCGTGGCTGGACTTCACCGGTTCCCCGGAGAGCACGAGACAACGGAAAAGGGCCCCTGCTCTGCGTCCCCCACCTGGCTTGGTGGCTCAGCTCGTGGAGGAAGAGGGCCACATCAGGGGACAAGGAACCTCTCTGCTCCACCCCAGGCCCCACCTCCCCTCTCCGCTCTGGGAACTGAGCCGCTGAGCCGCAGACACGGTCCCGCCCCGTCCCGCCCCGTCCCGCCCCGTCCTGCCCAGTCCAGAGAAGGAGAGGGAGAGCCCGCCTCCTGCACCGGGGAACAGCTCCAGCAGCCGGCAGGGCCGGCCTGACATGTAGCCCCGCCTCAGTCCTTCCGGGCTGCCTGGCCCCCAGCTGATGGCCTCACCTCACTGCTATGGTGACCCGCACCTACAGGGAGCCGGGGTGCAGTGGGGTCACACGTGGAAAGTGGGGACACAGCGCCAGGCCCATGGTGAGGCATTGATAAACGCCACAAGTGTTTTTCTGATCAGCTGTTGTGTTTGGAAAGCGTGTGGGCTTTGAACTTCTCCCGTTCGGAATGTGGGGAGGGGGTCAGGCTCACCCGCCCTGGCCAACCCCCCAGGTTGCCCCGCTGCTGCCCAGGGCAACGGGATCTGGGCCCAGTAGGAGTAGGGGATCCCAGCTAACTCCAGCGGCACCCTTACTACCTGGGCCTCAGTCTTCTCCCCTGAGAAATGGGAAGAAATCATTATTGCAGCCTGAGCTAGCTTGGAAAGATTGGGACGGAGGCGGCTTGTCATGCCTCTGGTCCAGCTCTCTCCTCCCCCGTGGACCACGGCCCACCAGTGCCTGGCCCTGCAGAGGCCGGAGCCCCCGGCAGCCCACCCCTGCAGGCACCCTCTCTGAAACAGGCCCGGGCATGTTCCATCCTGTCCTGGCTACCCCAGCCCTTGCCAGGGGGACAGCCGGGTACAACAGAAAGGGCGAGGGCTTGTGAGGGGTGCTCTCTGGGGCTGCTTCTCCTTTAACTGGGCAACAGGGTGGAGGGGTTCGGAGCACAGGGCTGGGAGTGAATCCTCACCCACTGTGAGAGCTTTCTTCCCGGCTCTGTGCCTCAGTTTCCCCATCTGTAAAACAGAGCCGGTCACGATAACGCCTGCCTCCTAAGGCGTTTGGGTGGTTTAACCGACTCAGTGTGTCCAGAGTCCCTCAGCACGGAATGTGGGATAGGGTGTGGGTACATCAACAGGAGGTCTGGGGGAGCTGGGCGATCCCCAAGGACCGAGCCACCGCTGGGAACTAAGGACTGACCCCAACAGTCAAAAGTTTATTCTACAGCAGGGTTTCTGGAAACAGATGGTTCCCGGCATGGGATGCAGTCCTGTGTGGCGATGGGTTTTTAGCTGTATCCCCGGCCTCTACCCACTAGATGTCGGGGGCACCCCCTCCAGGGCCGACACCCTGGGATGTCCCCAGACATCACCAGTGTCGCCTCAAGAGGAGAGGTCACATCGCCCCCGGCTGAGGTTGCAGCTGCCTTAGCTTTCAATTATATTCCACTCGCTCAAGAGTCAAGGCCACGTTTGCAAAGGAGCCTTTAAAAACCTTGCTTCTCACAGGCAGGTCTGGCGGAATTATCACGAGTTGGAAGTTAGTAAGAAGCCCGTGGCCGTTGTTCAGGGACAGTGCGAGCCCGTTCCTTCCCCCTGGGTCCGCCTTGGAAGTCTGCTCCCCCTCTGGGGACTCTGGGCCTCGCGGAGCTGGGGAGGAGGGAGGGCCACTCTCGTCCCCACTTCTAGGTGAGGACAGCAGGGCACAGGGGTGCCCGGACTCGCTCGGGCCCCAGCAGCTCTAGGCGGCTGTCCTCTGTGCTCCGCTCATCGCCCAGCCTCCTCACACTTGTGTTTCCTGCACTGAGCACGGTGCCCCGACCCTGCCTCTATCTGACGGGCAGGTGCGCTGAGGCCCAGAGGAACAGGTCACCTGCCAGGAGCTGGGCGGCATCCCCTTTCATCGGGCCGACTCCCCAGAACCAGGCGAGAAGCTGGAAGGGGGGCCCCCCTGGAAGAGTCCAGTCCCAGCCGTGCAGCTGGACGGGGCACCTGACACCCAGGTGCCGGGGCCGGTAGCGTGTCCCCCTCCTCCCTTCCCATGTGGCCGTCTGGCCATCCATCCCAGTGAGTGCATCAGGTCAGGCTCCACCCTCTGACCCACCCGCCTCTGTCACCTGGGAGGGGGGCTTCCCCCCTCCCCATCCCTATTCTTGGCCGGGTGTCCCTTTGACCTCCACCCTCAGCAGTGTCATTTTGTGAAATCAAGCTGGCTTCCAAGAGCCAGCATCATCAGTGACTGGAAACTTTCCCTACTTTGGCCCCTGGGACCTCCGCCCCCGGGGGCCAACAGCTTTGTTTTCTTCCTCAGTCCCCTGTAGATTGGCCCGGCAGCAAGCAATTTGCCAGGCTCCTGGCCACCACACCCCGGCTTTGTGCAGAGGCTTCCAAGAGCCGTCCTGGCCGGGGTGGTCTCTGTCCTCCCTGCATTGCGCACTGAGCAGACCCTCTCCTGGAGACGGGGGTCCACTATGGCCCTGAGCATCTTGTCTGAGCAGTTCTGCGTGGGAAGGCCTTGCAAGGTGACTCTGGGGGTAGGAGCAGGCAGGCTAGCCCTGGGGGTGAGGGTGGGGGTGGAGGGAGCCCAGAGCAGGCCCAGGCATCACACACCCCAGCCCGTGGCCCCTCTGAGCGCCATCAGTCGCTGGTGCTTCTGCGCCCCAGGGGAACCACTGCCTGGTCTAACAGTGGGCAGAGTGCTCAGGCTGGAAGGGATTTGGTCCAGGCCACCCACCTGCCGGCTGGCGGCAGAGGGAAGGTAGGCATTCCTGCAGGGGACCCCCCAGTGCCTTCTACAGTCCCTGGAGCTGAAAGGGGTCCCTGTGGGCAGGCAAACATCCCAGGCTTGTCTCCTGATGGCCTGGCTGCATCCCCCTGACCTTCAGGCTTAGGGGCCGCCCTTGAGGCACTCTTGGCCCAACATAAAATGAAAAGGTGGAAACACTTGTGTGGGCCAGCAGCTTCAGATTGGGAAGGAGGCTGGGGGAGGAGCCTGGGGTAGGAGGCCGGGGCTCCGCTGAGGGTCAGCCTCTTCCCTTGGAAGGGAACAGATAGAGGGTTTCTGCTTGGAAAAGGTCTGTGCCCTTACGTGTCCTACCTGGTCTGGGGATGCCTGGAAGGGGCCCGGTTCAGCTAGTCTGGGTCTCTGGGGGATAGTTACTATGGGAGGGCCCTGGGCGGTTCAAGACCAAGGTTCTAGAGCACCTCAGTCTGGGAGACCAGGGCTGGGGAGACCCTGGGGCCAGCAAGGAGCTCAGAGCACTTTAGGGCCTCACTCCTCAGCTCCCAGATGGGGTTGTTCAGCAGGTCTCTTCTATGCAAAGGGGCTTTGGGGTCTAATAGGGTCTCTGGGAGCAGGAGGGATGTCGGGGGACACACGGAAGGAAATCTGCAGGAGCCGGGGCTTCCTAGCAGGAGTCCTGAGTTGCATTAGAAACAAGGGGTGTGGGTTGGGGGCGGGTCAGAGCAGACATGTAGCACAAGGACAAAGGGCTCCGGTTTCTGGGGTTCCTCCTAGGTTCCAGGAGCGTCGGTGACTGGGACAAAAATGATGACCATTTCTTGGGCTCAGGATGAGAGAGGGGGTACCCCGACTCCCCTAGGGTGGTCTGGAGGCCCGCATGCACTCTCCTGTCTCTGGCAGAGCCCTCCCAGACTGCCCCCCACTCACCACCATCAACCCTGCCGGGGCGGCCTGGCCTGGCCGGTGGCCGCACCCCGGACCTGCCCGGCCAGGGAGAGGGGGGCCGAGAAAGGCTGGGGTCCCTGCGCCCCGCTCCAGCGCGGCCCTCCCGCCCCTCCCCCTTACCCGCTCCTCCTCCCCCCTGCTGCCCCCTCCCTCCTCCTCCCCGCTCCTCCCCGCTCCTCCCCGCTCCTCCCTTGCTCCTTCCTCCCGCTCCCTCCCTCCTCCCCGCCCCCTCCCCTCCCGGCTCCCTCCTCCCTCCTCCCTCCGCCGCCGCTCCCTCCCCGGGCTCCGCGGTTGGATCAGTCCTCTGGCATTTCCTGCAGCCGGGCCGCGCCGCCAGCTGAGACCCGCGCGCCCGGCCCCGCCGGCTCCGAGTCGCGGCACGGTAGGGGCGCGGCGGGCGGGGAGGGCGCGGGAGGCGTCCGGGAGGGCCCGGGGAGGGGCCCGGGGCGCCCCGCGGGCCGGCCGCCGGGGTCCGGGGAGCCCTGCGCCGGGAGGCCCGCGGGGGCCCGGGCACCGGGACGCAGCCCCGCGGGGAGCCCCGGCCCGGGCGCGGAGGGGGAGCGCGGCGCGGCGGGGGGCAGGTCCCGGGCGCGCGCAGGCCGGGGCGCGGGTGGGGCCCGGGCGTGGGGAGCGGCGCGCGCGGCCCGAGTCCCGCCGGGCGGCGGGGCCCCAGGGAGCGGGGACGCGGGAGTGCGGGGAGGGGGGGGCGGCCTGCGCGCCCCCCACGCAGCCGGCCCTGGTGGGGGGGAGGGGTCTGGGCGCGGAGGTGGGGGGGGGTGCCGCGGCGGGCCGGGTCTGGATCCCGCAGCCGTCAGCGCAGGGGCGGGATGGTTCCGAGGGCGGCCGTGGGTGGGCTCCCCCAGCGCGAGGGAGGGAGGACCCCCCCAGCGCGAGGGAGGGAGGACCCCTGCCTCACCCACCAGCCCCAGCCACCGTCTCTAGGCCACCGGCCCCCGGGGAGACAGAGGGTCAGGAAGTGTTGGGGCGGGGGGAGGGACACGAGTCTAGGAGGGTCCTGTGCACCTGAGGATTCCTGGGAGGGTGGGACGCGGTGTGTGGGGGGGTGCTGCCAGCAGTCCCTGGAGGGCCGCTCACCAACTGGGCTCCTCCCGGCACCGCCAGGGCCCCCTCCCCCCCTGGGCTGGGCCGTCTGCTGTCAGAAGCCAGCTGGAGTTAGGATTTCGAGTGTCTGGGGGTGTGGACAGGGCCCTCCAGGGGCGAGGTGGCTTCTCTGCCCCCACACACCCTTGAGCCCAGCCGGGCCTGGCCTTGCTGGAGCAGCTGGTTGGATTTCTGCTCTTTTCCTTCCTAGGATTTGACTAACTTGCCGCTCTGTCGACGCTAGAAATGATTTATATGTCTGCCTGAGCCCCTTCCAAACGCCTTTTACAGGCGGACGTCCGTGATTGTCCCCAGGGTACAGCCCCCAGGCCAGGGGCAGGCCCAGGGCGGCACAGCCAGGGACGCGGGCACAGCCTTTGGGTTGGACGTGTGTGTCCTTGGACCTGTGTGCGCCGTGGGGAACCAGGTCCCAGTCAGCAAAAACCCTGCGCTCGGCAGTCGCAGGCTGAGTGGTCTCTTGGCTGCGTTTTTGCCCCACTTCCTTGGCTCCTTGAACTTGACAGGCTCTGCGAGCAGCAGGCGGTTCGGGGGCGCCTGCCGGCGGCTCCCCTTCAGGCTTCAAGCTCCAGATCTGCAGATTCTATTGTGTGCTGGCTCAGCACGCGTGTGTGGGGCAGGGCCCGGGTGCCAGGGAGGCGGTCGCCGAGGGTGTCTGTCTGTCTGGGGTGTCCTGCCGGGCGGTGTTTAGAAAAGGTGACGGAACAGATGGGCGAGGACCTTCTGACCTTCTGTGCAGATGTGGAAGCCTGGGCGGTCCATCCTGGAGGCCAAGTGGCACCTCCTTCCTGGGCCGGGCCTGGCGGGGGCGGGGAGGGGGTGGGGGTGGGGTTCGGAGTGGGGCCACGAATCTGGAATCTGTTGTCTTCGAAGGTCTGCTGGCTCTTTACAGAAGGCCCAACGCAGCCCTCCCCCCTGAGGGTGGGTTTTATTTACTATGCTGAGAGCGTCCAGGATCAATATCAATGTCTCTCCTGAAATCTCTCCTCCCGGAAGCTTCCCGAGCTGGGAGAGTAACCCGACAGGCTGCGCTCGGGGAGGGAGAACCACCCCCCCCCACCCCCCGTGACAAGCTGGCGGTTTGAAGACTGTTATGTGTCTTCCTCGGCAGCTGTGTTTTGGGGACTTGTGCTTTCTGCTGATTCTGTGGCTGAGCCGTTGTGAGTGTGCCAGCACACGTACACGCGACCCAAGGTGACAGCAGCGTGCCCCGCCCCTTTCCCGGCTGTCGTTCAGGCGACAGGTGTGCAGCCGGCCCTGCGAAGCGGTGCGGAACCGGCTCACAGGCGTATGGGGGAGGCCCGAACCCCGGGATGGGCCGCAGGGGGCCGAGCGCAGGGGCGCACCGTGCCTGGCAGAGGACCCTGACGTCCTGACGCGAAGGAACCGGGTATGGCCCTGGGTGCCGGCTTTGCCCCGTAACCGACGGCGCCTCCAGGCCAAGGAAACAGAACTTAACGGCCGAAGGATGAGCTGTGTGAGGGTCCCAAGCCAGCCTGGACAGGCTGCTCACCTGGGGAGCCGTCCGGGCGGACCATGGAACTTCTGCAGGGGGCGGTAGTGACGGTTGAATACGAGGAACTCGGACTTGGGAGCGTCTGGTTCTCTTAGCACGGCGGTCCTTCCACACCAGGGCCCCGGCGTGCAGCGTGTGCAGGCAGGCGTGAATTTGGCTGATGCTGGCCTGGCGTCTGTGAGCGGGCACCAGCTGTGTGCTCAGGACCTGCCCGACTGAAAACGCGGACCGGGGCTGGGGACAGGGGCACGACGATGGGTCCAGCCTAGAGTTCTTTGTCCGGCGAGGTGGCTGGGGAATCGTCTTCCCGGCACCGGGAGAGTCGGGGACCCAAGATGTGGGGCAGCCTGAAAGAGCTTCAGGGAGGGAGTTGCAGATCCTGAAGCCGCAGAGAGGGGTGCACGATGACCCCAGGAAGGGCCCCAGAGCCGTCCGGCCGGGCCCCCCGGGAGGCCCAGGGCCACCGGAGAACTGCCAGCATTATCTAGGCCATCGAGCCAGGGAGAGACGGTCCCCACCGCTCGGGACCTGAGCTGGCCGGCTGGCTCTAGGGGATCCAGGATACGCGGGGGGCCTTTGTCGCACGTCTCAAAGCCAGGGCTTGGTGGAGCCTACCTGATGTCCACTCTTCTGTCCAGGCCCGGCCCTGGCTGTCCTCCAGCAGCCGCTGGACCACACCAGCCACCCGGCAGGCTCCATTCCTGCCCTTCTGGTCCTTCTCCGGCCAGCAGCCAGCATGAGCTTCAAAAATATAGACCACATCACATAGCTTCCCCATTAGAGTGCCCCGTGATTCACACTGATCCCCCAGTAATTCCAGACTCCTTCCTGAGCCGCCCAAGGTCCCGTCCACCTCTGTCGGGTCTCTCCCGCCGGCGTCCAGCCCCAGGCCCAGCCTCCGTCACTCCGGGGCCTTTGAATTCCCCGTGCCCTCTGCCCAGGATGCTGATTCAGACCTCAACTCGGGTGTCGCTTCTCCTGGAGACCCTCCGTCCCCGATGACAGTGCCCGTGGCTGGGGGGGGCCGTGCTTTGTTCCTTAGCGGCCCTGATCCGTGTCTCAACGATCTCCACTCCGCGTTGGTTTCATCGAATGACTGGCTGTGGAGAGAGCAGGTGGGCCAGAGCCGGGCCCACGGCGGGCACTATTAGCACGGGTGGTCGTTGTTCGTTTGTTGGCTGAACGTGTGCTCGGGGCCTGGCACGTAGTAGGCGCTCTGGTCACGGGAAGCCCTAGGATCGTCGTTGCCTGGGGGAGCCAGTGTCTGGATGCGATGCCCTCCCCCCACACTGTCCCGAATCTCCCACATCTCCCGTCCCTGTCCCCTGGCTTCACCGGATGTGCTCATAGTCAAAAGGCCCAGCTTCCCGCCTTCCCCAGGGTGACTGTCATTCCTGAATTATAAATAGAGAGCGCACGGGGCTTACCTGGGAGGAACGCCTAATGTTTTATTTGGCAAGCGAGGTGGCCTGGCCTGCCTCAGCCCCTCTGACCCTGGCTGGGACGAAGGGCTCAAGGGGAAGATGAGGCCCCCACGGCTGATCGGTGCCCGCCCAGTGACAGGGATGTGCACAAGGCTTAATGAGACCTTGAGGAGGGGATCTGGGAATACCCCGTCCCACAGGCCAAGGCCAGGGGAGTCTGGAAACCAGGCGCAGGCCACGCTCTGCTGTGGAGACAGGCAAGTCCCCAGGAGGCGGAAGGAGGAGGGGGAGCAGGGCCTCCTGGTCCTCTGCCGGCCAGCAGGCTGGGTGGTGCTTTTGTCCCTCACCCACAGCCACATTAGGAAGAGCCTCTTCCACTAAGGGCAAGCCATCCAGGCCGAGGGGAGGGGGCCCCTGTAGTGGCATCATCCTGCCGCCTACTGGGGTAAATAGGCACCAGGAGGGTCGCTTAAAGGGCCAGCTGCTGCTGGGGAGGAACGGTGGGCCGGTGTCCTGCCCGCCTATTGGGGCGAATATGACAGAGGGCCCTTCAGAGGGCCTGCGGTGACACATCAGCTTCCCTGGGCCACCACGGCCCCAGGGGACCACGAGCGGCCCAACAGGAAGGCCATTCTAGGACAGACTCCACCCCACTCCTCAGGAAGGCCCCCGAACCCAGAGCCCGCTCGCAGATCTGAAGTCCCCCTGCTCTGGGACGTGAACTGTTGCCAGGGGCCCGCGCTGCTTACGGGGTGTCGGCGGGGTGTGGCTTTCTGTGCCTTGGCTGCTTTGTCACGCCTGGGACTGGGTTTCGGGTCCTTCTCATTTGCCACCAGTGCTCGGCCACCCTGGAGGCGGGGAGGCCTTCGGGATGCCCTTACCGGCACGGCCCTCCCCTGGGCGTAGGCTGTGGGCTCCTCACCCCAAGCCTGGGAGGCAGGGGGTGCCCTGTTTTCACCTCTCCGCAGCGCGCCCCGGAACAGAGCCCTCTCGTGGTCTCTGGGGTGGCACTGGGGTAGCAGCATAGCCCTGTCCTTCCTGGGATCCCTGTCCCTTCTCCCCCGCCCCTCCCCGGGCTGCTGGGGCCTGGCTGAGCAGGGAGGTGACTGAACAACAGGAGATCCTGACCCGGGCCCCCCGCGCCTGGCACAGACCTGGGGCTTCGGGTCGGGGAGAGGCCTGGCCGGGACCGAGGGGTGGGTGGTGTTAGGGCTCAGGGCGGATTTGGAGGCCTGGCCGAGGAAGATCTGGCTCAGGGATTCCTGATGGCAATCTGTTTACCTCCTAAAACTGCCTTTCCCTGCTTGTAAGCACAGGCCACAGCAGTCCTGCGACAAGTCGGGAGAGGGGCTGCTATGCCCCTTGGGTAAGCGTCCGTCTCCAGTTGGTGGCTCTGGCCCAGCCCCTTGTGGGTCAGGAACCAGACGTCCGTGTTGACCCGAGGCCAGCTGCACAGAAGGGCCTCGGGGGTGCTGGGACCTGACATTAAAGCCCAAAGCTGGGCCATAGGTGTCGTGCGGTGGAGGGGGTAGGACCTGTCGCCTGTACCTCTCTGCCTTAGCATATGCTGTTCCCTGCCTGGAAAGCTCTTGAATGCCTACAGCAGACCGGACGTTCGGGGAGGCTCAGCCCTGGCCGGACACCTTCTCTGTGGAGCCCGAAGTCTCCGGGGCGACCACCTGCCCTTTCCCTTCCCATGTGCCTGGTCTTCTGCTACCGGCCCCACTCGCTCCGGTCTGAGCCCCCGACTCCCTCTCACACCTGCTGGGAGAACGTCATTTGTCCTTTCCCGGCTGCTCCGCCAGCCGCTGCTTTTGTTTGTTTGCTTTGGGTGTTTTGTTTTTCCACGCAGAGGCAGGCAGATAGCTGGAGCTCGTGAGGCCGGATGCCCCGGTCTGCAAACACCTCCTGTAGAAAGTGCTCCTGACTTCCTGTGGGGACTCTGTGCGGTGACCCGTCCGACCGCACGGATGCCCAGCGCCCGGCGATTAGAACGGAGGCTCGGCGGTCGGCAAACTGGGCGGGAGTCCCTGCCCGATTCTGACGCTTCACCAGGCCGGGCGCCCACCCTGGGCGAGCCCCTTAAGCTCCAGGCCTCGGTTTTCCCATCTGTGAAATGGGCCATCACGGCAGCGAGAGCGGGGTTGAAAGTGCAGAGCCGGCCCTCGGCTTAGGCGCGGCTGGGAACAGGGAGGGACTGTCTCCTTATCACCAATTAAAACTTTGATGAGTGGTTAATGATTGTGAAATGTTTAAACACCGGAACCACACAAAAGAATACAACCAGTCCCCCGGCTCTGTCCTCGAGGCCGCAACATCTGGCTCTGTTTGCTTCAAGTTTAAGGGCTGGGATCTCCAGTGGAGCACAGGGCCGGGACCGCCCGCCCTGAGCCACGCGGGGCCCTGCTTCCCAGAGGGTTTGTGAGCGGACGTTCCCAGGCGTGTTTTTGTGTTTTGACTATATATGGATGGACCCACACACCAATGCAGGCGCCTCCAGCCGATGCTCCCCTCGTGCTCTCTCTGGTTCCATCGTGATTTTGGAGTAGCAGAGAACCGCATAAACGCACGTACGCAGGCTCCTGAGCCGCCCTGTCACAAGTGATCGGTCCTTGTTCATTTTCTCCGCTTCGTGCAAAGAACACATCATGTCCCTCCTACCGAGGGACGGTCAGGTCATTTCCGTCGTCTCCCAGGAGCGTGTTGTGTGTTCGGGGTCTCCTGGGGCACGAGGCAGGAGCCGCCCTGGGGTATTGGCCCGGCTGGATGTGGCCAGGTGGCTGCCAGGGACACCCCAGCACGTGTCGGGGGGAGTCAGCCTGTCCCCTCGAGCAGCTGGGGCAAAGAACACACAGCAGGGGCAGAGCCGAAGTGACAACATTTGGTTAGCGGGGGCTCCTCCCAGGACCCGGGCCCAGGCTGGGGGGGCGGGGGCAGAGGCCACGTCCACTGGGAGGGCAAGGGTCCTGGGCTCCAGAGACGCACTTTCTTAGCAAGTCCACCGACTCTGCTGGCCTTGGGGCCCCACCTGCCACGTCCTGTCCCTGTGGGAAGACCACAGGCTCTCCCATCCCACCGGAGGGACCTGCCTCCCCCCTCCCTGCCCTTGGCCCAGGGCTGCAGGCCGAATGGCCCCACCGCAGGGGCACGTGCTACATAGATGTTTGCCAGGGTCCCCAAGGGGTCCCTCAGTGACCAGCACATTCTGTTAACGTTCTGTTAACCAGAGATCTGTAACATCGTGGCTCCAATGGATAACACTATTGTGTCATTGAAATATGCTGAGAGAGGGGCACCCGGGGCGGGGCTCAGTGGGTTAAGCATCTGACTCTTGATCACAGCCCACTGAGCGGAGCCCTCAGAGCCCGCAGGCGTCTGCCCTCCGGCCTTGCACTCTGGAACGCCCGGCGGGGGAGGAGGGGGGCGTCTTCCCCGGTCCCCTGCCCCTCCCCGGTTCACACCAGGTGGGTGGCTGCTGTGTGGCATCCTTGGCCAGGCGGTGTGGGGCGTGTGGGGACCCGTACCCCTGGAGAGGAGGAAGGGGAGGAGGGGAAGAGCTCAGCGGCCTCGGCCCATGCGGTTAGAGCACCGGGAGCACCCTGTGGGAAGAGCAGGCAATCCTGGGAGCACCTGGGTGGGGCGGACCACATGAGCTTCGTAAGGGCCCTGCCCAGAACCCCCAGGTCACCACCAAAGGGGGAGGGGCTTCTCCCGGGTCAAGCGGACATGGGTGCGTCCCTCTTGGTGCGACTGGGTGTGCCCGTCCCTCTTGGTGCATCCGGGTGTCCCCGTCCCTCTTGGTGCGACCGGGTGTGCCCGTCCCTCTTGGTGCGGCCGGGTGTCCCCGTCCCTCTTGGTGCATCCGGGTGTCCCCGTCCCTCTTGGTGCATCTGGGTGTCCCCCTCCCTCTTGGTGCGGCCCGGCGGGTCCTTGCCCCCTCGAGACCACCGCCGGCCCCCCCGTGGGGTGCCACCAGCTTCTACTCCCGCCTTCTGCCAGAAGGGCCTCCGGGACTGGCGGTCGGTTTTTAAACTGCGGTTTAAGGAACGGCAGGAGGAAGGCACACAGGCCAATGACTGTCTTACCAACCTGGTCGTTATTTTGAACCGTGTCTGCTTTTCAGTTTATTTTTAAATCTCGAAAGCGCAAGGAACATGCTGTTTGTCTGTGGTGTGCCTGTTCTCCCCGACGTGGCCATTCATCACTTCCCGGGGCTGAGCCTGGAGGGTGACGCCCCGGCCGCCCCGGTCTGCCTGCTGGAGCAGGAGGAACCCCGGACCGTGCGTGGCCCTCGGGGACCCACTCCTTCGGGCCACACGGGGCTTTCCCTGGCGAGGGCAGCTCACCCCGCTAAGCACCAGACCTTGAAACACATTCAGTGGAAATCTTTCCACAGTGAGTTATACCCACAGGATGCCTTGCAACCTTGGGGATAGGCAAGAAATAATTGAACCCTTTCCCAGCGACATTTCTTGTGGGATCGTTACGATTAATTTTAATAGTGATTCACATTTTTCTGAAGGCTTTGAAATGAGCTGTTTTCTTTAATCCTTTAAACAACCCTACGCAGCAAGTCCTACTCTCATCCCGTTTTATACCGAGACTCGGCGAGGTGCGCGATGCGGCCGGGAGGGGCACCACCTCCCCGCGTGGCCTCCCACCTGCCAACGTGGCCGTGACGGCTTGTCCACGCTACTGAATGGCCCCAGGCTCCTTTTCTTATGCTTCTTGTTGGAGGGTCCTTGGTTATTTTATCTTCTTCTTTAAAAGGCTTGTTTCTGCTTCTAGTCCGCTCTCACCGAGGGAACCAGGTCAGTAAGATTGTTAGAAGCGTGTACAGACCCAGCGTGAGCACGTGCCAAGGGAGACCCCGGGCTCGGTCAGTGAGCCGCCCGAGACCCTGAACGGAGGTGTCCTGTGATGTGATGCTTGATTTGGCTGCTCAGAGGCTTTGCTCTTTGTGGGTTCTTCGTTCTGGCCCGGGGTCCAGTGGGGACCCTCACGGAGACTAGCAGCACCCAACGGGTATGCAGCGCTCCCTCGAACCCAGACCTTCAGGGGGTTGGTCTGCTCTGTGCAAGCTCAGGAAAGGCCCCCGGGCTCCTGGGGCTGGGGCTCCGGGGCTCCAGTGCCCCGCTCGTCCAGAGGCTCGGAAGCTGGGGGCTTCAGATAAATTGTGAGCCAGGGAGGGGACTGCGGAACAGGCGTAAGAGGCAAATGTTTCCAAGCGGACGGGCCTGGGGCTTGGGTCCTACAGGTGCACCCTGGGCGGTGGGTCTGGTTGCACCGGGAGGGCAGGCGGGGCCCTGAGCGGCGGGACAGCTTGGGTTTCTGGCCTGGGTGACCGCAAAGGGGCGTGTCTAAAAAAGCCCGCGACGCCGAATGTCTGTGTGGCTTTCGGCATTTACATTTTATTTTACGGCAAAGGAGGCCACTGTGGCTGGGACCCCGGGAACGGGAACCCACAGCATCCGAGGCCTGAGCCTGCTTGGCCATAGGAAGCACAGGGTCCCTGACCGGGGCGGGACTCTATACTCAGCAGCTTCTGGAGTTTTCTGTGGCTTGACTTTGTTTTGCTTTAAAACATGGCTCTTTAAATCTACTTATTTTGTATCTAAAAAGAACATTTGAGTTGCTGAATCCTCGCCACTTGTAATAAATAGCAGGCGAATACAAACCACTGGCCTTGGCCTGGGTCGTGGCTACCCCCACACCCTGCCTCCAGGGCTGCTGTCTACGCCCAGGCCACCTGCCCTTAGACAGAGGTCAGCACCGGAAAGACCAGACCCTCCTCCCTTGCCACAGTCGGGAGGCTGGAAAGATCGGTTAAAGAGGAGCGTCGTCCCCAAGACCAGCGAGGATCAGAGCCCCCGCCATCACCCAGCATTGTCTGCTCTCGGTCCACGTTTCTGGGACTGTGTGTAGGTGACGTGGCTCTGGAGGCAGAGGGGCCTTCGGTGGCCGATTCCAGGGGCTTCCAGGAGCCGCTGAGTGGGACTGGTGAGTGGGAACGAGAGGCTGCTGCTGGGACATTGGGAGGTGACCTCAGTCGTGGGGCCGCGGTGTTGCCGCGTTGCCTGGCGACCCCTCCCCAGGGGACAGGCTGGCATCTGCGAAGTCTGGGCCAGTTTTCTGCCTGGTCTAGGCTGGGACTGCGCCCTCGGCTGCTGGGGTTGGGAGGGGCCTGTGGGCTGCCCGAGGGGGCGGGGCAGGGGCTGCTTTGGACACGCCCCAGATGGGGAGCCGGAAGGCCCTTGTACTTGAGGGGAGCTGAGGTCCGCCCCGCCCCGTTCTCCCTCCCCCTGCCGCGTGGGGCCGTCTCTCTCCTCTCCCTCCTCCCGAGGGGCCTCAGCCTTGTCCTCTGGGCAGAGGAATGAAGGTCCCACCCGCCTTGGATTCAGGCCGTTCTCGCTCACAGCGTTCACCTTGAACCAAGTGCCGCGTCCCCGCGGGGGCAGGTGTAACAACGGACCACACACTGGGCAGGGGGGCTAAAACCAAAGAAATATTCTCTCCTAGTTCTGCAGCCAGAAGTCCAAAATCCAGGTGGGGGCAGAGCCCTCTCCTTCCGGAGGCTCTCGGGGAGGATCCTTCTGCCTCATCCAGCCTCTCCCCTGTCTTCACGTGGCCCCTCCTGTGTCTCTCTGTCCTGTTCTCCTATAAGGACAGAGTCATTGGATCAGGGCCCACCCTCCTCCAGTGTGGCCTCACCTTCATTTGGTCACATCTGCAAAGACCCCCTTTCCACAGATGGCCCTACTCACAGGTCCCGGGGTTAGGATGTGGACGTATCTTTTAAGGGGGACGCCATTCGACCCCCTGCACCAGGAGAGGGTGGCCACCGTGGGCAGCAACCAGGAGCTCGCTGCAGAGACGAGACAGCTGGGCTCAGCTGACCGGGGTGGTGGCGAGGAGAGGGACGGCATTCTGGAAACACAGAGGTGATGTCGCAGGTACAGACACGTCATGTCCCCAGCGATGCTCAGTGTGGGCCGGGGGCTGCCTTGTTTATACGTAAGATCCTTGAGGCTTCTGGAGAGGCGAGGGGCCACACAGGTGCCCAGGGCTTAGCTGGGAGTGACGCTGGGTCCCTGCTTCCCCTGCCCAAACGTGTGTCCCGTGAGCTTTCACAGCGCCCGCTGGGCACAGGCTGCCGGCCCTGGCATCCAGGCTGCGGGAGACCGTGGCCCTTGGCTTCCTGGCCCCTCACCTGCCCGGAGATATGAGCCCCTCCCGGCCCACGGTTGAGGCTCTCTGCTGACCCCAGGACCAGAGGAGAGAACCTGGGCGCAGGGCAGCTGTGACTGCAGATGTGTTTACCTGGGGGTCAAAGCACACCTTCAGAAAGAGCCGTCTCAAAAAAGAAAAGGGAAAACACAGTGCTGTCTCCCGGGGGCCCCGAGAACTACTCCTGGGTGCCCCTCTGCGGTGGGGGCTGTTCCCTGCACGTGCACGTGCACACACTCGTAGTCCTGAGGCCCTTCCTGCCCAGATCCCGGGCGCTGACACCTGGCGGCATCGCCCTCTCGGGGGCCGGGTGGCGAAGGGGGAGGCGGCAGCTGATGAGGTTCAGACACCTGGGTCACTCCTGGTTTGCCGAGGGTGTGCGTGCCTGTGTGTCGGTGTCTGTGTGTATGGGCACGCGCCCGTGCGTGGCTCTGTGTCTAGGGAAGGGTGGTGAGCACTCAGGGAGGAGGAGGGAGCAGAGTGGCCCCGCGCTCCTGTGTGCCAGCACCAGGCACTCAGAGCGCTGGTCGTGCCCAAGGACCGGCTGGCCGCCCTGCGAGCCGCTGGCACTCGGCCGGGACAGCGGCTGCCCATTGACCCGTCAGGTCAGGGAGAGGTGGTGATGATCAAGGAGGAGGCTGGGGGGAGCCCTCGCCTTGGGAGCCCCGCCGTGTGCTGGGGCCGGGCACCTGCCCCGGGCGCGGGGTGGGGTGGGGAACCAGGTCAGGGGCCGGGGCCTCTGGGGGAGGCTTCTGCCAAGCCGAAGGCCCGGAGGGTCCCGCAGGCGGCTCTGCAGCAGGGGGACAGGGGCCCTGGCTGGGCTGGGTTCCCAGCCACTGGGGGTCCCCGCTCACGGGGGGCTGCGGGCCCCCAAAGGCCAGGCCGCTGGGCACCGTCGGCAGTGGCCGCTGCCTCCCGTTCCCCCACGTCGTCCCGCGGGCTCTGGATCTTAGTCGCTGCCCCTGTTTCGGGTCTGGAGCCTCCCCCCAGCTGGCTGTCACCTGTCCGCACCCTCAGAGGCGCGTGGCTTCTTTTTAGTCTTTTAAAGTCCGAGCCTCCCGGGAGGCTGGGACTCTGATGTGCTATTTTCTTCTCTTGCTTTAAGGCTCTTACACAATTCTCCCTTTTCGTCTTGAAGAGGAAGCTTTAAGCCTCTCCTTTTTTACTGTAGAGCATGGAAAATGTCAAATACGCGCAGAGGACGCGGAACCGGGGCCCCTCGGCACCCCGCGGTTGCCGACACCAACCCCAAAGGCGGCCGCCTCTCATCTACCTGAATGCGGTTTTAAAATAGCCCTCCGAGCTCATCTGGTGTGTAGCCACCGGCAGGGAGGCGAATGGCAGAGCGCGTGTCCCGGGCGGGGTGGGGGTCGGCGGGGGGGAGGGGAGCGGGCCCCCAAGGTTCCCCTCCAGGTCTGCTCAGGGTTCCCAGGACAGGGCCCGCCCGCGGTCCACACCTGAGTGCTGTGGGCGGGGTTCTGGAGGTCACACCCCGGAGACCCCCGTGACCTTGAGGCCACCCTCCTGGAAGATGCCCAGGGGACAGAGTCCTGGGGCCGCTTTTTCCCTGCCAGAGCGGTGGGCTTCTGGGGTGAGAGAGGGTCCCCAGCCTCTGCCTCCACTGGCGCCTCCCGCCCCCACCGGGATCCCCTCAGTCTGTTCTTGGCCGCTCAGGCCTGCCCTGAAGGTCAGTTGTTCAGTCAGCCTCGTGTGCACACCAAGCACCTAATGTATACACGCCCCCCCCCCCCCCCCGTGGGTTGGGCCCCCCGGGCAGCAGTCGTTAAATACCTGCTACTTGCTGAGTGCCCACTGGGTGCCCGACAGGCGGGATCTGGGCCTCCCTCCCCCGCCGCCCCCCACGCCCCTTGCCAGGCCCTCCCCTCCCACGTCCCCCGCGTCCCCCCAAGGAGACAGCGTCTCCAGTTCTCCTCACTTATTTTCAGCCTGGGGATGGCTGGGCCGGGGGCGTTTTCCTACAGTGAAGCCGCACACGCTCGTCGTGGGGCCCAAGCGGATGGAGGAGGCCCCTGGCCGCACGCACACGTGCACACACGCACGTCTCCGTGGTCCCTGTCACCGAGACCTCAGGCTGTGGTGAAGCCTGCTGGCCACGCTTGGCGCCTTCTGAGCCCCTTGTTACACAGACGTGCATCCCGTGGCCCTTATGTTGCCACGCTCGATGTCCACGGCAGGACGCTCCTTCCCTTGCTGGTGCCCACCTGCGCCTGGTGCCGTAAATAACCCGCGGAGCCATCCTTCGCGCCCGTGTCGATCGGATGGGATTTTATTCCCTAGAGTGAGTCTCCAGGGGGTGGCTCACCGGCCTAACGGATTCCAGCGCTTGGCGGTTTGACTCTCGTTTACAACTGCCCTCCTCTCCCTCCTTCCGGTCCGTCCGTCCGTCTTCCGCCGTTCGCAAGGCCTGCTTCTCAGCTGGGCCCGCGCAGGGCTGCGTGCCAACGGGATCCGCTGGGCTGGCCTGCAGGGTACACTGGGGGATCCCCGAATCGGAGCACTGCCCACTGACCAGCAGACCGGGGCCTGTCACTGTGGTCCGGCCTTGGTCTGTGACCAGCCCCACCCCCCTACCCGGGCAGCTGGAGGCCAAGGCAGCCCCACACCAGGCCCTTTGGGGGCACAGTGTAAGACGCATCCCACGTGAGGGCTGTGGCCGAGCACCCCTCCTCCAGCCTCTGCCAGGCTCAGCTGGGCCCTCAGGACCCCCGCCCAGCCCCAGCCGCAGCCCCCCAGCGGAGTGCCCCAGGCTCAGCGGCCAGGACGACACCCGCCCCTAGGGCCCTTGGGACTGGGGGCGAGGCGTGCAGCTGGTCGCTCGTGTTGTCGTGCCCCCTCCCCTGGGATTGTGGGTCTTTCAAGTGCCTGGATTTGCCGCGGGGAGAACTGGAGCCCCGGGGTAGGGCGAGTGGTCAGATCCCCGGGAGCCTTGCTGGGGCCCAGACGCGCCCAGGCCACGCGCACCGTCCCCACTCCGAGGAGGCGCTGTCTGTGTGTTTATCGCTGGGGACGGGGTGCGAGGGCAGCTGCGATGCCAGACCCTTCTGTCCTCGGCTGAACCACGTCTCAACCCCCAGCCCCTCCACGCTGTGCGTGACGGGAAGGAGAGCGAGGGGCACACGCGTAAAGAGGGGTGCCGCTCCCCCCACCTCGGCGAAGGGGGCTCGACGCCGCCTGGTCGTCTCCCGCGGTCTGTGTGCCTCTGTGCCAGGCGCCGTTCTGGAACAGGCTGTGGAGACTCAGCGCTTTCCCAAGCCCTGCAGGTGCCCCCAGGCTCGTCCCTCCTCCTCCCCCATCCCTGCCCGTCCTGGGCGCCCTGGGCACGCGGCCTGCTTGCGGCAGCTTAGCGATTCTGCTGAAGACGTCGCACCAAAAGTGCAATGGAAACCTAGGGGGGCTTCCCCAGGTGCCCTGTCCCCAGGGTCCAGCATCCGTGCCCGTGGGGCCCTCCCAGCCTCCTCTCTAGCTGGAATCTCTCCTAGCATTTTC
The DNA here is from genome assembly GCF_024362965.1 of Panthera pardus. NCBI lineage: Eukaryota > Metazoa > Chordata > Mammalia > Carnivora > Felidae > Panthera > Panthera pardus. Next base: position 2,607,439 of record NW_026526677.1, on the reverse strand, counting down.
TACAACCGGCCCCCCAGGTCCTTAGGGGAATCCGCTCACGAGACCCCCTTTCCACCCTCCCACGGCGAGCGAACTGGCTCCCCTCCCCTCCCCCACGAGCTCCAGGTGGCTGTCCAGAGAGAAGTGACAGTCAGCTCTCTGGGCTCCTGGTGTGGCCCAGGTGGGGCGGTGGGCGGGCTCCCCGAGCCCCCCGTTTGCAGGTGCAGCTGCACCCCGTGTGTGTGTTCAGAGCGCGTTTCCTAACTGGACGGCTCCCAGCCCGCTTGAATCCTCTGGGAGCGCCGTGGGTGGCACAGCCTTCCTCCAGGGACAAAATAAAGGTGCATGATGGACGAGCACCCGTTTCAGAAGGTCCCGGGGCCCCTGCTGTCCCTACACGTCCTGTTCTGGGTGCTGAGATGTGCACGTTGCAGCAGGCGGCTCTTGCTGGTTCGGGTCTAAGCGCTGGAGGCTGTGATCCCTCCTCCAGGAGCTTCCAAGTGCAGACGCCTGTTCCTGGCCGACCCCGGGATGCACGGGCCCCGATGGTCGTTCCCAGCCTTGGGGTCCCGAGCAGGTCCCGGGCGGGAGTCAGATCGGGTCCTCCATGGCCAGCTCAGCACATGGGAGCATTGCTGGGTCTCTAGAAGTTTCAGTGGGGGTGATGGCGAGCTGGGTCCGGGGTGGGGGGGCTGTTGCCAGGTCTGGAGGGAGGCGTGGGCAGCAAGGAGGCACCGTTGGCCCAGACACAGGTGCATCGCCAAAGGCACGGATGCGTGCAGCTCCCTGGCTTCGGCGACCTGGTGCGGGAACAGGCCAGCGTGGCAAAACAGCCAATACCTTCCAGTGCTTGCCCGGGCTCGAGGCAGAGGGACGGGGCGGGCGGGTCTGAGGCGTCATCCAGCGGATGGAGCCCTGAGGAGGTTGGTCAAGGGGGTGGGAGGGCAAGAAGTGGCTGTGCTGAGGGTCCTCGGGGCAGTGGGAGGAACCGGCAGGTCCTGGGCCTAACCCGGCGGAGCAGGAGGGGCCTGAACAGGTGGATGCAGAGCAGGTGAGGGCCAGGTGGGTCCCCGCAAGCCAAGGGGGGCACCGCGTACCTGCCCACGCTGGGTATGTCATGGCGAGCCCCCCACACGCCATCCCGGAGGTCTCCGTTGGGCTGGGTGACCTTCAAACCCTGCAGTGAGTTGAATGTTGAATGAGGACCCCCCCTAAAAGATCTGTCCTAGTCCTAGCCCCCGAGTCCGTGAATGTGACCTTGCTGGCACATGACCTTGCTTGGAATTAGGGATTTACAGATGGAGGGTCTTGGTATGAGATCGTCCTGGATTGTCCAGTGGACCCTAAATCCAGTGACCTTTAAGAGAAAGGAAAGGGGTATTAAGACAGACACACAGGGGAGGGCCATGTGACTGCAGAGGCTGGAGGGACGCTTCTTCCCTTCACCCGCCCTGGTCACAGAGCCTGGAGGGCGTGGCCCTGTGGTCTCAGGACGTGACTGGGGCGTCTGACCCCACGTGGGCTGGGGAGCCACCGGGAAGCTCCCCCGAGCACCACCTCCCGGGGGCTGGGACGGGCTGTCCCCGACACAGAGCTGAGGCTTTCGTGTGCCAGTGCAGGTGCCCAGGGCGGGGCCCCAACTGGCAGGCTGGGTTCCCTGGGGCGTCCCGGAAGGCGGGCGTCGAGGAAGGGACAGTGGGCCGTCAGGACCTGACATGGCAGGACGGGTGTCCATCCTGACCCAGAAGGACATGTCATGACCCAGGACCAGCTCTTTGTCACTCTCGGTGTCATTTTTAGCTGTCCCCTGCTGCTCACGAGGCTCCTGCTTCGCGCTTTGTGCCTCGGGACCTGTCATCTCACAGTGTGACCAGTGTGTCGGGAACAGACCCAGATGTAGGTCCCGGGACATTGGGAATAAGCCTTCTCATCTGCCCCACAGCGGTTTCTCAGTCCTGATAGCTCTGGGGGACCCACGCTCGGCGACCTGGGTCATCAGGGGTCCCTTCTCCATGTCTCAGCGACTCCACTGGACGGCTCACAGGTGGCAGGACTCGGGGCTGGATGGCCACTGCTTCAGTGTCCGTAAAATGGCTCAGGCGTGCCAAAAAGGCTGCTAGAGAGAGGGTCAGGGGTCATGGGTCAGCGCCACGCGGCTTGGGGTTTGCCAGAATCAGGTGGGGACGATGGTCAGTGGAGATGTGATAAGTTGTGAAAATTCAACTTTTTAACGTTTGTTTATTTTTGAGAGAGAGAGAGATAGAGCATGAGCAGGGGAGGGGCAGAGAGAGAGGGAGACACAGAATCCGAAGCAGGCTCCGGGCTCCGAGCTGTCAGCACAGAGCCTGACACGGGGCTCGAACCCACGAACCGTGAGATCGCGACCTGAGCCGAAGTCAGACGCTCCACCGACGGAGCCACCCACACGCCCCAGTGGAAATTCAACTTTTTAAAACAGAAACCGTGCCCCACCCCACACGAGTGCCTCTGCCGGAGTTCCTGACACAGCCCTCCAGGGCCTGTGGACGGGGTTACAATACTTTACTCCTTTCGTGGACGGAGAACAGTCCCTGGTGTGGATGGGCCGAGGCTCACCCGTCCACCCGCCGGCAGGTGCCCGGGCCGTCGTGAACGTGGGTGCCCACGTCGCTGTGTGGAACACGTCTTCGTTTCCCTTTTGGCCTCTTCGGGGACCCGAGGCATGGCCCCCCGTGTTTCACGGGTCAGGCCAGTGTCTCCTGACGCTCTCTCCCCAGGAGGCTGGGTGCCCCCACGTGGGGTTGGCTCCGGGCTGGAGGCAGGTCCTGGGGGCCTTTTGGGCACCGCATCCTCGAGCCGTCACGTCACCTTCCTGGACCGTCCCCACCGTGGCGGGACGGGCAGAGGGTGCTTGGCTCTGTGCCACCGTGGTCCCACCTGACTGGCAGGGCCACTTTCTCCACCAGACACGTGACTTCTGCCAGAACCAGTTTCCCCGTAAGCCAGCAGGGCGGGGCTGGTGGAGGCGGGGACCGGGGGTGCCTGGCTCGGGGTCACCAGGAGCTCCCCACGGTTGGTTAGCAGAGCGGCCCAGACGGCAGGGCTGCGGCTCGTACCCCAGCGGCGGCCTGCCCAGCCGGTCCGCGGGGGAATAAGGCTTCACGTTGGAGGCTGAAGGGAGGGGGGGCCCGGACCCCTGCGAGACCCCGTCGGCTGCTCACCCGATGGATGAAAACCCGCGGGGCCAGGCTGCGCGAGGGGGAGGATGGCACATCGCACAGTGGGAGTCGGCAGAGGTGGGCCCGCTGAGCGCAGGCCTGGGAGTGGCGGTGGGGAGGACGGCCTGTCCACCCAGCGGGGTCCTGGGCTCTCACCCAGGGCCGGGAAGCCTGGGGATATCGCAAAGACGCAGCCCAGCAAACGTTCCCTCTCTGGAGTTCCGGTCCCGGCTCCCGGAACAGTCCCAGCAGAAGTGGGCGATGTGGGGGGCCCAGCACCACCTGCTCCGGGCGAGGTGGGAGCGGGGAGGGCCTCCACGAACCGGCCGCGTGGCCCTGGCCGAGTCAGCTGGTTCTCGGGCCTCAGTTACTGCATCTGTGAAATGGAGAGAAGGCAGGCGAAGGGAGCGTTTGAATGCTTGGGGTTTTTTTTTGTGTTTTTTTTTTTGTTTTTTTTGCTTTGCTTTCCAGACTTGGATCCTCCCGGCCCCTGGACAGAGTGGGAGGCAGAAGTGGGGGGGATCGTGCCTGCCGCCCACCTGCTGACTCATTCAGCATCCGGTGCCAGTGAGGACAGAGCGCAGGGGTGGCGTGCACACGTTGGTGGAGCTTCTGCTGTGTGAGAACCGGCACCCGCCTCTGAGCAGGGAGTTTCCAGTTTATACAAGGATTCACTGTCCACGCCGGGGAAGCCAGGCCTCCCTTGGGCCCCTCCATGCCGCAAAACCCGATGAAACCTGCTCCCACCTCAGTGCTCTGCAGGCATGAGCTCGAGCCCTTCTGGAAGCTCCAGTCTGCGGGGGACCCGGGAGCCGGGGGGGCTGAGCCCGTGTAGGATGGGGAGGGGGGAGTGTGGGGGTGCACGTCCCGTCCCAGGACAGGTTCTCCTGGAGGAAGCCGGCAACCGCCCATTTCCAGGTGGGCGGGAGGGAGGCAGGGGGTTTCTGCACCCCTGCACTCGGGCCGGGAGACACGTTTGGCCTTTGGCAGGAGCAGCCGCGGCTCTGGGTGGTGGTCCCACCTGTCTCGGGTCCTTGGCGGCTCCTGCGAGTGGGGGAGCTGCAGCCCGGCATGGCTCAGATCCCTGAGCGGCGCTCCCAGGTGGCTCCGTTGACCCCGCATGCACTGAGGGGCAGAGGGGACCGCGCGGGCCCGGGGTTCCGCTGCCATCTGGGGCAGGGAGGTGCTCCCGCCCAGATCTGGAGCCTTGTCCCCTGCAGGGGAGAGTCTGGAGGGGTCCGTTAGGAAGGAAGCTTCACCCTGACCCGGGACCCACGTGGCCTGGGAGTGGTTTTGTGGAGTCCGGGTCCGGTGGGGCATGAAGGAGGGGGCAGTGGAATTGTCCACCGAATAGGCGGCCGTCGGACACGTGTCTTCCGTGTCACCTGTTTGAGACGGTCAGTTGTGGCAGAGGCTCCATAAATTTTGCCCCCGACTTCCGCTCACGCCGCCATGTCAGCCCTCGTGTGGCCGGACCACGGGCACTAAATGAGTGGTGCACGTGGGAAGGAGATGCCCACAGCCGGAGAGTGGGGAGCAGGGAAGGGGCCTGTGGAAATCCCGCGTCGTTCAAGGTAGATTCCGCCTGGACCGTGCCCGAGGCTGGTTCTGGGACAGGATGGAGCATAATTACTGCGTGGCGTCCAGCAGCCCGATCCCCCCGGGCCGCCGTGTGAACCCGCCGAGGGTCCCCGGGTGCACGTCCGACCTTTGCGTTTCGTGGGCACTGTTCGCGGTCTCTCCCGCGCCTTCCGGAGGCCCCCCCCCCCAGCCTCATTCCACCTGGGGAGGGAGACTGTGCTGGTTTCTGCTGGCCCTGGAGCTCGCCGTCTCGGGACCCGTGGCGTCCCCGTGGCGTCCCCGCGCTCCTGAGCCACCAGGCTTATTTCTTTAGGGCTTAGCGTCACAAACAGTGGTAGTTTGCGTTTCCTGGCAAACAGCACACGCAGCCCTTCTAAACCTTTCCTGAGCCTCGTCTGTTAGCCTGCACAGCAGCCCTCCACGTCCGTACCGTCATCGGCCTGTCACAGACCGCGAAACCACGGCACAGAGCAGTGGAGTGGCCCGTGTGCCCCGACGGGGGCTGCCTTCCGTCCTGTTCCACTCGTGTTCTCTTTGTGGGCTCCTGTCGACGATTGTGGCAGGAACAGCACCATGTCCGAGTGTATGGGTTAGGGTTCTCGTGTGTGTGTGTGTGTGTGTGTGTGTGTGCAGGTTGGTGTGCAAGCCCAGAGGACGGGGAGCCAGGAGCCCCAGCAGCGCCCCCCCCGCCGTCGCTGACTTGACTCTGTGCAGCAGGTGTGTGTAGGATGCTGCCCATCCCCAGGGGTCCAGGCCGCCCCCCTTTCTGATGGCGGGTGGGGGGGCCCCAAGGCCAGCTGGGCTGGTGGACGTGGTGCAGTCATGATGCTCCGGTCATGCCCCAGAACAGCCTCGGGCACTGCCCAGGTGGGATTTACATTGTGTGAAAACTGGACGTGACGTTCGCACAGACCCCACATGCCCAGGAGCACAGGACCAGGGGCTGGGCACAGGGGGTCCTTCAAGATCCGGGGCGCGTGTCCCCTGAGCATGCCACGGCGCCTCCCACCCAGTGCCGAGCAGCCTGGGGCCAGGCAGGCTGGCGTCTAAGACCACCCACGACAGAACCGGTGAAGGGGCCGCGTGTGTGAGAACACCCTTCTTTGGAGAGGGGAACGGTCCGTCCGGCATGCAGAACTAGCTGGGCCTCCTTGTGGGCCTCCCCTTCCTGAGACGCCCAGCGAACCGGGCGGCCCGACCGGGGAGGGGGCCCCGGAACCACCCTCCTCCCTCCTGAGGGCTCAGCCTGCCGGTGGAGTCCAAGGTGGTGGCCGCTGTTGAGGGACCCCCGGTTCCCCTCCGCAGAGGGGGATCCACCTGGGGGCATCCCTGCCTGCACACTCTCCCCCTCCCAGGGTCCCCAGCAGGGTGCGGCCCCAGCCCTCGGCTTCCCCCCTCCGCAGGGTCCCCCTTCCCCTCGGGAAGGGCCGACACCTGCCGACCCCAGAGTCTCCTGAGCAGGAGTAGCTGCGGAGGGTCCCGTGGGGGGATGTGGGGGCGGGCAGTGGGGGACACTGAGGCTGGAGGGGTCTGGAGGAGAGGGGAGGCTGGCCCGAGCCCCTGGGGTCCGCAGTGACCCGCCTCCCCGCCCTGTACCCCCGCCCCAGCCTGCTGCAGCCCCTGGGGCCCCAGCCTCGGGGGGAGTGAGGCACACGTGAGCTGTGGCTCACTGCAGCCCGTGACCCACTTTCTTCAGCTTTCTTGCGGGAGTTGTCTGCCCACACGCGAGGCTCCAGCCCCATAATAAGGGAAGACGAGCAGCCGGCTCCAGGCAGAAGCGCCCCGGCTTTGGCCGTGTGCCCCCCGCTGCGGCGGCCACCTAACTGCGGGGCCGTCAGTCCCCCTACCAGGGCAGACAGCGGCCCGTGGGGCCTCCTCCCCGGGGGGAGAGCCGGGCGGTGGGGGCGCCCAGAGAGAGGGCTTCAGCACCCGGGGCAGGTCCCCCCCACCCCCCGCCCAGGTACGTCCAGGACTTGTAGACGGAGGCCAGGCCCCCCCCACGGGCTTCCTCTTCCAGAAGGGGGCGTGAGGTCGCGCTGGGGCCCCAACCCACCTCCCTGCTCCAGGTGTGGGAGGGTGGGGCGGGGTCCCTGACCGCCGCGGGCCCAGGTCTCCTAGCTGGGCTCCCGATGCCCCCTCCTGCGGTGGCCCTCCCCACTGCACCCCCGCCCCAGAGGGGGTTACAGTCTGCCTCTGAAAATCAGCCCCCTTCAGTCGGGACAGCCGCAGGATCTGGGGGGGACATGGTGGGGTCAGGCCTTCAGGGCACCACAGGGAGCCCAGCCCGGGGCCTGGGGCTCCCAGAACCGGGTGGGACTGGTGTGCACCGGGCAGTGCGTGTGGGCGGTGCCCAGGCCAGCTGACCCCGGCACTCAGCATGCAGTTGGCCCGGTGTCGGTCAGGAGGCCAGGTGGGCGGATGCCAGAACCCGGCCCTAACCCACAGCCACATGACCCAGCTGAGTCAGCCTGAGAAACGCCCAGGCTGGCAGGCCACTTCCTGCCCCCACCCCGCGTTCCTCCACACTCCACAGCCACGGCTGGAAAATGTCTCTCTGGGGGAGGCCCCGCTTCTGCTGACCACCCCCCCAGCGGAGCCTGGCCCCCTCCCCTCCTTTCTGGCCCTGGCTTCAGCCCTCCAAAGCACAGAAGGGACTCGGGGCTTGAAGCTGTGCCACCAGAGAGGGCCTGGCTTATGCCACGGGGCCTTACACTGGTCATTTTCCCTCCGGGGACCTTGGTTTCTGCATCCTTTAAACAGGACATTGAGATCTTCTCTCCCTGCCTCTTGGGTGCCATTGCATTGCATCTGATGGGGTACCACGTATGAAAGGGCCCAGGGGCGCCTTGAGGGTCATCAGCACAGCAGGTAGACTGGAAACACCCCAGTTCCAAAGCCCCTTGGGGCCCGAACACCAGTCCAGGTGGGCACCGGGAGACCTTGAAGGACCAGCCCCCACACACCAAAGTGCATGCTGGGATGTCCTGAAGAGGCTGCCACTCCCCTGGGGCCTTCTCACCCTGCCCAGGTTGAGCCAAGTGGTCGGTCCAGCCCGGCACGCTTCTGGAAACTCGTGCTGGTGTCTGCCCTCAGGAGGGAGCAGAGCAGCTGCTGGGCTGGAGCGTAGGGTGGCCTCCCTGGCGTGGCTCTGGAGACCTGGGTGGTTTTTCCCCTCAGCAGGCTCCTCACGGCCACTAGCCTTGGGACCTTAGCAGGTTTCTGGAACGTAAGGGGGTGTTGTTGACAGGGTGGCTGCTGTCTTCCAACTGATGGCTGCTGTCTTCTAACTGATGGCTGCTGTCCTTCTCTGTCCATTGGCTGTGAGGTCGGAGAGCCAAATGGGGGGGGCTTATGTCGCTTCATCCCTGAGCCTGTCTGTGACTTTGGAGCGTTTTCCCCGCAGCCTTTTACGGTCCCCTGCATTCAGGCAAAGGTATGAGCCCAGCCACGTTGGCGGCGGTGGTGGTGGGAGCCAGGCCACGAGGCCCTGCTTCTCTGCTCCCATCGGTGACAAAGAGCCGCTGGTGACCTGAGCCCTGTCCCCCCCGCCTGGGAACCTCTGCTCTTGCCCCCAGCACGGCTGGGCCGGACCCGTCACTCTGGCCCCTGTCTGAGAGCTCACCAGGCCCCTGTGGGCCCCTCCCTGGGCCCCCGCGGGTCTGGGGCTCTGCCCCCTCTGCTCAGAAGAAACCTCCATTTACAAATAGGGACTTGGAGAGAAACGTGGCGAGCTGGGGCACACAGCCGTCAGCGGTGGGGCTGGACCCCTCTCCCCAGCTCCGTGTGTGGTCCCCAGGCATCTGTGGGGGGACCGGGGGAATGTGGTCAGAACCGTACCCCCACTTGTGCGCCTGCGGGTGGAGTGGGAGGTGCGTCCATTCTGCTGGATCCTGCTGGATTCCTTCTCTGTCTCAGGCCTTCCCACGGAGAGCTGAGGCTTGGCGGGTTTTGGCCCAGATAACCGGGCTGTGCGTCCTGCCTGCGGAGCCCTGATAAGGCACCAGTGACCTTTCTTTATAAGGATCCCATTGTTCTGGCTCGAAGGTGGGCGTCTGGGTGCTGGTGGAGGGGACAGTGCTTGGGGGCAGGAAACTGCCCAGAAGGCAGGTTCCAGTGGGGGCTGGGAGTGTGCCGGGGTGGGGGCGGGGGTGGGCTCCGTGCCCACTCCCCAGGCCTTGCTGTTGGCCTTGGCCCAGCCTCAGAGAGCATGTCACCTGGCAGGTGCCCAAACGAGGATGTCAACTCAGGGACGCCGGGCTGGCCCAGCCAGGGGCACAGCCTGACCTGTACCTGCGTGCTCGGGGCCAGCCCCGCGTGGGACCTGTCGCCCACTGATGTGGGGGGGCTCTCAGGCCCCAGATGGGAGACCAGAGGGAGTGCCCCTGCGCCCTTGAGCAGCTGGACCCCGGGCCTGGGGAGCAACCAGGCAGGCAGTGAGGGACAGAGGGGACGGCTGCCCACCGTGAGTGCGGCCCCAGGTTGGGGCTGGCTCAGCTGGGGGGGGGGGGGTCTGTGTCGTCACGTCCCCCGTTCCTCAGCACCCCCTTCCTCCCCCGGGCTGCATGGGGGCTGCACTCCCAGGACCCGCAAGCCTTCCGTTTCATCCTCAGGAGGCCTCCCCGTGCCAGACCCACCCCCTCCGCAGCCCCTGCTGGCACCCAGAGGGCGGGGCCGCGGTCCTCTGGTGCTGGAGCCACCCCTGGCGTGGCGGGCAGGTGGGGACAGGACCCTCTCCAGGGCCATGATGGAGATCTGCCCCAAACCCACCCTGGCCACCTCTCTGAGGACCCTGCCCTGCCCTGCCCTGCAGAGAAGGAGGAACGAGGCGCTGGGACGTTGGCTGCGCGGCCTTCATTCACCCCAGGGGCCTCTGGGGCAGGCCGTGAGTCCCTGCTCCTGGCATGCACTGGATAGACAGTGAACAGGATGGACAGACACCACTCCTCTCCTAGGACCTGTGTCCTATGGGAAAAGAGAGCTAGTGGAGAAGAAAGGAACCCCAGGGAGAAGCTCTGGAGCTCGGAGTGCTATGTGGAGAATCTGCTGTGTGAGGTGCGAGGGGGGCGGCCTTCTGGAAGGCGACGTTGCAGCTTAGTGTGGGAAGGACCCCGCCAGGCGGGGGGTGTGGGTGACGGCATTCCAGGGGGGACGGTCCAGAGCAGAGGCCCTCGGGGAACGGGCTCTGCATTCTCCAGGGACAGAAAGGGGCCCGTGTGGCTGGGAGAGTGAGTGGGAGGAAGGGTGGGGCTGTGGAGGGGCTGGAAGACGGGGGCCAGGGGACTGAGGCTGGCCTGTGTTCTCTGGGCCGGGAGCCACTGGGGAGATGTGACCCGGATTAACTTTTGCAGTGGACGCAACAGCACCCCCTCCCCAACGCCTCACCCCTGCCTTGCCCACAGCAGAGATCAAGCGCCCAGAGTCAACAGCAGCCAAGGGTGGGACGACCAAGGGAGGTACGAATTCAGAGACCCCTCCCCGTCTGGGCAGGTCAGAGGCGGCTTGTAGGGGCCCCAGCACTTTTCTGGGGTGTCAGGACACAGAGGGGACATTCACTGGTGCACACCTGCATTGCATTCGGATTGGAGGGTGTCCATAGAGCAGTTCAGTTGTTTGAAGGTCACCTCTGATGTGTTGGGCCAATAGGAAGGAAGTGGGGAGAAAAGGAGGACTACTCAGCTGACTGGCTGGAAAGATCCATGGAGGAGGGAGGGAGGGAGGGATGAGAGGTTGGGTGGATAGATGGATAGATAGGCAAATGGGCAGCTGGCTGGCTGGCTGGATACATGATTGGATGGATGAATGGGTGGATGGATGGATGGATGAGTGGATGGATGGATGGATAGATAGACAGACGGACATGTAGATGGATGGATGGACAGATGGATGGATGGATGGATAAATGATTGGAGGGATGGATGGATGGGTGGGTGGATGGACAGATGGGTGGGTGGATGGATGGACGGATGGACAGGTGGGTGGGTGGATGGATAGACGGATGGACAGGTGGGTGGGTAGGTGGATGGATGGATGGGTGGGTGGGTGGTTAAATGATTGGATGGATGAATGGGTAGGTGGGTGGATGGAAGGATGGATGGATGGACGGATGGACAGGTGGGTGGGTGGGTGGATGGATGGATAGATGGGTGAGTGGGTGGATAAATGATTGGATGGATGAATGGGTGGGTGGGCAGATAGATGGACAGACGGATGGGTGGGTGAGTGGATGGATGGATAAATGATTGGAGGGATGGATGGATGGGTGGGTGGATGGACAGATGGGTGGGTGGATGGATGGACGGATGGACAGGTGGGTGGGTGGATGGATGGACGGATGGATGGGTGGGTGGGTGGATGGATGGACGGATGGATGGGTGGATGGATGGACAGGTGGGTGGGTGGATGGATGGATGGATGGACGGGTGGGTGGATGGATGGACGGATGGATGAGTGGATGGATGGATGGATGGATGGATGGATGGATGGACGGATGGATGGTTAGATGGACGGGTGGATGGGTGGGGGGATGGATGGATGGATGGATGGATGGATGGATGGATAAATGATTGGAGGGATGGATGGATGGATGGGTGGATGGACAGGTGGATGGAGGGAAGGGGGAGGGAAGGAGGATGGTGTACATGGGTGGATGGTGCAGCTCACAGACTAGAGTCCCACTGGCCATTAGCAGTGCTGGGAGAAGGCACCTATAGGGTCTGAGAAGGCAGCCAGGATCCTCACGCCCTCTCTACTCTGCTTTGGGTGGAGCCAGGGCAGATGGGCCAGCTGGGAGCTGAGGCTGAGCTGTAAGCCAGGCTCAGGCAGTGTGGGCCAGAGTCCCTCCACCCGCACCAAGTCTGTAAGGCTTAACCACTAAGACAGGTGAGACCCCAGGTGAGGGAGGCCTACCTGGGCCATCACCCCTCATCATCCTCCCTGGGGGCCCCTGCAGGTCAAGTTCATGTCTGACTCGTCTTGGCCACCAACCTGGGTGCTTGGAAAATCTCAGCCGGATGAGTCAGTCAGTCAGCTGGGCCTCGTCTCTGGTGCTGGCTTCCTGGCAGGCTAGAAGTGTCCACTGACACTGATCGGCAGGGCTGGGCCCCCCAGATGCCCGTCCTTCTGGCCCAGCAGCGGGTTTGCTAGAAGCCCAGCTGAGGTAGCGGGAGCGTCGGCCAGGAGCTGGGTTCTGAATCGGTCCCAATTGGCTCAAACACAGGCCTCGCCAGTTATTAGCTGTGTGGCCTTGGGCCCAAATCCCAAACAGCAAAGGTAACCAGCTTAGCCAGGTGACAAGACAGTGGTTAGGAAGGGAAGGGCTGGGAGCCCCTCACTCTGACCCTCGGGGGGGGGGGGCACAGAGAAGGTTCTGGGGCTGCCACGGGAGGAGGTCCGGGGCCACCACCAGATGCCCTGGGCCCCGCCCACTCCGGAGCCCCGCCCAGTCATAGCAGGAAAGGCTCTGTGTCTGAGCCCCCGCCCTGAAAGCCCAGGGCCTTGGGAGGAAATGGGGCCTTTGTCTTGGGTTTGGCGGGAAGCCACGGGCCCACCCAGGGAGGTGGCTGCAGCCCCAGACCTGGAGGAGAGATGGGTCAGTGGGCCTTCACGGAGCACGTCCTCAGGGAGCGGACGGAGCACGGGATTAGGAGTCAGGGTCCCTGCTGTGCCACCACCCACCGGGCCATGACCACAGGGCAAGGCCTCCAGCTCTCGGAGCCTTGATTTCCTCATCTATAAAATGGGCTGACGTTGGGGACTTATGTCGACCGCTTGCCCCAGGCCTGCCCAGGGCAGAAGAATCTGGGAGGAGGCCCAGGCCTGCTCGTGAGTGATGGGCTGGGCTGTGCCTAGGGCTGGGAGGAAGCTCATTCGGGAGAGCCAGGGCAGGGTGTGAACTGGGGTGCATCTGGCTCTCAGCCCACCTGCGTTCTCTCTCGGTGTGACGTTGTTGGGGCGCCCGCAACAGAGACCCCCAGGAGGAGCCGAGGCAGAGGGAGGAGAGCCAGGGGCAGGGGGTGCAGGAGGCAGGATGTGCAGGCGGGGCCAGCTGCCCCCGGCGCTCTAGGTTGTGGACCACACAGCCCTTGTCTCTCTGCCGCCTCCCCTGGGTGGGTCAGCGGCCGTCTCCCCTGGAATGGCTCCGTCACCGGGGAGGGCGGGTCTGGTGGCCTGGCCTGGGTCCATGGCACATCTCAGGTCCACTTGGCTGCAGCCAGGGTCCTGCAGAGCCAAGGGAGTGCTGGCCTGGGGGTGCGTTGTCCCCAGGGCAAGCTGTGCGCTGCTTAGGCGGGGGCGTGGTCTTTCCCACAGGGGCGTGGTCTCCCCCGGGCGACCACCCCCTGCTTGCCGGTGGGTCCCCCCGCCAGGCCCTCCTCGTCCACTCCTGAGACGCCCCAAGTGAGGGCCTGAGTATAAGACGGGGTGACGCCCGCCACTCCCGACTCCGGGAAGTGTCTCCGTGCCCCTAAGACGGGGCGGGTGGGAGGATGCCCGCCGGCCCCTGGGCTCCCCCGGTCTCAGCGTGAGGTGTGACCGCCTCTCTCCCGTCCTTCCTTCCAGAAGCCTCCCAGCGCCCAGGCCATGAAGGAGGAGGCCTTCCTCAGGCGCCGCTTCTCCCTGTGTCCACCTTCCTCCACCCCCCAGAAAACCGACCCCCGGAAGCTCACCCGGAATCTGGTCTTCAGTGGAGAGAACGAGCTCTACCCCCTCGGCCCAGGTCAGTGCCCGCGGCTTCCCGGGTTTTGTCCTGGTCAGCGAGGGGGATTAAGCCCCATCCACCGTGGCGTCATGGGAGGTCAGCAGGGGGCTCCCTCGCCGGGGTTATGGGGCAGCTCGTCCGTGGAGAGGCCGTGTGGTGTGGCGGCCCCAAACCTGCCCTCCTGAGACAGGCCCCCTGAACCCCAGCCCCAGTTCTGGCTGGGTGACCCTGGGCCAGCCTCAGGGCCTCTCTGGGGCTCAGTTTCCTCCTCTGTGAAATGGGGATGTGAGCTCCCAGTTACAAAGGAGTCCCGGGCTCTGGGAGGGAACAGTCCAGACTGGGTGCCCTCAGGCCGCCGGTGGGTGAAGCACTGAGCACGCAGGGGACAGGGTCACCCGTACCTGCTGGTGCTTGCCCGGCCCCAGGTCCCTGCCACCCCAGCTCCTCGTTCCTCCCGGGTCCGCCCAGCAGAGCCCAAGCTGAGCGCTGTCTGCGTGTCTGTGACTGCTGCCCCAGAGGGCCTGCCTCCCTCCCCGTCCTGGGAGACATCGCCTCCTCGGCCTGCCCGCCCCTCGGCCGCTGCCAGCTTCGGGAGGGAGGAGAGGGACGCCCCAGCTGTTCCCGGCCGCAGTGTCCGTCCTGCCCCCACCTGTCACCGGGAGAGCCTCAGGCCAATAGGCTGTCAGGACATGAGGGGCTTCTGGGGACATCCCACCCAGTCTCACGAGCAGATAGGAACATGCCGTGTCAGGTCTCACAGGCCAGGGCACAGGACACCTAGGGAAATAAAGCTGACATCTGTTCTCTGCTGCCATGCCCTCTCGGGAGCGGGCGGTGGAGGGGGTGGGAAGGACACATCCCAGTTGGTGGCCGGTCTCAGAGGTCTTTGGTCCCCAGAGTGGCCGCCCCATGCAGTGAGGGACCCGGTAGGTGAAGACCTTTTCTCAGGAGGGGAGGGCAGGTCCTGGGGGAGGGGTGGGGAGGTAGGTGTGGACGGAGGAGAGGAGCCAGTTCCAAGAGGAGCTCCCTTGAGCTAGGAGGATTCCCCAGCAGGCGTCACCCACACTGGGAGGCGACAGAGGCCGGGTGAGCCCCCCAGGACAGCCCTTGAATCGAGGGGTCCTGGAGGAGAGGCCACCTCGGAGGTGGGGAAAGCCCCGTGCTCACCGCCCAGCCCGGGCCTCGGGTCAGGGCGCAGGGGGCTTTGCAGAAGCAGAGGCAGCGAGGCAGCATCCCTGCCGGGGCGGGAAGGCCAGAGCACCTTGAGTGGCCTCTGTCCTAGGGCCTTTGCTGCCCTAGGTGAAGCCGGGCCCCCCAGGACAGAATCATTTCCCCAGGTGGCCATACTGGCTCTTCTGCAGGGCACGGCTCTCGGTCCCCGGCCCCCCGGCCCCCCAGGGGCTCCGGGAGGTGGGTCTGTGGAGCCCCTGCCAGGGCTGGGTCTGGGGACACCTGTGTCCCCGCCCCACCGGGATGGTTCTCCCCCCAGCGGCTACCACCTCTGCTCCTCGGCACAGGGACCCGGCTGTGAGCCGGGGCGCGTGGCCGGCGGGCCTCCCGAGACCAGCCCCTCTTCCTCCTGCCCATAACCGCAGCCTCGGAAGCCCCGTTCAGGACAGAAGGAGCTAGGCAAGGGCGGCTGTTTCCCCGGGACTGAGTCCGGACGCTTCCCTTTTCTCTCCCTCGCCCTCAACCAAGCCGGACAGGAAAACGGGCACCTGCCAGGTCGGGGTGCAGGGACAGTGCCCGGCCACCTCCCTCCCAGAGTCCAGCTCCCAGAAGGTTAGGGAGAGAGGGCAGGCCAGGCGCGGTCCAGGCGCCCTGAACCCACCATGGGCCTCCAAACCTGGACACCGCGTTCCTCCCCCAAAAGCGGGGGCCTGGCCTTACGGTCCTCGAAGGACGTTCCGCGCCCAGGGTGCCCGGGCTCCTCCCTGTGCCCAGGTCCTCACTCCAGCTGCTCTCTTGCAGGGAAGGACTTGGAGCCCAATGGCCAGCCGCTGCCGAGGGACGAAGGGCCCCCGACCCCGGGCTCTGCCACCAAGGGGCCACCGGTAAGAGCCTGGCCATGGGAGGAAGGGGACAGCCCGCCGTCCCCAGCCCACGCGGGCCCGGAGGAGCGGCTCCGAACCCCGGCCTGCACATCTGGGAAAGAAGGCTGGGGCGGAGTCACAAACAGTGCCGTGGGCTGTGTCATCGAAGCCGCCTTTGTGGCAAAACACGGGCCGGGGAGGCCCGGGGCCGGACCAAGGCTTGGGCTGCTCGGTGGCCTTCGGGGACAGGAAATTCTAAGGGGAGTCCACGGAGTCTTTCTGTTGTAGGCAAACCGCCGAGCCTCCCCTCCCTCTGCCTTTGCCTCTACGCTCCCTCCACCAGGTACACCCTCCGCAGGGCGAGTTCTGGAAGCACATGCGCCCACACGCCCCGTGGGCCTCCCAGGCCAGCCTCTCCTGGCCCAGGCACGGCTGTGCCCTTCCAGGCAGAACCTCTGGTCCAGGGCGGGCGCCGAGGCCCCGGGCAGTGCGTGGAGGGTGTTAGGCGTACCCTTCTGTCCCCCAGAGGGTCTCAGGCCAGGGTCCCCAGACGTTGATGGGGGTTGGTGGCTCTGGCTTCTTGCCATGGGTCTGGGGAGCAGTGCAGACAGACACGCGGTTGGCCCCCTGCCCAACCACCTGCGACCCCGTGTGATCTCGAGTGACTGCCTTGCTCCCCTGGGGCCTCGTGGCCTCATCCAGCAAAGGAGGGCTTGCTGTGGCTCTCGTGGTCTGTCCCTGTGTCTGCCTCGGGCGAAGAAGAAACCAAACCTTTGGTGGGTGCCCCCCACCTGCTGGAGACCGCATGTCCCTTCCCTGGCCGCCAGGGCCGCCAGCTGGGGAGGAGGAGTCAGAGCGTAGTTATTTGCTTACTTATTTGTATTTAATTTAATTTTTTCATTTTTAATTACAGTATAACACGCATAACCCAGATTTACCGCCCTACCCGTTTCTAAGCACGCAGCTCCGTATGGCATTAAGCAGCTTCAACTCTGTTGTGCCGCCGTCCCCCATCCGCGACCAGAACTTTCCGTCTTCCGAAACGAAACTCCGTCCCATTAAAACGCTACCCCCCCACCCCCTCCCCCAGCCCCGACGCCCAGTCTGCTTTCTGTCTTTATGAATGTGAGTCCGTGAGGTCCCCATACGAGTGAAATCCCGCAGGATCTGACCTTCTGTGACCGGCCTGTGTCAATCAGCATCACGTCCCCGAGGTCCACCCACGCCGTAACGGGTGTCAGATCGCCCTTCCTTTTTAAGGCTCAATGCTGTTCCCTGGCATGGGTGGACCACTTGGGCTATTCATTTTCTCAAGACACAAGTTTATGGCATAACAACGCTGGAAACACAGCTGTGTCTTTCTACAAGCCAATAAAACACAAGCACTGGCAGCAACCCTTGACTTGGTTCAAATTTCAGATCCGGTCCGTTCCGTAACCGTGTCTGAGCGTCTCCTGAGGGGCACGCGCTGCCGGGGTGCTGCGTCGGGCTCACGGAGAGAACGGCGTCCTGCTCTCCTGGTGCGTCCGACCTGGCGGGGGGAGGGGACAGCGCCAGACGAGACAAGGCCACCCGTAACGTGTCGGCCCCTGGCGGGGGGACCCCAGATGCCGTAGGGCAACCTGGGGCTGCCGTGAGGACGCAGCTTGGGAAAAGATACAAGCTAATACAGATCTTGTCATCTTCCTCGTGGGGCCAAGTCAAACATCCCCAAACCCGCTGTGTTAGGTGCACAACTCAGTGGTGTTTAGTGGGTGCTCAGTGCTGGGTCGTTCCGAAACCCCTCCGTACCCCCAGACGGAAACCCTTCAGAGCCTTACCTGTTTTGTTGCTGGGCAAGACGGTCGTTCTGGGGTCACGGGGAATTCTAAAGCACTCTGTGCTCAGCTTTTTGGGGAATGCCAAACTGGTTTCCACAGCCCCTGCACCGTTTCACGACCCCACCAGCAACGAGGGAGGGCTCCCCTTGCTCACGTTCTCAGCACGTTTGTACTTTCCGGGTTCTCCTTCATCGTTTTGTGGTGCTCCTGGCGGCTCTGACTTGCGTGTTGCTAATGACTGATGATCCGGCCGGGGCTTCTTGACCGACCGGATGTCTCCTTGGAGAAATGTCTGTTCGGGTTTCTCTGCCCGCCTTCGAGTTGTGTTGTCTTTGTTGTTGGGTTGTAAGCGCTCTTTATATATGCCAGACCTCAGACTCTGGTCAGATACGTGACTGCAAGTACTTCTGTTCTGCTCCATCCGGCCCACCGCCCCCCCACCACCCCCACCCCCCCCACCCCTCCCCCGGTCCCCAGGCCCCAGAGCCTGTGTCTCTTCCTCTGTTGCTTAAAGCAAACCCCACTCCTTTGAGTCACATCTGGAGGAGAGCTGGGTGGCAGGATCGTTCATTCATTCACTCATTCATTCATTCATCCGGGATGCTCACCAAACCCCCAGCTGCCGGGGCGGGGCGTGTGCTGGGACGGAACTTCCCTGGCAGGAGTTCTAGACGACAGACAGGACTGCCTGCGTGGCAGTAATTGTAAAAGGTGTGGGGCCGGCCAGGGGCAGGTATGTCAGGGTCTGAAGGCAGCAGGGCGGTCAGAGCTGTCTTCCTTCTCGGGAGTGGCTCAGTGGGGCCTGAGGACCCAGCGACAGGGAACAGCATTCCAGGCTGGGGGAACAGCATGTGCTAAGGGGGCTAAGGGGGGTGGGCCTCCAGCCCACCTGGCCAACTGCCAGCATGTGCTAAGGGGGCCGCGTGAGAGGCCTGGTTCCCCAGGAGGACAACCGGGAGCGTCTCTGTAGCTCAGTCCCGGCCCCCAGAGGCTTGTCACCCACCAAGTCTGGCACGCACGCCGTCACTTGAGCTTCAGCTCCGAGACTGGCTCTAGAGCAGAGGCCGCAGGCACCCCGTCTTTCCTGTGACTCAGCCCCAGCTCGGCCCTCACAAGCTGTGTGACCCTGGGCAGGCTCGGAGCCTCTCTGTGCCACAGTCTCTTCTGCGGGATGTGGACAATGATGATGACCCACGGCTCTCGCAGCAGCTCTGTCGCTTGTGGTGGCCTGCCCCTCCTTTCCACCCCCAGGGCCTGAAGCTTCTGAAGCTTCTCGGGGGAGAAGCGGCCACGAACCATAGGATTTTCACGTCTCACAAAATATTATTCTCTGGACGTTTTTTTGGCCACTTAAAAAGTTGAAACCGTTCTGAGCTCACAGGCTGAACAGAAAGGGGGCGGGGGGGCGGGATTCGGGCCACAGTTTGCTCCGCCCTCTGCCTCTAGCCTTTAGTCCTGGCCTTTTCTCCACTCCCAGGGCCTCAGTTTCTCTATCTGTTAAAGGACCGCAGCCCCTTCCAGCCCCAGATCCTGGATTACTGCTCTCAGCCCGTGCAGCGTGTCCAGCGGGCCTGGCAGGCTGTGCCTCGTCCTCGGCTCTGGTCTGGGCTCAGGACAGGGCCTGGGCATTGCCCACCACTCAGCAGCTCCCAGGGCACCAGGAGTGAGAGTCCCCCCTGCACGTGTGCCCCCCCCAGAGGCTGGACACACGGTAGTGGCTAGGGTGGACGCTTCCCGGCACCTCTGAGATCCTGTCCACCTGCTGTCCTCAGCCTCCCTGACTTCTCCGTCTCTGTACCCTCGGCCCCCAAGACTGCTGATAAACTGAGCAGAGGGTGTCGAACGGGTGTGAGGACAGTACCTTTCTCTGACCTCTCTGGTTCTCTTGGCCTCCAGCCCACCTGGCCACCCCCCAGCCCTCTGCAGCCCCAGAGCTCACCTGGGCGCCCCCCAGCCCTCTGCAGCCCCAGAATGCACCTGGCCGCCCCCAGCCCTCTGCAGCCCCAGAATGCACCTGGCCACCCCCCAGCCCTCTGCAGCCCCAGAGCTCACCTGGGTGCCCCCCAGCCCTCTGCAGCCCAGAATGCACCTGGCCACCCCCAGCCCTCTGCAGCCCCAGAATGCACCTGGCCACCCCCCAGCCCTCTGCAGCCCAGAATGCACCTGGCCGTCCCCAGCCCTCTGCAGCCCCAGAATGCACCTGGCCGCCCCCAGCCCTCTGCAGCCCCAGAATGCACCTGGCCACCCCCCAGCCCTCTGCATCCCCAGAATGCACGCTGATGCCCCTCCTCCCCCCAACTTGAATCTCTTTTGCAGGTAGAATACAGGCTATACAATGGGTCCGACAAGGAATGTGTGTCCCCAACAGCCAAGGTCACCAAGAAGGAAGCTCTCAAGGTGGGCACGGGCCCAGGAAGTGGGGACACAAGTGTGTCATTTGTCAGATGGGTGGGCCAGTGAGGTCACCACGGCCCGGCCTGCCAGAGGGACGGGGCGGGCTGTGCTCTGGCCACCTCCCCACCCCCACTTCTCCCCCCCGCCCCAGACTGGACGGTGGGAGCCCCGGTGGGCTGGCGGGCTGGCAGGAGGAGCGGGGGCGGGGGCCAGCTCAGGGCCTTCTCCCTTGACCCGCCCGCTGGGTTCCCTGGGCCCAGGCGCAGAAGGAGAACTACCGGCAGGAGAAGAAACGCGCCACGAAGCAGCTGTTCAGCGCCCTGACGGACCCCAGCGTGGTCATCATGGCCGACAGCCTGAAGGTAGGCCAGACGGGCGGGCACGTTGTCCCAGTCTCAGGCCTTCCCAGGGGACGTTGCAGAGTCACCCAGGAGGCAGTTGGGCGTGTTTGTTACTGTGAGTCTGTGTCCGTGTCCCGTGGAGGCCCCAGCAAAGGACCACAGGCTGGGGCTTAAAGACAGGAATGCGTTCTCCCCCAGTTCCGGGGGCTGGCCCCTGAAATCCGGTGTGGACAGGGCCGCCCCGCCCCCTAGTGGGGCATCCTTCCCGCTCCCCAGCTTCTGGGGGGCTCCAGGCAGCTCTGGGCTGTGGCTTGCTGATTCCAGCCTCTGCCTCTGCCTTCACGTGGCCCCTCCTGTGTCCGTGTGTCTGTGTCCAAACGTCATTGAATCAGAGCTCACCCGGCTCCAATGTGGCCTCATGTTCACCCGTTGAAATCTGCAGAGACCCTGTGTCCAGTTGAGGTGGGGGGGGGGGGGGCTCCTGGCCTGTGGATGGGGGTCCCAGGATGCCACGAAGCCCCGTGCCGGGCTGTGGGGGCGGGGAGGCCGTATCATAGCCTCATGGATTGGGCTTAGACTCTGTGTTTCGACGAGGGTGATGGTGGTTCCCTCAGCTCCTGGGACTTCTCTCTGCCCCCCCTAAGGTGGCGGGAAAGCTGCTGAACCCCGGGGTTGCCACCAAGGACCCCCGAGACAGGTGTACCAGCACCTGGTCACCTGCCTAGGACTTGGGCCGGCATGGGCTCCTTTTGGCCCCCCACAAAATAAAAAATCAGGCGCTACAGTGAAATTCTTCTCTGGAGCGAGAAAAGAACTGACCAACTCCAAAATTTACAAAGCTGACAATCACAACAGTCCACCGGCTGCTGGGTCCTCCGGGGCGGGGGGAGGGGCTCCGATCTGGCCTTGAACCTCACCCGGACACCTGCTCCTGGCTGCAGTGCCTCATTTCTCTGGATTCACTGTAATTTCCGAGCTCCTTGTCAAAGCCCGAGGACCTCGCCCACCGCCCAGCTCCGCCCCCAAGCTGTCCGGGTGCCCCCGGGGCGCCGGCCTCCCCCCCCCCACCCCCCCCCCCACAGCCGTGCCCCTCCCCGCAGATCCGCGGGACGCTGAAGAGCTGGACCAAACTGTGGTGCGTGCTGAAGCCTGGCGTGCTGCTCATCTACAAGACGCCCAAGGTGGGCCAGTGGGTGGGCACCGTCCTGTTGCACTGCTGCGAGCTCATCGAGCGGCCCTCCAAGAAAGACGGCTTCTGCTTCAAGCTCTTCCACCCGCTGGACCAGTCCGTCTGGGCCGTGAAGGTACCTCCGGGGGGGCCCCGGGGCTCAGGGGGGTCGGGCCCCAGGAGGAGCGAGGCCCCGCGGGCGGGCCGAGTAAGAGACGGGCGCCGAGGGGTGGCCAGGAGCCTAATCGCAACTGCTCTGTGGGCCCATCGCCACCCGGCCCCCACCCGGCCGTGGGTTAGGTCTCTCGGTGGCCGGGGACCAGATGCGGCCCGGGCGGAGCACACGGCGGGGGCCCCCAGCCTGGTGACGCGACGCGACGCGCAGAGGCTGAGGAATCCGGCCGTGTGAGCCGCTCGTAGCCCAGCCCTCCCTGCTGCACCTTCCTAACCGGGAGGCTGCCCGTCAGGTTGCCAGACAAAATCTAGAACGTCCAGTTACGGCAGGATTTCAGACGAACACCCAAATGGTTTTTTTAGTGTAGGTATGTCCCAGAGATTGCAGGGGGTATACTTCTGCCGTAAAAAGTTACTCATCGTTTCGCTGAACGGGCACCCCGAGCGTGCACGTGCCGATTACGGCCACCCGGAGACGGAGGGAACTCCAGAGCCGAGGAGAGCCCAGGACGCAAGCCGCGGGCTCGTTCTCCTCTCGCGCCTGCTGTGTCCGCGTGGCTGGGGGTCTGGCCCCACCTGGGGGTCCTGAGGCCGCGTGTGTCTCAGTGTGCGTCTGCGTGACCCCTCGTGACCCGCATCTCCGCCCGTGCCTGCGTGTCCCCTCGGCTGACGCCGGCTCTCTGTCTCTCCAGGGCCCCAAAGGCGAGAGTGTGGGCTCCATCACACAGCCCCTCCCCAGCAGCTACCTGATCTTCAGGGCCGCCTCAGAGTCCGACGGTGAGTCCCCCGCTGCCCTGTGGGTCTCCCTGGTGGGGCCCCGCCTGGAGTGGGCGCCCCGGGGGCATCGCAGACCAGGTGCACGCGGCCCCTGTCCAGACCCTCCCGCTGCCGCCCAAGCAGGACGCAGGCAGATGTCACGGGACAAGCCTGGGCTTGGGCCAGGCAGGCCTGCCATCCACTAGTTACCTCTCGGAGCCTCAGTTTCCCCAGGCCCAAACCATGAATACTGCCCGGCTACCCAGTTGTAACGACCACCCAGTGACCTTATTTAAAGCAACCAGATCGCAGCTGCTGAGCGCCACGCACATGCCAGGCCCCGTCGAATCAGCAGGTTCTCACCTGCTGATGTTTTCACCTCCGTTGACATACGAGGAAACTGAGGCACCGGCACACTGCCCCCAAGGAAACCCTGAGGTCTGGAGAGCCATCCAGTTTCCCGGGCTCCCAAGTGCGGCGCGCGTTGTTGGAGCGCCCTCCAGTGGCGGCTCTGGGGAAATGCAGCTGCCCCTCTTTCAAGCCCCTCGCGGCCAGAGCGGTGGGGGGGCGGGGCTGGTGGACTTTGTCACGTCCACACCCCAGGAGGCACCGCCCTGTTCCTGGAGCCTGTGGTCTCAGGGGAAGGAGAGCAGCCCACTGTCAGACAAGGCAGATCGGACTAAAGCGTGAGCTGGGTCCCAGATGGGCGGGGGCGCCGAGAGCAGGGAGGGTTGTCCACAGCCCCCGTGTGTATGAGGGTGGGCTTTCTGGAGGACGAGGAGGGGGCCCGGGAATGGGCCTCGAAGGATGCGTAGCATTCGGGGTGTCTGGTCCTTTGTGGCAACGACGAGGCGAGCCCCGAGCTCAGCAGGCCTCGGTGTCCCCACTCTTTTCCTGCGGGGGCTGCTCCCGTGACCCCACCTCTGCCCCCAGGGCTGGGCGCTCGGGCTCCCATCAAGCCTGCAGTGAAACCCCGTAGGACCCCGGGTGCCCCTGTGAGAACCAGGGGCCACCGTCCCTGCAAACCCTCGCCTCCCAGTCCCAGGCCCGGGATGCCCCCCAAAGGATTCTGTGGGTTTCAAAGTTAGGGAACGAGAGTCACGCTCCTCCGAGAAGCCGCACTTTGAAGGCCCAGACTAGGGAGGTATCGTCACTGTCCTTAATCCCACGCCTCGAACTCCTGAAGCTTTTCTCGGAGTAACACTTGATCACTGTGATGTGCGGTCATAGACGCCCTCGTGAGTGGAAAGGCTGCTGTTAGTAATCCCACCAGGACACCGGGGGTCGCCTTGGCGGACAGGCGTCCCCACAGCTGTGAGCGCTGCCTGGGACACGCGAGCGCTGCTGGTCTCACCCACTGGCAGCCTCCGCCAGGAAGGCAGCAGGGATGGGGGCGGGTGGATTGGGCCGGCTCTGCCTCAGGGCCACCCTCCCTCCAGGACGCCCTGGGCTGCCTGCCACGTTCAGCAGCCCCCTCCCCAGCCTGCCGCCCACTGTCCTGGCCTGTGCCGTGGGCCAGCAGGAGCCCCGGGGCCCCTGAGGCGCACCCCCTGCCCCCCAGGCCTGGGACAGGCGGCTGTCGTCAGGCAGGGCCCCGTGTGTGGAAGCTGCAGGTGCCTGGGTCTTGCTCAGGTGTGACCTTGAGGGAGGGTCTGGAGCATCCCCCGAAGGGCGTCTTCCTTCCCCCGGGCTCCTGTCTCCCCCAGTCGGGCGGGGGCTGGCCGCCAGGCCCCGTCCTTGTTCACATCTGCCACCCGCACTCGCCCACGTGCACCTGCGTGGCGGGGACACCTGGGAAGGCTCTCCAGGGGGGTGGGGGAGGCACAGGGGAGGGGCCCTTCCCGGGCTCGCAGAGGGCTCACCTCCCCCCCTCCCCCCGCAGGCCGCTGCTGGCTGGACGCCCTAGAGCTGGCTCTGCGCTGTTCCAGCCTTCTGCGACTCAGCTCGTGCAAGCAGGGCCGTGACGGGAGCCCGGGTCCTCGCCGGATGCGTCGCCCCCCTCGCTCTGCGGGCTGCCCCCCCTCGGCCACCATCCACGACCAAGACCTGTGCCCGTGAGCAGGGGCGCGGTGGGCAGGGGTCGAGCCCGGGGTCTCCGGCCTGCTGGGGACCCCAGGACCCTGGCTGTCACCGGGACTCACACGCGGGCCTCCTTGTACGTGGGGAGGGGGGCAGGCACCAATGGAGGTCTGGCCACCAGACCCCGAGGTCAGGAGGCAGCCTCCTTCACCCCGACTGGGCCCGGGGGGCCTCAGTTTCTTCACGTGCACACTGGGTTAGACCCGAGGATGTGGGTGCAGTGCCGGCAGTGAGCCGTGCCCTGGGTGGGGGCGCCTGGGCCGCACCCCTGACCTGGGACCCCCGGCACGCCCCTCCCTTCCAGGCTGAATGGCTCCTCCCTGGAGAACGACGCTTTCTCAGACAAGTCGGAGAGGGAGAACGCAGAGGAGTCGGACAACGAGGCCCAGGACCACAGCGGAAAGACAAACGAGAGCGGGAGTGTCCAGTCGGAGACCCTGGAGGGCCTGGCGCCTGGGGGGACCACGTACGTGGAGCAGGTCCACGAGGAGTTTGGGGAGGTGAGAGCCCGCCCCACCTGGGCGGCCGGTGTCGCCCCGTCCCCCGCCTCCCCGGAAAAGACAGAGGCCTCGGTGCCCGGCTGGCCCCTGGACGGGAGATTGTAGTGCCCGGGGTGGGAGTGCTGGGGGACCAGACCAGACCAGGATGGTGTCCACGACTCAGAGAGAGCCAGGGGGCCGTGAGGACTCTGCTGAGGGTGTTGGGAAAACCCTGGGGGGGTTAGGTGGGGGCCCGCCGAGGTCCAGCGAGGCCTTTAGAAAGCCAAGGAAGAAACCGGGGGTAGAAACCCGGAGCCACTAAGGAGGAGCCTCTGTCAGGAGGCTGACAAGGGCCTTGGTCCCAGGCAGCCCTGGAGGAGGGCCAAGGGGCGGGGCTCAAGACACATGGGAGGAGGACGGGCAGGTCCCAGCCCGATGGCGAGGCACCTATGAGGCCGGCAGCTGGGGGTAGGGTCAGGGCCACGACACTGGGGGAGATGCACGTGAGGGCCCTGGGGCCGAGAGCGGGCAGCCCGAGGGACCCTTCAGAGGCCCAGCACAGACGAGGCTGGGTTCCACAGAGGGACCCGGGAGACCTGGCAGGGGCCCCAGGACAGGTGTGCTAGCACAGAAAGGCAAAGCAGCTTGTGTAAGGCGGCCCAGCGGGGTGGAGACAGATACCGATCCCGCCTCCCTCGGGGTGGCTGCCTTCGGGCCACAGACACACACAGCCCTGAGTTCACAGCCCGCCTGTGCTGTGCGAGCTCAGCTGTGTGAGCTCGGGTAAGTCGCCTGTCCCCTCTGTAACGTGGGGACGACCGCAGTGCCAGTGCCCAGGGGCCACTGCGAGGAGTAAGTCTGGGGAGAAGGGGTGCAGGGGCCGCCTGGGTCCAAATCCAGCTCAGGGCCTCATCGGGGCTCAGAGGGGTAGGCAGTTGAGGGGACCCCCCCCCCACCAACTGAGTCCAGACCCGCCCCAGGCCAGAGGCATCAAAGGCTGAAGACAGTGGGGTCCCCAGGGAGGGATGATGGACTAGACCTCCGCCCGGGCTTTGTGGGACTCCCCCGTGTCCCGGCTGTACTGCCCCGTCCTGTGAGCACCCCCACGGAGCTGGCCACGCCTCTGAGACTCTGCCTGCCTCAGGGTTTGCTGGTTGGCATGGACGGCGAGGTGCAGCCACCCGACCCCGCTGCCCAGACCCAGAGGGACAAAGCCCTGAGCCCCCACAGCTCTGTCTCCTTGAGTGTGTTATTGGGAAGGACAGGTGGGGGCCAGGGCAGTCCCCACCCGGCAGTGTGACCCTGGACCCTTATTTCTAAAGGAAGCGCAGGCCCAGAGCACCCCCCGCACCCATATCTCCAGGCCACTGGGAAGACTGAATGGGCTGGGGTGGGGTCTCCCCGTACCCACCGCGCCTCCCGCCACCACTGGGTTTCAGCAGCCAGGGTGGGCGGGCTCTACCCCGCGCACAAGAGTCGGGGTCACCCAGACCGAGGGGAGGGCCCAGGTCGGCCAGGCTGGCAAGGAGTGGAGGCAGACAGCAGCCAGCCTGGGCCAGCACGTGCCCCTCTGGGTTGGGGTCGCCGGAGAGAGCAGGGGCCAGACCGGGCGAGACAGGCCGGCTGGGCTGCCGGGGGCCAGACCGAGGAAGCGCACGTCCCCCGGCCAGAGCCGGCCGCCCCTGTCCTGCCCCCCGTCCCCGCTCCCCCGGGAGGCACGGACCGGGGGCCTGACCGCAGCCTCCCCCCCTTCCCCCACCATCGGCAGCTGGGCCAGGCCTCCCAGGTGGAGACTGTGTCCGAGGAGAACAAAAGTCTGATGTGGCTTCTGCTGAGGCAGCTGCGGCCGGGCATGGACCTGTCCCGCGTGGTGCTGCCCACCTTCGTGTTAGAGCCCCGCTCCTTCCTGGACAAGCTCTCGGACTACTACTTCCACGCCGACCTGCTGTCCAGGTGAGCGAGCAGGGGGCGCCCCTCCCACCCGTGTGCACCCGGAGACCCCAGCCTCCCTCAGCCCCCGGCCCCTTCATGGATGTTTCCGGAGGGGCCCCGGGGTCCGCGGCTGAGCTCAGCCTCGTAGCGGGCCCCGTGTCCAAGACCGGCCCCAGGAGGAGCAGGTCGAGAGGGAGGAGGGGGGCAGGCTGCCCGTCAGGTCAGGGCCGGAGCCGTCAAAGGTGAGCGTGGGGCCAGCCCCGAGCACCTTCTGTGTGTCCCGAGCTCTGGGCGTTGGTGCCCTCAAGCCGAACCCTGCAGGCTGCGGAGGCTGGAAAGAGGGAGGCTCGGGAGCTGGGCGAGGGCGGGAGGAGCCCGGTGGCCCGTGTCCAGCCAAGCGGATGGAAGGTGGACAGGGCAAGAGGGTGGCCTGGGGGATCCCGGCCTGGGCTGAGGGGCCTCTCCCGTCCTGGCACAGGGCCGCCCTGGAGGAGGACGCCTACAGCCGCATCAAGCTTGTACTGCGGTGGTACCTGTCAGGCTTCTACAAGAAACCCAAGGTCAGGGCCCCGGCGGGGAGGGCGGGCCCAGTGGAGGTGTGGGGCTGCGGGCCCCCTGATCTCACTGCAACCCCAGCAGCCCTGTGCTCATCAGAGCCCGAGTCTGGGTTCTCAGAAAGGTTTCCATGACTCCCAAGATGCATCACGAAAAGCGGGTCCCAGGGGTTCCTTGAGGTGCAGGGGCGAGAGCCCTTTTCCCAGCACCGCTGTGTATGGCCGCTGTGTCTCTCAGACCTGGAGGGTCCTGCTTGGGCCCTTTGGGGGATTCCGTGGGACACGGGCGTGACCGTGTGGTTCTGGTTCTGCTCCTCCACTGCGCCCAAGGGGAAACTGGGGCTCGGGGAAGGGGAGGGACGGCCCCAGAGTCACACAGCAGATCCAAGGTCTCTTAACTGCCTCGGGGCCCTCGGCAGGGCGGGGTGCGCGCCCACGTGGCGGCCCTGGGTGGGGCGCTGCTGGGGCAGAGAAGGAGCGTCTGTCTGGGAGGCTGGCCAGGGCAGGACAGGGCGCCGCAGGGGCGGCTCCGGGCGAGATCCGGGCAGCTCGGCAGAGAGGGAGGAGCGGACAGGAGGCTCGGACAGGCGGGGCAGGCGTCCTCCGAGGGCACCTGCCAATTTATCGCTCATGGAGCCCGGTCTCCGGGGGGAAGTGCATGTGTGCACACGCACATGCACATGCACACACATACAGGCACACACGCACACACGTATAGGCACGCGTGTGCACACATGCATGCACATGTGCACATACACACATACAGGCACACCCTGACACACACATGTGCACACACATACACGCACAAGTACAGGCACACACATGTGCATGTGCGCACACATTCCTATGCACACACAGACACATGTGCGTGCACACACGCACACGTGCACATGCTCACATGCACGCGTACATGTACACACACATATAGGTACCCACATGCACACATGCACACACATACAGGCACACACTGACACGCACACATGTGCACACACACATACTCACATGCACAAGTACAGGCACCCACACACACACGTGCACGCACACACACATACAAGCACACATGCACACGCACATGTACACACATACAGGCACACATGCACACACGCATAGGCGCACACTGACATGCACACACACGCACAAGTACAGGCACACACGCACACATGTGCGTGCATGCACACATTCCTATGCACACACAGACACACGTGCGTGCACACACGCACATGTGCACATGCTCACATGCACGCGTACATGTACACACATACAGGCACACACTGACACGCACGCACGTGCACACACACAGTCACATGCACAAGTACAGGCACACATGCACACACATGCACACACGTATAGGCACGCGTGTGCACACACATATAGGCACACACTGACATGCACACACGTGCACACACACATACACACACAAGTACAGGCACGCACGCACACACATGTGCACGCACTCACACGGACACATGTAAGGCACGCACATGTGCGTGTGCACACACATACATGTACACACACTTACAGGCACCCACATGCACATGTGTGCATGCACACACACATACAGGCACACACATAAGGCACACATGTGCACACACATGGACAGACATAAGGCACACATGCACACATGCACACACTCACAGGCACACACGTACAGGCACTCTCACTCACACGTGCACACACACACTCACATACATACAGGCACACACATGTGCGTGCGCACAGAGGTCTGCTGGATGGCGTGAAGGGGTGGCCAGCTGCTGCCGATCAGATGAGGGGGTCCGAGACCCGGAAGGAGGGCTGTCCTGAACGGGAACTTGTTCCCTGCTGCAGCGGGGACGAACCTGGGCCGTTTGCGGGAGCAGAAAGGTGGTGAGCGGAGTTGGGGAGTGGGGCGCAGGGCTGGGGGCTTGGGGTCCTACTGAAAGGGTCAATAGAAGCCACTGGGGGCTTCGAACAGGCTGTGCCCTGGTTTCACCCAAAGTCCAGGGAAAGCGTGACCTGCTCAGGGTCTCCGGTCCCCCTCGGAGCCAGGAACCGGACAGGACACCTCATGGGCTGCCCCCCCGGAACGTAAACCATGGGCAAAGCGTGTTCTCCCCAAAGCAGAAGTGGGGCGCTGCCCCCAGGTGCTGGTGGCCAAGCAGGCCGTCCCTTGTAGGGATGGGGGTGGGCAGTGGGCAGCCCCCCAGGTTGTCCCTGCGTCCACACCCCGTCCCGCTTGGGCCCAGTTCCTCACGTGCGCTTCTCGGTCATTGCCCGCAGGGGATCAAGAAGCCGTACAACCCCGTCCTGGGGGAGACCTTCCGCTGCCGCTGGTTCCACCCCCACACCAGCAGCCACACCTTCTACATAGCGGAGCAGGTAAGGCCCGGCCGCTCCCAGGCGGCACGCCGGGCCCGTGGTGGGCACTCCGACCCCAGCGCACGTTCTTGGCGGCCCCCCGGCCGCCGTCAGGATCCTCCCGGGAGCTGCAGTCGGGGACAGGCCCCGGGACAGCAGAGGTGCTTCCTCGGGAGGGGACAGCCCACCCTGACCCCCCGGGCGCCCTGCACCGCTTCCCTGGGCAGCGGGACTGAGAGCCGGGAATGGCCAGGAGGCATGCGGTGGGGCAGGGGACGGGGACTTCTCGTCAGGAAGCCGGGCTCTGCCCTCCCCGGGGAGGACTGTCCTCTGTCCTCTGCCCGCAGGTGTCCCACCACCCGCCCGTGTCCGCCTTCCACGTCAGTAACAGGAAGGACGGCTTCTGCATCAGCGGCAACATCACAGCCAAGTCCCGGTTTTACGGTGAGGGGGCTCCCCTGGGCTGTCCCAGCCGGGGGATGACGGGGCCCCCTGGATGCGGAGGTCCCCAAGACCGCACGGGGTGGCCGGCTTTGTCTCCCTCCCCACGTCTCCAGGTCAGGGACCACGTGGGTGGTGAAGAGCTCGGGACCTGGAGAGAGGCAGGGTCCGTGCAGAGCCCGGCCGCCCCTCAGCCGCAGGGAAGGCACGTCCTGCGGGGACGCTGTGAGGGTCACGGGCAAGGACCTGCGCCAACAGGTGCCGTCTAGAGCTGGGCTGTCCAGTGCGGCACCCCTAGCCACGTGTGGCTCTTTAAATTGATCAAAATGAAGTTTTAAGAGCAGCTCCTCAGTTGCCCTGCACTTGCTCTGTGGCCCCACATGGCTCGTGGCTTCTGTCTCCCCAAAATCCGAACAGAGTAGGGACGCCTGGGTGGCTCGGTCAGTGAAGCATCTGACTCTTGACTTGGGCTCGGGTCATGATGTCACGGTTCGTGAGCTCGAGCCCCACGTTGGGCTCTGTGCTGGCTCTCCCTCTCTCTCTCTCTCTCTCTCTCAAAATAAATAAATAAACATTAAAAAAAAAAAAAAAAAAAAACCCAGGTAGGGGTTGGGCTAGTTTGCAAACGTTTGCGGCCTACGCCCTGAAAATCCCCCCTTCGGTAAGTGAAATCAACGTTAACATGTGGCATCCTGGGTGGGCCTTTTCCAGAATCTGAGTCACAGAGAGGTTAAGTGACCCACAGGGTTAGTGAGAGGCCCGGCTGCCCCACAGTCACACAGCTGGAGGGACAGGGGCCTCTTTCCACCTGCTGGAAGGGAGCTCAGACCCTGTGACTTAGGGGGCGGGCCCCCGGGGTCCTGAGGGTCCGTCTCCACTCACCGGTGCCCCCGGCCGCATCTCCGCAGGGAACTCCCTGTCGGCTCTGCTGGACGGCAAGGCCACGCTCACGTTCCTGAACCGTGCAGAGGATTACACCCTCACCATGCCCTACGCCCACTGCAAAGGTGAGGGGCTCCCTTTGCCCAGGGGAGCAGCGCCCAGGCCGGCTCCCTCGGTGCAGACGCTCTGGTCCTTACTGGTCGGTTGAGGGTGCGCTCGACTCTTCAGTGACTTCCTAGCTGGGTGTGGGACTCCTCTCGGAAGACGTCTTTGGGCCCTAACACCCCGCTTCCTTCCCGGTTGGCCCCACGGGAGCGTGACGCTTCCTGGCATAGACCACGAGGCAGGCATTTCTGCAGGAAGCCAAGCTTCCTGCCAGTAGGAAATGGTGTTTTGGTATCACAGCTGCAAGCCAGACCTGCCTCTTAGGAGTGCTTCGTCATTGCCTCTAGGACTTTCCAGTAACTAAACAGTAGCTAATCATCTTGGTTTTTTTGGTTGTTTTTTTTTTTAAGATTAAAATACATCACGAGTTTACGTGTTTCCAATCCAGATCCTAGACGTCGGACTTGTATTTAGTCCTGGGGACCGGGCATCTGGAACGTCTTTCTCCCTCTTGCCACAGAGCCCCTTTCTAAGTGACACCACCACGGTCACCTTTCCTCTCCCACACCACGCACACCGGTCAGAATAACACTGACCACCCAGCCCAATCTGTGCTTTCACTGTGATGATTGGTCTTATCTTGGCCTGTCTCCCCGGGGTCTGTAAAGTCCTGGGGACTGATCCCCCTGCAGGATCCCACTACCAGGAAAATTCCCACTTGGTTTTAGTTTCGTTTTCCTTTGGCAAATGTCAAGTTTTAAGTGCTTGTGGAAATGCAATGTTTACCTGGTTCCAAAGTCGAAACCACAGGTGTAGTCAGAGGAGGCTGGTGTCTGTCTCGGGACCCTGTCCCCACCAGCAGAGAGGGGGCCACCCCCCCCCCCCCCCGCTCTGCAGCGCCCCGCCCCACTTGGTGCAGGGCCGTCCTGGGCAGCACGCAGGTGTGCCCGTGGGATTTGGGTGTTTCCCAGCCCTTTTCTGTTCCAAGTGGCTCGTCTTTTTTTTTTTCTTCCACGTTATCCCACACGCCCAGGTGTTTTACAACCGACACAACACAGCTCTTGTCTTTAGTTAGAGTAAGTCTTCCGTATGGCCAGAAACGGGAGATTCATCCATTCCTACGTTAATTAAAAAATATGTGTGTTACTTTAAATAAATATGCCGGGCCAATCCCGGGCGCAGCCGTGAGCGGGGAGGATGTAGGAGCTCACGTCGGGGCCCAAACTCCAGAGCAAATGATAGACGGTGATGAGCGTCTCGTGGGGGCCCTGGGAGCCTGGAAAGGGGGGGGTCCTGGAGGAAGGCACCCAGCAAAGGGCAGGACATTCCCTGGACAGAGCAACTCTTGGGAGCAAAAGCCCTGGGGGTAGAGACTCCGTTCCCTGGGGGCAGAGGGTCACCGAGGAGCCAGGTGTGGTCGGGGTAGCGCTCCCCCTGACCGACTCCTCTCCATCCCAGAGACTCTGCCCCCAGGGGCCCCTGTCCTCTCCCCCACCCTGCCCCTTCTCCCCGTCCTGGGGTCCGACACCGGCCTCCTCGGGGTCAGCGTGGCTGGGTCGGGACGACGAGGCAGGACCGAGCAGGGACTGTGTTTCAGGAATCCTGTATGGCACCATGACCATGGAGCTGGGCGGCAGAGTGACCATCGAGTGTGAGAAGAACAACTTGCAGGCTGAGCTGGAATTCAAGCTTAAGGTAGCACTGGCCGCCACACCCCCAGCCACCTCAGGGCAGGGAGGAGCCCTCTGGCGCCCCGGGGTTTCTGGAGCAGATGCCCATGGGAGGAGGGAGCTGCCCTTGGCATCTCTGTGGCACAGCCAGGGCCAGGAGAGAGGAGGGGCTTCCCGCAGGCCGCACGGTGGGGCCGGCACAGGCCCAGACCCCTTCCCCTCCATGGGGCGCACGCCCTGGGGGCATCCTCGAGCTGAAGCTGAGGCTTGGGGTGAGCGTGGCCGCCCCCCGGCTTTGGGTCCCATCCTAGCCTCCCACGTCCCGGGGGCGGGGGGCCTGCACCCTCATGAGGAAGGGGCCTCCTCCTCCCCCGGCCCGCGGAGGGGCACAAGGGTCCAGGGGAGGCCACCGACCCCTCAGCAGCACTGTCGCGGGGCGTCCCCGCAGCCTTTCTTCGGGGGCAGCACCAGCATCAACCAGATCTCGGGGAAGATCACGTCCGGAGAGGAGGTTCTGGCCCATCTCACCGGACACTGGGTAAGAGGCTGGCGCAGGCAGGCCCCCGGAGCACGGGCACAGCCATGGGGCCAGCACCTCTGACCTTGCCCGGGCCGTCTGGGGCAGGACAGAGAAGTGTTTATCAAGGAGGAGGGCCGAGGAAGCACCGAGCTCTTCTGGAACCCGAGTGGGGAGGTCCGGGGGCGGAGGCTGAAGCGGCACACGGTGCTATTCGAGGAGCAGACCGAGCTGGAGTCGGAGAGGTGAGGCCTGCCGGCGGCCGCGGGACCCGGGACCCCAGCCCGCGGTGGCTGGGCAGGCGGCTGTGCTCCCGGTCGGCAGGGCTACGGTGCTTTGAGCTTGTCCCAGGATGTCGCTGGCAGGGAGGGTGGACCAGAGCCGACCTCTCATGACAGATGACATGTCCCACTGGGGCAGCTGCCGGGGGGGAGGGACGGAGGGCTTGGGGACCCGTCACTGCCCGCAGGTGACCAGCAGCTCCACAGGGAGGACCCTGCGGGCGAGGGGTGTGAGCTCAGAGTGGGAAAGAACCATCTCATTGTGCGTAGTAAACAGCACCCTAGGAGAGAGAGTGAGCTGCCTGTCCCCGGAGGCAACCAAGTGGAGGTTGCTCTAAGCCTCCCCTCCGGTGCCAAGCGGGCGGGACAGCCCAGGGCCCCCGGCTCAGAGCGAGTGCCCTGCTCGCAGGCTCTGGCAGCACGTCACCAGGGCCATCGGCGAGGGCGACCAGCACAAGGCCACACGGGAGAAGTTTTCGCTGGAGGAGGCACAGCGGCAGCGGGCTCGCGAGCGCCAGCAGAACCTCACGCCCTGGAAACCGCAGCTGTTCCGCCTGGACCCCGCCACCCAGGAGTGGCGCTACCTGCACGAGGAGTGAGTGCCGGGGGGGCCCTGGGGCCACTGCTCCACACGGGGCCCCGGCTGCCCTGGAGGGGCAGGGATGGGGGCGGGAGGGTCCTCCCGGGGCTCCGCAGCCGCCCTCCCGTGGGCCCTGCACACAGGCCTAGGCAGTAGTCTCCCTCTGGGGGGTGAGCTGGGGGGCTGAGGCTGGGCCAGGACGGGTCCCCTCGCCCCAGGGGCCACTGCCTCTGCCAACGGAGACCCTCCGGACCCTCCAGCCGCAGCCCCTGGGATCCCCTGAAGGACATCGGCCAGTTTGAGCAAGACGGGGTCTTGCACACCGTGCAGCGGGGGACCACGGCCCACCGGACCGCCTTCCTGGGCAGCCCGGGGCCCAGGCACCAGGTGAGCTCCCCCAGGGTCCCCGCCCGGGGTCGACCTCAGCGGCGGGAGGGGACCGTCAGGCGGTGGGTGTGGCGGCCGCCCCCCACCCTCACTCTTACCTGCCCGCCGCTCCCCCTCCGGTATCCCCCCCCCACGCACACTCGTCCCCTCCCAGTAGGGCCTCCTCTGCGCCCGCTCCCCATCCCCTGCCCTGCCCCACCCAGCACGGCACCCGAAACGCCTGGGTCTGCAGGAGGCTGGGTTCACAGGGCAGCCAGATGCGCAGGGTGCCGTGCGGGGGGCTGCTGGCTCCTGGCCCGCCGCCCCCCGGAGGTGCCCTCCGTGAGGCTGACAACCGATGAGGAAACCGAGGCTCAGGGCAGCCTGGGGGCCCGGCCGGGTAGGAGGAGGAGCGGCCCCGGCAGTTGCACAGGTGCAGAGGGAGAGCGGGGAGAGGAGGCAGGGGGGCTCCCGGAGGCGAGCAAGAGGTCTCCTGAGGGAAACCCAGGGCGCAGCCCGTGAGGGAAGCCTGCGGTGTTCTCCACGGGTGCCACCCACCCCACGCGTCGCAGAGTCTGTGTGCGAACAGAACGGCATCTGCTGGACCAGCGTGCTCGCAGCTGGAGGCCGGCAGCCACACAGGCAGGACAGGCAGGGTGGCCCCAGTCTCCCCAGCAAGCAGGGGCCACGTCTCTCGCCGTCCACATGACACCCCTGCCGTCGCCCCTCAGCCCTGACTCGGACAGGCAGCCCCAGCCGCCTCCACCTGGATGCCCCCCGGGCCCCCCCCCACCCTCTCCGCAGCCCCTCCGGCCGGCCACGCCTCGGCCGCCCCTGTACTCTGGGGAAGCATTGGGGGTCAGCCAATCCTGGAGGTCCCTCTGGACGCGTCTCCCCGGTGCCGGGGGATCCCTAGCTGTCAGCTCACACAGCGAGACGGGACCAGCGGCCACGGCCGCTCCTTCTAGAGCCGTCCCGGCATAACCGTGCCGCCGTGTCCGCGGGCCGGCACATCCCCGGCAGGGCCCCTGGGGCTCAGCCGGAGCACGAGGCCAGCGGGGGGTGTGGTGGGCACAGGCGGGCCCCCAGCGGCAGCGGCTCTGCCTCTTTCTAGGGGCCCGGCCCACACCGGCGGCTCCGCAAGGCCAGCGACCAGCCGTCCGGCCACAGCCAGGTCACGGAGAGCAGCTCCACGCCCGAGTCCTGCCCAGAGCTCTCTGACGAAGAGGAGGAGGACGGTGACTTCATCCCCGGTGAGCCCTCCTGAGCTGGGTGGGAGGGGTCGGAGAAGCGGCTGCCCCGGCAGGTACAGGGTCCGCCTCGACCCTCCTCCCAGGGGCCCTCACCCGCCTCCCTGAGCCCGGGGGGCGGACGAGGGGCGTGGAGGGCAGCGGTCCCCAACCCTGTACTCGGGGGCGTGGGGTGGTGGCGGTGAGGCGCCTCCCATGGCTGGCAGGGGCAGCGTGGGGGGCGGGGCTGGGCAGTGTCTGTCCGCCTGTGACCCTCCGGTTCTGCCCCTGTGTGTCTCCGACTTTGTCCCTGCCTCTGTGGAGGATGGGCTGTGCCTCAGCCGTTTCTGTGTCCCAGGGCTTGTCAGAGACCAGCTGAGCTTGGCCAGGGGTGGGGGACCGGGGGAAGGGGGGGACCCTCGCTGCCCGTGCTTCTAATCCTCGAGGGGTTAGCCTCACCCGAGAGGTGCGGCGTGGCCCTGGGGCCCCCTTGCTGGCTCCCGGGACACGCAGCTCACCTTAGATTCCCCCTCCATCCCCTGTCCCCTGGGTCCCGTGACGTGCGGCCGGCCACCCCAGGCAGCGAGAGCCCGTGCCCTCGGTGTGGGAAGGAGGCTCGGCGGCTGCAGGCGCTGCACGAGGCCGTGCTGTCCATCCGGGAGGCCCAGCAGGAGCTGCACAGGTAGGCTCGCTCCCAGGGTCCCCGCCTGGAGAGCGCCAGGGGCTCTGGAACCCGGAATGTCGCTCCGGTGCCAGAACCCTGAAGATTGGCCGGGGGTCTGGTGTCATGAGGACAGGACGAAGGCTCCCTGGGCGGTGTGGGGGCTGCAGGGGATCCCCCTGAACAGGATGAGCTGGCGATGCTCGGGGGGCCCCCTAGCTCTGTGCTAAAAACATAAATAGCAGGATGCCTGACATAGGGTGTAGGCTTGGAGGAGCCTGGGCCTTGAGTCAGTGTGAGTCAGAAGGCACTGCCCTTGGGGGGGGGGGGAGGGGAGCATGGTGCCGGCCTGGAAGCAGAAAGGAAGCTGTGGGAGCAGCCGCCTGGCCCCACACAGGAGGCTGGCTATGAGGCATGTGGCCAGAGAATAGCCAGAAGTTTCCAGGCACACGATGATAATCCGAGGCCCGGGTGGGGGTTACTGTCCTGGGGCGGCCGTGACGCCGTGCCTAGACGGGGCTCGCACCACAGGATGCACTGTCCCCCCTGCCGTCCTGGAGGCCGGAGCCCGAGGTCCAGGCGTGGGCGGGGCCGGGTCCCCCCGAGGCCCCTCTCCTGTGTGTGGCCGGCCGTCCTCTCCCTGTGTCTTCACGGGGCTGTCCCTCCGTGCGTGTCTGTGTCCCGATCCCCTCTTCTTACAAGGACCCCGGTCACGCGGGATCAGGGCCCACCCCGGTGACCCCGTGTCACCTTAATTACCTTTTGAGAAAAATCCATCTCCAAAAAGAGTCACCTCTGAGGTGCTGGGCGTCAGGCTCCAACGTATGGCTTTGGGGGAGGGGGAGACGGCTCAGGCCGACAGCGGGATGGGAAAGGGGGTACAAGAGCCCCCGCTGCCCCAGCCGTGACCCCTCCCTCCCTGGGATGTGTGCCCGCCGCCTCCGCCCTGCCCTGGGACCCCTGTGTTGACCAGCCGTCCGCTGAGGGGAGGGGAGGCCCCCCTGTCTGGGCCCTGGCTCAGCCTCCACCCCATTTGCAGGCACCTCTCGGCCATGCTGAGCTCCACGGCGAGGGCCAGGCAGGTGCCGGCCCCAGGCCTCCTACAGAGCCCGCGCTCCTGGTTCCTGCTCTGCGTGTTCATGGCGTGTCAGCTGCTCATTAACTACGTCCTCAAATAGGAGCCCCTTGGGGACAACGTGGGCATCGCCCGCAGAACTGGGCCGGCCCCAGCCCTCCCTCCCAGGCACCTAGCACTTTAAGCCAGCCCGGGGGAGGCAGACAGACCCACGAGCGCGGCCACTGTGGCCGGACGGGCCCGTGGCGGCAGGAGGACCGCAGGAAGGACCTGGGGGGCCATCCGGGCTCCTCCAGGGGAGGTGCTGACCTTTCCCGTGGGGCCCTCCACCCAGGGCCGGCCTTAACGCTACCGCCAAATGCAGCTTTCGTGCCCCCCCCGCCCCCGCTCACCTGGCCTGCCCGTTCCCCTTCCGGCGCCCGCTCGCCCCGCGAGAGTGACGGAGGCGGGGGACAGGGCGCCCGCCCAGGCTCTGCACGGTCACTCCCCAGGAGGGGTGAATGGGAAGTTTGTGTGGAGCCACCCGGGGCCTCCCTCGTCCTGCCGCACAGTCCCTTCCTTCCTGAGCCCCGACCCGCGCTGCCCGAGGCGCACAGAGGGGCCTCCAGTGGACTCCCGGGCAGGCCGGAGCCACTCTGGAGACAGCGTTTGGATTTCGTTCTGTTTGCTGTTTGGACGGGACCCCACCACACCCGCCAGTGGAACCCCCGCCACCTCCCACAGCCTGGGCGAGCCAAGGGGGGGCGGACACACCTGACCACAGGTGTGCACAGGTGTGCACGTGTGGGCTGTGGTGCACAGGGGCGGCTCCGCTGGCCCCGCATCCCCCGGGTCGGGGAAGCCCAAGTTCGCCACTTTGCTCAGACTGCTGCACGGTCTTCCTGTTTTACACTTTTTTAATAAACGCGGTATTTTAGGCAGGCTGCAGGCAGCGTCTGGCATCCCGCCTCCGTTCCTCTGTCAGGTGCCGCCGCGGGCGTGTGCGTGTGCACGTGTGTGTGAGCACCTGCGCGTAGAGGTACACACAGAGCCTTAAACTGCGTGTGGCGATGCCGTCGGCACAGATGGTCTCGTTTTCCGGTTTTGGTCTGCAGGCTCTTGTCCCCGCACCTCCCGCCCAGGTTTGGGGGCGTGTCTATGCCCCTTACCTGGAAGTAAACAGACCCACGTTCCGTGCTGTCTTCTTGGGGAACTTCTGGAAAGATGGGGGAGCCTTCCCAAGGAGAGACTTGGTGCCCACAGGGGCTGCCTGGGGCTGGAGGTGCCCAGGGAGGGCCCGAGGCCATGAGGATGGAGAGGAGGGGCCGGGAGAGGACGGGGTGCGGTTTGCAGGGAACCGTGGGAAGCAGGCCCACCCTGTGGACCAAGTGCGGGGAGACGGGGGTCCCGTCCACCGTCCGACAAGCCAGCTGAGGACATAGGTGGCCCTGCCCCGTCTAGGGAGCCACTGAGACTGTGGGTGACCCTGAAGCCCATTTTGCCTGATCTCTTCCCCCCCCCCCAATAACCACCCTCTCCCCCTCACTGCTGTCCCCAGCCCAGCCCTTGCTTTGACTCCTCCGTGGCCACCGCCCCGGGTACTCCCAGCCATGAGGGCCGGAGTGAGTGGGCCCTGTCTCTGCTGGGACGGCCCAGGAGGCCCCTGAAGGACAGTCTGGGTACAGCCAGCCACGCACCCCACGTGCCCCGGCCAAGGGGGACCTGGCCCACCCCTAGGAGTACCTGGAGGGGAAGCGAGATGAAGGGAAAGAGGCAGGTAAGTGAGAGAGGCACCTCGCCCCTCCAAGCCTCTCCCCCTCGGTCCCCAGGACTGGGCGGGGCTCTGGCGGGGCTGAGGATGCCTGCCTCTCGCTGCCTGGCTCTGGGGTCGGATTGCCCCCAGACTGGCCTCGGACCCTCAGGTGGAGGCCACCCCAGTTGGAGAGCGGGTGCCCTCAAGGTGGTCGCAGATGCCACGGCAGGTTGCTCTGGACAGAGCGGGCCCGACCCACCCAAGCACAGCCCACCCCCCCCGCCCCCCACCGCCCCCCGCAGCCTCAGAACCGCCTCTACAATGATTTCTGCGTCCTTGGTGGGCCAAGAATTATTCTAGATCGACAGGGAAAGAAGACAGCGGAGTCATCCCACAGAGACAGCTGGTCCGACATCCAAATGGGTGGTGACGAGGGCACATCGCAGCACCTTGAAATAGTAAAGACTTGGACGTGATGTCTGGGTCCACGGGGCTGGCTCTCGGGCACAGAGACGGTGGCGGTGATCTTGTAGAATGATGTGGGTCCGGAGCGGCAGCTCCCATCCCTCCCCGCACCCCAGACCCCCCTTCCTGGCCTCCTTGAAAACATACCTGGCTTGGCTCTCGGCCATCTGTGCCAGACTCGACCGGGAGGGTAGACGGGGGGAGCGACGATCCTCGCTTCCAGCCCTGCCCCCAAGGAACCCCAGGGCAGGAGGAGATGCGGCTTCCCCTGTGACACAGTGACAGCCACCTTGCTGACAGCTCTCATCTCCTTGGATGAACTGCCGGCAATTTCTAGGAGCAAGATCTCCTGATGGAAGCGACCAGGTCCCCGCAGGACTGGGAGACCATCCCCCTCGCACCCCACCCCCAGAAGGAGCAGGCAGCTGCCAGTTCCCTCCTGGAGTGCGGGGCTCTTGTCCTGGACGGTTGTCGGAGGGTTAGGGGACCGAGGAGGGGGGTGGGGAGTGCAAGGGCCACGTTCTGTTCACCCCCCCGGAGAAAGGGTCCGATTCCCACAAAAGAACCACCACCGCCCTGGTTCCAGGGCATCCACCCCAACAGCCCCCTCCCCAACTCCACGCTGTGTGCTGAGCGGAGAGGGCGGGACCGATGCGGGACACAGGGGGACTGTGGTGGCCACCTGAGCTGAGGTCACGGCCCTGACACTCGGCTGGGGGCAGTGTGTCTGCCCGGGAGGGACTCCCTGTCCCCTGTCCCCTGTCCGTGTCCCTGGAGGAGAGCCTCAGACCACACATAGTCCCATCAAGGCATCTCACTAGCAGAGTGATGGCCCTTGCTGTGCCCCCTGCTGACCGCCTCTCCCCGTCAGTAAAGAGGGGCAGTAACGTTGACCCCACCGGACCATCAGGTTTTTGTTTTTATCGCTGGTTGGTTCGAATACAGGGCAATGTTGGTTTGGGGAGTGGAAGTCGGTGACTCATCGCTTGCATGCAAACCCGGGCGCTCATCCAGACAAGTGTCCCCGTTAGTGCCCATCCCCCACCCACCTCCCTCGTCACCCTCAGTCTGTTCTCTGTCTTGGAGAGTCTCCTCTGCTTCGTTTCCCTCTCGCTCCCCCCTCCCCCGCTTCCCACATGTTCACCTGTTTTGTTTCTTAAATTCCACGCGTGAGTGAAATCGTATATGGCACTTGTCTTTGCGGACCATCAGGTTTTGAACACAGGCTTGGAGAATCGGTGTGCCCCCCCAAAGCTGCCCGCTCGTGTACCACCCCGGGGCCCAGCACCTAGACGATGACTTCAATATTGTTCACGGGTCGGAACCACTTTCAAATTTTAAACCCGTCTGTTTTGAAAAGGAAACGTGTGTCACCGCTGTGCGTGAAAACTCAGTATGGGTGACCCCGGAGAGAGCCGCGAGCCGAGACGCACTGGCTTCGCCCCTTCCAGACCCGCCGAGCACACACACAGCCGTCTGGACCCTTTCAAAGTTCTGTGTCTGACGTTTTACAACCAGACCTCAGGACCGTTCGGCCCCAGGTCTCTGTTGTCACGTGGCTGTCAGAGGCTACGTGACCTCCGGCTCCTGGAAATGACCTTCAAGGCCGTCGAAAAGAGCACACGGTGCCAAGA
This sequence comes from Panthera pardus, assembly GCF_024362965.1. Classification (NCBI taxonomy): domain Eukaryota; kingdom Metazoa; phylum Chordata; class Mammalia; order Carnivora; family Felidae; genus Panthera; species Panthera pardus. The sequence goes on along the minus strand of NW_026526677.1, from coordinate 2,566,282 downwards.
GTGGGTACCCAGGGCTTGGGGGTCACGCTGCAGTGCACCCAGTTCCCTTGGGCCGGGCTTGGGGGCCCGAGGGGCGAGTGCCTGCTGGTGTGCGGGCTCAGCTGGGCGGTGATGTCCCCCAAACTCATTTTTTTCTGGCTGTGCAACAGAATAAATAGGTAAACTAAACTCCTCTGACATTGCAACACAGAGGCTGGCGGAGGGCTGATAAGGTGGGAAAGGCCCCGGGGAAAATACGTCTCGAAGGAAGAACCGTCCCGCCCTTAGCAAACATAGCGAGGGAAACCCACACTGGCCAAGACGAGTGGTTATCCGATCAGGAACAGAACGGGTGTCCGATCTCAGGTGCCTTCAGAGGGAACCTAGGTCGTGCTCACGTGGGGGCGACGCTGGGCCCCAAAGCTTCACGCAGCCATCACCTGCTCCGGTGTCCAGCGTTGGGGGGAGGGGGGGATTTGGGCGGTGAGACCTGGCAGGGGGCACCCAGAGCTGGGCTGTTGTCCGAGTTCTTCCACGGACCCTGGACGCGATGCTCCTCCGTGGGCCCCAGCACCTGACAGGTCGAAGGGGCGGGGTTCCGTGGGGGTCCCTGTCGTCCCCCACGGCGCAGCTGTTCAGGTGCAAATGCAGGGCCGGCGACTGGAGCCCACGGAGGCGGCCAACACAGCTCGACATTCGTGGTTTCCCAGAAGCCGTGACAACCCAGAGAGTATTTAGTTCCGAAACTCCGGGACGCCCGGGCAAGCCCCCGGGGACTGGATGCGTGGCCGGCACAGCCCGGGTCCCCGGCTGCACCCTGGGGCGGGATCTGAGCGCGGTGCCTGACCTCTTGCACAGGCGAGCACGTCAGTGACACAGGCGAGCGTGAAGCGTGACACAGGGGCACGCGCGGTGCTTCCCAACGGCCGGGATTCCTGCTTCCGTGTTCTACTAGCTCTGAGGGGGAGTCTTCGGCCACAGGCCCCTCCCTTGCTCGGAAATCTGCAGCCCCCTGGCCAGGCGGGAACGTGCCCTAAAGAAGCCAACGAACCGAACCCCGAATCCTTAGCCACACGGATGTCTGCGGCTTTGCTCTGAAAACTTAGAGAAGAGACAAGGGCCCCCTGATCCGGCATTGGGGTAGAGAAGGGACAGTGGACTCACGAAACAGTGCTCCCTTGCCTAGTGCTGTGCGTACACATCAGAACGGCCTTTAATAGAAGCCTGTGGGGGCACCCGTGCTTCAGAATTTTATCCGCGCAGACCTTCTGAGCCAGCAGCCGGCTGCGGGCATGCGCCTGGGGGGTCCCCCCCAAATGTACTGAGACACCCAGCATTATCATCTACGGCGTTCGGCAGCTCTCGGGGCCATCGGCACATGCGCCGTGTCTGGCCGAGTCCCATACGTGACCGTGTGGGAGCCCCTGTGTGCGCACAAGGACAGGGCGTGCCCCTCGGACCGATTCGGTCTTCCCTGAACTGCAGACCAAGATATGGTGGCACAGGACCCTTCCACCAGCGCCAGACAGGCCGTGGCCAGAGCCACCCGGGGCCCTCGGGATTCCGCAGCCGGCGTGCCACGTAAGCGACACTCTGCACAGGTGCCTTGGGCGGAGGTCAGAGGTGGCTCTGGGTCTGGGCCTGAGTGGGGATATTTCTCGGTCGCCGAGAACCAGCAGGATGCGTGACTGGGGACGGGGTGAGGACAGCCCAGCGCCAGCCCAGGGATCACGCAGACTCCGGCCAGGTGACTCCTCCCCCCAGGCCCACGGAGCTGCGCCCCACCCCCACCCCCTGGGGATTTCTTCTTTGGCCCAATTCTGTTCCCAACAGTTCTTTTTCTTCTCAGTTTTCCGACCCCTTTCCCTGTTCTAACGCCCCGCTTGCCCTCCTCTTGCCTCACTTTTTCTGAGCCACCGCCACCCTCTCTGTCCATCATCCATCACTTGTGTTCTCTTGGCCCCCAGCTGGACGCCACGCTCTCAAAGTCTGTTCCCAGCTGTTGGGGCAAGACCTCCCTTCCCCGCCTTCCTGGGTCCTGGTCCCCCGCTGCCCGCTTCTCGGTCTACTCCTTCGTTCTGTCCTCGCGGCTACTGGCCGGCTGTGTAGGGCGTTCTGGGTGGGAAGGTGGCCCCACTGGGACTCTGGGCCATCACACCTCTGTCCTCTGACATCGAGTGGCTGATGACATGCCTGCCGGGCACCTCATGGCGGGGGGCGCTGTGGTGCAGGCCCTCCAGGGCCTGGGGTGGGGGCAGGACTTACATGCCCACTTCTCCAAGGCCGGGTTCAGTCACAAGACAGCCAAGTGACAGGCTGGACAGGGCTCTCGGTGCCATAAAACTCATCCCACCTGGAGATTCCTCCAGAGTTTCCTGCTTTGGAATTGCTTTTTTTTTTTTATTGCTTTCTGGAATAAACCTCCTGTGTTCCCAGAAGCAGGTGGGGCACCTGGCGACGGCAGTGACTCCTGTAGAAAGATCCGCGGCTGCGGACGGTCGGCGTAGTGCGGGCGGCCCAGGTAGTGACACAATCCTCCGTCCAGCAAGCCTGCCTGTGACGTCCAGATTGTGAACGTGTGCGACAACGAACGACTGCCCGGAACTCGCAGCCATTAGGAAGGAGCCCCCGAAGTCCCGAGCCGTTGTCAGAAGCAGGACGCATGCATGTCCCGAGTCTGTGTGCCCACAGCACAAACAAGGCCGTGAACACGCACCGAATGGGTACACGTTCCTCTGAACAAGGTGGCGTCATGATGTCTGAGATGTTGGTTCGGGGTGACGGCGCTGTGGTTCTCCCTGTCCCCGGTACTCCCCAAAAGTGGGCTGAGGGCACGCCCCGGCTATGCGCCAGGACTCTCTGGGCACCCTCTGTTGGTGACGATGGGGACCGGGTGCCAGGCCAGGGCGGACATGGGGGAGGCACAGCGAGGACCTCTCTCCCCCCTCAGGTGTCCCAAAGGGAACATGGTCCCCAGAAACGCAACATGACAGCAGACATGATGCAGCTCGGCTGGTGCCGGTAAGAGAGGGTTTCTTTTTCAGTTATTTTATTTTGTGTTTTTTTATTTATTTGTTTTAAGAGAGAGAGAAAGAGTTTGCAAGAGCGAGTTGGGGGGGAGCAGAGGGAAAGCGAGAATCCCAAGCAGGCTCCTCCCTGAGCCTGATGCGGGGCTCGATCCCCTGAACCGTGAGGTCATGACCTGAGTCGAAATCAAGAGCCAGACCCTCAACCTACCGAGCCACCCAGGCGCCTCTTACCTCTTTTTAAAATACGTATACTTTTTACTAAGATGAAATTCACGTAATATAAAATTAACCATTTTAAAGCGAACAATTTAGGGGCGCCTGGGTGGCTCAGTCGGGTAAGTGTCCGACTTCGGCTCAGGTCGTGATCTCAAGGTTCGTGGGTTCGAGCCCCGCGTCGGGCTCTGGGCTGACAGCTCGGAGCCTGGAGCCTGGTTCTGTGTCTCCCTCTCACTACCCCTCCCCCTCTCGTACTCTGTCTCTCTCAAAGATAAATGAACGTTAAAAAAAATTAATTTAAAAAAATGTAAATAATGAATATCAAAACCTTAAAGTTTCAAAAAATATATTGGAAAACATATCTATAAACTTGGGTAAGGAAAGATTTCTTAAATGAGACATATAATTTCAACTACATTAAAATTCAAAACTCCTTTTTTTTTTTTTTTTTTAAGAGGTTCTTGCAGCCTGGCTCCTGGGGTTTCACCCTGAGGACAGAAAGAATCCCTAAAATTCAAAACTTCTAAATAGCCAAAAGATAATAAAAGGATATATATACACCGTTAACACGAGTTACGGACCAGGGGCACCATTGTGCATGTGTGTGACTAACAAAAGTTATATGGGTTTTTTTGGTGTTTCAGATACAGAAACCTTTGGATAAATACACACACACATACACACACACACACACATTTTCCCATGTGAGCTGCTTTTGAATTGTCTGCTTTTCATTAGGGTTTCCTACTGTTTTCTTCATTTTTTTCAGATTTCGATAATCTCTTGTCATTTTAGACGTTGTACAAATTCTCTTCCGTGAAGCTTGGTCTGTGTAACTTCGACAGCCAACTGGCCAGAAGGCTCTGGAGACCCAGTATTGCCTGCTTCCACTCAGGACAGTAGAGTGACAGAGTTAGCCCCGTCTAGAATTGAAGTGGCACCTGGGTGGCTCAGTCAGCTGAGCGTCGGTGGCTCAGTCTTGATTTCAGCTCAGGTCATGATCTCTAGGTTCATGGGATCGAGCCCTGCATCCGGCTCTGTGCTGACAGCACAGAGCCTGCTTGGGATTCTGTCTCTCTCTCTCAAAATAATAAGTAAACATTTAAAAACCTTTTTAAAAATAAAGCTTCATTTTTATTTTAGCACACGAATGTTGCCTCTATTCTATGATACCTTCGTTTCTGTAAGAAGAGAGGTTACCTGTTGTCTTTTTTTTTTTTTTTGATGTTTTATTTATTTTTGAGAGCAAGAGAGACAGAGCATGAGCAGGGGAGGGGCAGAGAGAGAGAGGGAGACACAGAATCGGAAAGAGGCTCCAGGCTCCGAGCTGTCAGCACAGAGCCCGACGCGGGGCTCGAACTCACAGACTATGAGATCCTGACCTGAGCTGAAGTCGGACGCCCAACCGACTGAGCCTCCCAGGCGCCCCTTTGATAAAGTAGGTGAAAAGGGCGGCTGGCCCAGGGGCCTGGTGGGCACACCTCAGCAGGCATTACAGTGCCCGCATGCGGAGCAGGGCCTCTGACCCCTGACCCTTACTCGGTCCTCGGGGCCAGGTGGTCTCATGCCTGCTTCACTGATAGCCAAACCAGGCTGTGGAAGTTTAAGTCACTTAACCAAGTTTGTCAGATTAGATGAGGCCGTACCCTGGGAACACACTCGGCTCTCTGGTGGGTTCCGGGATTCCTCTGCCCCATGTGGTGACGCGGGCATCCAGGCGGGCAGCGAGGCAGAGTCCGGGACCCCCACTGCTCTTGTGTACCTCGGACCAGGAGTGACAGTCATCCCTCCCGCTGGCTCCTTTCGGCCTGAGCTCATCCTGATCCCCGCCCCCCCCCCAATACCTATGATTGTGACTTTATTTGGGAACAGAATGGTCTTTGCAGAGGACCGAGTTAAGGTGAGGTCCCTAGGGCGGTCCCTAACGCAACATGACCGATGTCCTCCTCAAAAAGGGGGAAACTTGGGCACAGAGACAGACACAGTTACAGGGACGCCCGTGTGAAGACACAGGGAGGAGACGGCCATCTACACACCAAGGGACGCCTGAGGCCACCAGCAGCAGGGAGACAGGCCTGGCACAGATTGTCCTCCCCAGCCCCAGGAGGGGCCAGCCCTGCCGGCATCCAGCCTCCAGGACTAAAAGCATCAGTGTCTGTTGTGTGGTGGACCCGACCTGAGGAGCTTTGTTCTGGAACCCTCAGGAAACCGACACGTTCACCAAATACGCTAGATGCGTTTTGGGGGTGTCGATTGCCGTGGCCACCACAGAAGACTGTATGGCTGTTCCTCAAAAAGTTAAAAAAGAGGAACCGGTTATCCCTTTGGTCCAGTATTTCATTCCTGGACACACGTCCAAAGGAAACAAAATCATGCTGAGAGATCCGTGCATTCCTGTGTTCTCGGCAGGATCGTTCCTAATAGGCAGGACGTGGGAACAGCCTAAGGGTCCGTCCACAAATGGGTAAAGAAATCGTGGTGTGCTTACAACGGACATCATTCCGCTGTAAAAGGAAGAATGGCCAGCCATTGACGACCGTGTGGCTAGATTCTGAGGGCATCATAGTAAGTGAATAAGTCACACAGAGGAAGACCCATGTCCCAGAAACCGCTCTACCCAGGACAAGCCAGGACGGCTGGTGTATTCATTTTCTGGGGCTTCCAGAATAAATGACCAGAAATAGGCTGAATGAAACTGCAGAAATGTGTTCTCTCCATTCTGGAGTTTCTGGAGGGAAATGCTTCCTGCCTCTGCCAGCTTCGGGGGGCTCCGGGCATCCCTGGACGTGTGGCTTCACCCCTTCTAGCCTCCGCCTCTGTCTCCACCTGCCCTACGTGCGTTCAGTTTCTCTGTGTCACTCTCGCAAAGACGCCTGTCAGTGGATTTGGGGACCACTCTAAATCCAAGACGATCTCATCTGAAGATCCTTAATTATATCTGCACAGACCTCTTTCCAACTAAGGTCACGTTCACAGGTTCCGGGTACAAGGGCACGAATCTAGCTTCCTGGGGGTCAGCAGACAAGGTGTCTGAGTTGCTACACATCCAGTCTCTGGGTTCTGTGTTGTTCTGACTTAATTTGTGAAAAAAATAAAGCATTTTCAAAAAAAGGGGGGGGCAGGACAGCCACCTCCCTCGATGCCAGAACTTTTGGGGAAACCGCAGGCCCGCGGGCGTGTGCATTCCGCGTCCCGCAACCCGGTCGCTGGGTCACCAGCTGGGTGGCGGTGCGATCCGGGGCAGCTGAGGGGCCTGCAGCCTCCTCTGTCTGAATCCCACCTTCCCGGCTCCTCGGGCACCTGCCGTCCGGCATCCCGGCTGCCTGGGTTCTGGCGGCCCTCTGGCCAGCTGCTCCCCCGCGCCGTGGCGAGGCTCCCCCACACGTCGCCTTGGCCTTCGCTGCCCCCACCAACACTGGCAAAAAAAGGCCACTCGTTCTCAAGTCATTTTGAGACAGGACGTTTTGAAGGCTGGTGTCTCCAGAGACCTTCCAGCAAAAGCGAAATTGGGAGAAAACACCGAGGACCTGCCCGCCCTGAATTAGCCGGCGCGCCCCAGCAGGACTTTTCGTGGGTGCAGGGGAGTCGGCACCGTGACCAGGGAGGAGCGTGACAGAGGCGGTGACGGCTTTAGAAAACGTTAACGCGGAAGCTCCCGCTACGTGTTCAAACAATCCGCCGCCCTCCTCCACGCCGCACAATCCGCAGCGCGTCCACGGGCTCCAAGCTGGTTCGCGTGCGTGCTGAGGCCATCATCAGCTGCTCGGGAAAGGTCGAGAGACCTGCAGGGCGGTCCGCAGCCCTGCCCGGCCGATGATCCGGAGTTTCTGAATCTGAGACGCTGGGCCCGGCCGGAAGCCGCAGCTCCTTGGCTCTGAAGAACGAGGACGTCTGCCCGCGGTGCCGCCGAATGAGAATGCGGCTCCCCAGGCCCAGCGGGACCGCCCGCACTGACCGCACGTCCCCCCCCTTGTGGCTGTGTTCGAATATGGCCGCTTTTCCCTACACGTTTCGTGTGGTTGGATGCTTTCCACCAACCTCAGTAAGACCTAAAAACATTAGGCATGGTAATAGGTGAAGGCGTGCATCCCTCCCCGACGCAGGCCGGTGAGTTTGGGAACGGGCCCATCCCCAGGCCGGCCTCTGACCGGATGCCAGCCCCGACCAACGCCCTGCTTTCTGTCTGTGGGAGGCTGGGCAGAAGAGCCAGCAAGGTCACGGGCAGATGAACTGCTGACCCGCAGACACCACGGACGGTAAATGCGTGCGCTTTAAGAGGTGAGGTTTGCAGGCGCGCGTTACACGGCACGACATCGCTAGTGTAGAAAGTGGCTGGCCTCAAGGCGTCTTGAGGGGACCCGGCCCGGGGGAGCGGTCCAGCCACAGGAAGACCCAGGCCGAGGGCCCCGAGAGGGGTTTCTGCAGACCCCACGTCCACACTCGTAGCCAGTGCCAGCTGAGAGGAAGCGGCTCCCAGGATGGGGGACCCTCCTCCCCCTGCACCCTCCCTCCCTCCCTGCCTGACCCTGGAAGAACCGGAAGGCAGGAGAGAGCCAAGAAATGCCCCCCGCCCCCACCGCAGGATCCTAGATGGGCTCTGGGAGAATCACTGGATAGGGCGTGGATTGAAATTCTGAGCCTAGACTGGATGGAACTTATAATTATTTTTTTAATTTAATGTTTTCATTTATTTTGAGAAAGAGAGAGAGAGACAGAGACAGAGCATGAGCAGGGGAGGGGCAGAGAGAGAGAGGGAGACACAGAATCCAAAGCAGGCTCCAGGCTCCGGGCTGTCAGCACAGAGCCCGACGTGGGGCTCGAACCCACGAACCGCGAGATCATGACTTGAGCCGAAGTCGGACGCTCAACCGACTGAGCCACCCAGGCGCCCCTAAAGACTCTTTTTCTTTTAAGTTTATTTACTTAGAGAGAGCAAGCTGGGGAGGGGCAGAGAGAGGGGGAGAGAGAGAGAATCCTAAGCAGGCTCCACACCGCCAGCTCGGAGCCCGATGCGGGGCTCAAACTCACAAACCGTGACATCATGACATGAGCCGAAACCTAGAGTTGGACGCTTGACCGACTGAGCCATCACCCCTAAGGCTTTCACCGTGAGAGGTGGTTTTTTTTTTTTCAAGAGATAAGGGAAAAATTTTTTAAGCCTGACGCTTAGTTCAAACCTTAATTTAACCTGTGCAGAAAACAACACCGTCAACTCACACTCATTCTGTGGTCTGCAAAGCGGAAACTGTGGTTATCTAGTTACATGTACCCTGAATGGGGGTTCAGAGCCACATGACATGGGAAGCCTGAAGGACTCCATAAAAATCTGCATTTTGCTCCTTGTCCTGTTTCTATTCTTGCCAAGACCTGACCCCCTCTTTACGCATGCTTCCTAGTGCAAATCGTGTGTGTCCCTCCCCGCCCCCATAAGGGACACGGAATTCACGGTTTCTTTAGAATCCGTCAGAACGAGAGACAACATCAGAGAAGCTCTGGGCGAGACGTGAAGGCATCATATGCACATCCAGACCACCAGCGTCAGGCATCGTGATGCCCAGACCCCGGGCTCCAAGGAACTGGTTTATGAAGGACGCCTGGACCCTCGTGTCCGTTCTGACCGGCTCCTGGGAGGACTGGCACACCGGACCCTAACTCTCAATAAAACCCCAGGCCCCGAGCCAAGAAGAGACTCCCTCCCTTCCTTCCTGAACCTCCCGGACCCCGTCTACCTGCACTCTCCCTATACCTTCAACAAATTCTGCTCACCTCCTGCTGGCTCGTGTTTGATTGCTATGCCGTGAGGTGGCAGGGCCCCTCTTGTGGTCCTGTAGGACGCCCTCTGGGTCCTGGGACCCTGCCTGCCTGCACCAACCAAATCTGACTCCAAGTGGGAAACGTCAAGGTCGCCCCCACCCCCCCGCCGCCGTCTGCCCACTCTGACAAGCAGGTCCCTGGCAGCTTGAGCCCAAGGTGGTGCTTAATTCTTTAAGGACCATCACTATATTGTACGACTGAAACTAATGTAGTTGCTATACGGTAACCATACTGGAATTAAAATAAGATGAAATAAAATAATAAAAGCTGGGGCCGGGCGCCTGGGTGGCTCAGCTGGTTAAGCCTCCGACTCTTGATTTTGGCTCAGGTCACCATCTCTGGGTTCGTAATTGGAGTGAGCTGCTCTGTGCTGACAGCGTGGAGCCTGCTCGAGATTCTCTCTCTCCCTTTCTCTCTCTCTCTGCCCCTCCCTCACACTCTCTCTTCTCAACAATAAACTTAAAAAAAAAAAAAGCCCGGGAAAGGTGTGCCGTTGTCCCCCCTCCCACTTTGCTGGAGCTTACCTGGACGTTAGCCTTCTTTCGGAGGAAGCAAGCCCACTTTCCCCAGGGGTCTCTGGAGCTTTCCAGCCTGACTCTGACTCCTGTTACGGTTCTTAGGAGCCAGGAGCCGGGAGGGATTTCCTCAAGGTGAGCAATGCTTTTCATGCCTTCAAGTTGGGTCTGGTTTATTCAAGTGCCTGTGGGCCCTTCTGGGAGAGGGCCCCCTCCCCCACCCCCGCCACCTGCCTGGGCATCCTGGGAAGTCCCCACCCGGTTCACCTAGGTCCCTACGTTCCCCCCCCATCCCTGCCTCATGGAGGAGCACCCCCAAAAGCGGGCCGCACCAGCGGGTTTGCTCCTGGGCGTGATGGTCCCGCTATACCGAGCGCCACAAATCACTATGGTGTGAGACAGGACAGTCCCTGCAATCAGGCTTCAGTCCCGAATTTGTTTATTACTTCTAGAGGGTTGTTTCTCATTTAGGGGAATCTCCAGGGTTTTCTGTGGTTAAGAGGATGTCCTGTGAATAGACTTCACTTCTTCATGTACCGTTTGGATGGCCTTTTTTTTTTTTTTTTCTCTTGCCCACTCATTCTGGCTGCTATTTGGCCTTTTAAACAGGGAGGAGCACATTTGATGGTCCTTTAAAGGAGGGGAGAGGAGACAGAGACCCACGTGGCAGACCCAGAAGTGGGGAGCTGACTCAGACCCCAAAGTGCGGCTTAGTGACGTCTCTGTACGAGTCTCCTGTGACCTGAGGCTTCGGCTCAGAACCGAGTACGTATTCGAGGAAGAAACCTGATTTATTATGACAGAAAAATGCTAACGCATGTTGAAGGATTGAATCTCATAGAAGTCTCTGTTCTCAGTCTGACTGAGCCCTGGGTGAGCCTTGAGCAGGTGCATCAAGACTGTAGCTCGTCGAGCCACATCCCACTTCCTGAAGCTGGTGCTCGGGTGAAAGTCTGCCTTTCGGTCCTCCTGCTCGTTCGGTCTGCGTGGTGAACAGGTAGGGCTGGGTCCTATACTGCCGCCCGTCTGTTTGGGTTTTCTTTTTTTTAGTGACTTGTCTTGTGCTAAAAATGCACGTAACAAAATTTCCCATCTTGACCAGCACGAAATGCACAATTCTGCAGTGTTAAGTATGTCCGTATCGTTGTACGCCCATCTCCCCCCCCCCCGCCGGAACTTTCCACCTTCCCAACCTGAAACTCTGTCCCATGAAACACTGCCCCCCGTCCTGTCGCAGCCCCTGGCGCCCCACGTCCTACTTTCTGTCTTTATGGACTGGCTTCCTCTGGGCCCTCACAGAGCCGGAATCATACAATATCTGTCCCTGCGGTGACTGGCTGCCTCACTCAGCATCATGCCCTCGAACTTCAGCCGCATGGTAGCAGCTGTCAGAGTTCCCTTCCTTGTTAAGGTTGAGTCACATACCACGGTGTGGATGGACTCCAGGTCGTCCATACATCCCTCGACGGACTCTCCGATCACTTCCGTTATTACTTGGTGAATAATGCTGCGGTGAGCGTGGTGTGCAAATATTTCCTCAAGGTCCCGCTTTCGAGTTTTTGGCATCGTGAGCGGAACGAGAAGCAGCATTGCCGGGGCAGGCCCTACCGGGACCCTCGTGATCCTTGGGAAAGCAGCACCATCCGAGACCTACCAGGGTGGAAATACTACCTCCTGCCCCGGGGGACGAATCTGTGACTTGGAAGCAGCAGGGGGTTGACCCTCAGCCCCAGCAGCCATACCAGAGCCAAGACGTCGTCTTCCTCCCAAGTCCCTTTCTCTGTCCGCCTGCTTCGCCTCCTGATTCCCCAGCAACTACACGATCGATGTCTGTGTCTGATGGCAACGTGAAGCGCTGGTTACGTCCAAGGCTCACGTGGCATCACTCAGTGTCGTGGCCAGCAGTGTCCGGGAGGAGCAGCATGTGAGAGGTGCTCGGAATGGCCCTTGGCGGGCAGTTAGGAAGATGTGTTCGACTTTGGGACTCAAGCAAAATGCTCCTTCGGGACTCATCCCTTCTTACCTGGCTGCCCCCTGTGCCATGGGAGCTGCCTCCAGAGGTGTCTTTGTTTTATTTATTTTTGAAAGAGAGAGAAAGAGAGAGAGAGAGAGGGAGGAAGAGAGAGACAACAAGCAGGGAGGGGCAGAGAGAGAAGGAGAATCGGAAGCAGCTCCAGGCTCCGAGCTGTCAGCATGGAGCCCGACGCGGGGCTGGAACTCAGCGGGGACCAACACTCTTGATCAGAGTGCGGCCTTGAACAGCCGGGGTACAGAGTTTTTAAAGCCGACCACATCGTTTGATCATCACCTGGAAACAGAACGGAGAAAGAGTTCCCAGATGAGTTAGAAACAGTTGCCGGATGAGGTGGTTATTTTAGACTTTCTGCCCCTAAGTTGCAACCAGTAGGTCTCCTTGACCCTGACTCTGATGCTCTTTTCTTTGAGCTTTCGTTTCCTTCATTGGTGAAGCCTGATTTACAGGAGTATAGAGCATAATTTACAAGAGTGAAGCAAGGCTGTTATCTCTTGACCTTCAGTGTCAGAAAAAAGCTGTTATTTTTTAAGCTACATGTTAGCCCTACACTACAATTTAACCCTTACATTTCCCCCTTTTCTTGTCAGTGAATCAATCCCTTGATTCATCACTAGGAACTAAGGGGACATAGTTGGACCTCATCATCATAATCTTTATTTCACCAACTCGCCTCTTGACATACTAACCAATTGATAATGCGCGGGCCGATAGTTGACCCGAGAAGTAACAACAGCAGTAGCCCAGCTATAGGGGTGAGCAGTGATGTGAGCCAGAGGGACCGAGAGAATAAACTCTGATACCAATTTTCTGGCCTTTTCCTTCACATCCGACCTTTCTATTTGCAGGGCAACTGTATAACCCTGGTATGTCAGCCAATTTTTGTCCTCGATCCCTGGGTCCACATCCATAGGTAACCATACAGGGGTTTTCGGGGACCGGAGCAGCGAAGCCCGTTGGCTGTTTATAATTAGGAACTAAATTCCCCCATGAGGCCCCCACCAAGTCGCATAAATCAAACAGAAAACAAGGCACAGTGGAAGAGGTATTAGATGCTATCACCTTCCCCGTGACAGTGTCCCTGAGTTCCCGTTGGTATGGCCAAAAAAGACAGGGGAGGTAATCCCATACAGTCCCCCACGCTTACCATTATACAAACCCAGACAATTATTATTATTATGCCCGCATCAGTCTTAGCTTTAAAGGATCCTCTGGGTGCCTCGGGACCTTCCATTGCCGTTCGTTATCTGCTTCCGTATCAGTCTGGGGTGTTCCCGCCTTCACACAGTTTTTCTTAACCTGAGAGTGATGAATGCAGGTTTGGACACCATCCACCTTCACGGCCGTGGACGTGGTCAGGATCGCGGTGTGCGTGCGGTCCTTTCCAGCGCGGCTCCAGGGTTTTAGGCTCGTGCCTCTTGACCCGGACTAAGTCTCCTGGTTGAAAGGGGTGGGGAAGAACAGGAGGATGAGCGAAGGCCCTGGTTATTTCCTTTTGTACATGTTGCAGGGCCACGAGTGAGGCCAGCAAGCGGTCCCGTTCCAACTGTTCCGTTACGTCGTCTCCTAGCCTCGGCAGGATAGGTGGAGGTCTGCCAAATAAAATTTCATAAGGGGAAAATCCCTTGACAAATGGAGTACGACGCGCTCGCAAAAGGGCAACAGGCAGGACATCGACCCAGTTTTCGCCCGTCTCAAGGGACAATGTGGTTAAGGTCTTTTTTAGGGTCTGATTTATCCTTTCTAGTTGACCCGAGCTCTGGGGTCTATAAGAGCTCTTAACCCTTACTTACACTTATAAAAAGGGGAAATTTGAAAACAATGAAATCTCGCCATTTGCAACAACGTGGACGGATCCGGAGGGAAAATGGCTCAGTGAAGTAAGTCTGTCAGAGAAGGACACATACCATAAGGTCTCACTCACTTGTGGCATTTGAGAAACAAAAGAAACGAACAGGGAAAAAGAGAGACAAAATCTCTCATCTAGAGAACAAACAGGTGGTCTCCCCAGGGAAGGTGGGTGGGGGCGCGGACGAACGAGGCGAGGGGGATAGTGATGAGCGCTGGCCAACCACTCTACCGAATATAATATAACCCTGCAGCTAATATAACCCTGCAAGTTAACTATACCAGAACGAAAACGTAATAAAACGTAACGCATAAGAGGGAAACTTGGACACAGGCACGCGCAGCGGGGAGAACGACCGAGGCGGCCGGGGTGATGCCTCTAGAAGCCGAGGAACGCCCAGGTCTGCCGCACCCGCTGGCGGCTGGGAGAGAGGGCCTGGAACAGGGTCTCCGCCACAGGCTCAGAGGGAAACCGCCCTGGGCGTCTTGATCTTGGACTCCGGCTTCCGGGATGGGAGGGAATGGATTTCCACCGTTTGAACCTGCCCGCGTGGGGCGGCCCCGCAAAGGCCGGCTGGGTCCCTCCCGGGGGCCCCCTGGTCACTTTCCACGGTAGGGACGACTTCTTCATAAGGAAAAGGAAATCCGAGGCACTGACCACCTCACCACCGGGCGGGGTAGTCCGGGCGCAGGGCCAGGCGGCCGAGCCCGGCTCCACCTTCGCCCCTGGGAAAGCGGCTACGTGACGCCTGCGGGCGGGGCGGGGCTTCCCGTCAGGTGACGTCCGCCCGCCCCTTCCGTCGTCCGACCGCCTCTAGTCGGCGACGGACCACGGGCTCCGTTCAGTTCCTGAGCGTGGAGCGGACGGGATGGCGGTGGGACGCGGCGTCCCGTGGCTGTGCGCCCTCCTGCTGCCGCTCGCGGCCTGGGTGAGTAGGGCCCGGCGGCGGGGAGAAGCCGGGGGAGGCTCGGGGAGGCGTCGGGAGGCGGTTGACTTGCCCCCGGCGCGGAGAAAGGTCGGGAGGGGTCCGGAGGCGCGGGCGTGCCCCCGGCGCGGATGGGGAGGCACGGGGGAAGGGTCGGGGAAGAGTGCGGAGGCGCGGGCATGCCCGGGCATGGGCATCCTCGGGAGCGGACGCGGAGGCGAGCGCTCAGATGGAGGGGGTGGGGGGGGGGCAGGCGAGGAGTAGCGCGCAGGCCTGGGAGGGCGGTGGGGAGGGGAGGCGCGCAGACCGGGGGGGGGGGGCGGGGGGGAGGCGCGCAGACCGGGGAGGGCGGTGGGGAGGGGAGTGCAGGTGGGGGGGGGGGGAGGGGAGGCGCGCAGACCGGGGGGGGGGCGGGGGGGAGGCGCGCAGACCGGGGAGGGCGGTGGGGAGGGGAGTGCAGGCCGGGGTGGGGGGGGGAGGGGAGGCGCGCAGACCGGGGGGGGCGGGGGGGAGGCGCGCAGACCGGGGAGGGCGGTGGGGAGGGGAGTGCAGGCCGGGGAGGGGGGGGGGTGGGGCGGGGAGGAGGCGCGCAGACCGGGGGGGTGGGGCGGCGCGCGGAGAGGTGCGGGAAGACCGTGTGTCTTCCTTCGGGAGGTGGAGGAATCCGGGAATTCCCGGCGGCTGGGTTCTGGTGCGGGCCGCGGGGGGCGTGCTTAGCTGTGTGGCCGAGCGTGCGCCCTGGCCGGCGGTGCCGCACCCCGGTGGCAGCCAGGCGTTGGAGAGGGACACTGCGAGTTTGGGCCCGCCGTCGGATGTGCCGGGCGATCGGCGAGCAGCTGGAGGAGCGCGCACGGATGTGGAAACGGCGGCGGGGGGCAAGGGGGGGGGGATTCTCGAATTTTCTTCAGTGATTCCGGCCTTTAATTCGGTGCATCTCCTTGGCCGTATTTTCTGCGGCCTAGCATCCGCACAGGAATGGTTTGGTGCACAGCCCGTTTCAAGTGTTACAAGAAGCGGTTAGGTTTGCAAACAAACCGCAGGCGGCTGAGACTGATTTTTCCGCCGAGGTTAGCGGCCCATCGGGGTGTGCAGTTGGGACGTGTGGCCGCTAGGGGTCCTCGCCCCCCCAGCGTTCTCAAAGTTTGGCGTCGCGGCTCCGCTCCGGTCGAGCTGTTCGGGACCCAGGGAGGCAGGCCTCAGGCTCTCCGCACCTAGTGCCTTCCCTGAAGCCAGTTTGGCTACAGCGTCGCTGTTTTTCTGCCCCAGAAAGGATGGCTTTTCTGATTTTAGTACTCTTATTAAATAATGGCCAGTGTGCCAGCTTGAGGCGTTGGTGAAATTCCCGAGTTCAGTCTGGTGTTTTCTGCCCTGTGGGCATTCATGCCTAAGACCTCTGAAGGCCCTCCGCCCTGGGGCAGCCTCTGCTTCTGCACTTGCCAGGTGTAGTAAGCAGTGCCCAGGCTTTGTTCGGAGCATTCAGAATGAGGACCGCGGGGGCCCACTGGCCTGCGTTGTCTCTCTGTCGTAGGCCCTGCCCGCTGGTTGCTAGCAGCTTCCTTACTTGGGGCCATTTGTGCCGGGAATAAAGTCTGTATGGCGATGCCTTCGGACCCCGTTTAACGGCTGAAAAGCTTTATCCAGAGAGCCTTTTCTTTTTTCTTTCTTTTTTTAATTGTGAATTTTTCTTTCCACAATAGTAGTTGAGCTACGGCATCATGTTAGTTTCAGGTGTAACGCAACGGGTCAGCACTTAACGCATTGATAGGTATCGCGCGACGGTCATGACCGTGTCTGGTCCCCGTGCTGCCCCTTCCGTCCTAGGCTGGGCTTTTCCTCCCTGTGACTTACAACTGGACGTTTGTGTCTCCTGATTCCTTTCACCAGTTTTGCCCATCCCCCTCCCCTCTGGCAGCCGCCAGTTCTCTGTATGGATGAGTCTGTTTGCATGGCGTTCGTTTATTTCTGAGATTTCCACGTCTGAGCGAAATCTGAAGGAATTTGTCTGACTTACGTCCCTTAGCCTAATACCCTCTGGGGCCATCCACGTTGTTGCAGATGGCAGGGTTTCCCTCCTTTTCACGGATCAGTAATACTCCACTGTGTGTGTGTGTGTGTGTGTGTGTGTGTGTGTGTGTGTGTGTCTGTCTCCCCACGTGTACACACCACATCTTCATCCACCTGTTGATGGACACTTAGTTGTTTCCACCTCTTGGCTGTTGTGAATCAGGCTTCGGCGAACGTGGGGGTGCACGTGTCTCTCCGACATTCTGTTCAGGTGCAGCCCCAAAACCAGAATCGCTGCATTGTATACGGTGGTTGTCCTTTCCGCTTTTGAGGACCCTCCGTACCGTTGTGCAGGGTAGCTGCCCTAATCTGCGTTCCCGCCAACAGCGCGCAAGGCCTCCCTTTTCTCCGCATCCTCACCGACGTTTGTTACTTCTTGTCATTTTGATCCTATCCATTCTGACGTGTGCCAGGATGTTTTTCCCGGACGGTGAGTGACGTTGAGCATCTTTTCATGCGTGTGCTGGCCCTCTGTGTGTGTCTCCGTTGGAGGAATGTCTCCTCGAGTCTCTCCCCCCATTTGCGTTTGTCTTTTTGTTACGGAGTTGTAGCTGTTCTGTCTTTCGGATCACCCCCTTATCGGATGCATCGTGTGCAAGGATCTCCCCCGTTCAGCAGATTGCCACTCATTTTGTCGACGGCTTCCTTCCCTGTGCAAAAGGAGAGGGCCTTTTATTCCAGTGAACTTGGCCTTGCATCACAACGTGTTGGTTAGTGTTTTCTCAGGGTACTTTCCTCCACCGCCTTCTGGTCCTATACACTATCCGCTTTTGCACGTGTACCTTCTGGAATGAGCTCGCCAGCCTGCCTTCAGGGGTGCAGCGGAAAGGCCTCTCTCCTCCTCCACGTGGCTGCATCACAGCCACTGGGCGCAGGGTTCTCAGGCCCCTTCCAGTGCCTTTTCACAGCAGGCCGCAGGCTGGGGCCGGGGTGGTTCCGGAGTCTTCCGCAGCCCCTCCCAGAACCTTCCATTCTGTGAGGCTGGGGTCCGAGGGAAGAAGACGCTCACGTCAGATGGGTGTTATGTTCTTGTTAACTTAAATCCTTAGCTGCCTGCAGGCTTTTCGGGGTTCGTCCACTCGGTGCCTTGGGGGTTCGCAAATGCCGGTCGGTCGTGGTTCCCACGTGGCTTTGCGTGTCTAGCGGGAAATTCTTTAGGGATTTCCTGGCACAGAAGTGAAGGGGCTGGAGCGGACTTGGAGCCTGAGGGAGGGCAGAGAGGGAGGGCTGCTGGAGCCAGGAGGGGGACCCCTGGCTGGGGGGAGCGCCATGGGGGTGTGGGCCATGGAGAGGGAGGATCGGGAACTGTCGTCATCTGCGAGGCAGGTGCCCGAGGAGTTGAGTCGGGCACTTGGGTCTGGTGTCCAATTTATGAAGGCACCGACACAACTTAGGAAACGGGGTGAAGAATGTTTTGATGTGATTTTTTTTTTGAAGAGTGAAAATCTATGCAAAAACATCCTGAGATGAAAACAAAGAATGGGACCCTGCACTTGGCCTGAGCCTGCCCACGTGCTTCACATCCTAGGGTTCCAACCCCGTTTCTAGTAAAAACTTGATTCACAAAAGCTGGCAAGCTCTTCGCTGATTTCATGTCTTAAAATATTGCATCACACAGTGTTTACGTTGATGGCTGAATGGTGGGGGCGGGGGGTGGGGAGAGGAGCCTACATTTTTCCCCGCCTGTGTCCCAGCCCCCAAGGTCATGGCATGTACCGGGGGCCCCCAGAGCGCCACCACCGGTCCAGCTGAAACCACCCCCTCTCCGTCCGGTATGCTCCGGGGCAGGGAGTTGGTGCTCTGGCATCCTGAGTGCCAGATGCTGGGCAGATGGCAGCGGAGGCAGGGGGCCTTGATGGGGGTGTGGTGGTGGTGGTGGGGGACACAACTTCCTTTAGTGTTGTTTACCATGGGGAAGGGGAGGGACCCGGTGCCGGAAGAACTGGGAGCCCCAGCCATAGAGGAAACAGCCTCCATTATGTTCGTGACCAGGGTGTTGCAGAAAGGAAAGCTGCTTTGCTCTTGTCGTGAGGTTTTTTTTTTCCTTTTCTTTTTAAAAAAAGTTTTTAATTTTTCAGGTTTCCTTTTGAAATAACTTGGGACTTTTGGAGTTAGAAGAGTAGTTCTCATGGTTGTACAACAATGTGAACGGGCGTCCCGGACACTTAACAAACGGTCACTCTTAGGGGTGGTGCGTGTGTTAGCCCATTAAAAACAAAAACGAAAGGCTCAGAAAAGAACGGAAAGAAAATAAAATAGCACCGGCTTCTGTGCTTGCCGCCCAGGCCCCCCGGGGGGTGACGTGTGCGCCCCGATCACAGTGGGGGCGAGGGCCGGGGCAGTGCCCTTGCCTGTGTCTGCCGTCCCGCGGACGTCCCCGAGCAGACTCCTCCGTCCTCTGTGTCTTCTGTGACCTTAACGCCGCAGAGGAGTGCTGAGCCCTCGTCCCGCAGAACATTTCTCGGGTCGGGTTGGGTCTGTGTGGGCGGCTTGTCGTGAACGGATTCCAGCTTGGCATTTTGGGCAGAAATGGCACAGAAGTGACTGGGGTGTCTCTTCCAGTCGTGACGTCAACGTGTCCCCTCACGGCGATGCTGAGTTCGGTGACAGTGCAGGTCAAGTTAGCATTTTCTCTTCTGGAGCTGGGCGGCTTTGCAACTGGGTCGATACCGTGCTTTCCCACGCGCTTCTGTTCACGGTCGCGAGCCTGCCTTGGCGGGCTGTTGGCGGAGATCGTGGGCACCGCGGTGTGTGCACGACGAGCTTTCTTCCTGACGCCTGGCCAAGTAGTGTTTTGTTACTCCTTGTGAATACAAGAAGTAGAATGTAATCAGTTTCCCAGCGCGGGGAAGGAAAGAAGGGATGTGGAGACGGGGAGTCGGGGGAGCAAAAGCCGGGAAGCCCGGGGACGAGAAAATGGGCGCAAAGCTGGATCGTAACCACACGGCAGAGATGCAGAAAGCGAATGCGAATACGGTGCTGGTGCGACACGCGCACACCGGCTGATGTCCTCTCTGAGCAATCGGGTTGGGTCAGAAGGGCAAAGCCTGGCGAGGTGGGGCCTTTAAGAGCTCTGCCTGTAGAAGGACCAGCATGGCCGGTGGGACGCAGACGGGGACGGGAGACGGCAGACTCACCGAGGGACGGTGGGGTGACGTCAGCACGGTCCGGCACGAGAGTCTGCGTGTCTGAGGGCGTGCAGTGAGTGGCAGCTTGGGGGTGACGGGGAATGTCACCAAGAGGCAAGTGTGCAAATGCAGAATTCACAGATCTGAGGGAAGGTCCCAGCTCGTGAGCCCCCAGCGGAGCCCACCCCCGGGAGGTGGCCGTGTGCTTCACTGCACGCGTGTGTCTGGGCAGAGGATGCGTGGTCCCCATCTATAGATGGCCCCTCTTGATGACGCCTGCTCCCTTTTCTGATTGGAGGTGGACGTGGCGCTCGGCGTGGCCCCGTGTGACGTGACCGAGTACCAGCCGGAGGACAGCAACCTCTGCTGCCGGCTCTGCCCCGCTGGTGAGTCCCAGAGAACCTTCCGGGGCCTGTGGGGCTGCCCGGGGTGGGGGGATCCCCGCTGGCTGGCGTGGGCGGACCTCTCCTGGGCAGCCGCCCACCCGCCCCATCCACGCCCCGGGGACTCCCGTGAACCGGGCTGTGGGCTTGTTTTGGTGGGGGGGGCAGAGGTGGGGGTGCGTCCCCAGGCTGGACGCTCCTGTCTGCCCTCCTGCCGGGGTGACTGTGGACACCTGAGGAAGGGAAGTCCTACCAGGGCCGGGCCTGCACCCTCCTCACGCACGACACGTCCGTGGAGCCTTAGTGACCCTCGTGAGGATGCTGTCAATTAGCCCCACAAGGCAGATGGCGGGCCTCAGGCTCCGAGTGCCTGCTGTGTCCTCGCCCCGGCCCACCTCACCTCTTGCCCAGTCACCGTCACGGCAGCCGGGCCTCCTTTGTGGGGAACCCGGTCAGCCTGCCGCCCCCACGCACACAGACAGATGTGCCCGCGTTGGCATCCACGGTGTCTTTGGGGGGCCTCCACACGCGTCCACCGTCTCCATCTGTAACCACCCCCCCTCCCCCCCCCACTTGTGCCTCCTTTGCTCCGGGACCCTCGGCCGTTGGAGGGCTCCTGTTTCAGGGACCAAACATCCACACCTGGGCCGTTCACACCTGTATATCCCACACACACCTGTGCGTCCACAGCTGCGTGCACGTGTCCCCACACACGCACACGGCTCAGCTGGGAACAGGTTGCACACAGCCGGCCCAGCTGGAAACCTGGTGAACTCAGCCTGGTGGCAGAGTGAGGGCTGTGGCCCCCTCCTCCCAGGGAGGCGTGATTTGACTCCGCTACGGCCTTTGCACGAGGCAAGCGCTAGACCAGGGGGGCTCCTCTGGGACTGGTCAGAGCCCTCGGTCTCTAGACCGCCAGTGCTCCCTGTAAATCAGCCCGGGGTCCCCGGGGCGCTAGGGGCAGGCACACGGGCGTTGTCAGGCTCTCGGGCCACCTCCAGCGTGTGTGGTCGAAGCCCTCCGCTCGCGTGGGCCGGGAGTCGCCGGCGAAAGCCGAGGGGCGCCAGGTCCCCGGCTTCTCAGACGCAGGTGGCCAAGTGTCCATTCAGAACATTCCAAGGAGGTGTGGTTGGTGAGGGCTGGTCCTCCTCGAGGGGAGGCCTCGGGGGCTGGGTTGGGTCTGCTGCGAACCCCCTCCTCACCTCCGCGACCTCCCTTTCACACAGGCCAGTACGTCTTCAAACCGTGCAGGGCGAACCATACCGCCGGCGAGTGCCGCGTCTGTGAAACCGGCACCTTCCTCGCCTTCCCTAATGGCGAGCCTACTTGCCAGAGGTGCATCCAGTGCCGGAAGGGTAAGTGGGCACAGTGGGGTCTTGGCCTTTCAACTCGGCCTGTGGGCCTCGCCCCGAGGGAGTTACTACAGGTGAACACGTATTTTTATCGGGACGGGGTGTGTGGTGTGTGTGTGTGTGTGTGTGTGTGGTTAAGGAATCTCCATCCACAGGGCAGCAGGATTTTAGAGGTGCTGTATACGAGAACTATCTACAAAACTTTGTCTGAATTTCAATATATCAGCAACGGATTATTTTAAAAGATGTAATTTTTTTAAAAGATAACCATTTGCATCAGCAAAGGCAAAGAAAATAAGATCCTTTGAGATAAATCTAGCAAAGGACGTATAACACGTTTACGTGAACAAACAAGTTTGGAAAATCTAAACATACAGAGAAATACGAGACTATGGGAGGACCCCACGTTTTAAAGACACGTCGGTTCTCTGTGAAACGGTTCTCAGATTTGCTGTGTTCGCAGTGAAACTCCCAACAGCACGTAGCAACTCCTCACGCGTGCCGTATATTTTAAATATACGGTTTTTTATTTACAAAAAACAAAACAAAACAAAACCCTCACGAGGGTTTTCGTGGAACTCGATGAGCGGACAATCGCCGAAACCCTCCGGCAGAGGGCAGAGCGCAGCGGGCTCTCCCGCGTGGTCATATTTCGAGGCGACGGAGACAGCGTGATTTGCACAAAGGGGAAGACGGCCCCGCGGATGTGGAAAGTGGCCTGTGGCACCGCGACCGACCCGTCCACGGGGGGAAGGGGCGGATTGCAAACGACGCTGGCCTGGACCGCGGGCTGTCCTTCGGTGCGGGACGGGAAGCTTCCGCTGCCCCCACGAGTGGTTCCTCCCACCTCACGGTCCACAGGTGAAAAGTACTTCTTTGAGAGGAGGACGTGAGGAGCACTTAGGACTTCCAGGCAGCGACAGAACGTTTTACGGGATTTCTGAAAACCCTACACCATAACGTCAAGGTGGGTACACGTGGCGGCAGTCGAACGACCCAGCTCCCGTTTTGTCGCGAGGCACGAAAGTTAAGCCGCGAGGGGGCAGAATCTGTTGGTGACACAGCCCACGCGTAATTCACACCTGGAGCAAATCAGTCGTACGGTTTGGAAAAACGCTTCGAGTGGAGACAGACAGACAGACAGACAGACGTGGTGAAGGAGATGGGGCACGGAGCGCCGGCAACCATCGCGAAAAGCGCCGGCGTGGAGGGACGGACGGACGTGCTGTCTTCTGGCAGCCGGACGGAGCGTCGCTGCGGATGCCCAGCATTCGCGGGGACCGAGAACAGCGAGCGAGCGCTCCGTCCCCACGGGAGAAGCAGGGTCCGCACACCCCGCACACAGTTGGGGCTGCCCACCCGCCCCGCGTCCCGATCCAGACCTGGACAGGCTCTTGCCCGTGTGTGCTGGGTCGTGGGGAGGGGTTCGCAGTCGCGTAAAGCCAGAAGCAACCCGAGCGTCCGCTGACCGAGAAGCAGGTGCACGCAGGAGGAAGCCGCGGAAGCCGGCCCGGCGCGTGCGCGGCGGGATCCCGCCTGCGTCGTGTCTTGCCAAACCCGTCTGGGTTTTGGAAGCGTGGGAGCGGAGTGACGCCGTGGAGGGACCGGACCCGGGTGCGGGTCTGGACGTGGCGTCGAGCTGCGAGTGTGGTCGTGTTTCATCGTCATCTGTATCTCGAGTACGGTTCTTTGACATCCAGCGCGGCGGAAGGCTCTGGAAGGGTGGTCGTCAGCGTGGCCGCTGTGGTTCTCGCTGGCCGGCGGAGGGGGCCCTGTGTCTATGCCGTTCTCGCCCCGAGGTTTTGCTCGTGTGGGACACGTGGTGGTGGTGTGCTTTTGTGGGGCGGACGAGGTGAGGGGCGCTGCGGGCTCTCTCTGAGGAGCTGGCCCCGGCCCCTCGGCCCAGGCTGCAGGGGTGAGGGCCGGCTGTTAGCTCCTTTCCGCCCCTGCGTAGTCGGGAGGCTGAGGACGGTTCGGCGCCCTTGACCAAGGTTCTGGGCGCGGCCCGGTGTGGGCAGGGACTTTCCCGTCCGCCCCTGCTGACCCGCGACCCTCTCCCGCCAGGAGACCAGGAGGTGGTGGCCAAGTGCTCCCCCACCAGCGACCGGCAGTGTCAGTGCAGAAAGGGGAGTTTCTACTGCAACTCTGTGGACTGCGTGGAGAACTGCCTCCGGTGTACAAGGTCCTGGGGGCACAGGCGTGGGCCCCTCCTGTCCTCCCAGTAGTACAGACCCCAGGCTCCCAGTGGTGGTGGAGACAGTCCAAACCCACAGGCAGTGAGGACTCCGTGAGGGGTGAGGGGGGTAGAGGGCGTGGGAGGGGACCAGGCTCTCAAGCAGAGGCCTGGCGAGGAGGGTAGGGAGCCATAGAGGGTTCTGGGGGAAGAGCAGTCCAGGCAGACAGAACGGTAGGGCCGCGCCCTGCGGCAGCGCGGGATGGCCGCTGTCCCCGTGGGGGTCCTGTGGCCCCTGTGGGCGTCCTGTGCCTGTGGTAACAAAGTGCCACAGCTGGGCAGCTTCAAGAAAACCAACAGAAGTGTGTTCTCTCCCAGCTCTGTTCACCAGGCGCCTGAAACCCAGGTGTGAGCAGGGCCGTGCTCCCTCCGCAGGCTCTAGGGGAGGACCCTGGCTCGCCTCTTCCAGCCTCTGACGCTGTGGGCACTCCGTGATGCTCTTTCGCTTACCTTCCGTCTGCTTCTGTCTCTGCGAGGTCACCTCTCGCGTTTGTGTCTCGGTATCTGCACACGGCCTCTCTCTGTCCCAGTCCGAGTTCCCTCCTCCAAGGACACCGGTCCTTGATTTAGGCCCACTGAAGTCTGGCACGGCCTCACTGTGAAGTGCTTCTGTCTGCAAAGACCCTGTGTCCACATAAGGTCAACTTCTGGGGTTCTGGGTGGGCGCGGGTTTGGGGAGGGCCTTGTGGGGAGACCTGTACGGTGGCAAAGCCGTTTAAAACAGGTCCGGTTTCTGAGGCACATTGTGAACTGATACGACTCAGGTTCCTGCACCTGGCGAGTCCAAAGTAAGGACTGCTTTCAGGTCTGGTGTGATCCAGGCTCTGGCTTCTCTGGGCTTGCTTGCTTGTCCCCTTCTCCACGTGCTTCCTCTTTGGCCTAACTTCTCTCTCGATGGGCATGGGGCTCCAGCTGCAGTAGGGCCAGTGCTCCTAGCCACACACAGCTCTGTCCAGGAACAGAGAGGGAGGCTCTTCAGCATAGGACGCTCTTATTCTCCATGAGCCAGTTTGGGCCAGAGAGCCCGGGAGATGCCAGGCAGTGTTTGCCTGAAGGCTGGCGGGCCGTCGTGGGAGCTGTGGGTGGTGGGAAGGACGTTGCGTGCCGCGCCCAGGCAGGGAGGAGTAACGCTCCGGGTTTCTTCACCCTTCAGATGTCCTGGCGTTGTCCTGTCACCTTGCAATGCTACCAGCAACACGGTTTGTGCCACAGAAACTGATCCAGGGCGTCCAGGTAAGGAACTGAGCTCATCTATCTCTCTTTTTTTTTTTTAATGTTTAATATTTGAGATAGAGACACAGAGCGTGAGCGGGAGAGGGTCAGAGAGAGAGAGGGAGACACAGAATGCGAAGCGGGCTCCAGGCTCCGAGCTGTCAGCACAGAGCCCGACGCGGGGCTCGAACCCACGAACCGTGAGATCGTGACCCGAGCCGAAGTCGGCCGCTTAACCGACTGAGACCCCCGGGTGCCCCCTGAGGTCATGTCTTGAATCCAGGTCAGCAGACCTTTCCCATAAAGGTAAAAAGCGTAGGTTTTGCAGGCCCTGCGGTCTCTCTTGTCACTCCTCAACCCTCCCTGCCACTGAAGCAAAAGCCCGAGACGGTAAGTACACAGATGGGCTCGGCTGGGTGCCATCAAAAACGTACTTGCAGAAAAGCGTACTTGTAGTGGGCTGGGTGCCCGCGGGCCACCGCTCATAGACCTCCGTCTTGAGTAAACAGCATCCTTGGTGACAAGCTGTGACTTGCCCCCGCCTTGCGCCCTCTTGTGCTAAGGGCCTGTGCGAGACATGCCTGCTTCATACTGAGTCGCAGGCAGGTTTGTTTCTCACTTTTGATAATCATAGCTGACCCCTGAACAGCACGGGGTGAGGGGCGCTGATGCCCCACGCGGTCAGATCCACATAGAACTTTCGATCCCCCCGACAGCCTAACTACGAACAGTGCGCTGTTGACCAGAAGCCTTAGCAGTGACGCGAACGGTCGATTGACCCCTGTTTTGTGTGTTTTGTCTGTACCGTGTGCTGTGTTTTTACAATAGAGTAAACTGGAGGGGAGAAAAGGGCGTTCAGTGAATGAAGGGAAAATACGTTTACGGCGCCCTACTGCTTGTAGAAACGATCCACACGTAAGCGGGCCCTCGCGGTTGAAACCCATGTTCAAGGGTCAACTGTGTTTGTAAATGTTGGAAATTACGAAGTTAGGGTAGGATTCCTTTTTATTCACGCTGAGGGGTCTCCCGAGGGACGGGCTCTTCCTTGAACGAGGTCCCTTTATTGTGCCCCGTGTGCGAGAGCTCTGCTCACCTTGAGATTCTCACGGGACCTGCCAGAAGCTGTACTCTTTTCCTGTTCTGATTGTGTCCTGTGATGAGCCTGGGATCGGTGTTCCGCATGCCGTGGGGTAAGGGGGTCAGGCTTCGATGTGTTTTCCCACACGCACACACGAATGACCCAGGACCGTGTTTGGAAAAGACAGTCCCTCCCACCTGCCCTGGGGTCCCTGGGTGGTGAAGGCAGTTCCTCCTGTTCGGTTTGGGGCCACACCCACCCGCAGGCCTTGCCGGCAGAGGCCCGGGGCCCCCAGTCCTTCTCCGCACGGTCTTTGGTGTGTCAGTTCACACTGCGGAATCGGCTTGTTGATTTCCACGGAAGATTTTGATCACGTAACGTGCACTTTGAAAGGATATTTTAACACCGGGAAAAATTGGGAAGGGCCTCATCTGAGAATAAGGAACATCTCTGAGTCAAACCGCAGCACCATGCGGAAGTTGTGCCCCATCGTCTGTCCTTCCCAGCACCGGCTGCTGACGCCAATGACGTGCGGGTGGCTGCCGGTCCAGGGCTCAGATGGGTGTGCCCTGCCCCCCCCCCCCCCGCCCCCCGCCGTGTCTTTGTGTCCACGAGTGCTGTCGGTGCTGTGGTCTCACCAGGGTGACACCAGGACACCCAAGTGGTCATGCCAGATGTCTCCCCAGGGTGGACCTGCCCTGTCCCTCCGGCCACCGTGGGTGGGCCTTGCTCCAGTCAGGACGGGCCGTCCCCTGCCTCCTGCTGCCAGCTGTGACCGCTCACACCGGAGCCCCGGCCTGGGTACCAGAACCCCTAGCCGCCCCCCTGGCCCTGTACGCCTCCTGCTGCTTCCGGCCCCCTGCGTGGGGCCCCAGGTCCCCCGAGCCTGGGGTCCTCGTCCGTGACACAGGAGGCGCGAGCCTCTCCTGTCTCCCACTGGGGACATTCGAGATGATGATCCGTGGGAGAGGGCTCGGGGCCTTTCTGTAGCACGTGGCTTGAATGAGGAGGGTGTGCCTGACCCTGCTACAGCGTCTGTTTTGTCTCCTTCCAGAAAACAAACGTGGGTCTGAGTTCCTCGTGCCGTGGGTGACCGTGAGCGTCATTCTTGCCGTGGCCGTCGTCGTCGGTGTTTATTGGTATAAGAAGAAAGGTGAGTTAGTGTCAGTCAGTCCTGGAGAAGCCAGCTCAGCAGGAGCTCAGAAGTGGACACTTGGGGTTAAGCGGTCCCTGACGGGGACTTTTTCACTTATTTAAAAAAAATCGTATTTGTTTTTAGTGTTTGTTTTTGCGAGAGACACAGCATGAGTGGGGGAGGGGCAGAGAGGGAGACACAGAATCCGAAGCGGGCTCCAGGCTCCCAGCTGTCCGCACAGAGCCCGACGCGGGGCTCGAACCCTCAAACCGTGAGATCATGACCTGAGCTGAAGTCGGACGCTTAACCGACAGAGCCCCCCCCAGGCGCCCCGGGGACTTGTCCATTGGGAGCACGGCTGTGCTCATCTTCTCACTCGCGCTCTTGAGCTCCGGGCTGTGGCACGGGGGCCCTGCCGCCTGCTCCCTGGCACACGGGTCTTAAGGCCAGGGTCTCAGGTCCACCGGCTGGGGATGCCGTGTCTGGGGTGCTGTCGGCCAAGAAGCAGGGCGAGGCGGGTGCTGTGTCGGCAGGGGGCTCCTGGGGTGGGTGGGCGGCGGTGCCCGGGTGCTGGCAAAGCCCCCCAGGTGGCGCTCACCTCCTGTGTCCTTCCCAGGTGTGCGGGTCTCCTACCAGCCGATCGTCAGATTGTTGAAGGGTAAGTGTGCTTTCTTGCCAGTTCAAGGCGCTTCCTTTCCTCACGGAAGTCATTGTCCCCGCTGATACCAACCGTGGTCATTTCTCTTCTCTTTGGTCTTCAGGAAGGTCGGACGGGCCAGGCGTCTTTGTGAGTACTGCCCTGGGGTTTGCCTGATGGTAGCTGCTGGCCTTGGTGGCCGCAGAGTCCCAGAAGATGCCCGGGGCGGGGGCGGGGGCGGGGGTGGGGGCAGGCGGCAGCCCCTTCCTCGGCTGTGTCTGCTGCACCTTGTGTGGGGGCGTCCGCACGCGCCTCAGCGGACAGAGCCCCGGAATGTGCTGGTCGGGACCAGAGTGGAAAACGAGGCACGGAGGGGCAGAGGGGTTCTGCGTGTGGGTCCCAGGGCTGCCGAAGCAGGTCACGACGCATCACGGAGCTCGTGGCTTGCGTGTCTGCGGCCCCTCTGTGGGGCTGGCTCTTTCCAACGCCCTCGGGGGGTGGGGGGCCCCTCCCTGCATCTTTGGGGGAGGCCGGCGGCCGGGAACCCTGGTTGCTGGGCGCTTAGAGGCATCCGTCTTTGTCTGCTTGCTCCCCACCTGCCTGTGCATCTCAGAGCCGGTCTCCTCTTGGGGACACTCCGCCCCGGGTTACGGCTCACGCTAATCCAGTGTCTACCCCCCCTGCAGTTAGGTCCCATTTGCGGGCACCAGGGGGTTAGAGCGTAGGCACACAGGTGCATCTCGGAGACGCTGCGGGTTCGGTTCCAGACCGCTGCCGTGTAGCAAGTGCACGGGAAAGCCAGTCTTCCTAGCACGTAGGAAAGTTCTGCGTGTCCCGTAGTGCGGTCTCTTCAGTGCGTGATAGCCTCGTCTACGCAAACCGTGCACGCCTCACTTAAACATTCTATCGTGAGTGCCAACCACCCTCTGAGGTCCGGGTGAGCTGTCCTCACGGATCGCAGGTCACCAGATACGGTGATGACGACACAGGTTGAAATACGGCGAGAATTACCAGAGACACGAAGTCAGCCAACGGGGTCGGGAAAATGGCGCCCACAGATGTGCTCAAGGCAGGGTCGCCACGAGCCCTCATCTGTGAAGAATCGTACTTGGCAGGGAGCCTGGGGGGCCCAGTCAGTTAAGCATCCCGCTCTGGAATTCGGCTCAGGTCACGATCTCGCGGTTCATGAGATGGAGCCCCGCATCGGCTCTGTGCTGACAGCGTGGAGCCTGCCTGAGATTCATTTGTTCGTGTTCTCTCTCTCTCTCTCTCTCTCTCTGTCCCTCCTCCACCTACACACGCTCTCTCAAAAAAAAAAACATACCTGCAAAGTGCAATAAAATGACCTACGCCTATATCTTGGGGCGGGGGCCACTTTCCACCCACCACAGGCTTGGGTTGGGGGTCTCGGGACCCCTCCCAAGCAGCCGGTGGCAGAACAGGGAGCTCGCCCCATGCGGTGTTCTCGAAAACTGCACATTTCCCGCGTAATCGTCAGGCAGTTGACGTCCCCCCCCACCCCCGCCCCGGGTAGTGGCTTGGGAAGCCCCTGTGCAGCAGGCTTCTGTGACCAAGAGAAACGACTTTGCCCTTCAGCCACTGAGAAGCAACTCGCAGCTCGAGACGGTGAGACCCGAGGCGCCCCCGGCCCCCGGCACAGAAACCCAGCCTGCGGAGGAGGAGAGCCTGGCCTTGATGCCCGAGGCCAGGCCCCACCCGGGGCCCTCAGGGGAGTCCGAGGAAAGCCCTGAGCTGCAGGCCTTGGTGGTCGGAGGAAGCCCGGTGGTCCAGGAACAGACGTTAGAAGCCTCTGCTCCTGCCGCTCCGGAGCCCCAGGACGGGACCCAGGCGTTCCCTTCGCTCAAGAGTCTAGAGGAGGTGAGTGAAGTGTCTGCGTGGGTCCCGGTGATGACGCAGCCCGTGCGTAGCGGGCATTCGCGTGCGCAGAGCTCCGCGTTAAGTGCTAACGTGCGAGCTTTCGCAGCCGTCTTGTAGGAGTGCCCTGGGGCGGCTTAAACAGCACACCCTGCCGTCTCAGTCCAAGAACAGGCCGTCGCGGGGCTGCTTCCTGCTGAGGCTGCGAGGGATGGTCTGGTCCAGGCCTCCCCCCGGCTGCCGCTGGTGTCTGGCCGCCTTCGGGGCTCCTTGGCTTGGAGTGGCATCGCCCCGACCTCTGCCTGCACCCTCAGGGCCGCGTCTCCCTGTGTACGAGTCCGCGTCCAACGCGCCCCTTTTCCTGAGGACGGGGGGCGCCTTGGAATAGGGCCCACCCCAATAACCCTCTCGTAAGCTTACTGCGGGCAACGATCCCGGTCCCAAACACGGTCAGTGTTTACGGGTTTGGGCCTCAGTGTTTGCGGGGGGGCAGGGGGTGCGGCACAGGTCAGCCCCTAACGATCCCCAACCCGACCTGCTGTCCGAAGGGACCGTGACACGGAGGTGGGTGCCGAGTCTCCGAGAGTGTCCTTGTCCGGGTACCGCGCTTGGGGTGTGGCAGGAAGGAGGAGGCCCGGCCCGTTGGTGTCGCACACCAGGGCCTCCCGAGCGCAGCGCGCGTCTCGTTCCGCGCGGCGGACCTCGGCCGAGCACCACCCGTGTGCCAGCCGTGCCGTCCGGGTCGCGGGACCATGGGAGAGAGGGACGGGCCTCGTCCGGTGCGCTCCCCCTCGGAGGACAGCAGCAGCCCCCATCCTCTGTTGCGGGGATGTGCGGGCCCGTCTGGAGTTGGTGACACCCGAATAGGGTTTGGCAAGCTGGGCAGATACCTGCCGAGTGGCACTAGTGGAGGGGGACTGTTCAGGAAGAGGGGGGGCCAGAGCCAGCACTTGGGGCCTGACCGGGGTCTGTTTCTGAGTCCTCAAGGAGCTGCGGGACGAGGTCCCAGGGAGGAGATCACGGGACCCTGGGCGGCTGTGGTGGGGGTGCAGGGAGGTCAGGAACTCTGCTTTGGAGCCTGGGTTCCTGGGTCGAGTGCCGTTAGGCGTCATTCCAGGGACACGGTCTATGACTCCAGATTCTCCAAGAGTTCTGAGGGGAGTCAGGTACAGAAGTGAGGACCCTCGTGCGTCTCGGCGGGAGGCCCGGGGGGTCGCTCTCGGGCGGACACCTGTGCGGTGCTCGCACACACTGGCATCGCCCGCGACTAGGAAACTGCATTTACGAGTGTCCTCCCTGTTAGTATTATCTGGGCCGGGACAGGATCCCCCCCGGTGACATAGTTCAGCTGTCACCTGCCCACCCGAGCAGGGGTCTCCGTGCCACAGCGGCAACACCGTGCTGTCCCTCGGCCCGGGGCATGGCGTGTCCCGGGACCACTGGCCGGGAGACACGAGTGGGCTGTGAGCTCTCTGCCCCCGTCGGGAGCTCCCTCAAGGCCACCTCACGTTCGCAGAGCCACACCTGCCCCCACCCTGCTGCTCCCTCCCACCACATCGTGCTTCTGTTTCAGACACGGGTTTCTTGCCCTGGGTCAATTTTATTTCTTTCTCTTCGCAGCGATACAAAAAGGAATATTTTGTCAAGGATAACTCCAAAGAAGGTACGTGATCTGAATTCTCACTTACAGTGAGTGACCGGGCTTCGCCTTGTTTCCGGGAACCCCTGCCTGCATGAAGCGGTGGGACCTTCTGTCAGCTCGACCCGTGCTTTTTCACTGCCACTAATGGCATTAGGGGAAACAGCATTTGCCCAACATGAGTTTTGCGGGGTTCATCAGGCTTTGATCTTATG
Source organism: Panthera pardus (assembly GCF_024362965.1). Lineage (NCBI taxonomy): Eukaryota > Metazoa > Chordata > Mammalia > Carnivora > Felidae > Panthera > Panthera pardus. Next base: position 2,534,972 of record NW_026526677.1, on the reverse strand, counting down.
ACCCATTCGTGTGTTTAAGAAACACTAACGGGCAGCAGGAATGCTTTCTACGCTCCTGGATGGGTAGGGCCCCCCCCCCCCCCGGCTAGGAGACATGCTGCACGTCGGGTGCTTTTGTATCCCCTCCACTAATGGTTCTGCAAGATCGCCCCAGCACACGGGTTTAAAAACATGACAGTCTGAAACTCGGGCTACAGAAGTCGCCCCAGGCCTCAGACCCTAACCATGGTCCCCAGCTGACACCAGAAGGCCTTCCTGTCCTGACCGTCTTATAGCCTTTCTCTGGGGGTCAAGGGAGAGAAGGCAGGTGGACTACAGCAGACTGCGTTCTCCGACAGCTTCCTGCTTGCCCCCACCCTCGGCTCCTCCCGGGCTCGGGCTCGGGCTCAAGGGCTCGAGGAACGAGCTACAGGCAGGGCGCCTGCGGGGCAAAAGCTGTGGCAGAGGTGGCCCAGCCTCCGCCGTCTCCCAGCTCCTGGGCCTGATCACTTCCCAGTACAAGACCTCCCATGTCCTAGGTGTGGTGTGCTGGCCCGGGGTGGGGGGGGCGGGGGGGGGGGCCCGGCCCCGGGAAAATGGGACGGTGGGGCCACCCGTGACCTTACTCCCAGGGCCCAGCGACAGCAGGTGCCACGTGGTCATCCCAGGAATGTAACCGTCTTCCTTTCTGGCTTTGTCTCTTGCAGCTACCGCGACCATCCATTATGAGTTTGTAAAGAGCAGCATGGGAAACGACTGGAAGATGTTCATGAGGCTGATTGGTCTGGATGAGACGGACATTGACTCTTGCGAATGCGAGAATCCAGGCAATTTGATGGAGCAGCGTCACAGGATGCTCTTTACGTGGCGAAAGAAGCTGGGAAAGGAAGCTTCTGTTTTTAAACTCCTGGCTGCCCTCCATAAACTGGGGCTTCAAATGTATTTGCAAAACATTATAAACAACTTAGTTGCCGAAGGTATTTTAGGCAGGCATGTAGGGACCTCCGACTAAAGTGAAGTTTTGGCGTTGGATTGTGCCTTCAAGCAGGACTTCAAATGGACTGGACGTGATCTTCTTGCCCAGGTCTATCCTATTAGGAATTGTTTGAGTCCCAGGTGAAGTTGTGTGCGTTCTCTGAATTGATTTCTACGGAACATTTCCATCAGGGAGGTCAGTTTTACGTGCCAGTCAAGAGTGTTTCCCTGCAAGGGACCGGGAGCTTCAGACACTGCCTGTGGGGACGTCCTGCGGGGACTGGGGATTCTAGCAAGTTGTGGACTCTTGCCAGAGGGATCCACTTACTGTGTCGAGTTGATTCGCATTCCTCAGCCCTCTTCTGGGTTCTGAGGCCAGGAGAGTTTGACTATTTTTCTGCCATGGCCTGCACCGGGTCCGAGTCACTGCGATGTCCCCAGGACCTAGAACGGGGTGCCATTGTGACTGAGTGCTCTGTGAGTGTGAACAGCTCAGTGACCAGGAACCTGTACCCGGCAGCTGCATGAGACCATCTCAGGGCTTCAGCCGGAGGCCTAGACCCCGGCCTGCTTTTTAAAAAAATTTTTAAGGGGTGCCTGGGTGGCCTAGTCGGTTGAGCGTCCAACTTCGGCCGGCTCAGGTCACGATCTCACGGTTCGTGGGTTCGAGCCCCACGTCGGGCTCTGTGCTGACAGCTCGGAGCCTGGAACCCGCTTCTGATTTCTGTGTCTCCCCCTCTCTCTGCCCCTCTGCTCACGCTCTGTCTCTCAAAAATAAATGTTAAAGAATTTTTTTTTTTTAACGTTTGTTTATTTTCAGGGAGAGCGAATGACTCCATGTTTCTAAGCTAATCCGTGCTTAGATTGGGCAGGTTGAAAGGAGGTTACATATTGTTTTTAACTCTATTTCCTAAAAAACTTTTTAATTCTATTTCGTAAAAAACTCTATTTCATAAAAAAAAAAAAAAAAAAAAAAGACCACTCAGAGGCCTGAATTCTTCAGACTCTGTCTCCCTCTTTCTCTGCCCCTCACCCATTCATGCGCGCTCTCTCTCTCTCTCTCTCTCTCAAAAATAAGCCTGAAAAAAAAATTTTGTGAAGTTACTGATATCAACATTTTGTTCTTTATTTTTACCTAATAAAATTCCTGTCTTAAGTAGCATTTCCTTTTATTTCTGGTGGGTACACAATCTTGGGTGTGATATCTTTAGCAGGGGAAGGCATGCACAGGGGAAGGAACGGACCCCAAGGATGTGATTTGCCCGAGGGAGGGGCTCTGGGAATGTCAGTGGCCTCAGAATGGGATCTCCACCCTGCCCTCCTCACTCGCCCCAGACCTCGCCAGATTAGCCTGCACACTTCCAGCACCAAGCCCTGCGACTTCCAGTTCCTCATTAAATGCTGCTACAGCCACCCAGTTCAGGAGCTGAGGTGTCCTCTCAGAGGTGGGATGCCACCAAGTCTCTCGTTGACCCTCCCTCCCACACCCCAGTGTCTGCTGCTTCCTGTGGCTCTCCCAGGCTTGTCTACTCACCCTACCAATCCAGGCCACCATTCGCTCTCCTACAGACTGTTGAAAGGCCTCGGGCGTTGCTTTCCTCTGGCTCTCCGGGGTTCATTCCACTAGCACCTGGCAATCGAATGACAGTCCTCAAGCACAAATACAGTCATGCCTTGTCCTGTCTAAACCCTTCAGGGGTCAGTGCCCTTCTTGACCTTGCTTACAAGATGCTTCAAAAAGGTCCGAGCGATGGCCTGTGCCTGGAGCCCCGCCTCTTGCCAGGGCTGCTCCAGCACCTTCTGTGCTAAGGCTCAAGTTACCAGGGGCTGTGCTTTCTGCTGGGTTCTTTTGCAGGACAGTACCCTCTACCTGGAAGGCACTTCCCACCCATCCCGAATCCCATCTTCTAAGCTTCCTTCGAACTAGTCCTCCATCCAGGCCGGCACATTCCTGTCTCGGGGAGGCGGGATAGGGGTGGGGGGGGGGGGTGGGCAAGGGCCTGTCCCCACACCACTGGGTACAATGCCAACTTAAACAGGCATGCATGAGATCTGTCTTTGATGCCCGTCTCCCGAGGCGGGACTGCAACATTCCTCCCTGACACCCCAACCCCAACCCCACACACACCTCCACCAAGCCCCGCGCCCGGGCTGGCCCCGGGCCTCGTCATGGGCCCGGACACGGAACGGGTAGCTCCGGGGATGCCCAAGGAGGAAGGACGTCCGCGGCGCTGTAACAACTACAACTCCCAGCATGCCCTGAGCCGGCGGCGTCCCGGGTCCGCGGCGGTTGCCTAGCGACCGGGCGTGTCCCGGAAGGTTGGCCGGAAGCTGGGCGGGACTTCCGGGGCGGTGGTTGCATCAGATTCTGGGAAGCCGGCGCCGCGGCTGCTGGTTTGTAATTCCTACGATGTCAGGTTCCTCTGGGGAGCAGGGTGAGTGCGCGCGGGGAGGCAAGCGGGGCGACCCCGGGCCTGAGGGGGCGGCGGGTGTCCGGGGCGGGCGGGGGGCGACCCCGGGCCTGAGGGCGGCGGGTTTCCGGGGTGTGCAGGCTGGGGGCGACCGCGGGCCGGAGCGAGGCGGGTCCCCGGGGAGGGCAAGCGGGGGGCGACCGCGGGCCCGAGGGAGGCTGGTCCCCGGGGAGGGCAGGCGGGACGACCCCCGGCCTGGGCCTGCGCTGTCCGCACTTCGCTGGGACCCGACTTGGCTCCTGACGGCGCCGCGGCCACCCCCTCCTCAGCCTCAGTCTCCTCGGGTTGTGCCCGGGACGACCTCGCCCCCTCCAGCCCCAGCTGTGCTCCGGGGACAGGCAGAGCCCGAGGGTTGTTGCGATTTGCGCCCAGCCGGCCAGCAACCCGGGGGTGGGCGGAAGACGCCGGGGGTACGCGGCCCCACACATGAAAGGCTTGGGGTTTCACGAAGCCTTTCATCTGCGGCTCCGCAAACAGTGGTCATTGGGATCTGCGTGGTCGGAGCGTTATTGCCGCACTTTATTGCCGCCGCGGAGGTTCAGGGAGCAGCCTTGGCTCTGCCCACCCGGGTCACCGATGCCACCAGCGGGTGGACAAGTGAGTCCACAGGCAGACCTCCGCAGAGCACTGGATCTTCTCCCACCGTCCGGCTCGCAAGGCTGTAGCCGCTGGCAAGACCAGAGACTGTCACCAGGATTCCTAAGTCTGGAGCAAACTTCCCTCGGGAAGTTCTTATGCTCTTGGCTGGTGACGATTACATGCCAGTCTGCCGGCCTGCCCCCAGTGTAGGCTGGTCAAGGCTTTCCTGGCCCCCAGTCCTCCTCTTTGCTCCTGAGGTCTCTGGGGCTCAAAGTGGGGAAACCCAGCGATGTGAGAGGCACCCATGTGCCGGGGCTGCTGTCCCACACCAGTGCCCACAGACCAGGCCCGCTGGATGTCACCCAACAGGTGTGCCTGGATTCCAGCACTGCCCCCACCTGCCTTGCCGCCAGACAGCCCTCGGACAGGTGTCCACCCAGACTCCCGTAAAACAGCATCGTGCTTCCCAGCCCTGACCGCAGAGCCGGTCCGGCTGGGCTGGGGTCCCAGCTGTGCCCCTTTCTCGCAGCACAGAGGGGTGACGCGTACGGCCGCAGAGGATGCGGGCCCCTAAAGGAGTCATTACTAGCGACGGATTTAGAACAGCGCCTGGCACAGGATAGGTGCTGTGTGTCTGGGTTGAGACTAGAGCTGCTGTCTTGCCTTCTGTTGTTTTGTCTTTTTTCTTTTTTTTAAGTTTATTTTTGAGAGGTGGGGGAGGGGCAGAGAGAGAGAGAGTCCCCAAGCACACGGGGCTGGATAAACCACGCGGGACTCCGTCTTACAAGCCATGGGGATCATGACCTGAGCTGAAATCAAGAGTCAGGTGCTTAACCGACTGAGCCCCTCAGGCGCCCCCTTTACTCTTTTTTTTTTTTTTTTTTTTTTTTTAATGAAAGTGTGGTTTTGGTTCATTGGTTTTTTCCTTTAATTGCTTTAGAATTTGAGGGTTTTGGAGCCTTGATAGGAGTTGGCCTCGGTAGGATGTCTGGACCACTGATAGATTTTTGTAGTCTTGTGCCTTGGGACCACATGTCCCAGCCAGGGGTTGGCCCCAGGGCACAGCTCACCTGTACTTCCTTTACTGCCGCCCCCCCCCCCCACCTGTTCCCCAGGCTTCCCTCAAAGACAACACCCTAAGACCACCCTCTGAGGAGACTGGAGGTAAAATGAAACTGGAAAGGGCTTTATATTAGGTGCCAGAGTTGTAGATGTGCTTGGTTTCCAGTTCCCGAAAGGTTTTTGTTCTGAAGGTTAGAGTCGTCAAAAGTGACCATCTTCCCAGACTTGAAAGAGACCCTCATTTAGAATATTCTTCCCATTTCAGATTGTCTTCCCTAAGGTGGTTCAGGACATCTGTTTGGTCCCCTATGATGACATTGGGTTTACGGCCTCTCCCTTGTGTTTTGAAGGCGCGCGCCCCTCCCAGGTTCCGGTGACTCTTCTGAGGACCCCTGGGGGGTGACTCTTCTCTGAGGACCCCTGGGGGCACTCAGCTCCTCTCAGAGGCCTCACCCTGCAGACTCACAGCCTCTGGTGGCTCTGCATGAGGTCCAACTTGCTGTTCCGTTTTTGATGCAGTGCAAAGGGTCCTCGCGATAATCACGTAGGTAGCGTTGTTCTCGGCCTGCACGCCTTCCGGGCCCTGGTCTGCATGCACCCGTCCCGGCCTTTGGTCCTCAGAGCGACTCTGGGGTAGATGCTGCGCTTCTCTTCCTGGACCGGCGAGAGTCCTGAAGCTCCGAGGAGTGAAGTGATTTGTCCGGGGTCACACAGCCAGAGGCAGAGCCAGGCTTCTGTGGTCTATCTCAGACCACAGTGGGGATCTTAACCATGATCCCGTGCTGCCTTTGATGATAATCTGTCCGATTCCATTCAGAATAACAGCGAGGGTCCTAATTCCAGAGCGTGTCGGGACAGATAAGATCAAGGCAACGTGCTGCTGGGTTTCCCAAGGAAAAACGGAACGTGTGTATTCATAGATTGCAACTATTAGCTCAGTTGTGAACTCACATTTCCCGGTATTTACTTCTTTAAAGTTGTAAGAGAGGTGCCCGTGGGGTAGAAACTAAGCCATTTCCGGTGTCCCGGCACCCGCTTACCTGGGCAGCAGACTGTGCTTCTAATCACCAGAAGGTCTGTGCAATGCCACGTGAGAGCGTTATAGCTTCTGTTTCGGTGGAAAAGTGTCACTGAGCAGTTGAAAAAGGTTTGCTTAAATGGATCTGTCACCTGCCATTTACCCCGCGAACGCGCATGGAGCGCCTGCCTTGCTCGGCACCGCGGGGCCCCGGAGCCCTGAATGCGAGCAAGGGCGAGCCATCCGGCAGAGGGCTGGGTGACAGCAGTGAAGGGCGAGCCCCTTCTGCTGAGGCGGGTCAGCGCCAGGGTGGGCTGGAACCGAGGATCTCACAGCCTCTGCGGGACGTGGAAATCCCCCCCCCCCCCCCCCCACCGGTCACTTCCCAGAGCGTGTGCTGCCTGGTGGCCCAAGCACTGCCAGCTTGTTCAGAGCACGGGCTCCGCGACTCTCCAGGCTGCAGACCTCGGCGTGCCCTTCTCTGCCAGCCATCCGCCGGGCGAGACGGCATGTGGGGACCCCAGGGGTGGCTCCACACGGAAGCAGTGGCAGCAAGCTGTGGGCTGGTAGGCCAGGAGAGCCTGGAGGTGGAGGACGGGAGGCCGGTGAGCCCCTGACACTCTGGTCCTGAGGACGATGGAGGCTGAGCCCAGAGGAAGAATGAGGAGTGAGTGTCCTGGCAGAGGGCACAGCTTTCCCAAAAGTTTCTGAGGCCAGTGGGCGGAGGAGGGCCGGGAGATGGGCCGCAGGGCCTTGGGCATGCCTTTGGAATTCAGGTCTTACCCTGAGGCTTGGGAAAGATCATCTGCCCCTCCCCCACGTGGAGGTGGGGCAGGAGGACAGTGGGGGCCGTGGCCGTACTGGCCTGAGAGGTAGGCAGGGCTGGGGGACAGGGCTGGCGCTGGGCGTGGGTGGTGTGGGGCTGAGAGCAGAGCACCCAGGCTTTAGCCCAGTAGGGGATGGTGGCCGTGCCCTGGGCTCTGGGACTGGGTGGTGGGGAGCACGGTGCACACGCCTCTCTGCTCCCCGACATTGGAATCACGTGGAGAAGGGATGCGTTTGGGAAGCCTTGTCCAGGCCCCTTTCTGAGGGCTGCTTGGGCAGCTGAGCATCCCGGGGGGGAGACGGAGTGGAGGGGACCCAGGAGGAGGAGCGCTGCAGGCAGGCAACCCGGGAGCCAGCAGAGGGTTTGCAGGGAGGGCGTGATTTGTAGGGCAGTTGTGGGGGGTGTGTGTGGAGGAGGGGTGCTGACGCCTGAGCCCAGGCTCATCTTGGAAACAGAAACAGACCTGGTCTGGGAGCTTATGAGGAAGGCAGAGGGGTCCGCACTTCCGCAAGCTGGGGGGGGGGGGGGGTTGGCGGGGGGTGTCTTCTATGCACACTGAGGTCTGCAGGCCCTGGGGCAGTGGGCTGCCAGCCCAGCCCACCCCCCAGGTTCTGATTCTGTGGGTCTCCGGTGGGCCGGGCAGGTACCCTTCCCACGGCTCATGGGGAGGAGCTGGGCCACACCTGAGCGGAGGAGGAGGAAGGTGAGGCAGGTTTAAATCCGATAGCAGGAGCTGGGGAGAGGAGGAGAGGCAGGGAGAGGGAGAGGCGGAGAAGGGGCGAGGCCGTGGCGGGAATGCAGCTCATTCCCTGTGGTGTTTGCTTTACTACCTGTGCCGAGGGAGTACCTGGTTTTCTTGTTTGTGTGGTCTCGGGAAATGTCTTAGGAAGACTTCAGCCTTCTAAATTGGAAAAAGCGGATGAGAGATCCGTCTAAACCGCATGGCAACATAGTGACGTTGTCACGAACAGTAGGGGTCCCTCCCGCGGCGTGTTTCTGGGCGGAACCACAACCTGACCTGGTGGCGGGCGTCCCCTCCACACGGTCACCGCCGTGAGGTCCGTCACCGCAGGTGCGCCTCCAGCCCGGGAGCCTTCTCGTCTGATCTCAGCATCAGGGCCGATAGCCAGACCTCCAGACTGATAGCCGCTCTGGCCCTCGTCCGTGGCCGCTTCAAAGCTGACCTGTGTTTTGCTTGTTTCCTCAAGACAAACTCGGATGCAGCCGCCACAGTTACCGCGGTGCCCGTGCGCCCCTGCGGCCCGGAAGCCCCGCATCCCACTGTGCCGCCCCGGTCCCCCAAGGTCCTTGCCCCGTGACGGCCACGCCGCTCCGGAGGGTAGACTTGAAGCGCCCGTGTAGCGTCTGGGGAAGCTCCTTCGGGAGCCGTCGTGATAGCCACTCCGGGGCGATGGTGATGGCAGTGGCCGCAGACCGACTGGGGGCTGGCTGTGTGCCAGGCTGCGTTTCGAACATTGACAAGCGTGATTTCACTAACACTCAGCAGCTTTACGAGGCGGGTGCTGTTCCGCGCCTGTCGAGCCTGGCCCGGCCCCCGCCCCGCCGCGAGTTCGAGAGCTCCCGGACTCCCTGGCCGGGGCGCTTTACGGCCAGCCCAGCGGATAGGACACTTGACCCGTTTTTCTCATGTTAAGAACAGTATGTGCTTATTGGAGGAAACGTGGAGAAACCCGCTGATCAGGGTCCCCTGCCTCGGTGTTTGGCGGGAACCTGGGTGATCTTTGGGGGGAGGGTGGCTGTGGCAGTGGGGCCGCTCCCCGAGAGTCCGCGGGCCGGGTCCTCAGAGCCAGCTGCCCAGGTGGAGGAGGGAGAGCAGGGGCGTCTTCAGTGTCGGGGCGGGGGGCACCCTCTGTGTCTCTTTGCTTTGGCAACTCCGGGAGCTGACGCAGAAATGCTCGTGCTCCTCGTGGGTCCGGAGTGAGCGGAAGCCGCGCCCCCTGTAGGTGTGCACCTCTGGGAGCGAGCCCTTCGGGGTTAAAAGCAGCCTTAGGCTCCGCCCATGGGAATGTGCTGGGGGCGGGAGGGGGGGGCTGCATCCGGGAGAGGCCTGCCAGGCCCTGAAACAGCGGCGACCCCCGGCACGTCGCAGGGAGCGCTGCAGTGCGAGCGTGTGTTCCGCCGCTGGCTCCCCATTCGCTCAGCACCTGTGTTGAGTATCTAGAATGTTCCAGGCTCCGTTCTAGATGCTGAGGGTATGTGCGGAGTGATTAAAGGGGGGTGTGGGGCAGACGGAAAGAAAGGAGTGGCGGGTTACACGTAAGCGTAAGGAGAGAAAGCGGAAACGAGGTCGGGGCTCCGGTTGGCGGGCAGTCATTTGGAGCGACATCCAGGGAGAGCCGACGGAAAGATGACAGCCAGACAGCAGGGCCCCAGGAACGGCGGAGCCTGGCCACGTCTGGGGGAGCATTCCAGGCTCTTGTGGAGTGAGCAGGGCCTCATGGGGCTGGACAGGGTGTGCGGGGTGGGGGCGGGAGCTGAAGTCAGAGCCCCGAGGGGCCCGTGCGAGGTGGGGTGGTTGGGAGGAGGGGGGTGGGGGATGTGATGTGATCTTGCACTTCTCAGCAGGCCACGCTGGCCACTGCGTTGGGCGACGCCAGGCCGCCCGTGGGGGAGCCTGCGGCACGGAGATTCGGGTGCGGGGTGGGCTGGGCCCCCGCGTGGGAGCCACGGGGGGAAGGACTGCATTTCAGGTACATTTGCAGGCGGAGTCCCAGGCTGCCCGGTGGCTTGGCGGTAGGCGTTCCTGAGTGTGACTGGTAAAGGGGGCAGGACTCCAGCTGAGAGGGAAGGGTGGCCCCTTGTGGCCGCGTGGAGTGGGTGGCCATTCCGTCCGGTTGGCAGAGCCGAGCCCTCCGGGGGGTGCGCTGGGGAAGGAAGCAGGTGGGCTTTCGGGAAAGCCTGCGTTTTTAAGCACAGCGTTCATGTGAGAGCTCGAGGACTTTTCGCCTCGCCGTCCACCCCTTTCCTGTGGGTGGAGAACTCGGGGTTCAGGACATCCGTGAGAAGTGGGCCTTGCTAGGCGCTCCAGCAGCTGGGAAGCGGTGCGGGCCTCCCTCCTTCGGTGGGTCCATCCCACCCCCTCCTCGCTGCCTGCTGATGGCTGGACCTACACGACGGTCCTCGCGTGGCGGAAGCAAGTGGGGCCAGGCATTGGGCCAGGCGGGTAAGCAGGGATGGGAGAGACGAGGGTCAGAGAGGCGGGAGCGTGGCCGTGTAGGGGAGCGTCGCCTCGCTGCCTGCAGCTGTCCTTGCTGTGGGTCCCGCACAGTGACCCAGTGACCTTGTAGTGTCGGGCAGCTGGCCCGGAAGGACAGCCATGCCAAGAGGGAGAGGGGTGGGCTCATACTTTCCCGCTCTGAGTGGGTCCCAGGCAGAGAGGGTGTCTGTAGAAGCAAATGAGCCCTGGTCCTTTTTCCACGGTTCCCTCAGAAAATTAAGGTAAAACATCTAGGGTGATCAGGGCTTAGACGCAGCTCAGACCTACGGGCGGGGGTACCAGGCTCCTTCCTGTGGCCAGAGGGCCTGTAGCTTAGTGCCACCAGCCTGGCCCCTGCCTCCCTGTTTTGGGGCGGGGCTGGGTCTGTGCCCCTCCTGCTCAGGCTTGGGGCTCCTCCTGACCCTGAGCCCCCCACGCCAGGGATAGACACAGCCGGACGTTAGTTAGGGTGGTAAGGACAGGTTTTGCCCCGTGACTGATACCGGGAGAAGTGACAGGTGACAGAGCCCTGGGGACAAAGAAGGGGGTGGGAGGGTGAGCAGAACTCAGTATTGTGGAGGAGATGAACAATCCCCAAGGGTCGTGAGTGTCACAGGCCGCTATGGCCAGCTGCGTCTGCTGGCTGGTGGTGACTGAAGTCCGGGATCTGTCCTCCCACAGAGACTGGAGGCGGGGCCCGTCCTTCCCGACGATGCCGATGCCGTTTGAGAGGAGTGGCCTTCGGGTGGTTGCGAGTCTGGGTTGTAGGACATAAACACCCGAGTGCTGCTCCTTTCAGGAATCGCTCTAAGGGAGGGCAGACGGAGCCTGCCGTCAGGTTTGGCATCTCGGGGGGCTGTGGTCCTCCCAGAAACGAGGCCTCCAGCTGCCGGAGACCATGCCGGTGCAGGGGCGCGGCCCAGGCTTTCTGCGTCCTGGCCCGCTCGGTGCCCACCGAGACCGGGTGTGCTCAGCCCCCCGCCGCGCCCGGATAGCGCCTCTGCGCTGCAGAGAAGGGGCTGTGTGTGTGTTCAGTCGTTTTTTTCTTTAGTTGAGGTAAAATTCACCATTGAAATCGTATCGAAAGGGCACAATTCCGTGGCCTTTAGTGCATTTACAATGCCATGCAAGCAGCACCCTTATCCATTTCCGGAACATTCCCATCCCCGCAAGTGGGAACCCCACCAGCCACCCCCAGTTCCCGCTCGCCAGCCCCGGGAAACCGCTGTCTGCTTCTGCCGTTCCATGGCCGGGAAAGGGTTGACGGGCAGGAGCCTCGTGTCTTTCTGGACTCGCGCCCGAGGCCCCCGTCCCCCTGACTGATGCCCTGTGCCTGTGTCTTTGCAGCTCCCGCCTACAGGTCCATCCTGAGCATTAGTGACGAGGCAGCCAGGGTGCAGGCCCTGAACGAGCACCTCAGCACGCGTAGCTATGTCCAGGGGTACTCACTGTCCCAGGCAGACGTGGACGTGTTCAGGCAGCTCTCGGCCCCTCCCGCCGACACGCGCCTCTTCCACGTGGCTCGGTGGTTCAGGCACATGGAAGCGATCCTGGGTGGCGCCTGCGGCAGAGGCGAGCCCTGTGGGCGCCAAGCAAGTGAGTAGCAGAGTCCCCAGCCGCGAGCACGCCTTCCGTCGGGGGCCGCCTGCGAGGTCGGGGCCCCAGAGAAGTGTGGCGCAGGTTGGCCGCAGGGCTGGCTCCCCGCACCCCACGCAAGCACGCGGCCTGGCGGGCGCCCCGGCGCCCCGAGTGGGGGTTAGGACGCGCTGCGCTGAGGAGGCGGCCCTGGCCGACCGGGACCCCCGCGGTCGCCGTGGCGGCCCGTGGTCACGGCGCGGAGCCGCCACGAGAGCGAGCTCCCTGGGCCGGGGGGCGGGGGGGGCGGCGCTCAGGCTGCAGCCTGGCCTCTGAAGCCAGCTCCTTGCTCGGCTCACGTTTGACGTGCTGCTGCTGCTTTATTCTTTGCGTGCCTTGCGGGCTGTGTGTGTCCAGCGGATTCGGAACGGGCGAATCCTGAAACGATACCAGTTGGCACTGGGCCATTTGAAAAGCAGAAGAAAGTCGTTTCTCAGCCTTGAGCTAAAGTCCGCCACCTGGCTTTAGCTCCAGCCTGTGAGTGCCGGTGCATCTGTGACCGTGTGATGCTGGTTGTTTAGGGATACTTCTGGAAAGTCTTAGGGGCTCGGGCCCTGCGTGGTTTCTCTTCTGCGATGAACCCCAGGGTTCATCTGCCCCATAATCGCCCGATGCCCTGGAGCCGCTTGGCCACCACCCCCCGTGGCTTGGGGCTCTCCTGCTGCTTTGTGGGAGGGATGGGCCGCATGCTGTCCCTGGTGGCCCTGCCAGGCCGGGCAGCCTCCCGGGGGCTTTTCCAGGTCTTCAGGTGAAGCATTTGGAGCGTCGCCCTGTCCTGGTCTGCGCTGGGTCCCCTGCGGCAGGGGGCGGCGGTGGGGGCGTCGTCCGTCCTAGAGAATGGCGTGATGTGGGGTCCTCGACGATCCTGCAGCAAACGCCCCGTCCCCAGCATAGGGTGGGTGCTTCGTGTGTACGTCGTCTCCTCCCTGTGCGTCTGGCACGGTGCCCCGGGTGAAGTCAGTGGCGTCCGCTGTGTCCCCTCCGATTCTCAGGTGTCGGGTTGTCCCCTGGGTCCCAGCTCCCAAGACACAGCCTGCCAGAGTGGCGGTCAGGCAGGGTCCGGGGCCCCCAGCCTTGGCAGTGGCCTGGCTCGCGCTCCATCGGGGACCTTGTTGAAAGAAAGGTGCGGACGCGTGTCACCACGGACATCGTGACGTAAAGATGGGCGCCTGCCCCTGCAAACAGCTTTCAATCCGCACAGAGGAAGGCCGCGCGAGACAGAGTGTCACCCTGAGCATTGACGGGGCTGCTCTAGGCCGGCTCGGAGGTGGTGGGGGCAGGCACCCTGGATGGCACCCATAGCGTTTCCTGCCTCTGCCCCTTCCGAGTTCCGTCGTGTGAGCGCGGCTGGTCCCAGAACCCTTGGAGGCCGCATCCTCTCCCACGTCCCTTGGGGGGGGGGGGGGATGTAGCTGAGCACTGCGGCCCCCCTCGCTGCCACCAGAATTGAGCACTGCTCCGTCCCTGAGGGCTCTGGAGCCCTGTCCTGGGCGTGTGGTCCCTCGATCCCCGGCCCCCGTCCACATTCCCTCCAAGTCTGTTCTGCCAGCGACCGTGACCTGGCTTGTCACTCCTCCTGCCACTAGCCGCATTCTGTCCTGGTGACTTTCGCGGGCCGTCCGTGTCCCTCCCCGGGGCTGTGGGCCTCAACACCCTGAGTACCCACGGAGGCTGGGGCACTGGCGGCCCGACCTCCATTCTTTCTACCTCCTCCTGGCCCCGTCAGCCTCCTCTCCTGGGCTCCGGCACAGGGGGACCGCTCCGCTCGGGGCCTCACCTGCTGTGTCCCCGAGTCTGGAGGGCTCCGCACCCAGCGTGGGACCTTGCCCCTCCTCCCAGGTCCCCCGGGCAGGACCCTCAGGGTGGGCTGGGCGCTGAGGAAGGCCCCATGGCTTTGGGAGCATCACAGTGCAGCTCGGCACCCATGCGCCCGCCCCTGTGCCCCGGGGAAGGGGAATGAGCACAGTGCGGGGGGCCTGGCCGGCCCTGCTGGGGTGCTCTGGAGACCTCCCTCGAGCCTTCTTCAGTGCGTCTCGTAGCGGAGTGTGGTTCTGTTGGGTCCGAGTTTGTCCGCACAGCAGCCCCGTGCCCAGGACAGGGCCTGGAGGGGACTGGGTGTGTGTTGGATGAACGAACGCGTGTTCGTTTGGACGGAAGCCAAATGAGAAGTTAATGCCCAGGGAGGCCCCTGCTGTGGCCGAGAGCTGTGTGAAACGCAGGGAGACACGGCTTGGCGTGGTCAGGTTGTGGAGCGCCGTGGAGGCGGGCCGCTGGTGCTAAGTGAGCCGGGTTGATGCAGGGGGAATGCTGGTGGAGAATTTTCCATATTAAATCAAGGGCCCTTGTGTGACGTCTTCCAATTTTCCCCTTATGCAAGTTCCCATTTGTAAAATGCCGGATTTCCTTGACCCCGCCACCCCGTGTGACAGAAGTGGCCCTTCAGGCCGTGGCCAGTCTCCGTGGACTCCACCTTCGGCTGTGTCCTCAGATGGTTCGTGGTCTCGGAAGTGCCTCCGGTGCTGCGAACCCCGAGGCCGCCTGCTTAGCAGTGCGAGCGAGCACTGCTGGGTCCCTGGGTCACATCGGTGTGTGTGACAGCTCTGGCCGGTGTCCCCAGTCACCCCGGATGGCAGTGTTGACTCTGTTTCAGGAGCTGGGGGGTCCGAGTGAGGGAGGAGATTAATGGCATCATACACAGCAGGTTGAGTGTCCTTGAGTCACGGACTGAGAGTTTCCTTCGAGGGTGTTTGCTGCCTTTAAAATGAACCTGTAAGACACATACCCGACCTTAACATAAGCCTCGCTGTTTCATTAAGGGTGTGGGCCTCCCCACGCACGAGAATCCGTGGCCACCTCGGTTTGCTGGCAGTTACCCAGAACAAGGAACCCCCGTGGGGCCCTGTCTCCTTCCTCCCGGCTGCCTGCTTCCCTCCCCGCGTGCACACGTGCACACACACAGGTGGCCGCCTTCTTCCTCCTCTCTCCTCTGCCTGTCAGTTAAGTCAGCCTCCGTGTAGCCGATGCGACACGTTGGGCAAATGGCCGTGCCCAGGACTGACTTCTCCATGGGGCCCATCCTGTGCACCGTGAGCGGGCACCAAGCTGGCCCCGTGGGCGAGGGCCGGGGCGCACAGCTGGCTCGTAGCGCAGGGTGCCAGGTGCCCACGACGGAGCCGCACCCCTTCGGGCTCTCAGGGCCCAGGCTGCGTAAGTGCTGCCTCGTGTCCGGCCGGAAGCCCGGGCCTGGGACACGTGGAGCAGTGGGGGCAGCCCCCGAGACCGTGCTGAGGCGGGGACGGGTCGTGGAGGGCAAGTGAGGGGACAGAGCCGCCCCACGCTGCTTCCAGAGCCGGTCAGGCACCAGTGAGGAGCTCCCAGCCGCACGAGTTTGCTCCAGGGTCGAGTCAGGGGACACCTTGCCTGTGGTGGGGAGTGGGCCCCAGAATTGAGGGGGAGCCGGCCACTCGTTTGCCCCCGTCTGACAGAGACGGGGCTGGGGCTGGAGGCCGTCCTCTCTGAGTTTCTGCCCCGGCCGGTCCTGTGCTGCCCCGGGAAGTGGCCCATGTCCCTCGAACCCGGGGGGAGGGCAGGGCACCCCCAGTTACATGCTGCATTAGAGCCCAGCAGCGCGGGGCCCGAGCCCCCTCCTGACCCGCGAGCGGTGGCCGCCGCTGCTGTGCACGGACGTGAACGGGGGGCACGGGTGTGAGGCCCGGCGGGAGCTGGCGGGCGTGAGCACGCCTCGGGGGCCTCCCCAGGCCGTGTTCCCGCTCGTAGCGCAGAATGTGAGCCACGTGGAGAAGGGGTCACGTTGCACCCGGGCGATGCCGGCAGATCCGCTCGTTCGGCCCCCTCTGGCGGTTCATGGAGAGCAACCCGGTGTTTGCGTCGGGACAGCCAGGTGGTGGCTGCGGTGTGACGTGCGCTTCCGTGACTCTGCACGCTTTCTGCCTTCGCAGGTAAAGGCCGGCGGGGGCAGCCTCAGTGGTCTCCTCCAGCGGGGTCTCCGCCGTGCAAGCTCCGCCTTTACAACAGCCTCACCCGGAGCAAGGTCAGGAGGGGCCCCGCGGGAGGGGTGCGGGGAGGGCCGGCCCCGGGAGCCCACGTGCCCTCGTGGAGCCCACGACTGGCGCTGCTGCGTCGGGCTCTGCCACCGGGCAGCTCCTCGCCCCGCGTTCTCCGTGCGGCCCGAGGACAGCTGTCCTCGAGGGGAGGGCCGCCTGCTGGCCCTGCAGCGCCCTGACCACTCCCCCGGCCGCCCAGGCGTAGACGCCCGCGGTCACTCGGAGCCACGCCGAGTGCTGGCCTGCCTTCAGAGGGGACACGTGGCGGCGGCAGGCACCCCGGTGCCAGCCAAACCGACGGGCAGAGCGGCGGGCCCGGTGGGCGTTGCCGGGCACCGACCGGGTTTGGAGGAGGCGGGATCGGATCCCAGTCGAGTGGGGTTTGCTTGGTTGCGGCCACGGCGGGTTAGAATTTTGTCCGTGAGCGCGCTGGCACGCGGGGACACGGGGTCTCGGGGGTTCCAGCCGGAGTAACGGAGCTCTCCCGTCCCTGACGTCTATGGCCTTTGTCAGTAAGACAGACTTGTCCTTGCTGAATTTGTTGTAAACAAACCCCGGCGTCCTCTCTGACGCTGGCTGGGGTGACCCTGCGCGGTGCCTCTTACACATCGACGACGGTCGTCCCTTCGTGTTTTACCAAAGGACGTGTTTATACCTCAAAACGGGAAGAAGGTGACGTGGTACTGCTGCGGGCCTACCGTCTACGACGCGTCTCACATGGGGCACGCCAGGTGGGACCCGCTGCGGGCGTCCGGCACGGGCAGGGGTGGGTGGCCGGGCGGGCCCCGCTGCGGGCGCCTGGAGGTGTGGGCCCTGCGGGAGCATCTCTGCCCTCTATAGGGCAGAGATCTCTGCTCTGCTATAGGGACCCGAGATTCGAGAGGAAAATCAACCCCGAGCCTTTCTTATTTCTAAGATAAAATTTTCATTCTGTAAGTAACCCACATCCGTGATAGGAAAGTTGGGGGATGCGGACAGGTGACAGGAATCCTGCCCGGCAGCCGTGTGGCGGGCGTCCCGGCTGCGTGTAGACATCTGGTCCCGCGGCTCTGGCGGCAGGCTGGGGCTCCCACGGCGGTCACGGGCCCTGAGCAGGGTGGTGGTGCCATGGGAGCCTTCCCCCGTGGCTGCTCTCGTGGCCGTGGCCCTGGGGGGGGGGGGTGCGTGGCGGGCCGCGGGAAAGGTCTGTCCGTGTGCTCTAGGTCCTACATTTCCTTCGACATCCTGAGGAGAGTGCTGCGGGACTACTTCGGG
The DNA here is from genome assembly GCF_024362965.1 of Panthera pardus. Classification (NCBI taxonomy): domain Eukaryota; kingdom Metazoa; phylum Chordata; class Mammalia; order Carnivora; family Felidae; genus Panthera; species Panthera pardus. Next base: position 2,517,892 of record NW_026526677.1, on the reverse strand, counting down.
TTCGACGTGTTCTACTGCATGAACATCACGGACATCGACGACAAGGTGGGGCTCTCACCAGGCCGTTTTCGGAACGGCGGGGGTGGGAAGGAGGAAGTGACGTCGGTGAGTAGAACACGGTGGGCCTCGGCCCCGTACACATCCAGTTAGCGTCGCGGTTTGTACGAACGACGTCCGTCTTCAGATGCGAAGATGCCGCGAGAACCTGAACGACCGGGACCCGGCTGATAAGATGTCAGCCCGAGGTACTTCGTGGCAACGAGACTTCGGGTGGCACGCGATTTTGCGTGCAGCGATGGGGTGGCGGGGGGAGGGCAGCCAATTTCCTGAAGATCAGAAAGGTCGCGGGAGGAGGGCAGTGTTCCCCGGCCGCCTGGCGGGGCTCAGAGTCTGCCGGCTTGCAGGGACAAGGGCGCGCTTTGGACGTGACCCCGGTTTCCCTTTCATCTCTCCAGATCATCAAGAGGGCCCGGCAGAACTACTTGTTTGAGCAGTACCGGGGGAAGCAGCCGCGGGCGGCCCAGCTCCTGGAGGATGTTCATGCCGCCCTGAAGGTGGGCCCCCGTCTGTCTGTTCCTTGACTCCTGACCGTCCCTGGCGTGGGGCCTTAGTTGTCCTCAATGAAAGCTAGCGCCATCCGGGCACCGGAGCTCTGGGTCATGTGGTCCCCTGGCCTGTGGGAAAAGTCGCCAGGAAAGACACACTTGGACGGGGCGTGGAGTAGGGGGCTGTGCCTGCCGCTCACGGGAGAATGTCAGAGTTTGTCACGGTGGCAGTAAAGTATGCTTGCCCGTACAATGTCCCTAACGCTCCTGTGTCTTCTGTGCTGAGATCACAGCCACATCTGATGATTCTGAGTGTGCGACACGGAAGCCATCCAAGCCCCTTTCGTTGGGGGCACTGGAAATTTTCAGAATTATTGGCAGAAATTCTTTCCAATTTAATATTTTGAGTAACGGTATCACAAAGTATGGTGCTAACAGGGTAAGCCTAGAATAAGTCGTTTTATTCTCTTTAAGAGTGATTAGTATTTTAGTGACCGCAGCAGTGATCAGCGCTTACGTGCATCATCTCTAGAAGAGAAAGTGGGAATGAAATTAGAGCTTAGTGTCTTAGGCTGACACGGGGCAGGCCCGCCAGGACTTCGCGCCTTTGCGAGGCTCAGTAGTCCCCAGGTGACACCTGAGTGGCCCCGAGCACAGGCGTTTTAACATCAGAGAAACAGGCCGGGGCGGGGGGGGGTGGGCGCGAGGAGCAGGGTGTCGGGCCGGGCCTGTCCACTGCCGGACTTGCCCCTCCTTCGGGGAAGCTAGGACCACGCCCTGGGGACACTTGCAGGGCAGGGGGAGGGACCCTCCTCTCCGGTGAGGCGCCCCCGTGGGCGCGCAGGGGCAGCCTCTGACGGCCCTGCCCTCCCCTGTGCTTGCAGCCGTTTTCAGTCAAGTTAAATGAGACCACGGACCCGGACAGAAAGCAAATGCTGGAGCGCATTCAGCGCGCGGTGGAGCTGGCCGCAGAGCCCCTGGAGAGAGCCGTGCGGGGCGGCCTCCCGGCAGAGGAGGCCGCCCGCTGCGCAGAGGTGAGGTCTCCAGCATGTCCCCCACACCCTGCCCCGAGGTGGCTCGCTGCTCCCGGGTTCCAGCCTGTGCCTCTGCGCGCGGCACCTGGGCCCGGCCACCCCGGGGCCGAGCAGGCCTCCCCTCACCCCACGCCAGCGTCCTCACGGGCGGGGGCGGCGCATCGGAGCATGTGCGGAGATCGTTCCAGGGGTTTCTGGTGGCCTCCCCCATGTTTCTCGGCGGCACCTGCAGAGAGCAGAGTGAGGCTGGAGTTGAACTGGGCTGTGGGGCCCTGTGTGGGTTCCCCGCCGGCCCCGGGGCCTCCCGGGCAGGCTCCTCCGCCCCCTGGACGGGGTGAGGGCACTGCACTGGGGCCCGGGAGGCTGTCACTGCCGGCGCCTCCAGCCTGGCCCGTCTCCTGCACGCTGGCGCCCCCTGCTGGCTGCCCTCTCCAGCGCTCGGTGGGACGACTGACAAGGCCATGCCTCCCTGGAGTGGGGGGGGGGGAGGGGGGTGGGCAGCTCAGGCTTTACTTTCACTTTCACATTCTCCCGTGGTTCAGATGGCCGGCGTGGCCTCCTGCCGAGCTTAATGAGACAGAGCCTGATGCACACAGGCCTGCGGACCAGCGTTTTTGCCCCGCATCGTAGCTGGCCTTCCTTCGGTGGGCCTCCTGCCTCCGCTGTTTCTCCCTCTCCTGGGATGCCAGTCACGTTTCCTGGTTATGGCAGTGTGACTGGGAATTTTTTCCTTGATTATTCCACCGATACCCTTTTCTTCGAAGAGTACGATAACACAGACGTGACGTAAACCACTTACAGGTGCACAGCTCAGGGGCGCTAAGCACGTTCACGCTGTTGTGCAGCTGTCCCCACCCTCTGCGTCCAGAACTTTCCGTCTTCCCAAACAGAAACTCTGTCCCTGTGAAACACGGGCCCCCTTTTGTCCGTGATGAGTAACGCAGCTGTGAATAGCTCTGTGCAAATATCCCGCCTCGTTCCTTCGCGTGGACACTTCCGGAGCGGAAGTCTGGACTGTTTGGCAGCTAGATTTCAGGGTTCCGAGAGTCCGCCACACCGGTTTCCACAACAGCATCCAGACCGCGGTTTCTGACCGTTCCCACCAACACTTGTGATTTCCGTCCTTCTGACGGTAGCCTTCCTGATGAGTGGGGGCCGTGGCCCATGGGGCGCTGGGTTCGCACTTCTCTGAGCACCGGTGAGGCTGACCGGCTGACCCTGAGCTGGGAGTCCTTTTCTGTCTGTGGACGCACATTTGCAAGAGTTTCTTTAGGCTGTTCGTCTGGGGTGGAGGTGCCGGGCTGTCGGGCCGTGTGTCTGCCTAACCGTCGGGTCCCCAACACCGGCCACGCGTCCGGTGATTCTCCGGAAGGACGCGCGGGACTCGGCGTAGACTTGTCCTCACGTCGAAGGGGTCTCACGGGTCTCACGGGGTTGTGGCTGGTGGCGAGGCTCGGGCCGAGTCTGGAGGAATCCACGCACGGGCCTCCCCGGTTCCCGCAGACGCGTGGCTGGCCCTCCCCCACCAGAAAATGCGTGGCCGCCCGCGGGAGATGTTCGTGTGCAGAGAGCCCATCGGACCCTCCGTGCCCGAGGCTTCACGGGTGCCGTCCCATCCACCCGGCACCCAGCACGGCTTCCCCCGACCGCGGCTCCCACCCACCAAGTCTCCGACTCCAGAAACGAGCAGGTTTATGTTTTGCGTCAGCCACACTGTTCGCTCGATGACACAGAGTGGTCCCGGTGTGCCCGCCTCTCCGTGCAGGGACGTTTTCCTGCAGACTCAGCCGGGGCCGCCCTGCCCGCGGGCCTCTCCAGGGGGGCTGGCAGCTGGGGCCTGCCGTGCAGTAACGCTTCCCTAAGTGTCTGTGTCCTCCCGTGTCTGCGACACGTGTCAGCTGTTGTGCACCAGCACTTGGGGTTGCCGGGTTCCTTTCACGGGTGGGATAGGAGCCGGCACGTGACGTGCTCGTTACTGTAGTTTGGGTCCGCATGTGTCTGACCTCTTGCGAGATGGCCTTTCCGTGTGCTCTCTTGACGGCCGTGATTCTGGGCACAGGTTTTCTGCCCCATTGTCCGCCTGGATTTCTGTCTTCTTATGGGTTTAAAAGCGTCCTTACTCCTGGACGCTAACCCCTCGTCATCTAAATACGTGGCAAACGCTTTCTCCCAATCTCTGGCTCTTCTTTTCACTTTCTTTCAGTAACAGAGGGTCTTAATTCTGACGCAGTCAAACGTATCAGCTTTTTAAATGCTCCTTTGTGTTCTGTGTCAGGTCTGAGCATGTGGTTGCCCAGGTTCTCCTCTGTTGGCCGTGCCACCCACCCCGTGTGAGCATCTCACCAGCTGTCCCTGGCGTCAGGGAGGGAGGAGGTCTAGGCTCATTTGTGCTGTCTCTTTCTTCCCGTGTGTTTTCGATCCTCTGCTCGTCCAGGCCCATGGGGGGCCCGGGTGGGATCTTAACCTTCATAGGGAGGCGTCTTTTCAGACGGGTCAGTCCCCTCCATTCTGTCTTTCTGTTTCATCTGTTTCTTTAAAGACCTGGTGTTTAGAGCAGTTTGAGGTTCCCAGCAAGACTGAGAGGAGGCACGGAGATTTCCCACGGGGCCTTCCCCTCCAGCCCCGCCTCCTCCACTGTCAGCACATCACCTGCAGACGCGTCGTCGTCACCGAGAACCCACAGCAGACACGGGTTCTGTCCTGGCGGGGGGGGGGGTGCGTGTTCCGTGGGTGTGGACGGATGTGCAGTGGTGCACACATCTACTCCAACGTCAGGCGGAGTGGTTTCCCTGCCCTGGGCATGCCATGTGCCCCGCCTGCACGTCCCTCCCTGTCCCCAGCCCCTGGAAACCACTCGTCTGTCTGCGGCCTCCGTGCGTTTCCCTTTCCAGAACGTCACAGAGTTGGCATCGCACCCCATGTGGCCTTCTCAAATTGGCTCTTGTCACTAAATCTACACGTCAGGGTCATCCACGCGTCTCACGTCCTGAGAGCTCGCGTCTCTTGGGCGCGGGGTAAGACTCCGTCCGCTGGACGCCCCACAGCTGGTTTATCCGCCCACCTGCCGAGTGCACCTTTGTGGCTTCCGAGGTTAGGCAGTTGTGAAGAAGCTGATAGAAACGTCCACCTGCAGGGTTTCGTGTGGACGTGAGTTTCCGGCTCCTTTGGGCAAATACCAGGGGTGTGGCTGCTGGATCCTAGGAGCCTGCTCCGTTTTGCAAGAAACCAGCACACCGTCCTCCAGAGTGGCTGCTCCGCCCCCGATCCCGGCAAGAGGGAGTCCTTGCTGTTCTGACTCCCCAGCATGGCGTGTGTGTGTGCGCGTTTTGGCCCTTCTGACAGGCGTGTGATGGTATCTCACTGTTGGGGTTTGCGTTCCCCCGACGGCATCGGTGGGGAGCACCTTCCCACGTCCTTCCCTGTTTGCCATCTGAGTCTCTTTGGCGAGGGGCCTGTCGGGGTCTTTGACTCAGTCTTCGTCGAGTTGTTTGTTTTCTCACTGTTGAGTGTGCACATTTCGGATAAGAGCCCTTTATCAGTTGTGTCTTTGGCAAGTAGTCTCTCCTAGTCTGAGGCTCGTCTTTTTGTGTTCTTGCTGTGGTTTTCCTAGAGCAGAACTTTGTGATCTTAAAGTTCAGCCGTCGGCACACCACTTCCTTTCCTTTTTCTTTGTTTTTGTTTTTGTTTTTTTTTTTAAATGCTCTTTAGAGAGCGGGGAAGAGAACGGGTGGGGGAGGGGCAGAGAGAGAGGGAGACACAGAACTCAAAGCGGGCTCCAGGCTCTGAGCTGTCAGCCCAGAGCCCGACGCGGGGCTTGAACCCAAGAACCGTGAGATTGTGACCCGAGCCGAAGTCGGATGCTTAACTGACTGAGCCACCCAGGCGCCCCACTAATATTTTATTAAGGATTTTTGCATCTATGTCCATGAGAGATACTGGTCTGCAGTTTTCTTTTCTTGCAATGTCTTTGTCTGTGTTTGGCATTAGGGTAATGCTGTCCTCATGGAATGAGTTAGGAAGTAGTCTGTCTGCTACTTTCCTCTGAAAAACTGTAGAAAATTGATATAACATGTTCCTTCGATGTTTGATAAAATTCACCAGTGAACCCACCTGGGCTGGGTGATGTCTATTTTGGAAAGTTACAAGTTATTGATTAAATCTCTTTAATAGACATAGGATACAGGCTTTTTTCGGATCGTGTGGATCATCTTGGGTGAGTTTTGGCAACTTCTGTCTTTCAAAGAATTGGTCCATTCGTCCAGGTTTCAAGTTTGGGGGCACAGAGTTGTATACAGTGTTACTTTATTCTGCTTTTAGTTTTCATGGGGTCTGTAGTAATGTCCCTCTTTCACTTTTGTCCTAGTATTGTGTCCTCTCTTTCTTCTTAAGTAGCTTGGCTAGAGGCGTATCAGTTTTATTCATTTCCCCAAAGAACTAGTTTTTGGTTTCGTGCATTTTTTCTGTATGGAGTTCCCGTGTTCTGCTTTAATTTTTATTATTTCTTTTTTCCACTTTGGACTTAATTTGTTCTTCTTTTTCCAGTTTGTTAGGTGGAAGTGTAGATGATTAATTTTAGACCTCTTTTTCTTCTCTGATCTATGCACCTAGTGTTACAAATGTCCTCTAAGCACTGCTTTTGCCGTATTTCACAAATTTTGGTACGCTGCGTTTTCGTTTTCATTTAGCTCAAAAACTTTTTATTTATTTAAAAAAAATTTTTTTTACATTTATTTATTTTTGAGAAACAGAGTGAGACAAAGCATGAGTGAGGGAGGGACAGAGAGAGGGAGACACGGAATCCGAAGCGGGCTCCAGGATCCGAGCTGTCAGCACAGAGCCCGAAGCAGGGCTCCAGCCCACAAACCGTGAGATCGTAACCTGAGCTGAAGTCGGACGCTCAACCGACTGAGCCCTCCAGGTGCCCCTAGTTCAAGACTTTTAATTTTTTCTTGGGATAACCTTCTTTGGCCCGTGTGTTCTTTAGAAATGTGTTCTTTGATCCCCATGTATTGTGGGGGGTTTTCCAGCTCTCTTTCTCTTACTGGTTTCTAGTTCAGTTGCACAGTGGTCCGAGAGCAGACACGGTGTATGATTTCCATTCTTTTGAGTTTGTTCAGGCGTGTTTTACAGCCCGGCCTGTGGTCCGTGTTGGTGAACGCTGCGTGTTCTGCCTGCTGTCGGACGAAGTGGTCTGTGGACGTGCATTGGGTCCAGCCGACTGATGGTCGTGTTGAGTTCATCCGCCTCCTTACCCATCTCCTACTGCTGGGTCCGTCCCCTTCGGAGGGAGGCGTGTTGAAGTCCCCAGCCACCTCTGCGGATTCATCTGTTTCTCCTCGCACTTCTGCTCGCTTCTGCCTCGTGTGGTCTGACGCCCTGCCCCGGGCCCGCACACCGTAAGCACGGTCGCCCTGTAGAACTGACCCGTTCGTCCTGCCACGTCCTTCTCTATCCCTGACGACTCTCCTGGCTTCGAAGTCTGCTTTGTCTGAAGGGAGCTACTCCTGCTTTATCTCACTGATTTGCACCGTGGTCGCGCAGTCCATTTCCACCATCCGTTTACTTTTGATTTGTACGTGTCTTTTTACTTAAAGTGGATTCCTTGCCGACAACTGAGAGTTGGGTCTTGGATTTTGATCCACTGTGACGATCTCTTTTAATTGGTGCGTTTAGACCATTGACATTCAAAGTGATGTTGATGTAGTTGGGTTCTTATCCACGCTGCTGTTTTCTCTCGTTGCCCTCGTTCTTTGTTTCTGTTTTGTCTTCCACTCCTTGTCTGTCTTTCGTGGTTTTAGGTGAGCATTTCACATGATTCTGCTTTCTCTCCTTTTCCCGCATATCTAACGCTTGATTTTCAGTGGTTGCCCTAGAGTTTGCAATATACACTTACGACTAATCCCACTTTCAAAAACACTGTACCCTTCGTGGTCATAGGAGTGCCCTACAATAACGAGATGACCCTAGTTCCTGCTTCCCGCCCTTGTGTCGTGGCCGTCACTTGTCTTAGCTGTCTGGAAACACAGAGGGCGCTGTGTCTACTTAAACGGGTACGTAAGTGTGCAGGTCGATGCGTCCCCACTGCCGTCATTTTGAACAAGCTGTTCTCTGTTGGATCAGTTAAGAGAAATAGAAGTTCTGGGGCACCTGGGCGACTCAGTCGGTTGAGCAGTCCGACTCGTGATTTTGGCTCAGATCGTGATCCCAGGGTCGTGGGATCGAGCCCCACGTCTGGCTCTGCGCTGACAGCTTGGAGCCTGCTTGGGTTTCTCTCTCTCCCTTTCTCTGCCCCTCCCCTGTTCACGTGCATGCTCTTTCTCTCCTCTCTCTAAAAAATAAATAACAATAAATTGCTTTTATTTTACCTGCGCTTAATTCTTTCCGCGATGTTCTTTCTTACTTTATGTAGACCCAAGCTTCCAACCTCTGTTACTTCTGTCCTCTCTAAAGAGCTTCTTTGGATATTTCTTGCAAAGCAGGTCAGCTGGCAACACGTTCCCTTGGGTTTTGTTTCCCTGAGAGTTTGGTTTCCCTTTGCTTTTGCAGGCCGACGTCACAGGGCACAGAATTCCCGGGTGGCAAGCGTTTTGTCTCAGCACTTAAATGTCCCCGTCCTCCTTTGCTTGCACGGAGTGTGAGGACAAGTCGGGCGCAGTGCTCGCCTCTGCTCGTCTACCGGCGAGGTGTTTTCCTCTGGCTTCTTTCAGGATCGCGTCAGCTTCGATGGGGTGCGGCCCAAGCTCGGCGTGCCTGGGTGTGGCGTTGCGGTGTTTCTCCTGCCCGACGTCCCGGGGGCTCCGTGCGCCTGCGGTTAGGGTCCGACACGAGTGGGGCGCTCTCACTCGCTCGGGAGTCCGATGTTTCTCCCACCCTTTCCCTCTGCTGTCCCCGTGACGCACGTGTGGCACGTCTGTGGTGGGCCCGGGTCCTCGGCTACCCTTTCGGTTTTGTTCACTCTGTGAAAATGAAGCCTTTCTAGTTTTCAGTTTGGGGGGTTTCTCTTCTGTTGTCCTCAAGCCCCGAGATTCTTCCGCCGGCCGCGTCCAGTCTCCCGATGACCCCACAAGGACAGTCTTTGTTTCTGTCACGCTGTGGTGAATCCCCGACGTCTCCTGCCCGTTCTCTCAGGACTTCCTTCTCTCTGCTCACCTTGACCCTCTGTTCCTGCGCATGGTCGGCCGCATCCATCGGAGCCCTGAGCGTATTAATCCCAGTAGTTTTACCCCCGGGTCTGACAGCCGCCCTGTGTCTTCACGTCGTTCCCTGCCTCTTGGCGTGCCCGGTCGTGTTTCCTCGATAGCCAGCCGTGAGGTTCCCGGCTGTGAGGGGATGGGCGGGGAGGTGACCAGGCTGGGGGCCGGGCCCCGTGCCAGGTGCCGTGAGCGGGGTTCAGTCTCAAGCGAGCCCACGCCTCTGGTCCGTGCCTCCCTGGCGCCCGGCGTGGTGGCCGTGGGGCCGAGCGTCCTGGTGGGTCCCTGTCACCGCCCGCCAGCCCGGCAGCAGGTCGCAGGTGTGTTCCAGGTGGGAGCCTGGCGGGAGCCCCTAGCTGCGCCTTTCCTGTCCACGTCGTGGTACAAACGTGCCTCCCTGCGTGTCCTCACTGTGTCTTCCGTGTCCACTTTTCCTGAACTTCCTGCACCCTTTGTTCTTGGCCCCATTGCCCCCACTGGCGGACCGCAGACCGCCTGCCTGTCCCCACATCCCTGTCACTGTTCCGGTTAAGATGCTGAAGTCGCTGGGTTCCTCCAGAGCAGGACCTCAGGGTCCCCCCCCGGCCTGCACGGCTCAGGCCGCGGCCACGACACTCACCTCCCATCACAGATGGACGTTTCTCCTGTCTGACGGGAGTGCTGCGGTGACAGGACACGTCTCGTACCAGCACTGCGCTGTTGCCCGTGACGTGGGCCTGCTGTCTTCAGTGATGGCATCCGGCGGTCAGGGCGCCCTGGCCGGGAGGCCGCCCTCCGGGACGGGGCCCTGCCATCTCTGTGCCCTGGCTGTGGACGACTGCACCGTGCCCGCTCCTGCCCTGCCCCGCCCCGTGGCAGCGGCGGCCCCGCTTGTCCCCACGGCCACCCCAACCCTGTGACCACAGTAGTCGGACCTCCTGAGTGTGCTGCGTCTTGGAACCTCCCACTTAGGGAGTCTGGCGTCTGTCCCCGTGCTGAGCCGTTTACACGAGCACCGCGGTCTCACGGAGATGGCGCTCGTCGTGGACGTGGCTTTGCGTGGCACATCCTCGAATTCGAGGTCTCGGTGCGGACCAACTGCACGAGATGCGGCCCCGTAAAGCTCGTACACGTGTGTGGATGCTGTTCTTTGTCCACAGGTGTTGTTGGAAGAAGCAAAAGATTTGCTCTCTGACTGGCTGGACTCCACACTGGGCAGCGAAGTTACGGACAATTCTATTTTCTCCAAACTGCCCAAGTTCTGGGAAGAAGAATTCCACAGAGACATGGAAACCCTGAACGTAAGTGTCGCCAGCTGTCCTGCCCTTGCTCTCTCATCGGGGCCCGATGATCGCAATCCCGACCGTCTTCAGTCAGGTCTCAAGTGCGGGCTGCGGGCCTGCGGGCCTTCTTGGCCTGCGTTTGGTGCCGGTGCTTCCTGGAGCGTGCCGTCCGAGGCTGCCGTTCCAGAAGGAAGAGGGGCACTTGTTCTTCTCGCCCCCAGGTTCTCCCTCCGGACGTCCTGACCCGGGTGAGTGAATATGTGCCGGAGATCGTGAACTTTGTCCAGAAGATCGTGGACAACGGCTACGGGTAAGCTCGGGGCCCTCCCCGTGGGAGCACGGCATTCCAGGAAGGTTGTGCAGGGAAGGCGGCGGGGAGGGGAGCTCGTGGTGCTGTGGGGCTGCGGCCACCAAGCCCCTGGCTCCGGACGGCACAGGGCGGGGTCGTTCCTCCACGGGCCTCGAGGGCGGACTCTGTCCCGGCCCCTGGCCTCGGCTGGCAGACGGCGGCCCTCTCGCCGCCTTGGCACATACTTGTCACTCTGCACACGGCTGCTGGGGCTCCTTTTGTGTCCTCGTCACCTCCTCTGACGCAGACGCTGCGTAGGAGTCATGCGGGGTTGGGGCTCCCCCTGGTGACCTCGCTTCGCCCCTGCAAAGACCCCGTCTCCAAACACTGTCCCGTTCTGGGGGGGCTACGGGCTAGCACTGACACACAGGAATTGGGGGGGACGCGGCCGAGCCCATGACCTCACCGCGGGAGCAACCGCCCCCGTGTCCCGCCGACCCTCCCGGCAGCCTCGCTCCTCGGTGCCGCTGAGTCCTCAGCGTCGGGGCCGCGGCAAGGATGCGCGTGCCGTAGAGAGCACCGCCTGCGGCTGCCGGCGAGCCCACGGCTAAGTCCGCGAGCACGGGGCCGGGCTGGCGAGCGTGGAGGCGCGGTTTCCGCCGCGTGGCGTGAGACCCCTTGTCCACGAGTCACCTCCCGGGGACGCGTGTTTCCTTGAGGCCCTCGGCCTCGGTGGCGACCCCTGGTCTGCCCTCTCGGCACCACCTGACCCGCGAAACACCGTCCGCGTCTCTGAAGTTAGCGCTGTCGGGAATCTCCGATGCCCAGAAGCGTAACTGGGGGTGTGGGGTCTGCCGCGCGGGGGGAGGGGGGCGCCCTCCCCTGCGCCCCTGCTCTGGGAGATTCCGTCCCCGCCTCTCGGGCGAGACGAGGCGCCACCGAGCGGAACGAGGAGAGCACAAGACCTCGTGTGGGGCCCGGAGTAGCACAGGCTCTCTGGAGGTGGTGGCACCTCCCCGTCCCCTACCTGGCACGGTCCCTGCAGGGCGACACGGGGTCGTGTGCCAGACTGAGTGCCGCGGGCGAGGCCAAGGTGAGAGAAGACAGATCATTCCGGGCTGGAATAACATGGAGGGCTGCTGAGAGGCAGAGAGCCTTGGCGGGGCCATGCAGGCGGGTGGAAGGTGGACCGAGCGAGGGCAGGGCACCCGGGACCGCGCCGTCACCGAGGCGAGGGACAGGGCGGGAGCTGTGTGGTCCCGGGCTGCGAGGCAGAGGGACTGCACGGGGACACGCCGTCCCGAGAGTGAGGAGTTGGCCTCCGTGACGAGGCGTGCGTGTCGGGCCCGCTCGGCCTGCACGGCGGCCGTGGTTGCGAGTAGCTACGTCACGGGGCCGCAGGACGGCCGAGGCTGCGCTGGATGCGGTGGGCAGAGCAGAGTTTTAAGAGGCCCGCGGCCCGTGCAGCCCTTTGGCTTTGCAGGTTGTCCTCCTGCGAGGCGCCCGGGCTGTCCGCGGGTCTGTCCGCCTTCCCACAGCCTGGTTCTTACTTTCCAGCTACGTTTCCAATGGGTCCGTCTACTTTGACACCGTGAAGTTCGCTTCCAGCGAGAGACACTCCTACGGGAAGCTGGTGCCCGAGGCCGTTGGGGACCAGAAAGCCCTGCAGGAAGGGGAAGGTAAACGGGGCCGGGTGAGGGGGTTCAAGCCCAGGCCTCGCCCCCGCCCCCAGCCTGCCTCACCCGGGCGCCTGGGGGCTGCGCACTGTTGCCCAAGGAGTTTGCGGGGTTTTCCGCAAGAAACAAAAAGGCGAGCGCATCCAACACCATCTCAAAAAGCGTAGCGGACCCCGGGCCTGGATCCGGAGGGTCAGGGCGGCTTGTGGGACGCCCTGCGTGCTGGTGTGGGACGCCCAGTGCCGATGTGTCACGAATATGCAGGTTGCGACCTGGTGAATGAGGGGGCAGAAGCCACTCCCCCCCGCCCCCAACCAGGGTCAGCAGGTGGCCGCCTTGGCATCTGAGGTCCTGCCTTTGGGAAAGTGGAAACCCCGGGGCTGTTTGGATTGAGGCCGGTTTCAGCACACCCACGCCAGAGGAAGTACGGTCCCGAGAGCTGGCCCTTATGGGTTCCGGTCGCACACAGTGAGCCGGGGGAGGAGCGGCCCTCTGTCCCGGGGGAATGGGAGACAGTGGCGAAGTGGGACCCTGTCCTTGTCAGGCGGTTGGGGTGGCGGTCACCGCTTTCCGCAGGCTCAGCTCTGCGCAGCTGTCTTAAAGGTGCCCGGGACGAGCAAGGCAGGAACGCGGGGCAAGAATTGCCAGGTCAGGTCTTTGTGGGCATGTTCCGATTCTGGGCAGCACCTCAGAATGCCTGGTTCCTCTCTCTTTTTTTTCTCTTTTTTAAGTTTTTTATTTGAGAGGGAAAGAGAGAGAGACAGAATGCCTCTGTGCACACACGCGAGCGGGGGCGAGGGGGCAGAGGGAGAAGAGCCTGACTTGGGGCTGGAACTCATGAACCATGAGATCGTGACCCGAACCAAATCCAAGAGTCAGACGCTCAGCCCCCTGAGCTCCCCGGCCACCCTGAGGATCGCTGAAGACATCCAGCAGAGTAAAGGAGGTCCCGTCACGATGCTGAGGCACCCGTGTCCTCAGAGGATGGTCACAGACTTGGGTGGACCGGCAGCGGGGCCCCCGCATCCCTGCAGCATCAGGGACGCACCCTGGTGTGCACGGGAGGTGCCGGGCACGCCCCACGCATGGGTCGCTCAGATGGGCCGAGGCTCCCAAGACGCAGAGGGGTCGAGGTACGCGGCCAGCGGGGCTTTGTCTAGCAGACGGGCCTTCACACACGCGAATGAGGGCAGGGCCCTCCCATAAGCCCGCGTGGGACCCACGCCAAGCCGCAGGAGGAGTTGCTCCTCACGAGGACCACAGCTTCTGCCCATGGCGCGCTGAGCTGGACACCCACACTGAGGGGACGTCCGGACCTGTTTAAAGTCGCACCAGAGCCGCAGTGGAGGTCACTCCGGGTTTGAAACTGAACGGCCACAGGAGGGCCGCACGGTCCCCCCCCCCCCCCCCCCCCGCCCCGGACTGGGGGAGCTCACGCGCCAGTTCCGGGCCGCCTGACGTGTTACGTGTAGTTGTGAAAAAACGCAAACGGCAAATGAGTGGGGCCAGCTGCCAGAAAAGCCCCGAAAGGAGCAGCAGAGCCTCAAAGAAGAGGTGCCTGAAATAGCGGTAATTGAAACAGTCAACAGCTGGTTCTTCGCAAGGATTCGCGATACAGAAAACCCGCTAGCGGGACCAATGAATAAACACAGAAGATTCGAAAATACGTCCAGACAGGGCTGCACGGGACTAGAGACGGTGGCGTCTGCGGGAGGACGGGGACCGCGCCGCTCGGCCCAGCGCGGCCAGGGGCGGCCTCCAGTCGGGGCAGGGAGAGCCCCAGAGACGGGGGGGGGGGGGGGGGGGGGGGGGGGGGCGGGGGGGGCCGCCGCGCTAGGGACCCCGCACCATCTGCCCCAGCTGCATTCTTTTTCGTTCTGCTTTCTCTTCTTCTCTTTTCTCTTTTGTCCTTTCCAGTAACCTCTACATCCAACACGAGGCTTGAACTCACGACCCCCGAGATCAAGAGCCTCGTGCTCATCCGACTGAGCCAGGCGCCCCAGGGTCTTAAATGTCACTTGTTCTTGGATCTTTTTCCCAGACTGACGTCAGAATCTTTGTGTTCCGGGGGCCAAAGCAGTAGATCCGACAGCGAATATAAAGGGACAAGGGGGGGGTCACGCCCTCCTTCGGGGACAGTTCCGCTTCCCTGGCTGTGCTGACGGCACGAGGCCCCTCACTGCATGGACGCTGGGATGCGGGGCTCTGGGGGAGAAGGGGCCCGGAGCCATCTCGGGGTGCGGGGCATCGGGGAGGCAGAAGGCACGAACCCGCTGTGCCTGGGGTCACTTTGGGTGCCTCAGGAGGGAGACGAGAAAGGACACCAGGAGAGTAGCAGGGGTCGTGTGACTTACTCCTCTTGAAGAGTCTAGAGCAACTATCAGGTGTCCCCCAAAGTGGCATTTGGCGAACGGTGTGGGGAGGGGTGTGTGTGAAAGGGGGTCCTCGGTTACAGAACTTTCCAAAAAATTTTCTGAAAAGTCAGGTACGTTCATAGTAAGTGTGTTCGTTAGCATGAAAATTAAAAGCCTGGATGCACGCTGTCGGCTAAATACAGGCTGGCCAGAGGGGTGTCATGACGGCTCGTCACATCGTCTTTGAGCGGCTGGTGTGATGTGGTGACTGGCTCAGTGAGAAAGAGACGTGAGACCGGGGTGGAGTCTGTCCTGCTGTGTGTGGATGTGTGTTTTGTTTGCAGAGACTAAAACAACCCAGAAACCTGCACACGGGGGCACCTGGAAACTGACAGTACATGTCAGCCTTCGTCTGTGACCGTGGCGTTGTTTTCCGGGTCTTCCCGTAGTTCCCAAGTATTCTACTGATAGTGCCCGTGTCATAGGCGTCAGGTCTGTCGTAAAAATATCCTGCGCGCGCTCTCCCTCCGCTGTTCTCGGGTCGCCTGCCCTGTTGCTTGAACGGTGGCCGTCTTTGAGGTCGGCTGTGTCTGCAACTGTGGGCCCTGGGAGGAGTCTGTCGTTCCTGTTCCGCTGTTGTCCATGGGGGGGGGCGACAGCACCCAGGACGAGGCGGCGTGGAGACCACGCACGGGGCCCGGGGACCATGCCCCGCGCTGGCCCCGCTCACCTGGCCCCCCTGTGAGGGGGACTGACCGCAGGCGTTCGTCTCGTTCTCTCGGCAGCCGGTGGGTCCGTGGGCGCCACGGCTCCTGCGTGTGGCCCAGGGAAGTGTCCCGGGGTGATGGCGTTGTCCTTTCCCGTTGCTCCCACCCCAGGCTGGCCTGCCCCTGGGGGCCCGGCCGTGACTGGCCGCGGCTTTCTCCTGGGGGGCCGTGTCTGGGAGCCCAGCTCAGCCAGGAGGAGCGGTGACGTCCCGCTTCGCCATCTATGGGGCCGAGCTGGAGGCCCAAGGAGCCGCATAGAGCGGGTTGGCTGGTTCTCAGACCTCCCAGAACCGGGAGCCGTGCGGGCCGCCGAGACTAGCCCGCCCCACCGAGGGCTGCCACCCCGCCACGGCCTCACCTCTCAGACCGGAGCCCCGTGGCTCACCCCGGCCCCGGGCCACGGCCATGAGGGGAAGGCGGGGAGGAGGGTCTGAGGAAGCGGCAGGCGTGGTCCGGTCCCGGGTGGTCGCCCTCAAACCGCGGGGCAGCACCGAAGTCTTGCCGTGAAGCCGCAGCACCGGCTGAGGAAATCCGCGCAAACCAGAAGCGTCGGCCAGCCGCTCCCAGCGGGGGCCCCGCGGCGACACTGGTCCGCCCGCCGGGCAGCACCGGGTGACCTGGTTCCCTCGTGTCCGCAGGTGACCTGAGCGTCTCGGCAGACCGCCTGAGTGAGAAGCGGTCCCCCAATGACTTCGCTCTGTGGAAAGCCTCCAAGCCCGGCGAGCCGTCCTGGCCGTGCCCGTGGGGAAAGGTGGGCCCCTGGGAAGGGGTGGGGCTGCGGTGACGGGGGGACCCAGATGCCACAGAGCCTCGTGGGCCTCGGGGCACGAGACGTCCCTTTTGGGACTCCTTCCCGGAGGATTGGACGACCTCCGTGGCCCCTCTGTCCTGGGTGCCTTTGACTCTGAGTGTTACCTGCTCCTGGAGATGAGTCCACTGTCTGATGTCCCCTGTGACAAACAGTGCCCCTGGCCCAAGGCTGCGGGAGGGGGTGTAGACATCTGCTTCTGGTCGAGTGCTGGGCGGCTCTGGGGGTTACATGAGCCTTACTTGGCCTCCACGGCCTGCCGTGGGCTCCCCTGAGTTTTTCACGTGTGGAACATAACCCCTGTTCCAGTAAGGCCCAGAGATTTGGAGGCTCATGAACGCTGGGGTAACTGAAGGCCCGGACGCAGAGGGTTGGCCATCGGTCACCGGGTCATCTTGGTCCCTAGGGGCGTCCGGGATGGCACATCGAGTGCTCGGCCATGGCAAGCGCTCTCCTGGGAGCCTCGATGGACATTCACGGAGGGGGCTTCGACCTCCGGTTCCCCCACCACGACAACGAGCTGGCCCAGTCAGAGGTGGGCAGAGGCCGGGGTTGCTGTTCCGGTTGGGGGGGCCTCGAGTTCTCCCTGCGGGGGAGGAAGAAGCCGAGGGCACTGCCAGCGGGGTGCTGCGTGGAGCCTGATTTCCACATCAGGGTCTTGCCGGTGAAACTTGAACCCTAGTTGTTGGGTCCGATTTCCCACCTGAACAGCCTGACCTTGGACAACAGACAGGCCTGGGGTGGTCGCGGTGGTTACCTCTTGCATCGTTGGTCCAGGGCCGTCCCTTGGGCCCCCGTTCCCCAGCTGGAAAAGGCAGCCCCCCCTGTTCTGCATCGTGGGGGGCACAGAGTGCTCACGGAGCGTGCCCCTGCCCCTGCCAGCAGCTGCCTCGTGTGCCCGACCTTGCCCCCTCCGCGCCCCCCCCCCCCCCCCCCCCCCCCCGAGCAGGCCTACTTTGACAACGACTGCTGGGTCCGCTATTTCCTCCACACGGGCCACCTGACCATCGCGGGCTGCAAGATGTCCAAATCGCTCAAGAACTTCATCACCATCAAAGACGCCTTGCAGAAGCACTCGGGTAAGAACATGGCCTCTCCCAAAGACCCGAGCGCCCCTCTTGTTGGATGCGCGACGGCGGTGGCTGCTCGGGAGGGTGGGGGGACCACTGTGCCGTCTCGTCCCCCAGCACGGCAGCTGCGGCTGGCCTTCCTCATGCACTCGTGGAAGGACACGCTGGACTACTCGAGCAACACCATGGAGTCCGCGCTTCAGTACGAGAAGTTCATGAACGTAAGTGCCCGCCTCCCCCGGGGCGGGGGACGCCTCGGCTCAGCCGCGGCGGGACCGCGACCGCCCCCCCCGCCCCCGGTGGAGGACCGGAGACTGGCGAGAGCAGCCTCGCCCGGGGCCGCCCAGCCCCGTGCCCCCTTCCCGAAAGCCCTGGCGCCCGCTGGCGTCAGGAGCGCTCGTGCGTCTCGTTTCGCTCGGACCCGTGGCGTCGGCGCAGACCAGCGTCTCAGGGCTAACGCCGGGACGCGTTTCCGTCTCGAAGGAAAACCTTTCCCCGTCTCGGCCGGCCCTGGGGTGCTGCCGGCGTGCCGTGGCTCCCCGGATCTTACCTGAAGGAGATGTGCTCCCCTCCAACAGCCTCTCCTCGGTGCTTCCCCGGAGGGCAGAGGTTTCTAAATGCCATTAAACGGAACTTTCTGACTTCAGGAGTTTTTCTTAAACGTGAAAGACATCCTCCGAGCCCCTGTTGACATAACCGGTCGGTTTGAAAAGTGGGAAGACGAAGAGTCAGAGCTGAACAAGAGGTAGAGGGAGACGTGCCTCTGGGGTCGGGCAGCCGTCGCGCCCGGGGCGCGCTGGCCCGCGGGGGCTCTTGGCAGTGTGTCCGTCGGCTGACGTTGCTGCCTCCTCTTACTCAGCTTTTACGACAAGAAGACGGCGGTGCACGAGGCCCTCTGTGATAACGTCGACACGCGCACGGTCCTGGAAGAGATGCGGGCTCTGGTCGGCCAGTGCAACCTCTACATGGCGGCCCGGAAGGCCGCGAGGAGGAGGCCCAACCGGGCTCTGCTGGGAAGCATCGCTCGGTACCTCACCCACATGCTCAAGGTAGGCGGCTCCCTGGAGGCACAGGCCGCCGTGTGCTCGCCGGGCTGTGTGCACGCAGGCGGTCAGGCCCCGGGCGGCACGGCGAATCGTGCCGTTCGGAAGCCGAGACCCGTCCCGTCCTTCGCCCCCGCTGCGCTCCTGCGCCTCAGAAAGCGCCTGCGTGCAGCTGCCCTCCGTGCTCACAGCGTTCTGGGGTCGGCCTCCTTGCCCTTCCGGCCCCCTCTTGCCCAGTGGCCTCACCGAGAGCGGGCCGGAGAGGGCAGGGGAGGGGGGCACCCTCGGGCCTGGCGTCTCCCTCCACCCGGCGAGGCCGTCTGCCCCGCCTCCCCCTACCCATCTGCAGCAGCGTGTTTCCTGGACCCGACCTCCGCGGGCCGCCTCTCGGGACCTCTTTACACGCTCCCGCACGTCCGTTTCTCTTCCAGGTCTTTGGGGCCATAGAAGAGGAAAGCTCCCTGGGATTCCCGGTCAGAGGACCTGGGAGCAGCCTAAATGTGAGTATAAGTGCACCTGGCGCAGAGAAGCCCCCTCCCTTGGGTCGCCCCGCCCCCGGGAAGCGTGCCCATGCAGAGGAGCACGCTCTCACCCTCCACACCTGCTCCGTGCTTTCCTTGTTCCCCCTCCTTGGCCGAGCCTGTGGACATTTGGAGACCCACGTTAGGTCCCACCTGCGCTGGACCTTCCGGACTGAGCCCCGGGTCACGCCTGGGCCTGGCTGGGAGAATTGAGCAGTCAGCTACCCCAGTGCGTGTGCAGGGGCAGCCAGGGCCTTGCTCCCGGCCGTTTGTCAGGGAACCGCGCTGCCGTGCTGTGTGAGGTGGTCCCGGGAGAGCAGGCTAGCTGGGACGGTCTCTGAAGAAGCCACAGCCACACGGCCCGGGTTCACAGGCGCTCACGTCCTTGCTCGTGTGGATCAGATCCCACGCTGGTCCGCGCATCTTGATGGGGAGAAGGTTCAGCAGAAGCAGCTGGTGTCACCCTTGTGGCCGGGAGCCGCTGCGTGGTGACCTGGTGACCGACTCTCCTGGAGTGTGTGCCTTGTCAGAACTGCTTCCACGCCCCACCCCTGCTCCGGAATGATCCCTGTGGTTTGATTGGAATGCGAGTGTAGATATTTAAACATAACTTAAATGAAAACAGGAACCAAGTACAGGGCGGAAGGGCAAAACCTCTTTAAGATGGTTTCGTGATAGCGGCTGGTGTGAAAACTCTGTCCTTCAGGGGAGCTTGGAGGTGTTTCCCCGAGAATTGACTTAAGAAGGCCTGTCTGAGCCCCGAGCCTTCATCATTTTTGGCGCTTTTCAGAAAAGGAAACCTACAAGCTGTTTTCTCTTGTGTCAGCGATACCAGATTTTTATTTCCCAGGGAAAAAAAAAAAACTTCCTACATTAGAGACCATTGCTTTCGAACTTAAAAATACTTCTTTTTTTAAAGTTTTTAGTGTTTATTTATTTTTTTTTTTTGAGAGAGAGAGAGAGGGAGCGCACGAGCAGGGGAGGGGCAGGGGGAGAGGGAGACAGGGAATCCGAAGCAGGCTCCAGGCTCTGAGCTGTCAGCCCAGAGCCCAACGCGGGGCTCGAACCCACAAGCCGCGAGATCATGACCTGAGCAGAAGTCGGACACCTAACCGACTGAGCCACCCAGGTGCCCCTTAAAGATACTTCCAAATGTGGTGGTGGGGTGGGAGCCTTTCCAGGTGACCTCAGCGGGCCCTTTGGGATAAGCAGCCCCGGGGAACGAGCCAGGTGAGCTGCCAGAGGCCACAGGGCCGGGCCTTGAAGGGTGTGCACCTGCCCCAAACCTGAGTTGTTGAGGGAGCAGGGAGGACCGCTGGGGCCCGCCTCCTCCAGACGCACCCCCAGGCGTGCTGGCTGAGGCCCCTGCCCCTCTGCCCCGAGGCTCACCACAGCTGCCTCAGCCTGGTGGAGATCCAGACCTAAACCCCAGAAGCCCGGCCCCTCCCCTGCAGGACAGCCATGCCCCAGCCCGGGTGCGGGAATGGGCCCGGGGAGGCCTAGCCCGCTTCTGCGTTTACTTACTGGTCATTGCTTGGGTTACCCAGCCGCCGGATGACTTAATGAGGAGGCAGGGAGAGACCTTGCTTAAAAGCCTGCTAGAAAAATAGGAAAGCTCTAACAGGAAGGGTTTTTATAAAATCAGTTTCTTTGGTTCAGGTTCTGCCGTCGTCGGCTTCCCTTCCTTGGCGGGCTTTGCGTTCCGTGGCCGCCTCCGTGGTGCTGCGGGGAGTGCGCCGTGGAGCGGGTGCGAGCGCGCGTGGATGGTGGACGGTTCTGAGAGGCGCTGGTTGGCCTCACACGGGAGCGCGTGTGGCCGCAGGTCCCAGCCCGGGGGGACGGCGGCGGCCTGTCCGAAGGCAGCCCATCTTGCAGACTCACCTGCGTCGAACCATTTCGCTGTGAACACGGGTGTTTCTTAACAAGCGTGTGTCTGGCCTGGGACGGAGCTGCTCCCTCGAGTGGTTGAGCGGTGCGGCTTGTGGAGCCCGTCCGGCCGGGCTGGAGGGGAGGCTCTCTGCCGGGCCCTGGCTCCCGCCGTCCACACGGGGCCCCGGTCGTGGTAGCAGAGCCACGGGCAGTGTGCAGGCGGCCCAGCTCCGCAGCGCGTGCTGAAGCCCGTCCTCAAGTACGGGCCGAGCTGGTCTCTGAGCGAAATCGTTCTCTCCGCAGCTCGAGTCCACGGTCATGCCCTACCTGCAGGTGTTGTCGGACTTCCGAGAAGGCGTGCGGAAGATCGCCCGAGAGCAGAAAGGTGAGGTTCCTCCTGGCCCGGCGGGGGCGAGCTCGGGGGTTAGCACGGCGCCCCCAGTCGTGACAGCCACGTCGTCTCTAGCTCCCAAGTGTCCCCGCGGGGCAGGACAGCCGGGTGAGGGCGGAGCCTCCCGGGAGCTGCCAGGCCGGGACGCCTCTCCGCCCTTGCCGAATCGGCGGCCAGGGGCTGGCATGGTGAGCGGGGGCCCGGGGCTGCCAGGCTGAGCTCACACTCACCTGCCTGGCTCAAGGCTCGGCATTTCACGGAGCGGAAAGGAAAGCGGGAAGGTTTGAGCCTTGCCAGGGTCATGCTGGACTCGCTCACCGGAGATGCCACCTGTCACCTCTTGTGCTGTGCTCCCTCCCCAGGCCTTTCTGTGCTGGGAAGTCCCACCTGGAGCTCATCTGGCCGCCACCCCCCCTCAGAGCGGGTCCTGGCAGGGTGTCCTGCGGGTGGAGCGGGCAGAGGGCCCAGCGGCGTGGCCTGGCCGGGGAGCCTCTGGAGGAAGCAGCACCGTGAAGAGGAATGAGCAGGCCTGGGCCTGTGCCGGGGAGGGCAGAGCAAGAGGGCGGGAGGGACCCCCCCCAGCCGAGGCCACGGGCCCCTCGGGGAGGAGCCGGGATCTGACGGTGCTTTTGTGGGGAGCAGAGGGCTTTAGGCCGGGGCCGTGGCGTTTGGACCAGTTGAATAAGCAGGGTCCTCTGTCTCTAACACCTGGTCCTCACACCGTTTTAAGGCAGCTGAAAAACGGGTGGACTCTCAGGTCCTGTGCTGACGTGTCCAACAGCATTGACAGTGCTGGTGTCTCAGGTTTGGAAGTGACTGTTCTTGTCGGGGGGCCGCGCAGCCTGGGCATTTCTTCCCCCCCTCCCCCCGGCTGTACGGCATCCTTCCTGGCAGGTTCTGGGGAACCAGGGCCATGGGAGGCTGAGCACAGCAGCCCTGACCAGCCACGTCCCTGCTCAGGCCCCGAGAGCGGTGCCCGTCGACCGGCTTGGGGGACGGTTCGGTCTTGCTTTTCCTCGGCCGCTTCTCTGCTCTGTTACGTTTGTTGCTCTGGTAGATGGACAAGGCCAAGTGGCCAGTCAGGACGGCGGTCGTTGTGTGTATGCCGTATTGCTTTCCCCACCTGCTGCGCTGTGCGACCCTGAGGCTCAGGTGGCTAGAGAGGTCATCCTACCCGAGGCGATGACCTGGGACGCGCAGACCTGGGGCCCTGCGGATAGGGAACCGTCCGTGAGCCAGAGACCCGGGGCCTGTGGACCTCGGTCCGCAGATGGGGAAAGCCTTCCGGGCCGAAGGCGGCATCACCCTTGTCCCTACCCCATCTCCCTCCCGACCCGACAGCAGCAGCAAGTGCTGAGTTTTTGTTTGTCGAGCACCTTGGGCTGGCCGTGGAGACAGAGCGAGAGGCTCAGGGCAGGTCCTGGTCCATTCACTCGGCCAAGTCTCCCAGGTCCAGGCGCTCGCCTGACACAGGAGTAGGAGACAGTTTCCCCAGTAAAGGGCCAGAGCTCAGCCCTGGCCAGGAGGGATGGGGTGTGGGGGTGTCTGACCAGGAGAGGCTTGGGAAATTGGGAAGTCACAGGAGCAGGGATGTGCCTGTGGTCAGAGCTCGGCGGGGGGCCCGGGGTGGGGGTGGGGGAGACAAGAGCCGTTTCCCCTTTGTGTTTTCATTTTTGGTAAAAGGTGCAGAACGTAAAATTTATTGTCTTAACCACGTGCAGGTGCTCCGCTCAGGGGCATTAGGCACATTCTTGCTGGTAAGCACCCGTCCCCACCATCCTCTCCAGAACCTTCCATGCTCCCAAACTGACCCTCTGTCCCATTAAGCGCTAACCTCCGTCCTCTGTGCCGGCCGTGGTGCCCACCGTTGCACCTTCGCTCTCTATGAACTTGGTCCCTCTGGGGACCTCATACACGTAGAATCCTCAGCACTTGTGCCTCGGTGACAGCACATATCACTCGGTGTCATTGACGTCTTCCAGGTCCATCTGTGTCCCAACAGATGCCACGGCGTCAGAGTCTCCCTCCTTTTTGAGGCTGGGTAATACCCCGTGTGTGCTTGTCACATCGTGTTCATTCGCTCGTCCTTCGGGGGATTCCCACGGCCCTTTGTGTCCCCTCCTGAGCCCTGCCTGTTCCGTGCCCGCTGTTTTCCTCCTGCCTTCAGCCCCGACGGACACCCCCTTCCTGTGGGCCCGGGCTCCGTGGACTCTGAGCCCCATGCCAGGAGGGGCCCGCGAGGGAGGCGCTGGTAGGGGTCTTGGCTCTGGGTTCGCACCGGGGACGGTGGGGCTGTCTCTTTGGGTTCATACAAAACGCTTCTGAGCTGTTGCTCATTCACGGAGGACCGCGACGGAAACCCTCTTTTTCTAGAATCTGCTGCTGTCGGAGCCCCTTAGAGTGGACAGGGCCGCGAGGTCCTTGTGGCTGGCACACTTGGCTGGGGCGCCCCGGGCTGTACCCAGGGAGGCCCGTCTTTTCTGGGCCCTCGAGTGGCTGTGGGGCTGTCTCCTCCCTGGAAGAGCGGTGCCGGGGTCCGAGCCTATGTGGTCGCACCCTTGGGAGCGGCTCTTCTGCGTCTGCCCTGCCGCTCAGGGCATCCCAAGTCACGGCCCCGCCCTCCCTGCGCCCCTTCTCCACATGACAGCCCTGCCCAGTCCGGGTCCCGCCCCAGCCCCAGGCTCGGCAGCCAGGCTGCAGCTCGCCCCGGAGCCCCAGCTCCGCTCTGGGGACATGGCAGGCAGTGCGGCGGGGCGTCTCCCGGAGTCCCGGCCGTCGTGCTGTCTGCGCCCTGTCCTCCCCGCCTGTCCCCAGCCACCCCGGAGGCAAGGCCCCTCTCTGCTTCTCTTATAAGGTCATGTTAGCTGTGGAGACCTGGTGCTTCCAGACGTTTAGTTTAAGAATGGTTTATCGAGGGGCGCCTGGGTGACCCAGTCTGTTGGGCGTCCGACTCTTGATTTCGGCTCAGGCCATGACCTTAGGGTCGTGGGATCGAGGCCCCGTTGGGCCCTGTGCTGAGTGCGGAGTCTGCTTGGGATCCTCTGTCACCGTCTCTGTCTGTGCCCCTCTCCTCGACTTGCACACTCTCTAAAATTACAAAAAAAAACTTTTTTTTCTTTAAAGAACGCTTTATCGAACTCCTCAAAAGTATCCAACCAGACTTTTCCTGTTTTTTAAGAATAAAAACAACTTAGGCAAACTTCACACGAGTAAACCCAGCTGCCGTTAAAGTGAACGAGTCCACTGGCGTTTCGCGCTTCCCGAGTCGTGCAGCCGTGCTCGGCCTCCTTCTGGTTCCCACCGGCCGCAGGAGCAGCCGTGATCCGTGAGCCCCCGGCCCCCACCAGCCTGCCTTCTGTCCCCGTGGCCTGGGGTGGCCTGGGCCCCGCACGCCCGTCGGCCACGGAGGCTTCTTTTGCCTCACGGAGGGTCCCCCGCGTTGCGGCGTGTGTGGGGCTGCGTTCCTCGTGCGGGTGGGACGGAACGCCCCCGAGTGCACGCGCCACGCCGTGTCTGTTCCGCTGCTGGCAGACTTCCGGGCTGTTCCCACCTCGTGGCTGCTCGGGACACGCGGGTACAAGCGTCTGGGTTGGGGACGGACCTAGGAGTGGAGTCGTGGTGGTCCCGTGGCTGCTGCACGTGTGACTTTGTAAGAACCACCAAGCTGTCCCGCAGCGGCTGCGCGGTTTCCTGTTCCCGCCAGCCGTGGGTGGGGGGGGGAGGGGGGAGTTCTGATGTCTCATCGCGGCCACTCGTTGCCCCTGGCTGTACGAAGGCGATGGCCACCCTCCAGCCCTCCTAGCAGGGGAGGGGCCCTCTCACGGGCACGGTTCCCCGACACTTGATGTCGACCACCTTTCCCCGGGCTTCTCGGCCACCTGTGCATCTTCTCTGGGGGGGGGTGGGGGGGGTGGGGAGGGGTCCCTTCCGGCCCTGCGCCCCCGTGCCTCTCATTGGGCCGTTCGTCTTACCTTGGCGACTTGTGGGACCCCGGGGCCTCGTCAGCACGTGACTCAGAAGAGGCGGAGGAGAAAGCCAGCCGGTGGGGGGGGGGGTCCGAGCTGTGTGCACAGGGCAGGTCTCGCGTGGGGGTGATGGCCGCTGTCCTCAGCTCTGAGGAGCCCCCCCCGGGCGGCTGGTGGCGGTGAGCGTGGGCCCTGGCTTGCTCTCCTTCCAGGTCCGGTCAGCTTGGCTCAGCGCCCGGCCCGGGGTCTGCCGTCCTCACGGTGCCAGGGCAGGGCAAGGGCAGGGAGCGAGCGTAAAGGGTGGCGTTCCATCAGCCGTGCCGGGGAGGCTGAAAGGGCTTTTCTGCAGACGGCATCTGGAAGAGGGAATCTGCCCCGGGGGTGGCTGTGCTCGTGGGCAGGGGCCTCGGAAGTCCTCTGAGACCACAGAACCGCCGCCCGTGCGTCACCTGTCCTTTTGGCGGTGCGCGAGCCCGTGGGCCAGGGTCAGGGCGGCAGAGAGGGACGAGGCGGAGTGCGAGTGCAGGGTGTGGGCACGCCGGGCCGGCACGGGGGCAGGGGCAGGGGTGGGGGGCGGCACGCGGTTTCCCGCACAGGTGCTCTCACGGGGGCGCGGCCAGGGCACGCAGAACCACTTGGGCCTCGGGGTGCCGGCGGGTGCCGGGGGAGGGCGGCGGACTCGGCAGACGCCGGCCGCGGTGCATCCGCGAGACGAGGCCGGGCCCCGGCACGCCTGTCCCGACACCGGAAGACCCTCGTTCTGTGGTCTGTGACCGTTAGACCTTTCCGAGACAGACGTGCCCGTAACAGCCCAGCTCCCGCGCTGATTTCCGCAGGTGCGGGCTGGGCCAGCCCGGGACTTGGTGGGCGTGGCGGCTGGGCCAGGCGGCCTTCTGGGAGCGTGAGCCGATCCGGTCTGGGACCTGGCTGTGAACGACAGAGTGTCCCGGCGCCACCAGACCCTGTGAGCTCTCAGGGATGGCAGCACGTGCCCGCTTCACAGACGTGAACGTCGGCCCCGCCTGGCAGGCGGCTGGTCCCAGGTACCGGCCGACCTGCGGGGCTGTCACTGCGGCTGAATGTCCTTCACGGAGGTCAGGTCCTCACGGCGGAGCTCCTGAGCGAGGTGCTCTTCTCCCCCAAGGCAGACGGACTGCTTCTCCCTGCCGCCTCATCCCCGGCACTGAGCCTCCTGGAACAGGGCCTCTCTGGCCGCCGGGCTCGCCCTGCGACCACTGCCGCAGAGCCGTAAAGGCCGCCGTCCCCGGCCTGGAGGGAGCGAGCCTGTGGTCATTGGCTCTGCCTCTGGGACTCACAGAGACTGACACGGAGGTTTGAGAACGTCTGAACCCACAGGGACCGTCCACCGAGGTCTGAAGGCCACGTCGGTGGCCACCTCACCCCTGCCCACTCCGTCTGCTGGGTCGGGGTGTGTGTGCTCTTTCTTCGGGGCGTCACTTCAAAGCCAGTGGGACGGCGGGCTCTGTACCTCCTCCTGGACTTCCCGGGCCCTCTGATCACTCTGGCCCAAGCCTGGGGGTGGGCTGAGGCCTGGCCGGGAGCGGCGTGCCCGCAGTGGAGCTGGTGCTCGAGGCAGGGTCACCCGCACCTGTGCCTGTCCCCCAGGCCTCTGGCCCTCCCGCACCCCACGGCTGGGCCTCCCGCATCGCTGAGAATGCCGGCAGCTCTGGGGTCCGCCCCAACCTCCAGACCCGTTTCTGGCTCTTGGCTGGTGGGGGCTTGGAATCTTGTGGAGTCCCGAGGATGTGTGGAGGGCGGGGGAGTGTGTGGACGGGAGCACGTTTCACCACGAGAACAAGGGCGAAACGGGGGAGCTGGGGGAGCCTAGACTCGTCACCGCTGGGCCTGCCCTGGGCCTGACTGCGATGTGAAGAGTGCAAGGAGCCTTTGCAGGACGTGCGGGTGGCCTTGGGTCCCTGGGTCCTGGAGTGTGGAATATGGGGCCGGGCTGCAGGGGCTCAGCACTCCCGGATGCCTTCCCAGTTGGCCAGGTGCTTGGGGTGGTTTATTTTTTTTCTTGTGTTTTGTTTTGTTTGTTTTGTTTTGTTTTAATATTTAAGAGAGAGAGAGAGAGAGAGAATGAACGAGCAGGGGAGGGGCAGAGAGAGGGAGACACAGAATCGGAAGCAGGCTCCAGGCTCTGAGCCGTCAGCACAGAGCCCGGCGCGGGGCTCAAACTCACGGACCGTGAGATCCTGACCTGGGCCGAAGTCAGACGCTTAACTGACTGAGCCCCCCCCAGGCGGCCCTGACCTTGCCCTGCTCAGAGTCCCTGGGACCAGCCTGTGTGTGTCTTCAGACAGCACCTGCCTCTGATCGGCGTCCTAGGGCAGGGCGCAGACCGTGGCCACTCTTGGCAGTGGCCCCGTTCGTGCCCAGGCCTGGGCTCCCTCCGCGGCGCTCAGGAAGGCGCCCGTCCGCCGCGTCCTGGGCGCGCCTCGTGTCTGGTCTGACTGAGCTGCTGTCTTTTCCATAGTCCCTGAGGTCCTGCAGCTCAGCGACGCCCTGCGGGACGACGTCCTGCCCGAGCTCGGGGTGCGGCTCGAAGATCACGAAGGTGGGTCCCCCTGGCTGCTTCTGGGGACCCGTCTAAGGAGCTTCGGGGGTGGTGGGTGGGCAGGAGGGAAGGAGGCTGGGGGGGGGGCTGTTTTTTAAAAAGTTCTGGGACAGGGTCAGAGGACGCTGGGGTTTTACGTGAGGAGGGGTCCCGGAGTGGTGCCCCCGTGGCCCCTGGGGGCCGGCCTTGTAGATTTGTGGTTGTGGCCGTCCAGGACACCTCCTGTGTTTGACGGGCGTTTCGGCGGCTAGGCCACCGGCCACCCCTGCTTGTTGTCTGTCACTCGGGAGACAGCCTATGGGATTGTCCTCCGGTTTCACTGTGTGTCTTCCGACTTTGTGGGGGTTTGGGCTTGACTTTTGGCAGATTATTAGATTTTAAACACTGAGGGGGCCTGTCCTATCTTACGACCTCTGGGCTTTCCGTCACGAGCGGCAAGGCCTTCCCGCGTCAGTTAACGTTGAGGCCGTTGAAGCGAGCGGCGAGGGGGCGCGTGGGCGGCGTGGAGGCCGGGCCCCGTCTCACAGACTTGGCTTTTCAGGGCTGCCGACCGTGGTCAAGCTGGGGGACAGAGAGACCTTGCTGAAGGAGAGAGAGGAGAAGAGACGGGTGAGTGGTGCTGGAGCCGCTGCGGACTTACGGGGACACGAGACCCGCGGCGTTCGTGTGCTCTGTGCTGTGCCAGCTCCTGTGCTAAGGCCCCGTGGCTGCGAGTGTCGGGGGAGACCTAATTGCGTGTGACCGCCGGGCGATCCAGTGACGGGAAGGTCTGCCTTCTAAGGAAGGACCCTCTTCTTAAAAAGCTCCTCCCGGGGTTTGAGGGAGAATAGGTCCCTTTCAGTAAAGCGCAGCTGACATGTTGGGCTGTACCTGGCCCTACGGAAGTGCTGTCCCCTTTGTCCCTGAGGTGGGACCCGCCAGTCACCCCTCCATCTGCCCAGGAAGCGGGGGGGGGGGGCAGGCGCGCGGTTCACGGGGCGAGGAGCCAGGGCAGGTCCTCGATAGCTGGCCTCCCCGATCCTCCCGTGTCCGCCCCGTCCCGTGGCCCAGCCTTGTGTCCCATCCCTGCGGGCTGGGCCGGGAAGCAGACACGTCGGCCTACCGCTCCGCTCCGCTGGCGCTCTGCCCGTGCAGGTGCTCGTGGGGCACAGAGGCAGACGGCGGCTCTGCCGAGGGCGGCAGGGGGGCGGCCCTGCCTGCTGCTGCCCGCGCTTGCCGCGGCCCCAGGTGCAGCTTCCCGTAGCGCCACTGCCCGCTGCACCGGCCCTCCCCTGACCTCGCCCCGTCCCACGGTTGTCTGCCCGGGACTCCCCCCCTCCGCTTCTCTCTGGCCCCACGCTTGCCTTTACCCAGCCGCCCGCCTGAGAACCCCAGATTCCAAGACGGTATCATGACTCAACTCCCCACACCTGCCCTTCCCTCCTATCGGTGGTGGCACAGCCGGGGCCCTGCGCCTGTCCTCACGGGCACCACCCGACACCCGGGCCCGGGGACCCCCTCCCCGCCCCTGCTCCCAGGCCGCCCCCCCTCGGCCCTGCGCTGACGCAGGCTACGGGTGGGGGTGGGCTTCCGGCCTCCACCTGTCTCCTGCAGGCCCCTCCCCTGGCCCAGGCCCTGTGTCCTGGCACCTGCTGCCCTGTACCTCCCCGCCCCCCACCCTCTCTGGGCCCTCGCGATGCTTCTCCGCTCACCCATCTGACAGAGCCCCCCAGCCGGGCTCGCTGCTCTGCTCCTGACTTCGTGCCAGCCGCACCCCGGACCTTGTCACGTGTGCTGGTTCGAGGCCCCTGGGCATCACCCCGCGGGGAATGAACGAGGGCTCCCCGCTCCCTCCGTGGGTTGGGCCGGGTCACAGTCCAGGCAGTGGGGGGTGGCGGGCAGTTGCTTTATTCCGCCTCCCACCCCCAGAGGCCCTGGGGCAGACTTGGTTCATGGAGCCCCTGCTGCCCCCTAGGTTGAAGAAGAGAAGAGGAAGAAGAAAGAGGGGGCCGCCAGGAAAAAACAGGAACAAGAGGTACCACGTGCCGTCTGTGTGGGGCCCGGGCTCTCCTGGGAGGAAGTGCACACTTTGACCCCGAGCCCTGCTCTCTGTGCCTCCCTGGGCCCAGCCGGGCCCACCCTGGCCTGCGCCCGCGCCCACCAGCGGCACCCTCCCGGGTTCCCGCTGCTGTGATCGTTCGGAACGAGCTTCTCGACGTTCCGTAGAAAAACCGTGAAGCTCGGTCAGTGTTGGGTTGTCCCTCCTTTGACTCGCTCCGCCCCGCCTTCCGTCGCTCTCTGAACCCGGGGCTGGGCGGGAGTGATGCGAGGTCACACCTTTCCCCTCGTGGGCTCGGCTGCGGTGACGGAGGGTCTGTGTTGCAGGCGGCGAAACTGGCCAAGATGAAGATCTCACCCAGTGAGATGTTCTTGTCAGAGACTGACAAATACTCCAAGTTTGATGAAAACGTAAGGAGCCCGTTTTTGTCTTTTCAGAACCTCGTTGGGCTCCTAAATGGTGGGGATCTCCAGCCTCGGGCGAGCGGCTATTCTGTCTGGGGCTCAGTCCGGGGGAGGCGCTATCCGGGGTCAGTGCCTGTGGCCTCTCGAGTCTCCCCGCCGTGGCGGCGGCCGCACTGAGTCGTGGCCTGGCTAAACCGAGACAAGGTGTCGCTCCCGAGCTGGCCGGGAACGGTACTCAGGAGGAGAGGGCGCTGTCCCCAGGGCTCCTTCCGACGGGGCTCGGCTGCCTTGCCGCTAGACCCTTGGGTCTTCCTTACTGGTTCTTACGCTTGGGCCGGTCCCATCAGGACTGAGCCACGCTGCCTCCAGAGGGAACAGTGGCCCTCGCCCCCGGGCGGGGGGAGGGCGCCCCAGACCGGCCTCTCGGTGACTGGGGTTGGTGCGCCGTGGCGGGTACCCGCCCAGGCGCGTCCTAGCGCGAGTCTGTGAGCCCGGGAGCGGGAGTCAGGTGCGTGCAGGTGACCCCCCGTGCCCTCCGTCCCCAGGGTCTGCCCACACATGACAGCGAGGGCAAAGAGCTGAGCAAAGGGCAAGCCAAGAAGCTGAAGAAGCTTTTGGAAGCTCAGGAGAGGCTCCACAAGGAGTACCTGCAAATGGTTCAAAACGGAAGCTTCAAATGAAACAGCAGGGGACTCAGTTTTCACACCAAGCCGTCGGTGGCCTGACGGCTTTCTCTCTGCGTCCTTAGTGACACTGCCCCACGCTCGATGATGTTTACAGTGGCCCTCGGGTCCCAAATTGAGAATTGTGTTCACCTGCCGTCGCCGGCTCTGAGACTCCGTAATAAACTTTTCCAGACAGCAGGGCTGTGCGTCCTCTGTGCCGCCGCCTGTCGCCCGCAGGCCCGGCCCTGGTGCGGAAGCGGCTGCGGGGTGCTTGCTCAGCAGGGCACGACTTGGCCGCGCAGCTCAGCCGGGAAATCTCTCCCCCTGCAGATCGCTATCGGCTGACCTCTGCGCGCCGGTGCATTTGGAGGTATTTAAGCGGGAGAAAGGCAGGCTCAGACTGGCGAGGCCGCTGACACCCACACAAAGGCCGCTCGGTCGGCCCCTCTCGTTCTGCTGAGCAAACACACCGCCACGGCTCCGACCGCTGTCCCGCGCTCCGGGGGCAGCGAAGGGCTGGCTCAGCAGGGCGGGCCCCGGCCGCTGCCCGGATCCCGAAGCTGGCCGCGGAGATAAGGGGGTGGGGCGGGGAGGGCAGCCGTTTGTCGCCAGGTCCCAGCCGGGGGGAGGGGGGCAGAGCATCCCCGGCAGAACCCTGTCGAGGACGGTGTGGGCGGAGCCGGCTCAGCTCGGCTGCACACCTGCCAAGGCTGGGCACCTGCTCGGACCCGAGGGTGGTCGGTGCCGGGTGGTCAGGTCGGGAGACGCCGTCTCACGCGGCACTGACGGCAGCACCGGGCACCGTGGCCCCCGTGGGGGAGTTCGGGGACGTCCGCGTGTAGGCCCCCTCAGCCCTTGCGCCTGGGGCCCCGCTGTGGGAAACCCGGAGAGACGCCCGCGCGCGTGCCGATGTGTGTGTGCCCCTCGCCGCAGCGTCCTTCAGGGGGCTGACCGTCCCCCGGGCACCCGGTGCTCCTCAGGGGCACCGCAGCCACGGGGAGCACGGTGCTTCCGTGAGTATGAGAGCCGCCCTGATATGGAGGCACCGGGCCTTCCCACCTTGTACACATCTTACATGCAAGCAAAATTGAACCAGAAAGAAAAGGCCCCAAGACAAAGTGAAACAAACTCGTTCCCGTTGTCTCCTGCCACCAAACTGCCCCAGAACCTGGTGGCTGAAAACAGCAGTCACCTCGTCACCATCTCTGCTGCTTCTGGGTTGGCCGGCCCACGGCAAGAGCAGGAACTGCCAAACCAACCCTCTTCCCGGAGGCGAACAGCCCAAGGGCCTGGGATGGGGGCAGGGGGGCCGCTCACGATGAAAACGTCGCAAGGGCAGAGATGGGGCCTTCCGGAAACGGGTGTGAGATGGAACCCACATTCCCTCGGGGCTCTTGGGAAGCCTCTTGGATCCCCAAAGCCTGTGGTCCAGGGTGGGGTGGTGCCTTCAGGCACAAGCCCCCACATGCTGGGAGCCCTTTCAAGCTGAAGTGCTGAGACCGGGAGTTCACTGTCCCTGGGTGGCCGGTGGGACTGGGTGTCTTGGCCCAGGGACTGGAAGGGTGAGGGCAGATCCCTGAGGGGAGGTGGGCAGTCGCAGGCCGCCTCCCAGGCCCTCCAGCACCGGGCTGGGCCTCAGCCCCTCAGCCCTGACACCGACTGGAGGCTCCAGAAACTCAAGGGCCAGGAGCAGTTGCCCCGCTGGGAAGCAGAGGGAGACCGCCCTGCAGGGGCCGTTCCTGATAGATGGCCAGCTGGCCCGGGAAGGGCGGGTTTTCCAGGAGAGACGTACAGGGTTGAATAGTATCCCCCCGACCCCCGCTCCCGAATTCACGTCCACCCGGAACTCCGAAACGGAACTTATTTGGAAAAATCAGATTTTGCAGGTGTAATGAGTTAGATTAAGATGAGGTGACGCCGGAGTCGGGTGGGCCCTGAGCGTAACGTGGATGGTGTCTTTATAAGAGGAGAGGCCCAGACACAGAGAGAAGGCCACGTGACGACAGGAGTGACCCGGCCACGAGTCCAGGGCCACCCGGAGCCCCCAGCAGCTGGAAGTGGCAGGGAGGGTCCTCCCCTAGAGCCTCTGGAGGGAGCACGGCCCTGCCCACACCTGGATTTCAGACTTCTGTCCAGAACCGGGAGAGAAAACACGTCTGTGTTCAAGCCACGCAGTTCAGGGCACTTGGTGGTGGCAGGACCCAGGAAACCACCAGACCATCCATTCTTGTACCTTGTTCTCTGTAACAGAGAAACACGTTTACTATGACAATGTTTCATCTAAGTAAATCCATTCATGGGTATAATGGGGGACAAAAGGTAGCCACAGGGCAGGCAGGTGAAGAATGTTGCCTAATTTCACAACAGACACACAGGACGTTTTGCGTGTTCCAAAGAGCCACTCCTCACGAGGTCAAGCGTATGGGACTCTTACTCCCATTTCTGCTGGGGAACCGGAGACCCAGTGCCCGAGATCTGAGACCAGGTCAGAGCCAGGCAGAGTGCTCGGGATGGCAGGGTTGCTTGGTGTCACTCTGAGCCTGGAGCCCTGCCTGCCGCTCTCCCTAGCAGGTGACAACAGAGTACATCCTGCCCCACGCATTACCCCCTGCCTCCAGATCTCTGCCGTGCAAATGTGTGCACCTGCCCAGGGCTCACCTCCCGTGGGGATCTCACATGCCATCTTTAGGGACAAGAGCCACCCTGAGCTATGCGTAGGTCCTGGAATGCACTGTGCAGACAGGGCCTTCCTTGCTGGCCCACTCTTACTGGCTCTCAGGTATGGGCTGGGGCACTGCTTCTTTCTGGAAGCCTGTTTGACACTTCCTCCTAATGGAGGGACCAGGGGGGAGGAGGCATGCGTGTAATCAGGTGCACACGCATCAGGGACGCTGGAAATGGGTAACTTGGTGGACAAGGCCAGCCTCTCAGAAGAGGTGACCGTCCGGCTGGACTTCATGGACAGGCAGGAGCCGACAAGGAATATGTGGATGGAGAGGACTTTGATATCATTCACAACCCCCCAAAAGGGGCCCAAGGGGTGGGCCAGTGGGTGTGGAAAACTGCAGGTGTGGACAGATAGACTCTACCGGCCCTCACCTGGACTGCTTTCTCCAAGCAGTGTCTGGGCCACCAGTGGGCCCAGGAGCCAGCTCTTCTGGCCCCTCAAAGGGTGGCTCAGTATACAGGCTCCACGGTGGCCGCTCCTGGTCAGTCTGAGCACCAGGGCCTGCGCGGGACCAGAGGTCATCTGGAGCCTGGTACAGGCTAAGTCGCTCGGAGGACAGACTTCTTAGGAGAGCCCCAGGTGACAGGCCCAGGGACCAACTCTAAGACCCCCACCCTTGTCCTCAGGCACTTAGTCCCCTCCCCTGGCCAGGGTGAGTGGCGTCATCAGAACAGTGGACACCCGCCTTGAGCCATTTGCCTGCGTTGTTCCAACCCTCTGCTAGCTCTATGAAGCGGGTTCTACAAGTGCCCGTGATTGACAGATGGGGAAACTGAGGCACAGGCTCTCTGTCAGGACCATCCAGCTAGAATTGGGAAGGTCACGGATCTGGCCCCAGGGGTCTCACCCAGGAACACCCACCCACCCTTTTACTCTTGCTCTGTCCATTGCACAGCCCTCTGGCCAGTATGACAGGACGCACCTTTGAGTGTGCTGCTGGCTGAATGGTGGCCCCCAAGAGATTCAGCCCCTAACCCCTGTACCTGTGCACTTGACATTTGGAAATAGGGTCTCTGTAGATGTTAAAATGAGGCCCTAATGTAGTCACTGCAGAGAACACAGAGGGACAAGGAAAGGCCATGTGAAGGTGCAAAGACTGGGCGGGGCGGGGCGGGACATGGCTGCAGCCCCAAGAGCTGGAAGAGGCAAGAAGGACCCTCCCTTGGAGCCTTCGGAGGGAGCCCAGCCCCATGACACCTTGATTTCTGCCTTCTAGCCACAAGAGAATAATTCCTGTTGTGTTTTCTGAGCACCTCAATTCGTATACTTTGCTGCCACAGGAAATCAAAACAGCATTCTCAACATGATACAGACAGAAAGCCTTCCGACACCCCTGGCGCTCCTTCCCACCCGCTCAGTGACCCCAGGAAAAGAGTGCACCACTACCTGCCCCACCTCCATCAGACCCCCAAGGACCAGGCACTGCTTACCCAACAACCATTTCTGAAAAAGCGGACAAAATAACGCGACCCCCAACTGCAGGTGTAGCCCCTTAACGAAGAGCCTCTGGAACCCCGGACCTGCGCATATGGCTATCCAGGCGCACTGTCCTCTTATTTCTTGTTAGGTCAATGCTGTTCTACAAATTGCCATGTGAGGAGCCCGTGGTGGGGACCCAGCCAGGCGGCAGGGCCGGCTCCCCTGGGCCTTCCTGGGACGGGGGTCGGGGGGCAGCGCGCATCGCTCCCTCTCCCGCTGGTGGGCTCTGCCTCGGCCAGTGCCCGACAGACAGCCACGTTGCGCGCGGACGCGGAGGCGTGAGAAACAGGGAACCCCAAGTGCCAATCCCCGAGGCAGGGTGAGCCCTGGGATTTGAGGAGGGGACAGGCATGGACGCCGGGGGTCTGCGGGGTCCGCGCGCGCGTTGTTGGAAGTGGCACCGAACTGGGGGGGAGGGGAGTGGCCGCCGAACTGGTGGCGGGCTCGGGAAGGGGGCTGGCCGGGGACCGGCGGCGGGCAACCGGCCGCAGCAGGTGCCCTCCATGCGTCCTCCGCGCGCCCCCGCCCCTTAAAGAGGCGGAAGGAATGCGGACGCGCGCCGCCGCAGACGTCACACGCCCTCATTTGCGTACGGCCGGCGGGTCTGAGAGCGACGCAGCGCGGCGAACCCCGCCCCACGCCCTCTGATTGGTCGTCGCCGGCGGCGCCGAAGCGTCGTTGACTTGCGCCGAGGCCGCCCAACCACAGCCCGCTTTGCTCGAGGAGGGCGTGGCCAGAAGCCTCGGCCAATGGGAGGCGGGGTTGTTGGCGGCCACGGCGGCGCAGCCCCTGGAGCGAGCGAGGCCACCGCCGCCGCCACTGCCGCAGCCGCAGGAGGCGTGAGAAGCAGACGCGAGGCGCTCGGCCGGGGTAACGGCGCGCCGGGGCGGCCGGAGGGTGGCCGGGGCCAGGACCGCTGGGGGCCGGGACGGCAGGGCGAGGTCCGGGGCCGCCGTGTGGACTGGCGGCGGCGGCAGGGGCGGGGCGGCGGCCGGGGCGGCGGGAAGGCCGGGGCGGGCGGCGGCGGCGGCGGGGAGGGCGGGGAGGCCGGGCGGGCGGCGGCGGGGAGCGGGCGGACGCGGGTGACCCGCCCCGGCGCGGCCCTGAAGGTCAGGAGGCGCTTTGTTCCCGCGCGGCCCGTGCGGTGACCCCGAGGGGAGCGGCGGGCGCGCTTCCGCGGGGCCCCTTTGTTTTCGGGGCGCGGGCCGCCCGGCGGGGGTGGTGTCTGCGGCGGGGGCCGGGAGTGCCTGCGGCTGCGGGAAGTCGCCCTTCGGGACGGGGACGGGGACAGGGACGGGACGCAAAGTTCCGAGCCTCTCGTCCTGCGTCTGTGCGTTTTTACCCGACTGCGCGGGGCTCCCTTTCGGAACGCGCTGTGTCCGTGCCAGCGGAGGACCGTGTGGCGGCGATAAGACGCCGGCGCCCGCAGGTCCCCCCGGTCCGCAGGTCCACCGTCCGCGCCAGAGGGCAGCGCGAGGTCGCGGGCCACCTGCGGGGCGGGGGTCCCCGGCGGCCCCTGCGTAGTCTCGCTGCGGGTGTGCGCGGTGCAGAACGCGCAGCGGTCGGACGTGAAAGTTAGAAAGTCGTCTCTGAGTCGCCGGCTTCCCGCAGTAGTGCCGCTGCCTCTAGGTGACCGGTGACGGCTGTTGCTACACAGCGGGGACGCATCTGACCTCGTTGCACGTGTTGACTCATTGCCTAATAATCCGCTAGGTCGGGAGGTAGGTGCTGCTGTGCTCCCGGGGAGCTGCTGGGGGAACTCCAGGCCCCAGGAGGTCAGATCCAGCGGCCCGTCCGAGGTGACAGCTTGACTCGACGCGCCGCTCCCGCTCCTGGAGGGGGTTGGACAAGTTGGAAGGAGGCATTGGGTGTTGGTGATCGCGTGCGCCCAGCTGCAGTCTCGTTGCCGAGGGCTGAGCTGGTTGACGGTTTCCAGCGAGAATTCTGGGGTCCTGACGATTGCCCAGTGCTTCCCCGGCTAGAGTCTGCGCGGTATTTCAGGTGCCGTTACTGATGGCTGGTGCAGTGACTACTCTGCCGGTGCCGCGTGAAGCGGACGGAGGCCGGGGGGCCGCTCCAGGGGCGTCTGTTCCGGGGGTGCAGTGGGACGTTGTCTGGCGGCTTCACTTGCAAAGGTGGCGTTGCCGCGGGGGGGGGGGGGGGGGGGGGAGGAGAAACCTCAGAACGTGAATTTTCTCAATTTACTAGTGGCTTTTTTACTTGTTTGGGGATAAGGAATTTTTTTTTTCTTTCCTCTTTTGAGGTTAATTATCCTGTTTCTTCCATTCAAAGGATCCATGGAAGGTACCTAAGACCTTCTTGGTCGGTAGAGATACTGTTGCAAAAGTTACTTTGTTGCAAGATTGTGGTGAGGAAAGGATCTCGTTTCATGGATAACGTAGGTATGGGGATTGTAACCTTCCCAGATTCACTTAGGGACATTCAGGCCTAGGATTTAGGGTTTTAACTCCTCTTTTGCTGGTATGATGAAAATAATCGTTCTGAAGGTATCTTTATCCAAAACGGGTTACTTCAACAGCGTGGTGCTGTCTTAAATACCTGTTATGACATGTATCATTTGCACCTTTTTTCCCCTGGTTTACCAGCGATACTGATTCAGGACGTGTGTGGTTATCTGTGTCTCTGTATCATAAAGTAACATCTAAACACCTTTGCGAATGTTGCATTGTTTTTCAAAAGGAATATGGGATGCTGGTTGGAGAGATCCGATTCTTTGTAATAGCCACTTTAATCATTTTTGTTTGGATGATGTCAGCAGACTGAATTGTGGAGAGATTACTTATGCTTTAGGGTTATTGTCTTCTAAGTACCTAAGGGCGTTTCTTATTTTTGTGAGCCGGCCATTTAGATTACCAGACTCTGGTATTTTGAGTTTGGAGGTTTTTATCTATAGGAGGTACCTCATAGTTTTATAGAGATGAAGGGCTAGAGTTGGGGTGTGTTCATCAACACATTACAGCCTGTGAACTTGTGCTTGAGTCTTTAATTACAGTATTTCAGTTAGTGTGTCAGGGTTTTAACAGCCTCTTGATGCTGAGAGCAGATCAGTTTCCCGTGTGCAGCTCTGACGAGCCAGTGGAGGGATCGAGATCGTCAATATTTTTCTAATTTTGAGTGGTCGACAGTCGTCTAGTATCAGGAAGAGGTGACCTCAAATGTAAGTGTGTAAGTGGCTTAATAGAGTTCAGAATTACTTACTTTCAGATTTTTTTTTTCTTTCTGTTCATTGCCCACAGTTCTTAAATGTTTTAAAACTGTTTTCTGGGGCGCCTGGGTGGCCCAGTTGGTTAAGTATTCGACTCCTGATTTCGGCTCAGATCATGATCTCACGATTTGTGAGATCGAACCCACGTTTTTTCCAGGCTCCTTGCTGGGCATGGAACCTGCTTAAGTGCGTCTCCCTCCCCCCCCTCCCCCTCCCCCTCCCCCCCCTCCCCCCCCCCCTCTCTTCCTCCCTCCCTCCCTCTCTCTCCCTCCCTCTCTCTCTCTCCCTCCCTCTCTCTCTCTCCCTCCCTCTCTCTCTCTCCCTCCCTCTCTCTCTCTCCCTCCCTCTCTCTCTCTCCCTCCCTCTCTCTCTCTCCCTCCCTCTCTCTCTCTCCCTCCCTCTCTCTCTCTCTCCCTCCCTCCCCTCCCTCCCTCTCTCCCTCTCTCTCCCTCTCTCTCCCTCTCCCTCTCTCTCTCTCTCTCCCTCTGTCTCTCCCTCTCCCTCTGTCTCTCCCTTCTCCCTCTGTCTCTCCCTCCCTCCCCCTCCCTCCCTCCCTCCCTCCCTCTCTCCCTCTCTCTCTCTCTCTCTCTTTCTCAAAAATAAGAACACACAACAAAAACACCCAGAACTTTAATAAGCTTATGTTGAACTGCCAAAACTTTCGTCAGAGAACCTAAATGTTTTCGCTGTGTTTTGGAACAATAGTGGCGTGTCTGTGGGCAGGAGGGTGATTTAAATTCCCAGAGGCCTAGGAGCTGTCAGCCGTGTGAAATCGTACTGCTCAGAACCGACACCAGCCTGGCCCAGATCTGAGTCCGGGGGGCGGCAGTGAGGAGCTTGTGGGGAGTTTGGTCTGGAATTGCTTACTGTAGGTGGGAGAGGAGCCACAGGCGGGCGCTTACCTCGCTTGGCTGTTCCGCCACCGCCACCCGGGGAGGGAGGTGGTAGAGAGGGCGGGTCGGTGCAGAATCCCCGCGGCAGGTCGTTGGCATCCGGCCTTCGCTCACTTTGGGCCACGTCTCCTGGTTTGGCGGTTCTTGCCTCCCGCAGACTGGAATTGGGGGGCGGGGGTGGGGGTTGACCTCCCTTGCGAGACCCTGATCAGTGGGTAGTGAAGAACGTCGAGTTCAGCTGCTGGGAGACTTTTAAGTAGATGGTGATGACATAGGTTTGTTTTCCATTTGACAGCCATTGGGTTTCTCCCTCGCCCTCTTCAGAGAAGGTGGGGCTGCTTTGCTTCGCCATTGGATTTTAAATTTCATGAGTGGTTAGTAACAGGAGGGGTGTTCTTTAGTAAGAAAACTTGTACAAGAAGTCAGTTTGTGACCTATACCTTTTGATCTTGACCACTCACTGTGGAGCCTTAAATCTCCGCTTACCAGCATATCCTGTCAGCTGTTGCAACTAAATGTGCCTCCGTTCTGGGTTCGTGACTTTTTTTTTTTTAACGTGCTGTGCGTTTTCATATTATCCAGAAAGCCTGTTTCAGACATGATGAGGCGATTTTAATGAGTCATGCGGTAAAGAGATCGGCTGTACCCCTCAAACGTTTACGTACCAAGGTTATAAGAATGCCGCTAAACATTAAAACATTTGCGTGCATGGGGGCGCCCAGGTGGCTCAGTCAGCTAAGCGTCTTATCTCGGCTCGGGTTGTGATCACACAGTTGGTGAGTTCAAGCCCCGCACCAGGCTCTCTGCTGTCAGCACAGATCCTCTGTCCTGCTCTCTCTCAAAAATAAATAAACATTAAAAAATAAAACATTGTGTGTGTAGGAAAATAGCTTTCGGTGCTTTGTGTCCATCCATTCACTCGTGAGCCTCTTCTAGGTGCTAAACACAGTCCTAGGTACTGGGGTACCACACTGACCAAAACAGAGGGGCCTTGCCCTCATGTATTTCCGTAGTGGGAGACAGGTAAACAACTTAGGTGGTGGTAGGTGCTTTTGAGAGGAAAAGTAGAAAAGGAGTAGGGACTTGGGGTTTGTGATTTTTAAGTAGGGTAAAGAGGGAAGACCTTACAAAGTGATGAGACTTCTAAATACTGGATTAAGGAAAACTTTGAAACGTTTGCCTCATTTACTCCTGTGCCGATGAATTACAGAGAAGAGAGAGCAGAAGAGGAAAGTGCAGCTGTGGTAACAAAGAACCACTTGGCCCTGAGTCAAAATAGAGTGTTTGGTCAAGGAAAGGAAGTAAGTTTTTTACTCTTTTCTGGAAAACTGAGGGCTTGTTTTCTAGCAAGTTTTGAAGAGATGGTCCGCTGTTGTCTGGTGGCAGTTAGATCTCATCAGCAGACATCACTTCCTGTGTCCAGACTCTCCTCCGAGTCCCGGATGCCGTGCTGCGTGCACAGGTGGCACGGCGGTGAGCGAGTGAAGCGGAGACTGCTTGGCCGCTGGCTCCGGGGACTGGCGCATCGAGCAAGTAGACGGGTCCCTGCCCTCCTGGAACTTGTTCAGTGGAAAGACAAACACGCGTGGTTTATCCATTCTTAAAAAAAAAAAGGAAAAGAAAAAGGCTCAAACACCTGCAAACGTAATGACCCCCATATCTAACCCACAGCTGCAGTAATTAACTGTTTGCCAGTCTTCGTTCATCTGTGAACCTATACAGATGCTTTTGTAATTAAAAGGTTTTATAGGGGCGCCTGGGTGGCTCAGTCGGTTAAGCGTCCGACTTCGGCTCAGGACATGATCTTGTGGTTCACGCGTTCGAGCCCGGCGTTGGGCTCCGTGCTGACAGCTTGGAGCCTGGAGCCTGCTTCAGATTCTGTGTTTCTGTCTCTCTCTGCCCCTTCCCTGCTCACGCTTTGTCTCTTTCTCTGGCAAAAATAAATTTAAAAAAATAAATAAAAATAAAAGTTTTTATAAATGCCCAAAGGGAAAGGAAGAACATCTATATTAGATTATCAATCATTATGTATGATTGAAATCAGTTTGAACCCAATTTCAAGACTACCTTTATGAGTTTAGGACCTGGGCACACCTTTCTCTCTCTCTCTCTCTCTCTCTCTCTCTCTCTCTCTTTCTCTTTCTCTCTCTTTCTCTTTGGCTAAGACTACAAGCCTAAGTGCAGGGTATGTTAAGTTAACAAGGATGTTTTCTATTAGTTGGGAAACTTACAGAAGTTAATTTGGTTGTTTACTTCAGGCGTGTTTTCAGTTTACCTGCTTGCATATTGAATCCAACACCGTTACCTTCTGATGGTGAGGAATGTAATGACAGACTGGATTAAAAAAATCAGGGCAACGTAAATGAGGTCCGGACTATGCCAGGGCTTAGGGGGTGGAGACCTAGGCATTTCTTGCGGGGGTATCCTGCCTCCTTCTTAGAGAGACGATTCCTTTGTCCTTTCTGATGGAGTCTCAAGCCAGAACATGATCTGGTTGGTACTCTGGAGGACCTGGACTTGTACCTTGGGGCTGATTGGACTCCATCTTGGGTCGACAGGGTAGGATCACCATCCCTTACGCTTATGTGAACTGTGAGATTAAGAAGCATTACAGGCTACAGTGAAATTCTGAAGTCTTACAGAAGCGTTTGGTTACATTTGACTTAATTTTCGTCATTCGGTTATTTCATGGGAAGACACTGAGGATCTTTGACTTGATTTGAGATAGATTACGTATAGAAATTTTGGTTATGTGCAGGGTGACCGTATTCCCCAGTTTACTCCTTTGTCTCTCAAAAGTGACCCACTTTGAAGTTATACGATTACTCTAGCTATAGACTAAGTGTTTTAAAATTAGGAATTTGGGGCGCCTGGGTGGCTCAGCCAGTTAAGTGTCCAACTCTCGATATCAGCCCAAGTCATGATGTCTCAGTTCTTGGGACTGAGCCTCGTGTTGGTCTCTGCACCAACACCGCGGAGCCTGATTGGAATTCTCTCTCTCCCTGTCTCTCTGCTCCACCCTTGCTTGCACTCTCTCTCTCAAAATAGGTGATTAAAAATAAACATTAAAAAAAAAAGCCCACTTTCCTTCATACTATGAGTTCTCATTCTAATGAGAAATAAAGAATAATTGAGAGGGGGCCGAACAATACATCCCTGTTAAAATTTTTTTTAAAAAAATAGGAATTTAGTTATAGTGGATAATTTGCCGCAAAAACTAAGAATTTTTTCCCCGTGAAAACAATTTTTTTGTTTGGGGTAAAAATCCGTTAATAGGGTTGTGAGGTATCTTACATAAGTAAAAGCAAAGCATTTTTTGTATAGTCATAGAAATTTGCACGCCAATCCAGATTTACTTTTTTTTTAATTTTTTTTTTTAAACGTTTATTTATTGTTGAGACAGAGAGAGACAGAGCATGAACGGGGGAGGGGCAGAGAGAGAGGGAGACACAGAATCGGAAGCAGGCTCCAGGCTCCGAGCCATCAACCCAAAGCCCGACGCAGGGCTCGAACTCACGGACCGTGAGATCGTGACCTGAGCCGAAGTCGGACGCCCAACCGACTGAGCCACCCAGGCGCCCCCAATCCAGATTTAGAATCTTAGACTCAGTTAAAGTTTTTAGCCCTAGATCTGAACTGCTGTATTCTTTTGAAATTTTAGAATATTCTTTTGCCTGGGGATCCATTTGTATCTTAATATGATTGCCTTATAGACTTAGGAGAACCTTCAAATGAGGTTGAAGGTTCTCCAGATGAGGCTTAAGACCGTGATTTTGATGTTAAGCTAAGCGTACCAACATTTAAAACAAATGAATATTTCTCAAACCTGCAAATTTGGTAGTCCTTGTGACTTTGTATTTTTGTTTTAAATAAGCATTTTTAAGTTTATTTTTGAGTGAGAGAGACAGAGCACATGCAGGGGAAGGGACGGAGAGAGGGATACACGGAATCCGAAGCAGGCTCCAGGCTGTCAGTATAGAACCCAATGTGGAGCTTGAACCCACGAACTGTGAGATCACGACCTGATCCGAAGTCGGACACTTAACCGACTGAGCCACGCAGGCATCCCGTGACTTTGTATTTTAGCTAGTTGGGATTGCTAAACAAAAGTAAATCATTTATGGCAATGAAGACTGACAAGTGGAACTCTAGTTCGTTTATGTCACCAACTCTGGATTCTTTTTCCTTATGTGAAGGGGAAAATGTTGAGAATGACTTGATTTGTTGGTCTCCAATCAAGCAATAGAGTGATCTGTAAGCACGTTGCAGTTGTAAACGCTGAGGGAGACCTTAATGGGTCACACACTGGGTGTTGCACATGCACATAATTGTGTCCTCTCGACAGCCTCTCAGTCAGCACTGTCTAGGCTGTGGGTGTCGAAACCGAGCTTACACAGCTAGGAGGTAGTAGAGATTAGGGTTCAGAACCAGGTTATTGTGTGTCTTCGTTCTAGATGCTGAGTTCTGGCTTTATTGGTGTTTAGTTCTCAAAATAGTTTCTTTCCCATTGTCTGAACTCATCTTTTTGTTATTCTGTCCTTGATTTAGCCGTGTGTGTGTGTGTGTATGTGTGTGTGTGCGTGCGCATGCGTGCACAAGTGTTGTGTCGGGTTTAACATAACTGCTTTGTCATCGTGTCACCAAAAATAGTATTAAATAGCACATGGCCTCACATAATTGAAAATAAAGTGGATCATTGTATCCCAGGAATCCGTTAATTTGAAGTGGTGTATGAAGCTCTTTGGCCTGTGTTCTCAAGAAGGCATATAATCACTCCACAGTTACGTCTCGTGCCGGACGCTGTTTAGGGCCCTGGGGCCACATAGTGAGCACCATCGAGGAGTGTTTTTACTTTCCCATTTCTGGGCTGCGTGTTTCTCGGGAATGCTGCTGCACCGCCGATTCTGACTGACTTGAGCTAGCTGTTGATTGGCCACTCTTCCAGCAGCAGCAACGGTGATCTTGAGCTGCGCAGGTGGAAATGGCAGCCGGAAGTGAAGCGGTCAGTGGTGGTAGGGAAAGTTCACCAGGGTCTCAATTTCAAACGTGCAAAGATTCTAATCTAAGACGGAACCAAAGGAAATGAATTGGAGAATCTCACATACACGGTCTCAGAAAAATCAGACTTAAAGACAGACTGATTTCCCACAAACTCTTGATTTACAGAAGATCAGAACTCATTCAACAACTAATGAGTGTCTGGCAAGAATCTCTCAAACGTCCCCTTTTGTACTCTGCCCACGAAAGCAGCCTGCCCTAAACCTTTAGTGGACCCCTCTGTAGCTCGCTGCGGTCTGCGTGTCCCAAATTGCAGCTCCTTTGCTATTCCCGAATACACTCAGTGTCTGGTGTCTTGAGCTTGTCCTCCTCTCTTTTAGGTTCACGTTGCATGGTGTCAGAAGTGGGATCTGAAGGTGCCAGCTGCGGGGGCACTGTGACTCCTGGGATCGAGCGAGGTACTCACATTTGAGCCTTTTGTGCTCTTTGCTTCTACGGAGTCACCATAACTTTCCGTTTGGTGAGTCTTCCCCAATATCAGGCTCCCTTGTTTTGGTTGAACTCTCAGACTTTGTTCGGGATTTGTCGTACTCTTGTTCTTAATCTGATCATGGGATCCCAGTCATCTAAATGGTCTAAGAGTGGCCCCCTTTCAGGAACCCTGGCCAGTTTTTCGTTAAAAGATGATGGTCCTTCCTCATACCCGGTGTTGACAATATGGACCAGTCTTGCTAGGAAAGGTAACTTGGAGCCCTGACCACCATTCTGGGAAACCTTTCGTCTCTTCAGACTTGTTTTTCTCCCAACCGAGTTAGAAAATTAAAACAGTTCAAGTGGGATAGTTATTTTCGTTGGTATCTGGAGGTTTCTAAACGTGTTCAGAATTCTAAAATTGCACCTTTACAAAATATTGTTTCCAAAGTGACTGAAGCAAATAAACAACTAAAGGTGGATAAAAATAAAGTGTTAGAGGCTTCTTTCTTGGTGCTGGCCAAAGTTCCCTCCTACACCACCCCCCCCCCCCACTGCCCCACCTCCTTACACA
This sequence comes from Panthera pardus, assembly GCF_024362965.1. Lineage (NCBI taxonomy): Eukaryota > Metazoa > Chordata > Mammalia > Carnivora > Felidae > Panthera > Panthera pardus. The sequence continues at coordinate 2,473,054 of NW_026526677.1, read as the reverse complement.
TCCCTCTTTGCCTCATCACCCTTCCCCTCTATCTGAACTTTCTTTCCTGTCACTGAAACCTCACCATCCTAACCCATTAAAACCTTTCCTTTCAAAACTGACTTTGTGAGGATGCTGTTAAACCACCCCAAATTTCCTGTACCCCGTGGATAAAAAGCCGAGCTTAGGGCTATAATTAAGGTCTTTCCCAAGGTAACTGAGGATCTTTGTAGATTTGTGGAATTCACCAATCTGGGCTGTGGTCTCTGTCCGTTAGTTGACATGCCCCTTGGAGAAGGTCAAGCCCAGCGCTGGATGAATGCTGCTAGTTGGAAACCCCCTGAACGGTCTCTAGGGCTTAAACTAGACCAGCCGCCAGCCCTTTCGCGTGACCAAGCTTGTAGTGTATAGCCACGAGGCTACACGAAGTCAGCTGTGGGGCTAGCCCGTGGACTAGACGGAGATTCAGGCGTGCGCCCAGAAGCCAGCTGAATCCGTCCGTGGCTGTTACGTGACTGTCCGTGACTCCGAGTTGTTTTCAAGGAAGTTCCAAGCTTCCCATAGATGTTGAGTCCACCCGGATGAGCTCTGACTCCGTGTTTGTAAATGGGACTAAGTGAGGACTTAACACCGTTGATCGAAACGGCCGGTGTGGGACGGGCGTGGGACGGGCGTGGGACGGGCGTGGAGGCTCCGCAGCGGGTGGGACCTGCAGGGTCGCGGACAGTCTGCCCACTGGGAAAAGGGTCGCTCTAAACTGAAATCCAAACAGTTGCAGCCCCCAGGAGCAATGGCCAAGGCCACCCCAGTGATGGGACTCTGAGGACACATGGGGGTCATTCCCCAGCCCTGTGGGAGGGAGACTAAATAGGATGGGAAGACTGCTTCCAGACTGGGGACCGATTTTCTCACTGGAGCAGTTAACACAGGAACCACCCTGTCAGTGCTCAACCCCAAATTAAAGCGTCCCTTCTTTATATGATACGTATGTTCCGACAGCGGGGCTCTCAGGTGAAGTACCATACGTTCCTGTTTCTTAGCCCGTATCCTTTCGTCTGGGACCTTTGCAAGACAACCAACCATTTCTTCTCAGTGATTTAGCTCCCGCACATTGATCTAGGATGAGCTTTCCCGGAGATACACATTGCCTTTTTTGTTCCTTTCCCAAAGCGGAAATATTCCTTGAGGTCAAATCCAGTACTCAGGAAAATTTCAGCGCTCTTTATTGCAGTCTACAGACCGAAGATGACCAAACTTTGGTCTCCATCCCCTGGTACCCCCACTCTTTGGGCAAAGCCCTCAACAGACAGAGGCAGAATTCATAATGCTCCTCCCTTTAATAATCCAGATTGATCTCTCAAAACTTCTTCCAAGAATAAATCAACATCCTATAAATAGTAAGAGGCCTGGAGCACCTGGGGTAGCTCAGTTGGTTAAGCATCTGACTTCGGCTCAGGTCGTGATCTTGCAGTTCGTGGGTTTGAGGCCTGCGTCGGGCTCTGTGCTGACAGTTCAGAGCCTGGATCCTACTTCGAATTCTGTATCTTCCTCTCTGTCTCTGCCCTTCCCCTGCTCGTGCATTCTCTCTCTCAAAGATAAACATTAAAAAAAATAAAAGGCCTTATCAGGGTATAAGGCTTATCATAGATTATAAGAATTCGTTATCCTTTGTACTAGTGCTTGTAATATCCCTATTGTACCCGTAAAAAACCCCTCTGGCCAAGGATGGAGATTGGCCCGGCATGTTAAGACAGTAAACACTAATCCCTTCACCCTGTTGTCTCTGATCCGTACACTGTTGGCTGCCATTGGATTCCAGACTTCTTTTTTCTTGTTTGAGGTTTATTATTTTTGAGAAAGAGAGAGTGGGGGTGGGGTGGAGACAGAGGGAGAGACAAAGGATTTGAAGCTGACGGTAGAGAGCCCAATGTGGGGCTCAAACTCCTGAACCCTGAGGTCGTGACCTGAGCTGAAGTCACACACTTAACCAACTGAGCCACCCAGGCGCGCCGGGATTCCAGACTTCTTAATGGCCCCTTTATGCCACACTCGAGAACACCAAACCTGATCCCCTTGTTTGGGATGACCAAAGTGACTTCTTTAGGATTTTGAAGGAAGCTGGTAAGTCCGCCTACACTTGGACACCTAAATTACCAGCTGCCCTTTTTCCTTTTTGTATATGAGAAGGAAGGGGATACTCTTAGACTACTTACCAAAAATGCAGAGTTGTCCCAGACTCCTAGGCTCCTGTAGCCAACAGTTCGATCCACTGCCTGAGGACGTCCCCGCGGCCTCAGAGCTCTGCTGCCACCATTCATACTAAAGGCTACTGCAGAGGTAGTCGGCGTCTTCCTCCACTCTTTATGCTTCAGGGCTATCGAGGCTCTCTTGGGTTCATACCGTGCTCAGTGCCTTGCAGCGAGCTCTTCCCTCCTGTGAGACCCTCTTACTAACCGCCCCTCATGTCACTCTTGCTTACTGGAACCATCTCAACCCTGCCTTCCCTTCTCCCTCCTCCCCTGATGAAATTCCCCATGACTCTCTGACTTGGACGGATCAGCTGTTGACCCCTTGTGAGGTGTTCCAGGAAGCCCCTTTGACAAACGTTGATCTTTCCCGGCTAACTGATGACTCTTACCTAAGCTGTGAACATGCTGTATTCTGTGCTGGGTGTGTGATGACACTTCTGTGTGGGGCACGTGATCACAATTTTGAGGTTGGTAAGTCTGCACCTCTGTCTTTGGCTTCTGGAGCTAAACAAGCTGAATCACATGCCTTCACTTGAGCATGCGTTATAGCCGAAAGCAAGACAGCAAACATGGATACTGACATCCAACATGCCTTTGGGGTGGCCCATGACCTTGGAATGGTAGGGAAACAACAGGGCTTCCTCACTTCCAGTGGAGGTAAAGAATGGCTCTTATTCCGGTGAAGAAATGGGCAAAAGACACGAACAGACACTTCTCCAGAGAAGACATCCAGATGGCCAACCGACACGTGAAAAAATGCTCCACGTCACTCATCATCAGGGAAAGACAAATCAAAACCACAATGCGATACCACCTCACACCTGTCAGAATGGCTAACACTAACGACTCAGGCAACAACAGGTGTTGGCGAGGATGCGGAGAAAGAGGATCTCGTTTGCATTGTTGGTGGGAGTGCAAGCTGGTGCAGCCACTCTGGAAAACAGTGTGGAGGTTCCTCAAAAAACTAGAAATAGAACTACCCTATGACCCAGCAATTGCACTACTAGGCATTTATCCACAGGATACAGGTGTGCTGTTTCGAAGGGACACATGCACCCCAATGTTTATAGCAGCGCTATCGACAACAGCCAAAGTACGGAAAGAGCCCAAATGTCCATCGACGGATGAAGGAATAAAGAAGATGTGGTGTGTGTATATATATATATATATATATATACACACACACACACACAACGGAGTATTATTACTCGGCAATCAGAAAGAATGAAATCCTGCCATGTGCAACAATGTGGATGGAACTAAAGGGTGTTATGGTAAGCGAAATTAGAGAGTGACAGGTGTCCTGTGACTTCACTCACATGTGGAATTTAAGGTACAAAACAGATGACCATAGGGGAAGGGAAACAAAAATAACATTAAAAGGGGACAAAACAGGCCCGGTCTTAAAGTATAGCAGTTCTTAACCACCGCTCAGTATGCCCACCTTGCATATAGTAGGAGATGGCAGGGGAGTCTGCTAATAATCTCAGTCTTGCTTAAAAGAGCTACTGTCCCAGCCACTGTTTTCCTGGCTCTTTCAGGAGTTGGAGAGGGTTTCAGGGAGGAGAAGGCAGGCCCCAGTGCCCAGTGTGAGATTTTCTGGGGGCACTGAGCACATGGAGAAAGCAAGAGAGCCACAGTGGCTGCTCCTGTCCCCAACTATCCCCACCTTTGCCCCTACTTCTCCCACCCCCTCAAAGCTTCCCAGGAATTAAAAAAAAAAAAAAAAAAAGATTAAAAAAAATAAAAAGGGACAAAACAAAAGAGACTCTTAGTATAGAGAACAAACTGAGGGTTGCTGGAGGGGTTGTGGTTTGGGGGATGGGCTAAATGGGCAAGGGGCATTAAGGACGATACTTGTTGGGATGAGCACTGGGTGTTATACGTAGGGGGTGAACCACTGGATTCTACTCCTGAAATCATTATTGCGCTAGATGCTAACTAACTTGGATGTAAGCTTAAAAACAAGAATGGCTCGTGTCCAGAATCTGTTGGCCGCCATAATGCCACCAGCAGCTCCAGCTGTTGCTACGTGTTGCAAGTCTGATCCCCCGGAAGCCAAAGGAGTCTGCCTCACCGATACCCCTGTGAGAAACGCCACCCTTACGAGCTCCGCTGACCAAACCTCTGTCGTGGCACAGAAGACGACCCCCCAGCGGGGACCTCAGGTGTGAGGCAGGGAAGTGCAACAGCCGGCCTCTGAAAGGGAAAAGCAGGGTTGGAAATCTAAAGGCTGTTGGTACCACAGAGAGAAGGGACTCTGGTTTGGACCCAATAATAAGCTGATCCTGCTAGAAAGTCTGAAGTTTTCCTTTTTGCCCCCTGTGCCTGAGTTAAACCATTGGTTCCCTGAGAAATGGTAACTTCTGTGGATTGGTATTGGTGGGAAACATCAGCAGGGCCATAAAAAGTGCTGTCTTGCTTCCACCTGACCCTGAGTATAGCCCAGGGAAGCCTGTTTGCACCGCCCCGGGAAGTTGTGATTTTCCCGCTGGACCATTCGAGCCCTGGGAGGTGAATTTCATACGTTTGCCCCACCTCACGGACACAGACATTTTCTAACGATAGTTCCCGTCTTTTCACGTTGGATTGAAGCATTTCCACGTGGAAAAACGACTGCCTCTTCTGTGGCTAAAGTCCTTTTGCCAAACATTATTCCCGCTTGGGGAGCACCATGGTGGCCAGGGGACCCACTTCGCTTGAGAAGTACTTGGACAAGTCTGTGCCATCTGGCCAATTCTACAACATTTTCGCTGTGTTTATCCTCAGACTTCAGGACTGGTCCAACGTATAGAAGAATAACGATCCAGGTTGCTAACTTAGTTGAAGCCTCCAAATACCTTGGCCCAAAGTACTGCTCCCGGGTCTTCTAAATCTCAGATCTGCTCCGTCCAGTATTCATAAACTCTCACCTTTTGAAATAATCACAGGACAGACCATGTATTTAGCTTCTGCTTCCTTTGACCCACAGCTAAAGAAAGGACACATATTTTGGTTTTGTAAGGGTCTAATTAAATCCACCGGGAATCGTCGTGTCTGTGGTAGAACGATCTTTCCACAGCAAGCTCCCTAGAGACAAAAGACGTCACACCGTACAGCCAGGCGAATTCATCTGCTAGAAACAGCATCTCCGTAAAGATTCACTCCAGCCTCATTGGAAGGGCGCCTACCAGGTGGTACCGACGGACCCCTGTGCCACCAGGTTCCAGGAGACAGACTCCCGGGGTCACACGTGCCGTCTAAAAAAGCGTGAGCGGACCTGCACCCCATCTGGTGACTTAAAGCTAAAAGTTTTCGAGGACTGAAGCACATGACACTGGGAGAAGACAACCTACCCCAGACGCTCGGGCCCGGCCTGTGGAGCCTCCCCTTTCACGGTATTCGGTATCATTCAGCAACCGAATCCTGCTTCAAGTTGTAGTTGTCCTTTCGCCGGCCTACTCGCCGCCCCCTCCTTTGCCTGTAGCACGTTCCTTGTTTCTCACCTTACAAAAACTCTTTGATCCCACCAACCCTCTGATGGTTGGATTTGCACCGGAGTTAACACTGGGGATAAACCTGAATGGGTGGTCTGGCCATTTTCCTTAGAAGGATGGCAAGAGCTTTCTAGCAGAGATACGGGGTTTTCTTCTGGTACTTTCGGAGCTGTACGTATTCTCCCTTCTGGCAGATTGGCACCAGCCGTTACGACATTCCGTTCGGTGCTCCTCACCCATAAAGGGATACCCTTTACTCAAGTCCGTGCGTTTACCCAAGGTCTTTTCTCTCTTTCGCAAACAGTAATGGGACTGGCAAAACTTGAGGCCGCCTCCCAGTAGACTTGTAACTATACAGTGGTGCGTGACCCAGAAGACTGGGAGTACATTCCCCACTGGAATCTAGAAGACGCCAAGGTCTTCTCTATCGGTGTGTCTCTGGTGGGGTGTCGAAAATGATAAGGGCACTGGGAATGGGAAGCTGACTGGTCTCCTTTTGGTGGGAACTTCATTTAGCATGCCTTCTCCCTGGGAGATCCCCAGACCTCCGTCACCACCTCCCCTTGCAGCCGTCATACTCACCTGGTAACCCACGTATATTGAAGCTTAAGACATTCCTATAACCGTCTCCACGGTGCTAACCAGTTGTCACCTGTTAGTGTGAGTATGTTTTTAATCACGAGGTCTGTCTCATCCTGGGGAAAAAAACTAATCTAGCAAAAGGGTCCCCCTAAGGCCCTGTCTTGAGAAAACACTAGTTATTGTTTTCTATGTGGCAGAAACATACATTCCACACTCCTCCTGGAAAGGATGCTGTGGTGTCATTGCCCCCGTTCCTGATGCCGAAGGCGGGAACACCCCTCCGCCCGCCACTCCCGTATCCAGTCTGGGTTCTTTCTCCTGTCTTTTTTTTTTCTTCTCTCTCTCTCTCCTACTGTCTTGAAAGAGCACATGGTAACAGGGGTGGATACAGTTTTGGGTGGTTGCCCACAAATAGCCCAATAGTGGATAGAGAGGGATTTGGATATGCCTTTGCCTGAGCCTTTCCCTTGGGTTGGAGTAGCAGAGTTTACAAAGGCAACTCAGAATCTGTGGTTCTACCTTTACTGCTCCTTTGAGTGCTTCTGAACATCAACGGACCCAGACAGACAGTCGCAGAAAGTAGTCCTGAGCCGTCTCCCGTAGTAGCAGGGAGGAACCGGTGCCCTGTTTGGGGAAGAATGCTGTTTGTATGTTAACAAATGGGGAGAATAACTGAAGAACTAAAAATAATGAAATGTAGGGGCGCCTGGGTGGCTCAGTCGGTTAAGCGTCCGACTTCAGCCCAGGTCACGATCTCGCGGTCCGTGAGTTCAAGCCCCGCGTCGGGCTCTGTGCTGACGGCTCGGAGCCTGGAGCCTGCTTCGGATTCTGTGTCTCCCTCTCTCTCTGGCCCTCCTCCGTTCATGCTCTCTGTCTCAAAAATAAACATTAAAAAAAAAATTTTTTTTTTTAAATAAAAAAAATAAAAAATAATGAAATGTAATATCAAACTGTGAACTGGAATAAGCCAGGCCCTAGAGACCTGGGACGTTTTCAGCTTCCTAAATCACGGGCAGCGAGGGAAACCGGCTGAGGAGTTTCTCCAGCCAGTAGCCATAATTGGACTTCGGGCCCTGGGTTTAACCCTCTCGCTGAAGTTTGTGCTGCCTCGTATCAGGCAGGGGCCTTCCTCCTAGACGTGTGTACAAACTAGAGTTCTCTTCCTTCCCAGGACTTAGCCTGAAGCTCCACTGGGAGGAACGTGGCTGAGATCCCCCATTTCGTGACTTTTTTGTTCACATGTGGCCTGACGCCCTCTGGCCGCGTCCCTGCTGTGAGGACAAACATCTGGGGACGGTCTTCCTGGGTTCTGACGGGCACCGTCCACTCACAGCTAAGGACAGCTCTGAGCAAGACCCCCGTACAGACCAGTTGACCGGCGCTGCCTTCTGTGGCAGAGGCCGACCACGGGGACGCCCGGCAGGATCGTGTCCTTCGATGGGAGCGAAGGTGTCGGGTGGGGAGTCTCACACGTGCGCCCTCAGGAAGACGGACCCGAGGACTGTCAGGCTGACTTCCTATAAACGCTTCATTTCCAGAACGTGGAAATGGCCTCCCACCAGTGAGTGTCCACCAGGAATCTCTCCCCGTCTGTGAGCCGTCCGGCTTGCTGCATGGCTCCCGACTCGCTTTTCCTCTTTGTCCTCTGCCCGTAAAAGCGGGCGCCCCAGACCTCCGGTGGACTCACCCCTAGCTCTCGAATTACAGCTCCTCTGCTTTTCCCCAGGAGGCTCTCTGTCTGGTTTTGGAACTTGCCTCGGCTTGTCTCCTTTCTTTTAGGTTGACAGACCCGAGTCCGCATCGTCCCAGCCGGGGGACCTCGGTCAGGCGGTTCGCCTTCCCAGCCTCAGTGTCGTCCCCTGCCCACTGGGGGTGTTCGCTCCCTGGCAGAGTTGGCGTCGGGCGTAAACTGTAGGGAAGTGCCTGTCGCCACTACACGAGGCATTGGGACCAGGTGTGCGGTTTGATGGGCAGCTACCGACTCGGGGTCGGGGCTGGAGCCCGTCCGCTGGGCTGGCGGTGCCGCTGCTTCTGGAGAGCAGGCCCCTCCCGGCACTCAGCACGCGTGTGGCCTCCGGGGTGCTGGCGGAGACACCGCCACACGGAGCCACGCTGCGGTGGGTGCCCGCGGGGAGCGAGGTTGGCAGGAGGTGCGGGCGTCCGTTCGTACCGTTCAACCCAGAAATCCTGCTGTTGGCGTGGAAATAAAGAACGGGGGCCCCGGGCAGCCGCACAGATGACCGCGTTCGGACAGACGTTAGCGAAGGCGTGTCGTAGGGAGAACCGTCAGGACTCCACGGCTGGCACCTGCTAGGCGGGCGCCTCAGCTCTTAGGGTCTGGCATCAGCTGTCACCTTGCAGTCTCCCCTGTCCCGAGGTCTGCGCTCGCGGAACGGAAGCTCGGGGCCCTGCGCCGGCCGCCACGTGCACCTAGCGAGCTGCGCGGGGGCGGGGCTGGGAAGCAGGGTCGCAGTGGGCGGCTAGGAAGGGCAGGGATTCACATTATTGTGGGGTGACTGGACTCCACAGAAGGTGGTGGGGACCAGGAAAGGTCTTTAAAAGTCACTAATGTGGGGGCTGTGAGGCGGAGGGCCGTTGTGGCCCGCCCCCGGGGCACCTGTTGAATTCTCTTCCTTCTGCTTTGCATCCGCAAAAACAGAATCACCTGAGAAAACGCAGTTGCGTTCAATACAAAACGCTTGCAGACCATAAATTCCGGCTATTTTTCTTCAGTACGAAGTGTTCAGTTGCTGTTTTGTTTGAAGCATTGTGACTGAGGGGCTCGGGCTTTGCTCTAGTACCTGAGAATAAGACGTTGACGGGCCTGGCCGTTGACAGGTTGCTGCCCTGGTTCGGAGGGAGGGGGAGGAGGAAGAGGTGGGGGGGGGTATGGGGAGGAGGGAGAGGGAGAGGCTCTGAAGTGTGTTTACTGTGTCTGAGATTAAGGGACGTCACCACCTCTCTTTAGCTGTGCATTTAGATAGGGCTTTGAAATTTTATTGAGTTCTTTTTAAGGCATAAACGTCCTGGAACCTAAGTTTAATATTTAGAGGTAGAAATTGACCTGATTTGAAGGTAACCCTTTTCATATGTGTCTTCTGAGAGTGGGATTGGACTGAGACTGTGGTATCACGCTTTTGCACAGACACTGCCATGTTTAGTGTGGGAGTAAGGGAACATACAAAATAAAGTTTAAAAGTCATCCTGTGATTCAGAGTGTGCGAGACAGTATAAACACCAGCAAATGCTTTGACTGGTTCCAAAATAATTGGCTTAGCATCAACACATGTCCTTGTTGTTAAAGCTAATTATAGAGAAAAGGCAAATGAGGATTGATTACTCTTACTCTGAAGTCTGGTCATTGTAGCACCGAAAAGACATTTTTTTGTGAGTAGAATGTGCCTACGCTGAAATTGACAGGTCCTTAGTGTATGATTTGATGAGTTTGACAACTGTATGTGTCCAAGAAACCAAAGAAACCGACACCCCATTCACGATCTACAACATTTCCATCAGCCCAGAAAGTTCCCTCCTGGTAGACCCTCGCCCCCACAGACGGCCGCTCCGATGGGCACACTGGCGGAAGGTTCTCTGTGAATATTTGATGTTAATTGTTACAACTCTTTTTCAATTCGTAGGAGGTCACAGCCTTCAGATGGCAGATAACAGGTAAGCCAAGACGGACTTTGTTGGGATTTCTGTTTTGGTTGATGAACACGAGCCAGGCTGCCCGTCCGTGAGCACCAGCGGCAGCTCTGGCTGATGGCTCCTTTCCCCCCCTGCATTTGAGCCCATGAAAACTTGCTTCACGCGTGGGAAGTGTCTCAAATACTGATCCTGGGACACCTTTTGTGGGAAGTGGTCGTTTTGCTCTCTGGGCCTTCGCGCCTCCCAGGTGAAGTCCTGGCCGCCCTCCTCACATCGCACGCCCCCTGGTGTTCAAGTGAAGAGTTTTGTTACGTGGCTTGTTCTGAAGGTCTGGTGTGGTGTTTGATGTGGTTTGATTTTGGTAAGGGAGCTGTGTCCAGACGTCTCTGACACCTGTCGCACCTATTTTGGGGAAGTTCCATTGTTTCTGGAGACGTTCTGTGGCCGGCTCACAGAGCCACTGAGGGCACCGTGTCCCAGAAACCCGGTAAGGCAGCTCTCCTCTGACCCCCTTAGCGGCCGACCAAGCTGTAGCGGGATGCCGGTTGGCTCGCGGGGTCGGTTTGAGGGTGGGCCGCAGAGTTTGGGGGAAAGGAACTGGAGAAGGGTAAACTAAGACGCTTCGGCCAGGGCTGGAAATCAGAGCCGCAGGGTGTGGCGTGGAGGTCGGGGCTGGGGTGGGGGGGGTGGTTAGATGGTAGGATTTTTTTTTGAGAACAGGAAAGCACCCCGTGGATAGCACCTGTGCGTCCGTAGCTGTGCTCTGTCCTTGCGGAGGTCCCTCTCCCTGCGTTAACTGAGAGAGTGCCCTGTGCTGTCTGTCTCCGGAAGCTCCTTGCCAGCGATACTTACTGCACACGCTGTCTCAGTTTTCCAGATGCTGTTCCCTCAGACGCCTTGGAGGCTGCTAGAAACGCAAGTAATACAGGTCAGTGCGCCACCCTCGGAAAAGGCGACAGTTGGAGAGTTTGTGTGCACGGCAGGGCGTCCTGCACCCTCGACCCATTTACCGCGATAACACAAGCAGTACAAGTCCAGGGTTACTGTGCTTCAAAGACGTGGAGGAGTTAGAGTAATTGAAGTGGAAATCGGTACTTGGTTCGTTTCATTTTATTGGCTTTATTATTTCTTTTAATATGTATTTATTTTTAAGAGCAAGAGAGACAGAGCGTGAGCAGGGAGGGGCAGAGGGAGAGGGAGACACAGAATCGGAAGCAGGCTCCAGGCTCCAAGCTGTCAGCACAGAGCCTGACGCGGGGCTGGAATCCACAAACTGCGAGATCGTGACCTGAGCCGAAGCTGGACGCTTAACCGACGGAGCCACCCAGGCGCCCGTATTTCATTTCATTTCATTTCATTTCATTTCATTTCATTTCATTTCATTTCATTTCATTTTATTTTATTTTATTTTATTTTATTTTTTTATTTTATTTATTTTATTTATTTTATTTTTTTATTTTTTTTATTTTTTTATTTTATTTTTTTTATTTATTTTTTTATTATTTTATTTTATTTTATTGTATTTTATTTTATTTTTTATTAATTTTATTTTATTTTATATTTTATTATTTATTTTATTATTTATTTTATTTTATTATTTTTTTAAGTTTATTCTGAGAGAGAGAAAGAGAGTGAGCAGGGGAGGGGCAGAGAGAGAGGGAGACAGAGAACCTTAAGCAGGCTCTGAGCTGTCAGTGCAGAGTCCGATGTGGGGCTGGAACTCACAGACTGTGAGATCACGACCGGAGCGGAAATCGGGAGTCGGATGCTTAACTGACTGAGCCAGCAGGCGCCCTGAAAATCGGGACTTCATTTAAAACTCACGGTCAGGACTTCAGGCTTTCCAGAAGTGCGGTGACCAGCACAGTGCATCTCTGTGCCTCAGCCGGGGACTGGTCTTCCCATCTGTGTCCTTTCTTCTTTTCCCTGATTATTCTGGAGCAAACCCCAGACTCCATCAGGTCATTCGGTCTGTAAATTCACACATGTGATCTCTCCTCCATTTTAAAATTTCTGTATCTGTACTTTTTCCCCTTGAACTGTTTGAAAGCAAGTTGTGGACCACCTGACTCTCTTCTCCTAAAACAGTTCCATGTAAATTTCCTACAAAGCAGGGTGCACAGTCATCACCGTGGTGCCATTGCCACAATGGAGGAATGCGGGCTTGACGGGGCACCACCAGCCGATAGCACAGTCGCGTTCCCGTTTCCCTGGGCTTCTCAGCAGCTCTGTTCCGGCTGCCGCCCGCACCCAGGTCCGACACTGGCCAGGGGTCACGTCTCCAATTTAGTTCCGTCCCCTTCGTCCTAGAGCCGCCCTCCACGCGATGACACATCGGTGGGCTGCGTGCCCCGGCTGTCGTGTAGAACGTCCACGCTCTGGGTGGGTCACACTCAGACTGCCACACCCGGGACATGGTGTGGGAGGGGCCATGGGGCTGCGCCCGGGGTCAGTGCTGAGATTGAGGACTTGGTTACGTCAGCGCCTGGCAGCTTTCCCCCTCGTGAGGGTCCGGTCGGTGAGTGACCTGTCGCTTATCCTGCGGGTACCATATTTTCCATGAGTCGTGGTTGTGATCCTTTAATCAGGATTGACATTGGTGGCTGCAGAAAGGTGTTTCTCTAAGACGGTCCTGCTGTGTATTACATCTTTCAAAGACGGTCGGGGCGCCTGGTGGCTCAGGCGGTTAAACGACTGCCTTGATCTCAGCTCAGGTCGTGATCTCGCAGTTTGTGAGATCAAGCCCCACACCGGGCTCTGCACCGATAGCAGGAGCCTGCTTGGGATTCTCTCTCTCCCTCTTTCTCTGCTCCTCCCTGGCTCGTTCGCTCTCTCTCTTTGAAAGTAAACATTAGGAAGAAAAAAGACCGGCTTTCCTTCCCTACTTAGTGTTACTAAGTAGGCTCCTCGATTTCTGTTCTGGTGTCTTGTCAGTTGCCGTCATTCTTTCTGGTATGTACATTGTCCCACTTTGCCAGTGGGGTTCCCTTCAAGCTGGCTTCTGTGGCCTTTTGTTATTTCCCCATCAGTTCGTGTGCTAGGTGATGTTCCGTGTTTCCTTGTACTTCCCTTGCTCCAGACCTGGAATCTACCATTTGTCCCAGGGGCCCTGTTTTAGTAGGAGATACATTTTAAAACCAGAACACGGGCACCAGAGAGGCCTGGTCAGTTAATCATCTGACTTTGGCTCGGGTCATGATCTCACGGTTCGTGAGTTCGGGCCCCGCATCGGGCTCTGTGCTGACAGCTTGGAGCCTGGAGCCTGCTTCAGATTCTCTCTCTCTCTGTCTCTCTCTCTCTCTCTCTCTCTCTCTCTCTCTCTCTCTCTCTGCCCCTCCCTTGCTTGTGCTTTTTCTCTCAAAAATAAATAAATATGAACATAAAAAAAAACCCAGAACATAGATGCTAACTGTCATTGTTTCTAGGCCTTTCAGTGGCCAGAGCTAGAGGACACGTGTTTGTGTATATGCACGTAGCATTTATGCATTGTACACGTATACAGTGTTACATCACACGGTTACGTAGATTAAATACACATACACACTGTTTCATGGTGGCAGTTGTTTGTAATTGAAGTGTTGAAATCCAGTTGCCTACTTAGTGTCCTTTGCTTGCCCCCATCACTTGCTTAGAAAAAGAGGGGCACCTGGCTGGCTCAGTGGGTGGAGCTTGCGACGCTTGACCTCGGGGTTGTGAGATCGAGCCCCGTGTTAGGTGTAGAGGTCACTTAAAAACCTTAAAAAAAAAGAGTGAGGGAGCAGAGAGAGCTCCCAGGTATGGACTACCTTTGGAGTCAGGTGAGTGTGCTACGTAGGTTCCCGTAGAGTGTCAGTAAGAGGGCATTGGCTCAGCAGATGCTGAGAGTCTGCACCGGGGGCCAGATGATGTGCCCACTCTGTGGTTACAGTTGAGCCAGAGACACTTCCTTCCTCCTCAGTGTCTTGCTTCTTTGTTGGGAAATAGTACAAATGTTGTGTGAGCCGTAAGGGCAGTGTGGTGGACGAGGCCGGTGAGTTTTAGGATGGGCAGGGATTGCTATGTGCTGGGGGTGGGTCTGGGCAGGGCAGCGTAGGTGAGGGTGGGGACCCACGACGCTTGGACGTCTGGACGCTCCAGGAGCCGGCCGGGGCTGTGAGCCAGACTGCAGGTGCACGCTGGTTTTCTCTGAGGGACAGTTGCCTCATCCTTGTCCTTGGCCTCTGGGTCCCCTCAGGATGGCGGGGCGGCAGGAGATAGGTCCCTACATTGGGAAATGACTCTGTCCTCTTTTGGGAGATCTGGGGCTTAGACAGCTAAAGTGAGTGCCAGAAATCTCCAGGTACCTTTCGGTGGATTTCTAACCGCTCAGGTAGTCAACAGAGGCTATCCAACGCCTTTAAAGTACATAATAAGTATTTTCAAAACATGTACTTCAGCTGCTTGCTACATTTAGAAGTTAAATAAACATGGGGGCGCCTGGGTGGCTCAGTCGGTTGGGCGTCCGACTTCGGCTCGGGTTGCGACCTCGCGGTTTGTGGGTTCGAGCCCCGCGTCGGGCTCTGTGCTGTCAGCTCGGAGCCTGGAGCCCGCTTCGGATTCTGTGTCTCCCACTGTCTCTGCCCCTCCCCTGCTCATGCTCTGTGTCTCCCTGTCTCTCAATAAGTAAAAATCTATTTAAAAAAAAATTAGAAATTAAACAAACAAAGCTAAGTAGGTGTGTGCTGATGAGTTTTAACTCTTGGCTCTTCTGTGGTGGGCATATTTTCAATTTTTTGGCCTTGTTTTCACCTCTTAATAGAAAAGCTCACCGATCAGGTGATGCAGAACCCTCAAGTTTTGGCAGCTTTACAGGAACGGCTTGACAATGTCTCCCACACTCCTTCCAGTTACATTGAGACGTAAGTATGCTGTGCGTGGGCCCCTGGTGCAACTTTAAGAAAGGGAAAAAGACCGATTTCCTGGTTCCTTAGACTAGGAGTAAATGTCTTTCCCATTGAGCAGACTTTGGGGGCCGGGAGCCGGGCTCCGGGTTCCAGAGAGGAGCGCCTGGGCTCAGCGTGTGCTAGAAACGCAGGCCTGTAGGGGGTGGTGCAGCTCGGGGGCAGGGGGGCTACCTGGGCCCACGCGCCAGGCTCAGGGCGGGGCGCGGTCTCTCCCCGCTGCCCGCAGATGGACGTGGTGACGCTGCCTGGGAGTGGGAGGCTTGAGGACACGGACGGTCTCTCGTTTTCTGGCTAGGCTCTGGGCGAGGGGGCTGGCGTTCATGGGGAGGAAGTGCCGGGGGAGGAACAGGGTTTCGTGGAACGCAGTTACTTCCACGTTGGCCGCGCTGCACGGACGGTGCCTGCGGGGGAGACTCTGAGGTTAACGTAACCGGTTGGAGGACAAGTGGATGTAAGGCCATCAGGGTCCAGTTTGCTTAGAGTCTTTCGTTATTTTTACTCCATTAGGAGGATTTGGAAAGCTAAAAATAATTGTAATTGTGTGATTAATGCAGAAAAGAGGGGCGCCTGGGTGGCTCAGTCGGTCGAGCGTCTGACTGGCTCAGGTCACGATCTCGTGGTTTGTGAGTCTGAGCCCCACGTCGGGCTCTGTGCTGACAGCTCAGGGCCTGGAGCCTTCTTCCGCTCCTGCCTCTGTCTCTCTGCCCCTCCCCTGCTTGTTCTCGGTCTCTCTCTCTCTCTCTCTCTCTCTCTCTCTCAAATACAAAATTAAAAATTTTTTTTAATGTTTTTATATAAAAACATTGTGCATTTTTTAAAATACACAAAAGAAATACAGGTGTTTATGTATGTGTTGTTTCATTACGTCTTCACTGTGCCTCCTCTTTGCTGTCCTGCCAGCAGAAGGTCCTAGAAAGGGAACTGGATTTATGAGGCTTGCCAAAGGACCTTTACCTTGAGGTGGCCGGGGTCCTTTGTGATTTAAGGCTGTTCCGGTACTTTCTAAACGGTGCTGTGCGTAGGAGCAGCTGGGACTGTTGTTGACGGAAGGTTAGCTCCTTCTGTGCCTTTCTGGAGGAAGGCTGTGGTGTCCAGGCTAGTGCCGGCCCCGCCTTGAGGGCCCAGCCCAGGTGGACGCTGTCCAGGGGGCCGTGTGGGTCTGGGATGAGGCCCAGAGACCTGCTCTTTGTTCCAGATGGGGACCGAGAGCTTCAGGTTAAACTTCGTTCTGATGGTTAAAAGGGTTTTGTTGGGTTTTTTTTTAATCTGTTTATAAAAGTAATGCATACAAACAAATATTTTTAGAGTATAGAAAAGCGTCAGGAGGCAAAGAAGCTCAAAGTTACCTGAGTCTGGAAGGGAACAGACCCCATTTGTCTGTGTCATGTCGGGCATCTCCCTCGGTGTGTGACTGTGAACGCTTCTCTTGGTGCTAAATATTGTGTGAAAAGGTGATTGTGGACACGCTGTGTTTTAGCCCTGCTCAGCTTGTCCTTATTTTCATTATTTTTAACTTTGACAAATGATGTCTCCGTGGACATATCAGCACATAAATATCTGGTTGTTTCCTTAGGATAAATTTTTGCAAGTAGAGTGACTGGGTCCAAGGAACATTCCGTAACATTCAGGTTCTAGTTTGCCTTTCAGGCTTCTCAAACCCAGGAGTCGTTTTGGTTTTGGTTTTGGTTTTGGTTTTGGTTTTGGTTTTGGTTTTGGTTTTTGGTGGCTAATTAGGTAAGGAAAAGGCAGCAGTTCTTGTAAATTAACGTTCTTTCAGATATTTTGTGGGATTGAACCTTTCTTCCACGTTTGATTATTTGTATTTTTTCTTTGGTTGATTAGTTGTCCGCTTCTGCCCACCCCCCCACCTTTCTTTTCCGTTGGGACGTTTGTCCTTTAACGGTGTTTCGGAGCCCTTTTCTGTAGTAAGGATGTTAATTCTGTGGTGAGCTACGTTTATCTTAAGAAAATTGAAAAGCATTCTGCCTTCTTTTGCAGCCATAAGGATGTTTTACTTTTTATCTCGTGTCAGTTTACCCAAAGCGGTGAAGAGGAGAATCAATGCGTTGAAACAGCTGCAGGTGAAGTGTGCTCACATAGAGGCCAAGTTCTACGAGGAGGTGCACGACCTGGAGAGGAAGTATGCCGCGCTGTACCAGCCTCTCTTCGACAAGGTGGGCGGCCTGCGCGGACATTTCACTCACGGATTTCAAATCTAAGTTGACGTAAAACATCCACGTGTACCTAGTGATGAACCCTTGCATGTTACTCTTTAAGCCCTAAAACTTAGAATCTTGTTTTGTTTTTTTTTTTAATGTTTATTTATTTTGAGAGAGAGAGAGAGACAGCAGGAAAGGGGCAGAGGCAGAGGAGGAAGAGAGAGAATCCCAAGCAGGCTTCCTCGCTGACAGCACAGAGCCTAATGTGGGGCTCGAACCCACAGACCATGAGATCGTGACCTGAGCCCAAACCGAGAGCCGGTCTCCACTCAACCCACTGAGCCACCCCCCCTCCCCACCCCCCGCCTAGGCACCCCTAGAATCTTAAGTTATAAAAGCATTCGGTTTGCACAGATGTTATTTGCAAACTTAACTCTTGAGTTCCTGGATAACTTACTATAGCTCTAAGGAGGTCTCGCTTTTACTTAAAGAGAAGGGAGTTCATCACCGGTGATGTTGAACCGACAGACGCGGAATCAGAGTGGCACAGTGAGAACGAAGAGGAGGACAAGCTGGCTGTGAGTATTTTTTTAACGAGTGCAGCTTGTGTTCTGTTGTTTCAGCGCAGTTAGAAATAAGCAGCCTCTTGGAACAGGTTTCAGTCCTCGGTGTAACATCACCGAGGAAGGAGCTCCTCCCGTAGGTGCGAATTCACTCTTAGGTTGGCTGTTGGGATCCCTCCGTGGCGGTGAGCACTGGGCGGCCAGCAGGGCTGGCAGCAGTTAAAACTGCGAACCAGACACGTCTCCCCTCTCGGTCCGGTCGTGGACGCCACTCGGTACAGCAGTGCACTGAGACGTGGGGTCGGGTGGACAGGACTCGAGACATCAGCAGAGCCTCGGTCAAGAGAAAGGCACAGTCCCACGAGAGGAGGGGACACCCGCGTCAGCGGTCACTGCAAGGTCAGGGTCGTGAGGAGGGTGTGGTGGATGTCTGTGCCACCCTGCTCGGGGCCGAGCAGCGCCCGCGGAGCGGTGGCAGTGTGCCCGGGAGCTTTAGGTCGGTGGACAGCCTTCCAGGATTGGTCCCATTCCGTGCGACCGGAAGTTCCGCCTGATTTTGTTTGGGAGACCAGTGTCTTTTATCCTCCGGTGTTAGTTCTTAGGGAATTGTTTTGAAGTGCGTGCTAGTCTCAATAGCCTTAGAACCCGGCCTGGTTGAAGCAGTGGCTACAGATGAGTATGTGAATCGCTTCCTTATTGCTCAAGGAAAATCTTCTGTAAATTTAAAAAGCCCCTCGCGAGCGTTTCACGTGAGAATCCCGCGTGAGGAGACGTTTGCACTTTCCAGTGGCCCCGTTTGGTGTTGTCCTTGACCTCCCTGGGCCCGCCCTCTCCTGGGCCCGCCCTCTCCTGGGCTTTGGTGTTAGAAAAGCCTCCCCCCACCCCCACCCCCGCCATCCCCCAGGTTGCACGTAGCCTGTCCGGTCACCTCCCTGATGTTTGCATGGAGTTTCTGTCCCCATGTTAATAGTCACCTCCTTATCGTTTGGGGTAGACGCTGCTTGGCTGTTTCTTGTTGCCGAGGGGACGGGGTCTCTCTCCGGTGGTGGGTGGTTGTCCCAAGACGGACGTCTCCTAGAGCTGGTGCTGGACAGCCTTTCCTGAATTTGCTGGCACTGTGCCATGTTGTAAAATCGTATCATGGAAATGCATCCGGATGGGATGCCTTGAATGTTTTGTTCCTTGGAAACGTTTAAAAGTGTGACCTGCTCGGTGGTCTTAGAGACGCGGGTTCCAAGAACAGTCTCTGAGAGAAGTTTGTGCAGGGTTCTGGAACTTCCGTTGTGCACCAAGCCATCGACTTCTTTGTGACCTTGTTGCTTTGCGCTAAGTGCTCTCTGTCGCATCTTTGCTCTTTTAGGGAGACGTGACAAGTAAAGTAGTCATCGCGGAAAAGGAAGTCGCGCCAGCAGAGGAGCCAAACCCCAAAGGAATCCCAGAGTTCTGGTTTACCATCTTCAGAAACGTAGATATGCTGAGTGAATTAGTCCAGGTGAGCAGATGTCCACGTCACAGAGAGCTCTTAGTCCGAAAGCTACTCACTTGTGAACCATCTGAGCGCTTAGTGGTTGGTCGTGGTGGCCGGAAAGGCCCTTGCGGTGACCAGCGGAGAGGGGGGCGGAGGGTGTCGCTGCTGGAACGCGCCCCACCCCCCCACGCCCGCTTCCACTGCGGTGCTGCCGGGAAGGCCTGCGGCTCTGGGGCTGAGCCGAGGCCTGGAGTAGCCTTCTCGCCTCCGCGGTGGCCTGCCGCCTCAGCCCAGAGTGCCGTTCCCCGTCTTACTGTGAGTGAACGAGTGCGGAGCTGTGAGGCCAGGAGGCCAGGAAGTTGGCCGGCAGAGTCAGTGAGCCGACCCAGGGGTTTCTTCTGCTTCTCTCTTCGGAGACGTGCAGACCAGCAGTCTTGGTCGACGCCCGTACGCGGCGGCAGCTGGCGGAGTGTGAGAGCAGTTGGGCCCTTGTCCTTCCTCCCTGGCATCGATGGTTCCCAGCACTCCGTGCCAGAGAGAGGCTGCCCCTGATTGCTGTCGCCGAGACCCATGGTCGGTGAACAGACTGGGTGGCTTCCTGGGAGTTCCTGCTTGACGAGCACAGAGCCCGACAGGGCTGTGGGTCCAGCGCCCGGGGCTGTGTGCAGCAGTGGCTCAAAGACCACGCGTGTGGCTGCTTTGAAAAGGCCTGCTGGAAAGTTCTTTCTGCTCTGTTTATGATTAGGAGTATGACGAGCCGATCTTGAAGCACCTGCAGGATATTAAAGTGAAGTTTTCAGACCCCGGGCAGCCTATGGTGAGTACTGACCGAGCTCCTGCTTGGCGTCAGAAAGGGTCAGGCTGCTGAGGGTGAGGGGCTCGGAGCCGGGGCAGGGGATCCAGACCTGGCCCCCACTTGTGGGGTGGTCCCGAGCCAGACGATCGCCAAGAGCTAGGATGTTCTCCTGTGGCCTCCCTGGGCCTCGCCAAGCAGTGCTGCTGCACAGCCTGACAGGCCGCTCAGGCTGCCAGCTGCCCGTGGCAGGTGGCCAGAGTCCAACGCAGGATTGGACTCGCTGGCCGTGGTGTCTGCCGTGCCGTGCGCTGCTTTCTGAGCTGGCTTGTCCCCTGCCTCCCCTGCCAGATGGCGTGATGGCGTCTTTCTCCTAAGCGTCTCCCGGGGTTGTGAGGCTCGGACGTGTGTGGAAAGGATGGTCGGTGTGTCCTCAGATTCGGGCGGCACTGTCCTAGAAACCCCAGATGCTAATGCCTGCAGGACACTGCAGGGGGACCACGCTGAAGAATGCCCCCCCCCGCCCTGACTGCCACAAGGCACCTCTTTGCAGCACTCTTGCTGCGGGGTGGGAGGAGCGTGAGGCCGGCCCGCCCGCCACCCTGCGTGAGGGGGGGCCTGGCACGGGCACGTTCGGGCCTGTTCGCCTGGCTCTGGCCGATGGGCTCCATTCCGGTGCCGGAGCAGCTCCAGCGCCACACGGCCGACGGGCTCGTGGCTGTCCGTTTCGGGCCCCGGGACGCGGCCCGGGGCCGTGGGTCTGGGGGAAGGTGCGGAGGGGCCTGAGACCCGGGGCCCGGCCGTTCTCCCTCCCGGTCACAGAACGCTGGCCCCGCGCCACGGACGAGGGCCAGTGTCGCCAAGTGGGTTTCTCTCCCTGGTCCTGCGGGTGCCTTGTCGGAGGCGAGGGGCCGGGGCCATACTGCGTCTGTCTCTTCCACTTTTCCTGCCCGTCTCGCTCTGGGAAGTGACATTTGGCTCTCCCGCCTGCAGGTCGAGGGTGCGGACCGTGGTGAAGCCTGCTCCCAGGCTGTGGGGCGCCCCTCTCCTGCTGCACCGGGTCAGCCTGGTTCCCGGGGCGTTTTCTTTGGCCTGTGGGGGCGCTTGGCCACAGCGCCCCCTGGGGGCCGTGTGGGGCGGTCACGGGCCGGTGCTTGGATTCCTGTGATCCTCCCCCCACCTTCCCAAGGGGTTGTGTGCATGCCGTTTTCAGATCCTGTGTCGGTTTTTTTCTAACACTTGTTCCTCACCTCTGAGTCATCTGGACTCCATTTATTTTTTAATGTTTGTTTATTTGCAGAGAGAGGAAGGGAGGGGCAGAGAGAGAGAATCCCGAGCAGGCTCTGCAGTCAGTGCTGAGCCCGATGTGAGGCTTGAACTCATGAACCGTTAGATCATGATCTGAGCTGAAGTCAAGAGTCAGACGCTTAACCGACTGAGTCACCGGGGCACCTAGACTCCATTTATTAAGTTTTCTCTTCTGGATCGGTCCTTTTTCCTTCTTTTCTTTGTTCTTACTAGACACCCGTTTGGTGACTTCCCGGGTCCGCGTTCTTTCTCGGCCTGTCTCCGTCTCTTGCAGAGGTTTCTAGACAGACAGGAGCCCTGGTCTTGGTCGACCGCGAGCCCGTCTTTTTTCCCTCGTGGCTCCCTGCGTCGGTGGAAAACTTAGGAAATACGGGGAAGCGCAGAGATCTCCGTCTTGCAGAAGTAGCTCGGCTGTGGACCCAGTTTGCACGGTCGTCTTTTAAAGATGGTCATGAGCTGACTTAGACGCTCAAGTCAGAGGCACGAGAGCCGTGCAGCCTCAGGATGAAGTGCAGCCAGTGCTCGCTTCTCCTCGTGACCGCCCTGCCGCCCTCCCCGCCGGGGTCCCCACGCTTACGCTGCAGCAGGCGGGGACCGCGTGTGCGGACGGTGTGGCGTGGGCGCCGCCGCAGCGGTGGGACCCGGTCACGACCGCCCCTGGGGCCGCTGGGTGATCGGGCGGTGCCCAGGCGCGTGCAGCCGCCGCCCCGTCCGAAGGGCTGCGCTCGGGTCAGCGCACGGGGGCCCCGGGTCTCGTTTGCATTCCTGGGGGTTTCCTCAGTTCGGATGCGTCTCAGCGCAGTTTTGCCGGGGCAAAGGAGAGGAACGTGGGCAAGGCTGATCAGAGGCGCGCTTCGCGATTCTGCTGGCCGTGTCTTGGTCCACGTTCTTTTTTGCGGTCCCCGTGCTCTCGTGTCCCTGTTGTGACGTAGCTGCAAGCAGCGGCGGATCGGAGCTCCCCACGCCGGCTCCGCAGACGGGAGCCCCCCTGCCGTGGGCCGTGCTGGGTGCGCTGGCACCCTCTCTGGGCGAGCGCGAGCTCCGCTCTTACACGTGGGTGTGAGTGTGACGAGGCATGTGCTGCGTGTTTACGGCTGACGCGGCTGTGGGGGTGTGTGTGTGACTGACAGACGTGGCCTCGTCTTTGGGCCCTTTTCTCCCGTGGAACCCTTTCCGACTCCTCCCCATCGTGGGTTAGTTATTTTGGACTTGAACAGCGGCCTGCGGGGAGGAAAACCTGAGGACGGGGAATCGTACGCTGGGTTTGGAGAGCTGGTAGGGAAGGAAATGGCAGAGGACGAAGGGGATACCGTGGTCGGTGCAAAAGTGGGGAGTGACGGTGTGCCGCTCGCCAGCCCTCCCTGTCCCCGGCCACCCGTGCCTGCTTGTGGCCGCCGCCCCCCGCCCCCAACAGACTTGGAGCGATCGATCGCAGCCTCCGAACTGGGTGCTCTTTTTCCAGGACGGGTGGTGTTTTTAGCCCTGGGGGTTGGGCCAGATGGAGAAGGGGGGATTCCATTTGATGTTCTTGCTACGCTTTACTCCGCCAGACCAGTGACTTGTGCTCTGGATGGTCAGGCTTTCACTTCTCCCTTAGTGGATATGGTTTGGTCCTAGTCTTTTTTGTTTGTGTTTAAGATTTTACTTTTTTTTTTCTTTTAACTTTTTTTTTTTTTAACTTTTAGTGAGTATTGAGAGACCGACAGAGCATGAGCGGGGGAGGGGCAGAGAGGGAGACACAGAATCCGAAGTAGGTTCCAGGCTCTGAGCCGTCAGCACAGAGCCCGACGTGGGGCTCGAACTCACGAACCACGAGATAATGACCTGAGCCGAAGTCGGTCGCTCAACCACTGAGCCCCCCAGGCACCCCTGGATTTTACTTTTTTTTTTTTTTTTTTTTTTTTAATCTCCACACCCATCATGGGCCTCAGACTCAGCCCTGAGATTAAGAGTCTCATGCTCCAGCAGCCAGGAGCTCTCAGTCTTAGTCTTTTTAATCTGTTTTTTTTCCCAGTTAGTAATTATGCCATTATTAAGAAGATTGAAATAGGTAACATTTAGCAGGCGTTGCCTATGAACTTATATGAACTCTATTCTAGTCAACTCGGAGAGAGAGAGAGGATTGTTACTTCCATTTTACAGATAGATGAGGAAACAAAAGCACAGAGACACTGAGTAACTTCCCAAAATCGCACCGCACTTAGAGGCAGAGTGTTGTGAACCCAGGCTGTCTGAACTCGGAGTCAGTCTTGTAAATTGTGTCTGTAACTTACTTAACCAAGATCATCTTTTTTTCCTGAAGATGGGGCTGAGGTGAGTGTCTTTGCACATATTGGCACATCCATCCGGGTGTCTTTTTTACATGGAATATAAATTCCTTAGATTTATTTTACTTTCACTAATTTTTGGATTGTGCCAGATGGTCCCTTGTAAAACTGTTCACAGTACGGAGGGCACCTGCTTTCCCAACACGCTTTGCGAGTATGATGTTATCCGTACGGACTGGAAAACTAGAATCTTTCTTCCTGGCCGCTTGACTTTATCTGTGACCTGACTGCTCCTTTGTACACACCTTGTGTCCATTTTTCCTCTCCGGTTCTAGAGGGCTTTGTGAACAGAGGATGCAGTTGTCCTTTGTGTGGCTTGAGGGGGCCCCGTCAGTGCTCCCGCACCCCACGGGGCCTGGCCCCTTTGCACGGCAGGGAGAGGGCCCCTTTGCACGGGAGGGAGAGGGGGGCTGGGCCGCGGCCGCCTGCTTTCCCCATCCACGTCCCCACCTTGGCAGGGTGGGCCAGGGGCAGCAGACAGAAGCTGGGATCCCTCAGGAGAGCGTGGACCCCGCCGGGGAGGGGGCCTCGGGGGCCACGTGTGCTCTCCTGGGGCTGGAGTGCGGCAGGCGGCCCCCCACCTGTCGTTTGTGTCTGGACTCTGTCCCGGTGTTCTTTGGAACAGGAGTTTTTCTTGCCACGTGGCCGTCGCTGTCGAGCTGTTCGGTGGTGGCTTCCGTCTGGGGCGGCGCGCTCGGGGGAGCTGGTTTCCAGGACGCGCCGCGCGGCTCACGAGGTCTGTCACCGGTTACTTGTGTTTTCAGCCGTGCTCACCTGGAGTTTCTGTCTTCAGTCTTTTGTCTTAGAGTTCCACTTTGAACCCAACGACTACTTTACCAACCCAGTCCTGACAAAAACATATAAGATGAAGTCAGAGCCAGACAAGGCCGATCCTTTCTCCTTTGAAGGCCCCGAAATAGTCGACTGTGACGGGTAAGGAGACGCCGCTCCGGCTTCGTTTTGTGAGACAGAAGCAGGTGACTGCAGAGCTCCACGCGGAAGAGAAATTAGGAATAAAGCAGAAAGTCTGTAATCTCCTTAAAAGCCCAGTAGACAGAGAGATTTAAGTTAAATAGTCTTTCTGTTTGGGGCGATGATGGCCTGTGCTGGGAAATGTGTCATTCACGAGGTCACACGTGCCAGCGTGTAGGGTAAGTGGCCGGGTTTCCTCATTGGAGGAGGCAGTGGCTGCTGTAGTCCCCTGACACGAAGCTGTCCTCGCTGAACTGATAAGTCACCCTCGGCCAATATTTGTTGAGCGAATGGACGAGTCTGTGCAGGGCAGCGTTGGTCCGTTGCTTCCTCGAGAAGTGATGGGGCAGTTTAATTGTTGTTTGACTCGTGACCCAGCGCCTCGGTGATTTCAGGCGAGACCGCCAGGGAGACGGTGTGGGTTGGAGTTCATTCCTCGTGGTCTGTTCTATCTTTGAGTCCAAACCATGAGCCTTACTCACCGGAGCCAGGTGCTGCCGTCTCCCCGTGTGACGGTTCTGCGCCTCGTCAAGACCCTGCCGGGCTCCAATGGCCATGGTGACTCTGTCGGATCATTTCCCAGGCCCAGGCTGTCGTCGTGGAAACAGTGTCCTGAGCAGACGCTAGTCACGTGCTGCCAGGGGCTGCCTGTTGAGCCACAGTGATGGGAAGATTAGAAAGCCGGCCGGGCTCACCCCCCGGCAGGGCCCCCATGGCAGCCGGCAGCCGGCAGCCGGCGTGCCGTGCCCCGGTCGCGAATGCTGCCAGGGGTCGCCTGCCGCCTTCCGGCAGCTTGGTCTGCTTGCTGAGCTGCCTCGGGAATTTGGGTGGGTGAGTTGGTCCAGCTGTGCTCTGGGGCCAAGAGACAGCCGGTGACAACCTGTGAGCATCGTGTGGGCACCCTAGCCCCGCGCTGACCGGGCTCGGCCACGGAAGAAGTACAGAAGGTCTCGGGGGAAATGCGTCACGTGACGCTTAAGGCAGTGCTCCCAACCCGGATGGCGGCAGACCGCCCCTTTGGCCGTTCTGCTGTCGCTGACCTTGGGATGCGCCTGGGCGGGCGGGGACCCACGGGTGGGTTCCTTTGACGGGCTTGTCCGGGTTAGGCGCGTGGCTCTGCTTTGCTGGGCTCCCCCGTGGCGGGTGTACGTGTGCGTGACGGGCGTCTGTCTCTGCAGGTGTGTCATTGACTGGAAGAAAGGAAAGAACGTCACCGTCAAAACGATCAAGAAGAAGCAGAAGCATAAGGGCCGAGGCACGGTGAGGACGATCACCAAGCAAGTCCCCAACGACTCGTTCTTCAACTTCTTCAGCCCGCTGAAAGGTGAGTGGCGGCGCTGGGAGCCACTTACCCTCAGGGTCCTGTCCGGCGGCCCCTGGAAACGACACACAGAAGACCGTTTCTCGTGAGCGTGCGCGTGCACACGCGCCGGGAAGCGCAGGCGCGCGGTGGCACGTGGGCTGCTCTCCCTCGGCCGCGGGCCGTCGCGCTCCAGGCTCGCTGCCTTCACCGCTCGGCCCCTCTCTCCCTGGGTCTGTCTTGGAGCCTCCGGGATACCAGTGCCTGCTGCTGTGGGGGTAGACACAGCCGTAAATGCCGCGCTTCGGCTTCCTTGTTTGAGAAGAAGCCCTTTGGAGCCTGGCGTCCACGGTGGCCGCCACCCGCACGCGCTCCCTGGGAAGTAGACGCGGCTTCGCTCTGGAAGGCGGTGCGTTTGCTGGAAGCCTCCAAACTGGGTTTTAAGTAATTGAAGAAAGTTCAAGTGAGATTGAGTGGACTCCATTTGGGCAGGTGACTTCGGGGACCCTAAAACTGTACTGTCCTGGTCGTATCACTCTACAGACGGGCCAGGGGTCCCTGAACCGTGCACCGAAACTTTGTGGTAGATAAATGACTCATCCGACGAGTGTTATTTAGTTATTTGTTAAATGTTTGTTTATTTTTGAGACAGAGCGTGAGCAGGGGAAGGGTTGGCGGGGGGTACAGAGGATCTCGGGCAGGCTCCGTGCTGTCAGCACAGAGCCCAGTGTGGGGCTAGAACTCACGGACCATGAGATCATTTCCTGAGCTGAAGTCGGACAGCTGAGCCCCCCAGGCACCCCTTAACCTGCCTTAACAGCTGTTGTTAAGGTAGTCAGAGAAACAGGGTAAGTTTGTCGTGTGATGAATGTGACAACCTTATCGGGTGATGAGCTCTGTGAAAAACGAGTATGAGGTGACAGTGGGTTGGTGACAGATACTCAAGAAAAAGTACCAAAATCGATAAAATGCTTTTTGAAATGATGGAAATCTAAGATGGCCTTTTTGTTCTTAAATCTAAGAAACAGGTCCCAAAGTCAAGGGAGCAAAGCCCCGGCCCCCAGGCCAGAGTCCCCAGACCCGAAGCTCAGCCCGTGGGGGGCACGGAGGGGGGCTTACATGCCGAGGCTGGGGGACGCGGGCCGCGGGGCTGGGTTTTGCCCGCCGGGCCCCAGCCCCCACCCCGCGGTAAGCCTTCGCCTCCTGACGAGACCCGGCCTGGAACGAGCACTTCTGAAGTCGGGGGTCTGAGCGTCCCTGGGCTTTGTTGACTTTTCGGTCCCTGTCCTTCCTGTCACGCTCGGTCCTGGGCCCGGCTCTGGTTAGGCACCACGAGCTGGGCGGCTGTGTGTGTGCCGAGCGGCACGTCGGCGAGGCGTGCGGTGCTTTGCTGCCCGCGGGGAATCTGTTCGTTTGGCAGGAAGGACGTCCCGCGGACCCAGCCGAGGGGCGCTGCTTTGGTGACACGGCTCTGCCATCCCCCTTCTCGGCGGGGTCCTGCGCGGGCTTGCGGGGCACGGGTGCGAGCTCCGCTTATGGCATAAAGGCACAGAACGGCCAGTGTGCCGCCACTCGGTGGGCCTTTCCACCTGTCAACCCTAACCTGCTGGGCATGCCTTCCCCCTTGGCCCTCTGCACAGGTCTGCGGGCGGTGCGGGCGGCGGGCAGAGAGGCGCAGGGCCGGGCTGTGCGCTGAGGCACTCGACCCGTCCGCCGGGCCGCCCGAGGGGGCTTTACCCAGGTCCTGGCTGTCCCTGTAACGTTGATGTGTTTTGTCTTTGTTTTCTAGCATCCGGGGATGGAGAATCACTGGTAAGATTTGCGTCGTCCTCAGAGTCTCCTTTGTGTCCAGAGTCTTTGCCTGCCTTCCCTTTAGTCCTGCTTCCTCCTCCCTTAGACCCGGGGGTCGTTTCTGTCATTTCTGTCCACTGCACCATGAGGCAGGTCTGGAGCACGTGTCCCCGTGCCCCTGCCTGCCAGGCCGCCCGGAGCGCGGGCACAGTGTGGGTGGGAGGGCGTGGCGCTCGTCTCATGGAAACGAGTCGTGTTGACGTTTTCCCCCCGTCAGGATGAAGACTCGGAATTCACGTTAGCCTCCGACTTTGAAATCGGACATTTCTTTCGTGAGCGGATAGTCCCGCGGGCCGTGCTCTACTTCACGGGCGAGGCCATAGAGGATGACGACAACGTACGTGGGCAGGGGTGCCCTGAGGGGCAGCTGGGGGTCGCCTGGTGGCGGGGCAGAGGGCAGGGGTGGAGCGGGACTCTGGGGGGCCCCAGAGCGGAGTGCCAGCCTGTCCTCGGAAGGCCCCGGGTGCTTGCCGTGTCCTGCTTACTGACTTTAAGCTTTGGGTAACTTTGAAACGGGAGGAAACTGTCACTCAAGGAGGTCTGGCACAGCAGACGGTCATCCACCGAGCTGACCCCTGCTAGCCCGTGGCGTACCAGCCCCAAAGACTGGAGGCCCGTGCTGCATAGAAGGGTGGCCGGGCTGCTCTCTCTGCTTGAGCACAGTCTAGCGAGCTGTCCTGTGGTCACCGGAGACAGTTCTCCCCATCACATCTGAGGCCCGGGTCACTGGGTCTGCTTGATTTATGGAAATACAGTTTTGTAGCATGCTGCTGCACGTGTTTTAGATGGTGTTTACTCTCTTGCTTTTAGGGCTCTTGGGTGTTCCAGACGGTTCTAGGTTTCTTTTCTGAGGGGTCTGCCGAGGCCTTAGACGGGGCAGCGGGAGCTAGGCAGATTCCGGGTGCTTGGCGCCCAGGGGCAGTGCAGGCCTGCTTCCCACAGTTCTCTTCTGTGCTCACGGTCGTTGTGGGGGGGTCAGCTGTAGAGTCGGAGACCATCTGAGATGAGCTAACTTGCATCCCGGGCTGGGGCAGGAGGCGGCCGTGGGGTGGGGTCGTGTCGTGTCAGCTGTGTAAGCGGCACGGCTGAAATTGATGCCACAGGTGGTGGACCGGCCCGTCCGGTAGAACTTTCTGTGCTCCCCTGCCCACGCTGTCCGATGCAGTAGGACCGCCTGATGGGACGCGTAAAGATCGTAACTGAGGTCGTTGGCAACCGAGGAACCGGATGTCTGGCTTTATTTAGTGTGGCCCAAGACTCTCGTGACTGCGCGCCCCAGAAAGCTCGTCTCCAGACCGGGGGTTCCCGGACTTCGTTGATCACACACCCATGAGTTTTAAAACTTGAGGGGGCAGCGCCCGCACGTGTTTATTTAAGGGGCAGGCACAGCGGACGGCACGGCTTGCCTTCCACGTGGACGCGCTCGCGCACGACGCCCCGCGTGCAGGCGCGGCGCAGAGCTGCGGAGGGGAGCCGCACCCTGACTGCTCAGACCGGGGTCCTGACCCCTCGGCGGCCACGCGGCAGCCTCTGCTGCGGTGTCCGCCCGGGACGGTGCGGTCAATGGTGGGCAGTCTGGTGACGCGTCGAGCTGTGAGAGCAGCTCCTGTTGGCACGCTCCTTCGCGCCTGTCGGGTACAGGTTAACCTGCAGACGTCCGTGGCGTTGGCAGCCTCGCCCGGGCCCCGCGCGTTGTGCCGGGGGGACCTGCTCGGTTCCCACGCTCTCCCGGCCGAGCTCGCTTGCCCCGCGGGCTCCGCACCCCCACCCCCACCCGGGGGCCGCCGCTCTGCGTGAGTGTCAGGCGTGCTTGCAGCAGGACCCCCAGGCCCCTCCGGGTCCAGAGCGAGGCGATCTGCTGAGAACCTCAGGAAAGCCGCGCTTGGGCCCGTCGGAGGCCGGTTCCAGTCGGAGGCTGCGCTGAAACGCAGTTAGCTGCCAGACTCCAAGCCAGGGTCTTCCTCTGCCACAGGCTGGTCGGGGCACAAGGGGGAAAGGGCCCTGGGGTGTGTTCAGACACCTGCCGGCGCGGGAGGGCGCGCGCCCTGGGCCCCCCGGCCCCCCGCTCTCCGGAGTTCTGTGTGAGCTGTCACCGAGGGGACCTGTGTGGACTCCAACGAGGAAAAAGCCTGCTTAAATGGGTCCCTTGTGCCGTGCAGGCAGTAGCGATAAGGTTTGTTTTGGGTTTGGTTTTGATCGGAGTCTGATGTTTGGAGCTTGAATGAGAGCCTGACCCGTGACGTCTTTGGACCTGGGAGAAATTCATTCAAGACCAGCCAGCTACAGTGTTGGGGGTCTCTTCTGTACGCCTCAGTTCTGACTTCTTTTAAAGGTTAAGCACCAAGGTTTTATCATACTTCTAACACATAAACGTTTACCCCTGTATGAGACATAAAATGCCGTGGAAATTCATGCATCTTTGTAGTAAACGCCCTCTGCCGGCTTGCTTAGGTCAGCCAGTTTCCCAGGTGAACCAGTATGTTCTCATGCTGACCAGCCTCTCCCCCCCCCCCCCCCCCCCCATCCTTAGGCCTTGTTTTCAGTGCTTTTCAGCTACCCGGAGTCCTGTGACCGCAGTGGGGCTTGTGAACACGAGGCCCCGCAGCGCTGGCCACAGCCTAGTCCCCGTTCCAAGGCCAAGATGCCCAGCGGCAGACCCTCCCCTTGAGAACTGGGCCTGGAACGGGTGCTGCCGACCAACCTCTTTCCTTGGGCCTGACCAGTAGGGGCACTTGACGGGGGGGTCTGTGTCTGGGTCGGGGCGCCCTTGCGCTCCAGAGACTTAAAAACTTGTCTCTGTTTTCTTTTTTCAGTTTGAAGAGGGTGAGGAAGGAGAAGAGGAGGTAAGACTTGGCCCGCGCGGAGCGTCCCTTCCCTGCGGCCGCGCCGGGCCGCCCGTGCTCGAGTGCGCGAGGTCACGGAAGCACAAGACCAGTTACACCCAACTTGTGCAGAGCTGCCTCCGGGGGCTGCACCCTGTTAAAACCAGGGGGGCGGCCAGCGCCGCCCCCGGGTCCGGTGGCTGACCCTGCGTTTTCAGCGGTGTGTTGATGCCCATTATCTGCGAGGGGATGAAGTACCCAGAAGCCATTGTGTCCGGAGGGGGTGACATAATCAGTCCCGGACAGTGATCGTTGATTCCCTCTCAATCCAGGGAGCGTTTAGCTGGTTTGGGGCAAGCGAAGCCCCCAGGGTTTAAATCCCGTCCGCTCAGCTCCTTCCCACTCTCTCGTGCAGGAACTGGAAGGTGACGAGGAGGGAGAAGATGAGGACGATGCCGAAGCTAACCCCAAGGTCAGTTGTCGGGGCCGCGCGCACCTGCGAGCCCCGCGCCGTGTGCTCAGACGGCCCCCCCACCAGGAGGCGGGGCGGGTGCGGGGCCCGTGTGTCCTCCCGTCAGTCCTGAGAGCAGAGCAGAAAGTTCTCGAACAGGGGCTATTCAGACACCTCAGGTGTCATTTAGTGTGAGGTGTAGATATCCAGCCAGTGCTTTTCCAGCTCCTTCCTGAGCTGTCATTTGTTTTCTTAACTAGTCAGGAGGGCAGCCTTATTTTCCAGATCTTTAATTCTTCTAAGGTAATGACTAAATGGCGACGCGGTAAACTTCTGTGTGTTTATTTTTGGAAAAGAGGGACTTTGAAAGGAGGGACTTTGGGGGATTGTTATTATTTCTTTTAACGAATAGAGTAATGAAGTTGTAGACATAATCTTGTGACTGTATTTGGGCTGAGATTACTCGGAAGCTGCGTGTAAATATCTCCAACGATTGCACATAAACTAGGAAGCTTTAGTTAAACAAACAAAAAGCCAGCTGAGGAGAACGGGCAACTCCATTAAGTTTATCTGTAGAGGTGAGTCTTGGCTTCTGGCCTCAGGTCAGCTTAAATGAAGGCACCTGGCCGCTTGCCACAGCCTCTGAATCCAGAACCGCTTTAACGCGGTCCCGAAGCTGCACGTCGTGTCTGCGAGCGCGAGATCGGTAACGTGCCGCAGCTTAGAGTTAAATCCGCGGTGGGCCAGCAGAGCCCTGACGTCCCCTGCGTGTGCTAACTGGATCTCGGTGTAGCTAGACGCTGTTTGTCCGTCCGTCCCCCGTTTTGCCCCGAGTGGGACGTGCGTAAACTATCGGCGTAATAACCCGGCTCTGTAAGTGGTTTTGTTTTGTTTTGTTTTGTTTTTTAACAGCAAGTCTTTCCGTAAATGCACGCTTACCGTACTGGCTCCTTCTAGGGAAGGATGGGAGGGAGGCGTCAGACTTTCAGAAACGTACCACGTGAATTCTCCTCTGGGCGTAAGCTCACGGAGAGGGGCATCTTTGCAAAGCCGGCCCGCGCACCTCGGCAGGACTGCCGTGCCTGCGCTCGCCTCCGTGACACCGGGGCCCCGCCTCGGGTGGCCCCCACCGGGCCGCCTGCTCCTCCCTGCTCTCCTGCTGGCGCACACGCCCACAGTTTGGATTCTAGAGCCGAGACCGCGTCCAGACTCGGGGCCCGGCTGCCTCCGGTCTCCCCTGTTGCCGGCAGTGAGGGCTCCGTTGTCGCATCGCTTCCTTCTGTTGTCTGTCCTCTCCTCTCTCCTCGCCGAGCCTTCTGTCTCCTGCCACGTCTGTTTTGCTGGAAGAGCATCCTCTCACCAGTAACGTGACACGGGGGAGGACGGTCAGGGCTCGCGCTCCGTGGGTCTCCATCTGTGGTGTCGGTCAGGGGAAGGAGAGCGGTGACTGAACGAGTAGCCTCGCCAACGTGAGGCCCTGGGACCGCCGGGTCTGGGCAGCCAGAAGGGCCCGAGTCTGGTCCTGCGGAGGGATTTGTCCCGTCAGGGTCTGCACAAGTGGAGGCAGACGGGGACAGGGGCTGTTTGGGTACTAAGGGGACAGGTGTGATGGGTGGGGGTGGTTCATCTCAAGCTCGAGATTTTGCAGCCGTTGGTGTCATGAGAGAGTCTCTGTTTCTGTCGGTATAATTTTGTGCAGTTTATTTTCCTTTATGCTGACAGTTCCTTTCAATTTTTTCCCCACGTAGGTGCAATTTTTGTCTGCTAATCATTCATACGTTTCTAGGTAAGGTGGAGCTGTATTCGTTTCTAACCCAGTCTCCTGGCCTGTGCCTTACGGTCGTGC
The DNA here is from genome assembly GCF_024362965.1 of Panthera pardus. Taxonomy (NCBI): domain Eukaryota; kingdom Metazoa; phylum Chordata; class Mammalia; order Carnivora; family Felidae; genus Panthera; species Panthera pardus. The sequence continues at coordinate 2,440,338 of NW_026526677.1, read as the reverse complement.
CTCACTGTCGCTCCGCGGACAGAGAGGAGGCTGCCGGCCAGGCACATCCAGTGTGCACCAGGCTGAGCGTGCGGCTTCCTGAAGAACAGTATTTTTGCGCAGGGGTCTGTTGTGTATGCGGCTTTTTGGTTTTTGTTTTTAAGTTGTTTTTAATTCAATTTCTCTCTTAAGTTTACACCCTAGTTACTTAGCGTCTGGTGCAACAATGATTTCCGGAGTAGATTCCTTGGCGCCCCTCCCCCATTTAGCCCATCCCCCCTCCCACACCCCCTCCAGTAACCCTCTGTTTGTTCTCCATGTTTTAGAGTCTCTTATGCTCTGTCCCCCTCCCTGATTTTATCTTGTTTTTGCTTCCCTTCCCCTATGTACATCTGTTTTGTCTCTTAAAGTCCTCATGTGAGTGAAGTCATATGATGTTTGTCTTTCCCTGACTAATTTCGCTTAGCGTAATACTGTCTACTTCCATCCACGTAGTTGCCGATGGCAAGATTTCATTCTTTTTGATGGCCGAGTAAGACTCTATTATATACATACATACATACACGTCCCACATCTTCTTGATCCATTCATCCATCGATGGACATTTGGGCTCTTTCCGTACTTAGCCTATTGTTGATAGTGCTGCTATAAAACATTGGGGACACACGTCCCTTCGAAACAGCACACCTGTATCCGTTGGATAAGTACCTAGTAATGCAATTGCCGGGTCAGAGGGGAGTTCTATTTTTAATTTTTTGAGGAACCTCCATCCTGTTTTCCAGAGTGGCTGCACCAGTTTGCATTCCCACCAGCAGTGCAAGAGGGTTCCCCCTTTCTCTGCATCCTTGCCAGCACCTGTTGTTGCCTTGTTTTTGTTTTTTTGTTTAAGTAGCCTCCACATCCAGTATGGAGCCCAGCGTGGGGCTTGAACTCACAACCCTGAGGTCAGGAGTCAGACACTTAACCGGCTGAGCCGCCCAGGTGCCCCTGTTTTGTGTACCTCTAAAACTGACTGTCAGAAACTACATTTGCTCCTGCTCTGCAAGCCCAGTGTTCGTCTCTGACCGAGTGGCAAAGGCATGACTGGTGTGGCATTTTGACAGGACGGCCCTCCAGGAAGAGGACCGTGAGTGAGGGCCCTGGGAGGTGGAGACCGTGTTGCCTGGGCTGTGCTGGGACCGACCAGCCACACCCCTTGCAGTAGGAACGAGCCCATCGCTTTTTCTCGATGTGTTTCTAGTGATGGTTTCTACTTTCTAATCAGGTGTGGTGCAGGCCGGTGGGTCATAAAGGGCTACCTAAGCCTCGTGCCAGAATCTTTGTGCCCAAAGCTGTGGTCTGGTGTAGCGTTAGTAGCAGGTGCCGGTGTGGCTGGCTGCTGGAGAGTTCTGAGCGGGTGAGAGCCAGCAGCAGTCTCCTGGGGGCCGCCCACCCCCCACTCCCGTCCCCCACGGCGAGGGTCATCCTCGCCATCGCAGCTCTGTTCCAGTCATCAGCTCCCTCCCCCCGGGGACACCGTCCTCACTTGGCGGGGTTGGGGAGGGAGGTGGTCCGGGGTGGTGGTTGGCAGGTGCCACGGGAGGCGATGCTTACACCCAGGAGAGGAAGGCTGAGCAGCAGCGGCCGCTTATACAGCGGAGCCTGTGAGCAGGAACTTGAACTTCCCGCCGCAGGTGACCAGCTGATCCTGACCGTCATTTAGACCAAACACCTTTGAGCGTCTGTCTGCATCGCCTTCCTGTCTCCCTCGCGTGGGCTTGTTCTCAGAGACGAGGCCAAAGAAACATTTTAGCTAGGGGAGACGCGCGGCCTCGGACCCGCGTGTTTGAAGGGTCGAGTGCACGGATGACAGTGGTTCCCGCCGCCCCACCCGTCTGATGGACCAGCAGCCAGGCTTGCTCCACCCAAGCCCCGCTCCTCCCACCCCGCCAGTCACTTGGGAGCGTCCGCAGCCCAGCAGCCTGTGTCTCTAGGACAGAGGGACCCTCCTGGCGTGTGGCCACCCCGGGTAACACCGGCGTGTTTCGGCAGTTTTCGCAGTCCTGTGGCGATGTCATCAGGTTCTTGCCGGGGGTCCCAGCTTCTCCGGGGGGGGGGGTGGGGGGAGGCGGCCGTTCCCCCCGTAGTCGGGCAGCTCTTGGGCCCTGGGGCCGTGGGCCCCCGTGACGCAGTGCCGGCCATGTGCTTGGTGGCCCTTTTCCACTCCTTCCCCGGCACGTGTCGTCTGGGAAAACTTGTCTTTTAAATGGTTCCCAGACAGGCAGGGTTTGGGCTATTAGAGTGTGCCTTTGAAACCCCTGCCTCCCTTCCTTTGATAATCAGTGGCGTTGAGTGACTGAGCCGTCATCAGACTCTGTGATGTGAAACAGAGGGTGCTGGGGCTCAGTGCAGTTTTGTTTTGGCCTGTGTCACAGATTGAAAACCATTGGTGTCTCGTTGATGAGAAGCTCTGGGATTCTGGGTCACCTTTACCAGCCAGGACTTGTGTCCCTGTGGATGCTGCTCCCGCAGGTGGGGCCGCCAGCTTCTCTCCTGGTCTTAGTTGTTGTGAGGCCCTGTTGCCTCCAGTAGCCTTTATCACCTAAGCTACTGAATGTGTTTTGAGTGAGTAGGTGATACATTCTCAGGCTTGAAAACCTATACATATACGTGTGAAATCATCCAGACTTCACATCGTAAATTGTTTCCCACCCAGTGTTGCAAAACACTGTATATGTGGAACCCTTCGTGTGCGGAAAGGTAGAGAAGTCCCTCCTGTCCTGTGCCGCCCTCCCCTGTTCCCGCCTTCTCCCCCTACGCGACCACCTCCTTTGCCCCATCTCCTCTAACCCACTTCCTTGTCGCAAATACGATTGTGGAAACACACGCCCTCCCCTCGCGCACGGACAGCTGCCTGTGGCTCCCCCCCTCCTGCCATCGCCGCACCGACGGAGAACCAGCGGCCCGGCCCGGGGCCGCCTCGGCTGCCTGGGTGGGTCACCTCCGGGTGTGTGGGGTGGGACTTTGATCTTTTCTAGCCTGGATTTCTGGTCACGTGTGTTTTGTTTTGGTGCCCGGCCTTTTCAGCGGTATTTTAGATGAGCGGGTGCCGGGCGGGTGCCAGGGCCAGGACCCCCTCCCAGAGCGGCCCCGCTGCTGGGGGTGCTGGACAGAGAGCTGGGGCCCGGCCTCGTCCCCGTGCCCTCTCCATCCGCTTTCACAGGGTCCCAGATGTCGTTTCATGTTTCTGCGGACTCTGCGTTTGATTCTTTTCCTGTCTTCAGTGTGATTTTCTGGAGAATGAGCTGGAGCTTCCACCGTAGCAGCTGCCAGTTCTGTTTAAGCAGAAGTTTCTTCTGGACCACGTAGTGCAGGGGTTTTAGCCTCCCTAGGCTTGCCAGATCGTGTTCCGAGTGATGTGTAGCCTCGGCAGCAAGAATTCTAGGCGACTGACGTACGATTATATGCTGAGGACGGTCAGTGACCTCGTCGTGTGAGTCGGGCTGTTGGTGGCCTTTGCACAAAACGCATGGATTTGCTAAATGTGCTCGTAAAGGTGGAAGACAGATTGTATCGAGGTGAATGTGCTCTTCTGTGCTGCGGAGACCCCCTCTCTCCCTGACACCTTTTCTGGAAGGGTAGGGTTCCCACTTGGGGAGGGACATGGGGGCGGGGGCGGTGCGTGCAGGCGTCGCAGGGGCCTCCCGGCGTCAGGTGTGGCTGCTCGGCTGCCTCTGGCCCCCACTGGGTGGGTGGCCCCCGTTCGTCTCCGGTGTTGAGCCTGTCTCAGGGGTGGCGGGAGCAGAAAGGGGGAGTCTGCTGCTCTTTCACGCAGGTGGCGTTTAGGGGGCCGCCACGAAGCTTTGAGGCCGCCTTGCAGCTCTGGAACACGGGCCCTCCTGCACGTGTGCTCAGTCTCCGCGGCCCTGACGGGCCCTCCTTCTGAACGCAAGCCCTCTGATTAGACTCGGGGCATGACTTGAAACAAAAAGGCTGCCCTACTGAGATTGTTTCTGGGAAGCTGACTTATTTTTTGTTACCATTTAAAAATTTTAAAGTCTGTTTTAGTGTCTGTTTGAGAGAGAGAGACAGTGCAAATGGGGAAGGGGCAGAGAGAGGGGGAGACACAGAATCCGAAGCCGGCTCCAGGCTCCGAGCCGTCAGCACAGAGCCCGACGTGGGGCTTGAACCCACGAACCGTGAGATGGTGACCTGAGCCGACTGAGCCCCACTCAGGCGCTCCACTATTTCAAATTATTTTTTAAGTTTCTTTATTTTGAGAGTCAGTGAGCAAGCAAGCAGGGGAGGGCGGAGAGAAGATCCCAAGCAGGCACAGAGCCCTACACGGGGCTCGATCCCACGACCCCAGGATCATGACCTCAGCCTGAATCAAGAGTCAGACGCTTACTTAACCGACTGAGCCCCCCAGGTGCCCCTTTGTCATTACTCTTTTAGAAGTGTGTTTGCAGGGACCATTTTTTCAGTAAGAATGAGCACACTCGTTGAGTCTTGCCTTCCGTCGTTGGTTGGAGACGGCTGGTTGATGAGATCGGTTCCCTACAAGTGTTGTTCTCTCGTTGCAGAAGGAGCCCAGCCAGCCCTCCGAGTGCAAACAGCAGTAAGACGACGGCACCGAGGACCCGTCGCGGCCGCAGCGCGACCGCACCGGCAGCCCTCGCCTCTAACTCGTTTTCAAGTGCATGATTTTGACGTTAACTTTTCCTTTATCCTTATTATTTGGCTTAACCTGTACAGTGGCGACTTAAATGCATTTCAGAAATAGAAGGTTTGCTTCCAGCACCCTCTACGGCCTTGGGTGCAGCTCGGTGGACTTTCCCAGGCCCTGCCTTTGGGAGGAGGGGGCGGTGGAAGGTCGGTCGACGCCAAGGGCAGGCGTCTGGGACGTGGTTCCAGGGCATCTAGAACCAGTAACTCCACTCCGCAGTCGGACCGGATTCTTCTTTCACTTGGAGAAACTCACACGCTTCGTGTTTCCGCCACTTGGTCTCCTGTGCTCACGTCGTGCCCCGAGGGCTGGTAGAGTCGAGTCCCGTTCTTAGAGCGTTCCCTCTCCAGTTTTGTCTCCCTCGGGGTGGCGTAGGGGGTGCGCGCACCCCAGCCCCGAGGCGCCAGTGCTTGTGGCCCATCCTCGTATTTATTTATTCTTTCCTGCTCGTGAGGGCTCGGGGCGCCTGCCGTCGCTCGTCCTCACAGTCTCTGAACCCGTGTGTGTGCCTGGTGGCCCGGTGACTCCCCAGGTGGGTGTGCTGGCGGCTCCCACGCGAGCCAGGCCTGCGTAGAGGGACCCTCGCTCTGTCCCGCCAGCGGCCGAGCCAGGCTCGTTTTCCTGCCGGACGGACCTCCGGCTCTGGCGGGGGCGCGGGGGGCGCCCGTGGCGGGGGGCCGCTTCTCCTAGTGTGTGCATGTCGGGTCTTGCTTCCTCAGTAGCCCCTGTTTCTCGGCCCTGTGCTCATCTTGTCTTCAAAGCCCTGGGTTCGGAGTGACCCGTTCTTGGCTGGCGTGTGAGGTTTCCGAGTGTGTGACCGCGGTCTCTGGCAGCCGGGGATGCCGTGTCCACACTGTGACCAGGCCTGTAGAGTGCTCAGCCTTACTTACAATACATTTGTAACTGAATACGGTGTTTTCAATTTGTACAGAATAGTTAGAATATTCTATTAAAGTTGTGAAACACGAATCCAGTGCTGTGCAGTGTGTCTCTGGGGGAGAACCTGGTGGGAGCAGCGGGCGGGGGTGCTGGCACCTGCTCCCGCCCGGCAGCTCCGGGCCGTGGCCGCGCGCCCGCACGGACTGTGTCTGTAGAGCCGTGGGGGGTGAGCAGACCCAGGACCTCAGGCCTTTCCCATGTTGTCTTTGGGGCTCTTGCAGCCGGTTCTCAGGAGGAGGCTGCGTTTACCTGGCCCGTTAGGCCTCCGGACCCGCTTCACCGCCAGCGGGGGCTCGGGGTCCCCGGGTGGGCCCTCTGCTGCCACGGGAGAGGGTCTGCCCTCCCCGAGGAGAAGGCCGTTTCCCAGAGTTGGTGGGGCTGTGCCTTCCAGACGCAGAGGTTCCCAGGAGGGAGAGGTCCCGCACGAAGGCCACCTTTGCTGTGTCTTCTCACTGGGGCTTTTCTGCTGGGGTCCCCGTCCCTTCATGAGAGGGAGCGCTCTCCCCCCCGCCCCCAGGACACCTGCTGCACGGGCTCTTGCTCGGGACCTGACCTGGGGGTGTCTGTCTGCTCTTTGAGCAGGAGCCGGGGCCGGGAGAGGGCAAGCACAGCAGCCTGCTCCTCCCTGCGGCCCAGGAGCCGGCATCCGGTCCACCCATTGTCTGCCGGGGACTAGCCTCTCCCTGGGAGTAGCTGGAAGGGGGAAAGCGGCCACAACTGGGAGTAGCTGGAAGAGCCGTGTTCTTGGTTCTTGAAGCAACCAGGCGAGCTGGGGCTCAGACTCCCCGGGCAGAGTGGCCCACGGGTGAGCCCCACCTGGGTCTCCAGGCCTGCCTTCTTCCCGCTGACACACAAACACCCCATCCCGGAGGACAGTCTGCAGAGAAGACACCCGCATGCAGTTCCCTGTCTCCTGGCTGGGAGCACCCCTGGAGGACGGGCCCCCAGCTGGGAGAACCCCCGGAGGACGGGGCCCCCGGCTGGGAGTGCCCCTGGGGGACGGGCCCCTGGCTGGGAGAACCCCTGGAGGACGGGCCCAGGCTGGGAGAGCCCCTGGAGGATGGGCCCTGGCTGGGAGAGCCTCTGGAGGTCGGGCACCCGGCTGGGAGCGCCCCTGGGGGACGGGCCCCAGGCTGGGAGAACCCCTGGAGGATGGGGCCCCGGCTGGGAGCGCCCCTGGGGGATGGGCCCCGGCTGGGAGAGCCCCTGGAGGTCAGGCCCTGGCTGGGAGAGCCCCTGGAGGATGGGCCCTGCCTGGGAGAGCCCCTGGAAGACGGGCACCCGGCTGGGAGCGCCCCTGGGGGACGGGCCCCTGGCTGGGAGAACCCCTGGAGGACGGGGCCCCGGCTGGGAGAGCCCCTGGAGGACGGGCACCTGGCTGGGAGTGCCCCTGGGGGACGGGCCCCTGGCTGGGAGAACCCCTGGAGGACGGGGCCCCGGCTGGGAGCGCCCCTGGAGGTCAGGCCCCGGCTGGGAGCACCCCTGGAGGACAGGCCCCAGCTGGGAGAGCCCCTGGAGGTCAGGCCCCAGCTGGGAGCACCCCTGGAGGACGGGCGCCCCGGCTGGGAGAATCCCTGGAGGACAGGCCCAGGCTGGGAGAGCCCCTGGAGGATGGGCCCTGGCTGGGAGAGCCTCTGGAAGAAGGGCACCCGGCTGGGAGCGCCCCTGGGGGACGGGCCCCAGGCTGGGAGAACCCCTGGAGGACGGGGCCCCGCTGGGAGCGCCCCTGGGGGACGGGCCCCGGCTGGGAGAGCCCCTGGGGGACGGGCCCCGGCTGGGAGAGCCCCTGGAGGACGGGCACCCGGCTGGGAGCGCCCCTGGGGGACAGGCCCCCGGCTGGGAGAACCCCTGGAGGACAGGCCCTGGCTGGGAGAGCCCCTGGAAGACGGGCACCTGGCTGGGAGCGCCCCTGGGGGACGGGCCGCTGGCTGGGAGAACCCCTGGAGGACAGGCCCTGGCTGGGAGAGCCCCTGGAAGACGGGCACCCGGCTGGGAGCGCCCCTGGGGGACGGGCCCCTGGCTGGGAGAACCCCTGGAGGACGGCGCCCCGGCTGGGAGAGCCCCTGGAGGACGGGCACCCGGCTGGGAGAACCCCTGGGGGACGGGCCCCGGCTGGGAGAGCCCCTGGGGGACGGGCACCCGCCTGGGAGCGCCCCTGGGGGACGGGCCCCTGGCTGGGAGAACCCCTGGAGGACGGGGCCCCGGCTGGGAGAGCCCCTGGGGGACAGGCCCCTGGCTGGGAGAACCCCTGGAGGACGGGCCCAGGCTGGGAGAGCCCCTGGAGGATGGGCCCTGGCTGGGAGAGCCTCTGGAGGTCGGGCACCCGGCTGGGAGCGCCCCTGGGGGACGGGCCCCAGGCTGGGAGAACCCCTGGAGGATGGGGCCCCGGCTGGGAGCGCCCCTGGGGGATGGGCCCCGGCTGGGAGAGCCCCTGGAGGTCAGGCCCTGGCTGGGAGAGCCCCTGGAGGATGGGCCCTGCCTGGGAGAGCCCCTGGAAGACGGGCACCCGGCTGGGAGCGCCCCTGGGGGACGGGCCCCTGGCTGGGAGAACCCCTGGAGGACGGGGCCCCGGCTGGGAGAGCCCCTGGAGGACGGGCACCTGGCTGGGAGCGCCCCTGGGGGACGGGCCCCTGGCTGGGAGAACCCCTGGAGGACGGGGCCCCGGCTGGGAGAGCCCCTGGAGGACGGGGCCCCGGCTGGGAGCGCCCCTGGAGGTCAGGCCCCGGCTGGGAGCACCCCTGGAGGACAGGCCCCAGCTGGGAGAGCCCCTGGAGGTCAGGCCCCAGCTGGGAGCACCCCTGGAGGACGGGCGCCCCGGCTGGGAGAATCCCTGGAGGACAGGCCCAGGCTGGGAGAGCCCCTGGAGGATGGGCCCTGGCTGGGAGAGCCTCTGGAAGAAGGGCACCCGGCTGGGAGCGCCCCTGGGGGACGGGCCCCAGGCTGGGAGAACCCCTGGAGGACGGGGCCCCGCTGGGAGCGCCCCTGGGGGACGGGCCCCGGCTGGGAGAGCCCCTGGAGGACGGGCCCCGGCTGGGAGAGCCCCTGGAGGACGGGCACCCGGCTGGGAGCGCCCCTGGGGGACTGGCCCCCGGCTGGGAGAACCCCTGGAGGACAGGCCCTGGCTGGGAGAGCCCCTGGAAGACGGGCACCTGGCTGGGAGCGCCCCTGGGGGACGGGCCCCTGGCTGGGAGAACCCCTGGAGGACAGGCCCTGGCTGGGAGAGCCCCTGGAAGACGGGCACCCGGCTGGGAGCGCCCCTGGGGGACGGGCCCCTGGCTGGGAGAACCCCTGGAGGACGGCGCCCCGGCTGGGAGAGCCCCTGGAGGACGGGCACCCGGCTGGGAGAACCCCTGGGGGACGGGCCCCGGCTGGGAGAGCCCCTGGGGGACGGGCACCCGCCTGGGAGCGCCCCTGGGGGACGGGCCCCTGGCTGGGAGAACCCCTGGAGGACGGGGCCCCGGCTGGGAGAGCCCCTGGAGGACGGGGCCCCGGCTGGGAGCGCCCCTGGAGGTCAGGCCCCGGCTGGGAGCACCCCTGAAGGACAGGCCCCGGCTGGGAGAGCCCCTGGAGGTCAGGCCCCAGCTGGGAGCACCCCTGGAGGACGGGCGCCCCGGCTGGGAGAATCCCTGGAGGTCGGGCCCCTGGCTGAGAGCGCCCCTGGGGGACAGGCCACCCCTGGAGGTCAGGCCCCCGGCTGAGAGCGCCCCTGGAGGATGGGCCCCGGCTGGGAGAGTCCCTGGAAGATGGGCACCCGGCTGGGAGCGCCCCCCAGAGACAGGCCCCCCGGCTGGGAGCACCCCTGGAGGTCGGGGCCCCCAGCTGGGAGTGCCCCTGGGGGACGGGCCCCTGGCTGGGAGAGCCCCTGGAGGACGGGCACCCGGCTGGGAGAACCCCTGGAGGACGGGCACCCAGCTGGGAGAGCCCCTGGAGGACGGGCACCCAGCTGGGAGAACCCCTGGGGGACGGGCACCGGCTGGGAGAACCCCTGGGGGACAGGCCCCGGCTGGGAGAGCCCCTGGAGGTCGGGGCCCTGGCTGGGAGCGCCCCTGGGGGACGGGCCCCTGGCTGGGAGAATCCCTGGAGGACGGGCCCCGGCTGGGAGAGCCCCTGGAGGACCGGCACCCGGCTGGGAGAACCCCTGGAGGTCGGGGCCCTGGCTGGGAGCGCCCCTGGGGGACGGGCCCTTGGCTGGGAGAACCCCTGGAGGATGGGCACCCGGCTGGGAGAGCCCCTGGAGGACGGACCCCGGCTGGGAGCGCCCCTGGGGGATGGGCCCCTGGCTGGGAGAATCCCTGGAGGACGGGGCCCGGCTGGGAGAGCCCCTGGAGGTCGGGGCCCTGGCTGGGAGCGCCCCTGGGGGACGGGCCCCTGGCTGGGAGAACCCCTGGAGGACGGGCCCCGGCTGGGAGAGCCCCTGGAGGACCGGCACCCGGCTGGGAGAACCCCTGGGGGATGGGCCCCGGCTGGGAGAGCCCCTGGAGGTTGGGGTCCTGGCTGGGAGCGCCCCTGGGGGACGGGCCCTTGGCTGGGAGAACCCCTGGAGGACGGACCCCGGCTGGGAGAGCCCCTGGAGGTCGGGGCCCTGGCTGGGAGATCCCCTGGGGGACGGGCCCCGGCTGGGAGAGCCCCTGGAGGTCGGGGCCCTGGCTGGGAGCGCCCCTGGGGGATGGGCCCTTGGCTGGGAGAACCCCTGGAGGACGGGCACCCGGCTGGGAGAACCCCTGGGGGACGGGCCCCGGCTGGGAGAGCCCCTGGAGGACGGGCCCCCGGCTGGGAGCGCCCCTGGAGGTCGGGCCCCCGGCTGAGAGCGCCCCTGCGGACGGGCCCCCGGCTGGGAGCGCCCCTGGAGGACGGGGCCCCAGACCTCTGTGGCAGCTGCTGTCCCCGCAGATCCTGACTGATCCAGGCTCCCCAAGGACTCCCGACTGGCACATTCCTCTGGAGCATCCAGAAGGAACCTGTTTACAAACCTGTGGCTTCGAGTAACCGCAGGATCGGGAACGACCGTGTGCCTGGGTGATGTGCAGGAGGTTCATAGGGACGGACACGGCTCTGTGAGCATCGGTCCCACTGGCCCATGGCTCACTGCGAGCGTGACCTTTCAGGGGAAGCCTCCCTCCTGCCGGCCCCTGGCGGACCCACGCCCACTAGGAGCCACAGCACCGCTCAGCCTGGCGGCTGCCGGGCCTCACTAAAGAAACGCAGGTCACATGGGAAGAGTCTTCGAAGGGCACAGCTCCGCGGGCAGGGGTGGCCCCGTCCGAGGGCCCCCCTGCCCGGCAGTTCCGAGGCCTTCAAAAAAGTAGGTGTGCATCACGGGCGGGAGTCCGCACCCAGCGTGTGTGCAGAGCGCGTGGTCGGGGACGACGAGAGGTCGGGAGCCCGTCCCTTCGGAGACCGGCCGAGTCCACGCGTGGCCACCAAGAACGGGCGTCCGTGTGGGTGCACGCCTGTGCGCGCGTGTTCACAGGGGTTACCTTTGGGGTCTGAGCTGAACGGGGGGCTGGAGAGGGCGGCTGGGCCCCGGGGGCGGTGGGACGGGATTCCGGGCCTGCTGGCTGGCCGTGGTGAGTCGCGGTGCAGGCCGTGGCGGGCGTGGGTGTCCGAGTTTGTGCCCGGTGCACAGACGGGCAGCGGGAGGGACGTTTGGATGCCGGCCGTCCCCGGAGACGCTGGGTTTCATGTCCCTGCGGGAGGAAGACTGCGCAAGCTCCATGGAGCTGGGTCCCCGCGGCCTCAGGCTGGCGCTGGTTGTTCCAAACATATGCGGTCGGCAAGATGCAGCTCGAAGCCCTGAGAAGCCGTGCCTTCCCCAACCGTCCTCGGCGGCCCTGCCTCCTGGCCTGTCCGCGCAGCTGCTCCCTGACCTCACCCCTGCGCAGTCACGGGAAGGGGAAGGCGGGGCCTCTGCCGGCCGGCCCTCAGCACCTCAGGGAACCTGCGGACGCTCCCTTGCCGCTTGCTCCCGAAAGTTCCAGAGCAGCCAGGAGACAGCAGCTCTGGGGACTGGCTGGCTCTGCAGGGGCCGGGCTGCCGCCGCCTCGGGGCCCCAGTGCTGCCCGCCTGGCTGCTCTTGACCTCTGTCTCCACTGACCCCCTGAACCGCTTGGAGCCGGGCCCACCCGGCCCCTCTTTGGGACCCTCGTGGGCGGGGCCGTCACGATGCTTCTATGAGAGGGTCAGGTGAGCATCCGGGCCCACCTCCCGGCCTCACGGCCTCTGCTGCCCCTGCCCTCCCTCCCTCCCTAGACTGTTCCCTTTGAGGCCACGGGGCCGGAGTCTCGCGTGTCACACGAGACCGTGCCCCCTCAGACGTGCTCAGAATCGAGTGGCTGCCGTCTCTGAGCTCCGTCCTGCCCCGGCCTCTGCGTCCCGGCCCCTGGGCGGCTCGGCTCTGCCCTGGGCCGTTCCAGAGTTTCCGCAGATGCCTGGAGTTCAAGGTGGGGTCCCAGCGGGGGGACCTTGGAAGCAGGGACTGAGCGAAGCCAGCCAGACACAAGGGAGGGCGTGCAGGCGACGTGGTGGCCTCTGGAGGCTGTGCGCGGACTGTGGTCACTGGGGAGCGGGCGCGGGGGGCGGCCAGGGTACCTCCGGGCGGTGGAAACTCGTGGAAACCCCTCAGTGAGTGCGCTCGGCTGCGTGTGCAAACCGTACCTCGGGGAACCCGCGTTGCCAGAAGTGCTCCCAAGTCGGGGTCCGTCCACCTGAAATCCTGGTTCTCCCCCATGATGGGTTGGGAATTGTGGCCACCCGGGGCGGGGGCGGGGGCGGGGGCGGGTCGCCCACGCCCCTGTCCACGCCTACGGGTGAGGGCTCCACAGCGTGCCCGCAGCGCCCGCAGCCCTGTGGCGGCCAGTCTGCCGGATGGGCTCCTGGCCCTGTCCCGTGGGGCCGGGGGCCGAGCAGAGGCCTGACGCACCCCCTCCGGAGCCAGGCCGAGTCGGCCGGATGGCTCCCGCTCCCGGAGGGCTCCTTGGCCCCGGCCCAGCCTTCAGGCACCCCTGGACTTTGGCCCCTGGACACATCCTTCCCGCTCCAGCCTCAGCGCCTGGCCACCTGGACACGGGGGCCGACCGGCCGTTCGGTCTCCCGTCCGCCGGGAGGTAGTGGCAGGCAGAACCCCCCCGACAGCAGGGGCCCCAGGACCGTCCTCCGCTGGCCCCGCCCGAACCCTCCGTTCTTCAGAATTTGCAGGCACCTCGTCTGCCTGGGACCCTCCTGGGAGCCCCTGAGGCTCGGAGGGCAGGAGCCGGCACCCCCGAGGGCGCGGTGGCCGGCAGAAGCTTGCATTCCCACCAAATACTGACCCCGGCCACCGGGAGGGTGAGGCCCGGGCACACCCTGAGGCCAAGTCCTCTCGGGGCACCTGGGCGGGGCCCCTGCCCGCCCCCAAGATGCCAGGCTGACTCAGCTCAGGGAGGGCGGCGGCCGGATGTTACTTTCTCTGACAAGCAGACAGGCGTGCCTGGCCCAGCCGGGGCTCCGGGCCTCTTGGGGTCTGCGACCCGGGACCTTCTGCGGCAGACCCCACACACACGTCCTGCACCGGCTGCTTCCTCCCCCGCCGGGCCGGGCTGGGGGCTTCCGGAAGGCTGGCTTGACGGGAATGTCCTTCAGGTCTCTGAACCTCCTTGGGTCTCAGCCCGCCCCCGTTTCTGGGGGGGAGGGTGGCTGGAAGGTACCAGTAGGGCTGGCCTCCCTGAGCTGGCCTCCCACCACAGCTCTGTGGTGGGGGTGGGGTGGGGGTGGGGGAGGGGGGCCGTGAGAGGCGTCCCAGGCCAGGGGAGCACAGAACACCAAACGTCCCTCCCCGTGCCCTTGCCTTGGGACGGCCTTGTGATGTGGAGAACCCCAGCTCAGAAGTCACCAGCTAATGCCATCACTCTGGTCCTCATCTGCCACCAGACTGTGTGGCAGGCCAAGGAAGGGCTGACATCAGACCACCTGGGGGCTGCATTCCGGTCCAGGGTGGTTGTGACGAATGACCACCTACTGGGAGGCTTCCAACGGAAGTCTCTGCCTATTTGGGTTCCGGAGGCCAGGTGTGGGCGGGGCCGGGCTCAGGGGGAGGGTCCCTCCTGCCTCCAGCTCTGGGGCCCCCAGCATCCCCTCAGCCTCTGCCTCCGTGGTCATGTGCCCCCCACCCCTCCCCGTGTGTCTGGGAAGGACACCGTGATGGCATTCGGGCCCACCGGGGTGACCCGGGATGCCACGAGCTCCAGGTCCTTAATCACATGTTTTGTCGTGTTAGGTGATACTCTCACCACATAAAGTCACATTCGCTGACTCCATGGAGACGACACCCCGGGTGTTGGTCCCCGGACTGGGGAAAAGGGACACAAATGCAGACTGCCCGTTGGAGGGCCAGCTGTAGGGGCACGGGCGCCCGGCACGCGCAGGTGGGACTGCAAACCGGCCGGCAGACGGTCTTGCCAGAGCTCTCACGCCCTTAACACGACAGTTCCACGTCCAGCCCATCCAGCCGTGAGTCTCCGTGAAGTTCAGGGACGTTCACACGACATCGCGATAATCGCAGAAGCCTGGGCGCAGCCTGAGTGTTATGGGAGGTGATGAAATCCCGGAGTCCTTCCCGGGAAGGGAGGCAGATGCGTGGGGAACACGCAGGACACACGGAACAATGCACACATTGTGTTTCTCTTCTGGGAAACCTAGAAGCTTCTGTCTGGACCTGTGTGTGTGTGTGTGTGTGTGTGTGTGTGTGGATACAGTTCTTACATTGTGGCAAAGTACATGTGACATTACGTTACCATCAGCCATTTTCAGGTGCACAGCTGGTGGGATGGAACACATTCACAGTTCACACCGTTGTGCGCCCATCCCCACCCTCCGTCTCCAGAACTTTCCATCTTCCCAAGTGGAAACCGTCCCTGTGAAACGCTGACCCCCAGCCCGGGCGCCCACCGTCCGCTCTCCGTCTCTGGGAATCTGAAGACTCCAGGGGCCTCGTGTGAGGGGATCACACGTGAGCATCACGTCCCCCCGGGTCCATCCACGTGGTGGCAGGTGTCAGAACGTCCGTCCTCGTCAGGCTCAGGGACCGTCCAGGGAGCGGACGGACCACATCCATCCATCCGTCCGTCGGTGGACACGGGGTCGCTTCCCGATCAGGGGACCAGTCCTTCTGCCTGGGGGCAGGTGGGGGCGTCCCCCAGGCAGGCTCCGCGTGAATCCTGGATGCAACCCTCAGGTCAGCGTCAGTCCACCTCTGGGCGGCTTTCACGTTTGGGGATGGACCCAGTCGTGGGACTCCTGGGTCACATGGTAATTCGATTTTTAATTTTGGGGGGAAATGCTTCTTTTTTTTTAAATTTTTTTAACGTTTATTTATTTTTGAGACAGAGAGAGAGACAGAGCATGAAGGGGGGAGGGGCAGAGAGAGAGGGAGACACAGAATCCGAAGGAGGCTCCAGGCTCCGAGCTGTCAGCGCAGAGCCCGACGCGGGGCTCGAACTCACGGACCGTGAGATCGTGACCTGAGCCGAAGTCGGACGCTTAACCGACTGAACCACCCAGACGCCCTAATTTTGGTAATTTTTTAAAGTAGGAAGGGGCTTGATTAAAATGTGCACGACGGGGCCCTGCCCCGCACCCACTGCATGAGAGCCGCTCCGTGGACACCGCCCGGGGGCTGCGAGGACTGACCGCCGTCCACAGGGTGGCAGCCGAGCCTCGCCCACCTCGTCTCCCTCCGTTCCCTTCATCCATATTCATGCTTTCATTCAGGCCTCCGGAGAGGTCCCGTGTCCCCGGGGGCTGAGCCCTGGGCCGTCTTCGGCCACATGACATGACGGGAATGCCCACTGGCTCCCCCTCCCCGCTCCCACCCCAGACCCCGTGCCTGCCCTTCTGGTTCTGCGGCCTCCACACAGGCAGATGCTCTAATCACATCTCTTGGTCGGCGAGGCAGGTGCCTTTTCGGGCCACCGGTTTCCAAAAACATTCCCCAAGGGCCTGGGCTGGGCCCTGGCGGCCCCGACACTGAGACACTGTCCCTGCATTCCAGGAGCTGATAGTGACCTCTGAACAAGGTAGTGCGGGCTGGATAGGGAGCTTGCCAGGGGCCAAGGGGGAGAAAGGCGTTCTGGGCCCTTTCTCTTTGGATCCTTCATGTCTTAGGAGGCAGGCCCCCCAACTGTGAGACTCCAGCCAAGGGGCTCAGAGGACCAGACCGGGGGACGAGAGACACAGGTCCGAGGGGCCGAAGACAGGCTGGCGGTGCAAGCCTGAAACCAGCCTCCTGCCCTGGGGCCTCTCGCTTTTCCCAGGCTGGAGCAGTAAGGAGAGGGATGCAGGGCAGGCCTGAGTCAGTCACAGGCCGCGACCTCTGGTGCTGTGACTCCAGGCAGCGTGGGCCTCCCCGCCCTCCTGAGGTTCGCGCTGGAGCATCTGTGGGACCCCCAAGGCCCAGCAGTCACAAAGCTGGTGGGAGCAGTCCTGAGGGCATGCCCCTCCCAGCAACCCAGGGGGGCTTCCTGGAGGAGGCCAGAGGAGCGGAGGAGAGGGTCCCCCGGGCAGGGGAAGCAGGGAACCCCATGTCGGGCTGTCCCTGAGCACGGCCTCCCACAGGAAGAGGGTAGTATCGAGCCCCAGGCACATGGGCCAGCTGTGACGCACGGCTTCCTCACAGGCTGCTGTTCCCAGGGCTGGTTGGGCAAGAGCGTCCGGGCCCAGCCTCTCACCGCTGTGGGCATGATCTCACGAGGGGCCTTTCAGAGAGGTGCCCTCATTCCGTCTGGGCCCAGCTGGACAGGACAGCGAGTGGCCTTGGCCGGAAGTTTGGAGACCAGTCTGTCTGTCCCCGGGGGAAGAAGGGGGTGTCCCCCCAGGGCAGGCCCTGCGTGAATCCCAGATGCGACCCTTGGATAAACATTAGTAAACTTGGCTCTGACCCACAGTCTGACGCCACAGACAGAGGCGAGGCCCAGCACGGCCCCACCCCCTTCACTTGGGCGGGGCCGCTTCCTGCCCCCAGGCCTTGGGGCGCAGGAGGAGGGATTGGGTTTGAACCCCTCCGGCTGGCAGTGTGACCTCAGCCGAGTCCCTAACTTCTCTGAGACCCCCACTCCGTTCCCCGCGGATCCAAGAGAGCAACCCCAACAGCCCCCACCTCGTCGAGGGACCATCAGGGACATAGAGGGCGCTGGGGCCCCGTCTCTCCAGCCTGCGGCAGTCGGGCACCCGCCCGGCCTAGAAGCCTGGGGAGGCCCCAGCGCCCCTGAGGTGCAGCCCAAATCCACACCGGGGTCCCCAGTGCCCGGCGGGAAGCCGTCCTGGTGGCTGTCCGATGGCCCAAAGCGGGCTCCCCCTGAAAGGTCTTCCCTTGGGGGTGCTGGCTCAGTGTTTTGCTCCCTCGTCATCCCTCCCAGCCCCCTTCGCCAGCGGCTCCCCCAGATGGGCCTGTTGGGGGTGGGGGGGGCACAGGGCCCCCTCCTGGCTCCAGGCTTATGCTGCGGGGAGGGTAGCAGAGGCCGGCAGGCTCCCCACGGGGCGTCTGGGGGATATGGGTCTCAGGCCCCAGGCCAGGGGCTGTTGGCGGTGGAGATGCCTGGGTGGGCCGGGCCCCCGACCCCCAACCCTCCGGAATCCCCAGCCTGATTCCCACCCACCCAGGCTGTCCCGCCCCAGGTCTCGCTGCCAAGGTCGGAGCCAGGACTCTCCAGCTGCCCTCCCAGCTCTGTCTGACGCACACCTGTCAGAGCACCCCCCTTCCCCCGGGGTCCCTGACCCGTCAACGCTCCCCAGAGAGGCCCCGCCAGTGGCGGCCAAAGAGAGGAGCGCTGGACCAGCGGGAGGCGGCCTTACCCGGCCTCACCTACTCCCTCTCACTCGCCCTGCCCTTCCGCACCCCCGGCCACACCGGTGGGGACCGCTGGGCAGCTGACACCTGACGCCATTTGCACAGGCCTGGCCCAAGCCCTCGTGTGAGCTGGCAGTGTCCTCGTTCCTCGTCGTGAGCCTGAAGGGCCGCCCTCTGAGAGCTCAGGGGACTTGCCAAGGCCACAGAGCTGGGGGTGGGGGGCGGGGGCAGCTTCACAGACCTGCACCCAGAAGGTCCTGCTCCACTGTCATTGGCTTGAAACCTGGGAACCTGGTTTTCATTTGTACCGCCCCGCAGGTGTGCCGCCTGGAGTGCTGGTCACCGCCCCCAGGGGGCTCCGTCCTTCCCTGTTCTGTGCGCAGTCTCCGCCCCCCCCCCGCCCCGCCCCGCCCCACCCCCACAGCTGGGTTGGGGGGCTGGGGGGCCGCTGGAAGGTGGGTGCTCTGGAGCGGTCCCCGCCCCCAGAGACCCCTTCTGCGGAGCCGGGAGCGGGCAGCCGTCACTCCTGCTCCCGTAAACCCTTTAGAGGAAGGGAGGAAATACCCATGACTCAGCCGCCCCCGCCGCCCCTCTCCAGGCCGACCCTCCAGCACCCACAGCGCCTAGGGCCGAGCCCCATGGGGCTGTGCAGGCGATGGGAGTCCTCTGCCCAGACGCCAGGAGGACCGAGGGAGGAGGACAGGCCCCCTCGGGGTGCTGTTCCAGCACTTGCCACGTGTTCCCCAATCTAACGAAAGTGTTACTGTCCCCATGTCACAGAAGAGAAAGCCGGCTCGGAGCACCTGCTCTCCGGGTAGGCCCGGCCCAGGTGGGCGAGCGAAGGTTCCCGCCAGGCGCGGCCCGCAGGAGGGTGGGGGGTGAGGGGCAGGTGGGAGACACGGCCGGCCGGGCAGGGCCATCGGACGGTGTCCCCAGGAAGGGTCCCCAAGGCGCGGGGGGCGTCCGCCGCGAGCCCTCGAGCGGCGGGCCTAGCCGCCGGAGCGCCGGGAGGGTGGGCGTCCTGGGCCGGCTCCGTCCCCGGGTGCTTCCCGGGGCTCCGGGCCGTGAGTCACCGCGGGCAGGGCCGGCCGCAGCGCATTCCTCCGCGGGGCCGGCGTCCGGGGCGGGGTTGGCGGGGCGGGGGGCGAGACCACAAGTCACCCCACGGGGCCGGGGGGCCGGGGCGGCGGGGGAACGGGAGGGGCGCGGGCAGTCGGCACCGGCGAGCTGACAGCCCCCGGCGATCCTGGACGGCAGGGGCGTGGCCTCTGGTGGGGCGGGGCCGGGGCCAGGCGGGGCCGGGGCCCGAGGGGCGGGGCCGGGGCCCGAGGGGGCGGGGCCGGGCGCAGGCGGGGCCGACATAAAGCGTCGCCGGGCCGGCCGGGGCGCATCGCCAGCGCCGCCGCCGCCGCCATGAGGACGCCCGGCGAGGTGCTGCGCGAGGGCGAGCTGGAGAAGCGCAGCGACAGCCTGTTCCAGCTGTGGAAGAAGAAGCGCGGCGTGCTCACCCCCGACCGCCTGCGCCTGTTCCCCGCCGGGCCGGGCGCGCGCGCCAAGGAGCTGCGCTTCCACTCCATCCTCAAGGTGGACTGCGTGGAGCGCACCGGCAAGTACGTCTACTTCACCATCGTCACCACCGACCGCAAGGAGATCGACTTCCGCTGCGCGGGCGAGAGCTGCTGGAACGCGGCCATCACGCTGGCGCTCATCGACTTCCAGAACCGCCGCGCCCTGCAGGACTTCCGCAGCCGCCAGGAGCGCGCCGCGCCCGCCGCGCCCCCCGAGTCCCGGCCGGCCCGCGCGCCCTGAGCGCCGCCGCCGCGGTGAGTGCGGGGACGCCGTCCGGGGGGGGGGGGGGGGCGCCGCGCCGTCGAGGGGTCCCTGGGGCGCGCGGGCCGGGGCCGTCGCTCGCTCCTCCCGCGTCTGGGGCCTGGGGGGGGGGGGCGGGGAAGGGGGACCCACAGGCCGGACGCCGGGCCGCCAGCTCCCTAACCCTCCTCCTTCCCCCCTACAGGAGCCACTCACTCGACGACGAGTCGGGGGCCGCCCTCCCGCCGCCCACAGTGAGGACAGAGGCCGAGAGCCATGTCCCTGTCCCACAGAGAAGGACCTTCCCGTGCGGAGCCGCCGAGCCTCGGCCCGCTGAGCGGGCGCGTTAAATTATCAGACTATCTATGTATTTATTTTGATGGTTATTCGTCGTGGAACCGTCTGTCTTCATATGTAGTGTTTGCATCAGTATGTTCATTCCAAATAAACCACCTGACCCGTTCCCTTTTCTACCAGCCGCTGTGGTGCCGTGTGACCTTACTGCGGGAGGGTTGGCGGCCCTTTCGGTGGGGGTGGGAGTGGGGGTGGGGAGAGCCGCCACCCTGGCGGCGGAAGGGCCGGGAAGCCAGGGCCCTTTAATGAATGTAGTGTCATCCGCCGGGCCGGGTCCACACCCTCCTTGCCAAGCAGCCTCTCCAGAGGCTGGGAAGTGCCCTGAGGTTTGGCCCTGGCTGACTTCTGCTCCTGGGCGTGTGTCCGGAAGGACGGGGCCTGGTTTCGCTCAGGGAGGTCACTCCCAAACTGCCCCCCTGAGGTCAGGGCACCCCCTGCACCTGAGCTGCCCCTGCTCCCCACCGCCACCTGCCCCCCACCGCCCACATGCCACCTGTGCCCCCAGCCCCCCATTAGGGAGCCCTCAGCCCTCCGGCTGCGCGCCCCCTGTGCTCCCCTTGACCCCAGCCCTGCTGGGGCCCGGGCAGCTCCCCGCAGCCCCCACCAGGCCCTGCTGGCCCGCACCCACGGTGCTGGAGCGGGGAGGCGGCGGGGCCTCCGGGCAAGTGGGGGGAGGCCGGGGCCTCCTACTCCTGATGGTTGGCAGCTGGTGAGCCCTCCCTGTCCGGCCGGGTCCCCGTCCTCCGGAAGTCAGGCCGGCCGCCGCCGCGAGTCCAGCACTGCCTGATGGGAGGACACCCGAGGCGCGTTCCCGCGAGGAAAGGTGCACTGGCAGTGACCAAGCCGGAGCGCGGAGGGCGACCCTGATCTCTGGCCGCTGAGGGGCCTGCATTTCGGGGACCCTTCTGGCTGGAAGGGCGATGCCACGTGGGGGAGGCAGCGGCATCGGGAGCGAACGACCAAACATCGGGCCCTGATGTCTGTCCCTCACACCCTCACACGGGACCGGGGGAGCCGCGCAGGCCTCCGCGCAGGCTGGGTCCCAGGGCTCAGACTGGGGAGGGGCTGTCCCTTTGCTGCGAAGCCCAAGGAAACCATTTCCTGCAAGGAATTTTCTCCCCAACGGAACAGCACTCCTTACGAAGTCCCTGAGCCAGTGGGGGACTGCACTGGCCCCCGACGGACCCCTGTCCTGCCCCTCCCTGGAGACCTGCCCAGACCCTCACTGGGACAAAGGGTGAACGTCAAGGTGAGACCCCCTCCCCCCACCGCCCCATCCCCAGTGAGGTTCACAGGCAAGCTGGTCTGGTCTGAGCTCTCGGGCCGGAGGGTGGACGGACCTCTGCTCTCTGAGGCCCTGCGGTTGGACCATGGAATTCTGGGGTTGGGGGTCCTGAGTTGTGAACTAGCTTCTTTTACAGGCAGCCCGTGGGGAGGTGGGGAGTGGCCTTCATGGTCTCAGGGTCACCTGCCGACCCCACTGGCATTGTTCTGTCCACACTGGTCACGCTGGCCCCCCTGTGCCCCGGTGCCTTCCTCCCTACAGCTGGGTTGGGGGGGGGGGGAGGGGGAGGGGGTGGGGCTCCCCGGGCCTGGGTCCGCTGGCGGGCCATTTCCCTGGGCCTCTCTGCAAGCCTCAAACTCCTCATCTTTGAAAACAACCTGTTTCCATTCACGTGAGGTGACTGACAAGGGCAAGCGAGCAGGCAGCGCGCTCGGCCCCGAGGCCAAGCCGGTGGAGGACTGGGGGCGGGTGGACAGCTCCAGTCTCGGGGGGTTTGAGCAGAGCTGTCTGGGCGGCAACAGGGGGGCCTCCTAGCTGGGGACGGACTCCTCGTGGGACGGACTCCAGGCGGGGGAGGGCCTGTTGCACAAGGACAACTTGGGTGATCAGGGTCTCTCCAGAGCCCTGGGGCCCGGCTGCATGCCCCCTCTTCCAGGAAGCTCTCCGGCATCTGACCCTCCGTCCCTCCATGGCTCACCCCCAGGTCCCCTGTTTAACCCACGGGAATTTGCAGGACTCAGGCTGGAAGAGTTTATTGCCAGTCTGTGCCCTGGGGCCACTGGTCACCGGACTCAGTCCTTCTTCCGGGGCACAGGCTGTCTCCAGAGCACGAGGAGGACAAGGAGGTTGATGGCAAACTGCACGTGGCCAAAGACGGGGACCCCAAAGCTGCGGTACAGGAGGCCGCCCAGGGTGGGCCCCAGGGTCTGAGTCAACGGCTGCACGGTGGCACAGAGGCCCAGCATGGTCCCTGAGGGGTGGGGGTGGGCGGCAAGTCAGGCTGCCCTGGCCACCCGCTTCCCGGACGCAGCCCAGGTCTCCCGTGTTCACCGCCCCCAACCCTGTCCCCCAGCTCCCTCCACCCAGACTGCGCTTTTCGGACCACCCAGCCACTCAGGGGCCACACGGGTGCCTGCACCCTGCCCCAGAAAGCTCCCAAGCCCAGGAGGAGCCCCGGAGTGGAGCCACAGGTCACGGGCCAGGCCCCGCCCTCTCAGGCCGGTTGAGCCTGGACAGAGCCTCCCTGACCTGGGGACGGCGGGCTTGGGGGGAGATCCTCCTGAGCCACAGAGTGAGGGCTGGGGCTGGGGTGCAAGGCAGGCTCCCCACAGCCTCCACCACCCTCGTACCGACTGGAGGATGCCCTCCGCAGGACCGGGGCGGGGTCCTGGGGGCCCTCGAGGGGCGGCCCGCCCGCCTCTCTGCACCCACGTCCTCCCCGGGCTCACCTGGCCGCCTCTGCCCCCGGCTACCTGACTCCCCTGTCACTAGGCCCCTCCGGGCAGCTGTGTCCCGTGTGTGCGTGCGCGTATTGTCAAGACGTGCGCCCAGAGGGTCCCCAGCTCCGGGGGCTCAGGGCCCCGCTCCGCTCGGGTTGCCGGAGAGCCCGCCGGGTGAGCTGGGAGCGGCCTGGTCCGGCCCCGCCTGGGCCCAGGGCCCGGCGTGGGGGAAATTTAAGAGCGGCTTCTCCCATCGCCCACACGCCCTGCAGACACCGGGAGCGATTACCGCCCCCTCTGTGGTCTCGGGTTCCCAGGCTGGCGCTGGGAACCAGCTTCCCTGTCCCTCCGAGCCGAGGGGCGGGGCCTCAGGTGCGGCCCCGCCCTCCTCCCTGCCGGGCCCTGCCCCCATCTCTCCACGCTTCGTTCCCCGGCGTCCTCCTGGCCTCTCCTGGGGGCCGGTCCAGCGCTCCAGGAAGCCCTCCGGGCCCTGCCTGGCCTCCCCCGACCAGAGGCAGCCCTGAGATGCCACCTTGCAACCATGGGCCATCGGGTTCCCATCTCGGCCTCTAGAGCTCAGCCTGCCCCTCCCCCCTTGGCAGACAGGCGGCAAGAGCTGGAGCGAGGGGGGGCCGGTCGGGTGGGCTCTCTAGCCTGCTGGGGAGTTCTTCAACCCCAACCAGCCACAGGAGCCCGTGGGGCCACCTGCACCATTGCCCCGGGGGCAGGGCAGGGGCGGGGAGCTGAGTCTGGACAGGAGGCTTGTAGGCCTCTGGAAAGAAAGCTGGGCACAGAGTGAGGGCTGGGGGATCCCCTGTCTGGGGACACCCGTGTCCTACGGGAGGGGGGGAGCTGGGGGCTTTCTGGGTTTAACCGGCTGCGTGCCTTCCCCCACTCACTCAGGGAGCACGGGCACCCCCGACCCACCCCGTGCTGGAGGGGGGACCCCGCCTCCCGGCCTGGCAGCCCCCTGTGCTGACCACGCTTGGCCCCACTGGGCTGTCTTCCCAACTGGCCTCTTCAGGAGCCTTTCAGTTCCAACCCCCTCCACACCTCGCCGAGCCGGGTCCTGGCCTGGAATGTTCCAATCTTCCCCTTCCTCTTTTATAGGGAAATCCTGCCCCTGCTTCACAGCCCAGCCAGACAGCAGCTCCGAGAAGCCCCCTTTCCACCCCCCAGGCCCAGCCCAGCCTGGTGGCGGCCAGAATTCTCACCTGAGCCATCTTGCAGCCCCCCCCGCCCCACTTGGACCCCGGGCCACCCACCCCACTCAGTACTCACTGGGTCTGGGCAGACCCAGCCTGAAACTGGGGAGGGGGGGGAGCTGCTCCATCCGAAACTGCCCAGAGAGCTTCCCAGAGAGGAGGCCCCGGGGGTCCCCTGCCCCTCACTGGCTCACCCGTGTCTGCGGCTGACACAGCTTTGGTCAGCATGCTGTCGGTGACCACGTTGAGGGCACACAGGCTGAAGACCAGGCCAGGCATTAGGAGGCAGAAGTGGAGGACGTCGGACATCAGTGCCTGGCACGGGACAGGGAGGCCACGGGATTGGGGGGGCCACGCAGGACCGGGGTGGAAGGGCCCATCCCCGGAGCCCCATAGAGCCGGCCCCGGGGGGAGGGGGCCCTGGGGCTCACATGCAGCCTGGGATGTGCAGACTGCTGGGGTGATGGGCCCGGGACCCCGCTGTCAGTGGGGTGCGGCCCCGAGGAAAGTGCTCACCATGGCCGGTGCCACCAGGACGAAGCCCAGCACGCTGGCCCGGAGCAGCGCCCTCTCCGAGAAGCGACGGCTGAGCCGCCCGATGACCAGGCCCTGAATGACCTGGGGAGACAGAGCGAGAGGCCGGCTGGGAGGGGTCTGGCCGGGGGCGGCCCCCCCCACAGCTGGGGACCCCCTCCCAGCCCTAGCAGCCACCCGGCCGGAGGAGAAGGGCGGGTCCCGAAGCGGCCAGGTCCTCGGGGGGGCGGGGTGGCCTGGGCACCGCACGTCGGCACCCATACACCCGGACAGTCATCTCCAAAACGAGTCCCGTGTCCTTAATTTCCAGCGCGATGAACACATTTTCATCAAGCGAAGGCCGACTAACTGCTCACAGGCGGCTTCGGGGGAGGGCAACGGCTTCCTCTGCGTGGACCCTCTCCACAGCCCCCACCTCAGTCTGAGTAAATCCAGGTCCCTCCTGGCCCTGCGGACCCCCCGACATGTCCTCCGAGCCCAGTCTGCTGCCTCAGCCAACTCAGCAGCTGGCGTGCTCCCCACCCCAGGGCCTTTGCACTTGCTGCCTCTCCCGACCCCCCACCCCCCCAACCGACTGTCCCATCTAAAATTGCACCTCTGCCCTTCTGAGGACCCTTATTCTCCTCTGACAGCTCATCACGCCTGGCACATGAGATGAGGGTAGTCGGGGGCTTATCTCTATCTCCCCCCAGCCCTGTACGATGGACGCTTCCCACCACTGTGGTGGCACCGTGCCTGGGGTGGACGTGAGGGCCACGTGGGGGCTCTCGCAGGACGGCCTGCGACAGACAGGGGTCTGCAAGTCCACTGGGGTGGTGACGCCATCCCTCAGGACCGTCTGGGCTGCCACTCCCCCCAGCCCCCCACCCCAACGCCCCCCACGGGGAGGGGGATGCCGTGGTCCCCTTGGGGTCAGGCTGCAGCCGACACGCTTCGGGGTGGGGCAGGAAATGGTTTGCGGAGGGAGGCAGCAGGTGGGAGCCCAGCTGTGGGGGCGCCCAGGCTGCCTCTTGAGACCCTCGGTGACCGGCCCTACCCCGTGGGGCTGGGGGCTGGGAGGTGACTGGCAGAGGGGGCCTCAGGCCTCTCCCTGTAGACACAAAACCCCACCCTCTGCCCGCAGAGGTTCCAGACGCAGCTGGGGCCTCAGCTGCCCCCGGGGGTCGCCCGGGTGCTGGAGCCCCAGGCCCGTCTCGGGCGGGGCCACCATCGGGCACCTTGCCCCGGGCCAGGCCGGAACTACCCGCGTCTGTCCCTGAGGGTCTTAGGGGGTCTCTTGGCTTTCGCAGAGGTACAGGCCTGGTCTCCTGGGTCTGGGAGTCTCCAGGGCAGGGCCCCGGCGGGCTGGAGCGGCCATTTAGAACCCGCGGCCCCCAGCTCTGGAGAATTATCATTGTTTTCAGTCTGTGGCCCACCGGCCGGGCGGCAGCAGCCCTGAGGCCTTCCCGCCCTTGTGGCTGCTATTTTCGCACCAGGGGTGAGACCCGTCCTGGGCCCAGAGGCGTGGGGAGCAGATGCCCAGGAGGAGCTGGGAATGTCACACGCTTCCCTCCCCTTCAGACGGTCCCAGAATAGCCCCTCCCGCACTCCGGCTGTCGCCACCTGTCCCTGCGCCCCGGGCCCTGGTGCAGATGCCCAGGAGGAGATGGGGCCTGGGAGACGGGCCGCCCCGTACCACCGGAAGGCGGCTGCCCGTCTCAGGGCGCCTCGCAAGGACCGAGTGACCGTCACCTGGGTGGGGCTTCCTCCTCTTCTAAGAGCTTGGCCGTGTTAGCTCACCTCATCGGCCCAGCCACCCCACAAGGGTCACTCGCTTGATGGGCAAGGAGACCGGGGCTCCAAGGGCCCGAGGAACTTGCCCGCGTCTTGTCACGTGCCCTACCACCGGCTCTCTCCCGCCCTGTCCTTCTGCTGGGGGGGCGCCCGGCCGCACACTCGGAGGACCGTGCACCCTCGCATGCTTCCAGACAGGAGGCCAGGGGCTCGCCGGCCTCCTCTGGGTACCAGCCCCCTCCCTCCCCTCTCCGGGGCAGACGAGTGTGCAAACCGGGCGCAGGCCCTTTGGTGGCTGCCTCGGGCAGGGAGGGGAGGGCACACTCCCGGGGGCAGGAGGGCAGCCGGAAGCTAACGGTACAGAACAGCGATGGCAGGCGCTCAGGGCAGCGCCCTGCAAGGCCCGTTGCGTCTGAGACGCGCCCCGCGTGCCTGGCACCCACTCACCATCTGGAGAAGCCCGAAGAAGGACAAGAGGTAGCCGGCCTGGGCGGCATCCAGCTGGAAGAAGTCCATGGAGACGATGGGGAACATGACCATGAAGAGCCCTGGGAGGGGGGTTCAGGGAGGGCGGGTGACTGTGGGGCCCTTGGCGGCCTTGCCTGCGATTTGGTGGCTCTCTGGCACGGGAAGCGGGGCCCCAGGGACCGAGGTAGCCCGTGCGCAGGAAGGTGCCGGAAGCTACCCCGTGGCTGGGCGGGAGCCCGGGGCATCCTGTGCGAAGGCGGTCGGGAGGTGGGGGGCCCGGGGCTGACCGTGTGAGAGGATTTGACCCCGGACCCACTGGTGGCCCCCGAAGGCCCCTTCGACCGAAGTCGGACCGGAGTCTCCGGGCGCCGGCCCAGCCAGGCGGTCCCCTGACTCAGCCTCCAACCCCGCTGCCCGGACCCCGAGATTTGCAGCACAGTTTTGCAAGAAGCCCCTGCGGGTGAGGGATTAGCCCTGGAGCACCAGCACGAAGCCTCGCTAATTTGTTCTCTGCGCTGCCCCCAAGGAGAGGACCCCGGACGGGGGCTGGAGGTGGGTGCTGGGCACCCCTGAGGGTTCGTCTCAGACGCACCGCCTCCCCTGCTCTCGGACGGACCCCGGGGGGCTTGCCAAGCACAGGGCACTTCGGACTGTGCGTGAGGGGGGCCCTGCGGGGCTGCAGGGAATGGGGCACCGCTTTCCCCTCCTCCCTCCCTCCCTCCTCCACTCGGCGGGAACCAGGGGGCCGCCCCTTCTCCAGGACGTGTGTGAAGGGGAAAGCGTGCGGCCCGGGATACAGGGCGGAGAAGGGGGACGCCCTGACCGCAGGCCCCCTCCCCACGGCCCCGAGCTCTCAGCTGCACCAGGTCTGGGACTCACCGAACGGGAGGCTGGACGCCACCTTGATGAGGAACACGGGCAGGACCCCCGACTGCAGCAGCAGGCGGGTGATGGCCTTCAGGTCAAACACGTTGGCCTGGGGTCCGCCTGGGGGGACCCGGAGAGGCTGGGCAGGCCTCAGCCCATTTCCGGCTCCCTGATCTGGTCTCGGCCGGGCTGCAGGGTCCGGGAAAGCACCCCGCACCCATGCCGGCACCTGCTCTCAGCAGATACTCCTCCCTCTGGCCGTGGCACCTGCTCGTGGGCTCGGGAGCCCACAGGCCCCGGCACCCCCCTTCGCTGGCCCCTTTGGGGGCACCGGGCAGCTCGTCACGCTCCTAGGGCTGAGCCCTCCGCCCCCACTGACCCTGGAGCCCCCGAATTCTGGGAGGCGCTCCGGAAACACAGTGCCTCTGCTGTCGGGCGACCTGGCCTGGCCCTGGCTCCCCCAGCCCATGTGACCCAGGCAGTGGCTCGTGGGCACCATGGCACCTGGCGATTTGGGACTCAGGAGCCTGGCTAACCCTGCCCTGTGGTCCTTCCTGTCCTCCCCGGGCCTCGCCTACATCTCTCCTGCCTCCAGCCTCAGCCTCTCTGATGCCCCCCCCACCCCCAGCAGACAGGAAGCCACTGTCGTGCATCTTGGCCTTGGGCGACTCTCCCTGCAGGGAGGCCCGGGGTGCTGGCTGGGGAGGCGGAGGGCTCAGGCCTCATACCCGCCCGGCGTCCAGGTACCGCGTCCCTGAGGGGGCCGGCCTGGCGGGGCGTCCCAGGCGGGGCTTACCTGCGGGGACCGCCCGGTCGTGGGCACTGGCCCCTTTCGTGCTAACGGGAATAAAGGTAAAGCTGAGGACAGCTCCCACGAGGTTGGCCACCAGAGCCACAGTCGCGGGGCAGTGCATCCTGGGGGCGACAGTAGTGGTCACACAGGACGTGGGTCCCAGGCTGTGGGCACCACACGCGGCCCCTACCGGCCCCTTCAGCCACAGTGAGTCTCAGCAGCTGAGAACCGCCCAAACCCCACAGCCATGTCCCCACGGCCTGTGACCTGGAGGGAGGGGACGGGACCCTCAGGGTGCATTCATTAGGTGACAGAATGAAGGGGCAGACGAAGCCATCACCGGGTCCGACGGTCACACTGCAACGGCGGCTTTCGGCAGCCACAGCACGTGGGCCCCGGTCCCCGAGCGCGAGCCCGGGAGGTGAGCCCCGGCGGGCTGGGCGGGGGTTCTCCCAGGAGGTGTCGAGGGGTGGGAAGACCCCCAGGGGCCGACCCGGTGCCTGCGTGGTGTGCACCTGCTGCTCCCAGCCGGGGCAAGGGCGTTGGACACCTGGGGGCCCGCGCCTCAGCCCCGGGCGGTGTCTGGACGGGGATCTCCCTGCACAGCCCTGGACAGAGGAGCAAACGGGTTCCCAGAGGAAGGGCCCTGCCTCCTTCTGCAGGGACTGGATGGGCCTCCCGGGGTGGGGGACGGCTCGACTGTCCCTGTAGGTGGCGCTTCTCTGTCCCTGGGGGCTGATGGGGAGATACACGCCAGGCGGCACTGGGGCCGGGGCGCCAGGAGGGGGTGCCGGCGACCCCGAGGTGCAGGGGCGGGCCGGGGCTCGGGTCTGCATCTCAGCTCTACCTGCACGAAGACCATGGGACCCCGCGCGGCCTCCTCTGTGTCGTGGAGACCGGCACGCCTCCTTCCCTTCCCTCCTGTTCCCCCTCGACCTGGGGGGCGGGACATTCCGGGCTGGGGGAGGGGCTTTGGGCACCACCCTCAGGATGCCCTCCCTCCTGCCCGCCCGCACCGAGGACCCGGACTCGGGGAGGGCCCTCAGCTTCCGAGAAAACCCTTCCGGGCTGTGGGTCATCAGGTGGAAACTCAGGCCCTGACCCCTCCGGTGACCCCACGTCACCTGACGACGCTGGCCCTGGGGCCAGCCCTCGTGACCGTCCCCGTTTCCTCCTGCGGGCCAACCGCCCCCTCCTGGGGTGGGGGACGGAGGGAGGAACACGTGGGAGCCTCTTACTGAGCCAGGCTGCTCGGCCCTTCCAGGCTGGTGCCTGGCCAGAGAGCCCTTCCCCTCAGCGGCAGCGGGAGCTCCTATGCACCCTGCAGGAGCCCTTCTCCGTGCGCCCTGGCAGTCCTCCCCAGGGGGCACTCTGTCCTCTGAGAGGGGCTCGCTCCTTCAGACACACGGTGCCTGGCCCTGAGGACGACTGAGCCTGGGCAGGACCCCGAGCCAAGACCGCAGAACAGGTGAGAGCCGTTCACCCGCACGCAGCCCTGACACCTAGCTGAGCGGAGCTCCCGCTCAGGGCTGCACAGCATGGGACGAGAGGGGGGTGGGTGTCCCCTGCATCTCCGAGCGAGGCCAGCCACAAGCTGAGTGCCCCCGCCCCGCCCCCCACGGCTGCACGTGTGCACACGCAGACGAGCAAGGCACACACACGTACACATGCACACACAGGGGTGCACACACACAGGGCTCCTGTGGGCAACCACAGCCAGGAAAGGCCCTGTTCCCCGTGGGGTCAGCGAGGCGTGGGGGCGGGGCCGCCCCGTGTCCCCAGCCAAGACCTGCCCAGGCGCACACAGTTGGTCCAGCCTGCACGTGCTGCGGACCCCCCCCCCCCCCACTGGCCCATGTCACGGCCCCCGGCCGACTCCCACTGCCGGGGATGGTGGGCACCAGGCTTCCAAATGAACGGGAATTCCCACGGACTGACGCCCCGGGGAGGGACGAGGCCAGCACGGACCAAAGCCCCCTCCTCCGCTGGCAGGAACTGATCTGTGACGTGGGCAGGGACACCCCGGGCCCGGTGGCTGTCCCCAGAGAGAAGGGCCCTTTCTTCAGGACCCGCACGTCACTGCGCGGGGCCTGGGGGGCAGGGACAGAGCCTGCTTTCTTTGCCAGATGCCCCGGAAATTCGTGGGAGCAGAGGCGGCCACTTAGGTGGCTATTCTGGGAGGCTGGTGACAAGTGTGGGCTGGGTGGCAAGGAGCCAGGCCCCTTCTTGT
Source organism: Panthera pardus (assembly GCF_024362965.1). Taxonomy (NCBI): domain Eukaryota; kingdom Metazoa; phylum Chordata; class Mammalia; order Carnivora; family Felidae; genus Panthera; species Panthera pardus. Next base: position 2,410,140 of record NW_026526677.1, on the reverse strand, counting down.
GGGCTCTCACCCCCCCCCCCCCCACCCCCCGCCCGGCATGCTAGCTGGTAAACCGAAGGAAACACAAGGACTCTGGGGGCCCTGGAGGGAGTCGAGGGGCCACAGCTTCCCAGGGGACGTGGGAGGGAGGGAGTGTCCTTCCTCCACCCACCCCCGCCACAGGCCCCCTTCCAGCTCCCCCAGGACAAAATGCCAGAAAGACCTCATGCCTCTGCGTGGAGGGACTCCTCAGCCCTTTCTGGCCTTGTGCCCGCATGGGGTAGGCGGGCGGGCACTGCTCTGCCCTCCCGGACGAGACTCGACGCCCCTCCCCAGGGACCTTCGGGTCAGTGCGCCCCTGAGCACGAGGCAGAATCAGCTCCCTTGCTGGGGGCCTCCTGCTTCCTTTGTGCAGGATCACGAGGGGCGTCTGCGAGCCGTGGTTGTTGGCTCATTGGACGGACGGGAGGCTGGAGGGATGAAGGCCGGGAAAGGACTCCGGGCAGGACTCCGGGCACCAGTCTTTTGTCCCTTTGCCCTTCCCGGTGGCGACCTTGCTGGGTGACTTCCTTTCCTCAGATGCAAATGAGGGCCACCCTCCCCGGGGACACCCTGTCCCCATCCCCCACGGGCTGCACGGGTCCCCGGGGGCCGCCTGGCCGTCCTGGAGCCCAGCCCACCGGCCTCCGTTCGTCACGGCTGGTTGCCCACGCTGGTCAAACGGTGCTGGCTGCAAACGCCACCTCTCACCTCTATCTCGAGGGCCTGGAGTTTGCCAAGCCGACAGAATCAGGAGGGCGGTGGGCTGGGCCATTGGCCCACCCTATGTGGACTGGCCACAGGGTGACAGTACTCGGGAAGCCTGGGCCACCCTCCCTCCTGCTCTGTGGCTCCCCTGGCCCAGGGGACGCAGGGCCTCCCGGGTGGCACCCCCCTCTCCTATCCAACCCGGAGGGCAGGCTGGGGTCAGCTGGGGCCCAGCCTCATGTGACGCTTGGCTGTGAGGGTCTCCAGAGAGTCACTGGACGTCCAGCCTGGGGCTTGGGGTGAAGTGCCCCTGCCCTGCCCCATCCACATCCCATGATATTGTGGCAAGAACAATGTCTGAAAATGGAAGTCTTTGTGGGGCCACTCCTGATTCAGCCTCCCTCTGGCTTCTGGGTCCCAGAAAAAAGGCCTAAAAGCCTTGTCTGGCCTAACACTTTGCAGCCCTCTGTGTCCCCAGAGCACCTGATCCCTCCAGTCCCACCCACACAGGCCTCCGAACAAGCCCCAGGCCTTTTCCTGCCCCAGGGCCTTTGCACAGGCTCCCACTCTGCCTGGAACACTGTCTGTCCCAGCCCCACCTGCAGTAGCTGCCTTCTCTCTCACTTCTCGGGTCTAAGCCGAGCTTGCTCTTGGCCAGGTGGGCCCTGTGCTGTGTGTACTTCCCGTTGCCCGGAAAACCCAGGGTCTCTCGGTCAGGTCTCTGTGTCCCCCTGCGGTGGGGAGGCCGCACACCGGGTTGGCCCCGCACGGCCTCGATGAGCCATCGTGAGCACCGAGTGGGGCAGGCCGCCTGGCTGACCCATGAGTCACTCCTGTCCCAGTGTGTTTACTCATTAACTTCCAGGGGAAGCGGCCGTGTCACCCGGGCGGAAGCCCTCTGTCAGCAGGATGAGGGCTTCCTGTTCCCCGGCCAGACCAAAGGCTGAGACGGAGTCCCCAGTCTTCAGGGCTGCAGATAAGGAGTATAATAAATCCCCTCGGAGTCGCCGAGCGCCCCCTGGGCAAAGCTTGCCCTGGGGCCAGAGCGGGGCCCCTCTCCCGCGTTAGCGCCCAGGAGGGCCGCCAGTGACGGTGACACCATTGGCACCATGTCAAGTTTGCCTGACCCAGCCCCCAGCCGGGCCCAAATCCCCCCGAGCCGAAAGGAGTTGCTACCCTCGGGGGCATCTGTCCAAATCCCGACCCCTTCCAGGGGACGGAGCCCAAGCGTCGGAGCCCAAGCCTCGCACTCGGCGGGGGAAGCCTGTCCGCGCTGACTCCAGCCATCAGGCCTGGGGGCTGGCTCGACGTTTGACGGGGACCCCCGGACCCCCCCCCCCCCGCCGGGACCTGACTCAGCTGGGGTCCGCAGGCTGGTGCTGCCTACCGCCGAGGCCCAGGGCGCACTTGTGGCAAGGGCGTGATAGAGGCCTCCCCAGGCTGTGAGGCGCTGGGCTCAGGGCCATGAGTCACCGAGCGGCCCCCACCTGCTAAGTGACTCAGGGCCTGGGCCCTGGGTAGGAGAGCTCCAGGCTGAGCCGAAACCAGTTCTACCGGTGCCCGCCCCACAAGCGGAGGCTGCCAAGGGCACTTCCTCTCCCCTCACCTGCTCCCAGAGGTGGGGGGACACGGCTGATGCCTTTTGGGGGAGGGGTCACCGGGGCACGGGAGGCAGGAAGATGGCAGCCAGGGAGCCCTCACAGCGTGCCTCGGTTTTCACCGAGGAAAAGGAAGGAAGGCGGGATGTGGCCCTCGCCACGGGGCTTCGGGGTCCGGGAGCCTGCCTCCCCCGAGCCTTGGATGGGGAGGCTCACTGTCTCCGGGGCCTCCGTTTTCCCACCAAAGGATGCATAGGGTTATAAAACACCTTCGATCTTGGGATGAAAGAAGGCAGGGAAGTGAATGGATATTTCCGGAACATGAGGGCAGGGGCGCAGGCAATCTTGGGGGAGGCCCAGGGGAGAGGACAGTGAGTTGTGTCTTCTGGGTCAGCAGCTGGGACGGAAAAAAGGAAGGTGACGACGAGAGGGGACGTGGGGGGGGGTTGGGGGGGGACAAGAGGGGGCGTGGGGGGAGGGCTGGGGGGGTGGTCCTAGGCTCGGGCACAGTCGCAGGCCCCACAGCAAGCGAGGGTGGGCCCATTTCACGGGTGAGAGCACCTGTCAAGGTGACCACGGTAACAGGCACCTGGCTGTTGAGTCCAGGTAGGTGGGGCAGCGTGGGGGCAGGGAGGCTCCTCCCGGCCCTGCCTCTCCCTCTCCCGCACACTCTTCACGCCCTGACGTCCCCCCTCCCCCCTGCCCAGTACACCCTCCCGACCCTCTTCCTTTTCTCCCAGGGAGCACAGAGGCTCTCCTCCTCTTGCTCCTGGTCTAGTGACTGAGGCTCCCATCACCCCCAGCGGCTCATGTGCCGGCAGAACCCATGGTCGCTGCCGCCCCTCGGAGCGTCAAGGGTCCTCCCCTCTTTGACCTGCACACCTCTCGGCTTCCAGATGTTCTCCTGGATCTCCTTCCCTTCTTGCCCTCACTGTACCCCCTCCTTGACCCCCGCTTCTAATGTGACGTGCCAGGTTGGGGCTCGGGGCTTGGGGCTCAACCCGAACCTGTTCCTGGGGCTTAAAAACCACCCACCTGAGGACACAGCCCTGCTCTGCTCACTATAGGTCCCCTCACTCAGCTGCCCGATCCATAGCTGCCTGGAGGGCCTAGCGGGCACCAGACTCAGCCCAACGGAGATCTCAGCAGGGTTCACGGCTCCCCCAAGGCCGGCCCCAGAGTCCAGGCATGGCCTTGAGTTCACACCTACATCCCAGCCATCAGCAAATCCGAGGCAGACCCCGCCTCCTGCCCACCTCTGCTCCCTGCCCTCCCTGCTCCCCACTCCATCCACACCGGCCTCCCGGTCGTCCTGCCGCCCCCCTCACCTCCTGCAGGTGACACCCTGGTGACCACCCATGTGTCTGGCCCCCGATCGTGCTGTATTACTTCTCACGCCAGGCAGTTCACCCTGCCACTTTAGAAATACGTGTCATTTTCATTTCCTCCGAGGACCCGGCCTGTCCTAGCCACCACGGCATCCCAGAACCTGGAATCCCAGGGCACCTAGTAGCTGCTCAATAAATCCCGGTGAGGAAGCAGATGAAAGGAATTCTGCCTTCCCCCTCTGCAGCCTCCTGGCTGAGGTGCTCCGTGGAGACAGACATCTGCACCCCAGACTCTGATGAAAATCCTGGGGTGGGGAGCTGGTGGAGCCGGCCACGGGACCCTCCCCTTCCCCCGTCCCTGCGGATCAGCCGTCACCCGCTGCATCTACCACTGTTGGGGGCTGTCTGGAGGCACTGGGGGAGCCTGGGGAGACCGATGCCCCCAGAGGCCCAGGGGCCAGCACAGGCTCATCCCAGATCAGAAGGAGGGCTGTCCACAGAGGTGCCTGTGTGTGTTCCTCTGTGTGTGTGTGTGACTTCAGAGACCAGCAAGGTTCCTGTCCTGAATAGGGCCCCAGGGCAACTCCCTAAGGCCGGCGCGGGTGGGTGCCCAGCTGGCACAGGGCCTCCCATCCACAGCTGGGCACCCACATTCCAGACCAAAAGCAAAGACTTGAGTCGAAGGAAGGCAAGGAGCAAGGTCCACTCCTATGAAAGAAGCCGATTTTGAGTGGGTGTTGGGGCTGCTGGGGAGAGGGAGGAGGAATGGGGGTGGGGCAGCGGAAGTGAGGTTCCCCGCCCACGCCTGGCAGGGCCTGTCCAGGGCTCGGTGTCCCGGGTTCAAGGTTCCTCTCTTCTCCCGGGGAGCACTCCAAGGACTGCTGCTGCAGACGGCTCTGTGCAGTTACGGAACCGCCCACAGGCTGCCCTCGAGTCCTCCTGCCCGCAGCACCCCCATCGCAGGATGCCCACTGGTCATCCGGGGACCCCGCCTCCAGGGCCTGCCGTCCAATTTCTTCGGGTCCGGCCTGGTTTTCATGTGACCCGGGCCAGCCGCGTGCGTCCCCCTAGCCTGGGACCTCCTGGTGCCCTCCGTGCTGCCCTGGCACGCACCCTGCGGGACTGCACGGGCCGCGCCACCTGCTTGGGTCGGCTCCCGTCCCTGGCCTGTCCATCCTGCCAGCCCCGCCCGCTCACTAGCCACGCCCCCCTCCAGCCCCGCCCACCGCGTGGGTCCCTGCTGCCCGTCCCACACCTGACCCAAGACGTTCAACGTGCAGACGGAGAAACCGAGGCCCGGCGAGGTGGTCGGCCTGGGCCCACCCAGTCTCGGCCATCCCGACCAGCACCCGCACCCCGCTTCCTGGCCCGCCGCCCCCCCCCCCCCCCAGCCTGGTTCCAGCCTCGGCCACTCACCCGCACGTGGCGCTCAGGGTCCCGCCGAGCAGTGAGCCAAAGATCATGCCGACCCCGAAACACAGGCCGAGGCGGCCCAGGGCCGCGGGCAGCTCCTGGGGCTCAGACAGGTCCGCGATGGTCATCTGCGCGACTGGGTGCGGGGCGGGGACTGAGCCGTGCGGCCCCCTCGCGGAGCCCCGAGCGGCCTAGGCCCGGACAGCGCCCCACCCCGCACCCTGAGGGTGCCCCGCGCAACGCCGCCTCGTCCACACCCCCCAGGACCTACTCCGCACCTGCACAGGCCACGCCCCGCACCCTCAGCCACCTGCCCGCCCCCCAGGCCACGTCCCCATGTCAACCCCCCCCCCCCACCTCGGTCCTGCTCTCTGGCCTAGACTGGTACCCAGAGGAGACCCGCCCCCGCACCTCCCTCAGGTCGTGACCTCAGCCCCCACCCCCACCCGCAGTCCTCCCGCAGCCCCAGCGGGCCCCCGCCTGGCCCTACCTGGCATCCCCTGCATGAACGCGACAGGCAAGGGCGTGGCGTAGAGCAAGGCCACGCCGGGCAGGGCCGGGCTGCAGGCGGCCGCCAGGAGCAGGTAGAAGGCAGAGGACGCCAGGAAGGTGAGCGTGAACGCGGCGCGGGCCCCGCGCCGGTCGGCGAACCTGGGGGAACCGAACCTGTGATGCTCACAGATACCAAGCAGGTCCTGCCAGCTCTGCCCCTGACGCCCGCCCCCTGGGGCTGCCGAGGAGCTAGGCCACAGGGGTCTCGTCTCGGAGCCTCAGTGTCGCCATCCTTCCAGTGGGTCAGCTTTCGGTGACCTGGGGGTGTCTGGCCCAGCAGGGCCCTCCTGCTCCCTTTGAGAACACCTTGCGGGCTCCAAAGGGAGCAAGGTGCGTGTGTGTTGTGCAGAAAGTGTCTCCAGGCTCCTGCCATGTCTCCACCCGGCCTCCGAGCAGGGCCGTGAAACCCTTGGGAGCCCTGCTCGGTCCGACTTTACCGCCTCTGGAGCCCCTTTTCTGGACAGTTCCCCCGAAGATCTGACGCCTGCCACGTGGATCTCCACCCCAGGGTTTGCGGGAGGAGGATGTCTGCCCTCATGTCCCTGAGCCCGGGGCCCCAACAGCGCTGAGGCCGGTGGAGGTGTGGGGGTCCAGGGGCGTCGCTGGTGGGACCCCCAGCTCGGCAATGCTGGACGTTTCCAGCCACGACAGCCCTGCCGGGACAATCCCCTCTTTGGCCACAAACCAGAATTCGTGGAAGAGGCGGGCAGGGCCCCGGGGAGCAGGGGTCCCCGGCATGAAAGGGACTATTGTGCCCAGTGTCGGTCTGAGAGGCTGGCACGACCCAGCCCCTGACCTCCGAGGGGCAGGCCCGGGTCATCGTTGCGGGGAGGGCCCCCAGACTCCCTGCCCCACGGTACCTGCCCAACACGGGCCCGCCCAGCAGCTGAAGCGCGCCAAAGGTGGTCTGCAGGTGGCCAAAGGCGACGGAGTCCAGGCCCAGCCTCCGGGTCAGGTACTGCAGACACAGGGGGGCCCATGGGAAGGGTCAGGGTCTGGATCCAGGGTCCCCGGAGGGTGAGGAGGGGGAGAGGTGGCCCCGGGCTGGGCGGGAGGGAGCTGCTCTGACCGGTCTGCGGTGGGTCTGGGAGGGGCCTGGGACTTGGCTGCGTCTCCCACAGCGAGGAGACCACGGGGCCTCTGGGGCCAGGCTCTAACAGGCAGCGGCTGGCCCTCCTTCCCCTCTGCGGGGCGCACCTCAAACAGGTGGGGGGGGCCCCCAGCCCCCACGGGTTTAGCCTCGTTCGCTCAAAGCTGCCCCGTGGACTGCAGTATCTTCCCTGAACGACACAGGCCTCCTCTCTGTGGGTTCCAGCCTCTCCCGGCCCCTCTGGAGCCACGCCCACCTGGGGAGGTAAAGGCAGCGACCAGTGTCTCTCCAGAGCCCTGGAGGCGCTCGCCCTCCTGCCCGAGCCTGCCTGCTGCTCTGTGCCTGTCACTCCAGGGAGCCTCGCTGGGTCCCCAGGACAGCTGCTGTCCTGGGACCTCTCTCCTGAACTGCCCCCGGCTCTCCACTCGATGTCCAGAAGCATCTGGCATGCAGCACATCCAGAACAGACTCCCCATGGCCTCCCCCCAGGACCGGCCCCTCTGCTCCCTTGCTGACACCCCCCCACCCCCGGCAAGGGTTCAGGTCCAAACCCCGGTGTCTTCCCTGAACCCCTCTTTTCTTGCACAGCCACATTCTTTTTTTAAAAAAAAATGTTTATTTATTTTTGAGAGAGAGAAAGCGGGGGAGGGGCAGAGAGCGAGGGAGACGGAGAATCCCCAGCAGGCTCCACGCTGTCAGCACAGAGCCTGATGCGGGGCTCGAAATCATGAACCGTTGCACGGCCACGTTCAATACATCGGCAGCTCCTGGGCTCACCCTTCGCAGACCTTGAGGCCAGCGGGGCCTTCCCCGCGGCCAGCATCCTCCTGGAGTCCTGGCAGCCTCTCTCTCTGGCCTTCCCTCCTTCTCCCCTCCACTCACTCCTCTCTAGCTGCACTCTTCTCACTACTGCCCCAGGGCCTTTGCACTAGCCAGGCTTGCTCTTTGTTTCCTTTAAGCCCGCCTTCTCGGGAAGGCCTTCCTGATCCCAAAGCCGCCACACGTCTGTGGGCAGCCCCAGCACCCCCCGCACGCCTCGTGATCTTACGCACAGCACAGTCTAAGGACGGTTCAGTCCCTGCCCGCTGTATTCCAAGTTCTGAGAACAGGGTGCACACAGTAGGTGCTCGATGGGCATTTGTTGAACGATACATACAACATCCACGGGAGAGCCGCCCTTGCTCTGTGCCTTTAGCTGTTCTCTCGTCGCTCCCTGCACCAACCCTTCCAGGGAGGGACATTGTGACCCATTTCATGATGGGACCTCAAGGCGTCCGCCCCGGCCACCTGGCCGCTAAGGAAGGGAGTCAGGGCTTGGACCGGGCCGTCTGGTAGAAGTGAAATGGGCTTTGGGGCAGGGGTTAGGGTTCGCCACCTGGCTGGGGGCTCCTGCCATGCCCACAGCGGTCCCCTCCCAGCCAGATCCCCAGGCACAAGTCCGCTCACGGGAATCCCCTGGGGGGCTTTAGTGGCTGTGCCATGGCCCCACCCAGACCAGACAGAGAAGGGGCGCGGGGACGTTTCGATTCCCCCCGGGTGCTGCTGCCCTGAGAGCGTGGGAGCCCGGCCAGCCCCACACGGGTCTGTTGAATGAATAAGCAAGGGTGAAAGGTGGGATCAATGAAGAGTGGGCGGGCGGGCCCTGAGTGTTGACCATGGCGCTTAACCAACCGCCTGCCGGCTCCAGGCAGCGCTCCAGGCCGGGGGGTGGGGGCAGCAGAGGAGGTGATGCGTCAAGCCCCGCCCTCTCGGTCCTGGTCGGGGAGACATGCGGCAGGATGTGGGGTGCGGACATCGTGCAGGAAGGCTGGCCAAGCAGGCCCTGGACGGAGGGTCCGGGCGGGGGTTGGGAGGGGAGGCTCGCTGCGGAGAAGGCCTGAGCGGAGGCCCGAGCACAGGAAGGACGGGAGCCGAGCAGGTGTCCCGGCGGGTGGATCCATAGGGCAATGGGGCCGGAGCCAGGCCGGCCGGGGGGAGGGGCACTGCCACGGGGCAGGGCTGGCTGTGCACCAGGGCACAGGAAGTGCCCACGGGCGGACCGGGAAGCACGGTCCCCGGGTCCCTCAACCTGTTCAGCTCCGTGCGGTGGGTGGCTTGGGCGGCACCGGCCCCACCCCCGGGGCCCCGCTGTTGCACAGATGGAAGCCGAGGGGGACAGTGCGGCCGTGCTGGTGGCCAGGCTGCTGAGGGCGGGCACTCACCGGCATGATGGAAAACCGCATGAAGAGGCAGGTGAGCCCCAGGGTCACCAGCGCATAGGTGAGTAGTATGACCCCGGGACGGCCCAGAGCGCCTATCTCCCTGGAGTAGGGGCCCCGGCGCCTGGGGGCTCCGGCTCCCTGCATCCTGGGCAGGTGCGGCGGGAGAGCCTGGACGGATCGGGGCAGGAGGCCGGCACGGTGCGCAGGGGGCAAAAGTCCTGTGGTGCCCGGCGAGGGTGCTGAGTCACGGGGCGGGAGGCGGGCGGTGCTCACCTCTGGGACAGGGCCTGTGGGAGAGGCCAGTGCTGCAGGACCCCCGGGGAGGGCTTCCGGCCGCTTGCTGTGTGACCTTAGGCGCCTCCCCAGCCAGCTCCGGGGCTCTGGGCACACAGCTCCCCGGAACCTAGCCTGAGTCAAGCTGGGGGACCCACGTGCCCCATGCAGGAAGGCACCAGCACCCCATTTTAAAAGGGAGGGCCCATTTTAGAGGCCCAGATGGGTGCTGACTGTAGTTCAGGTAGGTGCCCCCTGCATGTGTGGGGCTGATGTCTTTGGGTCCCTGTTGTCGGGCGAGGGGCGCCTCAGGCCCACGGTGGAGCCCTCACCACCAGGGGCGGCTTCCAGAGGCAGGTTTGACACCCTTCGCCCAGCCCAAGGGGGCTTCTGGGGTGGCCGGAGGGTGGGGTGGGGCACAGAGCAAGGCCTCGTGTGCCCTCTAGCCCCCCACTGGCAGAAACTAGACTTTGTGGGGCCAGGGAGGCCTCTACAAAGTGTCACCAAACTAACACCCGACTGTCAGCTGAGCCCCGAGGGTGGCCTTCAGAGTCTGGGGTCCAGGGGTGGGAGTGGGGCTGGGCAACAGCAGGAGGAAACCCGGGGCTGGCCCTTCTGGCGCCCTCCCCCTCCCGCTTCGGGGAGGCTGGGGGGTGGAGGCTAGAGGCTGAGAGCCGCGGGTCAGGGGCTGTCAGCCGGCCGCTCACAGGCTCCACACCGTAAGGGGTCCTGGTCAGGGGCATCCTCTCCACAGTGACCTCCGGTGCCTGCCCGGCCCTAGGGCACCGCTCCAGCGGGGTGAGCCCTCCCGGGGAAGCTCCGGCCTGGCCCTTCCAGTGCTGGGCTCGGGCACCTGAGGTCTCCCGGTGACCTGAGGCCCTGGCCTTCCTGGGGTGACCCGGCACCAGCTTTCTTGGGGTAACCTGGGACTCTGGCCTTCCTGGGGTGACCTGGGGCACCCACCCTCCCTGGGGAGCCCCAGCCTCACCTCCACTTACAGGCCCAGGGGCGTAGCAGCCTGCCCCCCGCCCCGCCACTTCCCACACAGCCCCTGCTCCCACTCAGGTGGGGCGGCAGGAACTCTGACTTTTAGAGCAGTCGGGGCATGGGGTGGGCAGAGGGATGGGAGCCAGGGGCTGGAAAGGAGAGGAGGGGAGAGGGGTGGAGGGAGGGAAAGGAACGCGGGGCTCATTGTCTGGCCTGCCCCCTCTCTGGGGTCTGCACAGAGACCCAGAGGAGGGCCGGGGACGGGGGGCGGGGGGCGACAGGAGCATTTCTGGAAATGGCTCCTGGGCCCTCTCCCCACCTCCCCTGCAGATGAGGGGACGCTGGTCCTCATTTCGCACCTGCGGCAACTGTACCCCCTTGGCCGGGCCGCCAGAGACCCGGATGCAGGTACGCATGGCTCCAAGCCGTCTGTCTGTGGGGCTTGCAGGGGGGTTTACGGTCCCCAGGATTCCCTGCTGGAATCCACGGGAGCACACAGACTCGGCCTCGGGGTCAGACACAGTACCCCAGGTAAGGCACCGGGCCAGGACTCTGCTGCTTGTCCCCCAGAGCCAGACCATAGGCCCAGATGTGAAGTCCCCTCTGCCTGTGTTAACTGTAGCTGAGCAGAGCGGGAAACCCCCGGGCACCAGGCTCCTGGGCCAGGTCCTCCCGCGGTGCCCGGCGAGGGCTGGGAGGCGGGGTCCAAAGTCCGGCTGTTCGGGGCAGAGCCGGGGAGCCCGCGGCCTGCGGTCGGGGCCTTTCAGGGCAGAGGCTAGTGGGCCCCGGGGCAGCGGGGGGAGCGGCTCACCCCCCCCCCCCACACACACACAGTGGCCTGGGTTTGAGGAAGAGCTCAGTCCAGACAGCGCAAACGGGGGAGGGGGGCGTGTTTGTATCTGAGGACAGTGTCCCCTGTTCTCTGTCAGGCTCAGGAGTTGTGCTGAGAGCCCCGAGCTGGGGCAGGTGCACCAGCAGGGCTTTTCTGCACAGAAAGGCTGGCCTGGGAAGGAGGGGGACACGGTGTCTTAGACTCAACAGCCCTGGGAGGAGGATTGGAGTTCAGGTGGTTCTGTGCTCTGTGGGGGTGGGGGTGGGGGATAGGACTGTCCCCAGGAGGTTCACCTCACCCCCCCCCCCCAAACCCCAGGGCCTGTGGCTGCTCCCCAGAGACCTGGCCAGGAGGTTGGGACATCATCTGGCTCCTTCTGGATTCTCTAGGCAGGAATTGTGGGTAAAGAGGCAGGAGAGGGTGGGGTGGGAGTCCCCACTCTGCCCCAGGGCAGGTCGGGGAGGCTGAGGGGACCCAGCAGCATGCGGGGTGGGCAGGAAGGGGCTGGTTACTCACCCCTCCCTTCCTCCTGCTTCTAGCAGGACGTTTGGAGGCTGGGAACTGGTCGGGGCCGAAGGGATGGGGGCTGCCCGAGGATCTGTCGTGAGCTGGCTCAGTGTGGGCGGGGCGCTTCCTGGTCCCGGAGTGTGGGAAAACTGCCCTCTGGGCTGGGCGAGGAGAGAGGAGCACCCGTAACCCTGGAATCCCCGGCCCCAGTCGTCCTTCTCCAGAGCAGCCAACCCCCCTCGCTTAGCCCCTCAACAAACGCTCTGCACTCCCCCCCGGGACACACTGCGGCCCCAGGGCCACCCCAGCCACCCACCTGCCTCTCCCAGAAACAGGCTGCAGGGTGAGGCTGATCCAGGCCCACTGGAGGAATCAGGGCTGGGGTTAGGGAGGAGGGCTTCTCGGAGGAGGTGATGCCTCCAAGGAGTCTTAAGGATGAGCGAAGATGGGCCAGGAGCGGGCAGGGCCAGCCAGACTGAACAGAGGCAGAGGGGTGAGCCAGGCTTGGGGTGTTTACTGAGAGCCCATGTCAGCGTGTGTGGGGCAAGAGTAGATTCTGGAGAGCAGGGGTGAGGCCAGCTCTCAGTAGAGGGGGGGGTCCTTGGGGAGCTCCAGAGGGCTGCTGGGCGGGGGAGGCACAGGGTGAGGGGGCCGCGGACTTGGGGTGGGGGGGTGGGGAGCTGCTCACCCCCGGGGGGCGGTCCTGATGGACTGGGCGTGGCCGGGGGAGCCCCCGCAGTGAGAGCCCCGGGAGCCGAGAGGGTTTCTCAAGGGAGAACGTGCTGGAACTCTGCGCTCGGGTGGGCGGAGACGTGGGTCAGTGTGCGGGTGCAGGAGAGTGTGGTCTGGGGCTGTGGCCCGAGCCGGGGCTTTGACGGGGGGCTTCCTTCTCGGCGGATGAGCCCCTTCGTGGGTTGAGTGTTTCTTACTCTATTTCCCGAGGGCCCACCTCAAACGTTACCTCTTCGGGGATACCCACAGGGTTTTGGCCAGTTTAGGACCAAGACCAGGGGGTGGGGTGGGGGGAGCTATCCACCCAGGGGCAGCTTTGGGCCTCGACCAGCAGGCGCCCAGACCCCCACAGCGGCGTCCGTGCTGGGGGCTCGGGGGGCCCCTCCCAGCTGGGAGAGGGTGTCAGATGCCGACTCCCACTTGGTGACTTGTTCTTGGAGTCATAGCCTTACAAGGGGCACCCCGGCCGGCTGTGGGCATCGGGGGCCCGGCCGCGGCTTGTCAGCTCCATCCCAGAGGCCACCTGGTTAAGGGTCTCCGAGGGCCGAGTCCCTCTGCAGGTGCCATAGGAGGGGCTGGCCTGGCAGGTGCCAAGGAATGTTCTAGAGCTGGAGTCTGTGAGTAGGCTCCTGGGGTTGGGGTCTGGGAGGGGCTGGCTCGTGTCCAAAGCGGGGTCTCTTGAGCTGAGTGCCAGGTCAGTTTTGACTCACCCTGCGGGTGGGTTCAGGGGACTGAGCCTTGGGTTAGAGGGGAGGTTCTGCCAGCTACCGGGGGCTTCTCCACGGGCCTCTAGTGATTCAGGGACCGCAGAGTCAGGGGGAAGGAGGGAGTAGCTTGCTCGGGGGCAGAGGCCTGGATGGGCGAGCTCACACCCTGCATGCACTGAGCCCTGCTCTGCCCCTGGCTGTGTGCTGGGACGCAGGGTCCCTCATGCTGCGGCGGGGGTCCCTCATGACAGCCAGTGGAGGATGCTGGAGGTGCCCATGGCAGGAGGCTCGCAGACTGGAGACCTGGGATCCCCCCGTGACGGGTGGGATACAGTCTGGGAAGGTTATGTCCCCTTCCTCCCGCCAGAGCAGAGGAGGAACAGGGGACCCTGTCTGGGGAAACTCAGGCTTGGCGTGAGGCACGCGCTGCCCCAGCTTGCCCGGGACTGAGGCGCTTCTGGGACATGGGGCTTTCCAGGGAAAAACCCGGAGAGTTCTAGACAAACCAGGATGGCTGGCCACTCTCCCTTTATGGGTCCCTGCAGGCCAGACAGACTCATGCTGGAAGTTGGCCCAGGGGAAGGAGGGAAGGCGCTGGGGTAGGGGTAGCAGCATGGAGATGGGAACGCGAGGTCACGGGCGCCCTACCTCCAGCCCCCCAGAGGGACGCCTTGCCCTGACCTCCGTGCTCAGCAAAAAAAACAGCTTCGAAGGAGGGGTGTCCAACCAGGGGAGGCTGGAGCGGAAGTGGCCAGGAGTTGTGGTCTGGCCTGGCAAGGGCCTCCGAGGGGGTGTGAGAGGGCAGAAGGGCAGCCTGGAATCAGGGAGAGGCAGGCCTCTGAGCCGTCCAGGAGAGCAGGACTCAGAGCAGCTGGGGCTGGGGCCCCACACCTGCTCACCAGGCTGCGGTGGGGAAACTGAGGCAGAATACGTGGCAGGAACACGCTCCTGTTCGTGTGCTCCCGGTGCTTCGCCCCCCCCCCCCCCCACAGGCACATGCCCGAGGGGCCTGGAGTGTGCCCGCCTCTTAGGTCCCCCCGGCACGGCCTCCTCTGTCCTGCTGCCTCGTCCCCCGGCTGGAGGGAACGATGCCACGTTCTGACCATCCAGTGTCTTCCAGAACCTCTGACCGCTGGAAACTTCATGGAGAAGCCATCCAGGAAGAAGCAGGAAGGACCTCCAGGGAGCCAGAAGAGAAGTCACAAACCCACACAGCCTCCTACCCTAGAGAGCCCCCCCCCCCGGCTGTCCCGCGGTCACTTCCGCCTGCCTGGATGGCGCTTAGGGAGCCTGGGTATTTGGTCTGTGCTGGGGACGGCCACACACAGTAGCCTGTCTTCCGTGCTCTGGGAGCCCTGGAACCTGGCTGGGCCGGACTCTAGGGGCCCTGGCGCCTCCCACCCCCCGGGCCCCTGGTCCCCTGCTCAGCTCCAGTGACAGCTGGGCATTGCACACATTTGATAAACTGCAGATGAGCGAGACCCCAGCATCCCAGCCCCTTCCCCCCACGGGACTCACCCTGAGAATCCTCCCTGGAGCGGGTTTCATCAGGCCGTGGACCCCGCCCTGGTTTATTCACCTATTTCTGGCTCCACCCACCAGCCTGGAAGCCCCTGGAGGGGAGGCCCCCCGCCCCCCCCCCCCCCCAGGCCCCAGGGAAACACTCCCGGTCTGGATCCCGACTGGACGTTTGGGGAGGAGGGCCTGTTCAAGGACCCACGGCCAACAGTGGGCTTCCAGGCTACCGTGGCTGATGTCCAACCCAAGGCAGCCACTCGCTCCACTGTTTGCCCCAGGTCAGAATCTGGGGGAGGGGCTCAGCAGGGGGGCCCCATCTGTAGGACCCAGCAGCCAGTGCGCTCAGGATGGATGGAGCCCGGGGGGCCTGCAGTCAGCCCCAGCAGGCTGGCATCTCCGGGACTTACCAGCTCTTGACAAGGGGCTCGTCCTCTTGAGAGAGTTTCCCCATCTGTGAAATGGTCTGGGCGGATTCGGTGAGATAACGCACGGGGCTGCCCGGCACAGAGAGGGTGTGCCAACGGCAGCTGCGTACCGACCAGCGTCCAGCCGGGGCTGGCCGAGGACATCGCTGAGCGCCGGGCAGAGTCGCGGGGACCTGTGCCCCACGGACCCCCAGGGCTCTGGAGGGCTTGGTGGCACTGTCCAAGCTGCCCAGCGTGTGAACACTGTGTTCCACCGTGCCCTACGGCTTATTAGGGAACGGCACATGATGGGGGCGTCGGGGTCTGGGTCTCCCCAACAGCCCACGGCCCTGCACTCAGAGCAAATGTCCAGCTTACGTGACAGTGGCAGCTGGAGGGGGCCGCTGGTGTTGCGCTGTGCTCGGCCACCCCTCTAGGCGTGCGGAGACAGTGGCCACGGGGAGGGTGCTGGCCACCGCGCCAGGCACGTGTGGACACGGCCCCCGAGACTCTTCAGGAGCCTTGCAGGGGGGAAAGCAGAGGCACAGAGAGGTTAAGCGACTTGTCCGTGGTCACACAGCTCCAGTAAGAGGCAGTTGCCGTGCCTGACTCCAAAGCCCAAAGCTTTGTGGCTTAGCCAGGCAGTGCCCCCTTCCTTGTCCCCTGCCCCAACCCCTGTGCCACGTGCATGCTGCCGGCACTAGAGTGGCCAGACAGGGAAGAGCCACCGTGTGGCCACCAGCAGGAACCGGGGTGGGGGGTGCCCCCCCTTCATCACACCCCCCACATCCCAGGGTCCCAGCGCCCTCTGGCCTCGTCCCTCCGGGGTCCCCAGCCCCTGCCCTGGCCTGGGACACCATCGTTTCCCAGCCGCCTGACTTCAGCCATTCCTCGGCCCCCCTCCCAGCCTCTGCTTGAGGCACCTGCGTCCTCCATTAAACCTCAGGACCCTGGACCCTAAGCTGGAAGCCTCCAAGGCTCCTCGGTGCCTTCTCGAGGTCGCCGGCTCCTGGGCTGGACTCCAGGCCCTGCACACCCGGCCCCTGAAGCCCTCTCCGGAAGTCTGGTTCGTTCTGGGCTCACTCTAGGTACCAGCCGTGACGGGCGAGGGCCTGGGATTGGCCCCGTCCCCGCCTGGGACCCCCACCCTTGCCAGGATCCCCCTCCTCATCCCAAACCTGGGGGGGGGGTCTGCTGGGGGTTCCCGCTGTACCCCACGTCCCGCCATCCTGGCACGGACCGCCCCTGTAGTGGAGGACGCTCAGGGCTTGGCGGGGGCAGCTTGGAGGTAGGCCCAGGCCTTCCCTGGCAGCCCCCAGGGTCCCCTTTAGCCGCAGGCTCATCTCTGGGGGGCCAGCAGACATTGTGGGGCGCTCGCTCTGCAGGCCTGCTTTCTTGGATGCCGCTCCCCTGGCAGGGCCCCAGCTCCCAGCGCAGAGGTGCACTTAGGGTTACTGGTTTGGTGGGTGTTGTGAGAGGTGGACGGACTCGTGACAGCGTCCACAGGCAGCCGGCAGGCCCCGAGGCAGGGACAGGCCTAACCGGTGGGGGCCCGGGCCGGCCACAGAGCCCTGCACTGCCCGGGACTTCGATCAGCAGCACTAGTGAAGGGAGAGGAGGCAGAGGGTGAAGGGGCGATGGGGGCGGAGGAGATGGGGGGGCAGGAAGAGGAGGAGCTGAGGGTGGGGAGGACTGAGAGGGGGCTGAGGGGCACCAGAGGGAATGGCCAGCTCTCAACGTTGCGTCTTTAGCCTGGCTGACCCTCCCCTTCCTCTCCCTGCTCCTTGGCCCCCTGGCTCCCTGCCCCCCTACCCATGTGTAGGGAGAAAGGCGAAGGCCATGTGTTATTTCCCAGTGATGTGTGAGTGACAGCCCCCCCCCCATCCCGCCCAAACATCTAGGGGTGATGGGGTACTTTTTGAAAACGAGGCTTCTCCCCTGCACGGCCCTGGCGGGCCACGTTAGGCCGATCCCCCCATTTGGACTCGAGGAGACTTGTGGGCCCAGGGAGCCAGGCCCTTGCCCAGATTCCCCACCAGGTGAGGGATGAATACGGCCCCCCCACCTCCCCCCACCCCCCCCACCCCAACCCCAGGGCTGCGCTGGGGTCCACCTGGGCTCTCCTTCCCAGTGGCCAGTGCGCGGGCAGGTGGGCGGGCCCGGGGGGCGGGCTCCTGCCTGCAATGCCATCTGCGGACACCAGGGGGCAGCAAGCGCCCAGCTTTGGGCCGCAGGGCCTGCGGCCCGCAGCCCGGGGTCTCGGGAGCTGTCACCTCTGGCACCTCAGCAGCTTTCCAAACCGTGTCCGGGCCCTCGAGGGAGGGAGGGGACAGGCACCCATTCTGCTGAGCCCCTACTCCGTGCGGCCTGCGGGGCTCCCGGCCTCTGTCCTGACCTCCCACCGCTCACCTTTGAGACCCAGCTGGGTGCCGGGGGGGTAGTAAATGTAGGAAATGTAGTAAAGGACTGCACGGATGAGATGCTGAGGGCCTCCCCCTCCCCTGGCCTTGGGGGGCCCGACTTGCTCTGGGAGCCCGCTCAGGGTGTCACGGGCGCAGGGAGCTTACACGCTGCCCGGCCCAGTGCACACCGCCCAGTACGTGCTCCGTGGCCCCGGGGCCCGGGTGGGCCCGCTCCTCTGCGGGGCCGGGGCAGGGCTGGGGGCCTCACGTCTCCTCCGCGGCTTTCGGGCTTCTCTGAGCGCCGCGTGGGTGTGCTGGAAGCAGGGTGGGAGCTGGCGGCCCTGGTGTACCCTGTGGACAGAAGATTCCGACTCTGAGGGGTCCCCTCTAGCTCAAGAAGACCGGACAGAAAGCCGGGGGCTCGGCAGAACGAGACCCAGGACGGGGCATCTGCTCACCCAGATTCGTTTTTCCTGCTCTTTCCAGGCGGGAGGCCTGGTGGTGCTCAGGGCCAGCCGCAGACCCTCCTCCTTGCCCGCCCCCGACCCTGGGAGCCCTCCCCAGCCCCGCAGAGGTCTGTGGGGGGCTAGGATAAGCAGTGTTCCCGGGCCTCCCGGGATGGTCAGTGCGGAGGCCTGAGCAGTAGTGGGCCAGCTGGGCTGGGGTGGCCTTCTGCTCGGCACTCGGAGAGGAAGCAGTGCCTGGCCCGCCTGGCCGGCCGTGGGGATGGGGCAAGGGAGCCCTCACGTCCAGGGCTGCTCCCGGCTTCCTCCGCACCTCCCCCCACGGCCCGCCCAGCCCCTCCTGCTAATTCCCGGGGAGCGAGGACCCCCGGCCCAGCCCGGGGCCGGAGCACAAGGCAGCCCCTGTAATCCGAGCTTTGGATTCGCGTTGTGCGGCATGTGGACGCGTCACCGGAGGGAGGCCGGCACCTGTGGAGGACGTGCCTGGCAGCCGCCCCGAGAACAGCCCGTCCTGGGGGGGCTGGGGGCGGGGCCGGCAGAGCGCGGGAAGTCGGTGCGGGGAGGAAGGTTCTGGCTGTGCCGGCGCTGGGCCCCGGGCCAAGTGTGCTAGGAAACCCCCCTCCCCGCCAGCCCCAGCTCCGAGCTGGGCTGGCTGCCTGTCGCTGGAGGCTGGCTAGTTAATCTGTAACTCTCCATACTCCTCGGGGCCTCCAGGCCTCATCTTGTGGAGGAGAAGGTGAGGCTGCGAGGGGCAGCGTCCTCCCCGAGGGGTCTGGCCAGGCCGGTTCAGGGCCACTGCTGGGTGAAGTGGCTTGGGGCCAAAGGTCTGGCCCTTCCCGGGGCTGTGGGCAGGGGGGCGGGGCCGGACGGGGCAGTGGGGCTTTGCCCTGGTGGGCCCCGTCTGAGCCAGGCAAGAGCTGGCTCACCTCCCTGGTGGGAGGCACACGGGGGAGGCTCAGTCACCCCAGGACGGGGCCACAGCCCGCCTCCCCCAGCCCAGATGCCCAGCTCCGGCTCTAGGCTGGGGCGGGGGGCGAGGGGCAGTCAGGGGGTTCTTGCTTTCTCTCCTCTCCTGCTTTCGTGCTCGCCAGCCCCTCATAGAAGTCCCGGGAGGGGCTCCTGGCTGGAGAAAGGCACGCATCTGTGGCCACAGAGCTCTGAGTAGGTTGCTTAACCTCTCTGGGCGTCTGGTTCCTCCCTTGCAAAAACAGGCATCAAAATGCCTCCCTGTCCAGGTTCTTGGAAGGATTAAAGGAGGCCAGGGGCCGAGCCTGGGTGCAGGGCAGGCTCCTGGAATCTGGTGCTGTCATCATTTGTAACATCCCTCTGCGCCCCTCACGCCGCCGTCTGTCCGGGAGAAGTTTTCTTCTCACACACACACCCCTCGCAGGGGCCTGGGGAGCACACTGGGGGCGGGCCCTCCTGGGCTTCCAGAAACAGGTCCGTATGGCTCCCCAGGAGGAGGGAGCTCGGGGACGCGGGCGGGGAGTCAGCCAGCAGGCGGCAGCATGTGGCCAAAGACGGGGCTCCCAGGCCCGCCCAGCTCTGCCACCCGCGCACAAGAGTGGCTCCCTCCGAGCCTCAGTTTCCTCAGCTGCAAAAGGGGCCCACTCCCTGGGCCGACCAGGGAGGGCGCCGTGGGGAGAAATAGCCCCATGAGGTCTTGGGTTAGTGGGTTAGCTGCCGTAACCACTAGAGCGGGACCAAGTAAGTCCTTGAATCTGCCCGGGCCTGTCTCCTCTTCCAGAAAAATGACACCTCAAACAGGCCGGTGCCACACAGGTGAGTCCAGCTGGGGAGGGCTGGCTGCTCTAACAGACACCCCCCGCCCCCCCCCGCCAGCTCTTACCAGCTTAAAACACGATAAACCTTTATTTTTCACTCCTATCTCGGTCAGGTCGGTGTGCAGAGGGTGCTGTGGGGGTGGTGGCTCTGCTCCCTGTGTCATTCAGGGCTGCAGTCCCCCCTCCTCTGCCCCCCAATCTGGCTGGCAGAGCGGTGGTGGGGGCGGGTGGCAGAGGGCAGAAGAGCTAGGTTGGTCTGGACGGGCCTCGGCCTGGAGGCAGTGTAAGCCATTTCTGCTCCTGTCTGTGGCCCAAACTGGTGGCGTGCCCCCCCCCCCCCCCCAGCTGCAGAGGGGCTGGGGACGTGGTCCTTGCTCTGTTCGTTTGGAGGAGGAAGAAGCGAACAGGGCTGGACCGGGTAAGAAGGACAGAAATGCACACTGGAGATGCCAGCGGGGGGCCCGGTGCTTACCACCCCCTCACCCTGCACATGGGCTCCCCCACTGCCACGTGTGCAGGATTTAGGGGTGCTGGAGCGTCCCGGGAGCCTGTCCTTGCTGTTCCCCGGGGGCCAGCATCCCCCCGTCTGGTTCTGTTATCTGCAGCCACCCAGAGTACAAACATTGTTCCTTTTGTTTTCTTTTCTCCTTCGGATACACTTTTAATTACAAAAGTAGAGCTTGGTTATTGTACTCAGGCAGATGTTTGCAAGCTTGGGGGCCCCTCGGGGTGGAGGACTGGGCCTTCTCTCAGACTCCCAGGCCCCCAGCTGTCCTCCCCCAGGTCTGTCCCTGGCTCGGGGGAAGGGCCCCAGCCCCGCTCTTGGGACTGGCAGGTCAGTGAGCCAATGGGTATCATCCTTGACCAAATTCAGAGTCACATACTCAGAGGAGGTCACCTCCCTGCCCTAGCAAAGCCAAGAGGGGAGATGTCCCCACGGCCTTTGGAGAATACAAGGAAGGACGGGAAGCCCAGAGGGAAAGCAAAGAGAAAGGCCGGCAGCTGGAGGAGGGGCAGCCCGACTCCGCTCCCGCCCCATGGTGCTCCCGCTAGAGTTCCACTCCCACAACAGGTGAGGCCCCACCAAGGGGATGCATAAAGCCATCAGGACGGCCCTTGGCGCGAGCGAAGGGTGGCCACTGTTGCCGCACCGCGTGATGTGAGTTGTGTGGGACTGCCACTCCCAGTGCTCGGAGGCAGGACTCGATGTCACATGCTGTCAGTCTTGTCACGGAGACAGGGGGGTGGGGTGCTGGGACCCAACTGTCTGAACTCAGCTGGCACCGAAGGCAGTGGGAACGGCCCTCTAAGCCCACCCCAGCCCAGGACAGTGCGTGGGGAGGACAGGGTCATTTACTCCTGCTCATTTACTAAGCACCTACTAGGTCCCCTGCCCTTAGGGGGCCGAGGGCAGACAGCTATTCATAGCACCTGGCAGTTCCCGCTAGGGAGGAGAGCTCAGGCCCCCTGAGTGTCCAGAGCGGGGCTGGGCGCAGGATGCCTTCCTTCCTGGAGGAAGGGAGACCACCTGGAGGCTGAATCCGGGGGTTGGGTGGGCTACTTCCCAGCCTGCCCTCCAGGACAGCTGGAGCCAGGGCATCTGGACCTCTTGGGAAATCCAAGAGGAATCCACCTGGTTCCACATTTTGTGGTCACTACCCGCCGTGGCACTGGGGAAGCCAGTGTGACCAGGGCACCAGGGCTGGGCAAGGCCCTGCCTCCTTTTAGCCCCAGGCCAGGTGATGACCCCGTATAAGCGGTCCACAGAGCTTCAGAAAACTTCAGCAGCTTTTTTTTTATTTTCCTGAAGATAAAAAATTGTAGCATCTACGCCTGTGGGAATTTGGGGATACAGTATACAGAACAGAATAAAAACCAATCGTGAGTCACCGCCTTTGGTCCGTCTATCGAGGGTCCGGCACCTCGCCCTGTCCCTCACCCCGCGCCGATGCCCTCTCCTGTTCGTCTCATGCCCTCACTTCAAACTTGGCCTCCCTGCGACCCGGGGCCCAGGATACCTTCTCCGGGACACATCGGCACGTTATCACAGCGTCCCATCCCTGGGGTGTCCTGGAGCCCACCTGACCCTGTGGCGGCGGGGGGGGGGGGGGGGAGTCTGGTCGCGGTTGGGTCAGCCTTAATTCTCTCGCTGGGCTTCCGGGCTCACCGGGGACAGGGGCTGACAGCTCAGGCCTCTCCTCCTGCAGGTGCCTGACCCTCCCCACCCCCAGCCCAGGGCTGCTCTTATCTCGTGGACTGGTCTGGAGGCATTTCCTGGGCTCCCAGCCCCCAAACAGGCTGCACCAAAGGGAAAGCAGCAGAAAGTAATGGTCTCCCATGGCCTGGCCCAGCTGGGATGAGAGCCACCTGGGAGAACCTGGGGCCCTACCAAGGCACGGCGGGTCGGGGAGAAGGGGTTTGGGCCCTGGCAGGCCTCCTCCCCGACGCCTCTAGGAGGGGCCCTCTGGCTCGCCTGCCCAGTCACTCTTAGGGCTGTCGTTTCTCCGCAGCCAACAATATTTACTGGGCACAGTGAGGGGTGCTAGCCTTCCGGGACAGTGGGACAGGTACTCCAGCTAGAGCAGGGCTGCCTGGGCACCTGCTGCCCACCGTTGGCCCCACCTCCCACCTGGGGGTTCCCTGTGTGATGGGGGGGATCAAGCTGGTCCAGAGAACCAATGTACACAGTCAAGGGCCCTGGGGAGGCAGGGCCAGGCCCACCCCAGTGGAGGAGGCTCGGGCGCCCCGTTCAGGACCCCAGCCAGAGCAACGGCCTCCAGCGGGACCTTGTGTGGCCCAAGCCCAGGGTGGCCTGGCCAAAGCCTGAGAGGTGCTGGGCACCTGGTCCATGACATGGTGGGCATAGCCTCGGAGGGGCTCCGGTCTCCCACCCACTGAGCAGGGCTGGGCAGGGGCTAAAGGGCCGGCTCTCAAGGTGCCCCTTCGGGGGAAAGAGTGGAGCTGCCTGCCCTCTCGCTCCGAGGGCCCTAGGGCCAGCAGGTGTGTTAGGGCGCCAGGTGCGCGGAACCCTGCCAGGGACGCAGCCCCGGGCACAGCAGGCCGCGCGGGGGCAGCCGAAGACCCCGCCTCGCTAGGGACGAGACGCCCTCGGCGGGTTCAAGCCCCGTCAGCCGGCGCTGGAGGCCCAATGGTGAGCGCGGGCGGCTGGGCCGGCGCCCCCGGGGGGCGAGTCGGAACTGGCCGGACGCCGGGCCCCGCCGCGCCGAGGAGGGCGCGCCGGCCGAGGGGGCGCCCGCGCCGCCGCCGCCGCCGCCGCCGCCGCCGCCGCCTCGCAGCCCCCGCCGGCAGACAAAGGAGCCGGAGGGGGGCGGGAGTGGGGGTGGCGGTGGTGCTGGGGGGGGGGGGGGGATGGGGCGAGGGGGCGGGGCGCCGCGGTGTCACGTTACCGCCCGCAGCGCCCTTTAACTCGGGCCCCGCCCCTCTCACCGCCCCCCGCCCGCCGCCGCGCGCGGCCCGCGCCCCGCCAATCGGCCCGCGCGCCCCGCCCCGCCCTCGGGTGGGTGTGTGCACGCGGCCAATGGGCGGCACGCGGGGGCCGGGCCCGCCAGCGGGGCGGGGGCAGAGCGGCGCGGGCCAATCGCCGCCGTGTTGTTGAAACTGAAAATACTACATTATGCTAATCGCGGCGGGGCCCCCGCGCGGGGGGGGTTGGGACCCTCGCGTATAAAGGGGCGCGCGAGGGCTGGGCGTTCCACAGGCCAAGTGCTCTGCGCTCGGTGGGTGCCAGCCAGGCCCGAGCGAGCCGAGCGGGCGAGGACAGGCACTGAGGGGGCGCGGCCGCCGGCCGGACGACACCGCAAGCGACACGCAGGAGCAGCCCGAGGCCCGACCGCCAGGTAGCCGCCGCGCCCGCCCTCCCGCCGCGTCCCTTTGCAAATGCAGACTCCGACTGCGCGGGGTCTCACTTGCGCCCGGCCTCCGCCCTCCTCTCCTCTCCTTCTCCTCCTCCTCCTCCTCCTCCTCCTCCTCCTCCTCCTCCTCCTCCTCCTCTTCCTCTCCTCTCCTCTCCCGCGGCCCCGGCCCGCGCAGCCCCGGGCCAGGCTCGACGTGTGTCTCTGCAGCACATTGGCAATGGAGCGCCTGGTCGCCCGCCGCACCTTCCCCCTGTTCGCGCGCACTAGCGCCTGCCGCAGCCTCTTCGGGCCGGTGGACCACGAGGAGCTGAGCCGCGAGCTGCAGATCCGCCTGGCCGAGCTGAGCGCCGAGGACCAGCGCCGCTGGGACTACAACTTCCAGCAGGACGTGCCGCTGCGGGGCCCCGGGCGCCTGCAGTGGACCGAGGTGGACAGCGACTCCGTGCCCGCCTTCTACCGCGAGACGGTGCAGGTGGGGCGCTGCCGCCTGCTCCTGGCGCCCCGGCCCCGCCCGGAGGGCGCAGGCGACAGCCCGCCCCCCGCGCCGCCGGCCGATGAGCCCCTCGACGGCCTCGGGGAGGCGCCGGCGCCGCCGTCCGGCGGCCCGGCGGTGGCTCCCGCCCCGGCCCCGGCCGCGGCGCCGCAGGAGAGCGATGAGCAGGAGGCGGTCCCGCCGCCGCGCAGCCAGGAGCCCCTAGCCGAGCCGCTGCACTCAGGGATTTCGGGGCGCCCCGCGCCGGGCACTGCCGCTGCCACTGGCGCCGCCGCCGCCGCCGCCACCAATGCCGCCGCCGCCGCCGCCGCCGCGGCTGTTGCCACCACCGCTGCCGCGGGAGGCGCCGCGATCAAGAAGCTGCCGGGGCCTCTCATCTCCGGTGAGTCCCGCGCGGCCCCGCCCCGGCCCGGCCCGGCCCTGCTTTGTCCGGCCGGCCGGGCTCCCCCGGCCTCGGGGGCCTCACTCGGTCCCCGCCTCCTCCCGTGGCATTAAAGGGCCAGCGGCGCGCAGGGCGCGGCTGCGCCCGCACCCCGGCCCGCCCCGCTGTTGTGCTCGCGAGCGGCGGGCGCGGGAGGGAAGGGAGAGCGCGCGCCTGGCCTCCCCCCCGCCCCCCGCCCCCGGGCGCGCCGTCCCCGCTCCGGCCGCCGGAGCCCCTCCCCGGGCGCGGCGGGCGCGGCGATCGCGGCGCGGAGGGGGTTAAGCGCGGCGGCGGCCCCGGGGGGCTTGGCCGCGGGACAAGGAGAAATGCTTACACAGCACATTGCGCGGCGACGTAAACAAAGCTGACCCGCCGCGGACCTCGGCGCGGGCGGGGACGGCGCCCCCACCCTGGCCGGCCGGCCGCCCGCCCGCTCCCCGTCCCGGCCCCCGCTCGGGTTCCCCGGCCGACCCCGCCCTGACCGGCTGCGCGCGCGCCTGCCGCCCGCAGATTTCTTCGCCAAGCGCAAGAGACCCGCGCCCGAGGCCAAGGCGTCGAACGAGGTCCCCGCGGGATGCGCCGCCCCTGGCGCCGCTCCGGCCGTGGGCTCGGCGGAGCAGACCCCGCGCAAGCGACTGCGATGAGGTGGGCGCGGCAGGGGCGCGCGGGGCGGGGAGGGCTGGCCCCGCGGGGTCGTGGCGGTCACCCTGTGCGCTGTCGCTCACCGAGCCTCTCTCCCGCAGCCTCGCGCCCAAAGAGCCCCGAGGGAGCCCGCTGGGCAGCGGACAGGACAGGAGCGCTGGGCCTCGGCTGGGACCGTCCATGTAGCAGCAACCGGCCGGCAGCTGCCACCGAGCAGCGTTCGGTTTTATGTTTAAAATTTAAAAAAAAAAAAAACTGTGCAATGTATTAATAACGTCTTTTATATCTAAATGTATTCTGCACGAGGAGTACACTGGTCCCAAGGTGTAAAGCTTTAAGAGTCATTTATATAAAGTGTTTAATCTCTGCTGAAACTCAGTGCAAAAAAAAAAAAAAAAAATGAAAAAAGAAAAAAAAAAAGGAAAAAAGAAAAAAACATGTATATTTGTACAAAAAGTTTTTAAAGTTATACTAACTTATATTTTCTATTTATGCCGCGGCGCGGGCCGCTTTGCCGCGCGATAGCTCGGTTACTGGTTCCGCCAAAGGCACGTCACCCGCATCTGGTTATCGACAAATGTAAATTTATTTTTATAGCGGACTCTGGGGGGGGAGGGGTCGCTCACAAGCTGTAGCTGCCGAACAAGCCCAGCTAGTTAGCAGTTCTCTTCGCGCTTTCTCTGTCTCTTTTATTATTATGACTATTTTAAACTGGAAGACAAATCTGTTAACATGGTTCCTCAGCCGTCTGCACCACCGCCCCGGCCCCTCGTCCGCCGGGTTCCAAATAAAGAGGCCGAAAAACGCTGCAGGTCAGCTCCGTGTGTCCTTGTACCCTGCCTCCCAGCTTTCTTCTCTGGCGCCCCCACAAGTTAGGGAGATAGGACACTGGACAGAGGGGGCGGCCAGGCTACGCTGTAGGCCATCCACTCCAAAGGGAGAGGGACTTTCTCCTGGCAGGACTGGCTAAGGACCACCTGCTCTAGGCCCCTAACTTAGGGATGAGCGGCCCCGCCCTCGCTCTGCTACACCCCCCCCCCCCACCGCCCCCCGCCGCCCCTCGAGGCGCGCGGGGCTGTGCGCCGAGACACTCTCTCGGGCTCAGCGCGTCCCTTGCTCCAAGGAAACCACCCGCACCCCAGCCGCGCTGGGCTGAGCCCCCATGGGGCTCAGGTGGGCACTTGCAGGGGCTGGGCCATGGCCCAGACCCCCTCCTGACTGCTGCGGCGCCGGCACTTGGGGTGGAGCCCCGACGGCTCCCGGGTCCCCAGCTTGGTGGGGCCGGGGTCCCCCACGGGGTCGGGCCAGGGGAGCCCTGACGTGTTGCTGGCCGGTACGCGCCAGCAGTGGGGGAGGGGCGGCCTGAAGGCCTGCGAGGGGGGGGGCGGGGGACCGGGGAAGGGGAGGCGCCTGGGGCCAGGTGGGGGTGGGGAGGGGTGGGCTGCCGCCGTGGAGCAACTCGGAGTCGAGGAGCTCGAAGTCGGATCCACCCGCGTGCACCCACCAGTCTTCTGGTTTCCAAGTACTCTCTTTTAGTCGAAAAGAGGAGGTTTATTTTATTTTATTTTTTTATAGCTGACCTATAAACCTCTGAAAATTATGGCTTACAATGGAAAGGGTGACGTAAAGCGGCACAGACCGACGGCTAGCAGGATTTGTGCTGGTGCCCTGGACCCGGAAAAGCGGAACCGGTGGTGTATTTCAGTTAACCGTTTTGGGGCCGGGTGCAGCACTGACGTCCCCCACGGGTCAGGGACAAAGGCTGGGCCCAACCTTCCATTTGGAAGATGCATCCAGACTCATAATAAACCTGCCCCCAAGTGCCTAAACGGGCCTGGAGGAGGGAGATGGAGGTGGACAGATCACTCCGAGATGCGCGGGCAGTGAAAGCAGGGCCCCCCCCCCCCCCCCCCCGCGACGTTCAGCTGATGGCACCATGGGCCCCATCGCAACCTGGGAATCAGGCCTGCGGGGGCCTGGCTTCGAGGGGGGCCTTCCCCACACCCACCCGTGTGACCACAGCCTGGTGGAGGAGGCGTACATGGGGGCTGCTGGGACGCGCACCTGGCAGAGAGCATCCCCCCACCGATCTACCCGTGACCGAATCTGGTGGGGGAGGGACCCCTGGAAGCCCCGAAGCAGACTGCTTCGGAGACCTGCCACCCTGCTCCCCACGCAGCCCTGGCCTGCTACCCAGGAGTGCGACCCATCTGACCCCGCTCCCGCTCCCTGGCTTTCTCAACGCACGGTGCTGGGAGGACCAACAATAATACTGTTTCTGGGGGACGGTCCCCCACCACCTCCGCGGGAGATGGTAACGGATACCTGGAGGTTGTCCTCCACGGGGAGCAAGCATGGGATTTTGAGCCACACGCGTGACCCTGGGCACACGTGGCCGGAGGCAAGCCCTTCTATCCCTCGGTGGGCCTCAGTTTCCTGCCTTTGGCGCCCTGTGACCCTCATATGAGGATCTTAGGGAAACAATAGCATTGGATGGTTGGCCCCAGATCTCTTTTCTCATCTGTGCTCCTGACGGGGAGCATGAGTATGTACCCTACTGTCAGGACGGGCCCTTTCCTCTCCGGACCCCCAGGCCCTGCCCAAGCCCAGAGCACCCGGGGAGCGGGTCGGCGGTCAGCACACATGTGGGATGGGTTCTGTCCTCAGTCAGGGCCTGATCCCAGTTCCCCTGGGGATCCATGATAATAATAATAATAATAATAACAACAATAATAATCCTAACAGCCACACTCATGACATCCGGTCTCGGGGCCCTAATGGCAGGGGGCTGAGCACGGTTCTTCCGGAGCGAGACCCTCCCAACGTGGCCCCACCCCACTGTCTGTTTGTCTAAGGAGGAAACCGAGGCACGGGGCAAGCTGCAGGAGGACGGATCACTGACCTCGGCGGGGCTGAGGGACTTGGGACTGCTCCGTTGTACTGTCCTGTGCCTTGGAAGGCAGGCGCATGGCGGGGAGGGGAGCCGGGCCCCAGGACCGCAGGAGAGGAGTTCGGGCTCACACACACAAAGCGGGCCGTGCCGTGCCGTGCGCCGTGCCTGGCACACGCAGTCGGCGTGTGGTGCGTGTAGGGGCTCGGACCACGCCGTCTCCTGCAGGCTCCCACTGGTCCTTCCTGAGCGAACGCTGCGTGCCAGACTCCGTGCTAGGCTCTAGCCACACGGAAGCTTCCTACAGACCAGGCCGGGAAGACAGGATGTGGAGCTCTAAGCTGGAGGCCCACCGGGCCGAGGCTGAGAAGGGACTGGCTCCGGGCAGGGAGCATTAGCCGCACACTCAGGGAAGCTGAAGGAGGGGGGCGCCGTGTGCTCAGCTGGGATGGGGTCTGGAGGCCAGGGGAGGACAGAGGTCGTGAAGAAGGCCCGGTGAGCGTGTCTGAGCCGGAGGGTCCGGATGAGGCGGGAGAGCGGGGCCTGGAGGCTGTGTGGGGGTCTCTGGCCTGGGCCGGCCTGGCCTGCTGCTGGGTGTTGGGCCCACACATGGGTCAGACGTTATTCCCCGTTAAGAGTGCCTTCTGGGGCGTGCCTGCCGGGGCCTCCCCACTCCCTGTCCTTTTCCTCTGGTCTTCGGGGCCTTCCTGGGACTGCTGGGCTGGGGTCAAAGGTTAGGTTTGTCTGTGGGCAGTGGAGGGCCCTGGGCTGACAACAGCTGAGGCAATATATTAATTATTTTATTTCATTTTATTTCATATATATGGGGCAGGCAGGGAGAGGGGCAGAGGGGGAGGGAGGGAGGGAGAGAGAGATAGAGAGACAGAGAGAGAGAGAGAGAGAGAGAGAGAGAGAATCTTAAGCAGCCTCCACGCCTGGACTCAGGCTCTATCTCACGACCCTGGGATCCCGACCTGAGCTGAAATCAACAGTCAGTCGCTCATCTGACTGAACCACCCAGACGTCCCCAAGGCAATTTTATTATTATTTATTTTATTTTATTTTATTTTATTTTATTTTATTATTTTATTAAATAAATAAATGGGGGGGGGGCAGAGGGGACAAAGAGAGAATCTCAAGCAGGTGTCATGCCCAGTGCGAGCCACACACGACTCTGACCTGAGCCGAAATCCAGAGTCGGTGACTCGACCTCAGCTGTGCCACCCCTGGGGGCAGTTTTGTGAGGCATGCGGAGGCCGCTGGGGGGGAGAGGGAAGCGGGGGGTGGGAGAGGGGCTACCGCGGCCATCCAGGCAGAGGTACTGGGTGGACAGGCGCCCCAAGTCCCCCCCAGCCTGCTACACACCGCTCGGGGGCCCCAGCCCCACGGCAGTGACTGGGAGGGACAGAGGCCCTGCTGGCGGGAGCTGCCTCTGCAGGGGGAGGCCATGTGCTCAGACGCGGTAGGTGAGCCACAGCGGAGGCGGGTTAGGGCCACCAGCAGGTGAGGCTGGGCCCGTGTGCCAGGGCAGAGGGCAAGGGGCTACCGTTCGGTTGTTTGTTTTAACGGAGCATTTTATTTTTTTATGCAATGTAAAATGGAATCTTCACTTTTCCTTCCTTTTTAAAGTTTAAATGTTAGTTAACGCACAGAGCGTCAGGGTTTCAGGAGGAGAATTCCGTGATTCATCACTTACCGTGCCAGGAAGCCCCCCTGCGGCCCCCCGGCAAGCGATGTCCGAGCTTGACGGAGGTGAGGGGCACGAGCCATGAGGATTAACTGGGAGAGGAGTTCCAGGCAGAGGGAACAGCCAGGGCAAAGGCCCAGAGGCCTGGAGTGGTGATGGAATAATGGGCCGCGGGGCTGGGGTGGGAGGGTGGGGTCGAGAGAGCGGAGCTGGACTGGCAGGGAGGGACTGCGGGGGGGGCAAGGGGAACACGGGGGGGGGGGAGGCGTCTGTGGTTTCCGGTTCCTGTAAGTGCACACGTGGGTCATTCTCAGAGCTGAGGAAGCCTCTTCAGAGAAGGGGAGCAGAGTCTGTCATTCCCTGCCCTGATTCCCGGTCTCAGCCAGGCCCCGCGGACACGGGTTTGGTTTTCTCAACAGCCCTGCCAAGGGGGTGTTAGCACTCACGTTACAGGTGAAGACGGCAGGTTCAGAGAAGCGAAGCAAAGGGCCTGGGGTCACCAGCCAGGATGCGGCTCAGCACTGGCGACCCCACGGCCCTGGCCGCTCGCCCCCATGCTTGAGAGCACAGATTCTTTCTTGTTGGTTTGTTTTTAAACTTTTTAACGTTTATTTATTTTTTGAGAGACAGAAACAGAGCAAGAGCGGGGAGGGGCAGAGAGAGAAGAATGAACACAATCCGAAGCGGGCTCCAGGCTCCGAGCTGTCCGCACAGAGCCCGACGTGGGGCTCGAACCCACGAACCGTGAGATCGTGACCCGAGCCGAAGTCGGACGCCCAACTGACGGAGTCCCCGAGGCGCCCCAAGAGCACTGTTTCTTAAAAAAAAATGTATATGTCATTATTAACTAAAGTCTATGTTTTTATACGACTTCACTCTCGGGGGTGCGCGTTCTGTGGGTTCGGACAAACGCGTGGCGACGCGTATCCACCACTACGGTGTCAGCGGAGCCGTTTCCCTGCCCCAAATCCTCTGGGCTCAGCCTGCTCGTGCCTCCCTTCCGTCCAAACCCCGACAACCACCCATCCCTGTACTGCCTCCCCAGCTCTGCCTTTTCCGGAACGTCACAGAGTCGGAATCCTACGTCGTGTAGCCTTTTCAGACCAGCTTCTTTCACTTAGTAACACGCGTTTGCGTTTCCTGCGGGTCTGCTCGTGTCTGGGGAGCCCACTTCTTTTCAGCGCTGAATAACATTCCGCTGTCCGCATGGACCACACTCACTCCATTTGTCCACACGCCTCCTAAAACTTCTTGGTTGCTTCCGACTCTGGACAGTTACGCGTGACGCTGTGCGGGTTTTTGGTGTGGACCTAAATTCTTAGCTCCACCGGGGACATACCAAGGAGCGTGGCTCCTGGATCGTGCGGTGAGAGTGTGTTGAGTTTTGCACGAAACGGACGAACTGTCTTCCAGAGTGGCTGCACCGTCTTGCATTCCCACCAGCAGCGAAGGGTCTCTGTCCCGGACCCCGTTTTAAAACCTTCTTCCCCGGGTGGACCACAGTTTTTAGGTGAATTAAAAAACAACCAAACAAACGTAAAACTTTGCTACAATTTAGATGCAGTGAGGACGAAGCATAGTTAAAAATGAACACAGACGGCCTTGGCTGCAAGCGGGCCCCTCGTTGGCTTGACCTGGCTGGGTCGGGGAGCCTGAGCTCGGTCAGTTCCTTATCCGGTCGGCTCTGGTGGATTACGTTCTTGTCCAAATATTTGCTGCCCTGCCTCGCGGGGGGATTTGACTTTTCCCGCAGGTTGAGACCAGGCGTGGCCGTGTGACTTGCCGTAGCCAATGCAACGGTTGGCGTGGCACATGCCGCGGCTGGGAGCTGCCCTGTGGCGCCACCGTTTTCTGTCTCCACCAGGAGACCTGCGGGGCCCCGACAGAGGACGTGCGGCCCAGCCGCAGCCACCAGGGTGGGACTGTCACGGCGAGAGAGAAATTCTCTCTGCAGGCGGTGAAAGCCGCCGAGACGTTCGTTACGCAGCGTGAAGTGCCCCCGCTGACAGAGACAGTTCTTTTGAAGACCCCAGTGCCCTGTTCTAGGACTCCGGGAAGGACACGAGGGCCCGGTGGCATCGTGTCCGGTTGTCTGGTGGTTCTGCAGACTCCTCTCCGGGCACCGCATTCGGTGTCCCCGGGGGGCTGGCCCGGTACTGTCTCATTTAAGGGCCGGGAGTCTGGGTCTTTCAGCAAGGCAGGTTCCCCGTCCTCTCCGGTCGTCTTCTGTTCGGTGGCCTGTGTGCTTTGAAAGGCATCCGTTGGTGAGGCAGGGAGCATCCGGGCAGGTGGGCGAGCGGCACAGAGCAGTGGAAGACCCCGGGGCCTAGATCGAGCTCTTCCGCGTGGCTGGCTTGACAGCGACCCAGCTGCTGACCGCATCATTGCACGTGACGGCCACGTGTTCATCCCCACCGTGGGGATTGGTCACCCTGAGCTTTCTTGAGGCAAGAGAACCGATACCGAGCTTCCCAAGAACGAGCCCCATACAGCTTCCTCGGCCCCTCTCCCACCCCCCCCCACTGTCTGGGGCGCAGGCTCTGGAAGCAAGGCTCACGTCCACGAGCCACAGCATGGACCGCACGCGCACGTGGTGGGACGAAGGCATCGACTGACCTCTGTAGGAGGCTTGGCGGCTGATGGCTCAGATGGGCGTGTCTCCGGGGCTCGCTCTCAGCGGCCAGAGTCACGATCCCTTCCCACAGATGGCCCCCCTCCAGTGACCGGTGGGCGCGGGGGACAAAGCCCGGCCCCTTGCCTTGAACAGAGCGCTCTGAGGAGCCGTCCGAGCTCCAGGGCTTCTGGGGAGATGGGCTGAGAAGTATGTCTGAGTTGCACCTTAGCTCCCCTTCCCATCCTCCCAACCTGCCCCTTCCCTCCAGAAGGGTGTGTCCAGGAGCTTCCTTGATGAGGTATCGCACACGCGCACGCACACAGGAACACGCAGGGACGCGCACGCGGACAGAGACGCCCGCGCACGCACGCAGGGACACGCAGGGACACGCACGCGGACAGAGACGCCCACACACGCAGGGACGCGCACGCAGAGACGCGCACGCACGCAGGGACACGCACGGACGCGCACGCGGACAGACTCCTGTGCACGCACGCAGGGACACGCAGGGACGCGCACACGGACAGAGATGCCCACACACGCAGGGACGCGCACGCGGACAGAGACGCCCGCGCACGCACACAGGGACACGAAGGGACATGCACACGGACAGAGACGCCCACACACGCAGGGACGCGCACGCGGACAGAGACGCGCACGCACGCAGGGACGCGCACGCGGACAGAGACGCCCACGCACGCACGCAGGGACACGCAGGGACGTGCACGCGGACAGAGATGCCCACACACGCAGGGACGCGCACGCGGACAGAGACGCCCACGCACGCAGGGACACGCAGGGACACGCACGCGGACAGAGACGCGCACGCACGCAGGGACACGCAGGGATGCGCCCGCGGACAGAGACGCGCACGCACACACACAGGGACACGCACGGACGCGCACGCGGACAGAGACGCCCGCGCACGCACACAGGGACACGCACGGACGCACACGCGGACGGACTCCTGTGCACGCACGCAGGGACATGCAGGGATGCGCACGCGGACAGAGACGCCCACGCACGCACGCAGGGACACGCAGGGACGCGCACGCGGACAGAGACGCACACAGACGCGCAGAGGGACACATATACAGACAGACACACGTGTCTGGCAATTCTTAATTTTGTCGTTGACGAGGGAGGACACACGTCAAGACTTGGGGACCCGTCTCAGACTCCAGGGCTGAGCCGTGTGCCCGCACACCTACGAAGGCCCGGTCGCTTATTCCGAAAATGAAAGACGGCGTTATTTAGGCCTTGAGGTGAGTGGTCCGGGGGAAGTCGAGACCAGATTTTATCGCTGAGATGCGCTCTCTGAGACACGGCATAGAAAGGCCCCCGGTGGCCCGAGTGGCGTCTGCTTTGACCTCAGCTGTCGTCCGAAGGCCCTCGCGGCAGGCTCCTCCTCGGGGCCCGTGGCTTCAGCGTGTTTGCCTTCCAGCCCCGGAGCGTGACCGCGAGCTCGCCGTGCGGTGCCAGGGGCGTGAAGTCAGGTGAGCGCCGAGAACACCTGTTCCAACGACCTCTTGCCAAGTAAAACCTATCCCGGCGCTTTGTGGTTCGAAACAACGGTTTTGTTTATCCCTGTGATGTTATGAGTCAGGAATTTGGGAAGTGCTGGCGGGTAGTTTGGCTCCGTTTTATGGGGCGTCAGCGGGGGTGGCGGGATGGGGGTTGGGGGTCGGCTTCCAAGCCGGTGGCTCCCGTGCCCGGCCTCGCGGACCGCCGGCCGCCGGCCGGGGGCCTCTGTGCCTTCTCCTCGGGCTTCCCCACGGCGTGGCCGCCGGATTCTGCCACTGCCGGGCGGGAGCGTGGCCTGCACCAGCCCAGCCTGCCGTCGCTTCTGCCTCATCCGGCTGAGCCGGCCCGGGGTGCGAGGGCGGGTGCCCCAGCCCTGCTTCTGCAGAGAGCTGTGGCCGCCTTGGCCGCAGCACCCTTCCTAGAGCCATTGGTGCTCGGTCCGTACCCAGCACGTGCTGGGGGCTTTACTCCAGGACTCAGGACACAATGACTACTTAACTTGAAAGCAACGCTGTCTTCCTTCGGCATGGGTTTCCAGTAACACGCAGAAAAACGGGTCGTTGGGTACGCCTGGCTTTGAACACACAGCACACCAGCAGTGGGGTTTTGCTCGGCCCCCAGAGCTGGGGCTAGTCCCGAGGCAGAGCTGGGAGCGCTTGCACGGGACAGCGTGGACCCCTGCTCTCCAAGACCCCTGAGATGGTCCCACGACAACACCTGAGAAGTCCTTGCCGCCTTCCTCTATTGGACGTGTGCACGTTTACGCAAGTGTGCGTATATATATAAATACACGTAGGTAGTATTCATGATGAACGCATACATAGAGGTAGTGTGTTTATATGGCGCACAAAACACACACGTACATTTACATAATTTCTCTTTTTTGTGAACTGTGTAGCCGGTTGAAAATGTTTTTAAGGAGTTATTTATTGGGGCGCCTCGGTGGCTCAGTTGGTTAAGCGTCCGACTTCGGCTCAGGTCATGATCTCACGGTTCGTGAGTTCGAGCCCCGTGTCAGGCTCTGTGCTGGTAGCTCAGAGCCTGGAGCCTGCTTCGGATTCTGTCTTCCTCTCTCTCTGCCCCTCCCCCGCTCATGCTCTGTCTCTCTGTGTCTTTCAAAAATGAATAAACATAAAAAAAAATTAAAAAAAAAAAGAGTTGCGCGCTTTTGCGACTGAGTCAGCCAGCTGCCCCTGAATCTTTTTTTTTTTTTTTAATTTTTTTTTTTTTAACGTTTATTTATTTTTGAGACAGAGAGAGACAGAGCACGAACGGGGGAGGGGCAGAGAGAGAGGGAGACACAGCATTGGAAGCAGGCTCCAGGCTCTGAGCCGTCAGCCCAGAGCCCGACGCGGGGCTCCAACTCACGGACCGTGAGATCGTGACCTGAGCTGAAGTCGGACGCTTAACAGACTGAGCCACCCAGGCGCCCCTGAATCTTTTTTGTTTACACGGGGTCCCAGAGCCCGTGTCCCCCCACGGGCAAACCGCTCCTTGTAATGGGAGCAGCGTCGTTCCTGCAGGTACAGCGGGGACCCACGGTGCCAAGGCGGAGGCGGTCCCTTCCCTGCCAGCTCCATCCCAGACGGAGGAGAACACTGTTGGCTTCTGAGGAAGTCCCTGCGCTTTGTTTGAAAAACACCCAAATCCACCGCTGACCTCACGCATGCCGGGTGTCCCGAGACCCTCCCTGTGCGGGGGACCCATCCAGTGATGTCACCACCACCCGGAGGGCCTCACGCCTTTCTGGCTGCTTCTGTGGCACATGGCGGACAGTCCACGCCAGAGGTCATCCCGCGGCTGCCCTGGGCGCTCGGCGTGGCACCACGTCGCTGCTTTTCTGAACCTCTTTTGCGCCATTGGTCCATTTTTGGTGGCCACACTCGCGGTAAACAACGGAATGTCCACACAGGCCGTCACACGCAGACGGCGGGAGGCGCGTCCACGGACAGCTGGTGGCCGACGGCTCGGCCACGCCAGTGGGCCCCCAGGAGCACAGTGGGGTCATGTCAGTGGTCCATGTGTGGACACAGATCATCCCTGTGCCTACTTCCCACAGGAGCTCTTGGGGGGCACTGAGGCACCGTCACGTGGTCTTGAGGACCGTGGACAGGGCCGGGGTCACGGCATCTGGCTCCTGGCTGATGTAGAGAACAGGCCCCGAGTTTTCTAACCCCACCTCAGGGACCCCAGGGGCCCAGCCCGACTCACTGGGGGTGGGGAGTGGGGGCAGGGAAGCAGCAGGAGTGGGGTGGGGTCGTGCCCAGCACTGGGCCGTCTTCCTGACTATTCTCCATGCCGACTTCCCCCTCTTTGCTGGTCTTTCCCGGGAGTGGGGCCCCCCCATGGTGAGGGAAGCAAGACACGAGCCCCCTCCCCGTTCTGAGCCTCGGTCTCCCCTCTAGGAAAGAAGAGTGAGGCTCCTGAGGTCCTGTCTGGCTCGACGTTCCTTGGGTCTGTGGACCCCAGGGTGGTTTGGGATCTCCATCCCTTGGCTGCTGGTGCTGACCCCACCCGGTGGCCCTCCCGGACCCAGGCTCGGGAGACCTAACCGGCCCCTCTGGTGGGAGGGACCCCCCCCCCCGCCCCGAGCTCACAGCTTGGGGGTTTCTGCTTTGATGGTCACATGGGTTTTATTACCCGACCCCGGCCCTTCACTCCGGTCCTGAAAACTGGTGGTGGTGTCAGAGCCAGGACTCCAGGGGCCAGAGTGAGTCCACCTGTCACCTGCCGGCCAGGGACTGAGCCAGGTGGGTCAGGTGTCCTTCTCCCGGGAAGCGCTCCCCGCAGGAGGGACTCTGACAGGCCGACCCACAGGTTGCCTGGCTCCAGTCCCCATGGGAGTCTAGCCGTGGGCTGAGACAAAGGCAAGTGTCTGTCTCCTCTGTTTTCCTGTGCAAACCTCCCTCAGCCATTGCCCTCCTGATCCAGGAGATCCCTTTTTGGTCTCTCACACCCCGAAGGGGCAGGGGCAGTGACCTGCGTGACAGCACCTGGTTCCCGGCCTGACCTGAAAAATATTGTCATTTGTTCTGATGGTGCTTTGGGTCCAGAGCCATGTGCCTGAGCAAGGAGGGAGGGAAGGAAGGAAGGGAGGGAGAAAGGAAGGAGGGAAGGAAGGGGGGAGGAGGAAGAAAGGAAAGGAGGAGGAAGGGAGGGAGGTGGGGAGGGAAAAAGGAAGGAGGGAAGGCAGGGAGGGGGAAAGAAGGAGGAAGAAGGAAAGAAGGAAGGGAGGGAGGAGGAAGAAGGAAGGAAGGAAGGAGGGAAGGGAGGGAGGGAGGAGGAAGGAAAGAAGGAGGGAGGACAGAGGGATGGAGGGAGGATGGAGGGAGGAGGGAAGGAAGGAGGGAG
Source organism: Panthera pardus (assembly GCF_024362965.1). Taxonomy (NCBI): domain Eukaryota; kingdom Metazoa; phylum Chordata; class Mammalia; order Carnivora; family Felidae; genus Panthera; species Panthera pardus. Next base: position 2,373,125 of record NW_026526677.1, on the reverse strand, counting down.
GGGGAGGGGGATGGAGGGGAGGAAGGATGAGGAAGGATGGGAGGGGGAGGGAGGAGGGAAGGAGAGGAGGAGGAGGGAGGAGGGAGGGAAGAAGGAAGGAGGAGGGAGGGAGATAGGAGAGAGGAGGGAGGGAAGGAGGGAGGGAGGAGGGAAGGAAGGAGGGAGGAGGAGGGAGAGGGAGGGGAGGAAGGAGGAGGGAGGGAGGAGGGAGGGAAGAGGGAAGGAGGAGGGAGGGAGATAGAAGAGAGGAGGGAGGGAAGGAGGGAGGGAGGAGGGAGGGAGGAGGGAAGAAAGGAGGGAGGAAGAGGGGGAGGGGAGGAAGGAGGAGGGAGGGAAGAGGGAAGGAGGAGGGAGGGAGGTAGGAGAGAGGAGGGAGGGAGGAGGGAAGGAAGGAGGGAGGAGGAGGGAGAGGGAGGGGAGGAAGGAGGAGGGAGGAGGGAGGGAAGAGGGAAGGGGGAGGGAGGGAGGTAGGAGAGAGGAGGGAGGGAGGAGGGAGGGAGGTAGGGAGGAGGGAGGGAGGAGGGAGGGAGCAGGGAGGGGAGGAAGGAGGAGGGAGGAGGGAGGGAAGAGGGAAGGAGGAGGGAGGGAGGTAGGAGAGAGGAGGGAGGGAGGAGGGAGGGAGGGAGGGAGGAGGGAGGGAGCAGGGAGGAGGGAGGGAGGAGGGAAGGAAGGAGAGAGGAGGGAGGGACGCAGGAGAGAGGAGGGAGGGACGTAGGAGAGAGGAGGGAGGGAGGAGGGAAGGAGGAGGGAGGGAAGGAGGGGGGGGAGGGAGGGAAGGAGGGAGGGGGGAAGGAGGAGGGAGGACGGAGGGAGGAGGGAGGGAGGAGGGAGGGAGGTAGGAGAGAGGAGGGAGGGAAGGAGGGAGGGAGGAGGGAGGGAAGAGGGAAGGAGGAGGGAGGGAAGAGGGAAGGAGGAGGGAGGGAGGTAGGAGAGAGGAGGGAGGGAGGAGGGAAGGAAGGAGGGAGGAGGAGGGAGAGGGAGGGGAGGAAGGAGGAGGGAGGAGGGAGGGAAGAGGGAAGGAGGAGGGAGGGAGGTAGGAGAGAGGAGGGAGGGACGCAGGAGAGAGGAGGGAGGGACGTAGGAGAGAGGAGAGAGGGAGGAGGGAAGGAGGAGGGAGGGAAGGAGGGAGGGGGGAAGGAGGGAGGGAAGGAGGGAGGGAGGAGGGAAGGAGGAGGGAGGACGGAGGGAGGAGGGAGGGAGGAGGGAGGGAGGTAAGAGGGAGGGAGAAGGGAGGGAGGAGGGAGGGAGGAAGGAAGGAAGGAAGGAGAGAAGAGGGAGGGAGGGGAGGAAGGAGGAGGGAGGGAGGAGGGAGGGAAGAGGGAAGGGGAGGGAGGAGGGAGGGAGGAGGGAAGGAAGGAGAGAGGAGGGAGGGAGGGAGGAGAGAGGAGGGAGGGGAGGAGGGAAGGAGCAGGGAGGGAAGGGAAGAGGGAAGGAGGGAGGGAGGAGGGAGGGAAAGAGGGAAGGAGGAGGGAGGAGGGAGGGAAGAGGGAAGGAGGAGGGAGGAGGGAGGGAAGAGGGAAGGAGGAGGGAGGAGGGAGGGAAGAGGGAGGGAGGAGGGAGGGAAGAGGGAAGGAAGAGGGAGGAGGGAGGGAAGAGGGAAGGAGAAAGGCACCCCTTAAGTTGTCGGTTTTTTCTTGTTTGTTTTTCTCTTGGTGGCTCCTTGCGGGGACATTCGTTGTCAGTCGTCGCCTGCCGCTCTGGGGGCTCACGGAGCCCCTTAGGGAACCCCTCCGGCCCCCCACCCGCCGGCTCCTGCGCCTCCCGCAAGCCCCGGCTCCCCAGGCTCCCCTCCGGTGCCCAGCAGCCCGCCCTGCGAGGGAGGCGACGTGAGCGGGCGCAGGTGGCCCAAAGGGGAAGAAGGTCGCCCAGACGAGGCACGTGGGTCTCCGGGAAGCGAATCTGTGTGAGACTCTGGGGACAGACGGGCGTCCCGGGGATCCCCCCCCCCCCCAGGGCTGGGGCCTGGAGGCCCTGGGAGAAGGTGCGGAAGGTGGGGGGACGCCCGAGCCTCAGCCTCGCCGCGCACGGGAGGAAGGAGAGCCGGCGTCGGGGGCGGGGCGCGCGCGGCGGCCAAGCAGCAGCCGGGCCGGTCGAAGTCACTCGAGGTCAGAAATGCCCAAGCAGGAAATGAGGTGCAACTTGTAAGAGACATCCAAGGAAATGGCGAAACGTTCTCCTAACGCGTCCTGGAGAAGGGAGGGATGGGGAGGACGTGGCCCTTCCCTGGGGAGGGGATGGCCTCACAGGATGGAACGGCGCCGAGCCGGGCACCCGACCTGCGCGGCGGCGGCGAGCGCCTCCCCGCAGCCAGGAGCCCTCGCGATGCGCGGGCCGCCCGGCTGCCCGAGCCACCTCCGCCCGCGACTCCAGGGCGGGGGCGCTTCACGGCTGGGGGCGCGCACTTGCCGGCCACCCGCAGCGCGGGGCTGGCGCTGCCACAGACCCGGTAGCTGAACGCACGCCCCTTCCTGGAAGGAAGCACCGGCTGGTCTTGTGCGCCAAGAGCACTGTGGTGCCCAGACGCGTCCGGGAGCCCTCGCCCAGCCCCCTCCGTGGAGAGAGAGGGGCAGCGCCCGTCCAGCCCGGGGAGGGGGAGGCGGGGGGGGGGGGCGGGCAGAGCCGCCACAGAGGGAGTCCAGAGCCAGGAGGTACCCCTACCTCTCCCCCCACCCCTCCCGACATGCCGGTGGCGGCCCATCTCCGTGACCGCCTGAGGCTGGCGGGGCCCTGTGGACTGTGACCCAGGTGAGCCTGCGCTGCTGCCCCGTCTGGGTGCACTCCAGGTGGGAACAGGGCCCCTGTAGCAACCCTTGGCCCCTTTCTGCCTACCCTGGCCGTCGCTTCCGCCTTCCAAGGGAAGAGATTTGCGGCCGCCACAGATATTTAATGGATCATCGGGGGAGATACGAGGCTGCGTCAGGTTAAGGGGAGGAATCGGTGCTCAAAGCCCCCCCCCCCTCCCCCCCAGGCCTGGGCTCCGACAAGTGTGTGTTTTGGAAAAAGCTTGCCCCACCTCCCCTTTGCTCGGGGTTCCACGCAGGTGACCAGGGGCTACAAGCAGATCGTCTTCCTTGTCCGGGGGAGTTGATGGCGGGCGCACACAAGCAGCGGGAGGCAGGAGCTGTGAAGTCAGGTTCCCCAGCGTGGAGCCCTCAGCCCCATCTCTGAAAGCGGAGGTGGCCAGGAGGCGCGGGGGGACGGGGGCCTGGCCCCCAGGACACGGCTGCCGGGTGTGGCAGGCCCTGGGAGAGTGTCAGTCCCTGCGTTTAAGGGTTGGTAGGTCCCCGACCCGGCTGGGCCTCGTTTGGCGAAGTGGGGCTGAGAACGGCAGCCCCGCAAGAGTGGGGGGAGCAGCGAGGAGCCTGGCGCGCCCCAGAAGGTGCTTTCCTGGGCGCCGACGCTACGAACAGACTGCGGGGGTTCAAAAGGTCAAGGATTTGGTTCCAAGGCAGCCAGAGCAGCACCCTGAGCCGGGGCGGGCCAGCAGCCGTCTGGCGGGTGCGCGGATGCCTGGGAGCCCTGCAGGAGGGGACCGGGCGGGAGGGTGCTGGCCACCTGAGGGGCCGGCGGCCCTGGGACGCAGGTCTCTACGGAGGGGCCGGAGGGAGCGCAGCGGGGCCGGGCTGACGGCGGACGCGGAGCGGCAGGCGGAGCCTCCCCCTCCGGCCGCGGCCGCTCGGCTCGCGGGGTCCGCGGGGAGGGGCGGGAAGGCAGCTGGACGCGGCGACGATTTATGGGCCTTTCAGGCGAGCAGGTGCCTCCTCAGGCCGCCCATTGTCTCGCCGGCTTCACAATGGGGCCGCCTCACAATGGGGCCGCGGCAGCCGCAGAGCCGGCCCCCGCCGCGGCCCGAGCCCTGCACGGGCGCGATGGTACCCGGCGCCGCGGGCCGGCGGTCCGTGCGCCGTCGGTGCGTCCGTCCGCGCGTCCGCCGCGCGCCTGGCGTTGGGAGCCCGGCCCGTGCGCCCCGGCGGCGGCGTCTGTGCGGGCGCACGACCCGCCTGCCGGGCCCGCCGGGACCCCGCGCGCCGACGGTGCGCCCTTGGCCGTGGCGCCCGCTCCTCCTGCGCCGTCGGGCACCCGGCTCGCCTGGCTGGCACGGCCCGCGCCGCCGCGTCCCGGGCGCACACAGGGGCCCATTCTTCCCGGCTCCGCGCAACCATATGGCAAATCCGCGTCGACACAGCAGCACCCGCTCATTCAGGCGCAGAATGTCCCGCAACAGGGAACAATCACAACTCTGTTCGCGTCTATTATGGATGCGAACGGGCGAGAAAAAAAAAAATCATTTACTCCAAGAGATAGCCAGCTAATTACCAACCATATGTGAGCCCGGATTCAAAGCGATGCCGAGGAGTTCATTCTGAATCGGGGCGACTTTATTAGGTACAGAAGACAGATGTCCGGACAGCACACGCATCACAGAAAATCGTGTCAGGGAGTTCTTGAAATGTCCGGGAGAGCTCTTAAATATTAAAGACCCAGCCTTGCTGATGGGCTGGGCCGGGGTCCTCTGGGAGCCCTGGGCCCGGGAACGGGACTTAGCAGCAGCTACTGTGGCAGACGCTGGCCCCGCCGGCCCGGGGAGGGGTCTGTCCTCCTCTGCCCCCTCCGCTGCGTGTCTGAGGCCTGGTCTCAGGTGCTCCGGGGGGCCCCAGGGGAGTGCAGAGGGACTGAACTAGCCGCGACGGCCCATCCTTTTTGGATGGTACCTCCAAGGGCCAAGGGCTGGCTCTGTGGGGACGCCAGCTCCCCCCCCCCCCCAGGGAACTAGAAGGAAGCTGAGCTTGGGGCGTCTGGTCACCCCAGCCCAGCCAGAGCCTGGAGGACACGGTAGGTCTTCCCCTGGAGATTACTGAGCAAGTGAATGAATGAATCAATGAGCCCGTGGCAGCCAAGACAGCCATGAAAATCCCTTGGGGAGGGGTGGGCGTGGGGACAATCCCGGAGGAAAAACCTCCTGATTTCTTCACCAAGAAAATAGCCTGTGGTCATGAGCCTTGTCCTTTGAGGAAGGAAAAGAGAAAGGGCATTTGAGAGAGAGAGGGAGAGAGAGGGAGAAATCTTTCTCTGTTTTCCATGCAATGCAATTATGTTCCAGCTTTTCTCCTTGTTATTCTTTTAAGCCAAATGTCTGAATGAAAGGATTATTCCCCCGCCCCCCCAGGGCCGTGGGGGCCACTGCTGGCTAGATTAACCGCCCCCATGGCTTCCGCATTTCTTCTATGAAAGTAAGTGAGGTCAGCTGCCATTCAATGTTGCAGCATATATATTTGAAAATTTAAATATTTGAATCAAAGGAAAAAGGGGGATTTGCATTTCTACCCAATGCGACAAGCCCGTTCTGCGCACCCGGACAATGGAAACGTTTCAATCGGAATGAATTGTCTCCTCGCAGGAGGATTCTGGATAAAGGCAGCTACTGCTTTTCCCTTTGTTTCTTCTGCTTTTGTTTTGTGTTGTGTTTTTCTTTCCTCTTACCCACTCCAGTCCAGGGGGCTGTTTTCTGAAACTTGGTGGCTGACTTTGGTTTCGAGGACATAAAGAAGCATGGAAAACTCCCAAGAAACGTGCACATCAGAGGCCTCGCTGGCACAAAAGCAAAATTTAATTGAACATGTGTGGGTGGAAAGAGAGATATGGGGGGCTCCCAGGACCGCTCCGATGCGCTAATCAGCTGACTCCAGCTGGACTGGACGCGGCGGTTAATGAGCCCCCGGCGAGCCGGAGGGAGGGCGCCGTCGTGCGTCCTCCAGCCGGGCCCTGGTTCTCTGGGGCGCCAAACCTCCCAGCCGGCCGGCCAGACCCCAATTCCCACTGTCCCCAGTTAGCGGTAGGGGCCCATGGCCGTCGGCTCTGCACATGGCTTTTTTTTTTTGTCTTGGCCTTGAAGATGGCATTCTGGGGGGACTCCCCCCCGTTTCCTGATGCGTCCCTGGGTGTTGAGACGGTGCTCTGAAGTGAAGCAGCCCGAGACGTGGCGTAAGGCCCTGAATCAGGAAAGGTGCGGAAGCGGGGGTGGGGGTGGGGGTTTCTGCGGGAGGCCCGGGGTGTGGTCTCTTTGTCCCCCCTACCCTGGCCGCATGGGTCGGACTGGTGTCGTCCCCTCTGCCCGGCTGGGGTTCGGTGCACGCTGGATCGATTCGTGTCGCTGCTACGACGAAGTCCCACACGCCAGGTGACTTACAGAGCAGACCGGAGGCCGGAGCCCGAGCGAGGTCCAGGCGTGGGCAGGGCCGGGGCCTCCCGAGACCTCTCGCCTGCGTGCGGACGGCCGTACCTCCCTCTGTGTCCTCACCGGTCGCCCCTCTGTGCGTGTCTGTGTCCTGATCCCCGCTTCTTACAAGGACCCCGGTCACACGGGATGAGGGCCCACCCCGGTGACCACATTTTAACCTAATTTGCTCTTTAAAGGCCCTCTCTCTAAATGAGGTCACATCCTGAGACATGGCTGGTAGGACCCCAACACAGAGCTCTGGGGGGACACCTCCCGTGTGTAACACTCGGCCTCCACGTTGGGCCTCCTGCCCCGAGACCGGGGGCGCCCAGCGGTGAGCTGCTCTGTCCGGCGGCCTGCTTCCGTCTGAGAGCTGGGGCGGGGGTTGGCCTGGTGACTGGGGCTCGGGACTAATGCGGGCTCCAAGTAGTCCTGCATTTCAGAGAGGCCTCGAGCGGCATCTGGGGGCCGCCGCCTCCTCTCAGGTCCCTCCCCCCTGCCCTGGACGGGATATTCTCCTTGCAGGTGCCGTCTCACCACCCCCCATGCCCCCATGCCCCCACGCACGCTGAGAATTGGGGCCCAAGGCTCCTTTGGAACCCGGGCCTGGCCCCCTGCGCGGCCACCCTGCCAGGCCCGTACCCGGGCAGTCGGCCCTCCTCGCTTCCAGCTCTTGTGCACGGCTCTGCTCTCCTCTCCTTTTTCCGTTACCACACTCCTGCTTTTTCTTCTCTTTCCCAACCCCACCTCTGCCATCCCTAAATCCAAATAAAAGCCCAGCGGGGCCAGAGCTCACAGCTCTGCAAGATGACCTGGTCCTGGGGCCCCGGTCAGCCTCCCCTCCCTCCCTGCCCCCGCCGCTTTGTTGCCCTGTGTTGCTGTGTGACCCGGGCGGGTGTTTTGGACCTCTCTGAGCCTTGGCCAGTCTGCTTCATGGCAAGCAAAATGCCGGCCTGTCTCACAGGCCGAGGGACGAGGAGCTAATGAAAATGGCTGAAAAAACACTCCAGGCATTTAAAAAATGTCACGTAATTGCAAAATAGTCCTGACAACAATATACTTTGGAATTTTGCTGGAACCGAGGGCAGGCCCGAGTGGGATGTGGCACATAGTGGGCCTGCCCTGGCGTCTGTCCAAGGGGCTTTACTTACTGAGGCGCCCCCAGGACTCAGGTGGTCCTGCTGCCAGACCCCCGTGCAGGGCTGGGGCTCCCCCACTGGTGGGGCCAGCCCGCAGCCTGGTGCTTTTTACTTTTTCAGTTTCCAAAATGAAAATAGCTTTGTGTTTTCCCTGATTGTAGAAATACACGTTCATTGTAAAACAACAACAACCACAACAAAAACCCCAATATGGAAACAATACAGACGTATATAAAAAAGTAAAATTTCTTTCAGACAGATTCTCCCACCTGAAGAGAACCGTGGAGGAGACAGTTTGGGGCTTGACCCAAGTTTGGGACCCCCATTCACTCTTTAGGTCCCACGTATGTATTTTAGTACATATTTTAAAGCTTTAGAGTGAATATAGGTGGGCACCTGTATTTTATTTTAGTTTCAAAATATGAACCATGATGAGAGGTTACAGAGACCCATAATATGACTGGGGGAAGCGGAGGGGCAGATGAACTTTCCGGAGAAGGGCTTCCTTGCGGCTGGTGACTGTACAAGACTGGCTTACGTCTCAGCAAGTGAGGAGAGGGCTGGATGCGTCCAGGTTCCGGGTTTGGGGGGACGCTGCTGTTGCACACTGGCAGCAGGAACTGGGAACAGGAGGGCCCAGAGCGCAGACTGAGCGAGCAAAGGCCATGGGTCCCAGTGGCTGGTGAGCCGGGCAGGCTGCAGGTCCCAGGACACTGCTGGGGTGGGGGGCTCAGCCGGCCAGGCTCTTGCTGGATCCCAGGGTGGGGGGCTCAGCCGGCCAGGCTCTTGCTGGATCCCAGGGTGGGGGGCTCAGCCGGCCAGGCTCTTGCTGGATCCCAGGGTGGGGGGCTCAGCCGGCCAGGCTCTTGGCTGGATCCCAGGGTGGGGGGCTCAGCCGGCCAGGCTCTTGCTGGATCCCAGGAGCAAGATGGAAGTCTCTGGTTAATGACGGGACTACAGGGGGTTAGGACGAAACCATGTTTGTCTGGAAGGGTTATTAAAATCCTGTTTGAACTGTTTCCTGGAAAGAAAATAGAGGGGAAGTCTGAGGAGGGCAGCTGTTATTTCCACACTGATAGGAAACGGTTTCCATCTCATGACCATGGAAACTTCCACGGTGCATCCTGGCTGTGCGTTTCCCACGGCCCGCCCCCTGCCCACGGCTCATCGTTGGGTTGGCACAGATCCTTGGCCGTCGGGACAGATATCAAGGGGCAGGGGGCGAGCCCTCTGGCCCCAGCCTGTCAGCAGGAGACCTTGTGACGTCCCCCAGAGGGCCAGACCCTGTGCAGGTGAAGGTGGGGGTGCTCCCCTGAGGAGCCAGGTGAGGAAGCCGCCTGGGGACTGTTTGGGAAGAGCGGCCCCTGAGGAGCCCGAGGCATCTGGGAGGGAGTGCAAGTGAAGCAGGGCTGGGGGGAAGGGACTCCAGGCAGGGGCCTCAGCGGGGGGGAGGGGGTGCTCTAGGAATGGGCTGGTGGCAGCTGGACCAGCTCACCGTGCTGGCTGGCTGCGGGCCCGGCCGACAGAGCGTCCCTTTGCCTGAACAGGTTACAAAAACCCAACAGCAAAGCTGAGGAACAAACGGGAGTCGTTTCCCTCTGATGGTGGCTCTGGCCTGAGTGATGCGTCGGGAGCACTGGCTGGTCCAGAAGCCGGTCCACTGTGTTTCACGGCTGCCGGTGGGGCAAACCCATCACCTGCCGAAGCACAGGCTTTTTCTGGTTGTGGTTAAAATACTGGAAGGTCGCACAGGGACCTGCCCCATCATTCTGTCATTCATTCATTCTCTCACTCGCCGGTTCATTCTGTCCACTCTCCCAAGCCCCAGAGTCCCGCTGGGCTCTGTGTCGTCAGGCCAGAGCTGGCTCTGGGCACAGAGGTGCCCGGTGTGGGGAGCTGGGCATCCGAGGGGTCTCCGGCCTGCACACGGGGGTGGAGACAGTGCAGGAGGCCAGGCTGACCCCCAGCGGGTGTGTGGGGCCATGGCCTGCCCCGATCTTGGGTCCTGCCGGCCCTTTTCTGGCTTGAAACCCAGGGAGGGGCGTCCGTGGCTTTCCGGTTGCTTGAAGCGGGCCTGGGAGCCGTGGCTGCAGCGAAGAGTCCCCGTGTCTGCCCGGACTTCCCAGGCCGCCCCCAAGTGCCCCCTGGGGGCTAGGGCCCTGGGGAGGGCCGGCCCTCCCGCGGGCAGGGGTCCCGCTGCCACCCCGCCGGCCCCTCCCCCGCCCCCGCAGCCCCCACCGCCCCCGCGCGTCTGTTTGGAGAAGAAAGCGGACCAATTTGTTTTCATTCAGAATCACTTAAGATCCCATTTTGGAGAAATGAAAAGGGAAAAGCGCGCTCCCCGCGCCCGGCCCGCTGGGTGCCCGCTCGTGCCCGGCTGCGCGCTGGGGGGGGGGGGTGGGGGGGCGCCCCTCCCCCTCTTCCTCGGGCCCCCTCCCCCTCCTGCCTCCCCCCCCCCCCCCCCTCCCGCACCCGGGCCGCGGCTCCCGGCCCCAGGGCAGCCGGCCTGCAGGCCCCCGGCGGCCAGGCCGCGCTCATCTGCATGGAGCGCACACTCGCGGCCCATCTGCAAAGGCGCAATTAAACGCGGGGGGCGGGGGGCGCCCGAAATTAGCATTTCCGCGGCCATCTGGCGCGAGGAGCGGGCGCGGCCGGACAAAGGGCGCCGGGCGAGGGGAGAGGCGAGTGTGCCGCGGCATTGACCTGCAAATGAGGCTTTGTCAACGCATTAAAGCTGGCCGGACCCCCGACCCCGCTCCCGCCCCCGCCGCCCGGCCCGCGCGGCCCCTCGCGGCCCAGGCCTCGGCCTGGCACCGGGAGGCTTGGGGCGGCCTGGGCCGCTCTGGGTCTGCGCGGGAGGCAGGCTGGGCGCCCCGGAGCCCCCCTGTCCGGGCCGGGCCCTACCGCCACGAGCCCGGGAGACCCGGCGCTTGCCCCCCATAATTGCCCCTCTGGGCCTTTTATTGCCCTGCCTACCTACCGCCCGGGTAGGGTTTTCTGGGAATTCTGCTAGATCCTTTCTAGAATCCCGGCTGGCGGGCTGGGTGGGCGTGGATGGTGGGGGCCAGGTTGGGAAGTTCTACATTGCAGAGATACTGAAAGCTGGCCTAGTGGCCACCTGGGCAAGTTTTTGGAATTTTCCCCATGGTATTTAACGCCTGGAATATTTTTTTTAATGTTTATTTGGGGGGGGGGAGGGGCAGAGGGGGAGAGAGAGAGAGAGAGAGAGAGAGAGAGAGAGAGAGAGAATCCCAAGCAGGCTCCATGCACGGCATGGAGACTGACGCGGGTCTCGATCCCTCCACAGCAAGATCATGACTTAAGCTAGTGTCGAGACTTGGATGCTTAGGGGACCGAGCCACCCAGGCGCCCCAGTGCCCCGAATCTCTGATAACCGTGACTTACAGATGCTTTACAGGCCTTAAAAGTCAGGGGCCACCTTTGGCAATGACTCGTTGCTTTCGAAATTGGGGATCTGGGGTCCAGAGGCCAGCCACTGCTCATAATCTTTCTTTCCTTGCCCCGACCAAACCCTCAGGAACTCAGAAATGTGTGAGAGGGTGCCTGAGGGCCATGGGCAGAGAGACGAGGTGGGCGCCCCGTGGCCCGAGGGAGCCTGCAGAGAGGCCCGGGTCACCTGGTGCCCCTCGAGGTCTCTTGTGCTTTAGACAGCATTGCTCAGACTCTGGTACCCCCAGAGGCCTACGGCTGGTATGAGGCACAGAGGACACTGCGTGGCTGTCTCTGGGCCTCAGTTTCCCCAGGCGGGCCAACAGAATTCTTGGCGATGTTGTTCAGGGTGTTGTCCATCTGGGACTACTGTCCTTCTTCCCCATCGGCACCTGCTCCCAGCGTGTGGAGGGGGCCCCTGGCCCAGCCTGAGGGTAGTGGGGAGGCTTCCTGAAGGAGGCAGGTCTGGGGCCGAGGGAGGGGGGAGAGGGGCGCTTGCCCATCCTGGGGTCAGCTGGGCGGGGCTCGGGCCTAGGATCCTGGTCAGGGTGTATGAGGAAGACGCTGGGAAGGGCTGGGTCCTAAAGCTGTGAGTACTAGGCGGCATCATGATTTTGGGGGACCCTCACGTATCTCCCTTTAGCAGTGGCCAGAATGTCCTTAACCCCAGGGTCAGATCCGGTCTCCCTCAGACCTTCCTGCTGGGGCGCCAGCGCCAGCTTAAAAGAGCAAGCTTTAAGTCGAGCGGCCAGCGACACTCCAGAGGAAATTAGTCTGCCAACACCTTTTCTTGGAAACTGGGGTCCAGGGACCAGTGTTGGAACACTGAGTCTCTCAGACGGGGGCAGGCAGACTGGGAGGGTGTGGGTGTGCAGGGGCATCCCGCGTCGTACATCCCGCTGCCAGGCGGCAGGAGTGGGGGCTCTGGCTGACATCCGCCCCGGGGACCAGGGGTTCTCCCATCTGCGATGTGACTGAGTGACCCTCGTCCTGGTCTGTGGGCCACACAGGTTGGGGGGGGGGGGGCCACAGGTCCCTGGGAGGGTGGGCACGTGAGACTGGGTGGGGCATTTCTACACCCGGGTCTTGCATTTTTGCCGTGTAAATGGGCTAGGGTAACCCCTTCCTGCCCTCATCACGAGGGTGCCGGGAGGTACGATGCCTGGGACGTGGTAGCACCCGGCATTCAGATCTTCGGAAGCTAGAACAAGGCTCATCGGACAAGGTGCGAGGTGCCCCACAAAGCAAAGTCAAGTCAGTCATGATGATGGTGAGGACGGGGCCCCGTCTGTGCTGGGTCTGTGCCTGGGGCCTGGTGCACAGTGCCTTGTTCCCCCAAATCTCTGGGGGCGTGTCCATGGAGGATGGGGTACAGAGAATTTAAGAAACCTGCTCTCCCGATGCTGCCTTCAAAATTCTCCAGATGTGGGAGGTGGGTAGGGGGGGGTTTGGGGCTGGGGAGGCATGTGGGGTGGAACCCTAGGGGCTCCGGGTGTGGTTCCTAATGGGCGTCTTCCATTCTCCAAGGTCAGTTCCGAGCCATCAGCAAACACTGGAGCCTGGCACCCAACGTTGTGAATGGCCATGTTCCCTGCTCTTGTCCTCAGGAGCTCCCGGGCCCAGCTGAGCTGGCCTCCTGCGAATTGGAAGTTTCTAGACAAATGCCCGAGGACCCTCTCGGTTATGTCATGCAACCCCCCCATCCCCCCCCCCCCCCCAGAACTGAGGGGGCGCTGCTGTCTGTAGGGGACACAGAAGCAGTGCTCACCGAGAGCTATGAGGGGAAGCCCGGGCCACGTTTGGTTGGCCCTTCAGAAAGGCTTCATGGAGGAGGGGCCCCAGACCCTGGGCTGTGTCGAGTGAGTAGGAGTTTGGTAAATGGAGAAGGGGAGGAGGGGCCGATCTGGAGGGTAGTGGAGGTGGTGGTGGCCACACGGGCACGTGGGAGCAGCTGGGACAGCGGTGCATAGATGGGGGGGGGGGAGAATGGGGCTCCTCCTGCCCTGGGTTTCCAGTCTCTGCTTCCTGCAGTGGGTTGAGCCGATATTCATGCCTCTAGCTACAGGACGCTCTTTTCAGCGTGACCAGCCGGGCGGAAGAGCTGAGAGGCAACTCGTGGCCCCGCGTCCGGAGAGCGGGACTGTCTCTGGGCCGAGCCCTGGCCGGGACTGGATGCCGGAGCGGGAACCCGGGCGGCCTGGGGGGCGTGCTGGAACCCGGGTCCTCGCCGTGGAACCTGAGTGCCCCCAGCGGCTGTGCGGCCCGGCCGCCCCGGGAGGGCAGGACGCACGGGTACAGCTCCGTTTCCCTGCTCGCTCGGTCCCTCGCTTCCTTCCTGGCCCACACGCGGCCGACGGGACAGAAGACAGAGCTGCCGGAGACCCTTACTGGAAGAGAGACGACCTCCTTCTGCTTGGGGGTCAGCCGGGCCTGGGGCCGGCGCCTGCGAGGTCGCAGGCCGCACCCAAACGCAGGGGCCAGGGCTGAGGGTGGGGAGAAGGCGGTAAGAGACAGACCCCAAGTCACGCTGGGCCTGTCCCGCAGCAGAGGGAGGGCAGGGGCGAGCGCCTTCTCTCCTTGACGCAGCTTGTGTGTTGACCTTCTGCCCGGACTGCCCGTCCCCCCGCTGCTGGCCCACGTGTGACGCGGGCACGGGAGTCTGTGTCCAGGGCGGCAGGCCGGGTCCCGCAGACCTTGGCCCTCTCCCGCCCACCCACCTACACCGTTCCCTCCAGCGTCTCACCCTCCCGTAGTGGCTGCTCGGGCTGCTCCCCTTTGGGCCGCCGCCTCCTGCCGCTCGTCCACGGGGGACCCCGAGGCAGGGCGAGGGCGGGGGGCGGGTCTGGGGAGTCAGACGCACCCCGTGCCACGCAGTCCTCTCCTCACCTGGGCAGAAACCTGGGCAGGCAGGTCACGTGTCCTGGCCTCAGGTTCCTCATCTATAAAATGGGGGCAGGAAGCCTTGCCTGTTGTGTTGGGCCCGGGCAGGAGGCCCGTGTCTTTTAACGATCAGCGTGGAGGGTCCCCGGGGTCGCTCTGGGCTGCCTGCTCTGTGTGAGGCCCCAGAGGTCTTGCCTGCTCGTCCACCTGCCCTCACACCTGCCCTGGGTCCCTGTGTCCCCAGGCGTGGTCCCCTGAGCAGGCAGTCTGAGCAGCACTGGCTCCTGGAGGCCGGGGCCTGGGTGTGGGAGGGCCCAGGCGGGGGTGGCGGCCACCAGGTCGGGCCAGGCGGGCTCGGCACGGGCTGAATGGCGCTCTGTCCTGCCGCCCGCGCCTGTCTGCCGCGGGCATTCGCTTTGCTGGAGCTGCAGGTAGATGCTGTGAGGCCGGGTGACCTTGGAGCCCGGGGCGCGGGCGTCTCGGAGCCAGGCGGGGCTGGGGGGGGGGCGGTACACAATGAGGCCTTTTCCCAGGGGAACAGGGGGAAAGCAATCTGCCCGCGCCCCCGGCCTCGAGGGCTGCTGGCAGGGAGAGGGGCTGCTGGGGTGGTGCTGCCAGGCCTTGGCAGGGCTGGAGGGAGGCTGGGCCAGCCGGGCGCCGGGTAACCGAAGCCGCTCGGACGCACGCGGGGTATTGTGGAGCGTTCTCAGGGCTCCGCCTGCTTCACCTTGAGGCTGGTGGCAGGGGGACGGCCGGGGGGGCTGGAGGAGAGGACTGCTGGCGCGTGCCGGGGGGGCGGGGGGGGGGAGGCTGTGACCGGCCACCTGCTGGCCTCTGGCCTCCCCTGGCAGCTGGAGTTCCGCAGGAGGTGAGGGCAGGGCTGGCTCTTTCTTGCTCGCTTCGTGGGAGGCAGGGTGGCGAGGAGGTTCAGGGCTGCCTGGCGGTAATGAGTCAGGACGGGGGTGCCTGCTTCCCCCAACAGGGGGCCCGCGTCCAGAAGTGTCTCCGGCGGACTCACGCATTCATTTGCTCATTCGGCCGTCCCACAGCCACCCACTGCGCGTGCCCACCTGGCCGCCTGCTGGCCCAGCCAGCTGGGTCCGACCCCGACAGGAGGTGCCCTGTGCGTTGCAGCTGCTTCCTGTGAGCCTGCAGCGTCCTTTGGGGGCACCGGGGCTGCCCCGCCCCGCGGGCCGACCAGGAGCTGAGCCAGGACTGCCGGGTGGCGCTCTGGAGAGCGAGTCGGGCTCCCGCGGGCCGGGTGGGTCCGGGCGCCCCCAGTTGTGCCCTTTAGTGGGGGGTGCGGACTGGGTTCGGGCAGGTGCACCATGGAGGCTCCCCGGTGGCCACATGGCCGAGGGGTGGTGACCCGGGGCCCCAGGTACACGTGAGCTTGGACACGGGGGCTGCACCTGCTGCACACCTGCCTGGAGAAGTGTGCCGCCCCGTGGCCTCCTGGCGGGAAGAGGGAGGTGGGGTGATGGCTGAGGGGACTGTCCCTTTCCAGACTGTGGACTCGGGGTGTTTGGAGACACGCAGTGACGATGTGTGTGTGTCTTTGCCTTGAGCAGAGAGTCAAAGGGAAAACAGTGGGTTCTGAAAGACGCTGACGGGACCTCAGGGCGCTGTGGGCCTGAGAAGCCGCCACAGAAGATTCAGGAAGCACCTACCCTGTGGCCTCGCTCACAGCCGATGCAACTCCGTGGGATGGGACGTGGTCTCGCCCACATGTGACCGATGGGGAAACTGAGGTACGGAGGCCTTGTGCTCCTGGCCCGAGTTCACAGGCTTCAGAAGCTCTGAACCCGTTCCCCCAACATTGGACAGCGGCCTGAGCCTCGGTTTCCCTTTGTGTAAGTGGTGGTTCTCAGTGGCTGTGGTGTCTCTGAGGTCTCTCCCGGGGGTGGTGGGGAGGGAGCCGTGCCCCCACGGACCTGTCCCTGAACGGGGCTGCTTGGGATCGCCCCGAGGCCCGGGGAGCCCAGCCTCGGGTCAGGAGCCCACAGGCCCCGCGCGCAGGGCCGGCCAGTCAAGTGGAAGGCCCAAGTTGATTGTTGTGGCCTCCTTTTCCTTTCCAAAGGCCTTTTGACGCAGTCCTGTGGACGGGAGAGGGGATTTGATTAAGACCCTTTGAAATTACTTAATGACATTACCCACCGTCCCGACAACTCCCTTCAGAAAGCCTTTCTCGAACGGCCTCCCGCCCGCCCCCCCCCCCCCCCCCCCTTCCAGGACGGCCCTTCTCCCAGGCAATGCTGTGGTCCCCGCGGCCCGCCCAGGCCCCAGCCCATCATCCGCCAGGGCCTCTGCATCACCTCCCCCTCAAGTGCCTGGGGCAGCCCTACCCCGGCCGGCCTCTCCCAGCACGAGCCTCCTCTCCCTGAGCCCGCGATCCATCTCCGACCTGTCACCCCCATTGTCCTTGGCAGAGGGGCTGTGGCCCCGCCTTCTTGGGAGTGGGCTTAGGGCTCCCCGTGCGCCTGCCCCAGGCCCCTGGGGCCGGTCCTCTGGCCTCAGGGGGTGTCCCGTGAGCAGTCACCTGAGGCTTTTGAGGCCAGTGCTGGCCTTGCCGAGAGGGGCTGCTCCTCCCTGGGCCCCTGCTGGCTTCCTTCGGCCGTTCCAGAAGAACCAGATGGAGAGTCATGAGGCCCTTGCCTAGCATCAGGCCAGGTGCCGCCCCGCAGCTTTCCCGTTCAACGAAAGTGTGCTGCGGACGCTCCTGTCCAGCGATGGTTCCGTGTTACTGCGGTGTCTGAGGGCGCGTTCCCGTGTTCGGGGACACGCGGCCTCCCTGAGCTCCGCGGGCTCTGTCGCCGGCGCCTGGTCGTGAGGCTGCTGTGGCTTTTGTGCTGCCTTCTTTTCTGCTTCGCGTCCTGCTGGCCGCTCTGTGGGGCTGGGGCCACCGCGACCAGCTGAAGTCCACGGACGCTGGGTGCCCTGCCCAAGGATGCATGGCGAGACAGTGCGGAGCTAGGATGGGAACAGGAGGATCCCTGGCTCCTAGCTTTAGTTTTTCCTGCATCCCCACTGCTTTCCCTCACATTCCCAGGGGAGGCCATTCTTGCACCGTGTGTGTGTTGAGGGGGTGGTGGGGGAGGGATAAAAGTAAGGAATAACCAAAATGAATTCAGTGGGGGTTGGTCGATTGAATCAGCAGTTAGGCCTGTACCGGTTTCTTGAGGATCTGCGGGGGAGCTTGGGATGTTCTTGCGTGGCAGGAGCAATGGCAGCCTTGTTGGAACCAGTGAGCATGCCTTGATGGACCACCGGCACTTGGCCGTTGGGCGGGTGGTAGTGCTTCCCGGCTTCTTGGCCGACGAGGACCAGCAGAGGAGCTGTGTTCAACCCACGCACAAACTAGGAATTTTCTATATCTTGTCCTCGGATCTGCCCTCTCTGGTCTTTCAATCTCATCTGAGAAGGTCAGCTCCTGCTTTAGCTGCCCTCCAGCTTCCTAGCCTGGCCACAGACTTCTGTGCCACTGAAGTCCTGTCTCTTCTCTGAGGCTTTTCCGGTGCAGATTCACGCAGACAAGTGCCACGTGGGGCCGGCTGTGCCCTGGGCCTCGGTTTCCCCAGCTGCCCCAGGTGGGGTGGGCCCGTGTGCCCGGAGGCTTCTCTGTTCCAAGTGTCTCCCTCCCCCAGCACGGTCCGTGCTCCCCCCGAGCACCCCGGGTGTGGTGCTCCCTCACGGTGTGTTTTACCGTTTCCTACCCGCTTCCTGGGGCAGCGGGCCGGCGTGATTGATCCAAGCGGCTCTTGTCTCCTGCTTTGATGTTACAAAGATCACACGCTTCCTACAGGCTATAGAGACCAGGGGGAAATTTCGCAGAGCAGGGTAGGGAGGGGGCTGGGGCGGGAGAGGAGGAGGGGGCGGGGGTTTCAGAGTCGTGGGCAGGTGGGGGTCCTGGACGCGGAGCCAAGCAACAGGCTCTCAGCTCAGTCTCCACACCCCTGCTCCTGCAACCTGGGTCCCCACGCAGGAAGCAGGAGGAGGCCAGGCTCCCGACAGACACCAGGACGGGCCCTCCTCAGGGTGAGGGGCCACTGCCCAGACACGTGTGAACCTGGGCCTGGGGACAGGTGGGGGGGGGGGGGGTGGGTGTAGCTGTGCCTGCAGGGCGGGCTCGGGGACAGAGGCTCCGAGTGAGAGGAAGGGAGGGTCTGAGCATTCTCTGGTGTCCAGGAGGCCCAACTGGGGCAATTTCCTCTCTCTCACCTTCTGCCTCACTAAGGTGCCTGGGGTGCTGGGGACTGTTGGAGGGGGTAAGGATGTGGGGAGACCTCAAGCACCCCCACAGCACCCCTGGTGCCTCACAGGGGTGCTGCCGGGAGGGCCAAACGACAGAATCGAGCCCAGGAGGTCATGGAAGGACCCGCTGAGAGAGCAGGATCCTGGGTTCAGAGTGGACCCTTCCCCCTTGCCACACGGCTGGCACCTGAGGAACGGGCAGGGAAGGGTGGTGCCCTGGCCGCAGGGACCTTCGGATGGGGCGGGACAGTGGCCCCTGCTCTGGTGCTAGAGAAGATCCTTTTTCAGGCCGCTGTCTCTGGCCCCCCCCCCCCCCCCCGCCACCCCCGTCCCAGGAGCCCCGGCCACATCTGCCTCTAGCCACCCATCCCCCGCCCCAGCTGTCCGGCCACGTCAGTCAAAACACCTGCCTGATCCCCTCCTTCAGGGCACAGGGCGGCGGACTCCCCAGATGGCACGGCCCGGTGGAGCCGTGCCCATGTCCGGGCATGTCTGCAGCCCCCTGGTGCCACCAGCCTCTTTCCAAACCCTCATTGTATCCCTTAATTTAACTGGCACTTCCTGAGTACCCAGCGCCCGGCCATCCTTGTGGTCTCAAAGTCCCAGGAAAGCCTCTTCTCCAGTGGCACGTCGTGGGCACGGCTCCTGACCCCAGCCCGGCGGGGGTGCTGTGCCCGCTGGCGGCTCGGGGCCCGGCACAGGGATAAGTGGGGGCCGGCCTGGCCGGAGACTCGGGGGCTCCGGGGCGGGGGGGGGGGGGGGACGTGCCATGTGGCTCACAGGGCCTCTGGGGCTGGCTTGGGCAGGACGGGAGCGGCCTGGGGCATAGGACGGCTCTCTCTGGCTTCCGCCCGCGGCCTGGGGGGTGAGGCTGGATGCGGGAGGGGCCGAGACATTGCCCCGAGGGGTCACGCGGGCCTGGCAGGAGGGGTGCATCCAGAAGGTCGAGCCCAGCACCCAGGAACCTCCCGGGCGGTCTGGTCTGTCTGGTGCCTTTATTAAGCACCGACTGTGTGCCAGATGTGGGCCCAGTGCCTACATGTCTTTGCTCCCTCCCCCACACCCTTTTGAGGGGCACCTTCACGGTTCCCATTTCACAGACACTCGGTGGTAGGCCAGCCCCCCGCCCCCCCCCCGCCCCCAGACTGAGCGACCCTCGGGTGGGGCCCGCACGGGCCTCGGAGCCCGGCCCCCGTGGCCGAGCCCAGCGTCTGCGAGGTGCCACCCGCCCGGCTCCAGAGGGCACGCCCGTGGGGGAGGGGGACCCAGCCCGGGGAGGGGGGGGGCCCCGGGGAGCGGCCGCCCCCACCCTGTCACCCCAGCAGATGCTCCCAGCACCCATCGGACGCTGAGGGGCTCGAGAAGGGAGCCCAATTTGGAGACAAAGGCCGGGGGCTGCGGACGAATATCCGTGGGCATTGTCGGCGGCGAGAGCCAGGCAGCCGCGTGCTCGAGGTCCACAAAGGGGTGGGGGAGGGGCCGCCGGTGGGCCTGGGCTGCACATGCCACCGTTGCCCGGGCGACGGCCCTCTCCCGGAGAGGTCTGCTGGGCCATTGTCCGGGGCACACAGGATGTGTCACACACCAGATGGCCGTGTGCTGTCTAAGTCAGTTATCGGGGGACAGAGTGAAGGAATGCGGCCGGCGCGGCGGGCCGGGGCGCCATCTGTTCCCCCAGACCGCGGGCACCGGGCGGGCATTGAGCGCCCGGCCGGCCGGGCCCAGCCTCCACCGCGGGCTTTAATTAGCTAATTCCATAATTGGGCTTTATTTCAGGTAAATTGCCCGTCCAGGAGTGAAGCACTCAGGCACTTTGTGTTCAGTCGATAATACGGAAAACAAAGCCGGGCTGGGTGCAGGGGCCGTGCCCTGCCCAGATGGGCGGCCCCGCCACAGCACACCGAGGGCCGGGGGGCCGGGGGGCCGGGGGGCCGGGGGGCCTGGGGCGCCGCGGAGGGCCCTGCTCTCCAGCCGGCCGCTTCCTGGGGTTTCCACAAATGTTTACCCAACAAGGAAACAACAGCTTTTGCCTTTCCAGTAATTGTTGTTCCCGCCCCTCCCCCGGTGGGTGCAGGGGTGGTGGGGGGGGGGGAGGCCACGGGCCCTGCGCCGCCCCTCCTGTCCTCCCCCGCCCTGGCCCGCGCTGGTCAGGCCAGATGCCGAGTCCCCACGGTGGGAGCCCCCCAGGGGGCAGCGGCCCATTGGGGCGCAGCAAGGCGGGGACCCGGGGCCCTCCCTTCCCACAGGGGCCCGGGCTTCCCCTCCATCGGAAACCTGGGCCGCCTGTCCCGACGCTGGCCTCCAGCGGCTTCCAGAGACCCGACTCTCAGCCGCCCCCAGCCCTGCTGGCCTGGGAACGTGGGTGGGTGCTGGAAGGAGAACAGGAGGGCACAGGGGTCCCAGACGATGGGGGAACAGGTGTGTGCAGCGGACTCACCCCCCACCCCGGCCGAGGGTGACTGCTTGGGGGGCCACGCAGAGTGCCGTGGGCGCCCCTGGGGTGGGGTGAGGGCGGGCTGGGGCTCCCCTGGCACGTGCCCCCAGCCTGCTTGACTCTGGACAGGCCCGAGGGAGCCCCTTGTTACTGATGGGGAAGTCAAGGCCTAGAGGGGGGGTAGGCATGTCTGTGCAGGGGCCCTGCACCCCGCCCCCTGCCGTGGGGATCCAGTCTCTGCTCCTTGACCTCCTTAAAGGGAGGGTGGGCCCGGACGTGCCCACTGCTGTGGTGCAGCTCGGCCCAGGGCCGGTCTGCCTGGGGGCGGGGGGGGGGGACAGACGAGTGTTCCCCTGGGTGGCTCTGCCCCCCTCACCCCCGCATCCACAGCTCCGACCAGGCCTGGATTGAGTGTTGGGTCCTACCAAGGTGCCTGCCTTCCCCAGGGGCTCAGGGGCTGCTGGGAGACAGGCGGCGACCACATCTTGGCCACGCCAGGCGCCCACAACAGCCCCAGTCAGGAGCCATGCCAACCAAGGCTGCAGCCTTTGACGGGATCCACAGCCTCTGCGAGCTCTCTCAACACTGGCCCCCTCCTCTGTGACACAGACCGCGAGTTCCTATGTAGCAGCCACCTGGGCACCTACCTGTAAGGGGACTGGGGGGATCCTGTCCACCGGGCAGGAGGCGAAGACAGCTGGACCGGGAGGTGGGGTGGCCCAGGTAGGCGCGCAGGGGAGGGCTGGGAGCTGTCCTGTCCACACCAAGCCTTGTGGCCCAAGAAATGACAGCTGGTGTGTGGGCCGTGGGCCTGGAGGACATGGTCCCTGAGCTCCAACCCTGTGCGTGTCTGAGGACAATGACCTCACCCATCACCCCTGTCCCTTGGAGGAGTCACAAGGCCTGGAGGGGCTGCTTCCCTTGAGGGGCTTCCAGAGAGAGCAGGAGGGGGCTGCGAGCTGGGCCCCGGACCGAAGAAGCGATTTCAATACAAGGAGGTGAGGGTGGGAAGAACATTCCAGCAAAGGTGCCAACAGCAAAGGGGCAAGGCCTGGATGGCAGGCCATGTTTCCTTCCCTCTGCTCAGCTCGTGTGGACAAAGCTGACCTCGGTGCTGGCTATGGGGACGGGGCAGTAATGGCCTGGGCTCGAGGTGCCCGTGGGTCACTGGGAGGGACCCTCCTGCCAGCGGGCTGGCTCCGGGCCTCTTCTCCTTCCCTGGGGCAGGGCAGACGGGCCCAGGGTGCTCCCCAGGAGGACAGGCGTGTTCCAAGGATGGGTCGCTCCCTCAGGAATCCAGGCGAGCGCAGGGCCCAGACAGATTTCGTGACTCCACGTTTATTAGGAAAAGCGTCACAATTAAGAGTCAAAATCATACTGTGAAACTCATTAAAACACAGATTCCAAATCACCTTAAATTATTCTGATTTCTGTGAGACGTGACGCCCGGGAGGAGCCCCTGTCCCATGCTCGGACCGTGACAGCCTCACACAACTCCTCGCCCAGCAGCCGGCCAGGGGACACGACGGTTCTGTGCCTCTTTCCAGCTGATCGGACCTGGCGGGGAGCTGAGGCGGGGGCCGCACGCGGGGCAGGGAGTGAGCGGGAGAAGCTGCCAGTCCAAAGTGGGGGACATTCCACCCCCAGGGGAGCACTCTGGGGACCGCGGTGGGCTGGTCCCTCCTGCCGGAAGCCGTGGCCCAGGCCTGGGGCCTGCTGAGCGGGGCTCCGGGGCCTCCGTCATGGGCATCCTTGAGTTGGCATGGGCTGGGCCTGCCCTGCCCTGCCTGCCTTCTCCAGGGGTCCTGGGTTCGAGTCTGAGGGTGTGGTACCCCCAGACCCTGTCCAGGCTGCCCCTCTGTCTCCTCTCAGGAAGCCCCCTAGGGCCTACCAGGGTGGGCCTGCACTCCCTGTGCTGTCTCTTGGCCGTACGTGGGATGGACCCAGTGCCTCGGGTGTCCAGCCTGAGCCCTGCCACTGTGTCCCAACTGCCACACGAGTGATGTGGGGTCCACGGTATGGTCTCAGAGCCGAGAGGGGCCCCCCGAACCCAGCCAAGTTCTAGTACCCGCTGGCTGGGGAGAGGCGGCCTCAGGGACCCTTTAAGAGCAGGCTCTCGGGGCAGCGTGGCTCACGGGGGGGTCTGGGGCCTGCGAGGGAGGGGCCGGTGACCCAGGGGGCCGCTGCTGGGTGGGAGGTGGGCCCGGCCGCCCGGGGCTCCTCCGGGCCTTCCCTCGAAGGCCTGGGGCCCCGAGCCCCCATCAGGACCCCTCCTCGGGGCCCCTGCGGGGCACAGTCAGCTGCTCGTAGGTGGGCAGGGCGTTGCCCGGCAGGAAGAGCTCAGGGTTGGTGGGGCCGCAGGGCTGCACCTGAGCCCCGCCGCCGCTGGGGGGGCGGCTCCCCGGGGGGGCCGCCGTGGTGCAGGGACAGCAGCTGCTGAAGCATGTCCGTGATGAGCACCAGCCTCTGGTCCAGCTGCGCCACCTGTGGAGACGGGAGCAGAGGTGAGGCCGGTGGGGGCAGCCCAGGTGTGCACGTGGCCTCGGGGGCCCCGGGCTCCGAGAAGCCCGGGGGCGGGAGGTGACTTCGTGCAAATGCGCCCGGGCCCCGGTCATGCCCGTGTGCGCGCGGAACGAGCCCACGTGTGTCCGGGCCCCCCCCCCCTCCGCCCCCGCGCGTGTGTCTGCACTTGTGCAAGAGGCCCTCCCGCCCCTTCTCCCGAAAGTGGAGCCCTGGGAGGGGCTCGAGGGTCACGGGGTGGGGTCCGCCCTCCGCCTGACCCCTCTGCCCCCCTACCGACGGCACCACCGTCTTCCCGCTGAGCCAGAAGATCAGGACCCCGTGTGCGCCGACCCCCCCAGGGGTCAGGCCAGGGTCCCCGGCGCTCTTTCTGGCCACGTGGCCCGACGCTCTGTTTCAGTAGTCTGTTCTGCTCTGGGCACTGGGGCTGCCCCTGGTGGACAAGACAGGGCCACCCCATGAAACCGGAAGCGAATGCGGGCGCAGCACGGCCCGGGGCCAGCGAGCGCTTCCCCGGCAGGGGCTGCTGGGTAGCCAGCCAGGAGTGCAGGGTCGGGGGCCAGGCTGGGGCGGCGCAGGGAGTCCCGGTGGGCCCTGGGTTGGGTCCTGCCCGCAGGGAGTAGGCCAGGAGGCGTGCCGAGCCGGTGAGCCGTGGGCCCGTGGGGTCCGGGTGTGGGCCAGGGTCTGGGGTCATGGTGCCCTTGAGGGTGATTCCTTCCCGGTGCTCCATCAGAGAAGAAATCAGGCCTTCCTTCCGCTGCCTGGGGTACCGGGAGCACCGGGAGCGGTGGGGACGGGAGAGGAGGAGCACAGTTCTACCTGAGGGCTCCGTCCTGGGCCGCCCGGGGCCCACTTCCCCGGGACCGGGCAGAGCCGGGTGCTGGCTGGCCGGCCCCGGGGAACATGGCTGCGGGGCGAAGTGGCCTTAAACCCCCGAGGGCTGGAGACCCAGGAGCTGGTCCCCAGGGCGGCCCGCCCCCCTCCTGCCCACCCTAGACCCGGAGCTGGAGGGGAGGGCAGGGGAGGGAGGGGATGGTCGAAACAAGATGCAGACGGGGTCCCTCCTGAGGAGCTGAAGGAGTCCCTTCACCTGAGACCCTGTACCAGGTAGGCCAAGACGGGGGCCAGAAGGAGAAACCCCCGTCCCAGCAGCAGCCCCCCTCCATCAGAAGGGCTGTGGGAGGGGCCCTGCCCTTTCCCCAGAGGCAAAACCCGGGTGACCCGTCTCCCAGCTCTGTGGGGCTGAGGCCCGTGCCTCCCTCAGATGGAGCTGGGTCTGAGACGTAACCTGCGTAAGGTCCCCGGACAGGGGCCTGATCTCCTCTTCTCCCGGATAAATCTGGTGCCGGAGCCCCGGCTGTAGAGGGAAGGGGAAGGGGAGTGGGGCTTCTCTGGCTCAGCTGCGGTGGGGCCTGGGGCCGCTCCGCTCAACCACCCCCCGAACACCCCCCAGATGACCGTCCAACACCCTCGTTCTCTGTAGAGCCATTTGGAGGCCACTGACCGAGGCCCCAAGAAGACGACTTGCTCACGGCCACCGGCCGGGACCCCCCGCCTCTCCCATTTCACCCCTGCGGCCCCCACCCCTGGGCTTCTGTGCCGGGAAGACACGCATGTCAGGCAGGGAGGGGTCAGGGCAGAGGCAGCCGGTCCCGGGAAGGGGTGAGAGCAGGGGTCTGGGCTGAGCTCAGAAGGCTGAGTGGACACTCACAGTGACCGAGACAGGAGGCGACGCGGCGGGGGGGGGCTTGCTCGCCGTCACAGCCAAACCCCACCTCCCTCCCTGGCCCGAGACTCCCGGGGCCCCTCAGTTCCACTACCTGTGGGAGCCCTGGGAGGCCCACGGGAAGTCATCTGGGCTCCCCGAGGCCTGCACACCACTGGCTTTGAACAAGGCACATCCGGGCGTGGCCCAGTGGCACTTAACTGGCCCCAGCTCGGGTATCGATCGGTTTGGCATTAATTAAAGCACCAAGTTCATTACAGAAGAGAATCTGTGGTTTCATAAGCTTTCACCCTACGGCACGTGCACATCTGTCGAAGCCCCCAGGTGTGCATGTGGGTACGGAAGCCTTTACAGGGTGTTCTGGGGCAAAGAGGAAACAGAGGTGTGGCAGGGATGCGGGAGGGGCGGGGGAGGCCGGGCCTCTCCTGGCCACCTGGGCACCGTCCTGCGGTCCGTGCTGGGGCCGGCAGGGGTGCGGTGAACGGTGGTGGGGAGGGGGGGCCAAGCCTTCCAGAGCCCTCCCGGCCCCTTCCCCCGGAGCCGTGCCCCTCCTGGAGCTCAGTGGCTGGCCTTGGTGCCACTCCCTGCCCCCAGGGCTACCTTGGGCTCAGCTGCTGGCTCTGAGCACCCCAAGTCTGCCCTGTACTTCCCAGCCCCTAGGCCCTGCCCCTCAAGGCTGATGGAGCCCGACACTCTTGTGCTTGGGGGCAGGGCATCAGGGTGGTCCCGGGACTCATGCAGCAGCCCCTTGGCAGGGGCCCTACTCGCCCGGGGCCGGTGGGCTCCGAAGGGCCCGAGCTGGGGTGGCGGGCGGGTAGCTCCTGTCTGGCCTGGGGCCTGACTCTGTCACTTCCCAGCGAGACGGTCCCTGAGGTGGCCTTGTCCTGCGCTCTCTCTTCTCCACTTGGGCACAGGTGACTTTGTCCCGCTTACACGGTGGAAGGTGACGCGATGAGCACTCAGAGGGCCGGGGTAGCTGCCGTGGGCCACAGAGGTGCGTCCACCTGGCGGGTGCCCAGGGGAAGGCCGCCGTGCTCGGGCCCCGGAGCCGCTGGGGCAGATGGGTTTTGGGGATCTGGGACCTCATCCTTCCTTGCAATCTGATAGGGACTGAAAGACTAAGGCCGACAAAAGCGCCCTTGTTCCTGGTCTCCACTCAGCAGACGATGCACGCGGCCCTCGCAGGAGCAAAAAGCAATTAGAGTAAAAGCTAGCGAGAGGGCCCCGGGCGGCTGGTGATCAAACCCGAGGCGACAGGGTTCCTGTGTGATGTGGTTATGAATTTGTTTTCAAAAGAAAATCTTGAAAAAGAGTCTTTCAAGGGAAATTTTTGCAGAACCTGCCTGGCCTTGATCCCAGCCCCAGATCTGCTGATGGCCCTGGCCGCACTGGTGGGAGACAGCCAAGGGGTGGTGGGGGGTGGGGGGACACCAAGGCCTGGGGCTTGAGGGAGGGAGCCCCCTGCTCTGGGAGGCAGCTCGCGGTGCCCTGGGGCCACGGGCGGTCAGGGTCTCAAGGTGGGGCAGGACCTGCTCTCGGGACATCTGAGAGCCGTCTGTAGGGTCCCGGGACGAAGGTCACTTGGGCCCTCCTGTTTGCAGACTGTCCAGGACCCGTGTGGGCTGCAGGGAGTTGGGGGTCCGAGGCTCAAGGCACGCAGGAGTGTGGGGCCCCGGCTGGCTCCACGCTGGCTCACACGCCAGGGACATGCACGGGGACATGGCTGCCAGGACTCAGCCCGTCTGTATAACCTCACCTTTCACCTGCCCTCCGTCCGTCCTGCAGGCCCCCAGCTCTCCCCCTCCCATGTCACAGATACCAGGGAGGTGCGGGAGTGAAGGCCCAAGGAACGTGGGGGCCCTGGGGCTGCTGCCGGCCGTCTTCTCCCCCCCCCCCCCCCGGCTGCAGACCTGAGACACCTGCAAGGTCCCCGTTCTCCCGGCCCCACCACTGCCGAGCCCATTAGACGGCGAAGCGGCTGCGGTCCAGGTGCACCTCGAGTCCCTGGAGGCTTCCTGGAGGAAGGGGTGTGGTGGCCCACAGCTGGGGGCAGGGCTAGGAGGGACTCGGGGTAGGGGTAGCTTCCCCCAGCCAGGAGGGAGCCCTGTGCTGGAAAGCTCAGGGCAGAAGCCCGCCTTGCCTGTCCAGGGCCCCAGGGCCCCAGCAGCACCCCAAAGTCTCACCCCAGAGTCTCCCGCCACCCCTTCCAAACACACAGAGCTCATGCGAAGCCCCCAACACAGGGTGGGACACGGGGTCTGAGGAGTGAATGCCGACCGGCCCGCCCCATGACACAGCCCGGCCACGCCGAGCGGGACCACGGGCCCTGCTGGACGCGGGAAGGACCGAGGGGGTGACACCCCACCTGGGGCCGTGGGGCCACCGAGCAGGTGGTCCCGTCCCCACTCCGGGACTTTCGGGGCCTCTATCCCTGTAGACTGCCACGCCTGTGCCCTGCTCCTGTGGGCGTGGCCCCTGGCCCTCGCTCAGAAAGCCACTGCCTGGTCAGGGAGGGCGGCGGGGGTCACGGGGACCTATGACTTTTGCCCCCTGTGCCCTCCCGCACATGCCGGGCACCCGTGTCCACGCGGAGGTGTTGGGGTCTGCCTGCCAGAGCTCTCCCCACTGACTGTGCCAGCAGGAGGGCCCCCTGATGCGACGGCCGTGGTCCGCTGCCCTCTGGATCTGGAGCGCGCCAGGCTCGGGCGGGGGACACACACCGGCACGTGCACACTGCGAGCGCACGGCGTCCTGCACTCCCATCTGGGCCTTTCCACCTCTCTGGGCCCGGCCCGTCCCTTCCGCGGTTTCCTCGCCTCAGGAGAAGGTTGCAAATCTCGGCATCAGGCTCAGCATGGTGTCTGTCGGTGGAGCCGGGGAGAGCCCTGCCCCCCCTCCCCCGCCAAGGCCCAGCCCAGGCTAGGCCGCCGTGCTCCCTGGCTGGGACGGTTGCAGTAGCCTGTCGGCCAGCTCTCCCCTGCAACGAGCTCCACCTCAGTCCCAGAAGCCGCGTCCCTGCTGTGGTCCCCCGGCACGTCCCCCTTGGCTTTCTGGCCTCCCCTCCTTCTTCCCTCTTTATTCAGTCCACTCCAGACCTCCGGGCCGGTCCGTAAACATGGTGGCCTGCGTCGGGGACGCTCCTGCTGTCTGCACCAGCCACTCCCACCGTTAGGTCTTACCAACATCACCGACCGAGCTCGCCGCCCTCCCGATCCCCCTGAGCAGCGCCTAACCTCTTTCCCCCGAGACGCCCAGTGTGGGTTTGTGTCGCTCATTAGAATCAGGCTCCACGCGCCTGGGACCCCCGCCCTTCCTCGCCAGCGCTGGGGGGCTCCGGTGAACGCTGGTGCTACGGGGCCCAGCCCCCCGGGGACCCTCGGGCCAAGGGGAAGGGGGGAGGTGCGAGGTGTCCCTGCCCGGCGGGCGGCCCGGCCGGCCCCGAGCGCGCATGTGGCCTGCGCTGGGCCCCCGACTCCTCGGGGCTCGGGAGCCCCCTCCTCCACGGCAAGCCGCTGACAACAGCACCCGTAAATCAGCCTTTCGGGAGGGCCCGTGGGGCCGGGCCGTCTTACGGAGCTGGGTATGAGTGCGAATAGATCACAGCGCTTCGTAACGTCCTAATTTATGGCAGGAGACGGTGTAATTGCGTTTATGGCTTTGTTTTAGTGCTTTCGCTCTTGGAGGAAGACCGACCGTGTTTCTAGCTGCTGGGGTTTACTGCCAGTCCCCGGGGCAGCCGCTCGGCTGGGCCTTTCCGCCCTGCGGCCAGCGGGCGTGCACCCAGCCGCCCCGGGGGGCGTGCAGGGGAGCCGCGGGAGGCCGGGGGTGGGGGTGGGGGTGGCTGTGTGCATACAGGTGTGCCGCATAAGCGCGGGGTCCCGGGTGCAAGGGGAGGGCCGGGCACCGGACAGGCCGCCTGGGTTCGGGTCCCAGCGGGGCGGGCTGGGGTGGGTCGCTGCCTGAGCCCGCTTCTCCGGGCAATGGCACAAGCCCCCTCGGCGGGAAGCTGCAGGGATTGAAAGGGTTCACGCTCGGGACCCCCGGAACCAGGGCCCGGCACCCGCTGAACTCCGACGAAGGGTCCCGCTGCCTCGTGACCAGTGATTCCTGGGAGCGCGTGTTCAGGCGTGCACGTGTGCTGTGCGGACTGAGGCCGAGCCAGGATTCGGCGCAGGCCGGTCGGTGCGTGTGTGTGCACACGCGCGTGCACGCACACCCACACCGGGCTTTACGGAGCACGGGAGACTGTGTCGGGGGATGCGTGGGCCGCTCGGGTGTGATTTTACACACTTTGCCGCCCACCAAATCGTGCCCTGAGCTGCCGAGGGTGTGAGTGTGTCTAGCGGGACCTCGAGGCCCCTGGGCCTTTGCACGTGCCAAGGAGGTGAGCGCCGGGCCACAGCTGGCGGTGCTGCTGGGACAGCGTGACACAGGGGGTGAGCAGCAGGGGCCCCACTCGGCAGGGGGCTCTGCGAGGTGCCAGGTGTCTTCCAACAGGGACTCGTGGCCACCAACACGCATCGTGTCCTCCCGCCGTCTCCCAGGCCTTCTGCTTGGGCGAACACCGGCCCAGAGAGGCAGGAGACACGGCAGCCACTGCGTCTCGGCCCCAGCACCGGTGTCACGGGGGGCTCGATGGGTGGGCACTTTGCTAAGGTGAGTGTTTTGGAGGCCGCGGACCAGGGCCCCTGTCCCAGCCCGTCCCTTGCGTCGCCTGCTGTGCCGTTCGCCGCTGCAGGGCGGATGGAGGAGGCCGCGCACAAGGAGGAGGCAGGTGGCCTGAGCCGGGTCTCGGCCGGGTCCTTGGCGTACCGTGACCGGACGGTGAGGGCCTGGTCGGGGCCACTCCCCAGGCCCCTTCCGGAGGCCTGCCTGGGCCTGGCTGGCCCTCGCTGAGCACGCCGCAGGAGCACGGGTCGCCTGCCTCTGAGAAAGTCCTTCTCCCCGCCCACAGACACGTGCTTGCCTGGGGGCGGGAGAAGGGGGACCCCAGCACCGCCAGGCTCCGGGCCGTCCGCCGACGGGGGCCTCAGGATCATGGCGCAACCCTGCACACCCAGCCCTAGGGCGTCCCTCTGCACAGACACCCCAAACTCCAGGCCCCAGCTCCGTGCTCCCCGCCGGGACTCCAGGACCTCGCCTCCGCCGGCACACGGGTCTCACGGGGTCTCGGCCCAGCAGGGTCCCAGAGGGCACCCGGGCTCCAGGCTGCCCCCCGCCCTGTCCTCCCAGCTCAGACATTCACCCAGTACAGCACTCAGTACCTCCCACCCGCTGGGGCCCTGAATCCAACCCCTGGCCTCTCCTTCTCCGACACCCCAGCCTGGCCGGCCGCGTCGCTGGATGGGACTGTCATAGCCAGTCCGCGGAATTCCCGGAGTGAAAGCAAATCTTCCGCAGCCCCCTCACCCAGTCCTCCCTGATCCTCTTCTCTCAGACCCTGAGCACATACGCCCCTGTTGGTCCTGCCCCAGGGCCTTTGAACGTGCTATTCGCTCTGCCACCACGTCGTATAACCTCAGCTCCAATGTTGAGAGCAGACTTCCCCGACCTTTCCAGCCAGGAGCCTCCTGATCTCACTGCTCATAGTTCTGTCTACACCTCTCTCCACTCTGCAAAATGTCCTAGTGTGTTGGTTTACTTCCTCGTGGCCCCTTCCACCAACCGAAGGCTCCCGAGGCCAGGCCTTCGACCACGCTATCACTGTTGTATCCCCAGAGGGTCTCCCAGAGCCTGGCAGGTAGTAGGTGCCGGGTAGATACACGTGGGATAAAGTCGGTGCCTCACAAATACTGCTGGCTGAGCGAACGAGGCCCCCTGACATTCTTTGGGGGCCCCAGTGCCAGGCAGGAGGGACAGAGGTCCTCCAAACCCAGGGCTTGCTCTGTCTCTGGAGCAGGGGCCAGAAGCACTGCCGCTACTGCTCTCAGGCCTTTCCATTGTCATTGATTTGTAAGCGCTCTTTGTATATTAAGGAAGTCTGTCCTTTGACACGTACATCCCGACCGGCTTTCCCTAGTGTGCCGTTTGCGTGGTGAATCAGTTTGTGGCAGTCGTGAATATTATGTTTCGTCTTGCCGTACAAAAGTCTTATTTATCTGTTTGCTTTTTCACGCAGTGGGCGTTATCCCTCTTCCCCTTTCCGGCTTCCAGATTTCTGTGCACACTTGGGTGGCCCTTTCTTCCTGGCGCTTGTTTGGATGTGTACTTTACCCGCAGACCTTTGATTTGCATGGGAGTTAGTTTGAACTAAGGTTTCAGTGCTGATCCTATCGACGCACCGAACTTTACTGAGTGGCCTTCCTTTTCCCCTCTGCGCGCGAAGACCTTCTTATACACGATGTTCGTTACGCCCCAACCTACCTTGTCATCTGCGCGAAGACCCTAATAATGGCGGCCTAACAACGCGCTTTGCTCTGGGTCATTCCTACGTGGCAGGGCTGTTCTTTCTGGAGGTGGAGAACCTCGGTAGCTCCGTCCCCGGGCCCAGCAGAAGAGGCCTCGAGGGGAGCGGGGACCAGTTCACCGGGACAAGGCCAGTGCGCTCTGCCCTTGGCCCCCGCGGCCCGAGGGATGCGTTCTTCTGCTCCCACCCGGGGGAAGCCTGTCCTCTGTCCCACTGTGTGGTCCGAGCCGATCGCCCGCCCTGCCGGCCCCGGCCTCGGAGCCCCCTGTCTGGCCCCGCTCCCGCCCCCTCCCTCCTGGCCGTGAGGAACATCCTCCTGGGACCCCACGTGGCTCGTGCCCTCAGCTCGTCCCCGTTCTGCCATCTCCTCCACGAAGCCTCCCTGGGTTCTGTCCTGCATGCAGAGAACTGCCCCCCAGGCCCCGGCCCCCGTCTACCTTTCCTTTCCTCCAAAGCTCATGCCCACACCACCGGCCTGTTTCTCATGGGTTTTACTTCCTGTCCCCCCGCTCCCCCCCCCCCGGACGAAAAGCCCTGCAGAGTTTGTGTGCGCTGTGCTGTTCGTCGACACAGTCCGTCCTCCCGGACACACAGTCCCCTGCCCTCCCCCCGCGCCTTCGTCGGGGACGACACATCCACGGCCCCAGCAAGCCCCACTGAGGCCTCCGCGGCCGGCTTACAGCAACGCTTCAGGGAGGAGAAGGCTCCCGGCGCGGGGGGGGGGGGGGGGGTCGGGGCAGAGTCAGGGGGACCCGGAAGGGGGGCCTGGGCGGTGGGCTGGGGGAGACCCCGGGTGGGGCTCGGGCCTCCCTGCCGGGCCGGCCAGCCCCTAGCGGGGCCTCCGGGGGGTCCCGGCAGCGGAGGCCAAGCAGGGGCCGCCGCCCGCCCTGCCCACGTCCGGCAGCCCTGGGCCGGGCCGACGGAGCCGCCCTGCTCGGGGGCCGGGCCAGCGGGAATGTAGGGCAGGCTGGAAACGGGGGCTGGAAGCGAGAGGCCGTGTTTATGTTGGCGGTGCAAACGCCCCACCTGCGTTTGATTCTCCCCCGCCTCCCCCCTGCGCTGCCCCTCTGACGAGCCCCAGAGTCCAGGAAGCCAGGGGGACGCCGGGCAGGACACTTCGTACCTGGAGCCAGTGGCGGGGCGGGGGGGAGGGGTGCCTCGGCCGGACCCCAGGCCGGCGGGAGGGTGACAGCCCGCCCGGCGACGGCTGGCAGGTGGGCAGGGGCTGCCGGTGGCTGTGCTGGCCGTGTGCTTTCTGCCACCGGCCGCTTCTGGTCAGGCCTGGCCACCCCCACGCCCCCACCCGGGGGGGGGGGCCCTCGGCCGGGGCCTGGCGTACGGGAGCCCTAAGCCCGCCAGCCTCCGGGCCACCTAGCGGTGCCCCCTCCAGGCTCGGCTCACCCTCCCTGCAGCTCTCCATGGCCAACAGGCCTCGCCTCCGTCCTCACAGCCCGTCTTGGCCCTAAGCGCAGCCCCTGGAGGTCTCCCTACTGCCCTCGGAATGGAGACACGGCCCCGCCTTGGCCACAGGGCCCCTCACGGTCTGGGCCCTGTGTCCCACCTCAGTCACTGCCCCTTCATGCCCCAGGCTGGCTTCTTTCGGTTCCTTGGATGTGCCACAACCCTCCCTGCCTCAGGACCTTTGCACCAGCCGGTCCCACTTCCTGGAATAGTCCACCCCTCCGCAGAGCCCACGGATCCTTCTCCTTCTTCTGCCCCGGGCACCGCTGGCATTGTTGGCTTCCTCAACATCTGCCTCCCTGAAAGCAGGGACAGGCCATCCGTGACCCCTCACCGGCCGGCTGACTCTGGGCCCAACGGGGAGGGGACAGCTGCGTGGGGCAGCTGAAGGGGCCCGTCTGAAAATGGAGGTCCCCGTGCATGTGCTTGGGTCTCCTGGGGGGCAGGGTCTGGCTCCCCTGGACAGTCCCTCAGGCCCATGAAAGAAGGAGAAGGCCCCAGGGTGTCCCCCAGGTTCCCAGCACCTCACAGCTGCCTCTGACCAGTTCCCTGTCCCCCAGCTCCGGCCACACCCACGGCCCGGAGCGTTCTCTCTGCCCCCCTCTCTCAGGCCGCGCTCCCTGTCCCCGCTCAGCCTGGGCCCACAGGCTGGGGCCCGTGCACCCAACCCCACCTGCCCGGCCCCGCCGGCCGAGCCCCCTCCCCAGTCCACGGCCCGGCCCGGCTGGGGGTTCTTGTGGTCTCGTTTTCCAGCCGGCCCGCTCGCAAGGTGCGTGTGGTCTAAGTGCTGCCCCCAAACGCCAAGACGTTTCAGAGAGTTGTCCCCTTGGACCGGCCGCCTCACCCCGGCTCCTCTCCCCTCCCAGGCCACCCGGCTTTTCCCCCTGCGGCTGTACTCGAAGGCACCGACGGGCGCACGTGGACAGACTCCCTCCGCGGCAGGTCTTAGCATTAATGGTAACGGGAGACGCTGCGGCTCTCCACTCGCTTGTTTTTATTCCACGCAGGTCTTGGGGCTGTCTTGTGGAAACGTGTCCACGGAGCCTGCTCCTGGGGGCGGCCGCGCAGGGAGCCTGTTGGTGGGGCTCTGGGAGAGTCACGTGGCCGGTGGCGGGGAGGCCGAGGGCTCAGAGGACAACCCCCACCCCCCGCCTCCATCCCCCAGCTGTGCAGGCTCCGAGGGACTCAGGGGAGGGGGCTCTGCTCCGGGAAGTGGCCTTCTGGGGGCCGTGGCCAAGGCTGTGCTCTGCAGTGGCCCTTCCACGTGGCCCCTGCACCTGCCTTCCTGCTCCCACTGGCCCCTCCTTGGCCCGGGGCTCACAGTCAAGCCTTGAGGGACGACCCTCCCCTCTTGCTAAAGGGTCCTTCCTCCTTTATTCTGGGGACTGGGCTGCCCCGCAGGTGGGGTGGGCCTCCTGTGACCCCGCCCCCGACATGCCCTCGACCCCAGAGACCACTGGCCCCCGACAGAGCACTTTGTGTCCTTCGGCCGTCTCTCACCTTCCCCACCCCCTTGCCACCAGGAAGGATCGCTTCTGCCCGACACCTGTCCCCCTGGCCGCTTGGCTAAGCCACACGCTGTGTCCCCTGCTCCCCGGCCGCTGCAGACCCGGGACAGTCCGCCCGCATCCGGCCCGGGGGTCCCCCAGAACGCTGCCGGCTTGCACCCTGCTGGCCCACTCACCTCCCACGGTCTGCCGCCTCCCCCAGAGCTCGGCGTGCCCTTCTCCGTCTGCATCTCGAGGACCCGGGGGAGAGGGGTCCTCTGCCCTGGCCTGTCCTCGGGCTGTCCAGCCGCTGTCCGAGGCCGCCCCGCGGACAACACCAGCCAGCTTAGCTCTCTCCCCCTCTCCCCAGGTCACCGGCATGCCCCTCCCTCCACCAGCAGACTCCCCATCACGAACGGCAAAACGAACGAAGCCCTCCCTTGACTTTGCCCCGTGGCCACAGCCCCCCCCCCCCCCCCCCGTCTCTCCTGGGAGGTGCTGTCCCCTGTCCTCCGGGCCCAGGCCGGGCAGCACCTGCGTCCAGCACCGCACACGGGCCTCCTGCCTGCTGGGCCGCCTCTGCAAGACGTCAAGGCGTCCGGGACTCAGTGAGTCCTCTCTGGGCCCGACGTCTCTCCCAGGCCGCTCCTGTCCGAGATCCCTGCTTAGGTAAGGGGTCAGGTCAGAGATCCCGGGGCCTCCCGGCTCCTTGCTCTCGGATCTCTCATGTGAACCGACCCCAGAGGCACCAGCATGGTCAAGGCTGGACATATTCAGGGCCCAGCAAATCCATCTCGAATCTGAGCCTCCTTCCTGCCCGCCATAGCCGTTGCCCTGGGCTGAGCCACCAGCAACCCACCGCATGCCACGGCCGCCTCTCACCTGCGGCCCCATAGCCACTCTAAGACCTCAGGAGAAGGGCTTAATATAAGGGCTCCCCACGCCCTCAGCGCCAAGGCCAGGGTCACCGTCGTGGCCCTGATGCCCATCACAATCCAGGCACGTCTTCCTTGCTGCCCCTGCTTGATCGGCTCTGTCTTATGGGCCTTCTGTGCAGGCTCAGCCCTGCCACGGGGCCTTTGCACCTGCTGCCCGTGAGGCAGGCTCTCCGCTCTGTGAGCTTCAGGCTGCCTCTGCCGTCCTTTAAGCATTTACATAAGTGCCCCTCTCAGGTACCACCCCCATCCCGGCAGGCCTGTGACCTATCCACTGCCCTGTCCTTGGCCCCTATCACCGTTTTGCCGCCCCGTCTCCTTTTGTGTCTCTGTCCACTGCAGATGGTCAGCTCCTTGAGGGCGGGGCTCGTCGCAGCTGCTAGGCCAGGGCCGGGCGCATAGTAGGTGCTTCGTGAAGACTCGTGCAGAAGGGGCCACCAGGGGCCGGGACTGTTCAGGTCGGCTCCAGGGAGGGCGACCAACAGAGGGGCTGAGGGGCTCGGCCCGCGTGTGTGTTCATGCACGCGTGTGTGCGTGGGTGCGTGCATGGTGCACACACACGAGCTTCCGCCAGAGCTGTGCCGAGGGCCACACCGGCCGCGGGTGAAAGCTGGGAGCCGGCACCTGCAGGACTCAGGGGTGGCGGCCGGGACGGGGGTGCGGGAGGGCTAAGGTACAGACTGGCCCCCCGCGGTCCCCGGGGGCCCTGCCTGCTCTCGAGGTGCCGGGGTGTCCGGTCTCACTGCCTCTCCCGCCTTGGTCCTGGCCCGGAGACAGCAGCCCCATGACTCAGCAGCCCGGCGCAGGCTGCAGCTGTGGCTGAACTAGACGGGCAGGCAGCCCCTGGCCCCCCGGCCCCCCGGCCCCCCGGCCCCCCGGCCCCCGGGCCCCTGGGCTGGGACCCAGCCCGCGGCTGCTCCCCCACCCCCACTTCCTGCTCAAGCTCCTAGGACAGGATTCCCTGAATTCGCCGCCCCCTGAGGCTGGAACCAGGTTGCAGGCTGGGCCTGAGGGCTCTGGGCTGGGGTCCCAGATGGGGGCCGGGGTGGCCGGGCCTGGAATCTGGCATCCAGCCCCTCTCCTGGCACCTGCAAGAGCCTGTGGGGAGGGAGGTGTGGGACGTGCCCGACGGCAGGGCCGGAGCCCCCTTCCGGAACCTGCCTTCCTAGGGAAGTCGCAGGGGTTTCCTCCCCTGTGGGCTCAAGCCCAGTGTCCTGCCCGGAATGTGAGGCCTTGCTGGGAGCTTGGGGTGTGCCTTCCCCACGTCGTGGAAGTGACAACGCCCTCCCAAGGCTGTTCCCTCCTGGCTCGTGAGGCCCAGGGCCCTGAGCCAGAAGCCCCCTCAGCCTGCCCTTCCTCTGCCCGACACTGTCCGCCTCTTGCACAGCCCTCGGGACGGGGAGCTCAGTATCTCATAGGTAAGCCCAGCATGCTCGCTCTGTCTGGGTGTTGGGGCAGATCCCTCCACGAAGCACGATCCCAAGCCCCGGCAGAACGGGCCGATGGGCCTCTGGGAGGCTTGGGCTGGGGCGGGAGCGCACAGACAGTTCTCCGAGGCCTCCCACAGCAACTTCTGGTCCTCCGGCCATCAGAACAGCGAGGGGCCCTCCAGGCTCGCCTATCCTCTCCGCCCCCCCAACCGCCCCCTCCCTGGCACCTCGGTGCTGTGCCCAGCACCCCGCCCTGTGCCTTGCCCGCGCTCTGCCCACTGCCCCCCTCCAAGTCCCTCACCCTTCACGGCTCAGCTTGGGGTGGTTCCCACCTCGCCGGGTCTGGGCGCCTCCCCGGGACCCACCTCCCGGGGACGTGTGGCCCCGGGGAGGCCTGTGCTGTCACCTGGCCACAGCCAGGCACAGCAGGTGCTCGGTGTCATGTGTGGGGGCGGACCCGAGCCTCTGTCTCCACCACTCCGGCCACCCAGGCCCTGGCCACGCTCCCCGTGGCTAAACAGGGTGTTGCTGCAACCCCTCCCCCCACCCCCCACCCCCCACCGAGACCGACTCTCTGGGAAGCGGGTGAGGAGGTGGGGGAGCAGGGTGGGCGGGCAGGAAGTTGCCGGGGCTCCAGGCCAGGCCCCGAGTGCTCCAGCCCCATCTGGACAGAATTGGCCGGTCCCGCGCCCTCTCTGCTCCCAGCACCCCTCCTTCCCAGGCAGGCGGACGTTCCCGGCCCTCCCCTCCGTCCCCGTTCCCTGGCCCACCTTCCCTACTGTTGCCTGAGGTCCCTCCCTGGGGCCCCTGCCCTTGGGGTTCTCGCTGGCTCCCCCGTTCTGCTGGCTGGGTGTGGCCGACCGCCTGGTCAACAGCCCGACCCCACCACCTGCCAGCACGGGCCCTGGCCTTCGGTCACCTCTCCTGGCTTTTGTCGTGGCCTCTGTTAGCCACGCGTGGGAGGGGCGCTCTGAGAGGCGGTGGAGGGGTGGGTCTGCCCGTCCGGGGCCTGGGCCAGTCTCTCGGCCCCCTGCCCTGCAGTCTCGTCCCGGTCACGGGGGGCAGGTGGTGGTCAAGTCATTTACAGTCACTGATGGATGACAAAGTGCCATGGCCGGGAGGGCAGGGGCCCAGGGCAGACCCAGAATGCCGTGGCCGTG
This sequence comes from Panthera pardus, assembly GCF_024362965.1. Lineage (NCBI taxonomy): Eukaryota > Metazoa > Chordata > Mammalia > Carnivora > Felidae > Panthera > Panthera pardus. Next base: position 2,335,629 of record NW_026526677.1, on the reverse strand, counting down.
CCCGGGGGCCCATCCTGCGGCACGGGTGACCCACGGATCAAGGTGGTCTTTACACAGGTGCCGGGAGAGGGCACAAATCCCCAGAGTTCCGGGCTCCTGGTTGGGGCGGTGTCCCGGGAGGGGAGCCCGGGGGCAGGTGGGGGGCCTGGCTCTCAGGCTCTGCCTCCCCCCTCCTCCCCCAGCCTGGATGGACACCGGGAGGGCTGCGGCGAAGGTGGGGCCCCCCAGGCCAAGAGAGACCGTCTCTGGACACAGGGGCCTCCCCTAGTCGAGTTCCCCGGGGTTCCGGGGTCCCACCCTACGCGGGGCGGGCACTGCAAGGCACTGGCCCCGGTTCCGTCGCTTTTGGGCCCCGAATCCGCTGGCTTCTCCGGAAGCCCACGGGCCGCCCGCCATTTGGGGAAGGGAGGAGGGGCCGGGGCCGGTGGCAGGCCCTCCACATGCCACCTGCCCGTGGCGGGGAAGGGAGGCCTGTGCTACCCCAGGGCGTCCACCCACCCTCGGCAGAGGAGTCTGCGTGGGGGCCGGGTCAAAACGGAAAAGAAAGGGACTTCTCCGCATCCTCACGGCCCCCTGGCCGGGCCACCCACGGCCCCTGTGAAAGTGACAGAGCCACTTTTGTCCCCCTGCACTCTTGTCCCCACCTCAGTCCAGTCCCCACACCAAAGCCGTGACCTTAGGAAGCCCGGCTCTGACCCTGAAGTGTGTGGCCACAGGGCCGGGGCACTGGCGGGGAGAGATTCGGGGTGTCCTCGGGAGGCCGGAGCGGAGTGGCGGGGGTTCCCAGGAAAGCCCACAATGCTCGGAAGGTGAGTGGAAGGGTGGGGGAGGCGTCCACCCAGGAGGGAGGTGGGGGGCTGGCTGGGGGCCCGTCTGGCCTAGGCTGACCTGGGAGCTGATGAGAAATTCAGGCCCCAGCCTGCGGCTCCCAGCCCGCCCTTCCTGCTCCTGAGGCCGGAAGGAAGAGCTCTTGGGGACACCGGGGCTGGGTGGGGGGGACCCACACTGGCCAGACCGGGTGTGGTCTGCAGGCCTCTGGGAGGACCTGGGTGGCCCACTGTCACAGCCTGCAGGTTCCCCATTCGTGCCCAGATCCAGGGGCCTCGGAGCCCATCCTTGGGTCTCCAAGGATGACTTGGGTCATATCTCAGCAGAAGCCCCCGTGCCTCTGTCAGCCTGAGTTAAAGGCGGGGAGGGCGTCCCCACCAGTGAGCCCTTCTCTCTCATTGCTGTCCCCTCCCACCGAGCCCCAGCCCCCGGCTCCCGTCCAGGGACCTGTCAGCTCCAGTCTGAACATGTAGCTTGAAGTGCCTGCCTCCTTACCTGCTCTCCTGCTCTTCTCAGACCTGGCAACACACCCTCACATTCCCCCTCTGAGCCCCTGCCCTCTGCTGACCAAGCCCTCTTCCTCCTCCTTCCCCTCCTCCCCAGGAGGAGATCGTCAGATCTTCCAGTCTCCCGCACCATCGCTCCCTGCCTCCGTTAGGGAGTTTTCTCACCATCAGCAAGCGAGGCCACTCGAAGAGCTCCCGAGGGTGCTATATCCCCCATCCCTAATTCGACCCCAGACGCAGCCCTTCAGCCTTCTCAGCTGTCTCGTCACTTGACCTTGGTATTTCTAAATCAATGCTTATATTACGATTCCTTGCTTTTGCAGTTTTAGATGGTATCTAGCGACTGCCTAACATGGAAGACGAGAGATCACGATTTCATTTTCACAACCCCTGCTCCTGCCACTCCCCTATCCTCTCAATAGAGTTATATTGCAATTCCAGGCTAAGTAAGTATTTACTGTTTGCGTTTTATGTAAAAATACGCAACTTTATATGCCTACATAAATGAGGTTTTTACTTGAGTCATGTGGTCTTCTATGATTATGACTTTTTGTTTTGCTTGGGGTTAAGAGTTGCCTTCATGTTTTGTTTAACATTTTAAAAAAGATTTTAAGTAATCTCTACATCCAACGTGGGATTCAGACCTACAACCCCAAGATCAAGAGTTGCGTGCTCTACTGACTGAGCCACACAGGTGCCCCTGTTTTGCTGAATTTTTAATGCATCTGTCACTAATTCATTCTTAAGCTTTCTGCCAGAATTGTAAAGCTTCTATTCATTCAGTTGAGAACACTAGCAATCTATCAGCTTCATAATGTTTTTTTCCTGGAAGTTTCTTCCTGGAGTCCTTGAAAGACTGGTTGTTCTCCAGGCCTGCTGAACAACTGTAATATCTAGAACTTCTTTCCCTCTCATGTTGGGAATTTCCTTAGCCAGCTGGTCTATCTTTAATTATCTATCTATCTATCTATCTATCATCATCTATTTTTTGGTGTTGGATTCTCCTGGTTCTTGGAGCCTATGCCTTTCTTTTTTGGTTTTCTCTTCATTTTGCTGGAGCATATCCTCAAGTGACTTTCTGAGAAAAGGCACGTGGTAGGTAAAACTTTTGACTGCGCATGTCTGAAAATGTCTTTAATCTACTTTCATACCCGAGACTTTGAGTGTAGAATTCTAGATTGGAAATATTTTTGCCCTCAGAAGTTTAAAGGCATTTCTGCATTATGTGCTAGTTTTCTGCATTGCTGTTGAAAACTCTGATGACACTATGATTCACTACACTGTGTATGTGACCCACGTCTTCTCTCTGGAAACCTAGGACGTCCACTTTATTGCTGGCGTCAATGAAATCACAACCTGGGGCCCTGATGAGGATACTTGGGGAATTAAGGAGGAAAGAGTAGAAGTCTTACTTCTTAGCATAGAAGCGTTCACTGAGTCCCGCTTGTCTTTATTGCGATGGCTCACTCTCCACCCCCGCTGCTCCTGGTGTCCCCATATTCAGAACCTCTCAGAGCCAGCTTCTCCAGGGGCTAAGCCTCCTGTCTCTGGCTGGACTGGGGGACAGGCAGTACCCGGCTTCACGGGCTGGGAGCATGTATGGCCGGGGAAGTGTCTGCTGCTCGGACCATCTCCAGTAAACATCCTCTCTGTCTTCAGTCCCCTCCAGCAGTTCGGAGGCTCCCTGGGGCACCTGACCGCGAGCCGGCCCGGGGTTCTGGGCTGGGAGCCTGTCCACTCTCGGTGGCTCTTAGTCTTGCAGGGCATAGTGCCAACACTCCGGGTCTCCAGAGGTCCTTCTGCCTCCCCATCTCTACACTTTTGTCTCTCTTTCCTTCCCTTCTGATCACTTAAGCCCTGTTGATTTATATTTTAGAACACTTAAATGTCTTTACTGTCGTTTTAATGGGGTTTGGAGGGAGTAGAAATAAACACACGTGTTAATTTGCTGCATTTAACCAGAGGGTGTATAGTGACTTCTCAGCCCTCTTCATCTGGCTTGTGGTCCCTGGCACCCACCGCTCTGGTTACCAGTGGCCTCCCAGTGGCCAACTCACCCTGTCTTCTGCCCTGACTTCTCAGAGTTTTCCTCTGGGGGAGGGCGGGTCCCCCCACTGAAGCCCTCCAGCTCCCGGGACCCCACTCCCCTGGGTTCTGTCTTCCAAGCCCCCCCGCCCCCGGGGCCCCCTTTCTCTGCTGGCCATCGCCCGGTGGCTGCCTCACTCTGCCCCTGTCTCCAGCCTCCCCGCGTCCGCACGCTGGTGGTTCCTGGTTCCTCAGGGCCAACCACGCCGTGGAGCCCCAGCCCTGGCCTCGCCACTTTGGTGTCTCGCCCTGTCCTCCTTGTTCTCTTCATCCTCTTCATCCGTCTGCTCCACTGCCGTGTCCCCTCCCCTTTCCTCACCGGCTACGTCCGGTTCCCACCTGAGTTCCATCTGGGCTCCAGACACATGTAGGATTTGTCCTGGACAGAGACGTCAAGTGGTCCCCACGGCCGTTCTCTCTCTCCCTCTCTCACTTTCTCACTCTTTCTCTCTTTACTAACAGAACCAGGAATTAAAGGGGTTGTGTGACCGCCTGGAGTAGAGGTTTGGTTTCTCAGGGGCCCTTGTAGCGACTTGGGGCGTATGTTACATTCTGGTCAGTGGACGTAAGAGAGGCTCATACAGGTGGCCTCTGTGCAGGGTCTTGTCCCTCCTTCCTGCTGCTGGAATGCAGATGTGATGGCGACTGTGGGAGCAGCCACTGGGGGCCATGAGGCGGAAGATGTGTGTTCTGGACCCGGAAGCAGGCAGAGAGCAGAGTCCTGGGGCTTCCTGTGGTGCGACCCCGGGGGTGGCAGCGTGCTCTCTGGATTAGGTTACCACTGGTGTTGTTGTCTTAGCGACAGCCGGGACCAGTCCCCTGCCCTGAACCCGGTCGGTCCCCTCTGGTGTCCCCGCCCCATTCAGCACAGAGCTCAGCAGCATGTAAGCCAGCGCAGGTCCCCTCCAGTCTTACAGCTTGAAACCGTCCTGCGACTTCCCATCAAAGTCCGAACACTTACGGGGGCGCTGCCGGACTCCGATCCGTGCTGCCAGGGATCCGCCCTCCCCCGTCCCACTGGCCTGCATGCCACCGTCCCCTGAGCGAGCCAGGCTCTCACCCCAGGACCTCAGGACTGATGTCCCTGGCCCCTGAGTAAAGGTTGGTTGAATGACGTAGGGAACAGTTGAGCAAGTGACGTAGCCCAGCCTCTGCTCTCAGAAAGCGCAGGAAGCTTCCAGGGCTCTGGCTGGGGTCAGAGCCTGGCCGTCAGCACCACGAGGTGCCGTCAGGGCCAAGGGCGGCTGTGGCAGCCCTGCCTCGCTCCTGGATGCCTGTGGGGCTCACGGGCCCCTCATCTCGTGTCTGCCACAAGCACCCCACTGCTCACTCGCTGTGCGCCCCTCTTCCTCCCCCGGTCCTCGCTGCTCTGCAACCTTGCGCCTACCGGGGCGCCTGCGGGCTCCTTGCCCGTTTCTCCCTGGACCGAGCTTCCCGAGACGCGGTTTCGTGCAGCCCCCCCCAGGACCTGGCACCGCGCCTGGCACGCGGGAGGCGCCCGACTCATGGGTCGGTGGACCCGGGGTGGATACGGTTGCCCTGCACCCCTCTCCGGTCTCCCGGGGACCCGCTGGTGGCGGGCCGGGCGGGCCCCCCGCCCCCTCCCCCCCCCACCCCGCCATCTGCACCCTGTGGGCACCTGGCCGCAGATCGTGGGAGCAGAGGCAGGAAGGGCTCAGAGGCCAGGCCTGGCTCAGCCTCCAACACGGCCGTCCTCCGGAGTTTCCGTGACTGTCTGTGCGTAACCGCACGGCGGTTTCCATCCACGTTGCCAAGTGGCAGCCGCCGGGCCTGGCCACGGGTTCTGATCCCCAACAAGCCTGCTCTCCGTCAGGCGGCCCTGGGAAGCTGGGGAGCACCGGGGGCCCGAAGGGTTAAGCCGCCCTCCACCACCCCGGTCTCGAAGGCCGGGCCCTCTTTCCTTCCAAGTCTCAGCTGACGTGAAATGGAGCCTTAAAATGCAGCTGACACGGAAAACAATAGCGCTCCCTCGGAGAGGTTCTGCTGTGGGCTGGATGGCCCCCCGCCCCCCAATAATTACTCAAGACATTGGCATGAGCCAGGCCTGGTTAGGTAACAGGCTGCTTGCTCTGGAGACTTATAACTCACAGACAGTACACATGATCTCCGCAGACAACAAAATCGTTTCCAGGACGGCGGGGAGGGCGAGGCCTCAGGGAGAGGGTATGGGGGCAGGAGGAGCCCGGACCGGGCCCGGTGGGGGTGGGCCCGAGGGAGGGCCTCCAGGGGGCCCCAGGGATGCAGCCTGGGAACTTGGGAGCCGGGGAAGCTTCTGTGGGGAAGGCACCGCCCTGACCCTCGCCGCTCTGACCCCCCGCCCGCACCCCGGTCCCTGAGGCGTGAGGCCACCCCGGTCCGGTCCTCTACCGAGCAAAGCGCGGGGGACGCTCATTCGTACTGAAGTGTGAAGGTCCAACTGTGTTGGGAGAATTCCCTCCTTCTCTGCAGAAGATCGTTCATTGTCCGTCTACTGTCCGCGGCCCCCATGCACATTACTCCCTCAAGGGCAGGTCCACATACTTTCCCCGGGTTCCCAGCGCCTAGTACATAGCAGACATTCAGAAAATATTTGCCGAAGACGACATCTAACCCGAAGAAGGAAGGGCCAATGGCGTAACTTCAGGCACATGGGGAGGGGCCTCCTGGCAGCAAGTGCCAAAGGGACTCTGGCAAGCGGATGCCTGTGGACGCTCCTGCTGCCCTCAGAGCCTCTTCCTGACACCTGGGCCTCCGGAGTGCTCCCACAGGAAATGCCCGTTTCCCTGGAAGGATGCTGGGCCGCGACGGGCGGAGGACTCAGAACGTGTGGGCTGGGAAGGCCCTGCCTCGGCCTCCCCTCCCCGCCGTCCGGGTCTGCCCGGCAGCCCGGCCGCAGGCCCACGCCTGGGGACCCGTGTCCGGGGCTGCAGACGGAGGGAGGCTCCTGCGCGGGCCCGGCCTCGGACGCGGCTTGGGGGAGCAGCGCCTCCCGCCCTCTCCGGACCCGTGTCCCCCTGCGACCGGCTCTGGGCCCGAGGACACCCCTCCCCAGGTCCCTCTGACCTCCGCTCGGGCCCAGGCTGGGGTCCGGCCCGCCACCCCTCCTGCACCGTCCCCGTGCGGAAGCCAACGTGTGGACGCGGCACGGGCCCACGGGCTCCCCTCGCCGGGCCCCTCTGCCGGGCAGAGCCGGCCTCTGTGGACTCCGGCTGTCCCTGCCCCAAGCGCCTGCCACCTCGCTCCGACACTCAGGCCCCAAGAATTTAGGGGCGCCTACGATGCAGCAGCGGGGGGGAGGGGCTGGTCACCCCGGTGATGCGATTTACGTCCCCGACCAGCGCAGCGTCCAACGAGGTCAGAGTGGAGTCAGACCAAACGCGGATCCCGCGGCTCTGTGTGGCCCGGGCCCGGCTTGCTCTCCTCCCCTGCAGTCCCCTTGCAATCCCCTGGCTGGTGACCTCGTCCAGAAGGGTGACAGCCTTCTTCAGGTACCAGCCCTACGCTCGCCCCTCTCCAGCATCTGCTTTCGGCTCGGACCTCTCTGGGCCTCACACACTGACTGCCGCAGGCAGGTGCCCCCAGGCAGCAGCTGAGGGACATCACGTCCTCCTCTCTCAGGCCGTGGCCCTGCCTGGGAATCACAGCCTCCTCCTCTCTCGGGCTGTGTGGCCAACCGGAGCCTGGGTCGGGGGGGGGGGGGGGCTTTCCTGCTGACGGCCCTGCCCCACCCTCCTGACCCAACCCCTCCCCAGGAATGCGTTTGCCATGAGGTTTCTTCATTTAATTGACTTTAGACACGTTTCCTTGTTGGGGAGTGAGGACTGAGCTCTCACACCATTTATGATTCTCGAGCCTCTGATTTTCCGGTACAGCGTCACCATTATTTTGATTCAGTCCACAGCGGTGTGTGCCCAAGGCTTAGTGCCCTTAGAGCCAAAAGGTCCGTGGTTCCCCACCCTGTGTTCTGGTAAAACCTTTATCAGTGTGACCCTCAGCTGTCAGATGCCCCGAGGCCCCAAGTCACCTTCTGAGCTCACCCCACTCATTCTCCTGGGAGGCCTCCCCAGCCGCCGCTGTCCCCCGTTCACACCCAGGCTGGGGCCACCCCACCTTCTCCCTGCCCACCTCCGGGGACTCCTCTGTCCTGGTTTCTCCCACATTTTGCTGGGGCACACTCTCCATAAATTCGTTATTTTTAAAAAATGTGTATTTATTTTTGAGACAGAGAGAGACAGAGCATGAGCAGAGGAGGGGCAGAGAGAGAGGGAGACACAGAATCGGAAGCAGGCTCCAGGCTCTGGGCTGTCAGCACAGACCCGGACGCGGGGCCTGAACCCGCGAACCACGAGATCATGACCTGAGCCGAAGTCGGACGCTTAACCGACTGAGACACCTAGGTGCCTCCATTCTCCGTCACTTTCTGAAACAAGGTGCAGGAAGTAAATTTTGCGCACTCTCGGGGTCTGAAAATGCCTTCATGGGATGCTCACCCTTAATGGATACTTTGGCTGGGTATAGAATGGTATTTTCCTTCACAAGTTTGAAAGCGTTTCTGTAAGTCTCTACTGAAGACCAGCCTGCAGTTTGGTAGGTCGCCCACCCGCTGGTTCTTTAAGAAGATTTCCGGGAGTTCCAGGGTGGAAGGGGGTGAGCACACCACAGCTCCCCCCAGGTTCTAGGTGCCTTCCTCCTCCCACTCACATTTCCCCCCTCGGCCGTCTCCCACCCCTTCCTGGAAGGTCTGGGAGTTGGGTGGCAGGCAGCCTTGGATTGAGTCGCCGTGCTTCCTGGCTGTTCCCACATCTCTGTCTTTATTTCACTTTCTGGGACATTTAATTCAACCATTTACCAAGCTTTTAAATATTTTCATTAATTTTTTTAAAGTTTATTTACTTGAGGGAGGGAGGGAGAGCAAGAGAGCAAGCAGGGGAGGGGCAGAGAGAGAGGGAGAGAGAGGGAACCCCAAGCAGGCTCCACGAGTCAGCGCAGAGCCCAACATAGGGCTCAGCCACACGAACCGTGAGATCGCGACCTGCGCTGAAGCCAAGAGTCAGATGCTTAATGGACTGAGCTACTCCGGTGCCCTCATTTGCCAGGTTTTTAAAAAGCCCAACAGCATCTTTTACATTTCCAAGAGCTCTTTCTGGTTTCTATTTGTTTCTCTTTCATAGCATCCTGTTCTGGATTCATGATTACATTATCTTCTGGTATTTCAGAGAGATCTCATAAATGCAGATGTGTTTCATATAGCTTCACTGCCTTATGTCCTTTGGGGTGCCCTGCCGTCCTCACTCTGAGTGGCCCCCCCCCAGGGTGTAGCCCCATCTGGCGCCTCATCTCCCTCTCCCCACTCTCTCCTTTGGCCTGTGCTCAGCCCTCTACTTCCACTCAGATCCACAAGTCAGGCTTGTTGCCTCTGCCTCGGGGCCTTTGCACATGCCACCCCTGTCTGCATCCCTCTGTGTAGTCTCGTTTCTGCACATGCTTTGTGTTTAGATCACAGGGTGCTTCTGAGACAGGTTTTGTGCCCCACCCCCAGCCCTCTTTATAGCACTCAGCGTGGTTCTAAAGACATGGCTGTCCCCACCCTCCCCTGCCTCCTGGAGGACAATGCTCATGGAGGCAGGGTCTGGTCCACCTCGTCTGCTGCTCATGTCAGTGTCCTATTGCTATCTCGCAGCCCTGGAGGCCAGAAGCTCATGGGGCCAAAGCCAAGGGGTCACCAGAGCTGTCCAGGGGCAAACCTGTTTCCTGTCTTTTCCAGTTTCTAGAGGTGCCACTTCCTTGGCTCCCAGCCCCGTCCTCTGCCTTCACAGCCAGCAGCCTATCATCTTATTTCCTCTCGGACCTTTGCCTCCGTCATCACACCCCCTCCTGTGACCTGACTCTGACCTGGGTCCCTCTTGTAAGGACCCCTGTGATGCCTCTGGGCCCACCTGGATAAGCCCAGGTAATTCCCAGCTCGAGATCCCTTCCTCGGTTGCATCTGCAAAGTCTCTTTGCCATTCGAGGTGCCAGGGAGGACAGGGACAACCTGGGGGCCGTCATGTGACCACAGTGGTCATATGCACTCACAGAGAAAGGACACGGTGCCAGTGTAAGGTAACAGACCTCCCGGAGGGGACACCTCCAGGACCAGCCAGGTAAGCGGGGGAGAGATTAAGGTGAACAAGAAGGCAGCACCGGGGGGACATTGAGAGGAGGGGGTCAGGGCCCATCTCAAAGCCCCAGAAGCCCTGTGAAGAGGCTAGAACTAACAGGAAGGGCAGGGGACACGGTTGGTGGCCATGGGGCTCAGCATGATCCTGCCCTCACAGGGCTCTTCTGCTGGCCACTCCTCCTGGGTGTCCTGAGGTTCTCCACCTGTCCTTTCCTCTGGCCCGGCTCTGATGACCTCCCATCCCCTCTGAGCCAGCCTGGCCAGCCCCACAGGGGTGAGCTCACACCCGAGGAGGGCAAGCCGAATCAGGCTTCAGATTAGAGCTGATGTCCTCGGGGAGGCTGAGGGACTGGGCGTCTGCGGCCAGAACAGAATCAAAGCCCCGGCAGTGGAGGTGGCCGCGGAGCAGGGGGAGGACCCCAAGGCTGAGGTTCCAGAGGGAGACAGGGTGAGGGGCAGAGCTGGTGGGGAGCAGGGCGCGTTGTACAGATCTGCGGGAGGGCACACGTGTGCCCAGAGTGCGGAGCAGGAAAGACCAAACAGAACCAACACGTCCAGGAACCCGCGACATCGTCGGCGACTTCAGCACCTCGTCAGAGGCTGACGTATCACAGTGGGAAAAACCAACCAGCAGAATAAGGGTGTAGAGGAACCAAACAGCTCCGCTAACAAGTTCAAGTCGATCGGCAGAACAGCCTTGGCTGCCTCCACACGTGCACAGAAAGGTCACAGAGGCAACCTCCTCAGACCCCAAAGGAAAAGTCCACGCATTCTCAAAAGGCCGTACCCTGAAGTAAAATGGGAAATCAATAACAAAAAGGGAGAGACAAAACTGATACACAGGGAGGCTTACAAAATACAGCTCTAAACGATGCTTTGGTTAAAGAGAAAACAAACGAGCAATTCGATTCAACTAGAAAGATCGGCGATGGGAGTTCTAACATATAGAAACCCCGGGGGATGCTTCCAAAGGTGTATTCAGAGGAACAGTGATAGCAGCTTTGGAAAATCAGAAAGGTTAAGGATAAACGTGCCAAGCGTTCAACTCAAGAAGCCAGAGGAAGTACATGAAAACAAAGGCAAAGAAAGAGCAGGAAAGGATAAAGGAAGTTATTAGCGGAACAGAAACATTTTTACGAAAGCAGAGTTGACCGAACAACCGACTGCTGGCTGTTTGTGAAGGGTCGGTGACACACGTAAGCTTTAAGCAAGGAGCAGGGGAAGAATGGGGAACGGGAGGGGAGGGACGGTTACAGGCACAGACTGAACTGAGGATGTTATGTCCCACAAAACTAAAAACTTGATGCGGTGATAACCTCTTAAGGGAAGAATGACCCAAAGTGGCTCACGAAGGAGAAAATCTCATTACACAAAAGCCCGTTGGAAGAGTGGAAATGATAGTCACGTGCACTCCTCCAGCCAGTTTCATGCCCGGTGTTTTGGGGGGTGATTTCTACAATATTTCCGAGAAGCGGGAAACCACGATCCCACACAAAGCGTCCCGGTGCCCAGGAAAGATGGGGGGCGTCGCCTAATGTACGAGGCAAAACCAGGCACCAAACCCAGGCAAAGCCAGCTGCCCACATAGAACCCCACCCTGCCCCGTGACCCCGGGATGCAAGGGACAGACGGACGGGTGCACGGAATGTGGCAGACGGGACGGGAGCAGCCAGTGGGGACGTCTGACGCCCCAGTCTCCCCGCTCCAGTCAGCTCTTGTTGATGGGAGCTGGGGGTCCCCAGGATCTGGAGGCCCAGGGGTCTAGGTGTTCCCGAGTTGAACCAACCAGACACAGGTTTGTGCTCAGGTGGGTTCTTGGGCCTCTCAGGGCACAGAGAACCCAGGCCTCTGGCTAAAGAAGGCCGGAGACGCTTCACTGGGAGCCCCCGCCAAATGCCTTCCCCACGTACCCAAGCATCTGCTGGCCCAGCGGGACCCACAGCCCCAAGCCCCCCTGGGCCGTGCCCCCTGCAGCAGCAGTCCTGTGCGGGCACCCGGCCGGCCCTCAGGAAAGATGCTTGGAGCGAGGCCAGAAAGAAGCATGTTCTACAAGGAGCCGGGGGCTTCTCTGGGGAAAGGCCCTGGGCCCCGCGTTCCTACCCAGGGCTCTTGAACCGGCTCTTTCCTCTGTCTGCTCTCCGCCAGGCCGTCTGCCTCTTGCCATCTGGGTCTCAGCCCCTGAGAGACCCCCTCTGGCCCCCGCAGGGCCCTCTGTCACAGCCCCCACATTCTTCCTGTTGTCACAAGGCTGTCCTGCTCACTTTTGTCTCCCTGATTCCTGTATGTCTCCCCGACAGGTCACGGCCCCTGGGGGGCCAGGATCGCGCCCACCACCGAGGCCTGGAGCACAGGAGCATGTGGTACACGCTCGTCGAATGAACGAGTACGTGAACGAATGACCCTCCTGGACCCGCTGGGCAGAAACTCCCTGGCTGGTCTTCTCGAATGGGCGGGAGAGGCCTGACCCAGTCCAGGCCGGAACGGGGAGCCTCACAAGGTGGGGGTCCCGTGGCGCTGGGGCAGGGGCTACGGGCTCTGCTGAAGGCTGGGCCCCTCCTGCCTCCTGAAGTGCCAAGTGGCCCACCCCCACCCCCATGATCCTGCTGGCCTGGCAGCCGTGGGGGGAGATGTCTGTCGGGGAGGGTGTGGCGGGGGCCATGCTGGCAGCTGAGAGCAGGGCCTGGCGGGCTGGGGGAAGGCCTGGGGAGGGGGACCGTGGGCAGCTGGCGCGGAGGACCGGTGGCCTGACAGGTGAGCCGGGGTGGGGGCCAGGCAGCTGGGCTGGCGACAGCTGGAGCCAGGGTGGGCCCCCCCGGGGCCGCGTCACGGTGCCTGAGCTATGTGTGCACGGGGGGGGGGGGGCACCCAGTGCAGGAGCACAGACGGTGGGGGTCCGTCTGGGCCCCTCACCACAGTGGCGACGTCCTGTGACGGCCCCCAGCCTCGGGCTCAGACGTGCCTCAGGTGTTTCCATCGGAGAAAGGCCTCCGTTCACCTTTCTGAGCACTTCTTAGCGGCCCTGGGAGGTGCGCTGAGGGATGTGTGAGTGAGTCAGGCGAAAGCAAGTCTGGGGGCCCCGAGAGGCTGGGTTCCTTCCGCGTGGGACACGTGGGGTGGCGATGGAGACGGGTGACCGCGTGTTTTTGTGGACAGTCCTGCAACTTCCCTGACAAGATAATCGCTTAGTTGTTAATGTGTATGCGCCAGAAAAAACCCACAGGTTTTGTAGATAATATAGTCGGGGAACAGCCGGGTTACACAAAATTAGCTTCTTTACCAGCAGGCCTTCTCAGGGCCTTTAATATGCAGATAAGCCTCTTCTGCACAGAGCCGAGGGAGTGGAGTGCAAGGGAAGGTGTCTCTGGAAGGTTCCTGAAACTCTTCCGACCACGAACCCAGGACCCACGCTCAGAACTCTGAGCAGTGCATCCCGAGGACTCGAGTCTCCTTCAGTCCAGCCCCAGACCCCGTGTGGGAAGGGCCGGCCCTGAGCCTGGCTGTGCCACCGTGCCCCCGCCAGCGGTGGCTCCCGTGGGCTTTGTGGAGCTGGGACAGCCCCGAGTTGATGCCCCGGGCTCTGCCCCGCGCCCACCGACCCCTGGCTGAGCCTTCTGAAGGCACCGGGAAGTCAAACCGGGGAGCGTGTTCTTCCCTGGGGGGCGGAGGGAGCGCAGGGAGGGCCGGTGGGCCCAGCTCAGGCCCCTCAAGGGCCCTGCCGGCCGGGCCAGCTTCGCCCCGGGGCCACCGAAGTCTGTGCAGAGCTGGGGGCGCCGACACGGCCCTGGTCCTGGGGTATGACGGGGGTTCAAGGTAGCGCTCAGAAACTGGCCGAAGCCACGGAAAGAGGCGTCGTGGGTTCTGTCCAATGTAGTTAAAAACATCTGACTGTGACCACAAAAATGCTGGCATCCGGGCCTGCTGCAAAAACATTTTCATGTGAAATGCAAACGCGCCGGTGCCTGAGGAGCCCCCGCGTTAACCCTTGGAAGGGAACGCGCTCGGCCGGGGCCGCGGCCTGGGTCCTCCCCGGAGGGACCTCCGGGCGCAGGCTCAGGACGCGCGGGACGCTGCTGGCCTCCACTGTCCGAGGGCGCGTCCGCGTCCTCCCGGGCTGGGGGCATCTAGGTCTTGGGGGCCACCTCCCGGGGGTCAGGCGGTGGCTCCCGGACACGCGGGGACCCTGAGGGGGCACCAGTGTGTGGGGGTCTGCACGCGGGTGCCAGGCCGGCAGGGAAAACCACGTGGCACCCAGCAGCCGGCTTGCGGTCGGGGGCAGAGACGTGATGAGCAGGCACCCAGAATGGCAGGTGGCGGGTGGCAGGTGGGGGTCCCTGGAGGCCTCTGTGAGCCGGGCACGCTGGAGGGAGGTGCGCTCCGGGCCAAGGCTCTTCCGTGGCCGAGGGCAGCGTGTGCCCCGAGCCACAGAGCTCCCCCCCCGCGTGAAGCTCCCCCCCCGCGTGAAGCGCCACCCCCCCCCCCCGGCAATGCCTCTCCCCCGCCACCAACACGCCGGCCAGCTCCCCACAGTGGTCGCACGGCCCCGGGGCCCGCCGGTCACCCGGGTCTCACCCTCTGGGACGGATTCTCTGAGGGGTGATCACGGGGCCAAGGAGCACCACGTCCGTGCTGCGGGCCGGCCCTTTGCCAACGGCCGGAGACACTGTCCCCGGGCAGGTAGGACAGCCCCGTGTCCCCTCATCGTCACCAGCACTGAGCACCATTCTCCCGGTCAATTTTCTCCACTCTGCCTCTTACAGCCCGCCTTCCCAGACCCGGATCCCCAGGCTTGAGGCCTGCCGTCTGGCTCGGTCGCAGTGGGACCTTCTCGGGCCGCGGCGAGGTCAGCGTATGCCCGCGCTGCGTCTGGTAACCCTTTCCCGCCACGCACGGGACGGAGAGCCTCCCCCGCCCAGGGAGACTTCGTCCCATCCACAGAAACAGGACACGAAGGCCTTTGGGCCTCCAGTTTCTGTCCTTTCCTCAGGGGCTTCTCGCTATCTCGGGGCCGGGCGGCCAGCTGTCCGTATTCATCTCGCGTAGGCGACCCTCACCCAGGGCTGTGTGCACACCCGGGGCCCCCGGTGCCAGGGGCCGCCTGCCAGGGAATGCATCCAGCTGGTCCGGCCCCCCGGTCCCACCACCCCCCGCCCCCAACAGGTGCGGGGTGACTCAGCAGTGCCCAATTTCTCGGCACAGGCAGCTGTTGGGTGCAGTCTGGAGACCCCTGAGCGCCTGCCCGGGCTGAGGGTGGGGCCCCCGAGTTCCGGGGGGTTCTGGCAGGAAGGGGTGGGGGTGGCTCAGCTCAGCGCCTCTGGTGCCCCTTCTCGTCCCTGTGCTCGTCCCCCCAGCACCTCCCACTCATCCTCTGCTTGCACAGGGGTAGGGGGGCTCTCCAGGGGGGTCTCGGGCCTCCCTTTGGTTTGCGCCAGCCTGGGGCGGAGGATGGTGACGGTGCCAGTGCCACGTGGCTCTACCGTCAGGCCAGGTGTCCTGGGCGCCCTGTCTCTCTCGGGCTTGGCAACTGTAACGGGATTCTCTGTCCCCGCTCCCAAAGGCTCTGGAAGGGGTGGGGACCGGAGTCGGCACCAGCTGTCTGGACGTCCAGAGAAGTAGGGGCTCTAGGACCTCCTCTGACTCCATGGGGCAGGACAGGGGCCCCAGCATGTCCCTTCAGAGCCCAGAGATGCCCACAGAGCCCCCTCCCTGAGCCCAGGGCCCCGGGCGCCCCTACGTGGGTGTGTGCGAGGCCTGTGTGGGCCTCTAGGGAAGAGAGTGGATGAAGCTGCAGACTGGACACACACTTTCTCACAAGCCCCCCGGCCAGCCCCGGAGGCAGGGGGCCAGGCAGGCCAGGAAGCAGATGGGGAGCACTCCTCATAAGCAGGGAAGAGTCCCAAAGGGAAATGCCTCCATACTCAGGGCTTGGCGGTGTGACAGAGTTGTTTGCTCTGAGGCAAATGGAACAGGAAGGGACGCCAGCCCTGAGAGCTTGGGGCCCACGCGGTCCTTCTCTGAGGAGTCCTTGCTGAGGTCCTTCCTCTACTCCACCTTTGCTTGTTAGCTCACTCTCTACCTCCTTTCCACCTGTCCATCTGCCACTCCGTCCATCCACCAATCACCCACCATCTATCCATCCACCCACCCACCCACCCAACTACACCCATTGTCCATCCATCCACCATTCATTCATTCATTCATCCACCCATCCATCCACCCATCCATCCATCCATCCATCCATCCATCCATCCATCCATCCACCATTCATTCATTCACCCATCCATCCATCACCCATCATCTACCCATCCATCCATCTACCCACTCATTCATCTACCCACCCACCCAACTACACCCATCATCCATCCATCCACTATTCATTCATTCATTCATTCATCTACCCACCCACCCATCCACCCATCTACCCATCCACCCATCTATCCATCCACAATTCATTCATTCATTCATTCACTCACCATCCATCCATCAACCATCATTTATCCATCCATTCACCCATCCATCCATCTACCCATTCACCCATCTATCCATCCACCATTCACTCATCCATCCAACCACCCACCACCCATCACCCATCCATCCATCTACCTATCCACCTATCTATCCACCATTCATTCATTCATTCATTCATTCATTCATCCATCTACCACCCATCATCCATCTGTCCATCCATCCATCCACCCATCTATCCATCCACCATTCTTTAATTCATCCATCCATTCACCTGCCCACCCAACCACTCATTCATCCTTCCACCCACTATCCATCATCCATCTACCCAGCTACCCATCCATCCATCCATCCACCCATTCATCTATCCACCCATCCACCCATCCCTCCATCCTTCCACCATCCATCTCCCCATCCACCCATCCACCCATCCTCCATCCATCCACCATTCCATTCCACGTATATCCACCCTCCATCTCTCCCTCCCTTTTCTTCATTCCCTTCCTTTTCCTTTTCAGCCCTCCATCCAGCCCTCCCTCCATCTCTCCACCCACCCACTGCCCACCCACATGTATTCACACCACCCCGCCTCCACTCCCACCCCAGGCCCGTGTGCCTTCCATTCTCTCCACAAGCGTTAGCAGCTGCCTCCTGTGTATCTTGCAGCAATGACAAGAAGATCAAAAGGCAGTGATGACGCAGCCACTGGCCTCTGGAGTGACAGCCTGCCACCCACTAAAAATAGACCGGGATCAAGATGCTGGCCTTCTCTCTGTTCCTTCTCTGTCTCTTGAGTCCCTGCCCCTCTCAACAGGGGACGCGCTCCATGTAGCCGAATGGTCCCAGATCAAAGGGGATCATGGGGACAGGCACTGGGGTGCTGTCAGGGCTTGGTTACCTGGTGTGGGCTTGACGAAGGGGGTGGCTGTCAGGGTTTTGGCTGATGTTGTGGATGGGAGCCGTTTGCTGAGACAGCAAGCACCCAAGGAAGTCAGGCTTGGGGGAGCAAGAGGAGGTCCCAGCTGAGTGTGCCACACAGGGACACACGGGTGTGGGCTGGGCCAGCGTTGGGGTCCTGGGACCATGTGGCCTTGAAATGGGCCCTGGGCACTCAGGGGGCCATCAGAGCACCCATCGAACTGCCCCGGTACTCGGGAGCTGGGACAGACGCCCTCCGACTCCTGCCTGTCCCTTTGACATGCGCCAAGAGGGAGGTGAAGGCTCAGCTTGGCCTTTGTTCACGGTTAATTTGTTCGGGCAGCACGGCCACCGCAGGGCTTGTCGGGCACTTACTCCATGCCAGGCTGTGTTCCAGGCACAGGGCTTTGGTGGGGACAGCCCCTGACCAGCCATTCCTGTGGGGGAGCCAGACACCCCAGCCAGCTTTACAGTCGGATGGTGATGAGGGACTGGGGGCGCTGGAGGCTTCCCAGCTAGGGCTCTGGGGGCAGAGACCCGAAGGCCTGTCAGGTGGGGGAGGAGCAGGAGCGGCCCCGGGGGTGGCCGTGCGGCCGGCCCCCGGCTCCGGGCCACCCTTCACACAGGCCCAGAGGCTCTGACGAGGGACCCCAGGAAGGCTGGCGGGCCAAACAGAAGCTTCAGGCAGGTAAGGCTGGGAGGGAGGCGTGGGGCTGCAGGGCCCACGGGCCGACGAAGGGCGCCTGGACTGCATTCCAGGGAAAGGGGCTTTAGGCAGGGAGCTCGTGGTCTGGTTTATGTTTGAAACGTCCCTCTGGCCACTGTGTGGAGACAGGAATGTAGTGGGGAGAGGGAAAGCCGGGCGCCCCTTGGGACGGGCTGGCCCTCATCTTTAGGAAGGAACGCTGCGTGCTTACATGCTGTTCCCGTCTGCGGAAATGCCCTTCCGCCCCTGGCAGAAGCTGCGGAGGAGAGAGGCTGTGTTTCTTATCCGTCTCCCCATTACTCACGCCCCGTGCCCTGGGCGCACTGCTCCCCTCTCTCCACACCTCGGTTTTCTCAGCTACAAACGGCCTTAGTAAACATACCCGTGGGGCCGATTGGCCTCGGGGCCCACCCCTTCTGGGCAGCCCTCCCTGAGTGCCCACGGCTCAGGTGGTTTCCTCCTCCTGGAAGTCTCGGGAGCACCGGGCACGCCGTAGCCCCTCACCTGTGCGGACGGCTAGCCCAAGACACGGGGAGATCCCTGTGTGGGGGCACTAGGCCTCGGCTCCTGCCGGGTCCCCCAGCTGAGCAGAAGGCCAGATGCCCGCGGGCCACTCCACAGGACACTGGCGGTGGTGGCCCGGGACAGAGTCCCCCAGTGCCCCGGCCTCGCCAGTCAGGGACTCCGGACCCCTCTGGGTGTGTGGGGGGTCTTAGGTCTGACAGTCCGAGCCCCGTGAGCCAGCGGGGCCCGTGTCTGCTGATGGGACGGTGGCATATGTCCCCCTGTGCCATCCAGCCAGGCAGGCAGCAAGGAGCTGGGGCCTGGTCCTGCTGGCAGGGTGGGGCTGGGAACAGAATCCTCCTCCCTCTTCCAGATCACCAGGAGGGAAAAAGAGAAGGAGGGAGGGAGGGAGGGGGAAGGAAGTCGGTTCACGCTCATTCGGACGTCGGCAGACGGCCCACCCTCCAGCATCCCAGCGTATGATGTATGGTATGGTCCTCTCTGCTCTAGTCCTGGGAGGTGGGGACACCGGAGGCAGGGACAAGGCTCAGAGGGGTTTGGAGACCCTCTCGAATAGGGGTGATGGAGAACTGCAGGATGCCCAGCGAAAAATCACAATTTTAGATAAACAGGCTTTTTTTTTAGTATAAAATGTCATATGAAATATTTGGGACAGACTTACACCCAGAAAGTCTTCATTTTAGGCATCCTGTGTTGTTTTTTCTTTTTTTTGCTAAAACTGGCGACCTTCTGGAAGCCTTGCAGCTTGGGAGCGGCTTCCAGATGTAGGAGTCCCCAGCTCGCCCTGGGCTATGAGGCCTGCTTCTGGGGTACGGCCCTGTCTCCCTGCTGGTGGGAATCGCCTGGCCTTTGGGCCCCCTGCCAGAGCTGCCCCGGGACGGCGGCTCCACGGCCGTCCCGGGGAAGCTGGCCCGGCAGAGGTGAGCTGAGGCTCCTCGCTGCCCTCTGCCATTCTCAGGTCCCACAGAGCCCACTGGGTCAGAAAGTTGCAGCCCCTCGGCCCCCACTGGAGGCCGGCAAGGTGGGCCTTCTGTCCCTTCTTGGGCAGGCACGCCCCAGGGAGGAATTCTCACTGCACCCCTCCTGCCTGCGACCCTGGAAGTCATGCACAGCCCCGCTCAGGAAGCAGCCCAGCGGATCGGGCCTGCCACCCAATGTGACCCGTGGGAGGGGGTACGTCTGGGCTGTTGAGAGCCGTTTGCCCCCTCCCGGACGGAGGGCACCCAACCCGGAGCAGGGGGACGCCGCTCCTGCCCTCCGGGCCCTGGATCCAGGCCTTCCTGAAGCTGCCTCCTCTTGGACTTTATGGGAGTCAACACGTTTCCTTCTTTGTGCAGGCAGTTCTGGGGGGAGTTTCTCTCCCTTGAAATGGAAAGTGGGATTTCAAGACCTGATTTCTGGGGGCCTGCTGGATAAAGTTGGGGCTGAGGGCTCAGTGCAGGGGTGTGGCTTCCCAAAGAAGGGGCCCCGAGGGGCAGGCTGAGGGGCAGCGGGGAGGGCAGAGCCGGGGAAGGAGCTCGGTGGGCCCATGGTGCCGGTGGGAGGGGGGGTCTGCCCAGGGCAGGGCCTGTGCGGCTGCTGGGCGTTGAGCAGCGAGGGCTCTGAGGGGCCATCCACACCCACCGTCGCCCATGGGACGGCGCTCACAGGCCCCTCCCACGCCCCCCCCCCCCCCGCCCCCCGCCACAACCGCGGGGCAGAGACTTGGAACCACTCGTCCCCACTCTGCTAAGGAAGTTGAGGCTCCGAAACCCCACCCGCCTGGGGTCACACCGCAGGTCAGGGGCAGGGCTGGGGCCTGAACCCACGCGTGTCGCCCGCTGACGGCCCTGCGGAGTCGGGCCTGGGAGCTTCGGGGCGGGGCTGGGGTCTGAGAGGAGGGAGGGGCAGCGAGACGGAGGAATGACTCTGAGCCCCTGGGGGACGGAGTGGACGCCTCGGCCACCGTTCTGAGAATGTGCTGGGCCCGCCCTCTGGCCCGCAGGGACGAGGCGCTGACCTGCTGGACGTCCACACTGCCCGGCCGACCCCCGGTATGCCGTAGGCGCCCGAGTGAACCACGGCGTAAGGTGTCGAGACGGGATGGTTACCCGGCCCAGCTGGCTTCCGCCCGGGCGCGGGCCCCCACGCGTGTGCAGCAAACGCCCGAACAGCCGTGCCCTCTGTCCCCCCAGCTACCTTAAACGCGGAATTACGCTCCCAGTGACGCGACTTCCCCACACCGCAGGCCGTGGGGTGCCGGTGCTCCGACGGCCTGCTGCCCGTCTTGCTGGGCAGGGCACCCCTGCACCCGTCACCCTGCTCCACCTGCCGGGGCTGGAGGGAGGCGGCGGCCCAGGGACGGCTGTCAGCCCCGCGGCAGGAGGTCCCGTGCTGGTCCCGCTCGCCCACCGTGAGACGGGAAGCAGGCAGTCAGGCTAAGTGAGGCCCGGGGCCGGGGGAGGGGACACGGGTTGCCCCTCCTGGTCCTCAAAGGAGGCCTGCCGGTCCAGTTAGCAGAAGGGGAGACTGGTACTCAGGGAGGTCTAACGCCTGTGTGGCCCCGCGGACGACGACAATACTGGAGGTGGCCGCCTGAGCTCAGACTCTGTTGGAAGGGCTTTGCAAAGGATTCTGCTTACTCCTCGCTGCCCCGCTGGCGTCTGGGCAGGTGTCTCTGGGACCAGATCCTGCCTACTGAGCCCGGGGCGGCCGGAGGCCACTTCGATGGGGATCCTTGGGACGGTGGGGTGAGTGCCTCGGGCTGACTCCCCTGGAGGGAGGAGGGGCCAGGATCTTGCCTGCCACCCCTCCCCAGCGGCTCTTCTGGCCCTGGGGAGGGGGGCTGAGGCAGCTGCCCCCCTGCAGGGAGGGATCTGCACCCTGGGGAAGGGAGGGCCATCAAGCTCAGGCCAGAGACGGAGGCCCCCTCCCCTCCCCCTCCCCTGGCGAATTCATGCTCTCATGGCTGCTGGACAGAGAGCCCGCCCCACCTCGAGAGACCAGTGGGGGAGTGCCGCTTGGTGGTGTCCATTTCCGGGGCCAGCGCTGGCCTGCAATGGGGCTGTCCCTGGGCCCCTTCCTTGCTGGCCTCTGCCCTTCCCACCTGGGCTTGCTCAGCCGCCAAGCCCCCCACCACCATATGCCATCCCTTGTGATGTCCATCCTGCCCACACCACCTGCTGTCCTCTGGACGGCAGTCCGTCAACCCCCTGGCACTGCACTTGCCCAGGACACCCCCACACCACGACCCCCTGCCCCTCTGCTCAGCCGGTGGGTCCGCCTGGGCAGCTCTGACCCTCCGTGTCCCTGTTCCCTACCTGGTGGCACTAGAAGCCATGTGCCTCAGAGTGGCCCTGGGGGCCGTAGGCACAACCTCACGCCCGCCCTTCTAGGCCTTACGGAAAGCTCAGCCATTGCTTAACTGACTTGCATACAGGTTCAGGAGGACATTCTGGAAACACGCACGGAGCAGCAACAGTACCAAGGAGCTGCTCTTGGGGACGCAGAGAGGGACCCAGATGACTCCCAACCTCGAGAGGGTCTCAGGCTTGGGGGCTCCAACCAGATGGAATGTGGGGAGTTTGGGCTCTGGTGCAGACAGTGAGCCAGGGTGCCAGGAAGAGTGCAGGGGCTTCATGAGGGAGGACTCCATGGCAGGCTGTGCGGGAGGGTGGCCAGGCGTGACAGCAAGGGGCTCCCCTGCCCAGGATGGGGCACAACCAAAACGTGCAGTATGGGAGTGGAGATGTGCCGGGGACCGTGCCCGTCCTGGTGACCTGGGGCTGTGACAGTACTGAGGCCAGCCCGGCTGAATGCCATGCCAGGAAGTTGCCCACAGCACCAAGAGGGTAGAGTGGGTGGAGGGCTGGGCATGAGGATCTCATCCTGTCCCTCTGCCACACCGGAGTTTCCTCCTGGTGGGCTCCCAGCCACCAGCCCTGTGCCTCCAGGCAACACTTGGAAGCAGTGCCCTAAGCACTCTGACATGTGGGGACCCTCCGTGCTGTGACTGGCACCCCACCCAATCCCGGCCAACAGCAACCTAAATGCCAGCAAGCCCATCCATACTTAGATCCCAAGCAAATATCTAAAAATGTTTGGAACCTGAAAGAGAGGCCAGGCTGACCAAACAGAAACAGAAGATCAGGAAGCGAGGTAATCTCCAGATATGAAAATGTATCTGGAGTTCCCAGAAAGATTCCAGGGGCTGTTACACCCATCAGGGAAGGGCAGGACATCGCCACAGATGCTAGAAAACAAGGAGACAGGAAGTTGAAGGCAGGGTTGCTAACAGAATTTCATGGAAGGGGATAAAGTCGATGACATAATCCTACAAATCGAATAGAGATAAAAGAGACATCAAAGTTTCATTTAAAATGTCTTCAATCTGATTAAAAGGAGTTCTAGAGAGAGGCAACAGAGATGATGTCATGAAAGGAATGGTCAGAAGTAATAAAGATAACTTTCCAGAGCTCAAGGACTCAAGTCTCCAAATCTCCAAGTCTCCCTACCAGATATTCAGCACTATCAATGAACGAAGTCAGCTGCAAAGGAACCTGACCAGGAACCCCCTCCAAGGCTAGAATGTAGATACTAAAAAATTCCAGGAAACAAAAAAAGGGGAGAGCGCTAAGGAAGGCTTGAGGTTAAGGCAAGCATGAGATTTCCCCTCAGCAAGTCAGGAGGCCAGAAGACCTCGGGACAGGCCTGCACAATTCTGAAGGGAAACCTGAAATTCTATACCCAGTTAAACTATCACCAGGGCATGACGGTTGAATAAAGACATTTTAAGATGTTCTGAGGGCTCAGAATGCTTACCTTCCACATACCTCTTCCTAGGAAGGCACTGGAGGTTTTTCCAGAAAACAGAGGAAACAAAAGTAAAGACAAGGACAGTAAGTCCAACCTAGATAATCATAAAAGCAAGTTCTAGAATGATGCTAGGCTGGGGGCCTCAAGGGAAAAAAAATCCAGATTGGAGCAGGAAGAAGGAGGGTTCCAGAGGGACTGTGGGCAGGACACAGGGGTTTGAGAGACAAGGCACCAGCTTGGATCTGGGCAGGTGGAGGGGTTAATGATGGAAGACAGCACATGGGAGGAAGGACAGCATGAAGGGGCAAGAACTACAGGACCTTCCAGAAGCAGTCGCTTGAGGAAGAAGTTCATCTAATCAGCAGATAAGTAATCTAAATAGAAATGAAGAAGTTCGAAGTGGGAAGCAAGGTGAGCCCTAACTCTACCTTAATGCAGAACCAAGGTAAACAGACAATGGGAAATAGGGCCTCCAGTCTGCATGCACATGCTAGAGGCCTGGCCAACATCAGAACAACAGCACCAACAGGACTAACTCTTACTGGGAGGCAGAAAGGAGGGTGGGCAGGATTGCGGCACCATTCAGTGCCACAAGAAGTTGAAAGAAGACCGCGAAAACCCACAATGACCCCAACTTCCCAATTTCACAATATTTTCTCCCCCTGAACCTGAAAGTGACATTTAGAAATGAACTTCTCCTTTGGTGAAGAAATGGTATCTAAATTCAACATTTTTTGTTTCACTTTTTTTTGTTAAGAAAAATTAATAAGTCTAAAGTAGCCTTATCATATTAATAATAATTTCTGGTGGTATGTCTGTTTATTTGTCCATCCATCTGTCCGTCTGTCCGTCCATTCATCCATCCATCCATCCATCCATCTGCTAGCCACTCATCTACCCATCCATCCACTCAGTCATTCATCCATCCATCCATACACCCACTCATCCATCCATTCATCCATCCTTCCACCCACCCATCTATCCATCCATCCATCCACCCATCAATCCACTCACCCATCTGTCCAACCATCCATCCATCCATCCATCCATCCACCCATCCATCCACCCACCCAGCCACTCACTCATCCACCCATCCATCCACTTAGTCATTCATCCATTCATTGATCCATCCATCCATCCACCCACCCACCCACCCATCCATCCACCCACCCACTCAGTCATCCACCCATCCATCCAGTCATCCATCCATCCATCCATCCATCCATCCATCCATCCATCCACTCAGCCACCCACCCACTCAGTAACCTATCCATCCACCCATCCCACAACCCCATTTATCTCTTCACTTATCCGCCTGTCTATCCACTCGTCCTTTTTTCCGTGCAACAAGCAATGCAATGTCCAGAATGTTCTCACATTAAAGATGGGTATTTCTGGGATAATAAGGGAGATCCCTAGGGAGAGAAGGGAAGCCCTGGAGGGTTTTACTTTTGTTTTCCAACCTTTCTGTACTGCTTGAGTTTTCTAGAAGTTCAAGCAGAACGAAAACATCTATCTAAACACTTCCACTGAAAAGCATTAATGACAGCCATCTATGGAGAAATCAGAGTCCTCTGTTTGTTTTCTCCTCTGGACAGCTCTGCACCAAAGCCTATTAATAGCACCCTGAGGGCTATTTTCAGATACCCCTCCTTCGGAGGTCTTCCCTCGCCCTCGGGTCCCCTCTGTCACAGTGCGCCGCTCTGCTCCTGCACGGCCACCGTCCAGGTCTGCGATTACACGGTGTACTTTTGATCGGGGCCAGCGCCATAATGCCGGCAGCGCTATCTTGTCCCTGCGGCACCCCCAGTACACGCCCGCTGTCTGGGACATGGTAGGAGCTCGGGCGGGTGCTGTGGGGAGTGGACGCGGGGTCAGCCCGGTGGCATTTACTTCGAGCCGCAGCCCACCGGGCTCTCGGTGCCCCGGGCAGATGGTGTCAAATCCCCGTCTGGTGCTTGGCAGTGGGCGGGGAAGACAAACCCACAGCAGTGCCCACAGTGGTGCCCACAAGAGGGGGTGGGGACCAAGAACTTCCACCTTGCCACGCGCCGGGCGCCAGGCCAGGTGCTCAACAGACAGGGCTCCAGGTGATCCTGGCCAGGGGCCCAGAGTTAGTGTCCCTGACTCCTCCTTACGGACGCAGAAAGCGAGCCTCCCAGGGGCCGGGAGGGGTGCCTGGGGTGGCACAGCCAGGAAGTGGGAAGGCAAGGGTCCGAGCTCAGCTTTCCCTGCTGTCAATGCTACTCCTGTCACTGACAGGAGAGACCACAGGGGCTGTGGGGAGCTGGTGAGGCAAGGGAAGGGGGGCTTCTGGAGGGCGACAGGGGAGATGGGGGGCTGGGGCAGAGGCGAGGCGGGGAAGGAGAGAAGTGGGTGGCGGCCGGGCAGAGAGTCAGGGTTAAGGCAGGCTCCTGAGAGGGGGCAGAGGAGCAAGGAGGGGGTGACGGCAGGGGGACAGAGCCGGGCCCAGGGGTGCCACGCCATCTGCCTGTCCCTCCGCGTGGGCCGGACCACCCCGTATATCCCTCGGCTGCCGGCTCCCGGGGTCTGCCTGGGATGGGCAGGGTGCCGGCCTCAGTCCCCCGTCCTGGCCAAGATAGCTCTGGAGCGGAGCCGGCGCCTCCCGCACAGGATGCTGTGACCCCGGACAGGCCCTGGGCAGGCCAGGCTGAGCTGCCTTCTGGGCTCCCGACGGCAGGGCCGCCGTCCCCCAGGCCTACGGAAGGCAGGCGGTCGCACAGAGACAGAGCCGGGCGGGACGGTGGGGGTGGTCTGTCCGCCCGCGGCCCGAGATGTGAGCTGCAGACTGGTTGCCCCCACCCCAGCTGGGCGCCCCCTGAGGACCAAGCTCGGAGGCAGGGAAAGGGGGCGGAGAGAGGTCACTGAGGCCAGCATGTGGGGAGGTCGGGGAAGAGGGCAGGGGAGGGAGGGGTGGGGCGGCCGGGTCTGGGCCACGCTGGACCGCGTGGTGCCTACCTCGAGGCACAGGACCCCCCGTGCCCGGTGCCGAGCAGGGAGGCCCCGCCAGGCAGTGGCCGGCCCAAGGAGAGCCGCGGGCCCGCGGGGAGTGTTCCAAGGAGAGATTTATTAGTGAAACAAAAGCATATTTTTTCAGGCAGGACTGTTTGTGCAGCTACCTCATGACATCGCCTTGGCCTGGGGCCCAGAGCGGGCGGCGGGGAGGCCTCGCGGGCAGACCCACTCCCCGCGCCGGTCCCCGCCGACGTCCTTATCTGGTCCCGGACATCAAAGCGGGGGCTTTTCATAAGCGAATTAAAACAGCACACAAACAGCACAGGGCCAGGCAGACCCCGGGCCAATTAGCTGCGAGGCGGGCAGGAGGCCTTTCAGAGGGAGGCCACTGTCTTCAGGAGCCACTGCAGTGTCACATTTGATGAAATATTTTGCCCAAAGCTCATTATAATAATGAACCTGCGTTTCTTTCCCCAAGAGAATAATTAGCAGACTTCCAAATGGCTTAAAGCGGCAATTTAAAATCTGCCCCCCCCCCCCGCCCTTAACTGTCCCATTGACTTCATTTTGTGACAAGGAAATGTTGGCGCCTTTGGAAAGAGCCGAGACTCTCCCGCGCCCGCCCCGAGCGGCCACTCGGCTCTGTCCCTCTGGCCCTGGGCCCCTTGCCCCATCGAAACGGGGGACCAGTACGGAGGCTGGAGGCACCTGAGGCCTAGGGGGGGTTTGGGGCAGGGGCCCAGCCCTACTTCAGGGGAGGGTGTCAGTCTCTGGGGCCGCAGGGGTGGGTCCCACCCACTACACAGACCCCCAGTCGGGGGAGTCACCTCAAAAGGGGACCTGAGCCTCGATGTCCTCACGGCAGCCACCTGATGATGGCCGCCCCGTGGAGGCAGTGGGCTGGGGCACGCGGCTGGCAGGTGGGGAGCAGGTCGGGCGGGCGAGCCCGGGAAGGTGCCCGCCCCACCTACACAAGGCCCCAGGTGACCCCAGTGGCTCTCAGCGAGCAGAGCAGAGAGGTCCCCGGGCCTGGCCTGTTGGCCCAACCTGGGCGTGGCCCGAG
Source organism: Panthera pardus (assembly GCF_024362965.1). Taxonomy (NCBI): domain Eukaryota; kingdom Metazoa; phylum Chordata; class Mammalia; order Carnivora; family Felidae; genus Panthera; species Panthera pardus. The sequence continues at coordinate 2,308,606 of NW_026526677.1, read as the reverse complement.
CGGGTGCCCGGTCCCACAGCCCAGCTTGCGGTCCCCCCCGCCGCTCCCAGACAAGGCGCTTCTGCAGGGGAGCCCCTCAAAGCCTCCTCCCCTCCACATTTATTGCTCACTGTTTCCCACTCGTTGAAACCAAAACGGCTCAGGACAAAATTTTGGAAAGTACAGGAAAAGCTCTTCATGCGTGCATCTGGGAGCCCACCCTCCAGAGACAGCGGGAACAGCCCGCTTTTCTGTAAGGCGCTGTTTTCTACACACACACACACACACACACACACACACACACACACACACACGTCCTCGCCCGCTCGGATCACGCTGCTCCCCGTCCATTTCCGAGTCACCTCGTACACTAGGCATTTTCCCAGGTCACTCGAAGCTCCATAACGATCCCCGGTGCTCAAATGTTGGCCGTGCTGTCTGTCTAATTTCTCGCTGTTAAAACTAAGACTGCCATTAGCTGGTTTGCACGTTACTCTTTGGGGCACCTCTGATTCGTTCTTCAGGGTAGATTGCTGGAAGGGGGACCAAAGGGCCACAGGGAGAGGAGCAGGTTTTCATGGTCTTGACACATTTCCTCGAGGCACTTTCTGGAAGGGGAGACCAGTTTCCAGGCCCATTTCATCCCTGCGTTGCCAGCACAGAATTTACATCCAGTCTTGTATCTCTCCATCTAAGTTCTTAGGACAAGGGTTTGCAAATTTCTCTGTAAAGGGTCAGGGGGTAGATATTTTAGGCGTCGAGGTCCGGGTGGTCTCTGTTACAACCCCTCAACTCTGCCACTGCAATGTGAGGGCGGTCAGACATCCATCCTACACGAGTGGGCATGGCTGTGTTCTAATAAAACTTTATTTACAGGAACAGGCTGAGGGCCGGATCAGACCCCTGGGCCGTGGCTGACCAGCCCTGTCTCTGAGGACAGAAGGGGTGAGGCATCTTTTCAGTCTCTGTGACCCTTCTTTTGTGAACTGTCTTTCCAGCTCCTTGCCCACCCTTAGTGCCTTTCTACTAAGGAGTGTCTCTCTCCATTGTCACCTGCGGTTTTCTCCCTGGCCCGCCACCTGGCGGGGAGGGGGCCTCGTGAGACTGCAGCCCCGCTCCCCGTTTCCAGCTCTCAGCCCTGCCGCAGAGGCTGGCTCAGCCTGAGCCACCGAGGTGGAGGTCACCTCTGCCCGCTGCCTGCGGGCTGGCTACTCACACACCCTTCCTGGTTGTGCCTTTTAAATGGTTTCAACGTGACACCCATGGCCCTACACCTACAGTGTCTGTAAGCTGGACACATTAGCTTGACTCTCCCCCTACACGGCTGGTGCTCTCGACGTACTATCTGGTTTGTGATGCTCCTGCCTCTCCCCTACCAGAAACGTTATCCTGGGTCCCGGGGGACGGGCAGTGGGTTGGAGACGAGTCCCTCCCGAGCCTCGAGGCTGTGCGCCCAGGCCTCCGCCTCCTCAAACACGCGTAAGGCCAGCGGCGCCCGCCGCACGGGAGGCAGCATGCGCTGGGGCGTGGACCACGGGGCTGGTCTTTCACGCCTACGAGCCGTGCACATGTCAGACGGTGGCCTGTCCCTCGGCACTGGGAAGACAAACCCCAAGTGCTGGTTGTTCCCCCCCCCCCACCGAAACACGCTAGGCGTGCTGGGAACAGGGCACTCCCCACCCCCCGTTACCCTCTAACTGGCCACCGGCTTTCCTGGAGGACCGTGTGACCCCCCTGACACACCTCGAATTTAAGATGCGGAAACAGCTCCTGGTTCTTTTCACACTCGAGAGCACACGCACTCCCACGGAGGGCACGACACCGGCCCCCTGTGCACAGCCCGGTGGCCCTGCCCAGCTCCACGAGCTACCGCCATGCACTTCTCCGGGCTGGGCATGAACGGGACCCGCCAGGTGGCTGCAGAGGTGACCCAAGGTGGCTCCACCTCCTGGGCTGGGCTGAACTCCACTGACGTTGGGGCTGTGGGACTGGCAGGCAGCGTGGGGCACAGAGCGGCCAGCGGGCGCACGACAAGGCAGCCGGCAGGGTGGGAGCTGGTGGGGCTGGGCTGGGGGCCAGAGGGCACGAGAGAGGCCAGGAGAGGAGCGGGGACCACGGCCTAGAGGACAGGAGAAAGAAGGGCCCTGGGAGTTCCCTGGGCAGGCCTGGGCAGGTGGCAGCCCCGGGCATTTGGGGGGCAGGCTGCGGGCGGGCACCGGCCCCCGAGCTGCGTTCTGGGCAGGCTGGAGCAGGCAGGGAGGAAGGGGCCGGCAGCAGAGCTCCAGAGGGCACAGGCCCAGGCAGGCTGCTCTGAAACCCCTCCCCGAACCCGGCGCGCAGACCCTCCCCCAGCACGCCCACCCCCTCCCCAGCCCTGCCCGGGATCAGCACGCCTGCAGGGGTGAGGTCAGGTGGCACACCAGCTCTGGATCCCAACCACAGCACGGGACACCTCAAGAGTTCCCGGGGACGTAGGTGCATCCTCCAGGGTAGGGGGGACAGCGTCCCCCCCACTCTGGCTCGGGGACATATTTTTATCTGCGCCCCAAGACCTCCTCAGACAACCCCCCGAGCACACAGTTGGGCTCTCCTCTCCCCGCCCTGCCTTCAGGGCTTTCAGGCCAGGCTCCCACCCCGGCCCATCCCTGCCTTGGCTGGGGCTGACCCTTGGCCGGGAGCATTTTTCCCTCGCCAAGCCCTAGCTCCGTGCAGGCGAACGCGGCCCCTCGGAGGCCCTGTTGGACTTGCAGACACCGTTCATTTCTCTGCGATCAGCTCAGACAAGCCCAGAATCCTCCTGCAAGGCCACGCTGGTCCCTGGGTGTGTCCAGTGCGGGGCCCTGGCTGGGGTCCTGAGCTGCCGGGCCCCCCGGCCTTCTTACCCTCCAGGTTTACGGGTGCCACACTGGCAGGTGCCCCAGTGCCTGGCTGACGCTGGGATTTGCGCTGCCTGCCTGTCTTCTGCTCGTGGGGAGTGGCCGGGGCAGGCCTTGTCCCGGGGGTCTCATGGTGGGGGGGGGGGGCCCAGGGGTCGTTTCATGGAGCAGACGAGCCCAGAGCGCGGCCTAACCCACCCGCCGGTCGCATCCACGGGCAGCCTGGCTGACACAGGCAATGCTGAGGGACTGCTGGGATGGCTGGGGACCCCCCGGCCCTGCTGCCCAGGCCCAAGGGCGTGGGCTTGGGTGACGGTGGCTCCCTGGCCTAGGGCATGAAGCGCTGGGGGACTGGCAGTGGCTTTGCCGTTTCCAGCCCGTGGTGTCGACCCCCTCCCTGCCCCCCTCCCTCTGTGATCCCCGACTTCCTGGACCCGGAGCCTCCAACGTGGCCATGCAGGAGGTGCCCGGTGCCCTCTGTCCTCTGCAAAGTGCCAGGCGGGGGGCTGGCCGGGTGAAGTAGCTTCTGCCAGGCCTGTCCTCACTTCCTGGGGACTCTGGGGGCATAGGGCTGCCCTACGGGAGTGGCCACCAGAGCCACCGTGGAGGCCTGAAAGAGAGAGCACCGAGCTGAGCCCCGAGCCCTGAAGGGGTGGTGAGGCCGGGGTAAACTGTGACCCTGCTCTGCCGTGGCCGGGGTCTCTGGCGGGATTAACGAACGGGTCTTAGGGGGTCCTTCAAGAGGCCACCAGCGTCCAAGGGGGAGCACATTCCAGGACCGGCCCCTCGAGATGATGGTCGGTATTGACGCGGTCTGGGAGGCTGCGCTGTGTCCCTAGTCCCACTGGCCAGGGACAGGGAAAGGGCCAGGATCTGAGTCTACTGTCTTGCTGTCCTCCCCCTCAGCAGACTAGGCAGTCTAGAAGGTTCCACACAGCCTTCTCCATGGCCAGGGAGTGGTTTAGCTGACCTCGTGGGTCCCTGGTCACAGGGCCACCCCCCAGTCCCAGCTGAACTCCTCCCTTGTGGCAGTAATGGCAAAAACCCTCCCCGAGGGAGCCCGCCCTACAGAGGAATTCCTCCTCAATCTCCTGCTTCTTCTGAGTTGGGGCCTCTCATCATCCCCATCGTACAGGTGGGAAAATGGAGGCTCAGAGCAGGGGCATGAACTGTCCATGTCACCAGGCTACCCCTGGGCCTGTCTGGGGGTCTGGAGATGGCAGGAAGGAGGAGCTGAGAGCTAAGACCCCCCCCCACCCCCCCCCGCCCAGGCCCCAGTGCTGAACAGGGCTCTGGGGGCTCTGCCCCACCCCTCCCCGAGAGGGGCGGAGGTCGGGCCCGTGCTGGTGTGAAAGTAGGTAGGACACGGGACGTCTGTGCTGTTTGGGGTGGCCTCGCGTGGCATTCCTTCCTTGCAAAGCCTGAGCTTCCTCCCCAACGGGAAGGATGTGTGGGCTGCGTGGGCAGCAGGGGACCCTCAGTGGCTCGGCAGAGTGGCCTCTGGCTTTGACACGGCAGGGCGTGGGCAGGTGGGCGGCTCTGGCGTTCCAGGGTCTGGAGCAGGGCAGTGCCACGCACACCTTCGCTTCAGAGTTTACACGGCACTGGGGCGCCCTGTCCAGGCTACGCGACAGGCTTTGTGTGCCCAGCACGTTCCCAGCGGCTCTCGTGGTCCCCGCACGGTCAGCACACAGACCTCAGGGCAGCGGGGCGGGGGGGGGGGGGAGCCATCCTGGATCTCCAGCGAGGACGAGCGGGCTCAGGGAGGCCAGCCGGGCCCGAGGCCCCGCGGCTCGTACGCAGTAGGTCGGGGTCCGACGCCCGACCCCGAAGCCGCCCGCTTCCTGACCACCGAGGCAGAACCAGGGCCTGCACCCTGCCGCGGGCTCCTCTGTTACCCGCGTGGGGCCCGGGGCCCGTGCTGCTGGGGGAGGTGGCGGTCACGAGGAGCCCCACGGACCCGGGTCCCCTCACCGTGCAGAGGGGCTGCGCTGCGCTGCCCTGACCTGGCCAATGGGTGTGGCCCTGAGAGGCAAGGGCTCTCTCCCTCTCTAGCTTCCCGCTTGGTGCCCCTACACTTCGCTTGTGGGAGGGGGAGGGGAGGAGCCGGGGGTGACCCCGGGCTCCCCCTCGGGCCCTCGGGCGGCGGACGGGTGTTATGGACCGGACCGCGCCCCCCAAGTCCACGTGCTGGAGCCGTAACCCCTGTGACTGTATTTGGGGATGAGCCTTGAGGAAGACACTGAGGCGAAGAGAGGTCACAGGGGGTCCCCGATCTGACAGCATTAACGCCCTCGTGGGAGGAGGTCCCAGAGCTCTCAGTGCCCCGGGGAGGCCACGAGAGGACAGTCAGGCGGTGGCCTTCCACAAGCCAGGAAGAACCTTCCCTGGAAGCTGGCCCTGCCGCAGCCTTGACCTTGGACTTCCAGTCTCCAGGGCTGTGAAAGATGCGCGTTCACGGTTTAGGCGGCCCGTTTGTGGCATCTGTTACAGCAGTGTGTGCTGACTGATACAAGTGGCCAGTCAGCAAGAGGGGACGCGGGGGTGGGGGCCCCTGAAGGCACGCCGGGCACCCACCTGACCTGCCTCCACCGCGAGACTTTTGGGGGCGTCCTGCTGCAGTGGAAGGGCTCGTGTGCCTCCGGAGTCCTGCACGGGGCCACCCCGTCTCGGCCACTGGCATGGCCACGGAGCCACCACCCAGCCCATCCCCTCCCTTCACCAGATGCCGTTGCTTTCACCTCTCAGCATCTCTGGCACCCTGCACACCTCCCCATCCCCACTCCCAGGGCCCACCCTGGGCGGCTTGCTGATCGCCCGCCTTCCCCACCCCTTCCGGAACATTCTCCAGAGCGGGCGGCCAGACCGGGCTGTGCGATTCTGTCCTCTACCCCTTGGGTCTGGTCCCACGGCCAGAGCCTCGTGAGCACCGGCCGAGCCACCCTCTCCTCCTGTTCTGCCTCCGCCCATTCTCTGCTGCCCACCGCAGCCGAATGACTCCGTAACCTGGAAAACCGCGCTCGCCCGTCCTCCCTGGGGAGCGCTACGTGCCGGCTCTGGGTGTGCGACACGGCACATCCCCAATCCCCAAACAGCCTGGTGGCTGTTCCCGTCCGTCCCCCACGTCAGGGCTCAGGAAACTGAGGCACACAGAAGCCGTGCAACGTGCCTCGTGGCACGAATGCTAAGCAGGGTGTTGGTTCCAGCAGCCCTTGCCCTGCACCTGCCTGCCCCACCAGCCTCCACCACAGGCGGTGCGGGGGGGGGGGGGCAGTGGGCACGTCCACCGCGACCCCTCCTCGCCACCTTGCTGGGCCAAAGATGGCCGCTGAGCACTGGTCGCACTCCTCCCTCCTAACTTGCCCTCCAGCCGCCTTGGGCAGGGCACCTGAACCTTCGCACACAAGGCTCCCGGCAACCACCCCTTGTCTGAGGGCTTCTCTCCTGCACGGCCCCTCTCTCGCTTTGCTGCAGCCCCCTCGGCCTCCTGTCTGTCCCAGACTCAGCCCTGCCCCAGGACCTTTGGTCATACTGCCCTCTGCGTGGAGCCCTCCTCCCAGTTACCTGAGGGCTCTGCTTCCTCCTTCCCTTAGGTCCCAGTATAGGCTGTGAGGTCAGGGAAGGGTGGTCCCCCGATCGCTGCGTCCCGTCTCCTGGCCCTCCTCTGCCATGGGCTCCTTCATATGGGTCTCCTCCTCCCTCCCTCCTCTCCTCGTCCCTGCCCCGCTCTCGGTCCCTCTGATCCCTCCCCCTACCGCCACCCCAATAATCGCCCAAACCGGCCCCAGATTAGGCAAACGCAAGCTCGCACGCTCACCCAGCCCCCGGCGGCCACAGAGGCGAGAGTTCAGACAACGCGACCAATTTACAAACAATTTTCTCTGTGACGATTAAGTTACATTTTCTCCAATAGCTGCTTAATTTTCTTGTCAAAAATGCACAGTTCTCACATTTGTCTTGCTGCAAGGCTAATTAATTTCCAGACCATAAGTAAGAACTTAATATGATACCTGCAAGGATTATAAACTATTTCAAGCTGTTGTTTACATGAAATCAAGAAAGATTCGTTCTGTTTGCAATTATGTTAATGAGGAAATAGAGCGGGTCTCTCTCTCTCTTTCTTTCTTTCTTTCTTTCTTTCTTTCTTTCTTTTGGAACTCGGCGTCATTTTGCTGTCACCAATAAATTAGTCCGAAAGGGTCGCCTGCCACCGCAGACCCCCCCACCCCAAGGCTATTTTTAAGGTGACCCTGGCTGGCATCGGGGCCGGGTGGGCGCTGGGGACTGGCCCGTCCCCAGGTTGTCTGGCCTGCAGGTGGGACTGAGGAACCTTCTCCAGGACCCTTTCTGACGGAAGTAGGAAAGACGGAGGGTGGGCAGGGCACGTGCCCCAGCCCCTTTGGGTGTCTGTGTCCCCCTCCCCCTGCCCCCTGTCATTCGCGCCGTGCGCGCCCACAGAGGCGGTCTGGGATGGGGCACAGCACAGGCAGAGGCTGGGTGTGAAAGGGTCCCACGGCCCAGGAACGGGGCTGGAGCAGGGGAAGCATGGAGGGGGGCCGAGGAGGATATGGAGCTGAGCCCCACAGAGGAGAGGAGAGCCTTCGAGACACGGCCAAGGGGGGTCAGATGTGCACAGGGGAGGATGCCGGGGACCCGGAGTGAGGGCTGAGGGGGGCGGGCGGCCCTGGGTGCTCTGGGGGGCTTTGGGGGACACAGAAGGCAGGAGCTGGCGTCGGATGTCAGGGAAGCCCAGGGAAGATGGCCCCCGGAGTGGAGCATGCTCTGCCCCCTGCCTGCCAGTGGGGGACGGGGACACAGGTGAAGGGGGACGTCACTAGGGAGGTACCCGGCTTCCGGCTCCGTCCTCTTCCTCGCAGGGCCTCCTGACTGGCACTGCCTGTCTCAGGGCTGTGGGCACAGTCCTCATAAGTCCCAGGATGCTGTGCCCCCAGCCACGGGTGGCACTCTCTCCTGTGGGTCCGGCTTGACCTCAACGGCCCTTTAGGGCGAGGTCCGGGACAGGCACAGGCTCCCTCTGCACAGAAACCAGCCGTGACCGGATGAAAGTCAGCTGTGTCAGCACCTGCCCGACGTCCTGCTACCATCACACCTGTCGGGTGCTGCGGGCAGGGACCGTGTAGCAACGGGCTTGCGTGGGGACAAGGACAGGCCCTCAACAGGGAGAACAGCCCACAGCGTCTGGCTCTGTGGGGGAACCCGAGGGGCCTCCCTGCTGCCCTGGGCCTCCGTGTGCCCATGACGGGGGTCCCAGCACTGAGGCAGGGGGCCGTGCGGCTCCCGCCAGGTTTACGGGGCTGAAAAACAAGCTGGTTTTCCTCGCAAAGGGGCTCTGGGGCTGGCGGGTGGGGGCTTGCCGGGCGTCGCTGTGCTGAGGTAACGGAAAGCCTGGAGCCAGCAGGAGCGGGGAGGGGACGAGACGGACTCTGGATGGCAGGTGAGCACAGGGGTGGCGACCAAGGGTCTGCCTGAGGCAGGGAGGGAGACGGCCTGGCACAGAAAGCAGTTCAGTGGTGCCCACCCGTGCCCACAGGTCACCGTTCCGTTAGCTCTGGCCGGCCCTGGGTGGGGGGCGCGGGCAGGCTGTTTGGGGGCACCGCTCCAGTCTTAGGAACAGAGGGGGTTGGGGTGGGACAGAGAAGCCAGGTCACCTGCTCCCCCGTGGCCTTGCGGGTGGGGTCCCCAGACAGGGGTGCCCCCCGACAGCTGCAAGCCCAGGAATGGCAGGACCTCCCTGCTGGGAAGGACACGGAGCCTCCCCAGCTGTTCCGGGTGCTTTTGCCCGGCCCACGCAGCACCCACGGGGCAGGGAGACGAGGCAGGGAGACCGAGGCAGAGAACGGTAAGCTGACTTGCGTGCCGGTGAGCTGAGCGGACTCGGGAACGGGGAGTGACCGCAAACTCGCATCCTGGGACCTGCCTGGGACCTGCCTGGCCCTGCCCTCCTGCCCTCTGCGACTTTGCGGGGTGTGATGAGCCACTCCTCCCAGGGCCTTCTGTCCGCCCATGGGCATCTTTTTGTCCTCAAAGGACAGTGATCCGTGGGCTTCCCCGTTTCCACCTACCAGGAGAGAGGAGCCTGGAAGGGACAGGCATGGGACAGGGGGTGGCGGCCGCAGAACCGTCTCACTTGCCTGCTCTCAGCCTCAGATGGCTTTGCCCCCCTTCTGCCTGTGCCCCAGGGCCTTTGCACAGGCTGCTGACCCGGATACTCCTCCACCCCACGACAGCCTCCGCCTCATTCCTTCCCGGCTGGCCCCAGGCCCCCGCCCGCCCCGTGCACCCTCTTTTCCATACTGGGAAATAGGGAGTTACGGGTCACTGGGTGCATCCCCTGTCCCGCCTCTCGGACCGTGTGTTCCGAGGGAGAGAGACCAGCCTGTCCCATTCCTGGGGCGACCCCCGCGTGTGGCTGATACTCAACGGACATAAGATGACTGAATGCTTGTGCGCACGCGGGCAGTTCTTCAGGGGGACCCTTTCCTGGTCGCTTTGCTTTCCGCTCCCGTGACTTGTGGTCCCTCTGCCGAGACCAGAGGGGCCTCAATTTCTAGGACACCCATGGGTTCTGGAGAAGGTATGGGGTTGAGATGAGACTCTCAGGTCCCTGCCAACGCAGTTTCCACCCTATGGGTATATGGGACACGACCCCTCTTATAAAAAGGTGGTGTCATGAAGCCGCAAAGCCGAGACCCCACCCAGGACGGGACCACAGACACCCTGCCCGGCCCCATGGCTCTGGATGTTGGGGCCCATAGTGGCCAGGTGACAGGGGTCGTCCGGATGTCAGTACCTCGGGCCAGGGCCTCACGGCACCCTGAGGATCTTCTGCCAGGGGGGTGGGTGCCGCTGGTCCAACAGGGTGTCCACAGGCCCCTCCGGGGAGGCCCCGCTGGATCGAGTGTCCCTGTGAGGGCGGCAGGCTGGCCGGCCACCTCTCTGCCCACACAGATGGCTCTTTATGTGAGAGGCCTGACCTGTGGCTCCTGGCCGGCTGGGAACAGAGTGGGGCTGTGCACGCTGACCAGCCCGCGTCGCGGGGTGGGGGTGGGGGCAGTGGGCGCGGGGGACGGGCAGGAGGGGTACACGCCGGCCCCGCGAGGTCCCCCCTGCGGCCATACCTCCCTGCATTCTGTCTGTTCTCAACCTGCCAGAGTAGCGCGGTCAGATCTCTGCCCTCCTCGGCCCTGAAGACCCCACCTCTGTCCAGCGAAGCCTCCAGCTTCCGGTGGCTCACCAGGCCTGATGCTCTGCCCGGCCCTTTACCTGTCTGCCCCTGACCTGCAGGCTCCTCCTCAGCCTGTGGCTCCCGCCACGCTGCCGCCTGCCCGCCGCTCACGTGAGCCCGGCCCGGCCCCGCCTCAGGGCCTTTGCACCGGCTGTGCCCTCTGCCCGGGACATTATCCCCGCAGATATCCACAGGCCTTGCTCCCCTGCCCCTAGAGACGTCTCCCGCAGACCGGCGGACCCTCCAGTCCTGCCGAGACACAGAGGGCTTCTTCTGAGTGGGAGGGCGCGCCCCTCACGCTCCCCCGGTGCCTGTGGGCCTGCCTGCGAGCAGGACCTGTGACGGGCCTCGTGTCCCGAGCGTTTTCCTGGAGCTGCACCCACAGGCACGCCCCACACACTGCTTGCCTTGTCTGTACAATGGCTCCCGTTTCACAGACGAGGATCCGGAGGTCAGAGGGGGCCCCGGCCTGCAAAGGGCCCCAAGGAGCGGGCCGTCCCACTCGGTCTCCCTTCGTCCTGCGGCCTCTCCCAAACTTGGGGAGGGGTCCGAGGCTACCTCCTCTGGGCCAGCAGGGCCAGCCCCCGCCCGGCCCCCGGGGGGAGCAAGGGAGGGCACCCCGAGCGGAGGCATGAATGGACGCTCCGGTGACGAGGGCGGGGGCAGCGGATGAGGGACGGGGTGGGGAGGGAGCCCGCTGCCAACCCAAACAGCCCAGCGCGCCTCAGCTCCGTGTTCAATCCACAAAAATTTCCATCTGCCTCTGGAGCGCTCGGAACCCGGGCAACGAGAAGGCCGCGCGCTCGGCAAAATAAACAGCAGGTCCGCACGGCGACTCCCCTGCGCGCGCCGCCCCAGCCCGGACGACGGCGTCAGCCATTTTGTGGACGCGGGCGGCCCGGGAGGAGGACGGTCCCCGGCCTGCGGACCTGGAGGCCCCGGGCAGGGTGGGGGCCGCCCGCGGCTTTGCGGGCGGGGACCTGCCGGCATCCACCTGCCACGCGCCACGGCCCCCCCCCCCCCCCCCCCGCCACGTCGGGCCCGGGCCGCCGAGGCCGCCACCCCGTTCCCAGCCCCGGAGGCTCCCGGACGGACGTTCGGATCCTGTCCCTGGCCTGGCTCTGGGGACCCCGGGGGAGGCGGCCCCCCGCGTGGCCGGGCCACGGGCTCCCCGCCGCCCACCTTCGGGGGGCCGCTCGGCCGGGGCCTGGGCCTCGGGGCCGGGACGTCTATTTTTGGAGGTGACCAAGCCACTGCTTAATATGCAGGACTGGCCGGGGGCGGGCCGTGCCCTGACCCGCAGGGTGACAAGTTGAAAAAAGGGCCCATTTTGATCAAAATACATGTTTTCCTGAGGTCGGCCAAGGCGGCTGGGCAGGGTTCGCCTCAAAGACAAGGCTCCGGGCCGCCCTCATGCCTGGGCCCCCGCAGCCGGCCTGCCCGCTGCGGCTCTCCCGGTCCAGGCCGCCGATCGCGCACCGGCCTTTGCGCACCGCGGAGGACCCACGGCCAGGGTGCTGTGCACGCCCGCCGGGCACGCGCCCTCGCCTGCCGCCATTCTGGGCTCCTGCGTCTCTCGGTCGACCCACACAAGTTCACAGGGACTTGAGCTACATTTTTCAAAAAATGTAAATTTCCTTTCTGGCCAGTATTTGCAGCCTATAAATAGAGTCATTCAGGGAGGCCTAGCCGGGCGGGGGTGGGGGGGGGGGGGTATCGTCTCTGGGCAGACCGAAAGGGAAACGCCCAGGAAAGGGGAAGGGAGGCGCGGGGGGGTGCAGGGAGGGGGCGGGAAGAACAATTCTCTGGGGCCGTGGAAGGCACGAGAAGCGGGAGGCCACGGTGCGGCTGGCGAAACTGAGGCTCAGGCTTGGAAGGCCTGTCCGTGGCCACGCAGCGAGTGGGGTCAGGGCAGCGCTTGAACTTCCCGACTAGTCCCTGAACCCCACCCCCGGCCCAGTGGCCAGCCCACCCTCGCGACTCCTTCTGAGCTCTGCAGTCAGAAACCCAGGTAGGTCTCTTGGTTCCGGAGCTTGCTGTATCTCCCCGTGCCACAGGGCCTTTGCATGTGAGGTCCCTCGGGCCTGGATGTGGATCGGCTCGGGAATTCTCCACGGCATTTGGCCCATTGGCACTACTAACACCCTCGGTGACTCATGGGGTCACTGAGGCCCCGATGTGACTCATGGGTTCTCATGGCTAGTGAGCCAAGGGGGCAGGGCTTGAACCCAGCTGTTGGCTGCACAAAGGCAAAGGGAAGGCTGGGTTTTGTCTTCTGTAAAATGGGAAGGGGCGACAGGAAGGCCCCTTGGGAGCCACGTATGAGCGGGAGGCCTAGAAGCCACACATGTGCAATCTGAGAACACACGGGCACGGGAGCCACGATGCCCAGGGCCCAGATCCTGGCCCTGCGTCCACTGAGGCACGACCTCAGGAAGGGACGAGGCTCCGGGCCCATAAGTTGGGTGAAAAGGGTCGGCCCTGGAGGCACCTGTGGGCCCAGCTGTTGGCAACCCTCTGGGCAGGCTCTGGTCTTGCTGGGCGTCGGGGGCCACGGGATACCAGGCCAGCTTGAGTGGCCCCGAACGCACACGCACACCTCTCTCCTTCCCACCTCCCTGCCTTGGTTACAGGGGACACTGAGGCTTAGAGAGCGGGGAGCACTGGCTGTCTCCCCACGGGCTCCCCCGGGCCCCGCTCAGCCACAGCGGCTCAAGGTCCCAGAGGTGGGGGCCCACTGCCGGGTGGGGTGCTATCCTCAGGATCACTGCCATTCGCCAAATAGCCCCAGCCCCGGGCCCCGGGCCAGAAGGTGGCTCGGAGGGACCTGCAGACATTCTAGGCCTTTCCACCCCATCAAGGGAGAGCCCCTCAGGCCCCTGTGGGGCCCCTCAGGCCACAAACAGGCTGCGAAAGCTGGCACTCACACTCCCTCCTGGGAAGGCGAGCGGGTGGTGCCGGTAAGCGGCGAGGCTGTCACCATGGGGCACCTGTTGCTGCTGGCCAGGAGGGAGTGGGCTGGGCAGCGGTAAAGGGCAAGCCACGAGGTCAGCCTCTGCCCTCGCACGGGGAGAGGCCCGGGACCGCGCTCCGGCCAGCAGGCTGCCCCCGGGCGTCCGCCCGGCTAGAGGCTCCAGCTCTCAGCTCTGGGCCAGCCGTGGCTCTGACTTCCATCCCACATCCGTGGCCTCTTGGTGGCCAACCCCTCTAGATGCCACAGGGACCTAAGGGTCTCACCTCTGATGGGACGGAAAGGTCTGGAACACCTACAGGTCCCTCAAAGGCCCCCTGACCAACGCTCTCGTGTCAATGAGGGCCACGGACTCTCTGGACTGGGCGGGACTGTATCACCTCCCGCAGGAACTCAGACCCACAGAGGTGATTGGGCCACAGCCCCTCCCATCGCCCTCTCTTGTCCCTTCCAGGCAAGCGTGCACGACTGCTGGGTGCCGGCCCGTGCTGGACGGACGGATGGCCAGACACGGGTGCTCCTCCCAGGCCTCTCCCCCGGGGGGGACCCGACCCACAGAACCAAGCCCGGCACGGAGGCCCCTCGGGCGCTGGGCTGTTGTAGGGCTCTGCCCGGCTGGCCGTGCTGTCACCGCCCTCAGTGGCTGGCTGCTGCAGCGCGGCAGACGCGGAGGCCACCCCACGCTCGGGTAGGCGGGCCTACCTCCCGGGCGCGTCTGCGGTCTCTGGATGCACGTGGCCAGACAGACGTCCTGACCCACGGACGGCTCCTAAGGTCCCCGCTCCCCCCATCGCGCGGCTGGAAACCGGCCGTCCCGCTGGGACTGCACTCCCCACACCCCTCTGGGAGGGGCCATGCCATTGGTCGCCAATGGGGAATGATGCGTGTGTCACTTCTGGGAAGGGGCCTGGCCCCCACGGACAGCACCCCCCGTCTTTGCACGGACAGGGGAAGGAGGCTCAGACCTTCCCGAGCCCTAGACAGGGTGCTGGGTGAGCTGAGAACCCCGCAGAGGGTCCCCCGGGGGAGTGACCGCAGGGCGGGGGCCGGTCCCGGTGGGAGCGGTCCTGGTGGGAGAGCAGCCCCAGCTGACCGAGGGCCAAGCGCCAGAGCAGGAGGCTGGCGGGGAAGGGCGGCTGCCTGGCCTCTGACGCCCCTGTCGCACCTGGGAACGCACGCACGGACCGTGAGGGGCGTCTCGACCCGAGACCAACAAGAACCAGGTGTCTCCAAGGCGTGCGGTCCCCGCGTCACGGCCCTCCCCGTGCCCACCTTGGGCCGCACGCTTTCCTTACCCGCTTCTGGACGGCTTGGGGTCCCTACTCCCCAGGAAGCTGCCCTCCTGGGGCTCCTCCCCAACCCCAAGCGGGCGGCTCTTTCTCGCTCCTACAGACGGGGTGCGGCCAGCGCCCCCCCCCGTACATGCCCCACCCCCGTGCTTTGCTATCGTGGGAGTGGAGACGTTAGAGCCCAGGGCACGTGTTTTTTGACGTCCACACTCGCCGCTAGACCCCGTCCCGGAGCTCGCCCCACCAGCGAGGCACGAGCGCGTCCGTCTCCCCGCGTGCGTGCCAGCCCGGGTATTGCGTCTTCTTACATTCTGACGTCCGTGTGTGCCCCCCACCCCCCCGGCCACCGCTGGGGGTGGGCATCTTGCCACAGGAGACCGTTGGCCAGAGCTGCTGTTCTACTGAAGGAAGCCTCCCGAGACTGGTTCCGGGCACGGCCTGCGGGGGCTGCCCCGGCCGCGAGGATGCTGGGCCCGGCTTCCCCGGGGCCCCACGCGGCCCCGCTCGGAGTGCCCGGTCTCCTGGGCTCGCGGGGCCCGGGGACTCCCCGGCAGGCCCGCCCACCTCTGCCCAGGAATGGGGGCGGTGGCACTCAGCACCAACTGACGCTTTCATTACAGGTTTATCTTTGAGACCCCAGACAAAACAGGGCTTGTGTGGTTTGACTGAAGAGCCAAGACCTCAGGACCTCGCCATCCACTAAGACGGCTCCTCAGGAAAGAAAAAATACACTAACCTTAAAATAACCAGTTCCCAGAATAGCAGCTAATGAAGGCTTCTGAAGGGGGCCCTTTGATCAGCCAGAGCCCACGCCTTCGCCTATTTACGGCCACGTCACTCAAGAACAGCTCACCAGCACAGAGAGCGGTGTCGGGGGAAGGCCAGAGGCGGGGGGGGGGGTGGTGGTGGCAGGGTTGCCCTTGGAGCCCCCCACCCCTGCCCGACTTCCTGATGGGACCAGCCTGAGCCGCTGGCGAGGGACAGGACGGAACCAAGGTAGCGTGGACCCTGGGAACGCAGCCTCGCGCAGTGAGCGCTGCTCCTGACCGACTCCTGAGAGCAGAAGTGGGGGGAAGCCTGGCCGGTGGGAGACAGATGCTGCGGAAGAACCAGGATCCCAGGCAGACGGTGGGCAGAGAGGCGTGGGTCGTGGGGGCTCGAGGGAGGGAATCCGGGGAAGGTTCTGTGCGACGGGGGCTGAGGAGGGGTCTGCAGAGACAAGCCCCCTGTGGGGGCGTCAGAGCTTCTAAGAAGCCGCTCTCCTGCCCGCCGCCCCGCGTCTGCCCCGCGTCAGGCACCCTCTCCGCACGTCGGTGTCCACCGGGCCCCTCCCTGGGTCCAGCCTGGGTTGGATGCCGGGGGAAGGCACCAGAGCGGCCTTGCCCAATCACCTCAGCCCCACTTGGCGGTGCTTGAAGGTGGCTCACGAAACGGGGGAAGTGAATTTGACTTAGATTTAAATTGAGCACATTCACCTTTAAGTTTAAACACAGGTCCCCGATTCAGCTACTGGAAAACTTTACGCTTAGAATGACTTAGGTGGGAGAATCAATCTCCTTTTTAACTGTACATT
Organism: Panthera pardus; assembly: GCF_024362965.1. Lineage (NCBI taxonomy): Eukaryota > Metazoa > Chordata > Mammalia > Carnivora > Felidae > Panthera > Panthera pardus. The sequence goes on along the minus strand of NW_026526677.1, from coordinate 2,292,672 downwards.
TTATGTCTAAGTGCAGACCACGTAGTTCTTACGAAAACACACCCTCTTCCCTTTCCCCGTTGGTATTGTAAACGTGAAACGGACGTCAGCTTTTGAAGAGTGTGGATCGTCCCAGGAAGTTTTTGTATTTATTGTCTACTGAAGCGATAATATTCTCAATCTATTGGGTTAAATAAAAAAAAATTATTACAATGAATTTAATCTGTTTCTTTTTATCTCTTAAAACATGGCTATTAGAGGGGCGCCCGGGTGGCTCAGGTCAAGAGCATCCGACTTCGGCTCAGGTCATGATCTCACAGTTTGTGGGTTCGAGCCCCGCGTTGGGGTCTGTGCTGACAGCTCAGAGCCAGGAGCCTGCTTTGGATTCTGCGTCTCCCTCTCTCTCTCTGCCCCTTCCCTGCTCGTGCTCTGCTTCTCAAAAATGAATAAACGTTAAAAAAAAAAAAAACCTTTAAAATATGGCTATTGGAAAAATTTAAGTTATATCTGTGGCTCCTGATTCGATTTCTATTGGACAACACTGGCCTCGGCTTGGGGTCAGCCAAGTTCTTGAAAGCGGCCAGACAGTAAATGTCCTAAGTGTTGTGGATCACATTCTGTCTCTGTCTTCTGTTTTAAATGCGCAACATTCGTTATTACTTGTTATTATTATTGTTTTAAACGTGAAAATAGGACAGGACTGAGATTTGGAGGCTGAATTAGGCCAGGAGGTCTCCGTACAAGTCAGTGGGGATTCCTTCCTCTCTGAGGGGAAGAGAGACTGCAGGAGTGTGTCCCTCTCCGTCCAGCCTGCTGAAGGCTGGTGGCCCAACCCAGACCCCCTGGGGTTCCAGCATGAGACCCACTTATGACTAAGACCCCAGGGGCTCGCACGAACCGCACTTATCACCACTGCCCAGCAGCTCCCAGGACCGCGGGGGAACAGAAATCAGCAGAGTCAGGAAGCGGTACAGGGACCTGGGACACAGCAGGCGTGAGGCCCAGGC